>NC_089252.1:155625482-156982487 GCF_963930625.1 Muntiacus reevesi | reverse complement strand
GATACATCAGGAGTACACCTTCAGACACGGAAGTGCTTGCATAGTACCAGCTGACAGCTGACAGGAGTACCTGAACTTGGGAAAAGAATATATAGAACCAGACGAAACCATGGGGCAGAGGAAAAACAGGTGCAGGGGAAAAACAGGAGTGTTAGTAGGACTGGACCTGCCCTTGGCGGGTGAGGGAACTGAAGTAGGGGCCCGATTCCCATGGCAGGGCAATTGTTTGGGTCAGAGGCAAAACATTTAAGGTTGAGAGTGAAGCAGCTGATCAGTGGCAGCTTAAAGGGAATGAAAATCAGACAGTCCTTGTCTCAGCCAAACGTATCTCAGCCAGGGATGTAGGTCCCCTAGAAGGCTCAGTAGCCATTGTGCAGCAGTTGGAAAATTCTTTGGCATTGCCTGTCTTTGCGAATGAAAACTGACCTTTTCCGATCTTGTGGCCACTGCTGACTTTTCCAAATTTGCTGGTATTGAGTGCAGCATTTTAACAGTATCATCTTTTAGGACTTGAAATAACTCATCTGGAATTCTATCATCTCCACTAGCTTTGTTCATAATGATGCTTCCTAAGGCCCACTTGACTTCATACTCCAGGATGTCTGGCTCTAGGTAAGTGATCACACCCTCATGTTTATCTGAGTCATTAAGATCTTTTCTGTATAGTTCAGTGTATTCTCGCCACCTTTTCTTAATATCTTCTGTTTCTGTTAGATCCATACTGTTTCTGTCCTTTATTGTGCCCACCTTTGCATGAAATATTCCTTTGGTAACTATAACCTTCTTGAAGAGATCTCTAGTCTTTCCCATTTTGTTGTTTTCCTCTGGGGCTTCCCAAATAGCTCAGTTGATCAAGAATCAACCAGGAATGCAGGAGATCCTGGTTTTATTCCTGGGTCAGGAAGATCTGCGTGTTTTTCTCTAATCTTTGCATTGATCACCAAGAAAGGATTTCTTATCTCTCCTTGCTGTTCTTTGGAACTCTGCATTCAGGTGAGTATATCCTTCCTTTTCTCCTTTGTCTTTAGCTTCTCTTCTTTTCTCAACTATTTGTAAGGACTCCTTAGAAAACCATTTTGCCTTTTTGCATTTCTTTTTCTTGGTAATGGTCTTGATTACTGCCTCCTGTACAATGTCACCAACCTCTGTCCACAGTTCTTCAGGCACTCTGTCTATAGGTCTTCAGGCACTCTGTCTATCAGATCGTTCCCTTGAATATATTTGTCACTTCCACTGTATAATCATAAGGGATTAGATTTAGGTCATACTAGGTCATACTCTAGATTAGGTCTAGAGGTTTTCCCTAATTGTCTAGTGGTTTTTTTCTAAATGGCATTTAGAAAACAACCCCGTACCCACCAGAGATGTATGGAGGGCTCAATCAAACCCTTGTGCTTACCCGGACCCAGAAGCCCCACAGAGACTGGCACAGACCTGCCTCTGAGAGTCTGAGTGTCTCCTGTGGAGGCATGGGTCAGCAGTGCCCTGCTGGAGGGACAGAGGCTCTGGTTGCAGCATACCTGGGTCATGGAGCATTACCCACCATAGGACCGCTGAGCAGATGGCCCACAAACTGCAAAAAAATTATACCAAAGAAGTTCTCACACTGTTAAGAAAGTTCTAGGACCCACAACTGGGGTTCCCAATCTGGGAATCTGGCAAAGGGACTGAGAACTCCCGGGGAATTTGACTTTGGAGGCCAGTGGGATTTGATTACAGACCTTCCACGGGACTGGGGAAACAGACTCTTGGAGGGCACAAACAAAACCTTGTGTTCACCAGGACCCAGGAGAAAGGAGCATTGTCTCCATAAGAGACTGAGTCAGACTTGCCAACGAGTGTCCAGGAGCCTCCACAGTTTGGCCTCAGGTCAAAAAACAGGGAGGGAACACAGCCCCACCCATCAACAGAAAATTGAATTAAAGATTTACTGAACATGGCCCCGCCCATCAGAACAAGAGCCAATTCCCCCCTCAGTCAGGTTCTCCCATCAAGAAGCTTCTATAAGCCTCTTATACTTATTCATCTGAGGGCAGACAGAATGAAAAACACAATCACAGAAAACTAACCAAACTGGTCACATGGACCACAGCCTCGTCTAGCTCAATGAAACTATGAGCCATGCCATGTAGGACCACTCAAAATGGATGGGGCATGGTGGAGAGTTCTGACATGTCTTCCACTAGAGAAGGGAATGGCAAACCACTTCAGTATTCTTTCCTTGAGAACCCCAAGAACAGTATGAAAAGGCAAAAAGATATGACACTGAAAGATGAACTCCCCAGGTCAGTAGGTGCCTGACATGCTACTAGATAAGAGTGGAGAAATAACTCCAGAAACATTTAAGAGACAAAGCCAAAGCGAAAACAACACCCAGGAGTGGATGTGACTGGTGATGGAAGTAAAGTCTGATGCTGTAAAAAACAACATTGCATAGGAACCTGGAATGTTTGGTCCATGAATCAAGCTAAATTGGAAGTAGTCAAACAGGCGATGGCAAGAGTGAATATTGACATTTTAGGAAACAGTGAACTAAAATGTCTGGAATGGGCGAATTTAACTCAGTTGACCATTATATCTCCTACTGTGGGCAAGAATCCCTTAGAAGAAATGGAGCAACCCTCATAGTCACCAAAAGAGCCTGAAATGCAGTACTTGGGTACAATCTCAAAAATGATAGAATGATCTCTATCATTTGTTTCCAAGGCAAATCATTCAATATCACAGTAATCTAAGTCTATGACCCAACCACTAATGCCAAAGAAGCTGAAGTTGAACCATACTATGAGGACCTACAAGAACTTCTAGAACTAACACCAAAAAAAAAGGTGTCCTTTTCATCATAGGGGACTGGAATGCAAAAGTGGGAAGTCAAGAGACACCTGGAGTAACAGTCAAATTTGACCTTGGAGTACAAAATGAAACAGGGCAAAGTCTAACAGAGCTTTGCCAAAAGAATGCACTGATCATAGCAAACACCCTCTTCCAACAACACAAGATATGACTCTACACAGGGACATCACCAGATGGTCAATACAAAATCAGATTGATTATATTATTTGCAGCCGAAGATGGAGAAACTCTATACAGTCAGCAAAAACAAGAGACCAGGAGCTGACTGTGGCTCAAATCATGAACTCTTTATTGCAAAATTCAAATTTAAATTGAAGAAAGTAGGGAAAACCACTAGGCCATTCACTAATTATTACAGAAATGCAAACCAAAGCTGCAATTAGATATCACTTCACACAAGCAAGAATGGCTATCATTATAGAATTCACAATCAATAAACGCTGGAGAGGGTGTGGAGAGGAGAACCCTTCTGTTAGTGGGACTGTTAGTGGGAATGTAAATTGGTATAGCCTTTATGGCGGACAGTATAGAGGCTCCTTAAAAAGTTAAAAATAGAGTTACTTTATGACTCTGCAATCCAACTCCTGGGCATATATTTGGAGAAAAGCATGACCCAAAAGGTTACATACATCCAACATTCACTGCAGCACTATTTACAATAGCCAAGACATAGAAGCAACCTAAATGTCCATTGACAAACGAATGGATAAAGAAAAAATGGTACATATGTACAATGGACTATTACTCAGCCATTAAAGAGAATGAAATAATTCCATTTGCAGTGACATGAATGGACCTAGATATTGTTGTACTGTGTGAAGTCTCAGACAGAGAAGAAATTTCATATGACATCCCTTATATATGTAATTCAAAGGAAATGATGCAAATGAACTTACAAAGTAAAAAGACTCACAGACTTAGAGAATGAATTTATGGTTGCTGAGAAGGATAGGAGAAAGGATAGTTATGGAGTTTGGGATCGACATATACATGCTGCTATATTTAAAATGGATGGCCTACAAGGATATACTGCATAATGCATGGAACTCTGCTCAATATTAAGTGGCATCTTGGATGAGAAGGGAGTTTGGGGGAGAATGGATACATGTATATGTATGAGTGAATCCTTTTGTTGTACACCTGCTATACACAATATTTTTTGCTAATCAGCTATACCCCAATGTGAAATAAAAAGTTTTTTTTTTTAGTTAAAGATAAGGGAATATCATGAGGCCAATATCCCCTAATATCTAAACTAGACAAAGATATTACAGAATCCAAAATCCAAAAGGAAAAAGGAAAATTATAGGCCAGTATCCTTGATGAACACAGATGCAAAAATTCTCAAGAAAATGATAGCAAACCAAATTCAAAAATATTTCAGAGATAGCATACACCATGGTAAAGTGGGATTTCTACCAGTGACACAAGGATGGTTCAATATATGCAAATCAATCACTGTGATATACCACATTAAAATGAAATATAACAAATTGCATGATCATCTTGATATGCAGAAATATTTATAAAACTCACATCCATTTACAATAAAAACTAAAAAGCTTTTACACAGTGAAGGAAACCATGAACATAATAAAAAAGCGACCTACTGAATAGGAGAAGATATTTGTAAACGATATTTGTATTAAGTAATAATATCTAAAATTTATTTTAAACATTTATACAACTCAAAATCAATCAAACAATTCAATTAAAAACTAGGTGAAAGGCCTGAGTAGACATTTTTCCAGGAGACATACAGTGGTACAACAGACACACGAAAAGAAGCTCAACATCACTAAGCAATTTTCAAGGAAGTTGAAGTGAAAACCACAATGAGATACCACCCATCCCTGTCAGAATGACTGTCATCAAAAAGACAACAAATAACAGGAATATGAAGACATGGAGAAAAAGGAACCATTGAGTACTATTGGTGGGAATGTTGATTGGTACAGCCACGATGGCAATCAGTATGGAGTTTCCTCAAAAACTGAAAAATAGAATTATACTATCATATGATCCAGAAAATGTGCTTCTGAGGAAAGCAAAGATAGTAAATAGAAAGGATAAATGTACCATTGTGTTCATTGCAGCACTATTTATAAAGACCAAAATATGGGATCAACCTAAGTGTCTATTGATATATGAATGGAAAAAGATGTGTATATATGTGTATACAATGGAATATCACTAAGTCATGAAAGTTTGAAATCTTGTCTTTTTCAGCAACCTGGATGGATCAAAAGAGTATTATGCTAAGTTAATGAAATTAAAAGATGCTTACTCCTTAGAAGGAAAGTTATGACCAATCTAGACAGCGTATTAAAAAGCAGAGACATTACTTTGCCAGCTAAGGTCCATCTAGTCAAGGCTATGGTTTTTTCAGTAATCAAGTTTGGATGTGAGAGTTGGACTATAAAGAAAGCTGAGTGCCAAACAATTCAGGCTTTTGAACTGTGGTGTTGGAGAAGACTCTTGAGAGTCCCTTGGACAGCAAGGAGATCCAACTAGTCCATCCTAAAGGAAATCAGACCTGAATATTCATCAGAAGGGCTGATGTTGAAGCTGAAACTCCAATACTTTGGCTACCTGATGCAAAGAGCTGACTCATTTGAAAAGACTCTGATGCTGGGAAAGATTGAAGGTGAGAGGAGAAGTGGACAACAGAAGATGAGATGGTTGGATGGCATCTCCGACTCAAAGGAAAGTTTGAGTAAGCTCTGGGGGTTGGTGATGGACAGGGAGCCCTGGCGTGCTGCAGTCCATGGGGTTGCAAAGAGTTGGATGTGACTGAGCGACTAATTGAACTGAACTGAAATAAGTCAAAGACAAATACCGTATTATTTCTCTTATTTGTGGAACCTAGAAAACAAATCAAATAAATCAGAAACATACTCATGAAGACAAGGAACAAATAGGTGATTGCCAGGGGGAAGGGTGTTAGGGGTTTGGGAAAAATGGATGAAGGGAATTAAGAGGTACAAACTTCTAGCTATAATGTCATAGGGATTAATAACTTTTATGGTAACAGATGTTTGCTAGACTTATTATGGGCATCATTATGCAGGGAGATCAAACCAGTCAATCCTAAAGGAAATCAACCCTGAATATTCATTGGAAGGACTGATGCCGAAGCTGAAGCCCCAGTACTTTGGACACCTGATGAGAAGAAATGGGTCATTGAAAAAGAACCTGATGCTGGGAAAGGTTGAAGGCAGAAGGAGAAGGAGACAACAGAGGATGAGACGGTTGGATGGCATCACTGACCCAATGGACATGAGTCTGAGCAAACTCCAGGAGATGGTGAAGGACAGGGAAGCCTGGCACGCTACAGTCCATAGGGTTGCAAAGAGTCAGATACAACTGAGCAACAACAACATTATGTAATGTATTTTAATGTCAAATTACTGTGCTGTACACCTAAAATTAAGGTAACATTGCAAGTCAACTATACTTCAATAAAAAGAAAAATGTGGCTTTGGATATTCATGAATTTTATATTTATCTCCAAGAAAATTTTTTTTTCTTCACATGAAAATCACTCTTCCAATTTTTTTTTAGTTTAACGAACAACTTTCCAAGACATTATTTAAAAGTAAATTAGATAAATTCCTCATTTTGTAATGGCTGTAACATGTAGTTTGACATATAGCGTATTCCCAGTTTTAAACAAGATTTTATGGACATTTTACTGGCCCTATCATATGCAAAATTCAAGATAAAGTCACACAAGCATCCTGCAAACTCTGTCAGACAAGACTGACAAGCATACAACAAACAACAGCCAGAGCTGTGTCATTATTATGTCTCAGGTCAAATTTGTCAGAGAGTTTTGGGCTGATCTAGCTGAAGTCAGGTGCTACATTTGGTCCAATGAGGTTT
This sequence comes from Muntiacus reevesi, assembly GCF_963930625.1. Taxonomy (NCBI): domain Eukaryota; kingdom Metazoa; phylum Chordata; class Mammalia; order Artiodactyla; family Cervidae; genus Muntiacus; species Muntiacus reevesi. The sequence goes on along the minus strand of NC_089252.1, from coordinate 156,975,749 downwards.
GTTAAAGGAGTCAGGTCGCTTAGGGAAAAAAAAATTGGCCGCTAACAACCAATACCTGAGGTGAGACACATAGCCTATTCATTTGATTTGATTTGGTGCTTATCCAGTGCTTTTTACCATTTCTGTAGAAAGAGTTGTGACAAGGTATCTCTCTATAATAAGTTATTCTCCCTTGATCTTCCCCCTTTACTTCAGTGTTTTACTGATACAACGTGCTAAATTCAAAGATTATTTTTGTGACAGGCCCTGAAATTCAGGTTCAGAGTAGATCAGCCCTGTGGATCAGCAATGAGAGAAGGGAAAGGAAGCCAGCATGAGACCTGTAGAGCCCCCACCTGCCGCCCCCACCAAACTTGCCTTTTCTAGCTCCCAATCTGCATGTCCAACTGCTTACCAATACCTTCATCTAGACATGTAGTGGATACTTTAAATCAGCATTTCCAACACTGAATTTATCTTCTTTTCACAGACTTCTACTTGTCCTGGCTTATTTCAATTAATAGCATCTCCAGACAACTCTTCCTTACTCTGCTTTCCAATCAGGCCCTGGCTTCTCTCAGTTCTTCCTTTAAGGCCTTTCAAATGACTCCTCTTTTTTCCAGTCCACTGTCACTGCTTAGTTTAGGCTACATCTTGTCTAGTGTGGACAGCTCATCTAACTCGTGCTTCCAGTCATGCTCTCTAGAATGAGCTCTCAACCCTGTAGCAAATGACATCATAACCTTTTCTTGCAGCTATTCCCTATTCACAATAAAGCCTGGGAGTTCAAGAGTACCACTGCTCAGTCAGCTAGGCCTTCCATGAATTGCCAGCTTCTTCCTTCTTACTTTCTATTCTCTTTCCCTATTATCTTTTTCCTCTATTTTCTTTAAGCTCCCTGATTTCTTGCCTCCAGAGTAATGATTCTGATCCTTCACTGTACATTAGAAAGCTCACCTTGAAAGTCTTAAAAAAAAATCCTACCACCCAGGTCATCCAGGCCAAGTAAATAGGAACCTCTGGGAGTGACAGCCAGGGATCAATAGGTTTTGGGGTTTTTTTTTAAGACTTTTTAAAAAATGTGTCCATTTTGTTTGTCTTCATCTAATTTGTTACATTATTACTTCTGTTTCACCTTTTGGTGTTTTGGCTGTGAGGCATGGGAGATCTTAGCTCCCCAACTAGGGATTGAACTCACAACACCCTGCATTGGAAGGCAAAGTTTTAACCACTAGACTTCCAGGGAAGTTCCATCAATACATCTTTTAAAACTTTACAGATGATTCCACTGTACATTCAACTTTGCAAGCCTCTGCAAATCTTTGCTTATGTTTTCTTCTTCTCCCTGGCCAATCTCTGTTCCTACTTTGTTTATTCTCTCCTGCCTTTGCCAAGCTGCCTAGCTCCTACACATCCTACAGACCTTATCTTACAACACAGGTATAGTAGGAAGCTTTCCTTGACCACAAGGAATAAATGATAAGAATAGATGCAGAATTTTGAACAATGTAATTCTCAAGGTCTCCAAATTCACATCTAAAAATTATCCTTTGGACCATTTGATATCTATGCAATAAACATTTTGAAGATTCAACTGTTTATCACGCTAACAATATACATCATTAATTTATTACCAACTGTCGGAGTTTGTGCTAGATGATTTGTCTACATTATTTCATTTAATCCTTCCAGCAATATTTAGGAATTATTCAAATCCCACTTTATTACTGAAAAGACTGACACTTGGACAGTTTAATAAATTCCCAAGTAAACATTATAGCTAAAGTTTAGATACCAATACAAGTCACAAGGAAGCAGAATATAAAGTGTTCTATTTTTTTTAATCAAAGTAATGTGAATAAAAGGTTTTAAAATCTTCTAAATAAGAAACTTTTTGAAATGTATGTTTTTTAAATGTTAGAATGTTAATTTTAAAAAAAATGTTAGCTTTTTGCCTATGGAAAAAACTATTCAGCTGCATAGGAGGAGGATAATAAAAATGTCTAAATATCAACTAATGATTTTATCATATACGCCAGCATGTCTGATAAGCACAAGATTCAGATTAGAGAAATGGCAAGTTAGTTTATTTTGCTTTAAATTAGAAAACAGTTCCTTTACAAGTCTAATATATATTTAACAAGAGTTTTGTCAAAGCATTAGCTGGAATAAAAGCTTAAAACAAGATTGCGAGCAGTTTTAGAGCTTCAGCAATCTGTGCGTATCTCATGATGAACAGACATTAAGGTTTCAGAACCAGAACATATACCTTACCCTTTTTATTCACTACCCCTTGCTCTCTCCTCTCCTCTTCTCCCCTCCCCTCAACTCTCAGGATGTCTTTATTTTTTCCAGCTTGCTCTGTGTGCTTACCTCCTTATAATCACCGTAAAGAATCAGCAAGATAAGACCTGCATGGTACAAACGCCACGCCTTGGATGTGTTGTGAGCAACCACTTGAAGTGGTGGCAGTCTAAACATTTACACACTTCTTGCTACAGTGTCTTGTATTTAAGTATTTCATCACAAGTGATTCTTTAAAAATCCAGTAGGTAAAATATCTGTATGCCTCTCCATGGTTAATACCTGACCCAAAAGTCACCTTCCTCTATTCACTGAGGTGTGGACTGGATGAAGCACTTGACTCTGCATGCCTGGAATGGGTGTTAGCTACAACTCGGAATGATTCCTTCAAATGAAAATCAAAACACATAAAAGCAATTGTTCTTTCCTGTTAAGAACTCAGCAAGGGAAAACAAAAGACTGTTCAGCTGTAAACCGTGTAAAACCAGGGGTAGGGTACCTGCTACTCTGCCAAGGCTAAAGTAAAGCTACTAGGGACATGGCTTCAGGGATTACACGATTCCATGAAAGGAGCAATCTAGCACTTTCCGGAGTCAGACATTAGTGTGAAGTATAAAAACATAACAGAGGTTCCTACTAAATAATAAAATATGTAGGGAACTCGCCTATTATTTGTTTCTTTGGCCCATTTCCTGTCTTCACTACCAGACTCAATCCTCTGGTGTTACTCTTCCCTCTCCGTATGCTCTGTTGAGTATTCTATGGGTCTTCCCAGCTCCAAGACAATATTTCATCCCATTCGTCCCAAGAAAGTATGTTTCTTTAGCATGTAATAATGAATCCCCAGATTCACAGAGGTAGAAAACGAATTTCTGAATAATTAATACTATCCTCCACTCCCCTCTATCTCCACACATATATGGGGCATAAGATATGCAAAAGAACAAAATTATACCATTATGTAGTACTGTATAAATCAATCAGATTTCCTAACTCAAAAGTGAAGAAATTGAGAGCTAAAGAATTCATTTGCTCAAATTCACACTAGTACTGGCTAACTAGAAAAGGATTTAGCACTGTAGTTGAGTGTATTTCCTAACTGTTTATCTTAGTAAATTAATTTGTTGACAAAATTTTATGACATCTTTTAAGATAGTTGGGGATAGTTGGGTTATCACAAAATTGGGGGTGGGATTACTGCCAAAGAGAAGCATAGGATTTAATTGAGATTTTTAGAGATTTAATTTTGTACTTTACTCATTCACAAGCTTCCTTGATGCCAGAATTTTTTCCTTTGGTGTCTCCTTTAGGTAATCTGTTTCTTTTCATAATTTTGCAATGCAATTTCAACTGTTGCATTTTCCCTTGATTTGACATTTGTTTTTTCCAGTATTGAGATTACATATCTTGTTTTCAAAGGAGATGGTACAGCTTCTCCAGAGCAACTACCGAGAAACTTGATGAAGATTACCAGCTAATCTAAGATAATTGCCTCTTAACTCTCTGTTTTTTGTAGCTTTTCTTCTTGACCCCAGTTGATGGCTTCTGGAATAAACCAACTGGGCCAAATCCATTCTGATAGCCTTTCTTAAGCAATCTTATATCAGCTTTACTTCACACTCATATGCCAAACATGAAAACACCTTCTGACTTTGCTTGTGGCTCGGCTGGTAAAGAATCTGCCTGCAACGCAGGAGACCTGGGTTCCATCCTTGGGTTCGGAAGATCCCCTGGAGAAGAGAAAGGCTACCCACTACAGTATGCTGGCCTGGAGAATTCCATGGACTATATAGTCCATGGGGTCTCAAAGAGTCAGACATGACTGAGGGACTTTCACTTTCTTTCTTTCCTCTTCCCTAGGTGCTCAAATAACTTAGATGTAGACTTCATGAAGTCAAGGCATAATTATTCTCACTTTGAAGCATTTAGTTCAAGAACTAATAATAAGCATTTAGTTAAAGGGACATATCTGTGATGGCCATGAAGTGCTAGCTCTGTGAGTACATATGAGTGTATCTCAAATGCAATTCCAATACATACATCCAGATTATCCTGTATCCAGAGCACCTACCTGGCACCACAAAATGTTACTTAGCTCCATCTTGTGCTCTGGATCATGCTGCTTCTTCAGTCCCAACTAGATCTTTACAATGGAAACTAGAGATATCATTTTTCCTTTCTTTAAAATTTAGATACAACTCAAACATTGCATGCTCATCTTTCAGACTGCAAGTTCCTTAAGGGCAAAGAATATGAAGTATTTAACTTTGACTTCCCAATATCTAAAGCCTGATGTTTTATGGGTATTTAACAAAAGATGTGTCAATAAATGAGAAATGAATGTACTTCAAGTCTCATACAAAAATAATTCTATTGATACTGTACATTAGCTAAGACTAGCTTTCTCTTCTGTGATCATTTTCCCCTTTCTCTTTCCCTATAGTTTCCTTTCTTCATGTCTACCTCAAAAGGAATTGTCACTTTTCTCCTATGGCCCAACATATAGGGAACTGCCAGGCTTTTAGAAGATGCTGATCTTATATATCAAGATAAATAAGTACATGGCCCAATAAATTATTTGATACTTATTAGGGGAAATGATCAGAATTCCAATCTATAAGCAAAATTAACATCCTTTATTAACAGATTATCTGCAGTTTGGACATTGAAAAGGGGCACACCATTTCAAAGGTGGGGAAGCTAGACTGGAACTCAGGAAAAGAACTGCAAGAAGAGTAGGAAGGAGGTGTAATACTAGCTGATGCTAAAATAGATGGGAGCTTCTAAATGTAACCACAAAGGCAACTCACGTCTTCCTCAACCTAACCCCCTGCAAATAGCCCTGGATTGTGGATGGTTATTCAGCAACCACACTCTTTTGCACACACCCATATCAGTGACTTCTCACTTTTTTCCCTTTCTCTTTTTAAAACAGCCTTTAGTATTCATTTATTAATCACATTTAAAATATCAGCGAATGCACTGTTTGTTCTGAAATCTGATTCCTACTCAAGATGGTCCATCTGCTACAGAGAGTTCTGTGTCACTGGCCACGCTGAGTAAGGACAATACCTATGGCTGAGTATTTTAAATGTGCAAATTCTTTACTGCCGAGTTTCATTTCTAGGAATTTCACCTAAGAAAATATTTAGAAGTGTGCTTACACTGATTCCTCATTATTTATAAAAAACAAGAAACAATGTTATACATTAAACACTGGTTAAGTAAATTATGATGCATCCATCCAATCGACTAACTTCAACTAAAAATCAAGTTGTAAAGGGATATTAACATTATTATTTAACATGAAACCTGATTATCATACATTCTTTTAAAATCATGCTATTTAGTTATTTTATTAAATATGTAAATATGCAAATACAAAACATCAAAGGATGAAAGTAAAATGATGGCAGTGGTTATATTTGGGTGGTAAGATTATAGTAAACTTTACCTAATAACTTTGTGGTTCTTTGGCATTTTCCTAGGTTTCTGATTTGAAAATATATTATTTTGTAACTAAAGCACTAATTTTAAAAAATAGAACAGGCAAATGAGGAGACTATTTGTTGGCAATTCAAGACTAATGAAATTTCTCCCTTGTCCTTAAAATTGCCTTTGCAGTAAGCTTGTTGATGTCTAAAGTTTAAGTTTAGAGACTAAATTTGTTCTTACTATCTTTTGATACCTTTCAATATCTATATTGAAAATGTATCTAAAAGGCAAAATATTAATTCCACTAAGCATTTGTATGGATGAGGCCACCTTTTTAAGATATGTCTATAAGATCAATTTATTAGATCTTAGCTTGAATACAAAATAAATGAAATGGAATATAATAGAAAATATTTGAATTTACCCTTCTTGGTATGGGAAGGTATTATTTCAGGATACTTTTTAACTTCAGTCATTTATGGGTGTATTGGGACTTGCGGTAAAATGTATTCTTTTTCTAGAAATCATTTTTTAAGTGCTTATTTATTTAATTTGTCTGGCTGCTTTGGGCCTTAGCTGTGGCACACGGTATCCTTGTTGCTGTACGCACAATGTCTAGTTGTGGCACTCAGGCTCCAGAGTGCTTGGGCTTTCTGTGGTGCACAGGTTTGTTTCTCCATGCATTTGGGGGTCTTAGTTCCCCCACCAGGGATCAACCCATGTGCCCTACATTGCAAGGCAGATTCTTAACCACTGGACCACCAGGGAAGTCCCCAAAATGTATTCTTCATGGAAGGACATGGTCAATCAATTTGAAATTCACTGTAATAGCGTGAACACATAGACTAGATTTTCTCATAAAATGTGTTTTTTATTGTGGTGGGGATATTTGTGAAAGGACACTGGATAAGCATTTAAGAAGACAGAAAGGGAGATGAGAGTATCAAAGGGCAAAATTCATTCTATGGCTATCTTTAGCTCCTTTTGGCTCCCCTGAAGAAACTAAAATATTGCACAGAGCCTCATTCAGCAGTTGTAATGGACAAAATTTTTATAGTTACAGAAGTATAGGGTCAATGTAACTCATAGAGCTCATTAAGATCTTACTACCTGTTAGTATCTACTATTCATACTTGCTCTGTGGCATGAAAGTGAAACCATACACCTCAGGTTGGGATTTGAAGCCAAATGCTGGGACTCAAACTCAGACAAAATCCAGATTGGGACATGAGCCCACAGCCTTTTAATTAGAATCACTCACTTGGTGTCAGGACTCACTGAGGCTCAGGTTTTTTGTTTCAGTGGAAATGGAATTCAGCAAGAGGCCAAATGATAGGCAAGATGTCAATTTATTAATATAGGGCACTTGTGAGGGATACAAGCTGGCAGGAAAGGGAGCCGTGCCCTGAGAATTAAGCAAACTATATTTTTATAATCAAAGAAAGTGGGGAAGGGGAGAAGACCACCTTCTTCCTCATTCTTCGAGTAGACATCAGGCTTACATCAGTAGCTCCTTCTCAGTAATGGGCAGGAGAGTGTTTGATCCTATAAGCTCAAAACTGTCATGGAACTTATTCAAATCAGCAGAAGGGTGGTAACATATACTAAAATATATCAAGTCATCTCAGATTTTAGTATAATGATGGTATTCTACTTTGGAAAGTCACCTTTCCCTTATATTCCTGTCCTTGGTTCTGAGGATCATTGTCTTGCTAGACTGAGCCAGAAGATGTAGGCCTCATTTTTTCACTTAATGCCTTGGGAGCCTACTCATGGTTTTATTGATGGCTTTATAGTTAAGCAAAGCTGCTTTGTTTCATGATGTTCCGGTACTTTTCTTAAGCAGTCATTAACATACAATGGTCTCCCAAAGTTCCCTAATGTTCCCCCTCTATCTATAATCCTAAGTGGGATTTCTAAAGCTACCTGTGCAATTATCCTACCCTGTCCCTATCAAAAGTGGTACTAATCTGCATAAATCAAAAATTTGTAGTAGCTGAATGCTCAAAAGAATAATATTCTTCCAAATAACATAAGTATACAATAATCTACTTCCAAATAACATAAGGTAGTGCCTTTCTTTTTACTCTCTTGAATCCAAGATTATAAACAACTTGTGAAGTCAAAATTTTTCCTGACTTTTTATTCTGCACAAATTCATGGATCTGCATCCTTTCTTAGATGTTCTTCGTAGCCATACAGCTCAGAACTTCTCATCAAAGAAAAGATATCTGGGGAAAAATACAGTAAGCTGTCATGATTTTATCTGTTGCCTTTTCAAAGGATCAGTTCAGTCAGTTCAGTTCAGTTGCTCAGTTGTGTCCAGCTCTCAGTGACCCCATGGACTGCAGCATGCCAGACTTCCCTGTCCATCACCAACTCCTGGTACTTACTCAAACTCATCTCCATCATGTCAGTGATGCCATCCAATCATCTCATCCTCTGTTGTCCCCTTCTCCTCCCACCTTCAATCTTTACCAGCAACAGGATCTTTTCCAATGAGTTGGTTCTTCATACCAGGTGGCCAAAGTATTGGAGTTTCAACTTCAGCATCAGTCCTTCCAGTGAATATTCAGGACTGATTTCCTTTAGGATGGACTGGTTTGATCTCCTTGCAGTCCAAGGAACTCGCAAGAGTCTTCTCCAACACCACAGTTCAAAAGCATCAATTCTTCCATCCTCAGCTTTCTTTATAGTCCAAATCTTACATCCATACGTGACTACTGGAAAAACCACAGCTTTGACTAGATGGACATCTTTTGGTAAAGTTATGTCTCTCCTTTTTAATATGCTGTCTAGTTTGGTCATAGCTTTTCTTCCAAGGAGCAAGCGTCTTTTAATTTCATGGCTGCAGTCACCATGTGCAGTGATTTTGGAGCCCAAGAAAATAGTCTCTCACTGTTTCCATTGTTTCCCCATCTATTTACCATGAAGTGATGGGACCACATGCCATGATCTCCATTTGCTGAATGTTTAGTTTTAAGCCAAATTTTTCACTCCTCTTTCACTTTCCTCAAGAGGCTCTTTAGTTCTTCACTTTCTGCCTAAGGGGGGGTTTCACTTGCATATCTGAAGTTATTGATATTTCTCCCGGCAATCTTGATTCCAGCTTGTGCTTCATCCAGTCCAGCATTTTGCATGATGTACTCTGCATGTAAGTGAAATAAAGCAGGGTGACAATGTACAGCCTTGACGTACTCCTTTTCCTATTTGGAAACAGTCAGTTGTTCCATGTCCAGTTCTAACTGTTGCTTCTTGATCTGCATACAGATTTCTCAGGAGGCAAGTAAGATGGTCTGGTATTCTCATCTCTTGAAGAATTTTCCACAGTTTGTGGTGATCCACATAGTCAAAGGCTTTGGCATAGTCAATAAAGCAGAAATAGATGTTTTTCTAGAACTCTCTTGCTTTTTTGATGAACCAACAGATGTTGGCAGTTTGATCTCTGGTTGATTCCTCTGCCTTTTCTAAAACCAGCTTGAACATCTGGAAGTTCATGGTTCAGGTATTGTTGAAGCCTCACTTGGACAATATTGAGCATTATTGCTAGCCGTGTGAGATGAGTGTAATTGTGTGGTAGTTTGAGCATTCTTTGGCATTGCCTTTCTTTGGGATTGGAATGAAAACGGACCTTTTCCAGTCCTGTGGCCACTGCTGAGTTTTCCAAATTTGCTGGCATATTGAGTGCTGCACTTTCACAGCATCATCTTTTAGGATTTGAAATAGCTCACCTGGGATTCCATCACCTCCACTAGCTTTGTTCGTAGTGATGCTTCCTAAGGCCCACTTGACTTCCCATTCCATGATGTCTGGCTGTAGATGAGTGATCACCCCATCAAGGTTATATCTGGGTCATGAAGATCTTTTTTGTATAGTTCTTCTGCTTATTCTTGCCACCTCTTCTTAGTATCTTTAGCTTCTGTTAGGTCTATAACATTTCTGTCCTTTATTGTGCTCATTTTTGCATGTAATGTTCCCTTGGTATCTCTAATTTTCTTGAAGAGATCTCTAGTCTTTCCCATTCTATTGTTTTCCTCTATTTCTTTGCATTGATCACTGAGGAAGGCTTTCCTATCTCTCCTTGCTATTCTTTGGAACTCTGCATTCAAATGGGTATATTTTTCCTTTTCTCCTTTGTCTTTAGCTTCTCTTCTTTTCACAGCTATTTGTAAGGCCTCCTCAATCATTTTGCCTTTTGCATTTCTCTTCTTTGAGATGGTCTTGATCACTGCCTCTTGTACTATGTCATAAACTTCCATCCATAGTTCTTCAGGCACTCTGTCTCTCAGATCTAACCCCTTGAACCTATTTTTCACTTCCTCTGTATAATTGTAAGGGGCTTCCCTGGTGGCTCAGAGGTTAAAGCATCTGCTGTGGCTTCCCTTACTTTCTTCAATTTCAGCCTGAAATTGCCAATAAGGAGTTCATGATCTGAGCCTCAGTCAGCTCTCAATCTTGTTTTTTGCTGACTGTATAGTGCTTCTCCATCTTTGCCTGCAAAGAATATAATCAATCTGATTTCAGTATTGACCACCTGGTGATGTCCATGTATAGAATCTTCTCTTGTGTTGTTGGTAGAGGGTTTGCTATGACCACTGCATTCTCTTGGCAAAATTCTGTTAGCCTTGACTTGCTTCATTTTGTACTCCAAGGCCAAATTTGCCTGTTACTCCAGGTATCTCTTGACTCCTACTTTTGCATTCCAGTCCCCTATAATGAAAAGGACATCTTTTGGGGGTGTTAGTTCTAGAAGGTCTTGTAGGTCTTCATAGAACCATTCAACTTCAGCTTCTTCAGCATTCCTGGTTGGGGCATAGACTTGGATTACTGTGATTTTGAGTGGTTTACCTTGGAAATGAGCAGAGATCATTCAGAGATTGCATCCTAGTACTGCATTTTGAACTCTTTTGTTGACTATGAGGACTATTTGATTTCTTCTAAGGGATTCTTGCCCACAGTAGTAGATATAATGGTCATCTGAGTTAAATTCACCCATTCCAGTCCATTTTAATTTACTGATTCCTAAAATGTCAATGTTCACTCTTGCCATCTCCTGTTTTAATTCCAATTTGCCTTGATTCATGGACCTAACATTCCAGGTTCCCATGAAATATTGCTCTTGACAGTATCAGACTTTTCTTTCATCCCCCTTCACATCCACAACTGGGTGTTGTTTTTGCTTTTCCCCATCTCTTCATTCTTTCTGGGGTTATTTCCCCCCTCTTCTCCAGTAGCATATTGGGTCCCTACCGACCTGGGGAGTTCATCTTTCAGTGTCATACCTTTTTGCCTTTTCATACTGTTCTTGGGGTTCTCAAGGCAAGAATACTGAAGTGGTTTGCCATTCCCTTCTCCACTGGACCATATTTTGTCAGAACTCTCCGCTATGACCCGTCTGTCTTGGGTGGCCCTACAGAGCATGGCTCATAGTTTCATTGAGCTAGATAAGGCTGTGGTCCATGTGACCAGTTTGGTTAGTTTTCTATGACTGTGGTTTTCATTCTCTCTGCTCTCTGATGGATAAGGATAAAAGGCTGATGGAAGCTTCCTGATGGGAGGAACTTACTGAGGTGGAAATTGGGTCTTGTTCTGATGGGTGGGGTCCATGTTCAGTAAATCTTTAATTCAATTTTCTGTTGATGCCTGGGGCTGTGTCCCCTCCCTGTTTCTTGACCTGGGGCCAAACTATGGTGGGCATAATGAAGATAATGGCGACCTCCTTCAGAAGGTCCTATGCAGGCACTGCTACACTCAGTGCCCCCAGCCCTGCAGCAGGCCACCACTGATGAACTTTTAGTTATTTGTATAAGTGAATTTTGGCTTGAGGTCTTAAAGGTGAACTGCTGAAGACTAGGATGAAAGCCTTGACGCACAAGACAACTCTTCCTTTTGACATTGTTAGAATGATTACTTTTTTCATCATTTGTTCTATTAGTATTAGATAGTATTATTGAATTTACACTAATTAATGAATTCTGTTCATGTGTACAAGAAATAATGTAAAAGTTAAAATGTGGACAAGTGGATTAAAATTAAAGTATGATACCCCTTTTCATTCATTATAACCTTTAAACATTAAAGGCAAAATAAAAATTTCAAAGTTGCTCTCACTTTGTATTGACCCAATTAATTTTGATAGATAATACAAAAGTATAATTTAATGTAATGCTTGGTACATAGAGATCAAGAAATACTTTTAACTAAAAGAATAAATGGCTTAATAAGGAGAACTGAAAGTCGTGAAGTTTTCATTAATTCCATAGGCCTTATAAACACAGCAGCTAAATTTGCTGCACCATTACTTCAAGAATTCTGTTGATCTCGCATATTGGAAGACCATAACGAAAACCAAACATTCAAGTCCTTAAAATGTTATGCAGGAAGGAAAACTTTAAAGTATTTATTTTGTAAGCATTAGTGTGTGTGTGCCTAGTTTTTAAAAAGTATTTTTATTTTTCATTCTGAAAAATGAAGCTAATCTTCTAGGAATTGTCATATTACCTTTTTCTTATAATTTGCTAAGTGGAAGAGTCTTTAAGATTAGGTTTAACTCTTCTAAGGCCCAATAGGACAGTTTAGTTGACATCATGGACTAACATTTGAACTTTAATCCTGATTGTTATAATTTAAGTTTTTATAGTATTAGCCAATTCTACTATAACTCTCATCAGCAAAGAATCTGAGTTTTGGTGTCATTTGTAAACAAAAATGTTTTTTGGGGGGGGGGTTTCTTGCTTCAACACTGCAATATGCAGAATGAAAACATTGTGTATACCTTGAGACTTTTTAGATACACATCAAATTAATGTAGCAATTAATTACATTTGGGAAAATGCAAGAAATGTGTACTTTGAAAATTCTGACTTGGGGTAGGCTGACAGTAAAAATAATGAAATAAAGTAAAATACCTCTTGCCATTTCAACAACTATCTGTTTTCAAGATTTTCTGGTTAGTTTTCTTGGTGAAGGCATTTTAAAGACTGCTTTCAACAAATGTCTTCTGTTTACAAAATTCCTTGGAGAAGCTGAGTTAATGTTTCTTAAGCGAGGACATGGAAGTAAAAGAAATGTGGTAGCAGGCTGCTGAACAGTCACACTTCTTCACAGAGTCGAGTCTGCAGGGGCATTAAGGAGCAAGAACTCTGGAGCTGGACAGATCAGGTTTGAATCCTAGATCCACCGTTTGGTCTCATAGTTAATTTGTGTAGATTAAATACAAACCCCGTTTTCCTTTGTATTCCTGATAGTTGTCCTCTAGCACTATTCCAGAAAGCTCACTGTCACCATTGGGCTGCAACCTTGATTCTGACCCCATAGCTCTCCGCTCTGATAGATAAAACGGACCCATGGACATTTCTCTGCATCCTTAGTGGATAAGATCAAGCTCTGGGGATAAAAAGTGTTGGTGAGGTTGTGGAGAAAAAGGACATTTGTCCACTGTTGGTGAGAATGTAAATTTGTGCTGCTACTATGGAAAACAGTATGAAGGTTTCCTCAAAAATTAAAAATAGAATTGTGATGTGCGTGTGTGTGTGTGTGTGTGTGTGTGTGTGTGTGTGTGTGTTAAATCGCTTCAGTCGTGTCTGACTCTCTGCCACCCTATGAACTGTAGCCCACCAGCTCCTATGTCCATGGAGTTCTCCAGGCAAGAATACTGGAATGGGTTGCCATGCCTTCCTCCAGGGGAGCTTCCTGACCCAGGGACTGAACCTGTGGATTGCAGGCACATTCTTTACCTGCTGAGCCATCGGGACTTCCTATAAAATATTATCTGTCTATTACTCAATAAAGATGGGGGGAAAAGACTAAACTCTGAGTTATCAATGGGTGTTTATTTGACTATAAAAGCAAATGAAATTGCTTCATTTGTTTAAAATGACTGTGAAGACTTCTCGAAGTCCATGCATTTGCTTCCTGTCTTGACTTCATGCAATGCATTTATTTTAGATACTTTTGGAATAATTCATATTCTCAGTCACATGTTCTGAGATATTCTACATAGGAATATTACCTATGGCAATACATTCATGCTTACCAGTCAGGGAAAAACACAATTTTGAAAGAATAAATTTGACTTCTGGGAGACGGACAGGGAAATAGATAATGACCCTTCAGCAGCACTTTTTGCTGAAGACCAATGACAAGACAATAATAACAGTAATGTAACATTTGTATAACAGCTTATAATTTAGAAAAGGCTTTGCAAATAAATATTCTCTTATATTTGAATTTTGAGAAACCCTTGATTTAATAATTAGTTTAATTTCTGTAATCAAAAAGAAAAGGAAAAAAGAGCAACATTAAAGAATTAATTAACTTACCAAATATACAGATACTAGCTATTAGAATTGGATCTTTAGTTTCAATGTTCTAGGGACCAAATGATGTTCATGACTCCAAGTCTAATATTTTCATTGTAAAAAGTTTATATGATAACAGCTCATATGTAGTAAAGAAATACTAGCCTATATTCAGTGTCGATTCTAAAATTAAGTATGCCAGCTCCTTTACAGAGGTTTTACTAATTGAGTCAAGGAAACAACTCATTGAACTCTCAACTAGGAGATAATTTCTTATCACAATTCTTAGTGTTTCATAGTATCTTCTGTGTGCACATAGAAATTTTATTGGTTTCAACATTTCTTTCTCAACAGGTAGTTAGGGAAAGAAAGTTACCATATTTAGCACAGAAATCATATTGCAGTTTCTTGTATGAAGAATAAAATTCTAAAATTAAAAGGGTAATAATAAATTCTCGTTGAATTAATTACATTGAATGAAACATATCCAATAATAATCATACTGTATAATCACTAATTAGATAGTTCAAACATCTTCCCTACAAAGTAGTATGAATATTATCTTTATGTTTTAGAATTATATTTCTGGTTAAATGTTTTTATAAAACATTTATAGCTTGCTTCTTATGACTAATTTAAAAAATTTTAGTAGATATTAATTAGGTTGTCTGTCATGATTCTAGAGTCATGCATTATTTCTCTGATAGGCATAAAGAAAAATAAAGAGACCCAGGGCTGGTGCACTGGGAAGACCCAGAGGGATCGGATGGGGAGGGAGGCAGGAGAGGGGATCGGGATGGGGAATACATGTAAATTCATGGCTGATTCATGTCAATGTATGGCAAAAACCACTACAATATTGTAAAGTAATTAGCTTCCAACTAATAAAAATAAATGAAAAAAAAATTTACACTATAAGATATGTATACATATACAAATGTGTGTGTGTACATTTATGCTAGATGCTGAAAACACACATAGACACACATATACATAACCTGGGTAATCCATAAAGTCTCTCAGAATGTACTAATAACCATTTTAAATGGAAATCACTGGGAGCTGAAGGGGAGAGTTTGGTAAAATGGCATGAAGTAAATCAAAACTGAAAGGGGTACAAAATCATACTTATGACAGTTGATTAGAAAATAGTAAGCTATCACTGCAATTCCCTTGACTTTTTAGAAGGAGCTGTTATTTCAGCTAAATTTGAATGCAATTTAGCTGTACAGTATTTAAGCCTCTAGTAGAAGTGTGCATTTTCTAGATGCAAGACAAATCATTCTCCTTAATTTTAAAAATAATCTATGCTTTGCTTAAACTCTCAGAGAATTTAACTTCTGTCATCAATTTTCAGAATGAGTGGAGAAAATTTGACTTTCCTTTCCTTTTATTTTTTAAATTGTGAGAGATTTCAAACTCAGAAAGTAATAATAGTGAATACTCATATCAATGGCTCTGTGCCAGGTTTAGTTACATGTATTGAATCAATAGATTTTCACAGTAATACTTTGAGGCAAATATATCAGCTATCCTCATTTTACAGGTGAGGAAAGCAAAGTTCAAGGTTATGAAGGTAATAAAGACCTAAACTGGGATTGGAATGCAGGTCATTTGACTCTGGAAACTGGGTCTTAACCATGTCACAATACTATCTACTTCACAGAAAGAGAAATTAAGCCTCAAAAAAAGATAAATGTTAAAATTTGCCATGCTTTTTCCAAATTACTTTCTTTAGGTGGTGGTAAGCAGAACAGAGGTAGTTGGCCTCTTTCCTTGGGCTCCTTTTCAAATTTGTTGCCTCCCACAGAGCATTTGCAAAGAGCCAATATTTTTCTTGATGTTGAGTAGTATGAATTCTTTGGATATTTTGATAAATTAGTAACAAGCATTTTCTCCCAGTTATTAGGCAGCTTTTTCAATCTGTTTGCTGTTTCCTTCACTATGCAAAAGCTATTTTGTTTGATGTAGTTCCATTGTTTATTTTTGCTTTTATTTACCTATCCTGAGAGTTCAATTTAGTCACTTAGTTGCATCATCTCTTTGCCATCCCATGGACAGCAGCACTCCAGGCCTCCCTGTCCATCACCAACTCCCAGAGCTTGTTCAAACTTATGGCCATTGAGTCAGGGATGCCATCCAACCATCTCATCTTCCATCATCCCCTTCTCTGGCCTTCAATCTTTCCCAGCATCAGGGTCTTTTTTAATGAATCAGTACTTCACATCAAGTAACCAAAGCACTGGAGTTTCAGCTTCAACACCAGTCTTTTCAATGAATATTCAGGACTGATTTCCTTTAGAATTAACTGGTTTGATCTTGCAGTCCAAGGGACAAGTGTCTTCTCCAACACCACAGTTCAAAAGCATCAATTCTTCAGTGCTCAGCTTTCTTTATAATCCACTCTCACATCCATATATGACTACTGGAAAACCATAACTTTGACTAGATGGACCTTTGTTGGCAAAGTAATGTCTCTGCTTTTTAATATGCTGCCTAGTTTGGTCATAGCTTTTCTTCCAAGGAGCAAGTGTCTTTAAATTTCATGGCTGCAGTCACCATTTGCACTGTTTTTGGAGCTGGAGAAAATAAAGTCTCTCTCACTGTCTGCATTGTTTCCCCATTTATTTGCCTTGAAGTGATGGGAACAGATGCCATGATCTCCATTTTCTGAAAGTTGAGTTTTAAGCCAACTTTTTCACTCACCTCTTTCACCTTCATCAAGTTCCTCTTCACTTTCTGACACAAGGATGGTGTCATCTGCATATCTGAGATTATTGGTATTTCTCCCAGCAATCTTGATTTCAGCTGTGCTTCATCCAGCCTGGCATTTCTCCTGGTGCACTCTGCATATAAATTAAATAAGCAGGGTGTCAACATACAGCCTTGACATACCCTTTTCCCAATTTGAAACCAGTCCATTGTTCCATGTCCGGTGCTAACTGTTGCTTCTTAACTTGCATACAGATCTCACAGGAGGCAGGTAAAGTGGTCTGGTATTCCCATCTCTTGAAGAATTTTTCAGTTTGTTGTGGTCCACACAGTCAAAGGCTTGGCATAATCAATGAAGTAGAAGTAGATATTTTTCTGGAATTCTCTTGCTTTATTTATGATCCAACTGATGTTGGCAGTTTGGTCTCTGGTTCCTCTGCTTTTTCTAAATCCAGCTTGAACATCTGGAAGTTCTCAGTTCACGTACTGTGAACAGCCCCTCTTGGAGAATTTTGATTATTACTTTGCTAGCATGTAAGATGGTGTAATTATGCGGTAGTTTGGCATTGCCTTTCTTTGAGATTGGAATAAAAACTGACCTTTTCCAGTCCTGTAGCCACTGCTGAGTTTTCCAGATTTGGTGGCATATAGAGTGCAGCACTTTCACAGCATCACTTTTTAGGGTTTGAAATAGATCAGCTTGAATTCCATCCTCTCCACCAGCTTTGTTCTTAATGATGCTTCTTAAGGCCCACTTGACTTCAGACTCCAGGATGTCTGCCTCTAGGTGAGTGATCAAACCATTGTGGTTATTTGGGTCATTAAGATCTTTCTTATATAGATTTTCTGTTTATTCTTGCCACCTTTTCTTAATATCTTCTGTTTCTGTTAGGTCCATACCATTTCTGTCCTTTATTGTGCCCATCTTTGCATGAAATGTTCCCTTGGTATCTCTAATTTTCTTGAAGAGATCTCTAGTCTTTCCCATTCTATTGTTTTCCTCTATTTCTTTGCATTGATCACTGAGGAAGGCTTTCTTATCTCTCCTTGCTATTCTTTGGAACTCTGCATTCAAATGGTATATCTTTCCTTTTCTCCTTTTCCTGTCACTTCTCTTCTTTTCTCAACTATTTGTAAGTCCTTGTCAGACAACCATTTTGCCTTCTTGCATTCCTTTTCCTTGGGAAAGGTCTCAGTCACTGCCTCCTGTACAATGTCACAGATCTTTGCCCACAGTTCTTCAGGCACTCTATCAGATCTAATCTTTTAAATCTTTAGTCACTCCCACTGTATAATATAAGGGATTTGATTTAGGTCATTTTAACATTTGATTTATGTCTTCCTGAGAAGACATATCCAAGAAATATTAGTAAGACCAATGTCAAAGTCTGTACTGTTTGTATTTTCTTCTAGAAGTTTTAGAGCATCAGTTCTTACAGTTACTCTCTTGAGAGCTCCTTGGACTGCAAGGAGATCAAACCAGTCAGCTCTAAAGGAAATCAACCCTGAATACTCATTGGAAGGACTGATGCTGAAGCTGAGGCTCCATACTTTGGCCACATGATGTGAAGAGCCGACTCATTGGAAAAGACTCTGATGATGGGAAAGATTGAAGACAGCAGAGGATGAGATGGTTAGATAGCATCACTGACTCACTGGACATGGATCTGAGCAAACTCTGGGAGATAGAGAAGGACAGGGAAACTTGAGGTGCAGCAGTCTGTGGTGTCACAAAGAGTCGGACGCCACTTAGTGACTGAACAACTACAGTAAATTCTTTAATCCATTTTGAGGTGGCTTTTTTGTTGTTGTATACAGTGTGAGAAAGTAGTCTGGTTTCATTCTTTTGCATTCTTTCCAGTTCTTCCAAAACCATTTATTGAAAATGCTGTCTTTTTCCCATTGTATACAACCTTGCCACTTCAGTTATAGATTAACTTTCCATATAAACTTGGCTATATTTCTATACTCTATTTCTGTTCCATTGATCTATGAACCTTTTCTTTAATGCAAGTATTATGCTGCTATGGTTACTGTAGCTTTGTAATACAGTTTGAAATCATAGAGCATGGTATCTCTAGTTTTGTTCTTTCTCAAGATTGTTTTGCTCTGGGGTCCTTTGTGGTTCCATACAAATGTTAGGATTATTTGTTATAGTTCTGTGAAAATGCCATGGGTACTTTGATAGGAGTTACACTGAATTTGTAGATTATTTTGAGTAGTATGGTTATTTTAATGATATTAATTTCTCTTAATTCATGACCATGGTATGTCTTGCCATTTGTTTATGTCATCTCCAATTTCTTTCAGCAAAGTTTTATGCTTTTCAGAGTTAAACTCTAATGTACTTAGTTAGATTTATCCCTAGGTATTTATTCTTTTTAATGCAGTTGTAAATGAGATTGTTTTCTTAAGTTTTTAAATAGTTTGTTAGTAGTGCAACAGATTTCTGTATATTAATTTTGAATCTTGAAATTTCCCTGATTTCATTTATAGGCTCTAACAGATTTTTGGTAGCATCTTTAAATTTTCATATATACTATCATGTCATCTGCAAAAAATGATCCTTTACCTTTTTTTATTTCTAATTTAGATAACTTCTATTTCTTTTTCTTTTTTGACTGTTGTGACTTAGACTTCCAATACTATGCTGCATAAAAGTGGCATGAGTGGGCATCTTTGTTCTTAGTCTTAAAGGAAATGCTTTCAATTTTTCACCACTAAATATGATTTGGGCTGTGACTTTGTCACAGCCTTCTATATCCACTATGTTAAGAGGTTATCTCATAAATGAATGCTGAATTTTGTCAAAAGCTTTTTCTGCAACTATTGAGATGGTATATTTTATTCATTAAGTTGTTAATGTGGGGAGTCACACTGTTTGATTTGTAGAGATTAAACCATCCTTGTATCCCTGGGATAAATCCCATGTCATGTGATTCTTTGAAACTACTCTTTAATTGTTTTGCTAATATTTTGTTGAGGATTTTTGAATCTATGCTCATCAGTGATATTGGCTTATACTTTTCTTTTTCAAATAGTCTTTGTCTAGTTTTGGTATTAGGGTAATTCTACCTTCAAATTTTTAAACCCATTTGAGAAGAACAAATGTTTTCTCTTCTTTAAAAGTTTAGTAAAATTCACTTGTGAGTTTGTCTCGTCCTGGATTTTTGTGTGGTGGGATTTTTTTTTTTTTTTTTTTTTTACTGACTCAAATACATTATCAGTAATTGGTCTGTTCATATTTTCTATTTCTCCCTCATTCAGCCTTGGGAGATTGCATTTCTAGAAATGTATCCATTCCTTACAAGTTTTCCATTTTATTGGTGTGTAACTCTTCATAGTAGTCTCTTATGATCCTTTGTATTTCAGTGGTGTCAACTTTATTTCTGATTATCTTAATTTGTACCTTCCTTTTTTCTTCATGAGTATGGTTAAAAGTTGACCAATTTTGTTGTCTTTCCAAAGAATGGCATCTTATTTTCATTAATGTTTTCTACTTTAATTTTAGTCTTTATTTTATTTATATGTGCTTTGATATTCATTGTTTGTTTCCTTCTGCTAACTTCTGGTTTGTTTGGGTTTTTTTTACACTTCATTTAGCTATAAGGTTTAGATTGTTTCTTTAAGATTGTGTTGTTTCTTGATGCAAGCTTATTGCTATGATCTTCTGTCTTAGAAACACTTTTGCTGCATTCCATAGATTTTGGAACGTTGTGTTTCTATTTTCATAGCTTCAGGTATTTTAAAATTTCCTCTTTAGTTTCTTCAGTGATCATTTTGATTGTATAGAAGGATGTTAAGTAGCCTCCACGTGTTTGTGGTTTTTATAGATTTTTTTTAATGTAGGTAATTTCTAATTTCATACTTTGTGGTTGGAAAAGATTTTTAATATGATTTCAACCTTCTTAAATGTATTGATATTTCTTTTGTGATCTAATGTGAGATCTATGCTGAAGAATAGCCCATGTGCACTTGAAAGTATATTCTGCTAGTTTTGGTGAAATATTTTGTATATAATCTATTAATTTTGTATGGGTTAATGTGCTATTTAAGGTTAGTGTTTCCTTAACTGATTTTCTGTCTGAGTGACCTGTCCTTTATTGTATTACTGTAAATTTCTCCCTTTATATTTGTTGATATTTGTTTTATGTATTTAGGTGTGTCTATGATGGGAACATCTAAATTGTTACTTCTTCCTGCTATACTTGATCTCTTTATTATGATGTAATGCCTTCCTTTGTCTCTTGATACAGGTTATAAAGTTTGTTTTATCTAAGTATTGCTGTCTTAGCTCTTTCATGTCCATTTTCATGGAACATATTTTTGTATCTCCTCACTTTCAGTGTGTGTGTCTTTAGATCAGCTATTTGTATGTGTATATATACATTATTCTCTTTTTTAAAAAAGCCATTCAGCTACCCTACATCTTCTGATTGGAGCATTTAATACATTTACATCTAAATTAATTAGTGATGGTATGTACTATGGCCATGTTTTTGGTTTTGTAGTTCTCTTTTGTTCCATTCATCTTCTTTACTTTTGCTTTCTATGCTTGTAATTTGTTGATTATTCTTTATTTTTATATTTGTTGTATATTTTAAGTTGATGATCTCTTCATTTTGAATACATTTGAATCACTCTACATTTTTATATCTTTCTGTTTTGTGTATTCCTTAACTACTTTTCATA
This sequence comes from Muntiacus reevesi, assembly GCF_963930625.1. Classification (NCBI taxonomy): domain Eukaryota; kingdom Metazoa; phylum Chordata; class Mammalia; order Artiodactyla; family Cervidae; genus Muntiacus; species Muntiacus reevesi. Next base: position 156,954,327 of record NC_089252.1, on the reverse strand, counting down.
AATATTGATGATTATATTACCCTCCCACTGGTTTTATAAGTGACTGATCTGTTAACTTAACTATATATTTTTATTTACCAAGGTGACTTTTTCCCTTCATACTTTTTATGTTTGTAATTGTGATCTTTTTTTGTCTGCTTAGAGAAGTTCCTCTAACATTTCTTTTAAAATTGGTATACAGGTGATAAGTTCTTTTACATTTTGACTGTCTGTGAAACTTTTTCTTCTCTTCCAATATGAATGTTAAATATGCCTGGTAGAGTATTCCTGATCATAGAGTTTTTCTGTTTCATTGCTTTCAGTATATTACACTATATCCTTCTGGCCTGCAGTTTCACCTGAAAAGCCAGCTGATGTTCTTATGAGAGTTCCTTTGTGCTTCTTTTAAGATTCTTTTTCCTTGCTCCCTTTAAGACTTTCTTTTTCTTTTTAATTTTTGCCATATTTGTTATAATGTGTCTTGGCGTGGACTTCTTTGGGTTCATCTTATTTGGAACTCTCTGCTTCCTAGATCTGACTTGAACCCCTTGCTTCTTGGGGAGAGCTTTTGCAGTTTTTATTATTCTTCCATTTGTGCATTGCCTACCCTGGGGTATGGGTCTTAATTAGACTGTGCCTCTATCCCACCTACTTATTCTGTTTCCTTAGCTATATCTTTATTTGTAGAAAATCTTTTACTGGAATAAAAGTTACTCTTATAGCTAGTTGCTCTCAAGTTACTCTCATAGCTAGTTGCTCCATTAAGTAATGTAACTTTGTTTTTTGTTTTTGTTTTGGGTGTTTTGTGGGAAGGAGTAAGCATTTGGAATTTTGGTGTGTCTGTGGGAGGAACTGAATTTAGTGTCTTCCTACTCGATCATATTGACCACTTCCTCTCTTCATGTATGGTTTTAACTAGCATTTACTTACTAAATATTAGAGAATAATCTGAATTTAAATGTGCAATAGTCCATAATATCAACACACTGACAATCTAGAGGCTAAATTTATGGAAAAACAAGCAGTTGTTGATTAGATACTTTTTTATCTGGAGAAACAATGGTAACTAGCTTAAGCATGGTCCCTTTCCTCATGGAATTTACATTCTATCGAAAGATTCAGGCAGTGAATGTGTATATAAAGCAAATAGTTACAGACTGTGATAATTTCCAAAGGGGAAATGATATTGTATTGTTAAAGAAATAAAAAGGCAGGTATTTTAGATGTAGCCAAGGCATGGTACTGTGTACTGTAAAACATGGACTCAAATATGTAAAAGATAGAGGGTACTGGTTTTTTTGTTTTATCAGTTTGGTAAACATTAAAAGATGTTTTGCAGAGGGGCCTCAACAGACAAACAGATATTCTTATGTTTTCCTGAAGTGAATGCTACTATCCTTTGGAGATATTTGAAAATACCTATTAATTCACCCATCCCATTTTTGAGAAGCTATTCTGTAGGACCTTATTAAAAATCTGCTTTTTGAGTTATAATTAACATAAAATATTATATTATTTTTGGGTATGCAACATAATGATTTAATTTATTTCAGTTCAGCTCAATCACTCAGTCATGTCCAACTCTTTGTGACCCCATGGACTGCAGCACGCCAGACTTCCCTGTCCATCACCAACACCCAGAGCTTGTTCAAACTCATGTCCATTGAGTTGGTGATGCCATCCAACCATCTTATCCTCTGTCGTCCCCTTCTCCTCCTGCCTCTAATCTCTCCCAGCATCAGGGCCTTTTTCAATGAGTCAGTTCTTTGCATCATGTTGGCCAAAGTATTGGAGCTTCAGCTTCAGCATCAGTCCTTCCAATGAATATTCAGGACTGATTTCCTTTAAGATTTCCTTTAGGATCAATTTATTTACACATTATAAAATGATAGCCACAATAAAGTTCAGTTACAGTCTATCATCATACAAAGTTGTTACAGTAGACTGTATTCCTATATGTACATTACATCTTCATGACTTTTATTTTATAGATGGGACTTTGTATCCCTTAACCCTCTTTACCTATTTCACCCATCCCTCTCTCCTCTGACAACCACCAGTTTATTCTCTGTATATATCAGTCTTCTTTTCCATTCTGTTCTGTTTATTCATTTGTTTTGTTTTTTTAAACACCACATATAAGTGAAACCAAACACTGTTTTTCTAGTATACTACTTAGTACCTAGATCTATCTCTCTTGCCTCAAAGGCAAGATTTTATTCTTTTTTATACTGGAATAATTGTCTATTGTCCATATTACATAATATGGACATATTACATAATTGTCCATACATTACATATACCATTGTGGTATATGTATATATATATTTAGCTATCACATCTTCCTTATCAATTTATCCATTGATGGATACTTAAGCTACTTCAGTATTTTGATTATCATAAATAATTCTACAGTGACTATAAGGATATATATATATTAAATATATATGATATTGAATGCATATATATTCAAATTAGTGAAGTTTTTGTTTTCTTCAGGTGAATTCCCCAAAGTGGAATTGCTGGATCATATATAACCTATCTTAAGTTTTTTGAGGAATCTTCATACTATTTCCATGAGGTTTGCATCAATTTATAATTGCACTAGCACATACTAGGATTTCCTTTTCTCCGAAGCCTCTTCAGCAGTTTTATGCCTCTTTGATAAAAGTCATTCTGACGGTTGTGGGACGGTATCTCATTGCGTTTTTGATGTGTGTTTCCCTGATAACTAGTGATGTTGAGCACTGCTTCATGTGCTTGATGACCACTTATGTGTCTTCTTTGGTGGCTATTCAGATCCTCTGCCCATTTTTAATTGTTTTCTTTATGTTATGCTTATGTATTTCTTTGTGTTTTTTGGATATCAATCTCTTATCAGCGATATCATTTACAAATAACTTCTTCCATTCTGTGGGTCGCCTTTTCATTTTGCAGGTGGTTTCCTCTGCTGTGAAAAGCCTTTAGCCTGATGTAGTCCTATTAGTTTATTTTTGCTTTTTGTTGTCCTTGCATGAGGAGACAAATTTTTAAAATGTTGCTAAGATTGATGTCAAAGAGGTTACTGCTTGTATATTCTTCTAGGAGATTTATGGTCTCACTTAAATATTTAATTCATTTTTAGTTTATGTTTGTATATGATATGATAAAGTGGTCCATTTTTATTCTTTGCATGTAGCTGTCCAGTTATCTCACAACATGTATTAAACAGGCTGTTTTTACCTCATGGTATATGATTGTTTCCATCAATGTAGATTAATTGATCATATGAGCATAGGTTCATTTCTGGATTTTCTATTCTGTTCTGTTTGTCATCTGTCTGTTTGTGTCAATACCATATTTTTTTTTTAATCACGGAAACTTTATTTTAATGTGATTACTGCACATCTGCAGTATTGGAGTAATCCTTTTATAAGTGGAACTAGAAGAAACCGTGACAAAATCAAACTGGCATTTGATGTGAATCCTCAAGAGTTTAAGCTTCAAATCCAGCCAAGAAGTTTGTTACAATCTCTTTCAGCTTTGCATCTGTCTCTTCTGAGATCTTTCCATCAGTCCTGATTTTGCCCAACAGGGCTTGATGTTGGCTGGTAACATGAGGCAAGAAAGCATTCTCAAATTTTGTGATCTTGCTGGGCTCCAGCTTGTCAAGATAGCCCCTGACACCCGCATAGATAACAGCCACGTGCTCTTCAGTAGCCATGGGAGAATACTGTGCTTGCTTCAGCAGCTCAGGCAAACGCACACCATGACTCAAGAGTTGTTGAGTGGCAGCATCAAGGTCAGAATTGAACTGGGCAAAAGCAGCATCCTCATGATTCTGAGCCAACTCGTTTCATGGCACCTGCCACCTGTTTCATGGCCCTGGTTTGGGTGGCAGATCCGACACAGGACACAGACAAACCAACATTAATGGCAGGGCAGATACCTTTGTAGAACAATTCTGTTTCCAAGAAGATCTGTCTGTCAGTGATGGAAATGACGTTTGTTGGGATGTAAGCAGACACATCACCAGCTTGTGTTTCTATGACTGGTAGAGCAGTTAACGAGACACTATCAAAAGCATCATTCATTTTAGCTGCTCTCTCCAGTGTAGGGGAGTGAAGGTAGAACAAATCATGAAGATAGGCCTCACGACTCGGGGGTCGGCAGAGCAGCATATATATCTGATGATAAGCAACCGCCTGTGTGGATAAGTCATCATAAATGATCAAAGCATGTTTGCCATTATCCCTAAAATATTCTCCCATTGAACATCCAGAGTAAGGAGCCAGGTGTTAAAGTGGGACAGCATCTGAAGCAGTAGCTGAAACCACAATGGTGTACTTCATGGCATCTAAATCTGTAAATCTCTTCACCAGCTGGGCAGCAGTGGATCTCTTTGGACAAATAGCAACATGGATACAGTACAGCTTCTTCTTTTCATCAGTTCCATCATTGAATCATTTCTGGTTAATGACGTTTCTGGCAATTGATGTTTTGCCAACCTGTCGGTCATCAATAACCAGATCACACTGACCACAACCAATCGTCACCAAGCTATCCACAGCCTTAATGCCAGTTTGCATTGGTTCTGACACAGAGATTCGAGGAATGATCCCAGGGGATTTCAAGCCAACTCGTCTTCGGGCCTTGGAACCAATTGGACACTTTGCATCAATGGCATTACCAAGGGCATCAACTACACGACCCAGCAGCTTCTCACTGACTGGAACATCTACAATAGCCCCAGTTCTCTTCACAATATCTCCTTCCTTAATTAGTTTATCATTTCCAAACATGACAACACCAACATTGTCAGGTTCCAAGTTCAGAGACATGTCCTTTAAACCTGAAGAAAATTCTACCATTTCTTCTGCTTGAGCATTTCTTACCCCAAGTACCTGGGCAATATAATCACCAATATTTAAAACATGCCCAGTCTCTTCAAGGTTAACAGAGGTATCAGCTCCAAGAATACGCTCTTCGAGAACAGAGGACACCTCAGCAATGCCAGTCTTCTGAAGACAAGCGTTAGAGGCATGGAGGTTTCTTGCAGCAATGAAGGATGATCCCAAAGCATTTTTGGAGACCAGCCCAGCTCGCAGAGGGAGGGCGTGGGTATGGCCATGGCGATGTGCACGGACAGCATCTTTGCAGCTCCTCTTCAGGTGCTTCCTCTGCAGCCGCAGCCTCGAGACGCACTGACCACCCTATCGTTTTGATGACTGTGGCTTTGTAGTATAATTTGAAGTCAGGGAATGTGGTATCTCTTTCTTATTTTTCTTTCTCAAAATGCTTTGTATATTCGGTGATCCTATTATAAACTTTGGGATTGTTTGTTCTAGTTCTATGAAGAACGTCATGAGTATTTTGATAGATGTTGGATTGAATCTGTAGTCTTTTTTGGGTAGTATGGCCGCTTTAACAGTATTAATTCTTACAACTCAAGAACATGGGATATCTATTTATTTGTGTCATATAATTGATTCATTCAAAATGGAAAAGGGGTATGACAAGGCTGCTTATTTAATTTCTATGTAGAGTGCATCATGTGAAATGCCAGACTGGATGAATCATAAGTTGGAATCAAGATTGCTGAGAGAAATATCAATAACCTCAGATATGCAGATGATACCACTATAATGGCAGAAGGTAAAGAGGAACTTAAGAGCCTCTTGATGAGGGTGAAAAATGAGAGTAAAAAAGCTAGCGTAAAACTCACTATTACGAAAAAGCAGATCATGGTATCCAGTCCCATCACTTCACGGCAAATAGAGGGGGAAAAGTGGAAACAATGACAGATTTTCTTTTCTTGCTCTCCAAAATCACTGTGGACAGTGACTGCAACCATGAAATTAAAAGACATTTGCTCCTTGGAAGGAAAGCTATGACAAACCTAGATAGTGTATTAGAGCAGAGACATCACTTTGCCAACAAAGGTGCACATAGTCAAAGGTATAGTTTTTTTTAGTAGCCATGTATGGATATGAGAGTTGGACCATAAAGAAGGCTGAGCACCAAAGAATTGATGCTTTTGAATTGTGGTGCTGGAGAAGACTCTTGAGCATCCACTGGACTGTAAGGAGATCAAACCAGTCAATCCTAAAGGAAATCAGCCCTGGAATACTCATTGGAAGGACTGATGCTGAAGCTGAAGCTCCAATACTTTGGCCACCTGATGAAAACATCTGACTCATTGGAAAAGACCCTGAATCTGGGAAATATTGAAGGCAAAAGGAGAAGGGGATGGCAGAGGATGAGATGGTTAGATAGCATCACCACCTCAGAGGACATGAATTTGAGTGAATTCTGGGAGACAGTGAAGGACCCAGAAGCCTGGCATGTTGCAGCCCATAGGATTGCAGAGTTGGACACGATTTAGTGACAACAATAACAGCAACAAAGTATGGAATAATATGCTCCTACTAAGAAGAAGTTAGACGTGAGTGATTTATGGGCAGATATCTACAATAAGTAAGTTTTTTTTTTCTTTTGAGTTACAGAATCCTACGTGGAGTAAGCAATAAAAAGGAAATAAATTCTGTATATATTTGTATGAAAAGAAAGATTTGGAGATCATCCTTCAATTTGATCATGTGGGTTGTATTTTGGGGCAGGACTAAAGGGATAAGATAGAGATTATGAGTGTATTCCTTATACACTTTGACTTTTCTGACTTGTCAGTACCACTTTTACTTTTAAAAATAAAAGTATCATAATAAATAGAACAATTTCTTCAAAAGAAATTAAAATCTTATAAAAGGATAAAAGAAGTATACAAATAGTACCAAGAAGCAGAACAATTGATGGGCCTTGAAAGATCAATAAATTATCCATTGAGGACATAGTCTAAGGAAAGAACTTCATAAATTTTTTATCATACCTAATGGTATTTTAAAGAAAAACTATCAACCTATTCAAAATCCTAAGTTTGATATTCAGTTAGACTAGCAAAGATGTCCTAGCAAGATCTACCTTACAGGAAATTTTTTTTTAATGTGTATTAAGTGCTCATTTAAAAACTAAAAAAAAAAAAAGAATTAGTTTAGAAAGCAATAAACTCTAGATTTTGACAAGCAGTTTTCAGAATTTAAAAAGCACTCCATAGCACATGTCTTATTTCATTGCCTAAGACATGTCTTTGAAACTCTTCAGTGTCTAGATATTGCCTGGAACCAGCGTACTGTTTTACTAAACAGCCCATCCCTAGCCTTTGGCTATAGATACAGTATTACAGATCATGAAAATAGCTGAAGAAAAATAAGAAACAGCAGGCATATGTGATAGATGAACCTATCATCTCTCTTAATCCAAGATCATGAAGAATTCCTGCATGTGAATACTGCATTTTATAAAACTGGTATAGATAAACTATTTCTTTAGCCCAAATCGTCATGGTGTTGCTGGGTTGTGGGGTTTTTTTGTTTCTTTTTTTTCCCTCCACCTATTTAAGCTTCGTGTTTGGAGCGAAGAACCTAGATGTCATCAATGAACTCCACCCCTTACTTCCAGTTCTACAAGAACTATAAGTAGGTAGATAGGTGTGTGTTAGGGTGGTGTCCCTGTCACATTCATTTATCATGCTCCTGCTTATCCAGTTGTTGAATCAACAGGAAACTGCCACCTTATACGGAATAAAGGAAAACTTCCATCCACTTAATCATCAATGTTTATTCTAATAGTATGATTTGATTATGTTATTGTACCCTCTAAGATTCAACTTTTTGCCTGTATCCTCTTTGTGGAGTTTTTGTGAACATTAAGTGAGAAAATACATGATAAATTCCTGGTGCAATATCTGCTTGGAAAAGACTGAATACTTAGATCCTCTCATCTTACCTATTCTACCTACATGACCTCTTATCTAATTTTTCCCCCACTCGCTAGTTCACTTACTTTCTGTTCTTCTGGGTCCTTTTCCTTCCCTAAAGGAATATTCTTCCTTTGGAACAATTATGATTCTTTTTCTTTCTTAATATTGCACTCCTTTTAGATTCTAGCCACTAGAGGGACATACGTGCTTGGTTCCAAAGTCATGTCCAACTCTTTGCAACCCCATGGACTGCAGCCAGCCAGGCTCTTCTCTCCAGGGGGATTCTTCAGGCAAGAATACTGGAGTGGGTTGCCATCCCCTCCTCCAGAGGGATATATAGTAAGATACAATTCTACTCACCCTGATCTCATTAGGATCAGAGGCTAAAAATCAAAAAAGAATCAAATAAGTATAGAATGTTAAATGTTAAAATATCTAATACAACAAATAATATTAAAGATGATGGATTATCTGTCATCCAGGTAATCTTTACATCTTTCAAATTATTACCTTTACAATATATGAAGTTAAAAAATAAATTTTATTTTCCTTGAAAACTTCCTTTTAAACCATTTTCTGGAAAAATTAAAGACAAAAGTCACATGTGAGGGCAAAATAACCTTTAGCAACAAAGCCAGTTTGTAGATTGTTTAACTCAAATAATTTAAAGTTCAAAATAAATCCATGTATTCAATTATGTGTAATCTCTATTTCACAGCAAAGGAAATCATAAATAAAACAGAAAGACAACTCTCAGAATGAGAAAAATTGCAAATGAAGAAACTGTCAAGAGATTAATCTCCAAAATATACATGTTACTCAATATCAAAAAACAAATAACTGAATAAAAAACTGGAAGATCTAAGTAGACATTTCTTCAGCAAAGATATATAGACGGTCAAAAAGCACGTGAAAAGTGTTCAACATCACTAATTATTAGAGAAATGCAAATCAAAATTACAATGAGTTATTACCTCACACTGATCAGACTGGCCATCATGAAAAAAATCTACAAAGAATAAATGCTGAAGAGGGTGGGGAGAAAAGGGAACCCTCCTACACTTCGTGAGAATGTAAATTGGTACAGCCACTAGGGAGAACAGTGTGGAGTTCCTTAAAAAACTAAAAATAGGACTAGCATATGAACCAGCAATCCCACTTTTAGGTACATGCCCAGAGAAAACCATAATTAAAAAACAAAAATACATGCACCCCAATGTTTATTACAGCACTATTTACAATAGCCAGGAGATGGAAGCAACTTAAATGTCCATCAACAGAGAAATGTTTAAAGAAGATCTGATAAATATATATATATATATTTATATATATAAATTAAAATTAAAAAAATATAATCTCTAAATGTGATTTATCTTGGTTATGTTTTAATTTTTACTTTGTTTAACATTTAATAATTAAAATTAGTCTCTACTTAGGTATCTAAGTAACCCAAGAAAAAAGTAACTTCTTAACTTTGAACATCCACTCATTCTAAAACATATGCAAAATATGCAAAAATAGTTATATTTATCTAGAAGCTGATAGAAGCTATGATGCTATAACTAAAAAGTTGCTTTCAACAAATATCCTATATGATTAAAAATATCAGCTAAAAATATAAACAATAAAGACATGAAAAATTCATGTAAAATATCAAACCCAGAAGATACACTTCCTATTTATTCATCTCCTTTTCACACATACACTAGAGCCTTATTTCTGGGATGGTAATTTATATTTCTGTTCATTATTTTTTCATTATTCTCTCACTAAAAAATATTGCTCTGATAATCTGAGGGCTCTCTAAGGCCTGCACAGTTTTAACACAGGAAAAGTGCTGGCAGTGAGAATTCTGTCTCTACCTTAGAACTGCACTGGAGAGGACCAAAGAGTTGGAGGCGCCAAGATTATCATGTCATCAAGAGGGAAGTATACAAATATATTCTCGTGCTTAAGTTATATTTTAAGAAAAAACACATAAATTTGCCCAGAAAACACCATGTGTAATTGGCAATATTTAAATAACATTTTAAGCAGTTATAAAATGGTGGTAAGTGCATATCTATCAATAATTGTTTTAAATGCAAATATAATAAATTCTTCCATCAAAAGACATAGAATGGATACTGCTGCTTAGTTGCTCGGTCTTGTCCGACTCTGCGTCCCCGTGGACTGTAGCCCACCAGGCTCCTCTATCCATGGGATTTCCAGGCAAGAATACTGGAGTAGGCTGCCATTTCCTTTTCCAGGGGATCTTCCCAACCCAGGGGTCGAACCCAAGGCTCCTGCATTGCAGGCAGATTCTTTACCATTGAGCATCAGGGAAGATCCATCTATATGCTGTCTACAAGAGAGTTGCTTGAGATGTAAGACCACACACAAATAGAAAGTGAAGGGATGGGGAAAGGTGTCTCTTACAAATGGAAACCCAAAAAAGAAAAAGTTGGGGTAATTGTACTTAGAACAGACAAAATAGACTAAAATAAAAGACTGTAATGACAGACAAAGATGGGCATTACATAAAGAAAACTTGATCACGACAAAAAGACACAACATCTGTAAATAGTTACATACCCAGTACAAGAGCACCTATATAAATAAAGCAAATATTAACAAATTTAAAGGGAGAAATTGACAATACAATAATAGTAGCAGATTTTTACACCCCACTGACAGATTTGCAGATGACATTGTTTTATATACAGAAAACACAAAGATACTACCAAAAAAATATTTAGAACTAATGAACTAACTCAGTAAAATTTCAGAGTGCAAAATCAATATACAAAAATTTGTTGCATTTCTAAATACTAACAGCAAACCAGCAAAAAGAGAATGAAGAAAACAATTACATTTATATTTGCACATGGACGTTTCTGGTGAATCGGTGGATAAGGATCTGCCTGCCAAGGCAGGTGACATGGGTTTGATCCCTGATCGGAGAAGATCCCACATGTCTCGGGGCAGAAAGCCTGTGCATCACTACTGAATCTGCGCTGTAAAGCCCGCGAGCCGCAACTACCTAGCCTGATTGCCGCAGCTACTGAAACCCCCGCACTTAGAGCCTGTGCCACAAGAGAAGCCACTACGATGAGAAGCCGGTGCACCTCGGTGAAGAGAAGCTTCAGTTCTTAGCAACTAAAGCCAGAACAAAGCAATAAGTACCCAGTGACGTCATTAATAAATAAATAATTATAATGGCATAAAAATTTACCCCCAAATTTTAACCAATAAATAAAAGACTTGTACACTAAAATTCATAAGACATTGGTGAAAGGAATTGAAGAAGACAAAAGTAAATGGAAAGGTATTCTGTGCTTATGGATTGGAAGAACTGATATCATTGAATGGACCATAGTTTTCAAAGAAATCTGGATATTCAATGCAAACCCTATCAAAATTCCAATGTCTTTTTCACAGAACCATTAAAGAAAACACTCCTAAAGTTTGTATGAAAATGCAAAAGACTGAATAGCCAAGCCAGTATTGAGCAAGAACAAAGATGGAGGCATTATACTTCTTGATTTCATGACATTACAAAGTTATAGTCATCAAACAATATGGCATTGACATAAAAACAGATTTATAGACCAATGTATATCCACAGAAAGAAACCCATGCATATACGGTCAATTAATTTATGACAAATGTGTGTGGGTTGTATAATGGGGAAAGGATAGTCTTTTTACTAAATGGTGTTGGTAAAACTGGACAGTTACATATGAAGAATAAAATTAGACTACTGTCTTACCATGATGCAGTGGTAAAGAATCCACCTGCCATTGCAGGAAATGCAAGAAATGTGGGTTCAGTCCCTGGGTTGGAAAGACACCTTGGTGTAGAAAATTGCAACCCACTACAATATTCTTGCCTGGAAAATACCATGGACAGAGGAGCCTGGCAGGCTACAGTCCATGGGATAGCATAGAGTCGGACATGACTGAGCAATTGAGCATGCATGCATACATGTCTTACACAATACACAAAAGTTCACTCAAAGTTGATTAAGGACTTGAATATAAACCCTGAATTCATAAAAGTCCTAGAGGAATACATAGGTGGTAAGCTCTTTGACATCAATCTTGGCAATGTTTTCTGGGGGGAATCTGACTCGAAATGTAAAAGCAACAAAAATAAAAGTAAACAAGTGAGATTATATAAAGCTAAAGTTTCTGTGGAGGAAATAAAGCCATCAACAAAACAGAAAAGCAGAAAGGGAGAAAAATTTTGCAATTATGTATCTGAGAAGAGGTTAATATCCAAAGCATATAAAAAATTCATACTATTCAACAATGAAAAAACAAACAATCCTATTTAAAAGGGGCAGAGGAATAGACATATTTCTAAAGAAAATATACAGATGACTGTCAGGCTCATGAGAAGATGCTTAATATCACTAATAAGTAAGGAAATGCAAATCAAAGCCACATTGAAATATCACCTCACACCTGTCAGAACTGTCATTATCAAATAGATAAGAAATAGAAAGTAAGAGCAAGGAAGTAGAGAAAGGGAATTTTGTGCCCTGTTGGGGTGCAGCCAATATTGTGTTTCTTGAAAAAAAAAAAACTAAAAATAAAACTACCACATGATCCAGAAATTTCACTTCTGGTTATATATCTGAAAAAAACAAAAACACTAATTCAAAAGGATGTATGCACCCTTAAGTTCATTGCAGTTTTATATGCAATAGTTAGGATATGGAAATAACCTAACTGTCCATCAATGAATGTATAGATAAAGAATATGTGATTTTATATAACATGGAATACTGCTCAACCACAAAAAAGAATAATCTTATTTTTCAATAACATGGATGAAACTTGAGGGTGTTATGTTATATGAAATAGACAAAGATACACAAATACCATATGATTTCACTTATATGTGAAGTCTAAAAATTAAGACAAATGAACAAGCAAAACGAAGTAGCCCTCATATATAGAACAGATTGTTGGTTTCCCAAGGGGAGGTTGTTGGGGGGTGGGGGTGTTGTTGAGTGAAATGGGTAAAGTGAGTCAAGAAGTACAAACATCCTGTTGCAAAATAATAAATCATGGGGATATAATGTACAGCGTTGTGACTATAGTCAATAACATTGTGCTGCATATTTGAAAGTTGCTAAAAGTAAATTTCAAAAGTTCTCATCACAAGAAAACAATCTTATAATATTGTATGGCAATAGATGTTAGCTACACATTGTGGTTATTATTTCACTGTGTATACAAATGTCAATCATTATGGTGTACACTTGAAACTAATATATGTCTATTATACCATAATAAAAAAAATTTATGTATATGAAACAAACCAATCCTGATTTTAAGTGATATAATGAGCATGGTGACAGATTCTTGAAATTAGAAAAATGAAGAGGAGAGTTCTATGTTATTGTTGTCTTTGTTTTGATAAGCCTCTCAGAAATTGATTTAGTTGACTCCAACTCTGGTTCTGTGATACTTGGTCTCAATTTTAATTTGATTCATTGAGTGATTGAGTGAGCTGTTATTATGGTCCAAGCAGAAGGCTATGATAAAATCTAGAGCCCAAACAAACAGAAGCACATTCCACAGCCCTTGTTCTCTTGAAACTGATGATCTAGTGTTGGGGAGGGGAATAGAGATATTAATCAAAGAGGACTAAATTACAGTTGTGAGAAAATGATAAGAAAGACAGTTTCAGGACCTCCCTGGCAGTCCTGTGGTTAAGACTTCATGCTTCTACTTCAGAGGGCAGAAGTTTGACCTCTGGTTGGGGAGCTAAGATCCCACATGCCATACAGTGAGACCATAGAAAAGAAAATTGTGATTCTATGAAAATTAATTGGAGATGGGTGTTAGAGAAAGCTTCCCTGTAGGGCTGAAGACAGAATTGAGATCACAACAAAAGCTGACTAAGCTAGGGGAGAAGGCAGAAGAGTAGCTCTGTGGTCAAGAAGAAGGATCTGTAAAAGACCCTGTGACAGGAAGGTATGCTTCCCATGTCAGAAAATAAAAAGAACGTGGAGCAAAGAAGGCATGATTCAAGAAGAGGCTCTGGGGGAAGACCCAGAGGAATTGGGTGGAGAGGGAGGTGGGAGGGGGGATCGGGATGGAGAATACATGTAAATCCATGGCTGATTCATGTCAATATATGACAAAAACCACTACAATATTGTAAAGTAATTAGCCTCCAACTAATAAAAATAAATGGAAAAAAATAAAGAGAAGAGGCTCTGGAAGGAGAGAATCCAGATTATGCAGGATTTTGTAGGCCAAATTAAAAGTTATGGAAAGTCATTGAGAGAAGAACAATAGAATTAGAGCTGCATTAGGAAAAGTCACTTTATTGCGACTAGAATGAATGCGCCCAAGAGAAATTGTGTTCATGTGTAGCATGAGACATAAACAGTAGTTTACTGTTCTTAATGGCCCTAATGTAGAAACAGACCAAATGTTCATCAAGAGTAGAATGAATGACTAAATTGTCACAACTGTACAATGCGTTTCTAAATAAAAGGAGAATGTACAGATTATGACTGACACTACTACATGGAAGAACTTCAAGTGCATAATGTTAAATAAATAAAATAAGCCAGACCCAGAAAGACACATACGGCATCATTCTCTTTGCATAAAGTTAAAAGCAGGCAAGACTAATGTACGGTGTTAGATGTTAGGATAGTAGTTTTACTATGAGTGAGGAAGAAGGGAAAAGTAAGGGAACATTCGGCAGGCTTCAGTGTTGTCAATGCCCTATTTACTAAGTTGCTCAGTCATGTCCGACTCTACGGGACCCCATGGACTGTAGCCTACCAGGCTTCTCTGTCCATGAGATTTTCCAGGCAAGGGTACCGGAGTAGGTTGCCATTTCCCTCTCCTATTTATTAGGTGATGGTTAAAGAGGTACTGGATTTGTGATCACGTATTTCCCTGTATATTCACACTTTGTGCAGTTTTCAGTATACAGTCATACAATATTACAATGAAAATCATTTTAAAACTTTTTAAAAGAATAGATTGTATTATTAGGAGTTATTGAATGGATGCTGGGACTTCCTTGGTACCTCAGATGGTAAAGAATCTGCCAGCAATGCAGGACACCTGGGTTCGATCCCTGGGTTGGGAAGATCCCCTGGAGAAGGGAATGGCTACCCACTCCAGTATTCTTGCCTGGAGAATTCCATGGACAGAAGAGCCTGGTGGGCTATAATCCATACATTTGTAAAGAGTCAGATGACTGACATGACTTAGCATGCAACATGCATAAGTGGATTCTATGAGATTCGTTGAGAAGCAATGGCTGTAGTTCAAGTGGGAGAAATGTCTTCTCCTTGAACCTTGCTAGTTGAATATGGAAAGAAGACTTATTTGAGAGCTATTATTAATGAGGCAAAATGAACAGAATCTGGTGACGAATCAGATATGGCCTATGAGGAATGAAGAAATAACAAGGAGTGTTCCTTGGAGCAACTGATTTAGGAAATAAACGAAGCATTCCTCTATTTGTGAGAAGGGATAAGGGGTAGAATGACTGAGCTGTGAGGAAAGGAGAAAAGAAAGAAAGTGAAGTCACTCAGTCGTGTCCGACTCTTCGCGACCCCATGGATTGTAGCCCACCAGGCTTCTCCATCCATGGGACTTTTCCAGGCCAGAGTATTGGAGTGGGTTGCGATTTCCTTCTCCAGGGGATCTTCCTGACCCAGGAATCAAACCCAGGTCTCCTGCATTTTAGGCAGATGCTTTTACAGTCTGAGCCACTAGGGAAGATGGAGGAAAGGAGAAGGAGGTGGTGTTGCATTTGTTCAGAGACCAGAGACAGAGTTGTGGAGAGTGAGAGGGTGAATGAACTAAAGAAATATAATAGGATTGCAGAAAGATACTGAAAAATGTGATTTAAGTCGATCATCATGAATTTATAGTGAAACATGAAAAGTGACTTGTTCGATCAAGACTCAGCTACTCTTGTCCAGGCAAGAGAGAACTAGTGATTAAGATCACACATATTTGGAGTTTTGTCAGACAGATGTGATCAATATAGTTTTGGGGTAATATGATAAGTCAAAAAGATCAATAAGAGTTGGGGTAAATTTCAACCTTCCATCCTCATCATAATGAAAGAGGATCTCAATGGACACCTATTCAAGAGTTTCCTGTGATGATGAGCAGGACCATGTACGGCTTCTGGGCATGGGGGCCTGTCTGTCACCCATTTCTTGTAGGTAAGACTTCAGCCTCCATGACCTTTCTGCTTCCAAAAAGCAATTTGAACAGTTACTAATCAAAGGAGGAGCAGCCACAAAGCCACCTGAGACAAGATTAAAGGCACCAGAGAAAATCAAGATTAAGAGACCACCTAAGACCCTGCACACACCCTAATCTTGTCAGCAACCCCACTCTTGTGAAACTGCAGAAGAAAGAAGAGACTGTTATTGCGTTGTTCTTTATCACAAACCCCTGCCTGACTACATAACCTCTTCCTATTCCCCGGGAGGCAGGGGCACAGTTCACGAGGTGCTAGCCTACTGTGTTCCCCCTTTGCCTGGCAAAGAAATAATGCCACTCTTTCTCCTCCATAACTCTGTCTCTGTATTTCTGCTCAATATCAGTGCACAGAGATTTTGGCAACACCTGGGAAACTGGAAATTCAGTTGAGACAGTAACTGAAGGAAACCAGTGTGATAAAAGTCATAGGTCTTCAGAATCACTACTCCTAAATATACTTTCCATTGTATTGCAATCACAATCACAAATTACCATTTTTCTTTCCTATCTTTTTCTTTTTCTCCAAGTCCCTTTAGGGGATTGTATAGAAAAAATAAATGAAGAGTACCTGCTAAAAATTATGTTTGGACCCTGACTTGGAATGGAGACTTGGGAATGGAGAAAGTAAATTGAGAGGAAGATTAGTGTTTTAGATTTTTGGACACATCAGTTTAAATATAATTTTAGGCTTTAGTGACCAAGGGTACCCATTGCAAAGACCAATGCAAAGTCTATACAACTTCATGATATGTCAACTAGCATCTGCGCACTAGGCAGAATTGCAAAAGAAAGCATTTTTATTTTTGTCATGTACCCATCTCCCTTTCTCTTTCTTTTGCTAATAGTTAATTTATTCATTCAGTTGCACAGTCATTTATTCCACAAACATATTAAATATCTACTGATGTGTAATAATATATCAGACACTAAGACAGTTGTGTCCTAACAAGCCATACTTGGGGAGTCTCTTAATCCAAAAGGACCTGCATTCTCTCCTAAATTAACCCTCTTTTCTATGATGCAATCAAAACCAACCATTTCCTGAGGAACTTTAATTAGATTTTTATTTAAATAACTCGTACTATATATATATATACATATATGTATGTTTATATATAGTAGTAACTATAAACATATGCCAAATTCCCTCCTAAAAATTTTATAAGTATGAATACATTTTATCTTCACAACACACTATGAGATAAGTACTATTATTATCTCCACTTTAAAAATGAGAAACCCTAGGGGTGGAGAGATTAACTAACATGTTCACCAGCAGGGTGGCAGAGTCAGGGCTGAACAATAGTCTTTCTCCAAAGTCTGTTTTCCTTATGCTGCTGAACTCAGGTTCAGCTGCTCACAACTTGGAAGCCAATACTCAAGAGATGAATGCTGCTTGGAAAGGAAAAGTTGCTTTATTCAAGGGACAGCAATCTTAGAAGAAGGTAAACTGGTTTCCCAAACCAACTCCAAATATTCTGCTTGACTATGAAAGTTTTTAAAGGAAGAATCATCTGGGAAGTGGGTCAGAGTCATTGCTATCTTCTGTGTGTGCAGACTTTCTTCTGACTGGTTGGTGGTGAGATAATAGGAAAGAAAAACTGTGACCAACTTAGACAATATATTAAAAAGTAGAGACATTACTTTGCCAACAAAGGTCCATCTAGTCAAAGCTATGGATTTTCCAGTAGTCATGTACGGATGCGAGAGTTGAATCATAAAGAAAGCTGAGCGTCAAAGAATTGATGGTTTTGAACTGTGGTGTTGGAGAAGACTCTTGAGAGCCCCTTAGACTGCAAGGAGATCAAACCAGTCAATTCTAAAGGAAATCAGTCCTGAATATTCATTGGAAGGGCTGATGCTGAAGCTGGAGCTCCAGTATTTTGGCCACCGGATACAAAGAATTGACTCATTGGAAAGGACCTTGATGTTGGGAAGGACTGAAGGCAGGAGGAGAAGGGGAAGACAGAGGGTGAGATAACCAGATGGCATCACTGACTTGATGGACATGAGTTTGAGCAAGCTCTGGGAGTTGGTGATGGATGGGGAAGCTTGGCATACTGCAGTTCATGAGGTTGCAAAAGTTGGACACAACTGAGCTACTGAATTAAACTGAGGTAAGAGAGAAGTGTTTCAGGACTCTTGTGCTCAGCCTAAAATGATCATCTTCCACCTGGGTGGGGCCTTTTCTCCTATAGACGAATTCAAAAGAATTCTGTTTTGTATTATCCTTGAGGAGGAACCGGGGTCCTGCCCCACAGCTCCCTGTTGTTTCTCGACTGCTCCTCTTTTGTTTCTGAGTTCCCTCAGGTTTCTGGTAAGCAACTGTTTGAATCTGCCCTTTGAGAATTGGGGGAAGGTCAAAGAGGATAAATAAAGCTTATATCCTACAGAAAAGAAATGGGGAACACAGAAAGAGTTTATATCTGGGAGGGCACCACAAAACTTGATCCACTGGAGAAGGGAATGGCAAGCCACTTCAGTATTCTTTCCTTGAGAAACCCATGAACAGTATGAAAAGGCAAAACGAGAGGACATTGAAAGAGGAACTCCCCAGGTCAGTAGGTACCCAATACGCTACTGGAGAAGAGTGGAGAAATAACTCCAGAAAGAATGAAGAGATGGAGTCAAAGCAAAAACAACACCCAGTTGTGGATGTGACTGGTGATGGAAGTAAAGTCTGATGCTGTCAAGAGCAATATTTCATAGGAACCTGGAATGTTAGGTCCATGAATCAAAGGAAATTGGAAGTGGTCAAACAGGAGATGGCAAGAGTGAACATCGACATTTTAGGAATCAGTGAACTAAAATGGACTGGAATGGGTGAATTTAACTCAGATGACCATTATATCTACTACTGCAAAAATCACTTAGAAGAAATTGAGTAAGCATCAGAGTCAACAAGAGTCCAAAATGCAGTACTAGGATGCAATCTCAAAAACAACGGAATGATCTCTGTTCGTTTTCAAGGTAAACCACTCAAAATCACAGTAATCCAAGTCTATGCCCCAACCACTAATGCTGAAGAAGCTGAAATTGAATGGTTCTATGAAGGCCTGTAAGACCTTCTAGAACTAACACCCAAAAAAGATGTCCTGTTCATTGTAGGGGACTGGAATGCAAAAGCAGAAGTCAAGAAATACCTGGAGTAACAGGCAAGTTTGGCCTTGGAGTACAGAATGAAGCAGGACAAAGGCTAATAGAGTTTTTCTGGAGAATGCTCTGGTTATAGAAAACACCCTCTTCCAACAGCATGAGAGAAGACTCTACACATGGACATCACCAGATGGTCAATACTGAAATCAGATTGATTATATTCTTCGCAGCCGAAGATGGAGAAGTTCTATACAGTCAGAGATCATGAACTCCTTATTGCCAAATTCAGACTTAAATTGAAGAAAGTAGGGAAAACCACTAGACCATTCAGGTATGATCTAAATCAAATCCTTTACGATTATACAGTGGAAGTGAGAAATAGATTCAAGGCATTAGATCTGATAGACAGAGTGCCTGAAGATCTACAGATGGAGGTTCAAGACATTGTATATGATGCAGGGATCAAGACCATCCCCAAGGAAAAGAAATGCAAAAAGGCAAAATGATTGCCAGAGGAGCCCTTACAAATAGCTGAGAAAAGAAGAGAAGTGAAAGGCAAAGGAGAAAAGGAAAGATATACCCATTTGAATGCAGAGTTCCAAAGAATAGCAAGGAGAGATAAGAAAGGCTTCCTCAGCGATCAGTGCAAAGAAATAGAGGAAAACAATAGCATTGGAAAGACTAGAGATAACTTAAAAAAAAATTAGAAATACCAAGGGAACATTTCATGCAAAGATGGGCACAATAAAGGACAGAAATGGTATGGACCTAATAGAAGCAGAAGATACTAAGAAGAGGTGGCAAGAATACACAGAAGAACTGTACATAAAAGATCTTCACAACTCAGATAACCATGATGGTTTGATCACTCACCTAGAGCCATACATCCTGGAATCCAAAGTCAAGTGGACCTTAGGAGGTATCACTATGAACAAAGTTAGTGGAGGTAAAGGAATTCCAGTGGAGCTATTTCAAATCCTGAAAGATGATACTGTTAAACTCTGCACTCAATATGCCAGCAAATTTGGAAGACTCAGCAGTGGCCACAGGACTGGGAAAGGTCAGTTTTCATCCCAATCCCAAAGAAAGGCAATGCCAAGAAATGCTCAAACTACCACACAATTGCACTCATCTCACACACTAGCAAAGTAATGCTCAAAATTCTCCAAGCCAGGCTTCAACAGTACATGAACCATGAACTTCCAGACATTCAAGCTGGATTAGAAAAGACAGAGGAATCAGAGATCAAATTGCCAACATCCAGTGGAACATGGAGAAAGCAAGAGAGTTCCAGAAAAACATCTACTTCTGCTTTATTGATCATGCCAAAACCTTTGACTGTGTGGATCACAACAAACTGTAGGAAATTCTGCAAGAAATGGGAATACCAGATCACTTGACCTGCCTGCTGAGAAATCTATATGCAGGTCAGGAAGCAACAGTTAGTACTGGACATGGAACAACAGACTGGTTACAAATCGGGATGAGTTATGGCAAGGCTATATATTGTCACCCTGATTATTTACCTATATGCAGAGTACATCATGCAAAACACTGAGCTGGATGAAGCATAAGCTGGAATCAAGATTGCTGGGAGAAATATCAATAACCTCAGATATGCAGATGACACTACCCTTATGGCATAAAGCGAAGAAAAATAAAGAGCCTCTTGATGAAAGTGAAAGAGGAGAGTGGAAAAGTTGGCTTAAAACTCAACATTCAGAAAATGGAGATCATGGCATCTGGTCCCATCACTTCATGACAAATAAATGGGGAAACATTGGAAACAGTGAAAGACTTTATTTTCTTAGGCTCCAAAATCACTGCAGATAGTGATTGCAGCCATGTAATTCAAGTCGCTTGCTACTTGGAAGAAAAGTTACGACCAACCTAGACATCATATTAAAAAGCAGAGACATGACTGCCAACAAAGTTCTGTCTAGTCAAAGATATGGTTTTTCCAGTAGTCATGTATGGATGTAGAGTTGTATATAAAGAAAGTTGAGCACCAAAGAATTGATGCTTTTGAACTGTGGTGTTGGAGAAGACTCTTGCAAGTCCCTTGAACTGCAAGGAGATCCAACCAGTCCAATCTAAAGAAAATCAGTCCTGAATATTCATTGGAAGGACTGACGCTGAAGCTGAAACTCCAATACTCTGGCCACCTTATGCAAAGAACTGACTCATTGGAAAAGACCCTGATGCAGGTAAGATTGAAGCTGGGAGGAAAAGGTAATGGCAGAGGATGAGATAATTGAATGGTATCACCAACTCATTGGACATGAGTTTGAACAAGCTCCGGGAGTTGGTGATGGACAGGGAGGCCTGGTGTGCTGCAGTCCATGGGGTCGCAAAGAGTCAGACACGAGTGACTGATTGAACTGAACTGGGCCCCATAGGGTCTTGCTCTGTTCATCATTGACCAAGACAGTCTATGCCTTAGGATTGTGGTGAGGCAATAAGAAGTGCTACATTCTAATAGACTCTGTTATGGATTGGAATTGAACTGCTTTCTGCAATAAATTCACCCTTTTGTTCTTACCATTAGGAATCTAGTGGTCATAAAAATATTCAGTTGCCACTGAATTTTATGTAAACATTGAAGAAAGAAAAAGTCAATTCATGTCTCTGATTTGAGGAAAGACCTCATGGTCATTGGCATTGATAATAATGAGACTATAGGATCTACAAATTTCTGGGTCTCTTCTACCTGTTTGAGGGGTATTGCGACCTACCCAGAGAAGTAGAAAGAGGAAGGATATACATTTATGGTAGCTCAGAAAGAAAGAAAACATGGAGCTAGGTGATCCAATTAGACAGTTAATGTGATATCTAGTTTTTACTGAATCAGTGAATTAGAAGTGTTTGCAGAACTTTTATATGCAGCATCCTGTAGGAAGATTGAGACCAGTTTATTACTTCTTAGCTTACTCTAGAGAAAAGGAAAGAGGTGGGTGAAGTCTCAAGATGCTCAATTGTTTTCAACAGAGAAAAAAAGAAAACATATTATATTTTTACCTAATAGTATGGGTTTCACTTACAAGGATATGAAGGAGAGAGTGCCCTTCTTTTCATATCTTTCTCAGTGATTTCACTCATTCTCATTAATTCATTTCATTCTTTCATGCATATATTTGTTCTTTTGCACCATTTTTTATTCATTTGTTTACTCATCCATTTATGAACCTACTGAACAAATACTTTGTGAATGTCTTCCATATGCCATGTATTGTTACAGGTACTGTGCTGTTGTTCAGCCACTCAGTTGTGTCTAGGTATTTGTGACCCCAAGGACTGCAGTGCACCAGGTTCCCTGTCTTTCCCTGTCTCCTGGAGTTTGCTCAAACTCATGTTCATTGAGTTGTGGTACTATGAATATTGCAATAAATAATACAAGCAAAGATTCCTGGCCCACAGAGTTTACAGTCTAAAGAGGGCAAAGGTAACAGACAGAGAGAAACAACTGACAAATAAATAAAGAAGTTATATAAATAAAACTGACTGATGTGATAGAGAGGAACTGGCTGGGGAGTTGTTTTAGATTATGAGACAAATGAATAAGTGATTGAATGAATAAAGAAGAAAGGTACACACATAAATAATAAAAGCATGTGATAAATGTGATGACAAGATTTTAAATAAAGAGCTCTGTAAGTATTAAAAAAAGAAAGAATTATGTATAACTGGAAAGAATTTAAGGCATCCTTAAAGTTAGAGTTTTGGTAGATGAAGATGGTGAAATGAAGACATTTCAGGTTTGAGAAAAGAAAATGAATAAGAGAAGAAATAAAAGGGAACACCTGCCATGTTCAGCCAAGGGAATTAGGTGCAGAAGAACGGAGGAGGGGTAGGGGAGACAGCTTTTTGGAAGTAAAGGAAGCAGACTGTGGTCTTCAACATCTTGAAACAACTTTTAATTTAAAAATTCTTCAGGCAAAGTATTTGAATAGATATTTCTCCAAAGAAGAAATACAAATGGCCAAGAAGCATGTGGGAAAATGCTCAGCATCACTAATAATCAGAGACATGCAAATCAAAATCACAAATGACACCCACCCAAGTTTACATCTGTTAGAATAACTGTTACCGAAATGACAAGCGGTAGCAAGTGTTGATTAGGATGTGGAGAAAAGGGAACCCCTGTGTATTGTTGGCAGGAAAGCAAATGGGTACAGTCACTATGGAATATATGAAGGAGGTTTCTCAAAAATTAAAAACAGGACTACCATATGAAACAACAGTCTCACTCCTGGCTATATATCCGAAAGACTTGAAAGCAGGATCTAGAGATATTTCACACCCATGTTCATAGAAGTACTATGCACAATAACCAAGAGAAGTAAGCAATCTACTCTTTCATTAGATGAAAAGATGAATGAAGTGTGGTATATACATACAATGGAATATTATTCAGCCTTCACGTGCCACAATATGAATGAAACTTGAGGATGTCATACTAAATGAAACAAGCCATTTAAAAAAGACAAATTCTGTGTGATTCTACTTAAATGATGTATTTGACACTGGCAAATTCATGAAAGTAGAATGATAGTTAGCAGGGGTTAGTTAAGGGGAGGGAGAAAGAGGAGCTATTGTTTCAAGGATATAAAATGTCATACTAATAACATGAAAAAAATCCTAGAAATCTACTTAACAGCAATGTGAATGCAGTTAATACTACTGAGAAGTACATTTGAAAATGGCTAAGATAGTAAATGTTTTTATCACAATAAAAAAAAATCCTCAGTTAAGTACTCAAAGTTGTTATGCTACTTTTGTATTAAACTTCTAAGGGGTGTGTATGTGTGAGTGTGCATGGGCATGTGTGTGTGTGCATATTACATGGCAGGAAAACATACGTATCTGCTTGGATCTACATTAACCGCATTCATCTAAATCCCACTTGTATATATCTTGGAAATTTTTCCCATATTGATCAATAAGCTATCCTAAACAAGGGGATGTTGATTATTGTTTCATCAGTCTTTATTCCTCTTGTTTTATCAGTATCTGTGTGTTGCAAAAGGTCCCATTAGTTCCCCAAGAAGATGCCATCTGATCATAGGACCTCATTTGCCCCATCCCTGTGTGAGCTCTTGGACACTTTTCTAGTGTAACTTTTCTTGCTTTATATATTTGCGTAATCTCTAGACCCAATATATTTTAATTATTCAGTTTAATATATTTAATATGCAAAACTAAATAATATTTTGGATATATGATTATCTCCTCTTTTATACAGATTAAATTACAATTGAATGATAGAGCCAAGTTAATATTATTGAGTGTCTAACATTTGTTTCTTAATGTATTTTCTATTTTACAGATATTAAATTACATAAAAATACACAAAGTAAATACTTAATCACTATACCACCTGCATTAGGACTTCAGTACTGAGATAAAGCGTATATAATTTTAGATGTGTTTCATTCTGGAGTCCTTCTCTATTTGCTTTTATAATTACCAGAAATTTTTTGGTTGTTTTTGTTTTGCTTTTTGCTTTTAAGAACTTTTTTGCTATAGTTACCTGTGTTTTGTGTTAACACAAGAGAGATGCTTTTCATTGTGCAAAACTGGCTCACTTTACATGATCTAAACTTGAGAAGCTCCTATTTCTCAGGTTTCAAGACAAGTTAAATGTATGGGAGCACCTACTGGTGAAAGATGATATAGTCCTACAGACTGGTTTTATCAGACCTTGTAATTTAGTATGAGGGTTATGAAGCCCTTACGTGTATTATCAAGGGAATCCTGCTGCCAAAAAATGCTTATTGCTTAAATATTGCAAGAGAGTGGACTTAGGCAAGAAATACAATAACTTAAGAAAACTCTATAAAACAAACATCCTATTTAGATGGGAACATATCTAAGAAGCATAAGCTGTTTAGTGTTGATGTACTAAAGGGTTTCATGAGGGCTGGGATGAGGTTTGCCTCCTTCACTGCTGAATCCCTAGCATGGTAACTGACCTTGAATGTGCCATCCTTTACTGAATTAATAAATGTTCACCAGTTTGGAATTTCTTCCTCAAAATATTTCAAAACTTGCCTTTTGTGCTCCTTCTTCCATAGGACCATATATCTATCATTTACAATAAAAACAAGGAAAAATATAGCTTGTGTGACAAATTTCCT
Source organism: Muntiacus reevesi (assembly GCF_963930625.1). Classification (NCBI taxonomy): domain Eukaryota; kingdom Metazoa; phylum Chordata; class Mammalia; order Artiodactyla; family Cervidae; genus Muntiacus; species Muntiacus reevesi. The sequence continues at coordinate 156,929,077 of NC_089252.1, read as the reverse complement.
TTCTAGAGGAAAACAAATGCTTCTTTTTGCTTCACCAGAAACCCTGAGCCAGTTAAAAATTATACTACAACTTTGGAGTTAAAAACTGTAATAATGAAAAGTGACCTAAACTAATTAAAAGGAAGGCGATGGGGAGTTGGAAAGGTTTGGTAATCAGATATTGCTAGGCTCAGACTTCAGCTCTCCAGTTTAACAGCTGCATCTGGTTGGATGAATCGCTTAGCTTCCGTTCTCACTTTCTTCTTTTATTAAATTAGAGCTTTGTAAAGATTTAATGAGTCAATGTATACGCAGTGTTCTCTGCCTACATGTAGTGCCTTTGTTTGCAGTCCTGTCTGACTCTCTGCGACCCATGGACTGCAGCCTGCCAGGCTCTTCTGTCCATGGGGTTATCCCAGGCAAGGATACTGGAGTGGGTTACTATTTCCCTCTCCACGGGATCTTCCTGACCCAAGGGTCGAATCTTCATCTCCTGCATCTTGTGCATTGGCATACAGATTCTTTACCACTGAGCCATCTGGGAAGCCCTTGTGTCTACATGATAAATCATATAAATAGTGTCTATTGAATTCTTCTCTGAATGATGGTTCTCATTTTCCTAATTTTCAGTGGACTGCAAGCTTCTTGGGACAGGGACCATATTTTATTTATTCTTAGAGCCTGCACAGTGTCTGGCATATGTTGGTACTTAATAAATAAATATGTTGAATTAATAAAGAAAATAAAAATTTAAACAATTATTTGGTGACTATTGTGCATGGTGCATCACATAACTTGTAACTGAAGTGTATGAAAACACTCAACAGAGTCATTTACAATATAGAAATAGGATATCTTCTATTACTGGAATGATCTGTAATTCCTTTGATTAGTCAAGATTTTCTATGATAATTTAGGAACTCACAAGTAATGTTGAGCTCAAATAACTGTGTATTGGATGAAGACTATATTAGAGTGTTCACACCATAGCCACATTGTAGCTTTAAGTAACCACATAGTGATTTTTACCATTAAGGAATTTTTCTCATTTGCTTTCATTAGTACAACCCCTACTATACAATGCTTGCTTATAAGTGTTGATAATTGGTTTTGAAATTTTCACAACAAAAACTGCAAAGCCTTTTGTACTTGGTAATCAGGAAAGGCATCAGCAATTCTGAAGAAGGAATTTGCTTTTAATGAAAATATTCTCTACATCCATCTGAAAGCTCTCATGTGGCTAACACTGCAAGTATAACTCTTAATTATACCTAAATCATACTTCTTAATCATACCTACATCATCTGACTTGCAAATACTCTGAGCTATGTGAAAGTATTTCACACTTTTAAATGAATATAATTTTGCCATAAAGTAGTTATATCAAAGACATCTCTTTTAATAAAAGCAATTACCACTTTATGCATATTTCAGAAATATGTAGCATTCTCTGGATAGGGGTTCCAATATGTAACAAACTTTTCTAGGCTTATTGAGTCAAAAAACTATTCCAAATAGGTTAAAATCTATTAAAATAGGCTAAGATTATTGCCAAATATGAAATTATACTTGGAATCAAAGTCTCAAAACAAAATTAACATGGTCATTTATACCTTTACTAGAAGAACAAAATTTGACACAAAAACTAAACTATTATCAGGGGAAAACCATTCCTATCAGAAACAAATGTAAACTCCTGTTGAATTTCAAGATATATCATTCTCCTTGAGATTAATGAAGAGAGATTTTCACACATGATCTTGTTTACAAGAACACACACTATTTTAGACTCAGGCTTGGAGTAACATTACATGCTGTAGAAATATAATGCAACATTTTCATAGAATGCAACTTACTTTCCAAGTTTATAAGTTAACCAGAAACAACACATTTATAAATCAACTCAGGGTTTTTTTGACCAAAGTAAAATAAAAAAGATGTCAAAATAATTTGGGCAAATAGATTCGTTTGAAAATTGAAATATCCTTCTTTTTCCATTCCTTACTTATAATTCAAAGATGGCTATATTCAAGGGTGCTATATTCAAAGGTGGCTATTTTATTTATCAATCTTACTCACATTTTCTGCAAAATTTAACTATAAGAATAGTAAAACATGGCATACTCATTGGACCATTTTGTAAACACTTAAATGAAACAAAAATGGAAATTCAAATTATAGTTTTTTTCCCCTCCAAGTTAGGGGATATTGGTCCTGAAAGAAAATTCAGAAAATAAATGGACACAAAATGTGCATGCAAAATATGTTTCTTTTAGAACTCTTAACATTTAAACTGCAATGTGTACGGCTTTTAATACAGAATTTTAAAAATCCTTGACTCCTGTACATTATAAATTATGAGTTCTTTACTTCAGCCAGTTGGTAGGATATATTAACTAAGGGCTAATTAAAAATCTAATATCTGCTTTGGCATTCTTTTCCAAGTTTCAAACACAATATATTTATTCCTAAATGGTTTATTTTCAAATTAAGAAAATTAAGGCATAAAAATTATGCACATATTTCAAATAAGAAGTTTTCATTTTCTTCTACCTTTAAAAATTAACTTCAGATAACCATCCCAGACTTTTCCCTACAGTGGTATAAACTGGATGACTACTAATACATAATTTAGATAAATGAATAATATTTCTCAAGTTTTAGCTCCATACATATTTTACAAAACCTTTGATGCCTGCCTCACTTTTCTAATAGGAAGTAGTAGTCACTGACAAATGAATGAATGAGCAGTTAAGGATACTAACAGAAAAACTTAGATGTACTGGTTTTGATTTTTATATTACATTCTTTCAAGTAAGGTGGTTACACATTGATCATTTAAAATGTCAGCATCAAAGAACTGAAAATGTGACATGTTGTGGCGCTCTATTCCAGGCTTCATGAATGACATCCAGGTCTTCCACCAGTTGAAAAAGTCTGAGGGTCACTGACTTAGCATCTATTATGGCTGTGCCTAAGAAAGCAAATGAAATCCTAAATCACTAACAACTGAGTATTTCCATTTTTCCTGGCCTATCAATGGCCACACAGGCAGTAGAGATTAAAATGGTAGTCCTGGTTTTCATATTAACTTAAAGGCAATTGAATATGTAAGATTTACCTCATAAGACTATTCCATACAGATTATTTCCTCATTATGTTAAAAAAATATTAAATTGACATAACAGTTCCCCTTTTGGTTGCTGTGTGTAGGGGTACATTAATATTGAGTAAGAGTGCATAGTTGTTGAAAGATTTTTCTGACATCCCTGCCCCATTTTAAGCTATAGACCAATGACCTTTCCATTTTATACTTAATTTCCATATTTTACAGACAATAATCAAATAATGACAATACTAGCATTACTGACTTTATTCTTTTTACAACATCCCATCTTTTATTGCTATTACATCCCAGTTGAATTTCAAGGATAGTAGTGAAAATAGCACTGAACCAGGGAAACAGGAAAACTTTATTTGAGCCTGGGATTTGCCCTTAAATAAATTTACATGATTAGGGCAAATATGAGTGTCAATTTTCTCAAAAGCAAACTAGGAAAAATAATATCTGCCTCAAAAGTTTGCCATAAGGATTAAAATGAAATGATGTAAATGAGGATTATAAATTATATTATTATAAATTGCAAATTATAAAGTACTATTTCTATGTATATTATGACTCTGATTTTGAAAATCTCTCTATTCTTATAGCACTGCTATTTTTAAAATGTGGTGGACCCTTTGAACATAAAAACAAGCTAAGTATTTCTGGACAGAATTTTCAATAAATAATCCTTTCAAGTAAAGTAATAGGCTAAGACAAACATTGTTTGGATACTCCTTTTCTATATTGGCAATTCTCTTTTTAAAATGAAAAAGTTTACTAACAAATACGTAAGATTCTCATTAAAATGAACTTGTTATGTGCCCACATTGAGATGCTCAAAATTTAAAATTAAAAACAGGATATTTTTTACATATAAAAGAAGCATAGCCATGCTTCTTTCTTTCAACCACTGTCATTAAAAGAATTTTTTCATGTTGAAATTATCGATCAAACTATTGTGTACACAGGTTTAGTTGACCACTATCAATAAAGGAACCATAAATTTTAGCTGTTAAATCTAACAAACATAAATGGACAAAAATATCACTCAAACTTCTAATTTTATGCACATGGTTTCAACCCAAATATTGTTCTTAAGTTGTCCATCCTCAAGATAGGTCTCATGTTTGTTAAGAATTTCAGACACATCACATACACAGAGCAAATTTGCTAACTCACCTAGAAAATCCTGTTTTACATGTGAATTAGTCTTTCATTAGGAATTAGTATAAGCCATAATGACTAATCTTACATATGCATTTGTTTATTTTCTTCTGAAAAGTCAGCTCATATAGTTCCTTGATGCTAAAATCTTATAAAACGTTTCTTGTGACCTTTTTCCCCTCTGAGCTTAGCTTAATGCAATGCATGAACTGTAACCACGTCTCTGAGCCTTTAACTAAAAATTAACATTTAAAACATATCAGAATAAATTAGGATGTTTCATCTTCATTTTTTATTGTTTTCAGCACTGAGTCTTCTCCCAAAATTTTACATAGTTCATTGAGTCTCTGCTGCATTTTGGGAATTCCGGCTAGCTGAGATTCTAGCTTTTGTTTTTCTTCACTTAGTGTTAAACGAATAGCACTATCCAGTTGTTCAAAGCGCCAACCTCCTTCACCATCAAACTGTAATAAATGAGTGTGGTATTTCCTGCGTAATCAAAATGAAATCATATTATTAGCAATAATTACAAAAAGTCATTTTACTTATAGATTTATCATTCTAATTGATATTCAAAGGCAAATTTTAAGCAAGGTGTCTATTTTACATTTGATTTTCAAGAATCCCTCAAGAGGTAAAATATTGTGACTGTTTTCACTCCCAAAATCATTAGTCTCTAGGAAATTCTATTGTTTCTATTAAATTTATTTTATATTCTGAATATATGTGAATTGCAAAGGAAGACATACTATTACAATTATTTATATTCATAACCTAGTATAGTTCCTGAATAAATATAAAAATACTTAGAAAGTGAAGAAGAACTAAAGAGCATTTTGATGAAAGTGAAAGAGGAGAGTGAAAAAAGTTGGCTTAAAACTCGACATTCAGAAAACTAAGATCACAGTATCCAGTCCAATCACTACATGGCAAATAGACAGGGAAACAATGGAAACAGTGAGACTTTATTTTGGGGGGCGCCAAAATCACTGCAGATGGTGACTGCAGCCATGATATTAAAAGATGTTTGCTCCTTGGAAGAAAAGTTATCACCAATCTACACAGTGTATTAAAAAATCAGATATTACTTTGCTGACAAAGGTCCATCTAGGCAAAGCTATGATTTTTCCAGAAGTCATGTAAGGATATGAGAGCTGGACTACAAAGAGAGTTGGACTATAAAGAAAGCTGAGTGCAGAAGAATTGGTGCTTTTGAACTGTGGTGTTGGAGAAGACTCTTGAGAGTCCCTTGGACTGCAGGGAGATCAAACCAGTCCATCCTAAAGGAAATCAGTCCTGAATATTCATTGGAAGAACTGATACTGAAGCTGAAACTCCAATCCTTTGGTCACCTGATGTGAAGAACGGACTCATTGGAAAAGACCCTGATGCTGGGAAAGATTGAAGGTGGGAGGAGGAGGGAACAACAGAGGATGAGATGATTGGATGACATCACCAACTTGATGGACATGAGTTTAAGTAAACTCTGGGACTTGGTGATGGACAGGGAAGCCTGGCGTGCTGCAGTCCATGAGGTCACAAAGAGTCAGACATGACTGAGTGACTGAACTGAACTGAACTAGAATGGGAATAAGAACAGGAAGCAGAGGCAAGAAAGTAACATTTTTAAAGGTTATTAAGAAAATAACTAAGAAGAATAAAGGAAATACACTATCCTTTGGGAAATGAGTTAGTCAACATAAGAAAAATTTCTCGAAAATCAAAGTTTTAAAATGATTTTTTAAAAATGAACTTATGGAAATCATCTAAAGCCAGTTTTATGTTTTCATATAATTTGCTCTCTTTTTCTCATGGTTCAAGTTCATAACTAAGAATTTCAGAGAAGTATAGAGATGATTTTTACTGATGAGACAGGAGGTAAACAACCTTTTCCTAAGTGAAAGTTAAGGTTACCAATCTTTGGGAAGTGTGGGGTGCATGTTTAAAGGAGGTAGTCCTGGCAGATCTGGCCTCACATGGCTGAGCCACTGCATCTTGTAACTAAGCTGAAGTGGCACATGTTCTTATTTGTTCTCAGTCTTTATGCCTTTACCTTACAGGTTTTCTCACTTCTTGATTTCTTTTAAGTTCTCATTGTTATTAGTTGCTATGATCAGTGTGGATATATCAGGTCACTTTATCCTCCTTTCTAAAATTGCAATATGATTTATATATTATAAATTCATTCTTTCAGAATGTAAAACTCAGTGATTTTTGGTATAGTCACAACCTCATGCAACCGTCGGCACTATCCAATTCCAGAATATTTTCTTCATTTCCCAAAGAAACCTCATACCCATTAGCAATCCATCTCCACTTCTTCTGCTGCCCAGTCCCTGCCTACTACCAAGCTCCTCTCTGCAGATTTGTCTGTTCTGGATATTTCATACATACAGATTCATACAAAACATGGCTTTTTGTTACTGACTTCTTATCTAAAAGTTCATCTAAGTGTAGTATTAGTACTTCATTTTTATGGCTGAATAATATTCCATTGTATGGTATTATACATTTTGTCTATTTATCAATTAATAGAAATTTGGGTTTTATTACATTTTGATTGGATGGTTTTACCATTAAGATGGGGAAACTAAACTAAATTAAACTATGTCTAAAAGGGCAAATATCACTCTTAAGCTGAAGGCTGACATTCATATGTTTGATATCATATGACAGACATTAATCTTTTCCATATATTTTTCAGTAACTATCTTTAGGGTTTCAACTTTTCCAAAAATTTGACCTCCCAACAGGTGGGACCTTGCAAAAATTAAATTTAAAACAATGTGTTCCTACATCAAGGGAAATTTTTTTTAAATGACAACATTGCTATTAAAATATGAGAGCTAAAACAAAAGTAATGGAAAAACAAAAGTAATGGAAAAACAAAAGAAGGATGGTGATACAGGAAAGAGAATTAATAGAAAAAAATATCATTTTGTTTATTTCATTGTCAACTTCTCTTGCACTTTCTTAATTGCGAATCTTCAACCAGGAGCAATTTCAGAATGCAGTAGCTCAGATCTTGAGCAACTTCCACTTTCAGTGTAGATTGAAGGTTTGGCTCATCATTCCAGTCCTACAACATTATTTGGTTTCTACACGGGGGAAGAAACTATATCGGTGTTTCATGACCTATGTTCTATATTATGTGCTAAAAACTGTTTCAGGGTTTATTTTAGTCAGAGGAATTAAAAAAAAGCTATTTTAACAGAGGCTTACGGGAAATAATCTGCAGACTTTCTGTACAAATAAGATAAAGCACTGGATAGTGGTAATTAGAAAATTGTAATTCTATTCAGGAATCACATAATTTAATAAGCTTCTATAATTTTTGATGTCTTCAGATATAGTATTGATTTTACTCTTTACAATCAACAAATTACCCATTTGTTGTATGGAGGAAAATATAGTACATATTTTTCCTCTTCTGAAATCTTTTCAGGAAAAATAAGAATTTCATGTAGGACGAAAGGATAATCAGAAATGATAGATTTCTATAACTTAAAATGACTAAACTAGTTCATAAATCAGAACTAACATGATTTTAGTTTACAGGGAAGTACACTATGGGTAGCTACAATGAAAAACATGTTTGTTTGTTTTTTGGTTAGAAAGTATGAACTTAAGATTTTATTATTTATTTAAAAATTTGTCTACTACACATCTTTTGAAACGGCGAAAATTCAGAACACTGACATCTTCAAAAGCTGATAAAGCTGTGGGCCAACAGGAACTCTCTTTCATTGTTTTTTGGTGGTTTAGTCGCTAAGCTGTGTCCAACTCTTGCAAACCCATAGACTATAGCCTGCTAGGCTCCTTTGTCCATGGGGTTCTCCAGGCAGGAATACTGGAGTGGGTTGCCATTTCCTTCTCCAGGGGCTTTCATTGCTACTGGAAATGAAAAATGGTATAGCTGTTTTGGAATAGTTTTGTAGTTTCTAACGAAACTAAACATACTCTTACCAGTACAATCCAGTAACTTCACTTCTTGATATTTACTTAAAGGACTTGAGAAAATGCATGTCCACACAAAAACCTGCATATGAATGTTTATGACATCTTTATTCATAATGGCTAATACTTGGGGGCAACCAAGCCTATCTTCAGTAGGTGAATGGATAAACTGTGTACATTGAAACAATGAAATATTATTTAACACTAAAAAGAAATGAGGTATCAAGCTGTGAAAAGACATGGAGGAACCAAATGATTATCACTAAGTTAAAGAAATCAATCTGAAAAGGCTACATACTGTACGGTTCCAGGTACATGATATTTTGGGAAAGGAAAAACTGTGGACACAATAAAGATGAGTGGTTTCTGGGGTTGATGTTATTGTTGTTCAGTCTCTAAGTTGTGTCCAACTCTTTGCAACCCCATGGACTGCAGTGCACCAGGCTTCACTGTCCTACACTATCTCCAGAGTTTGCTCAAACCCATGACCATTGAGTCACTGATGCTATCCAACCATCTCATTCTTTGTGGTACCCTTCTCCTCCTGTCCTCAATCTTTCCCAGCATCAGGGTCTTTTCTAATGAGTTGGTTCTTCACATCAGGTGAACAAAATGTTAGAATTTCAGTTTCAGCTTCAGTCTTTCCAATGAATATTCAGGGTTGATTTCCTTCAGGATTGACTGGTTTGATCATTTTACAGCCTAAAGGATCTCAAGAAAATTCTCCAGCACCACAATTCAAAGCATCAATTCTTCAGTGCTCAAGCTTCTTTGTGGTCCAACTCTCACATCTATACATGACACTGGAAAAACCAGAGCTTTGACTAGATGGACCTTTGTTGGCAAAGTGATGTCTCTAATTTTTAATACACTGTCTAGGTTTGTAATAGCTTTTGTTCCAAGGAGCAAAGGTCTTTTAATTTCATGGTGGCAGTCACCATCTGCAGTGATTTGGAGCCCAAGAAAATAAAATCTGTTCTGCTTCCACTTTTCCCCCTTCTATTTGTCATGAAGTTGTGGGATTGGAACTCATGATCCATGGGTTCAGGAGAGGGATAAATGGCAGAGCACAGAGGATCTTTAGAGCAATCAAATACTCTGTATAATACTATAAGGATGCATTTTCCAAATTTGAGGACATATTGAGTGCAGCACTTTCACAGCAACATCTTTTAGGACTTAAAAGAGTCAACTGGAATGCCATCACCTCCACTAGCTTTGTTCGTAGTGATACTTCCTAAGGCCCACTGACTTCACATTCTAGGATGTTTGGATCTAGGTGAGTGATCATACCATCATGATTATCTGGGTCATTAAGATCTTTCTGTATAGTTCTTCTGTGTATTCTTGCGATGTCTTCTTAATATATTCTGTTTCTGTTAGGCCATACCATTTCTGTCCTTTATTGTGCCCATCTTTGCATGAAACGTTCCCTTGGTATCTCTAATTTTCTTGAAGAGATCTCTAGTCTTTCCCATTCTGTTGTTTTCCTCTATTTCTTTGCATTGATTGCTGAGGGAGGCTTTCTTATCTCTCCTTGCTATTCTTTGGAACTCTGCAATGAAATGGGTATAACTTTCCTTTTTGCCTTTGCCTTTAGCTTCTCTTCTTTTCTCAGCTATTTGTGAGATCCCCTCTGACAACCATTTTGCCTTTTTGCATTCTTTGTTCTTGGAGATGGTCTTGATCCCTGCCTTCTGTACAACACCATGAACCTCCATAGTTCTTCAGGCACTCTGTCTATCAGATCTAATCCCTTGAATTTATTTCTCACTTCCACTGTATAATCATAAGGGATTTGATTTAGGTCACACCTGATTGGTCTAGTGGTTTTCCCTACTTTCTTCAATTTATGTCTGAATTTGGCAATAAGAAGTTCATGATGTGAGCCACAGTCAGCTCCAGGTCTTGTTTTTGCTGACTGTATAGAACTTCTCCATCTTTGCCTGAAAAGAATATAATCAATCTGATTTTGGTATTGACCATCTGGTGATGTCCATGTGTAGAGTCTTCTCTTGTGTTGTTGGAAAAGGGTGTTTGCTATGACCAGTGCATTCTCTTGGTACGTTAGCCTTTGCCCTGCTTCATTGTGTACTCCAAGGCCAAACTGGACTGCCACCTCAAATATCTCTTGATTTCCTACTTTTGCATTCCAGTCCCCTATGAGCTATTTCAAATGCTAAAAGGTGATGCTGTGAAAGTGCTACACTCAATATGATAGCAAATTTGGAAAACTCAGCAATGGCCACAGGACTGGAAAAGGTCAGTTTTCAACCCAAACCCAAAGAAAGGCAATGTCAAAGAATGCTCAAGCTACAGCATAACTGAACTCATCTCACATGCTAGCAAAATAATGCTCAAAATTCTCCAAGTCAGGCTTCAACAGTACATGAACTGTGACTTCTAGATGTTCAAGCTGGGTTTAGAAAAGGCAGAGGGACCAGATATCAAATTGCCAACATCAGTTAGATCAAAGAAAAAGCAAGAGAGTTCCAGAAAAACACCTACTTCTGCTTTATTGACTACCCAAAGCCTTTGACTGTGTGGATCACAACAAACTGTGGGAAATTCTTCAAGAGATGGGAATACCAGACCACCTGACTTGCTTCCTGAGAAATCTGTATTCAGGTCAAGAGGCAACAGTTAGAACTGGACATGGAACAATAGACTGGTTACAAATCGGGAAAGGAGCATGTCAAGGCTGTATATTGTCACCCTGCTTATTTAACTTATATGCAGAGTACATCATGCAAAACACTGGCTGGATGAAGCACAAGCTGTAATCAAAGTTGCCGGGAGAAATATCAATAGCCTCAGATATGCAGATGATAGCCCCCTTATGGTAGAATGTGAAGAAAAACTAAAGAGCCTCTTGGTGAAAGTAAATGAGGAGAGTGAAAAAGCTGGCTTAAAACTCAACATTCAGGAAATGGAGATCATGGCATCTGGTGCCACCCATCCGTGGCAAACTGATGTGGGAAACAATGAAAACAGTGAGAGACTTTATTCTTTTCAGCTCCAAAATCACTGCAGATGGTGACTGTAGCTATGAAATTAAAAGATGCTAGCTTTTTGGAAGCAAAGCTATGAACAACCTAGACATCATATTAAAAAGCAGAGACATTACTTTGCCAACAAAGGTCCATCTATTCAAAGCTATGGTTTTTCCAGTAGTCATGTATAGATGTGAGCTGGGCTATAAAGAAAGGTCAACATTGAAAAATTGATGCTTTTGAACTGTGGGGTTGAAGAAGATTCTTGCGAGTCCCTTGAGCTGCAAGCAGATCCAACGAGTCCATCCTAAAGGAAATCAGTCCTGAATATTCATTGGAAGGACTGATGTTGAAGCTGAAATTCCAAAGTTTGACTGCCTGATGCAAAGAACTGACTCATTTAAAATGACCCTGATGCTTGGAAAGATTGAAGGTGGGAAAATGAGACGACAGAGAATGAGACAGTTGGATGGCATCACCAACTCATTGGACACGAGTCTGAGTAAACTCCAGGAGTTGGTGATAGACAGGGAGGCCTGGCGTGCTATAGTCCATGGGGTCGCAGAGTCAGACACGACTGAGCAACTAAACTGAACTGAAGTGAACTGATGCTGAAGCTGAAACTCCAATACTTTGGCCTCCTGATGCAAACAACTGACTCATTGGAAAAGACCCTGATGCTGGGAAAGAATGAAGGCAGGAGGAAAATGGGATGACAGAGGATGAGATGGATGGATTGCACCACTGACCTGATGGACATGAGTTTGAGTAAGCTCCGGGAGTTGATGATGGACAGGGAAATCTGGCATGCAGCTGCATCCATGGGGTTGCAAAGAGTCGGACACGACTGAGCGACTGAACTGAACTGAACTGAACTGAAAATGAACTGAACTGAGCCTGAAAGTGTGCAGACTCTGTAGTATTTGACTATAATGGTAGACACATGTAATTATAAATCTGTCTAAACCTATACAATGCACAACAGTAAGTGAATCCTGATAAAAATTATGGACCTTGGATGCTAAGAATGTGTCAATATAGGCTCATCAATTGTATCAATTATACCACTCTGGAGGGGGATGTTGATCGTTGAGGAGGCTATACATGTATAGGGACAGAGTATGGACATATTTCTGTATGTTCAATTTTGCTATGAACTTAAAACTTTTTTTTTTAAAGAAAAGTCTTAAAAACAATAACAACAAAAACCTCTTTGTTCTAAAATGAAGGGAAAAAAAAAGACAGCTAAACATGCTTCCAACACCACTTTAGGCTACTTGAATAGGAACTAAATGACAAGAATGCATAATAAACTCATCGATAGAGGTTAGAAAAACACCAGGACTGAGTTAGAAAGGACTCAAGAGTTCTACAAGTCTGGCTCCACAGGCATATGTCATAATTGTCTTAAATCAGTTCCTGTTGGTTCTCTCCAAGAGAACGTCATAGATATCACTTATCAACATGGATTCTAACTCGTCCTGGACTAGATCCAGACTGCCTCTGGGGAGACTGGCAAACCAGGGTCCTACCACTCCAGATGCTGATTAATATTTTTAACAACAGAGAGACAAACTACAAAATTCTATAGAAAACATCATTTCATGAAATTCTCTATTTTCAGATAAACTTTGAGAAAGAAAAATATAAAAAATCTGAATGTTTAAATAGAGTGTGAAATAGACTATCCTCTCAAAAGTAGAATTCAGAGTCAAAGAATTTTGAACAATTAAAATCTGATCTGAACACTCAACTTACTCACAGTCTTAATGTAAACATTCTCTATAAGGGAAAGGCCTGGAAATGCTTTAAGTATTAACTCAAAGCTTGCTATTTAGTCTAGGCTTGGAGTCATGTACATAATGACAGCTTTGGCACAAATGTGATCAGCCACATGCTACAGAAGGCGCCAGTCAGAGAGAGAGGAGGAATCGTGCCCACCCCTTGGGAAATAGGAAGCCATAGCGTGTAGAGTCCACTATATACCTACTAATGTGTCAAAGGAAAAGATTTTGATTGATGAAACAGAAATGCAAATGTGGACAGTAGAATGCAGTGAGAATTAAAGTTTTTTATGAATCATGCATGAGATACCTTTTGAGTTCCTTACAATAAGTAGTGCAATAGAGGAGGGTACAGAGAATATGATCATAGAAAATTATGTTCCTCATTTTCTACCTCTCAGTTTCTTCATCTGTATAATGGGAAAAATTAGGCTACCTATACTCTATAAAGTTGCTATTAGGCTTAAATAAAATAAGCTTGGAATAGAATAGGTGTTGGATCTGCATGAGTGACTCTTATGGTGATGATGAGTCAATAAAAACATAAGGGGATGATAAAAATGGTGATCTTTTTTTAAAAAATAGAAACTTCCGCTAGGTTTTAAGAAATATGATTTATAAAAAAAAGTCTGTTCATTTTTTTCTTAAAACAAAGCAGAAAAAAAAAGCTTTGTTTGCACACTACAATTTTTCCCTTGACACAGTTTTCAATTTAATGTTGGTAAGGTCCCACCCATTGGGAGGTCAAAGTTTTGGAAAAATTAAAGCCTAAAGAGAGTTACTCAAAAGCATATGAAGGGACTTGTTTGGCTGTCTAGTGGTTAAGAATCCACCTGCTAATGCAGGGCACACTGGTCCAATTCCTGGTCCAGAAAGATCTCACACGCTGTGGGACAATTAAACCTGTGTGCCAGACTACTGGGGCGTGCCCTAGAGCCGGCGCACACAGCTGCTGAAGCCTGTACACCTTGGGGCCCAGGCTCTGCAAGAACAGAAGCCACGGTAATGAGAAGTCCGCACACCACGGCTAGAGAGCAACCCCTGCTCAGGTCCTGCCGCAACGAAGGAAAGCCCGTGTGCAACAACAAAGACCTTGTGCAGCCAAAAATAAAACAAATAAATACAAGTTTGAAAAGCATATGGGAAATATCTCTAATTTCTGTCATATGTTATCAAGTACAGGAACTTCAACTTTTAGGTTAAGAGTGATTTCACTCTCTTAGGCATAGTTTAACCTTAACCAAAATGCAGGTGGAAAATAACTGAAATGTATTATGCTCTATGGTTAAAAGTTTAGCAAAGTCATTCTTTAAGAAATGAAAAGAAAAATCATTTATCATAAATGAGCATTGGAAACACTTACCAAAGTGAAGGCCTGTGTGTTATAGAAAGTAAGGAAATTCCAGCTCCTTTTGCAGCCTGAAATATCTTTCCTTCAACATCAATGCTGACAGCACTGGTGCATTCATCTAGCAATGCATATTTTGGTCTTAAAAATAAGCACAAATAAATGAATAATTTTCATTTTGAATTATAAATCTTTATTTGGCAATATGAACTGCAATTTAACAACTTTAAAGGAGAAAAGAGAATAATGACATGTTTAAGATGACAAATGATAAAGCAAAAAAGCCGTCATTCCCCTTTCTTTGGAATAGAATTTCATATTCTTCTTAGATTTTAAATAGAATTTTTTTATATCTGCTCATAAATCAATAAGCTTTATTGCAGATTGGTGAATCATGACTGTGAGGCAGAAGAAAGAAGACAGGTCACTGAAAGGACCTTGCTGCAAAAGACAGTTCATTCTTGGTGACGAGGATCTAATTACACGGAAAATACATTATAGTAGCTAATTATCAATCATGTCACAATTCTGTTTGCAAACATTTATTAAGAGATAATTTTATCAATAATGTAAGTACCTAATCACTATTGATAGAATTTTGTTGATCCAAGACTGCAAAAGTAAGTAGGGCTATTCTGACAAATTTAGAGCAGGCATTTAACCTGGTGACATTGCAACTATTTTCTTTGGAAAAAAAATCTATATATATTTTTCTGATTGCACTCAACACTTTTTGTCACTAGCTCAGTTTTTCCTCTGGAAATGACTGTCTACTATCAGAGGCACCTGACATTTGCCACCGTACACTTCCGTTTACTCTCTCCCTTTCATTTTCACCCTCTAGCTCTTTATCATTTTGCCCCTTCTCTGTCTTCTTTCTGTCAATGGAACAGAATAGAGCCCAGAAATAAACTCACTTATCTGTGGGTAATTAATCTTTGATAAAGGAGACAAGAATACACAATGGGGAAAATATAGTCTCTTCAGCAATTGGGGAAGTTGGACCGCCATATGTAAATCAATGAAATTGGAACACATTCTCATACCACATGCAAAAACAGACTCAAAATGGCTTAAAGAGTTAAATACAAGACAAGACACCATAAAACTTCTAGTAGAGAACACAGACAAAACATTCTCTGACATAAATCAATGTTTTCTGAAGTCAGTCTCCCTAAACAATAGAAATAAAAGCAAAAACAAACAAATGAAACCTAATCAAACTTGTAAGCCTTTGCACGGCAAAGGAAACCATAAGTATAATTAAAAGACAATCTATGAACTGGCAGAAAAGTCTCTGTAAATGATACGACTAACAAGGGCTTAATTTCTAAAACACACAAACAACTCCTATGATTCAATAACAACAACAAAAAATAACCCAACCAAAAAATGGGCAGAAGACATAAATAGATAATTCTCCAAACAAGACATACCCATGGCCAATAGGTACATGGAAAGAGGCTCATTACCTCTAATTATTAGAGGAATGCAAGTCAAAACTGCAGTGAGGTACCAACTCACATCAGTCAGAAGAGCTATCATGAAAAAGTCTTCGAATAATAAATGCTGGAGAGGGTGTGAAGAAAAGTGCAAACATCTTACTTATACTGTTGGTAGGAATGTGAATTGGTACAGTGACTATGGAAAACAGTATTAAGATTACTCAAAAAGCTAAAATTCAAGTTTCTGTGTGTGTGTGTTAGTCACTCAGTCATTTTTGATTCTTTGCGATTTCATGGACTGCAGCCTGCCAGGCTCTTCTGTCCATGGAATTCTCCAGGCAAGAATACTGGAGTTGGTTGCCATTTCCTTCTCCAGGGGATCTTCCTGACCCAGGGATCAAACTTGGGTCTCCTGTACTGCAGGCAGATTTTTTACAGTCTGAGCAACCAGGGAAGAACATATGATCCAGCAATCCCAATCCTGGGCATATACCTAGATAAAGCTATGATTTGAAAAGATACATGCACTCCTGCGATCAGAGCAGCACTACTTACAACAGCTGAGACATGGAAGCAATAAATGAATATGGACAAATGAATGGATAAAGAAGATTTGGTGTCTTCCACAAAATGAAATAGTACTTAGCCATAAAAAAATAATGAAATAATGCTATCTTCAGCAACATGGATGCAACCAGAGATTATCATACTAAGTGAAGACAGCCAGAGAAAGACAAATACCATATGCTATTATATTTTATATGAACATGAACCTATTTGTGAAACACAGACTCATGGACATAGAGAACATGTCTATGGTTGCCAAGGGGGAGGGATTGGGGGAGAAAGGCGTGAGAGGTTGGGGTTACGCAGATGTAAGCTGTTTTAATGTAAAGGATAAACAGAAGATTTTACTGTATAGTAAGAGAACTATATTCAGTATCATACGACACACCATAAAATGGGAATTAATTTTTAAAAATAGAATATATACATATGCACACACACACATATATATAACTGAATCATTTTGCTATACAGGAGTAATTAATACAACATTGTAAAGCAACTATGCTTCAGGAAAAAATACACTGTAAAAGAACACAATAAAATGACAATGAAAAGATAAAAACTGAAACCAGTAGTAATTTCTCATTCAGCAAAAATATTTGGCACTGCAAGCTGTTTTCCTAGTAATTTGATGGATTGTTTATTAATAGGATCCTGTTTCCTATTGTGGGGGCACTGTCAAGGATAATAGAGGGCTTCTCTGGTGGCCCGGTGGTTAATAGTCCACCTTGCAACCCAAGGGACACTGGTTTGATCCCTGGTCCAGAAGGCTCCCACATGCCATGGAGCAGCAAGCCCATAGGCCACAGGTGCTGGGCCTGCACTCCAGAAGCCCATGTGCCTAGCACCTGTGCTCTGCAACAAGAGAAGCCATCACAATGAGCAGTCCATGCGCCACAACAAAGGGCGGCTCCTGCTCACCACAACTAGGGAAAGCCCTCCTGCAGCACCAGGGACCCAGCATAGCCAAAAATAACTAAATGTAAGGATAATAGATACAGGAGTCAGAGCCAACTTTAACACTACATTTGATTTTAATATCAGCTCTCCACCCAAAGAAATAAAGATCACTGCAGTTTCCCCTTGACAACAGAAGTGGTTTAACTGGTTAGCTTTTGGTTATTGTTCAGGTTAAAGTATTAAGAATTATTTGTCTCAGAGTTTATTTCTGTTTGTGGATCATTTTCTTAAGTGAAAATGATAGAGGAGAAAAGGAAGTATAAATCTGAGAGGTTTGTGGTAAAATTTTATTTTTTTGTACAACTCTATTTTTAGTAATAAGTTACTGCATTGTGTCTCATTTTTTAGAGTGCTTTGAGGTAAACAGACAAGATGCCATTTTAGAATCAGAAAAAAACATGTATTTCTTACACTCTGTTGTCATAGCAACTCCTAGCCTAGCAGATGTAAGATATTTTGTTTCCTTGGTAGGACTGGTTTTGTGGTGTGTGTGTGTGTGTGTGTGCACACGTGCATACATGCATGCAAATATATTAAGCAGTGACTGTAAGCTGAAACTGATATAACTAAGTAAAACATTAGATAACACTGTTTCTCAGATTTTTCTTTCAGTGTATCATCAGAAGAGTGAGGCTTAAGAAGGATCTAATCTATTTCCTATAAGATGGGGCTTTTCCAATCATTTTTAAACATTAAAATTAAAATCCTCTCCAAAAGACTAAGATTTTGACACATAATTCTCCTTGCTAAAGTTCTCCACTTTAGTTGTTAGCTCAAGTCTTTCTCATTACAATTCAAATCTTCCTATTAATCCTTTGAGCAAGAGGGGAGGCAGTTTCTCATTATTATACTTTTCCTTCACTGGGTTTTTAAAAATTCTTTTAAAGGTGACTTTACAATGTTACATTAATTACTCCTGTATAGCAAGGTGACTCAGATATATATATGCACATATATATATATATACACAAATACATATATGTGTGTGTGTTTAGTTTCTTAGTCATATCTGACTCTTTGTGACCCCATGGACTATAACCCACCAGGCTCCTCTGTCCATGGAATTTCCCAGGCAAGAATACTGGAGTGGGTTGTCATTTCCTTCTCCATATACAGGTATGTATATATACACACACACATATACATGTATATATACATATATATCTGAATCACTTTGTTTTACAGGAGTAATTAATATAACATTGTAAATCAACTATAATAAAACATAATACATATATTCTTTTTTATATCCTTCTCCATTATGGCTTTTCATAGGACAGTGAACATAGTTCCTTTTGCTCTACAGCAGGACCCTGCTGTTTACCCATTATATATATAAAAGCTCACATCTGCTAACCCCCACCTTCTACTCAGTCCATCCCCACAAATCCTCTCTCCTAGCAAGCATTAATCTGTTCTCTCTGTTCATGAATATGTTTCTGCTTCATAGATAGGTTTATTTGTGCCATATTTTAGATCCCACATGTGAATGACCTCGTATGGTATTTGCTTTGTCTTTCTGACTTACTTCACTTAGTATGATAACCTCTAGTTGCATCTGTGTTGCTGCAAATGGCATTATTTCATTTTTTGGTGGCTGAGAAGTATCCCATTATATATACGCACCACATCTTTATCCTTTCATCTGAGATGGACATTCAGGTTGCTTCCGTGTCTCGGTTATTGTGAATAGCACTGCTATGAAAACTGGGGTGCATGTATCTTTTTGAATTATAGTTTTGTACAGATATATGCCCAGGAGTGGGATTGCTGGGTCATATGGTAATGTTAGTTTTAGTTTTCTAAGGAACCTGCACGCTGTTTTCCACAGTAGCTGCACCAACTTACAATTCTACCAACAGTGTAGGCCCTTCACTGGCTTTAGTATTTCTATGTCTTTTTTTTTTTTCTAAATAGATTCTGCTTTTCAACTTCCTCATCTTCCCATGGATCACTAAATTTTTTCCACAAATACACTTAGAACTTTGTTTTTATTCAGTATCATTTTATACCCAAAATATTGTAGATACATGAGTATGAAGTATTTAAGTTATAGGCACTTAAAAATCTCTTTAGGTTAGCATCTTTTATTAATGCCACTTGCTTTTTATCTTATTAACACACTGACATAATGAGAAATTTACAGCCACATATTATGCTCCATCATTTTACATTTCAGGCTTCAATTGTAGTTCAGTTGGTAAAGAAACTGCTTGTAATGCAGGAGACCTGGGTTTGATTCTTGGGTTGGGAAGATTCAACTGGAGAAGGAAATGGCAACCCACTCCAGTATTCTTGCCTGAAGAATCCCATGGACAGAGGAGCTTGGCAGGCTACAGTCCATGTGATTGCAAGAGTCGGACATGACTTAGCAAGTAAACCACCACCATATCACATTTCACCAACTATATGGGGGATCATATTACTGAATATTTATGGATAAGGTACAAACAGATTCAAGGTAATAGTGGTTAACAACTAGTCATACATTTCACACTACAAAGTTTACTCTTGAATCTCACCATGTTATCTCAAAAAAGTCATTGCAAAATATATACTTCACTAAAAATTCAGAGTTTGCAAATTTTGGTTTATATTTTTTAATTTGCCTTATCCTTGAACTAACCAGATATATTATTAAAATACCATGTTATTACACAACATTTTTCTCATTTATAAACTCCAGTTATAACACAAAATAATACATATTGTATGATTTAATTTTGGGGCTTCCCCGGTGGCCCAGACAGTAAAGAATCTGCCCACAATGTGGGAGACCTAGGTTTGATCCCTGGCTCGGGAAGATCCCCTGAAGGATGGAATGGCAACCCACTCCAGCATTCTTTCCTGGAGAATTCCATGGAGAGAGGAGCCTAGTGAGCTACAGTCCATGGGGTCGCACAGAGTTGGATGTAACTCAGCGACAAACACACACGCACATGATTAATTTACATGAAGTTCTAGAGCAGGAGAACCAATTTATGCATTAGAAATGGAAACAGAAATTGTCTATGGAAAGACTTGACGGGAAAGGGGCATGAGGGACTTCCTAGGGTGATAGAATCATTCTTTATCTTAATTGGGATATTGATTATACATTGTATATGCATTTATCAGAATTCATTGAATTGAATACTTAAATACATTTATGTATTTGGTACATAAATGCTATAATAACAATAATGATAATAATAATAAATAAACCTTGGCTAGCTATTACATAGCAATACATATAATAGGATACAAAATAAAAAGAGGGATACAGGGAACTCCCCTGGATTCCAGTGGTTAGGGTTCAGTACTTTCACCCCTGGGGGCCTGAATTCAATCCCTGGTCAGGGAACTAAGATTCCACAAGCCATGTGGTATGGCAAAAAAAAAAAAAAAAGAGGAATATAAACTGTAATATACTTTATGAAAATAGTTATGTATTAAAAATAACAACCAATTTTTGTATATTAAAGTAGAGAAAAAAACTATACTAAAATTTTATGTGCTACAAGTAGTAAAACAGAATTTTTTCTTCTTTTTACTCACCTAAATTTTCTACTTCTATAATATAAACACTTAATTATATTTAATAAAGTTATTTAAATGATACATGATTTTTTCAGTGATAAATATTACATGTTATATTCTTACCAAAAAGGCTGAACCTAAATATAATCAAGTTTTTAGCTCTAATTTCCAGTTTATAAGAAAAAAAGTAGATTGAGGAAAGAGGTGAAGGGATCTCAAGAGGATGCAATCAGATCAATCTTGAAAGGACAACATTCTTAAAGGACAACTGACCTAGTTTCTTCAACAAGTCAATAGCATAAGAGATGGGAGGGGCACAGAGGCAGGGAGAAGAAACAACTCTTTAAATTAAAAAATAATTCAGAGATATATAACAACAAAATTCAATACATAAAAGTTGTTTGGATCTTGGTTTGAAGAAACCAAGTATAAAAAGATATTTTTGAGACAATCAGGGAAATTGCATATGAACCAGGTATGAAATAATTTTAAGTGATTATTGTCAATTGTATTAATGATGATTATGGTGTATACTGTAAGAAAATATCCTAATATTTCAGAGATTGATGTCAAAATATTTCATGAAAAATTCCATGATTCTGGATTTGCTTCACAATGCTTTATATAAAAAAAATAGATAAATCAAGTGCTGTAAAATACTAGATTTGTTGAATCAGTATGATGGGAATATAAGGTTCATCTTACAATATTCTCTTTTTTGATGAACTTTTAATGGCTTTTCCATAATAAAAGATTTTTAAAAAATTGATAGCCAACTTGTTGCTAAGTGTTTGATGAGGCTTACTAGATTTTTTTTTTTCTGCAGTTTTTATCAGCTTTTAAAAGTCTCTACAGAAGTTTATTGCTTCCACTGCACTTCTTCAAGAGTATTACATGTGCCCCAGCTTATGGTTCACTCAGCCATCCATGTACATAACTTTATTGCCCAAGATATAATTATTGAAAGTAACAACTTAGGTTCTCATTGCCAGAGGCCTAACATTAACATCGGGATTTATTTTTCACAGAATAGGATAAAAAAAAAAAGGAACAAATCATAATAGCGTCAATACTTCTTTCCAGTGTCTTGGGCTTGATAATTTGAACCAAAAGGCTATGAAGCTGGTTAGAAATAGAAAAGTTTTATTAAGAAAAATTATTTCCTGCATTTCTTTATTTCTGAGTCCATTAAGATTTATGCTGGTTGGTTCCTTTTACCATTAGATATGCTTCCTCTCAAGGATAACAGTACTAAGCTTTATAGGCCACTGACTAATTAGAAAGTTAATTTAGTTTTAATTTAATAATTTAATTGAGAAGTATCTGAATAGCTGGGCTTTCTTGGTGGCTCAGATGGTAAAGAATCCGCCTGCAATGTGGAAGATCTAGGTCCCGATCCCTGGGTTTGGAAGATCCCCTGGAGAAGGGAACAGTTACCTACTCCAGTATTCTGGCCTGGAGAATTCCATGGACAGAGGAGCCTTGAGGGCTACAGTCCATGGGGTTGCAAAGAGTTGGACAGAACTGAGCAACTTTCACTTTCACTGAATGTCTACCTACTGTGTTCACAACAGTATAAGAGTGGTTATCCATATTTCACATTTCAAAATTAGCAATAATCCCACTTTCAAACTTAGGACACATAAAAATTTAATTTTGTCATCTAACATTACTCAACGTAAAATAAATAGGACAAACATTTGGAGATTTCTGTCACATTAAAAAATAACCAAAGAAATTTAAATACTATAAATTCTAAGCACTAGTTTTTCAGAAATATATTTTCAAACCAGATGAGGACAAGGGATCCTATCCGAACGTTTTTGATTACAACAATAGAATAGTATCAATAGTCATGAGTATAATACACTTACCTATGATAAAACATGCGAGCCATGCCCATTCTTTGCTTTTCCCCTCCTGATAAGACATCTTTCCAGTCCATAATAGCATCCCATCCTTTAAAATACATAAAAATACATATTTTATAAAGCATCTTTTAACCAAAGAGAGCATCTTTTACAGTTTTTACCTAGACAAATGATTCCTAGCAAGTTTACGCTATTACACAAAGAACCTGATATTTCACAAAACATATGCCTGGACAGACCAGACCGCCTTATGTTTAAGCACTTGGTCTTAGATTTGATATTTTTTAATGGTAATAATTACTTATATTGACAGAACATATTCTAAGAATTCTAAATACTGACACTTTGAAAAGGTGTTTAGTTTTTAATGTCTCCAAAGAGTTGGTATACTTAGACTTATTTTGCAGGGCTGTGGGAGAAAAGACCAACAAATTTGCACAGGCCTATCACAAAGTCTGGGCTTCCTGGGTGGCTCAGTGGGTAAAGAATCTGCCTGCAGTGCAAGAGACAAAGGTTTCATCCTTGGGTCTGGAAGATCCCCTGGAGGAGGGGATGGCAACCGACTCCAGTATTCTTGCCTGAGAATCCCATGGACAGAAGAGCTTAGCAGGATAAAGCCCACAGGGTCGCAAAGAGTAGGATATAACTGAAGTGACTGAGCACACACGCACATGACAAAGTCTACAAAAGATATGAAAGGAGCTTATTTAAATGGTTTCCATCTGCCTGGCACTTTATATGAGTTTTCTCATTGTATATTTCACAACCTTGTGAGGTATCTATTATTAGTGTTATTTTATAAGTAGATAAATTGAAATTCATGAAGAAATTGATATATCAAAATTTATACAGCTATATGTTAGAGCTAAGATTTATATGTAAGTGTATCTTCATGTTTTACAATTTACTTATTCCATCTCTGACAACATGGTAAATACTTTCTGAACACAACAACCCAAAACCTATGGGACACTGTAAAAGCAGTGCTAAGGGGAAGGTTCATAGCATTACAGGCACACATCAAGAAACAAGAAAAAAGCCAAATAAATAACCTAACTCTACACCTAAAGCAATTAGAGAAGGAAGAAATGAAGAACCCCAGGGTTAGCAGAAGGAAAGAAATCTTAAAAATTAGGGCAGAAATAAATGCAAAAGAAACTAAAGAGACCATAGCAAAAATCAACAAAGCTAAAAGCTGGTTTTTTGAAAAAATAAACAAAATTGACAAACCATTAGCAAGACTCATTAAGAAACAAAGAGAGAAGAACCAAATTAACAAAATAAGAAATGAAAAGGGTGAGATCACAACAGACAACACTGAAATACAAAGGATCATAAGAGACTACTACCAGCAGCTCTATGCCAATAAAATGGACAACTTGGATGAAATGGACAAATTCTTAGAAAAGTATAACTTTCCAAAACTGAACCAGGAAGAAATAGAAGATCTTAACAGAGCCATCACAAGCAAGGAAATCGAAACTGTAATCAGAAATCTTCCAGCAAACAAAAGCCCAGGACCAGATGGCTTCACAGCTGAATTCTACCAAAAATTTAGAGAAGAGCTAACACCTATCTTACTCAAACTCTTCCAGAAAATTGCAGAAGAAGGTAAACTTCCAAACTCATTCTATGAGGCCACCATCACCCTAATTCCAAAACCAGACAAAGATGCCACAAAAAAAGAAAACTACAGGCCAATATCACTGATGAACATAGATGCAAAAATCCTTAACAAAATTCTAGCAAACAGAATCCAACAACATATTAAAAAAATCATACACCATGACCAAGTGGGCTTTATCCCAGGAATGCAAGGATTCTTTAATATCCGCAAATTGATCAACGTAATACACCACATTAACAAGTTGAAAGATAAAAAACATATGATTATCTCAATAGATGCAGAGAAAGCCTTTGACAAAATTCAACACTCATTTATGATTAAAACTCTCCAAAAAGCAGGAATAGAAGGAACATACCTCAACATAATAAAAGCTATATATGACAAACCCACAGCAAGCATCACCCTCAATGGTGAAAAATTGAAAGCATTTCCTCTGAAATCAGGAACAAGACAAGGATGCCCACTCTCACCACTACTATTCAACATAGTGTTGGAAGTTTTGGCCACAGCAATCAGAGCAGAAAAAGACATAAAAGGAATCCAGATAGGAAAAGAAGAAGTGAAACTCTCGCTGTTTGCAGATGACATGATCCTCTACATAGAAAACCCTAAAGACTCTACCAGAAAATTACTAGAGCTAATTAATGAATATAGTAAAGTTGCAGGATATAAAATTAACACACAGAAATCCCTTGCATTCCTATACACTAACAATGAAAAAACAGAAAGAGAAATTAAGGAAACAATACCATTCACCATTGCAACAAAAAGAATAAAATACTTAGGAGTATATCTACCTAAAGAAACAAAAGACCTATACATAGAAAACTATAAAACACTGATGAAAGAAATCAAAGAGGACACAAACAGTTGGAGAAACATACCGTGTTCATGGATTGGAAGAATCAATATTGTCAAAATGGCTATTCTACCCAAAGCAATCTATAGATTCAATGCAATCCCTATCAAGCTACCAACGGTATTTTTCACAGAACTAGAACAAATAATTTCACAATTTGTATGGAAATACAAAAAACCTCGAATAGCCAAAGTAATCTTGAGAAAGAAGAATGGAACTGGAGGAATCAACCTGCCTGACTTCAGACTCTACTACAAAGCCACAGTCATCAAGACAGTATGGTACTGGCACAAAGACAGAAATATAGATCAATGGAACAGAATAGAAAGCCCAGAGATAAATCCACGAACCTATGGACAGCTTATCTTTGACAAAGGAGGCAAGGATATACAATGGAAAAAAGACAATCTCTTTAACAAGTGGTGCTGGGAAAACTGGTCAACCACTTGTAAAAGAATGAAACTAGAACACTTCCTAACACCATACACAAAAATAAACTCAAAATGGATTAAAGATCTAAATGTAAGACCAGAAACTATAAAACTCCTAGAGGAGAACATAGGCAAAACACTCTCCGACATAAATCACAGCAAGATCTTCTATGACCCACCTCCCAGAATATTGGAAATAAAAGCAAAACTAAACAAATGGGACCTAATGAAAATTAAAAGCTTTTGCACAACAAAGGAAACTATAAGTAAGGTGAAAAGACAGCCCTCAGATTGGGAGAAAATAATAACAAATGAGGAAACAGACAAAGGATTAATCTCAAAAATATACAAGCAACTCCTGAAGCTCAATTCCAGAAAAATAAACGACCCAATCAAAAAATGGGCCAAAGAACTAAACAGACATTTCTCCAAAGAAGACATACAGATGGCTAACAAACACATGAAAAGATGCTCAACATCACTCATTATCAGAGAAATGCAAATCAAAACCACAATGAGGTACCATTACACGCCAGTCAGGATGGCTGCTATCCAAAAGTCTACAAGCAATAAATGCTGGAGAGGGTGTGGAGAAAAGGGAACCCTCTTACACTGTTGGTGGGAATGCAAACTAGTACAGCCACTATGGAAAACAGTGTGGAGATTTCTTAAAAAACTGGAAATAGAACTGCCATATGACCCAGCAATACCACTTCTGGGCATACACACTGAGGAATCCAGATCTGAAAGAGACACGTGCACCCCAATGTTCATCGCAGCACTGTTTATAATAGCCAGGACATGGAAGCAACCTAGATGCCCATCAGCAGATGAATGGATAAGGAAGCTGTGGTACATATACACCATGGAATATTACTCAGCCGTTAAAAAGAATTCATTTGAATCAGTTCTAATGAGATGGATGAAACTGGAGCCCATTATACAGAGTGAAGTAAGTCAGAAAGATAAAGAACATTACAGTATACTAACACATATATACGGAATTTAGATAGATGGTGGCGATAACCCTATATGCAAAACAGAAAAAGAGACACAGAAATACAGAACAGACTTTTGAACTCTGGGGGAGAACGTGAGGGTGGGATGTTTTGAAAGAACAGCATGTATATTATCTATGGTGAAACGGACCACCAGCCCAGGTGGGATGCATGAGTCAGGTGCTCGGGCCTGGTGCACTGGGAGGACCCTGAGGAGTCGGGTGGGGAGGGAGGTGGGAGGGGGGATCGGGATGGGGAATACATGTAACTATATGGCTGATTCATGTCAATGTATGACAAAACCCACTGAAATGTTGTAAAGTGATTGGCCTCCAACTAATAAAATAATATTTAAAAAAAAATAAAATAAAATAAAAATAAATAAAGCTCACATTTAAAGAAAAAAAAATACTTTCTGTTGGTTATGTATTCAAAAAACAAGTCTTCTATTTTCGAAAAAAAAAAAAATTTAGATCAATACATACTAGTATAGGGAAAAGCAAGATGGCAGAGAAGTAGGAGGACAAGGAGTTCATCTCTCCCCACAGATGCATCAAAAATACATCTACAGATGGAACAGTTCACACAGAGCACTGGCTGAACACTAGGAGAAGACCTTGGACGCTGGAAAGGACAGGTAAGATCCATGTGGAACCATGTAAGACAAAAGAAAGAAGCAAAAAAGAAGAGGACAGGAAGTGGGATGGGATCTTCTTCTAGGTGGGGGATCTGAAGAAGCTGAGAAGTTCGAACACCCAGGGAAACCCCCCTCCTGGAGGGGCAGATTGGTTGGGACAGAAGGAAATCATCTGGGCCTTTCAGAGGGCAGTGAGACAGCCGGTCCATGGCAGGCAGGACCAAGTGAGGCCTACAGAGATGGTCTATGCCACAGCCCTGTACCTCCGAGCCTGGGACTTGTGTCTCTCAGTGTGCATGGGCCCTGGGTGCTGGAACATAGGCAATGGAGAGAAAAGCTGAGGAGAGGACTGCTGCTGGCTATAAGCAGACAGGACAGCCTGAAGGGATGGGAATGAGAAAATTCACAACTGGGAATACTTGTGGAGGAAGCCTGGACCACCACAGAAGCAAGGAGCCATTACTGAGTGACGTGCAGGGGGTGGAGCGTCACTGCAGCCTCTCCCCACACTGTCAGCCCCTACTCATGCCCCGCAAGGTGGTGAGAATGGTTTCCGCCAGGGCGAGCTGTCTCATGCCTGCCACTAGGCACTAGAAAAGGCTCCTGCCGGGGCTAATCCTTTTTTACCTGTGGCCAAATGCTAGTAAAATCCCCTGCCAGGGCTGGCCCCAGCTCACGTGCTGCTAGGAACTAGGAAAGGCCCCTGACAGGGCTGGCTCTGTGCACTTGTGGCGGATTGCTTGGAAAGATCACCCAGGGCTAACCCTCATGTGCCTGCCACCTGCAGCCTGGAAAGCAGATCACAAACACAAAAATTTGAGGGGGAAAAAAAGCAGTAACAAAGAGATATGTTGCAGATGAAGGAGCAAGATTAAAACCTATAAGAACAATTAAATAAAGAGGAGATAAGCAATCTATCTGAAAGAGAATTCAGAGTATGATAGTAAAGATGATCCAAGATCTTAGAAACAGACTGGAGGCACAGATTGAAAAGATATAAGAAAAGTTTAGCAAAGACCTAGAAGAACTAAAACACAAATAAAACAGAAATGAACAAGACAGTAACTGAAAATGAAAAATACATTAGAAGAAATCAACAACAGAATAACTGAGGCAGAAGAATGGATAAGTGACCTGGAAGACAGAGTGGTAGAAATCTCTGCTGTAGAACAGAATAATAATTTAAAAAAGAATGAAAAGAAATGTGAATAAACTCAGAGATATCTGAAACAACATTAAATGCATGAACATTTGAATTACAGAGGTCTGAAGAAGAAAAAGGGTCTGAGAAAATATTTCAAGATATCACGGTAAAAAACTTATCTAACATGGGAAATGAGATAGTCACCCAAGCCTAGAAAGCAAAGAGAGTTGCATAAAGGATAAACCCAAGGAGGAACACACTGAGACACATATTATTAAACTAACAAAAATTATGTACAGAAAATATTAAAAGCAACAAGGGGAAAGCAACAAATAACATACAAAGGAAACCCCAAAAGGTCATCAGCTGATTTTTCAGCAGAAACTCTGCAGGTCAGAAGCGAGTGGCAGGATATATTTTAAATGATGAAAAGGAAAAGCCTATAACCAAGAATACTCTAACCAGTGAGGCTTTCATTCAGATTTGACAGAGCATCAAAAGCTTTACAGATACACAAAAGCTAAGAGCATTCAGCACCACCAAACCAGCTTTACAACTGCTAAAGGAACTTCTATAGGCAAAAAACACTAGAAAGGAGAACAAAAAAGGTAGGGAAAGAGGAAAAGGGCATATAAAGAAGACCACACCCCAAGCAATTAAGAAAATGGCAATAGGAACATATATATTGATAATTATCTGAAATGTAAATGGAATAATGTTCCAACCAGAAGAAACAGACTGGCTGAATGGATTAAAAAAAAATAAGATCCATATATATGTTATCTATAAGAGACCCACTTCAGACCTAGGGATACATACAGACTGAAAGTGAGGAGATGGAAAAAGATATTCCATAAAAATGGAAAGCAAACAAAGCTGGAGCAGTAATACTCACATCAGACAAAATAGACTTTAAAACAAAGACTGTTAATAAGACAAGGAAAGATGCTACCTAATAATCAAGGGATCAATCCAAGAAGAAGATATAGCAATTGTAAATATTTATGCACTCAACCTAGGAGAACCTCAATACATAAAGCAAATGCTAACAGCCATATAATGGGAAATTGACAGGACACGATTAATAATGGGGGACTTTAACACTCCATTTATACCAATGGATGGATCATCTAGATAAAAAATTAACAAGAAAACACAAGTCTTAAATGAAACATTAGACCAGATAAACTTAATTGATATATACAGGACATTCCATCAGAAAACAGCAGAATATACTTTCTTTC
Source organism: Muntiacus reevesi (assembly GCF_963930625.1). Lineage (NCBI taxonomy): Eukaryota > Metazoa > Chordata > Mammalia > Artiodactyla > Cervidae > Muntiacus > Muntiacus reevesi. The sequence continues at coordinate 156,899,441 of NC_089252.1, read as the reverse complement.
CAAGAACACATGGAACATTCTCCAGGATAGACCACATCTTGGGTCACAAATCAAGCTTCAGTAAAGTTAAGAAAACTGATAGTGTACCAGGTATCTTTTCTGAAACAATGCTATGAGATTAGAAAGCAAATACAGGGGGTAAAAAAAATTTAAAAAATACAAACACGTGGAAGCTAAACAATATGCTACTAAATGACCTATGGATAATTGGAGAAATCAAAAAGGCAATAAAAAATATCTAGAAACAACTGAAAACTAAAACATGATGACCCAAAACCTATGGAAAGCAGCACAGTTCTAAGAGGGAAGTTTATAACAATACAATCCATCTCAAGAAAAATATCAAATAAACAACACAACCTTGTACCAAATGCAAGTAGAGAAATAAAAACAAGCAAAATCAAAAGTTAGTAGAAGGAGAGAAATCATAAAAATCAGAGCAAAAATAAATGAAATATTATAAAACAGAAAATAGCAAAGACCAATGAAACTAAAAATTGGTTCTTTGAGAAGATAAGCAAAATTGATAAAACCATTAGCCAGACTCCTTAAGGAAAGAAAATGGGGGAGAGGACTCAAATCAATAAAATTAGAAATGGAAAAGGAGAAGTTACAGCTGACACCACAGAAACATAAAAGATCATAAGAGACTACTACAAGCAATTACTAAGTTGACCAATTACTAAGTTGTTTGGGTTTTCTGTAACATCTTCTGGAAAAATTCGAGTGAACTTTTTGGCCAACTCAATGTATGCCAATAAAATGGACAACCTGGAAGAAAACGACAAATTCTTAGAAAGGTATAACTTTCTAAGACTGAACCAGGAAGAAATAGAAAAGATGAACAGGAATTTACCTGGTGGTTCAGTGGTTAAAAAATCCGTCTCCCAGAGCAGGGGATACAGGATTGATCCTTGGAGAACTATGGTCCCACAAGCCAGAGAAGAACTAAGCCCACACACCACAACTAGAGAGAAGCCCATGTCCTACAAAGAACCTACTTATGCCACAGCTAAAACCCAACACAGCCAAATAAATAAAGAAATATATCTAAAAAATGTTTTAACTGAACAAAAATATGAACAGGCCAGTCATGAGTAATGAAATTGAAATGAAACTGTGATTAAAACCTTCCAAGAAACAAAAGTCCAGGACTAGATGGCATCACAGGTGAATTCTATAAAGCATTAAAGACCAGCTAACACGTCTTTCTCAAATTCTTCCAAAAACTGCAGAGGGAGGGATGCTCCCAAGCTAATTTTATGAGGCCACTAGCACCCTGAAACCAAAACCAGGCAAAATTAATACACAGGAATCTCTTTCATTCTGATACACTAACAGAAGATCAGAAAGAGAAATTAAGAAAACAACTCCATTTACCATTGCATCACAAAGATGAAACTATCTAGGGATAAAACTACCTAAAAAGGAAAAATACTATGATTCAGAAAACTATAGGATACTGATGAAAGAAAACAAAGATAAAACTAATGGATGGAGAGATATACCATGTTCTTGGATTGGAAGAATCAATATTGTAAAAATAATTATACTACCCAAAGCAATCCACAGGTTCAATGCATTTCCTATCAAATTACCAATGACATTATTCCACAGAATCAGATTAGAATATTTTTTTAATTTGTATGGAAACACAAAAGACCCCAAATAGCCAAAACAATCTTGAAAAATAAAAACAGAGCTGGAAGAATCAGGCTCTCTGACTTCAGACTATACTCCAAAGCTACAGTAATCAAGACAGTATGGTACTGGGGCAAAAAAAGATATATGGATTAATGGAACAGGATAGAAAGCCCAAAGATAAATCCATACACCTATGTTCACCTAATCTATGACAAAGGAGGCAAGAATATACAATGGAGAAAAGACAGTCTCTTCAATAAGTGGTGCTGGGAAAACTGGGCAGCTATCTGTAAAAGAATGAAATTAGAACACTTCCTAATACCATACACAAAAATAAACTCAAAATAGATTAAAGACCTAGAAGAAGGGCTGGGCAATTAAAACTCTTAGAGAAAATCATAAGCAGAACACTCTCTGACATAAATTATAGAAAGATCTTTTTGGACCCATCTCCCAGAATAGTGAAAATAAAAACAAAAATAACAAAATGAGATCTAATTAAAATTAAAACCTTTTGCACAGTAAATGAAACAATAAATAAAACAAAAAGACAACTCTCAGAATAGGAGAAAATATTTGCAAACAAACCAACCAACAAGGGATTAATCTCCAAAATATACAAACAGCTCATGTAGCTCAATAATAAAAGAAACAATCCAATGAAAAAATGGGTGAAAGACCTAAATAGACATTTTTCCAAAGAAGACATACAGATGGCCAAAAAGCACATAAAAAGATGCTCAACATCACTAATTGTTAGAGAAATGAAAATAAAAATTACTTTTCAGAAAGAACATCATGAAAACATTTATAAGCAATAAATGTTCGAGAGGGTGTGGAGAAAAGGGAAATCCTCCTACACTACTGGTGGGAAAGTAAATTGGTACAACTACTATGGAGAACAATACGGAGGTTTTTTTAAAAATTAAAAATAGAACTACCATATGACCCAGAAATCTCATGCCAGTCATATATCTGGAGAAAAGGATAATTCAAATTGATACACGCACCCCAGTATTTATTGCAGCACTATTTACAATAGCCAAGACATGGAAGGAACCTAAATGTCCATCAACAGAAGAATGGATAAAGATGTGGTACATATTTACAATGAGGTATTAATCATAAAAAGAATAAAGCACTGCCATTTGCAGAGATGTGAAGAGACCTAGAGACTGTCATATAGAATGAAGTAAGCTGGAAAGAGAAAAATACATATCGTGTAATATCACTTATATGTGGAATCTAGAAAAATGGTACAGATGAACTTATTTGTGAAGCAGAAATAGGGACACAGATGTAGAGAACAACCTTATGGATAACAGCAGGGGAAAGGGGGTAGGATGAGTTGGGAGATTGGGGCTGGGATTGACATATGCGCATTACTATGTATAAAATGAGAACCTACCGGGTAGCACAGCTCAAAGTTCTGTGGTGATCTGTATGGGAAGGAAATCCAAAAAAGCGGGGGATATATGTATACATATGGATGATTCACTTTGCAGAAACACAATATTGTAAAGCAACTATGTGTGCATGCGTGCTAAGTTGCTTCAGTTGTATCCAACTCTTTCCAACGCTATGGACTGTAGCCCACCAGGCTCCTCTGTCCAGGGGATTCTCTAGGAAATAATACTGGAGTGGATTGCCATGCCCTCCTCCAAGGGATCTTCCCAACCCAGGGATAAAACCCGTGTCTCTTATGTGTCTTGGATTGGCAGGAAGGTTCTTTACAATCACACCACTTGGGATGTCCAAAGCAACTATACTTCAATAAAAGTTTTTAAAAAATACATACTGATATAAAAATGTACCTAGAATATTTTTTATATGGAAAATCAAATTGCAAAATTGTGTGTTTGTATACAGATCACCCTTAAAGAACATAAATTTGAACAGTGAAATACTTACACACATTTCTTTTTCAATAGTAAATACTGTGGTACTGTACAGTTTGTGGTTGGTTTAACCCACAACTGCAGAACAGCAGATAGGGAAGAACCATGGATATGAGGGCCTTCTATAAATTTTATGCAGATTTCAATTGCTTGCTAAAACTTTTGAGTTCAGTGGAACAAAAGGACATGGTTTATTTAAATATGTAAAATTAAAGCTGCCTTTGACCCGAATACTTTTCTCTTTTGCCTTCTCAGTTAGTAAGAGGAAACTTTTTTAAGCCCAGAACATTTCTCCACTGTGTAGCAATCTGAACCTATTTTTCAAAACCTCATTTATGTTTCACAAATGTTATAAAATTAAGTCACAGAGAAAAATGTTTTGCAACAGTTTTTTATTAGAAGTAAGAACACATATATAAATTATAATTGTACTCAGTTGTCAGTTGTGTCTGGTTCTTTGTGACCCCATGGACTGTTGCTCCTCAGTCCATGGAATTTCCAGACAAGAACACTGTAGTGGGTTGCCATTTTCCACTCCAGGGGATCTTCCTAATCCAGGGATCAAACTTGTGTCTCTTATGTCTCCAGTATTGGGCAGGTGGGTACTTTACCACTAGCGCCACCTGGGAAGCCCTATAAATTATAATTGCATTTCTATAAATAAACATATACATCTCTGGGAATGGAATTAATGAAGCCTTTACTTTCTAAGATGTACATTTTTATAATATTTGAAAAATTACTATCTTTATATTATTTTTATGGCCTGTCTTAACTTTGTAATAAGAAAAAAAAGTCACTTAGAAACAAAATCATTGGGTCTCTTAGGAAGGCAGCCATATCAGATATTTTTCTGAAGTGAGAACATCAGAAAACAGAGCGAACTACGCAAATCCTGATTTTCAAAGAGGAAAATGACTATCAAAATGCTCACACACATACTCACACACACACAAATATGCACATGCACAAACACATACATACACACTTAGGACATTACCAAATCCCAAGTAGTCCAGGGTTAATTTTCCCATTTGGAAAAAATCCAGGCCCTTTACTTTCTTTATTATTTCTCAACTGAGTATTCATCTTTACTAAAATTTCTAAATAAACTTGGTCAAAGGGAAAGGAAATTTCATTGTTTCTTGTGCACTGGATTGAAAAGACTTTCCTTATTTCCCAATGATACTCCCCAAAAGGGACCAGTGTTCATTCCTGGGCAAACTTCCAGGAATTTTCTATCTATTTAAAAACATAATTTTACATTAGGGGAAATAAAATCTCTAAATGCCATGTGATTCAAAATTCTTGCTTCTAAGTGAAAACTGTTGAAATAAAATTTCCTCTATGACTTTTATGAAACATAAGTGAGAATTTGAAAAAATAGGGTTAGATTGCTACACAGTGGAGAAATATTCTGGGCTTAATAGCTCACCCCTTGAAATAAGAACGTGCAAGACAAAAGATTTTGGGTCAAAGAATCCTTAAATTGTATGTATTTAAATAAATTATGTTCATTGTTTCACTAAATCCAAAAGCTTTAACAGGCAATCTTTCTTGATCAGAACATACAAATCAAAACTCTGAGTCATGATACTTCTTCTGATGCTGAAACAGTGAGACTAAGTCAGCTAAGAAGTGAAGTTTTCTTGCTTCCTGAAGATGTACAAACTGCCTTAGCTCACATCTATTTGTTAACAATTCTACACCTTTCTATTTTGTAATTTGTTTGATGGAATAAGACATAGTTTTAAAATCTATCTTATACTAAAGTAAAGAATTTCTCTAAATAAATTTCTTTAAGTGATGGAACTAGTGCTGCTTCAAATTATTAATAATTAGCCTTACTAGAACTTCAGCAGGCTTCTTCCAGAGTAAGTGATATCCTTGCAAATTTGTTTTCTTTCTTTGCTTAACAATATGTTTCATGTTTAAGGACTGGGCAAGGAAAGTGGATTTCCTTAGCATTTTTTAATGTATTAGCCTTATTAGTATCTAAGATGTTGAGGTAGCATATTTGCAAATTTGCATAATTACAAATTTGTTTTCTTTCTTTGCTTAAAAATATGTTTCATGTTTTAAGGACTAGGCAAGGAAAGTGGATTTCCTTAGCATTTTTTTATGTACAAGCCTTATTAGTATCTAAGATGTTGAGGTAGCATAGCGCAGTGGCATATTTTATATAGAATATTGACATTCAAGTCTCATCTGTGTTGGAATCCCTGTTCCACCACTTGCTGAGGGCCCCAGGGGAAACTGCTAAACTTCTGAATTTCATCTGTAAAAGGGGGGTTAGTAAAATCCACATCTTTGGGCAGCTACAATATTAAATAAGATGACAGTATAAACTGAGTAATGCTATATTCTGCAGAGTAAGCACTCAATAAACCATAAAAATTACTATCATATACTTTTAAGGTTGAAAAATTCTTAAAATTAGTTCTATAATTTCTTGATAACTTCTAAAAGAATAGAATATGTAAAAAATCATTATAAATTTCTATTCAGATTATTAGATTTCAAACTTATCCAAATAACTTACCCCAAATGAATAGGTAGTTGTTATTTTGCCACTGTTTTAAAACTGGGAAGAAGTTGACTATATGACACAAAAAGACAACCTGCTTTCCATATTTATAGCACTTATGAATTATGATATTATAAGGCAATATATATCAATATTATACATATTTATTAATATGTATTATATTCTAAAATGATATATATAGATATCATATATAAATATAATAATATAATATTTCCTCTTTTGCCTACCTTGTTTTCTTATTGTAAGTATCAAATGAAATAATAGATGTGAACTATGTAAAATATCAAGCACCACAACACAAAGACAAAGTATCTTTGTATCAATATTACATCTAGCTCTATTACCTTTAGCAACCAATTATTGGAGAAGGAAATGGCAACCCACTCCGGCACTCTTGCCTGGAAAATCCCATGGGTGGAAGAGCCTGGTAGGCTACAGTCCATGGGGTCTCAAAGAGTCGGACACGACTGAGGAACTTCACTTTCACTTTTCACTTTCATGCATTGGAGAAGGAAATGGACCCCACTCCAGTGTTCTTGCCTGGAGAATCCCAGGGATAGGGGGCCTGGTGGGCTGCCGTCTATGGTGTCGCACAGAGTCAGACACGACTGAAGCGACTTAGCAGCAGCAGCAGCACTATGTATTTACTATGTGTAACTGTTCCAAATACTTTAAATAAAGTCTTATTAAATCTTCACAGCAGCTTTATAAGGTATTTATCTCCATTTTACAGGTGAAGATACAAAGGTACAGAGAACAGAGTTATTAAAGATTTGATTTCAGAATTCTGATTTCAAAGCCTATATTCTTAATTACTGTACTACCCTGCTTCTTTTGATCATGTAAGTGGGCTAAAAAATAAAACATAAAACACATGCAAAATTAAACCTAGAATTCTAGCTTGCTATGTCAGTAGTTTTTCTAGGCTATCAAATTATATGTTATGAAGTTATTTGAAAATAATTCTGTGTTCTGAAAGTAATTCTTTCTTGAGCTGATATGTATAACTATTATTCTTACTTTTCCAAAGTATGTTTTATGCTGAAAAACTACCAAACAGAAGTTTCTATGTTTTATCTAATTCTCTATATGTTGCTGTAGAGAAAAAAAAAAATGTATTGGTAAGATGGTTCATCTGAAAATAAAAAAGTCCTTTGATACCTATTTCTCAAATTATTATATTTAATGTAAGCTGAGGGATTAACAGGAGAGTATTTCTGTCATGAACCTTACATACATTTAGATAGACTATGGCTTCAGGAACAAATGTTCATTCAAATTTGAAAAAAAAAAATCTTCATACGCTAGCTGCGGACTTAGGAAAAAGCTTGTTTTGCTGCATGAAATATAGCATAGACAGAAAAGAGCAAGTTAACAATGGAAAAGCAACAAAAGCTATAAAAACTCCATCTTTACCTGTGTGCTTATGTTCCAACAACAGCATATATCAAAATTAATCCCAACTTAATTTTTTCAAAGTTATGTTAAATACATGAAAAAAAGCCATAAATTATAGACTTTACCTCCTTCTCTTTGAACGATATGATAGAGATGAACACTGTGTAGAATACACTCTAGATCATGATCTGTATAGCCTTTATCATGCATGTCATCCACTGAATCTGGATAAATTACTTGATCTCGAAGACTTCCAAGAGACATGTATGGCCTGTAAAATACAAGAATTCGAGACAACATCAGTTTAGTTTACTTATTGTGACATCCTAGTAGCTTGAAAACTCTAGAGGAGACTTTAAATACTCTATTTCTAGGGTCATATTTATTACCTGGTGATAAGTATTTCTCTCTCAGATGTGGCAGGATAATATGCTGTTATATTCATGTAAAAAACATATTGAGACATGCCACAAGAAAAGTTTCTATAAGAAATACTTGGATATTTTCAGCACAGAAATACATACTTGTTCTGTTGGGTTTTTTTTTTTTTTAAGTTTTATACTAGAATTTAATTCTTCAAAATACTTTGAAAAGGCAAGTCCTTTCCAAGAGGACAAGGATTCTGTTTAGGGGATCTGATTCAATCAGTGAAAAACTTGGGTAACAGTTGCCCAGAACATTTTGATTATTCCATCCAAAAAAGATTTATGTCTATATCATATAAAGACATATCTGTAGGATAATACTATAAGATATATTATTATTATATATTATTGTTATTTGCCACTTTATTTAGTTTTTAATTGAAGGATAATTGCTTTACAGAGTTTCGTTATTTTCTGTCAAGCATCAACAAGAATCAGCAACAGGTACACCCATATCTCCTCCTCCCTAACCTCCCTCCCATCTCCCTCCCCATCCCGCCCTTCTAGATTGTCACAGAGCCCCTGTTTGAGCTCCCTGGGTCATAGAGCAAATTCCCATTGGCTATCTATTTTACATTTGGTATTGTACGTTTCCATGTGTTCTGTTATATTTTGTAAATGTTGCTCCTGTATTTCATCTAAAACTAGTTGGGTTAAAATTTATAAAACTTGAGGCTTTGACAATATGAACAAACAAAACTTTTTAAAGGTATCATTCAAAATAAGAGAAATGCAAACTAACAATATACTTAGTTTCTTACTTATCAGATTGGTAGAACTTCAAAAACTTGACAATTCACTCAATTGGCAAGTCTATGGAGAGACAGATTATAAGACGTTCTTACAATCACGAAAATGAAAAATGGTACAACCCTTTGGAGAGGATTTGGCAAACCAATATATTATCTGGTGTTTGATCCATTTCTAGGACTTTATTCTAAAAATATACTTTCAAAAGTGTACCACCACCAACAAAAAAAGTATGTAAAGTTATCCATTACAGCACTATTTAAAATTGCAAAATATTGAGAAAATCTAAATGCACATACAAAGGAGACTGATTAAATAACAATAGTACCTGTACCATGCAGCTATAAAACCGGATATGGAAGATCTCTATGAATTGATATAGAGTGATTTCTATAATATATCAAGTTGAAAAGCAAAGTACAAAGTAGATGTATAGCAGAATTTCTCAACAGTGGTATTACGGATATGTTAAACCAGATAATTCTTTGTTATTGAGGTACATCTTGCATATTATAGGATGTTTAACAGCACATTTGGTCTCTACCCACTAGATGACTAGATGTTAATAGCATCCACTGTGGCAGAGATTTAAAAAAAAAAAAAAGTTTTCAAATATTATCCTCCAGGGGACAAAACCATCCCCATTTGAGAGACCCACCAATGTGCAATATACCTCTTTCATGTAAAATGAAAGCAACATAAATTTATCTGCTGATATTTACAAAAGGAAATACAGTAAACCAGAAACTAATGAAATCACTTATCTATAGGAGAAGGAAGAAAGCAGAATAGATAGGAAGGAAGAGACCTCTCTAAATATCCTCTCTATGTATTTTAACTCTTAGACTCATGTTAAATGTTATTATTTTAATTAACTAATATAGATGAAGGAAGAAACCCTAAAATTGAATACAAACAGAAACAAATAAACTGTAAGTATATCAAATGAATGACATAACCACATTGAATTCAATGTGGTCTCAGAGAGACTGATACAAGTAACTTTCAAATTTGGCTACATAATTTCAGTTGAAAACCAAAAGAACCACAAAGCAACTTTGAAACTAACTGTTCCTGTTTCTTATTGCTGCAGGTGTAACAATTCTGAAACTATGTTGTAGGAAAGACCAAGTAAGTAAATTTTAATATCACAAGGTAGGGTTCTCACTGTGGAAGAAGGAAGATATAAATATGAAATGTGGGAGGAAATTAAAAAAAAAAAACTGTAGTGTTTAATTTGATTTAGAGTATCAACATGAATTCATATTTTTTTAAACAAAAATATCATAAAGAAACTATCTGATTAACTCAAACTGTGGGACTTTATGAATAACCAACAATAGTTCTGCACTCATTCACAAATATCAATGTCATAAAAAAAAATGCTGAGGAATTCATTCAGGTTTAAAGAAACTAGAGCAACATGGCAACTAAAATGCAATGTATGATGCTGGACTGAGAAAAATAAGTTATTATAAAGAATAATACTGTATCAATTGGCAACATTTCAGTGTAGAAAGTTGTTGGAGGTTATCAAGAGGACTTCACTGTCAGTTGTCCAATGAGTTGGACTCAGGCAACCTGATGCTCCTGACTCTCTCACTGGCCTATGTACAACCCACAGTTCCCACAGCCACCAAGAATTTTAAAAGGAGACCGCCTGAGAGAGCAATGTAGTGTTGAGACCATCTGGATGGTATACACGACTGAATTCCATTAAAATGTCTGTATAAATTTTTAAGATTCTGATAGATGGAATTAGACATCTACTCATCTTGAGGCTGCCCATCACAAGCCTCAAATGTAACTTCCCTTGCTTATTAAACCTCCACCCAGCATCTAGAGTGGTCTGCCTTTCCCTGGTCTCTTCTTGCCTTTTGTGTATCAGGGACAGTACGAAAACCAATAAAAATATGTTCAGGTAATATTATATCAGCTTTTAAAAATATGTAAATGTTTATAGGAAATATTACAGTACTTCATTTTCTGTAGTTAAATGACTATAAATTATTAATGGATTTTTGAATGCTTTGGGGTCAGCTCCTCTAACTTTTATATTGCTCAAGGGTCAAGTGCATATACTAAAGAAGTTATGTGTAAAGATTTATTTACAGGAACTTACTTAAGGTAATAATAAGGTGTGAATGCGTGTATGTGTACAAAGAAAGAGAGAAAGAATGAAAGATTTTAGTGTACAAAGAGAGAGAATTAAAGGCTTGAAATACAAAATGTGTTTTGTAGATCAATTATCTACCTATATTCCTATACCATTAAAATGACTTAGTTGAAAGATAGATACCATGAGGTTATAACAGATTTAACTAATATTTGAAAATAAAAATAATTTATATTTCAGTTATACATGTATGCATTCATATAATGAGATTCTCAATGGAGTCTTTGCAATACAAGGAATCTCTAGTCATATTTTTTTAAATTGAGATATAATTCACATTATAAAATTTGTACTGTTAAAGTGTAAAATTCAATGGTTTTTAGTATATTTACAAGCTTATGTAAATTTTACCACTATCTAGAACATTTCCTTTATCCCAAAAAGAAACTCAGCAGATACTCCTGGTTCTTCCTTCTTACCTGGCAATCACTAATCTACTTTCTGTCTCTGTGGATTTGTTTATTCTGGAGATTTCATATGTATGGAATCACACAATACATAGTCTTCTCTCTCTCAACATAAAAGTCTTCAGGTTATTCCATGCTGCAGCAGATAGCAGTATTTCATTCTTTTCTATGTCTGAATTAAATTCCACTGTATAGATACACTACATTTTGTTAATCTGGATATTTCAGTTGTTTTCACTCTTTGGTTATTATGAACAGTGGGCATACATCTTGGAGTGGTGCATATGTTAACTCTGTTTAATTTTTTTGAGGAACTGATCAATTGTTTTTCCCAAGTGGCTGCATCATTTCTAGTCACTGTTCTTCTACCTTGGCTTACCCACTCCAGTATTCTGGTCTGGAGAATTCCATGGACAGAGGAGACTGGCAGGCTACAGTCCATGGGGTCACAAAGATTTAGACACAACTGAGTGACTAACATTTTCACTTTTTGTATTCCCTATGTCTTCTCTTTCTGGCCTCTGCTTTATCTTCCTCTCCAGTTTAACCATATTAAAAAAAAAACATAATTAGGACACAATGTTACTTATTTCTATCATTTTAAGCATTTATATAATGTGATATTTTCTCATAATAACAACAGTAGCATAAAATATACAGTGGCCCTCAGGACCAGCGAACAATTTTTTAGTTGGTACCCTGAGACTAAGAAGAAATACAAGGAAATTAATAATAATAATAGTACTGACTCTTTATTAAGAGTCAGTACTTTTGCTAACTTACAAAGCAATGTATGTTCCAATTTAATGTAAATCAGAGGCACAGATATCCTCAGTATAAAACCCAAATAAATTCAATCCACAGAACAGCCATGACAATACATAACTGAGACTACAATGATTAAAATACATCTGAACATTCCTTTCAAAGGTTTTTCTACAGGATTCCACTATAAGATCTGATTAACCAGCAATAGTTGATGAAATGCCATTTTATATCTACATTTCAGGGAAGACAGTATAGAGACATGGATGTGATATTGGGCTTTAGAGAAAGAGTTCTGGACTGAATCCTGATCTGGCCATTTACTAACAATGTGACCCAAATCCTGAGCTACACTTACCTCACTTGTAAAGTAACTTACTTATTGAATTTGTCATGAGGATAAAGTGAAGGAGTGGGTTTTTATAAAGCAATATAGCCAGAGGACAGACAGTGAAGAAACTGCCTGCAATGCAGAAGATCTAGATTTGATCCTTAGGTCGGGAAGACCGCCTGGAGAAAGGAATGGCTACCCACTCCAGTATTTTTATCTAAAGAATTCCATGGACAGAGGAGCCTAGAGGCTACAGTATATTGGTGATATGCTACAAAGAGTTGGACAGGATTGGGTGATTAACACTTTCACATGGAGCAACTTAGTACAGTATGACAGACACATAGTAAGCATTCAATAAACCATTATGGAGACAAAAATAAAGTTCATTAAAAAGGCAATATTTTAAAAAAGAACTTTTGTTTTCTGTGTCTGAGTCTGTTTCTGTTTTGTAACAGAAAAGTTCAATTGAAAGTTGAAAGTACACTTGAAAACAAACTGATGGTTACCAAAGGTGGAAGGGGGAGGTGCATTAGGAGTTTGAAATTAGAATATAAAATCTATTGCATATAAAATCGATAAGCAGTCAGTTTATATACTATTTAACTATTAAACAAGCACAGGGATAAATATCTTGCCACAACCTTTACTGGAAAAGAATACACCACACATCTATGGTCAATTTATCTTCAACAGAGCAGGCAAGAACAAACAGTGAAAAAAGACAATCTTTTTAGCAAGTAGTGTTGGGAAAATTGGACAGCCACAGGTAAATCAATGAAGATAGGACACACAGACTATTATACACACTATAGTGACATTCTTACTACACACACACACCAAAAAAACCCTCAAAATGGCTTAAAGGCTTAAACATAAGACACGACACCAGAAAACTCCTAAAAGATAACATAGGTAAAACACCCTCTGACGTAAATTGTACTAATGTTTTCTTAGGTCAATTCCCCAAGGCAATAGAAATAAACACAAAAATAAATAAATTGTACTTAGTCAAACTTGTAAGCTTTTGCACAGCAAAGGAAACTATAAACAAAACAGAAATCAAACCACAGAATGGGAGAAAATATTTCCAAATGATGCAACTGACAAGGGCTTAATCTCCAAAATATACAAACTGCTCATTCAACTCAAAAACAAAATAAAACAGTTCAGTCGCTCAGTCATGTTCAACACTTGGAGACCCCATGGACTGCAGCACACCAGACATTCCTGTCCATCACCAACACCCGGAGTTTACTCAAACTCATGTCCATAGAGTCAGTGTTGCCATTCAACCATCTCATCCTCTGTCATCCTCCTCTCTTCCTGCCTTCAAACTTTCCCAGCATCATGGTCTTTTCTAGTGAGTCAGTTCTTCACATCAGGTGGCCAAAGTATTGGAGTTTCACCTTCAGCATCAGTCCTTTCAACAAATATTCAGGACTGATTCTTTTTAGGATTGACTGGTTTGATCTCCTTGCAGTTCAAGGGTCTCTCAAGAATCTTCTCCAACACCACAATTCAAAGCATCAGTTCTTCAGCACACAGCTTTCTTTATAGTCCAACACTCACATCCATACATGACTATAGGAAAAGCCATAGCTTTGACTAGACAGGACTTTGTTGGCAAAGTAATGCTGCTTTTTAATATTCTGTCTAGGTTGGTCATACCTTTTCTTCCAAGGAGCAAGTATCTTTTAATTTCATGGCTGCAGTCACCATCTGTAGTGACTTTGGAGCCCCAAAAAATAGTTTCTCACTGCTTCCATTGTTTCCCCATCTATTTGCCGGGAAGTGAAGGGACCAGATGCCATGGTCTTAGTTTTCTGAATGCCGAGTTGTAAGCCAACTTTTTCAATCTCCTCTTTCACTTTCATCAAGAGGCTCTTTAGTTCTTCACTTTCTGCCATAAGGGTGGTGTCATCTGTGTATCTGGGGTTATTGATATTTCCCCCGGCAATCTTCATTCCAGCTTGTGCTTCATCCAGCCTGGCATTTCTCATGATGTACTCTGCATATGAGTTAAATAGGCAGGGTGACAATATACAACCTTGATGTACTCATTTCTCAGTTTGGAGTCAGTCTGTTTTTGCATATCTGATTCTAACTGTTGCTTCTTGACCTGCATACAGATTTCTCAGGAGGCAGGTAATGTGGTCTGATATTCCCATCTCTTTCAGAATTTTCCACAGTTTGTTGCGAGCCACACAGTCAAAGTCTTTGGTGTAGTCAATAAAGCAGATGTTTTTTGGAACTCTCTTGTTTTTTTGATGATCCATCTGATGTTGGCAATTTGGTCTCTGGTTCCTCTGCCTTTTCTAAATCCAGTTTGAATATCTGGAAGTTCATGGTTCAGGTACTGTTGAAGCCTGGCTTGGAGAATTTTGAGCATTACTTTGCTAGCATGTGACATGAGTACAGTTGCGTGGTAGTTTGAACATTCTTTGGCATTGCCTTTTTTTTGAATTGCATTAAAACTAACATTTTCCAGTCCTGTGGCCACTGCTGAGATTTTCAAATTCGCTGTCGTATTGAGTGCAGCACTTTCACAGCATCATCTTTTAAGGTTTGAAAGAGCTCCACTGGAATTCCATCACCTGCACTAGCTTTGTTCGTAGTGATACTTCCTCAGTCCCACTTGACTTCACATTCCAGGATGTCTGGCTCTAGGTGAGTGATCACACCATCATGGTTATCTGGGTCATGAAGATCTATTTTGTACAGTTCTTCTGTGTTCTTGTCACCTCTCCTGCTTCTGTTAGGTCCATACCATTTCTGTCCTTTATTGTGCCCATCTTTGCATGAAATGTTCCCTTGGTATCTCTGATTTTCTTGAAGAGATCTCTAGCCTCTCCCCTTCTATTATTTTCTCTATTTCCTTGCACTGATCTATGCGGAAGACTTTCTTATCTCTCCTTGCTATTCTTTGGAACTCTGAATTCAAATGGGAGTATCTTTCCTATTCTCCTTTGCCCTTAGCTTCTCTTCTTTTCATAGCTATTTGTAAGGCCTCCTCTGACAACCATTTTGCTTTTTTGCATTTCTTTTTCTTGGGGATAGTCCTGATCACTGCCCTTTGTACAACGTCATGAACCTCCATCCATAGTTCTTCAGGCATTCTGTCTATCAGATCTAGTCACTTGAGTCTGTTTGTCACTTTTACTGTATAATCATAAGGGATTTGATTTAGGTCATACATGAATGGCCTAGTGCTCATTCAACTCAAAAATAAAACAAAATCCATCCAAAAGTGGCCAGAGGACCTAAATAGACATTTATTCAATGAAGATATATAGATGGCAATAGGCACATGAAAAGATGCTCAAAATCTGTAATTATTAGAGGGACACAATCAAAATTATGATGAGGTACCACCTTATACCAGTCATTAAAAAGTCTATAAATAACAAATGCTGGAAAGGATATGGAGAAAAGGGAACTCTATTAAACTGACTGTAGGAATGTAAATTGCTATGGTCACTGTGGAAAACAGTATGGAGGTTCCTCAGAAAACTAAAAATAGAATTACCATATGATCCAGCAATCCCATTCCTGGGCATATATCTGGACAAAACTATAATTACAAAAGAAACATACACCCTATGTTCATAGCAGCACTATTTACAATAGCCAAGACATGGAGACAACATAAATGTCCATCTACCAATGAGTGGATAATGAAGGTATGGTACATATACATCAATACAATGGAGTACTACTCAACCATAAAAAAGAATGAAATAATCCAATGAGTGGATAATGAAGGTATGGTACATATACATCAATACAACGGAGTACTACTCAACCATAAAAAAGAATGAAATAATGCCTATTGCAGCAACGTAGATGCAACTAGAGATTATCACACTAAGTGAAGTAAAGCAGAAATAGACAAACACCGTATGATGTTATTTATGTGTGGAATCTAAAATATGACACAAACAAACCCCTTTATGATACAGAAACAGATTCAGGGATATGGAGAAGAGACTATAGTCGCCAAGGGAGGAGTTTTGGGGAGGGATTGAGTGCGAGGATGGGGCTAGCAGATGTAGCTTTTATATACAGAATGGATAAATAGCCTTTGACTGTGTGGATCATAACAAACTATGGAAAATTCTTAAAGATATGGGAATACCAAATCAACTTAGCTGGTCTCCTGAGAAACCTGTATGCAGGCCAAGAACTAACAGTGAGAACTGGACCATTGGAACAATAAACTGAGTCAATATTGGGAAAGGAGTACGCCAGACCTGTATATTGTTATCCTGCTTATTTACTTACATGCATAGTACATCATGTGAAATGCCAGGCTGGATGACTCACAAGCTGGAATCAAGATTGCCAGGAGAAAAACCTCAGATATGCAGATGACACCACTCTAATGGCTGAAAGTGAAGAGGAACTAAAGAGCCTCTTGTTGACAGTGAAAGAAGAGTGTGAAAAAACTGGCTTAAAAGTCAACAGTCAAAAAATGAAAATCATGGCATACAGTTCCATAACTTCATGAAAAATAGACAGGGAAAAAATGGAAACAATGACAGATTTTATTTTCTTGGGCTCCAAGATCACTGCACACGGTGACAGCAGTCACGGAATTAAAAGATGCTTGCTCTTGGAACAGAAGTCATGACAAGTATAGACAGCATATTAAAAAACAGAGACATCACTTTGCCAACAAAAGTCCATCTAGTCAAAGCTATGGTTTTCCCAGTAGCTATGTATAAATGTGAGAGTTGGACCATAAAGAAGGCTGAGCACTGAAGAACTGATGCTTTTAAATTGTGGTGCTGGAGAAGACTCTTGAGATTCCCTTGGTCTTTAAGGAGGTCAGACCATCAATTCTAAAGGAAGTCAACCCTGGACATTCATTGGAAGGACTGACATTGAAGCTGAAGTTCCAATACTGTGGCCACCTGATATGAAGAACCAACTCATTGGAAAAGACGCTGATGCTGGGAAAGATTGACAGCAAGAGGAGAAGGGGACAACAGAGGATGAGATGGTTGGACTGCATCACTGACTCAATGGACATGAATTTGAGCAAACTCCAAGAGATAGTAAAGGACAGGGAAGCCTGGAGTGATTCAGTTCATTGGGTCACAAAGAGTCAGACATGACTTAGCAACTGAACAAACAAGACTGTATAGCACAGGGAGCGATATTCAATATTCTATGATAAACCATAATGGAAAAGAATATTAAAAAGAAAAAATACATATACATATCTGAAATACTTCATTGTTCAGTAGTATTAACAAAACATTGTAAATTAACTATATGTCAATTTATAAAAGAATATGAAAATATATATATGTAACTGAATCACTTTATATAAATGTAACTGAATCAAATATATATGTGTCAAATATACATATATGTAACTGAATCAGAAACTAACATAACACTGTAAATCAACTATACTTCAATTTAAAAAAGAAGAAGAAAACAGATACAAAAGAATTTCTATATAGCCAGTTAAAAGTTATGTGGTTTTGTTCCAAAGGTAGTTTTCTAAAATTTTCAACATCATTAAAAAAATAATAAATATCTAATTCTCTAGATTTTTAGAGAATATATCCCGTTAAACATATAAGAAAGTATCTCAGGTTTACCCAGAAATATTTCTTTTAGTAACTGGAGAACCACTTAGCTCATTGTAGCAATAGATGGGACCTCAAAGGTTGCATATGGAGAAGGAAACCCACTCCCATATTCTTGCCTGGGAAATCCCATGGACAAAGGAGCCTGGTGGGCAACACTCTATGAGGTTGCCAAACAGTCAGACATGATTGAGAGACTAAAGACACAACGGTTGCATAAGGCTGTCAAATGTTTTCTTTGTGGGAGAAATTTGGAGAAGCAAAATTTTATAACTTCTTTAAAAGGCTAATTTAATATTATTTATGATTTCTGAAATCTGTCAGTTCTCCTTGATGAACAGATATGGAAATTTATCTCATAAGAACTTCTAATTATAATTAAGTTCTATTTTTGTTGTTTAATTTCTTATCGCATTTATAAGCCTAACAATATGATGAACATGCATTCTCAAAATTTTAGAAAAGTAAAAACAAAACAAAAAAGAAAACATTTTTCTACTAAATTTGAAAAATTCAATCAGGATGAAATTTAAATAAAATAATTTGTTACTTGACTTATTTTTACCAAAATGATTTAACAAAATATCAAAATTGTTATTTTGCAAATTTATATGAAGGAAATGATGAAATTATACAAAATATTTCATAAAAGTATATATTCATTAAGGACCCAACAAATTTAAAGTTCTATTTTCTCTCAATTGTTGTTTTATACTCATATGAAATGATAAAAATAACATATTCTATATGTTTTTATTGAGGCACTCAGCACCTAAGAACTAATAAATTATATAAATATAATTATTTTAAAATACTGTTATAAAGTTAAAGTTACAACTGAATTCTCTGGAAAGGCATATCAAGGACATTTGGGATGATGTTGAATGTATATCCAACTATCTGTATGATTAGTTTGTGTATGATCCGTTTTCCTTTTCAAAGGCTTGGAATTTAACATTTTAATCTAGCTCAAGTTTCTCTAGTTCTATGACAATTATACATAATTGATAAGCACTTAAAGTACTCTTTACTAAACTTTCTTTTCTAGATATATAGACGTATTCAGACTAACTTCTAAATATTTCAGGTAGGTCAATTACCAGGTCAGAAAGTTGTATGCTTGTATGCTCTGGCCCAACAGAAAGTATATCATGCAATATACCTTGTACAGACAACAAAAGAAATAGATATAATTAGTAGATATCACAAAGGAAACACTATCTAGTTTCAATTTACTTTCCGTAACTAAAATCCAGAATTAACTCTATTTCTCGTGGGAAAGATTTTGGAATAAATCTATAGGCATCTTGTTCTGTGCTGTGCTAACTTGCTACAGTCGTGCTCCACTTTATGCGACCCCGTTATAGCCCGCTAGGCTGCTCTGTCCATGGGATTCTCCAGGCAAGAGCACTGGAGCGGGTTGCCATGTCCTCTTCCAGGGGATCTTCCCAACCCAGGAAGTGAACTCGCGTCTCTTACATCTCCTGCATTGGCAGGCAGGTTCTTTACCACTAGCACCACCTAGGAGTACTACTACCAATATAATTTAAATTAATATCATGAATTAAACAATTATTAAAATTTCCCTTGTTATCTGAAACTACTTGGAATGCATCTATATTTAAAACTGCTAACTATAATAGTAAATTAAAAGAATTATTACAGATCAAATCCAACATCCAGGGACTATGACTTTTTATAGTTACATTACAAATGTTTCAGTGTACTTTTAAAATTTGTATTATACTCTCTACTTTCCTATATTAAACATTTGACAATATATGACTTTTGGGAAAATGTATTGACATTTATTCACATGCTAGCAAAGTAATGCTCAAAATTCTCCAAGCCAGACCTCAACAGTACATGAACCATGAACTTCCAGATGTTCAAGTTGGATTTAGACATGGTAGAGGAATCAGAGATCAAATTGCCAATATCAGTTGGATCATAGAAAAAGCAAGAGAATTCCAGAAAAGCATCTACTTCTGCTTTATTGACTATGCCAAAGCCTCTGACTGTATGGATCACAACAAATTGTGGGAAATTCTTCAAGAGGTGGGAATATAAGACTATCTTACCTGCTTCCTGAGAAATCTGTATGCAAGTCAAGAAGCAACAGTTAGAACCAGACATGGAACAACAGACTGATTCCAAACTGGGAAAGGAGTACATCAAGGCTGTATATTGTCACCCTGCTTATTTAACCTATATTCAGAGTATATCATGCAAAATGCTGGGCTGGATAAAGCACAAGCTGGAATCAAGATTGCCAGGAGAAATACCAATAACTTCATATATGCAGATGACACCACCCTTATGGCATAAAGCAAAGAGGAACTAAAGAGCCTCTTGATGAAAGTGAAAGAGGAGAGTGAAAAATCAACTTAAAATTCAACATTCAAAAAACCAAGATCATGGCATCTGATTCCATCACTTCATGGCAAATAGATAGGGAAACAATGGAAATAGTAAGACTTTATTTTCTTGGGCTCCAAAATCACTGCAGGTGGTGACTGCAGCCATGAAATTAAATGATACTTGCTCCTTGAAAGAAAAGCTATGACCAACCTAGACAGCATATTAAAAGGCAGAGACATTACTTTGCCGACAAAGATCCATCTAGTCAAAGCTATGGTTTTTCCAGTAGTCATGTATGGATGTGAGAGTTGGACCATGAAGAAGGTTGAGGGCTGAAGAAGTGATGCTTTTGAACTGTGGTGTTGGAGAAGACTCTTGAGAGCCTTGGACTGAAGAAAGCAGTCCTGAATAGTCATTGGAAGGACTGATTCTGAAGCTGAAGTTGTTTGGACTCTTTGGAAAAGACCCTGATGCTGGGAAAGTTGTTTGGACTCTTTGGAAAAGACCCTGATGCTGGGAAAGATTGAAGGCAGGAAGAGAAGGGGATGAAAGAGGATGAGATGGTTGGTAGGCATCACCGACTCAATGGACATGAGTTTGAACAAGCTCTGGGAGTTGGTGATGGACAGGGAAGCTTGGCATGCTGCAGTCATGGGGTCACAAAGAGTCGGACATGACTGAGAGACTGAACTGAATTGATTGACATATTTTAAGGTTTATACTCATTATATTTTTATACCGTTCCCTATTTTACTCTTTAAAGAAGACAAAGTAGAATAAAAAAGAAAGACTGAGAAATGTAAGCTCTGAACTAGAATTCTCTGGAATGATCACCCAAAATGTTAAATATTTCAGGTGTGTTAGTTGCTCAGTCATGTCCTACTCTTTGCGACCCAATGGAATGTAGCCCTCCAGGCTGCTCTGTCCATGGAATTCTCCAGGTAAGATTACCGGAGTGGGTTATCATTCCCTTTGCCAAGGAAACTTCCTGACCCAGGGATCGAACCCGGGTCTCCTGCATTGGAGATAGATTCTTTACCATCTCAGCCACCAGGGATAGCCATCTAGAGTTTAATTGTGAACAATACTGATAAAATTTTATAGCAATACTCATGTATTTAAAGTATGATAAGTTTAAGAATAAGGTACAGCTAAGTACTTCTGTGTTGCCATAGTAATAAGTTAGCAATCCGAAAGCCATAAAATCTAGCTATTAATAATTCATATAAATGTACATTTTGGGACCAATCATAATTGTCAGACTTTTTTCTTGAACAGCAGGAACCAGGTTTGAGTCCTCAATGCATGTCATTCACAATATTCTTAAAATAAATATGCAGCAAAAAAGAAGAAATATTCAACTGAAAAGATATACTTAACTGAAATTACATTTCTAAGAAAAGATACTTCTAGGTACTACGAGAGACATGTGCACACCCTTTAAAGAGGAGGGACAGTGTTTATTTCCAAGCAGTAATGAGAATACTGTTAATGTAATAATCAAAGTACTCCCAAACTAAGAAGAATGCAAACTTCTTAAAAGTCAACTTTGTTTTATTTATCATTATATTAGATTACTGGTATTATTTAGTATTTTGTCCATTCTGCTGAGTTTCCTAAAACATAACACAGTCTGCTCTGATACATAAGATAATCTCCTCTTTTGACAACATAAAGGGTAAATAGTAATTTTTATATCATAATGCATCATGAAAATTAAGATTTGCTTATTTTATACTTTTGCAAGAAGTCTGATTTAAAACTAATGGCATATTTTTGAGAGATTAATTTATATTTTATAAAGAAATGGATTTTAGAAGAATAGGAAAGATTAGAGAACATATTCTATCTTGAAAGTGATATGAACACAGTTCAAATGAATTTCACTTTTATACAAGAAATTGACTTGGATTGCCCTGTATTCCAAGCATTATAAGAACTTCTGCTTCCAAACAGTAGCTTGATATTAGTACAGTTTCAACATACTGAGCAAACAACCTTAACTGGCAATACTCACTTTCAAGGGCAAGCAGGAGAGTAGTAATTTTTCAGAAATATGCCTCCTGCTCCTGGCAATAAGCAGGGCAAAGTGACTTTAGAGTCAGACATGCCCAAGTTCAAATGCTGGCTCCAAAATTTATCAGTGGAATGACTGCAACCTCTTCAAATTTTCTCATCTATAAAATAGGGATACTAACAACAACCTTATGGGTTGTCATATACAAAAATTAGAAACATGTAATATGTATAGAACAGTGACTAATATTGTGTTAATAGTCATAGCCTAGAGATGATCAGCCTTTACTCAAGATGCCCTAGAATCCACCAATTATCTCAGGAGATCATTAGATGATCAAAAATCAATATTAATTTGTTTTAAAAATACAAAAACTATATCATTAAAGGGATGAATGGAAATGCCATCAAATAAAACATGAATTAAATGTTGGCACTTCTAAAAGATGAGATTTCTTGTCTCAAACTCTTCTAAAAAAAAAAACAGTTGAAGAATATAGAAATTTTTTAAAGTGAATGCAAACTATAAAAGAATAATAGTTTGTTATTCCCCATAAATTTGGGACTGTGCTAGAGAACGTTTTTATTTTATTAAGAGAAAATGAATTCATTTTCTCTGAGAAAATATTTAAGATCAAATAGTAGGTTTTTGCTTTTTCAATCAGAGGTAGATGTTTTTAATATGACTATTTTATTAATCCTAAATAAGAGGCAGTGAATACAGCAGATTTGTATCCAAAGATTTGGTGAATTCTGACCCTGGCTTTAAACTGCCGTGCAACTCTAAAGTATTAAAGTTTATAATCCCTTTGAACGTTAATCATTTAAAACATTCTATTTAGTATGATTTATGCAGAGCATGATCAATAGGTACTGTTCATACTTAAAAGATAGAAGCAACATTATCTGTATTTAATTCTCTGCACAATCTAATTAATCTAATTAGTCATGCTGTTGTTCCTGTGAACAACCAAATTTAGGATTTTAATGTGTATTTCTTTTAACACTATGATTCATAACTACTTTATTAAGCCGTATTTACATTTAAAGGATTAAGTAACATGATACTTGAATAGACTATATTGTGATTGAAGTAGTTAGTAAACAAATACTGAGTGGATATATAATGTTATTTATAATTTCAGAATATCTCTGACAAAAAGAAATGAGAGTTGTACAGAAACAAGGTACTTCTTTTTCTGTTTTCAGGAAGCACTAAAAGACTAAAATTTAACCTAATGTTAGCACTATGTCATTTATTCAAAAAGAGGAGATGATCTTCTTAGGTGGAAATTAGGGAAATGGCAGACCCAAAGCACTAGAGAATTTTTTAAAGTAATTCAAAGAACTTCAATGGAAAGAACATCTTAGCAATGGTTAAGGACCTAGGGGATAGATGCTATTATTTTCAGTATGTACCAATAACATAATATTAATAGAGATGAGTCTAATAAATATTTGTTTTCTTCAGATTGGTGTATTAGGACAGTGGATAGGACAGCTCTGCTTAGAAAGTATGCAAAAACTAAAGAAACAAGAAAAAAAAACCCTCATGCCTATTTGAATCTGTGGCATTCCTGATCTACTTAGATATTTGCAAAATATCCAATCTATGACAATTGATAAAATTCTAACTTTTTGAAGACCCAGGTCAAAATACATACTGTTCTACAATATTTTTTTCTCATTTTGAATATTGCTATAGCATTTCTTGCCTTTCTTGAGGCGTTTATTCTGGCTTTGATAGGAGTTAGTTGCATGTCTTACCTTATAACCAAATTAGGCACAAGTACATGTTGAGAGTGACTGTGTCTGTCTTTATTCACTAACCTCTAAAGCATCTTACAGCAGGGCTTTAATAAATGCTGATTAAAAAAAAAAAAGAGTATAGCATTGACAAGGAATATAGCACAATAATTTTCCCAGGATATGAAGTATGATATTCCTACTATTCCACCCTCATTTTTTCTTTTTCTCTTTGATTTTAAAAAATGTTTAGTCAAATTTAATACAATCCTTATAATCCCTTCACTTTCTTAACCTGTTACTTTTTAGACTCCAAAGTGAAGTATGGGCAGAAATTTGTACAAATTTGTACAATTTCATGCAAAATTGTGTGAAGTCTGAATCTATTTTAAATCTGTTGGCCTTAGTGTGTATTTCAGCATAAAGTTTACAATAGTGGGAAGACCATGGTTAACATTTCTCTCCCTGGATACTTCTAACAAGAAAGGGTAGTGACAGCAGGAGCTTTGGGAACAGAATTACATGGTGGGTTGTTGCCAAACTGGAGACTGTTGCTGGGGAGAAATATGTGATGTATACAACTGAAATCCTAGGAAATAGAAAAAAAAAAAAAAAGTACAAAGGAACCCAAGGCTTTCCTACCTTATGTTAGTAAACACCTATTATTTTTTGTCTTGCTTCCTGCACTCCCTTCCATCCTCCATCTCTGTCTTCCTACTTTCCTTCTTCCCTCCTTCCCTTCCTCTCCTTCACTCACTGTTTCCCTAACCCCCATCAAATGTTTTTAATTTTCCATTTTGGTAAGTATTAGCATATAATAGTATTTTGTTAGCAAGTCAACTAAACAAATGAAGGTTGGGCTTCAGAGTTTTAATGGCTGAAGACAGAGATATACTAGGGAATTACTAGGTAACTAACAAGCCATAAAACTGTAGATTAGTGAAAGCAAGAGATCTTAAAAGTGAAAGTTAGTTGCACAGTCGTGTCTGACTTTTTGGGATTCCATGGACTGCAGCCTGTCCCACTCCTCTGTCCATGGAATTCTCCAGGCAAGAGTACTGGAGTGGGTTGCCATTTCCTTCTCCAGGGGATCTTCCTGACCCAGGGATCGAACTTAACTGAGCCACTCGGGAAGCCCTGATAATTTCGCTGATAACTCAGCTGGTAAAGAGGTGATAAATCAGCCTTTAAGTGGTGAGAAGACAGTGAAAGTGCTTCAAGAATTGACAAAAGAAATTCAGGATCTGTATTCAAATGTAAGAATTTTCCTGAGCGTCAGATGGCTAATACAGCGGAGAACAATGAGTTTCAGCTAACAGTTTAAAGAGGACAGTCACACTGCTCAGGAAATCCAGCCTCAAACAGCCTGTGCCCCGCTTGGTCGCTCAGTCATGTCCGACTCTGTGACCCGATGGACTGTAGCCGATCAGGCTCCTCTGTCCATGGGATTCTCCAGGCAAGAACACTGGAGTGGGTTGCCATGCCCTCCTTCAGGGGATCTTCCCAACCTAGGGATCAAATCCAAGTCTCCTGAATTGCAGGCAGATTTTTTACCATCTGAGCCAGCAGGAAGCCCAATAATACTGGAGTGGGTATACTATCCCTTCTTCAGCGGAATTTCCGACCCAGGAGTTGAACTAGGGTCTCCTGCATTGCAGGCAGATGCTTTACCAGCTGAGCTACCCAGAAACCCCTCAAACAGCCTACAATTGCCAAAATAGTTTAAGTACTATCTGAGCAAAACTAAGCATTTTATTATCTACCATCCCACAGATTTAAAGTGGCTAAATCTATATTATAGAGGAAATGTTCTTTGCTAAAATGTATCAAATGCTCAGTTTTCATATCCAATCATTGATGATTATGGGATGTGAGGAAATTGCTTTGAAACTAATTTGCCTAGTATAATTTTTTGTTGTTGTTGTATTCTTGAACCCAAGACCCTGATTTTCTTTTATCTGGCTCTCATTATTAACACTGCTGAAGTATCAGAAGACATTAATTGGGAAAATATTGAGCTGATTTCACAGTTTCTTGGGAATTCATGTCTCCCAACCTGTAAACTGACTCACAGAAGCTCTTCAAATTCTCTAAAAATTTCATTACAAAAATAAGTAGTCCTAATATACTTATTCAGAACATTTTTACCCTGTTTACTTTTTTTTCCCTGTATATTACATGGCATTATTAGAAATCCACTTTAACAAAACCCACTCTTTTTCTGCATGAAAATAACAACTAATTTATGTTTGATCATTGTATGAGGAGACTGATCCTCTACCAAGAAGTCTAAATCACAAAAAGTGAAAACAGGGGGATTATTACAAAGGTCCGTTTGTGACTTATGAAATATGTTCTGTAGGTACATAAGACTTAATTTTATGTTTAATTTACAGTTTTTTTCTGCCAAATTAGTACTTAAGCTACACCCTATTGCTATAAATTACATAGTGTCTATGCAACAAGATACTAGATAATATTTATTAATGAGAATGTCCTAACAAGAAAAGATTATCTATTGACAAATATTTTGAAATAGGTTGTACCACCTTTCTTTTAAACCATAAAGACTCATAAGATTTTTTTGAAACCTTTTTGAAAAATCAGTAGCTTTTAGAATACTAGACGTAAATACTACGCTTAGGCCCTCTTAGTTTAATATACATTTAAGTAAATTCTATGCTCTTTTGAAAGATATTGGTCCTATAGAATTCTAAACACAAATACAAATTCTCAAATTTCTAGAAACTCTATAATCCAGATAAAACTAATCTTAATATTAATTATTTGAAAATTTTAACCTTAAGAAATAGACTTTCATTCTCATTTGTTCTTAACTAAGTTGTAGTTGATTTTTTGCCTAGGGAACAGTAAATTTCATAACTAAGAAAAAGTTTCTTAGTGATTTATGTTTGTTGCAGAATAACATAGTTAGTTATCCTGAGAGCAAAGACTGGAATTTAAGTACTATTTTCTCTTTTTTTCCACTGTAAAAAACTGCAATAAAATACACATAAAATAAATTTTACCATATTAGCCATTTTTAATTATACGGCTCAGTGGCATTTTTCCATGTTTACTGAGACAGAATGGACAAACAACTTTATATAAGTTCAAATTATAAACCTGTTAATTTCATACACTTAACATATAGCAAAATAATTATCACTGTAGCATTACCTGACACATCTATTACTCACATAATTGTCAATTCTTTTTGTGGTGAGAATATTAAAGGCCTACTGTTTAATAACTTCCAGTATGTAATTTGTTACTATTAACTCCAATTACAATGATATGAGTCAAATTTCCTGAACTTATTCAACTTCTAACTGTAAGTCTGCACTTTGAACCATTATCTCCCCATCCCTCAAACTCTCCAGCCCCTAGTAACCACCATTCTACTCTGGTTCTACAAGTTTAGCTGTTTTAGATTCCATATATAAATGATATCAATATAGTATTTATCTTTCTCTGTCAGACTTATGCCATTACATTGTCACAAATGGCAGGATTTCCTTTTTCATGGCCTAAGGATATTCCATTGTATATAAATATATACCACATCTTTCCATTCACCTCTTGATAGACACTTGGTTTTCACGTTTTGGCTATTGTGAATAATGTCTCAATGAATGTGGGAGTGCACATAGTAACTCTATTTTTAATTTTCTGAAGAATCTCCATAGTGTTCTCCATAGTGGCTCCACCAACTTATATTCTCACTAAGTGTGGGTAGAGGCTTCCTTTTCTCCATGACCCTGTCAACACTTGTTATTTCTTATCTTTTGAGATGAGCCATTCTGAGGTGTGAGGTTATATCTCATTGTGGTTTTGACTTGCATTTCTCTGATGATTAGTAAGACTGAGTACATTTTCATGTACCTGTTGGATAAACTGTGTATCTTCTTTGGGAAAATGTTTATTTAAAATCTTTGTCCATTTTTAAACTATAATATTTTTCCTTTTTGTGTTGTATGAGCTTCTTATATATTGTGGATATTGACAGCTTACCAGATACAATTTGCAAATATTTCCTCCTATTCCATAGGTTGGTTTAAATTTTGTTGATGGTTTTCTTCACTGTGTAGATTTTTAATTTGATGTAGTTCCACCTATTGACTTTCGCTTTTATTGCTTGCACTTTTGGGGTCATATTCAAAAACCTTTGCCAGATCAATGTCAAGGAGTTTTTCCAATGTTTTCTTCTAAGAGTTTTATGATTGGCCTTACATTTAGGTATTTAATCCATTTCAAGTTCATTTTTGTGAGTGGTGTAAGGGAGAAGAAGTACAATTTCATTTTCTGCATACAGTTATCCAATTTTGCCAATACCATTTATTGAAGAGACTATCCTTGAATAGTCTTTACTCTCTTGACAAATAATAATTGACCATATGTAGGCATTTATTTCTGGTCCCTTCGTTCTGTTTCATTGCTCTATGTCTATTTTTGTACTAGTACCATACTGTTTTCATGAGTATAGCTTCCTAACTGCATTTGAAAACAGGAAGTGTTAGGTTTCCAGCCATGTTTTTCTTTCTCATGACTGCTTTGGCTATTTGGGGTCTTTTATGCATCCACAAAAATTTTAGGATACTTTTTCCTATTTCTGTGGAAAATACCATTGGAATTTCCATAGGAATCGCATTGAATCCATAGATGACCTAGTATAGTATGGACATTTTAATAGTTCATGAACATGGGACATCTTTCCATTTGTGCTTTCTTTAGTTTCTGTATAGTTTTCAGTATAGAGATCTTTCACTTCTTCAGTAAAATTTATTCCTAAAAACATTACTGCTATTGATGCTACTGTAACTGGAATTGTTTTTGTTTCTTTTTCAGATAGCTTGTGGCTAGCATACAAAAACACAATTGATTTCTGTATGTTGATTTTGCATCTTTCAATTTTTACTAAATTCATTGATTTGTTCTAAATGTTTCTGGTGAAATCTTTAGGACTTTCTATTTGTAAATTCATACTATTTGCAAACACATATAATTTTACCTTTTCTTTCTGATTTGAATGCATTTTCTTTGTCTTGCCTGATTACTATACACTTCCAGTGCTTTGTAGAATGAGAATGGTGAGAGTAGGCACCCTAGTCAGGTTCCTGATCTAAGAGGGAAAGCTTTCAATCTTTCACCATTGAATGTGATATAATCTCTGAGTCTGTCATCAGTTCAGTTCAGTCACTCAGCCGTGTCCGACTCTTTGCGACCCCATGAACCGCAGCATGCCAGGCCTCCCTGTCCATCACCAACTCCCAGAGTCTACCCAAACCCATGTCCATCAAGTCAGTGATGCCATCCAGCCATCTCATCCTCTGTCGTCCCCTTCTCCTCCTGCCCCCAATCCCTCCCAGCATCAGGGTCTTTTACAATGAGTCAACTCTTCCCATGAGGTGGCCAAAGTATTAGAGTTTCAACTTCAACATCAGTTCTTCCAATGAACACCCAGGGCTGATCTCCTTTAGGATGGACTGGTTGGATCTCCTTCCAGTCAAAGGGACTCTCAAGGGTCTTCTCCAACACCACAGTTCAAAAGCATCAATTCTTCAGCACTCAGCTTTCTTCACAGTCCAACTTTCACATCCATACATGACTACTGGAAAAACCATAGCCTTGACTTGACAAACCTTGGTTGGCAAAGTAATGTCTCTGCTTTTCAATGTGCTGTCTAGGTTTGTCATAACTTTCCTTCCAAGGAGTAAGCGTCTTTTAATTTCATGGCTGCAGTCACCATCTGCAGTGATTTTGGAGCCCCCAAAAATAAAGTCTGACACTGTTTCCACTGTCTCCCCATCTATTTCCCATGAGGTGGTGGGAACAGATGCCATGATGTTAGTTTTCTGAATGTTGAGCTTTAAGCCAACTTTTGTACTCTCCTCCACCACTTTTATCAAGAGGCTCTTTAGTTCTTCTTCACTTTCTGTCATAAGGGTGGTGTCATCTGCATATCTGAGGTTATTGATATTTCTCCTGGCAATCTTGATTCCAGCTTGTGCTTCTTCCAGCCCAGCATTTCTCATGATGTACTCTGCATATAAGTTAAATAAGCAGGGTGACAATATATAGCCTTGACATACTCCTTTTCCTATTTGGAACCAGTCTGTTGTTCCATGTCCAGTTCTAACTGTTGCTTCCTGATCTGCATACAGGTTTCTCAAAAGACAGGTCAGATGGTCTGGTATTCCAATATCTTTCAGTATTTTCCGGAGTTTATTGTGATCCACACAGTCAAAGGCTTTGGCAAAGTCAATAAAGCAGAAATAGATGTTTTTCTGGAACTCTTTTGCTTTTTTGATGATCTGGTAGATGTTGGCAATTTGATCTCTGGTTCCTCTGCCTTTTCTAAAACCAGCTTGAACATCTGAAAGTTAATGGTTCACATATTGCTGAAGCCTGGCTTGGAGTTTTGAGCATTACTTTACTACCATGTGATATGAGTGCAATTGTGTGGTAGTTTGAGCATTGTTTGGCATTTCCTTTCTTTGGGATTGGAATGAAAACTGACCTTTTCCAGTCCTGTGGCTACTGCTGAGTTTTCCAAATTTGCCTGCATATTGAGTGCAGCACTTTCACAGCATCATCTTTCAGGATTTGAGATAGCTCAACTGGAATTCCATCACCTCCACTAGCTTTGTTTGTATTGAGTCTGTCATATGTGGCCTTTATTATGTTGAAGTATGTTCTTTCTATACTTAGTTTGTTGAGAGTTTTTATTATGAAAGAATGTAATTTTGTCAAATGCTTTTTCTGCCTCTATTGAGATGAACATATGATATTTGTCTTTCATTCTAGTATCATATTTCTTTATCTGCAATGTTGAACCACTTATGCATCCCAGGGATAAATCCCAGTTGAAGGGGGTATGTTACTTTTAGTGGTTGTTAAATTCAGTTTTCTAATATTTTGCAGAGAAGTTTTACATCTGTATTCATCATGGATATTGGTCTGTGGCTTTCTTATCCTGCAATGTTCTTAACTGGGTTTGGTAACAAGGTAATGCTGGCCTCATAAAATGAGTTTGGGAGTATTCCATTCTCTTCAATTTTTTGAAGAGTTTGAGGAGATTATTTATTCCCCTTTAAATGTTTGTTAGAATTCACCAGTGAAACCATCATAGAGGATTAGAATGAAAAAGTTGAAATTCAAGAAATATCTGGAGTAACAAGCAAGTTTGGACTTGGAGTACAACATGAAGCAGGGCAAAGGCTAACAGTTTTGCCAATAGAACACGCTAGTCATAGTAAACACCCTCTTCCAATGACAAAAACGATGACTCTACACATGAACATCACCAGATACCCAACATCGAAATGAGATTGATTGTATTCTTTGCAACTGAAGATGGAGAAGCTATATACAGTCAGCAAAAACAAGACCTGGAGCTAACAGTGGTTTAGAACATGAACTCCTTATTGTAAAATTCAGGCTTAAATTGAAGAAAGTAGGGAAAACCACTAGGCCATTCAGGTATGATCTAAATCAAATCCTTTATGATTGCACAGTGGAAGTGACAAATAGATTCAAGGGATTAGATTTGATAGACAGAGTGCCTGATGAACTGTGGGTGATGTTCATAACATTGAACAGGAGGCAGTGACCACAACTATTCCAAAGAAGAAGAAATGCAAGAAGGCAAAATGGTTGTCTGAGGAGGCCTTAAAAATAGCTGAGAAAAGAAGAGAAATGAAATGCAAAGGAGAAAAGGAAAGATATACACAACTGAATGCAGCATTCCAAAGAATAGCAAGGAAACATAAGACAGCCTTCTTAAATGAACAATTCAAAGAGATAGAGGAAAACAATAAAATGGGAAAGACAAGAGAGTTCTGCAAGAAAATTAGAGATATCCAGGGAATATTTCATGCAAATATGGATACAATAAAGGAGAGAAAAATCAAGGACATAACAGAAGCAGAAGAGATTGAGAAGAGGTGGCAAGAATACACAGAACTACACAAAAAAGGTCTTAATGACCCAGATAACCATGACAGTGCGGTCACTCACCTAGAGCCAGACATACTGGAGTATGAAGTCAAGTGGGCCTTAGGAAGCATTACTATGAACAAAACTGGTTGAGGTGATGGAATTCCACCTGAACTATTTAGAGTCCTAAAAGATGATGCTGTTAAAGTGCTGTGCTCAGTATGCCAGCAAATTTGGAAAACTCATCAGTGGCCTCAGGACTGGAAAAGAATAAGTTTTCATTCCAATCCCAAAGAAGGACAAAGCCAGAGAATGTTCAAACTACCATACAATTGCACTCATTTCACATGCTAGTAAGGTAATTTCAAAATCCTACAAACTAGACTTCAATAGTACATGAACCAAAAACCAAAAACAAGCTGGATTTAGGAAAGGCAGAGAAACCAAATCTCAAATTGCCAATACTCACTGTATCATAGCAAAAGCAAGAGAATTCCAGAAAGGCATATTTTCCTACTTAACTGACCATGCTAAAGCCTTTCACTGTGTGGATTACAACAAACTGTGGAAAAATCATAAAGAGATAGGAATACCAGATCACCGTATTGTCTCCTGAGAAACCTGCATGCAGGCCAAGAAACAACAGTTATAACCAGACATGGAACAAAAGACTGGTTCAAAATTTGGAGAGAGTATGTCAAGGCTGTACATTGTTACCTTGTTTATTTAACTTATATGCAGAATATATCATGCAAAACACCAGGATAGTTGAATCACAAGCTGGAATCAAGATTGCTGGGAGAAATAACAACCTCAGATATGCAAATGATACCACCCTAATGGGAGAAAGTGAAGAGGACCCAGAGTCTCTTGATAGAGGTGAAAGAGGAGAGTGAAAAAGCTGACTTAAAACTCAACATTAAAAAAACTAAGAATATGGCATCTATCCCCATGAAAGTGAAAAGTGAAAGTGAAGCCGCTCAGTAGTGTCTGACTCTTGAAACCCCATGGACTGTAGCCTACCAGGCTCCTCCATCCATGGGATTTTCCAGGCAAGAATACTGGAGTGGTTTGCCATTTCCTTCTCCAGGAGATCTTCCCAACCCAGGGATTGAACCTGGGTCTCCCACATTGTAGTCAGATGCTTTTACCATCTGAGCCACCAGGGAAGTCCCATCCCCATACTTCATGGCAAATAAATGGAGAAAAAATGGAAACAGTAGCAGATTTCATTTTCTTGGGTTCCAAAATCACTGCTGATGGTGACTGCAGCCATGAAATTTAAAGATGCTTGCTCCTTGGAAGAAAAGCTATGACAAATCTAGATAGCATATTAAAAAGCAGAGGCATCATTTTGCTGACAAAGATCCATATAGTCAAAACCAGGGTTTTTCCAGTAGTTGTGTACCAATGTGAGAGTTGGGACATAAAGAATGATGAGTGCAGAAGTATTGAGGCTTTCTGTCTGTGGTGCTGGAGAAGACTCTTGAGAGTCCCTTGGACTGCAAGATCAAACCAGTTAATCCTAAAGGAAATCAACCCTGAATATTTATTGGAAGAACTGATGCTGAAGCTGAAGCTCCTACACTTTGGCCACCTGAGCCAAGAGCTGACTCACTGGAAGAGACACTCACACTGGGAAAGATTGAGGGCAAGAGGAGAAGGGGGTGACAGAGGATGAGATGGTTGGATGGTACCATTGACTCAATGGACATGAATTTCAGCAGACTCTGGGAGATAGTGAAGGGCAGGGAAGCCTGGCATGCTACAGTCCATGGGGTCACAAAGAGTCAGACACAACTTAACAACTGAACAACAACAACCATTAGAAACCAACTAGTTTTTGTTTTGAGGAGATTGTAGATTATCGATTCAATTTCCGTACTTGTTACTGATATTTTTTTACTCCTTCATGATTCAGTTTTGGTAAATTTTATGTTTGTAAGCATTTATCCATTTCTTCTATGTTTCTAGTTTGTGGCATATTATTGTTCATAGTAGTCTAATGATCCTATGTATTTCTGTGGTAATACTCTCATCTTTTCTTTCTGATTTTATTTATTCTTTTTGCCTCTTTGTTAGTCCAGCTAAAGGTTCATCAATATTACTTTTACAAATAATTATTTCTTAGTTTCAATCGATCTTTTCTAACTTTCTGATCAGATCTTTCTGGTCTCTATTTCATTTATTGATTGATTTTTTAAAATTGATCTTTCCCTTTTTGTTTTCTGGTCTTTATTTCATTTATTTCTTCCCTTTTTGTTATTTCCTTCCTCTTTCAAACTTTGGACTTTATTTATTACCTTTTTTCTAGATCCTTGAAATGTTAAGTTAGGTTTACTTGAGATCTCTTTTTTTCTTAATTTAGGCATTTATTTCTATAAGCATCCTTCTTAGAACTGCTACTGCCACATTCCATAGACTTTCATATATTGTATTTCCATTTTTATTTTTTTCAATATATTTCCTAATTTCTTTTTTGACTCCTTCTTTGACTCACTGGTTGCTCAGGAGTGTGCTAATTTCCACATATTTGTAAAAATTTCAGTCTTCCTCCTTTTATAGGTCTAGTTTCATACCATTATGATGGAAAAATTACTTGGTATGACTTCAATCTTCTCAAATTGACTAAGATTTATTTTGTATCATGTCATAAAATATGCTAGAGAATGTTCCGCACATGATTGAGAAGTGTATTCTGCTGCTGTTGAATAGAATGTCTATATCTGTCTGCTAAATCCATTTGGTCTAAAATATGGTTCAAGTCCAATATTTCCCTGTTAATTTTCTGTCTGGATGATTTACCCACTGTCAAAAGTGCGGTACTGATGTTCCAAACTATTAATGTATTGTTGTCTATCTCTCTTCAGATCTGTTGGTATTTGCTTAATATATTAAGGTGTTCTGATATAGAGTGCATATATATTACAACTGTTATATCTTCTTGATGAATTGATCCCACTGTCATTATATAATGACCTTCTTTGTCTCTTTTTAGCATTTTTGGCTTAAAATTTAATTTTTCTAATATAAGTGTAGCCACCCTTGTTCTCTTTCGGTTTCCATTTAGATGGAATACCTTTTTTCCATCCCTTCATTTTCAGTCTAAGTGTGTCTTTAAAGCTGAAGTGGTTGTCCTGTAACCAGTGTAAAGTATATCTTCTAGCCATTTATGTGTTTTGGTTGGAGAAGTCAGTATATTTACATTTAAACTAATCATTGACAGATGAGGACTTACTAATGCCATGTTATTACTTTCTGGTTGCTTTGTCCTTTGTGAGGACAAAGGACTCACAAACCAGTGAGTCACAAGCCTTTCCTTGTAAATTGGTGATTTCTATAGTGGTACGCTGTAATTCCCTTCTCTTTACCTATTGTGAATCTCCTTTAGGTTGTTTTTTTTTTTCCCCTAATGCTTTTTTTTTTCCATTTATTTTTATTAGTTGGTGACTAATTACTTTACAATATTGTAGTGGTTTTTGTCATACATTGACATGAATCAGCCATGGATTTACATGTATTCCTCATCCCGACCCCCCCTCCCACCTCCCTCTCCACCTGATTCCTCTGGGTCTTCCCAGTGCACCAGGCCCGAGCACTTGTCTCATGCATCCAACCTGGGCTGGTGATCTGTTTCACCCTAGATAATATACATGTTTCAATGCTGTTCTTTGTGGTTCCTATGCATTTGTGCATGCTCATTCGTGTCTGACTCTGCAACCCCATGGATTGCACCCTGCCAGGCTCCTCTGTCCATGGGATTCTCCAGGGAAGAATATTGGAGTGGGTTGCCATTTCTTCCTGCAGAGGATCTTCCAGACCCAGGGACTGAACTCAGTCTCCTGTGTCCCCTACATTGCAGAATGACTCTGTACCTGCTGAGCCATTGGGAAACCCTTGTGGTTCCTATGAGGCATATATAAAACATCTTACAAGTTTTATGATATTAACTACTTTAATTGCATATAAAAGCTCTACCCTTTTACTCTCCCCTTTTTATGTTTATAATGTCACAATATGCCTCTTTTTATATTATATGTTCATTAACAAATTATACCAGCTATAGTTATTTTAATACTCTTATCCTTTAACATTCATACTAAGGTTAGATAGTTAACACACCACCATAACACAGTATTAGAGTATTAGGAATTTGAGTATATATTTACATTTACTAATATTGTATATTTTAATGTGCTTTCATGCTACTAATTAGCATTATTTCATTTCAATTTGAAAAACTCTTTTTATCGTTTCCTGTAAGGCAGATCTAATGGAGATGAATTCCCTCCTCTTTTGTTTGTCTGGGAAAAGTCTTTTTCCTTCATTTCTGAAGGATGACTTTCCTAGTTAGGCACTTGCTTAGTCTTGAAAATGTGTTTTATTGCTCAGGTTATAGCTATATTCAAGAACTGTTTTTACATTATAAATGAAATCTAAAATAGCTCAAAATATAAAATTTATGTATATAATTCTATTTGCATTAAAGGAGTTGATTCTATGCTATAACAGAATATTTTCCTCACGATTTTATGCTTCATAACATAAATAGAAAATCAAAATCAGTCTACTTAATGTATTAATACCTGAAACTTAAACTTTGGCACAACTATTTACTTTTCAGATCCAGAAGATTTCCCAAAAGAAATCCAAAGCACAGACAGAAAGAGTCTATAATTCTGGTGTCACAGATGTTATCTATTTTGTGTTAAAACACAAGTATTCACAGCACTGCTCACAGCCAATATTTTCTTATTGCTAATATAGTTCATCATTCTATACTTCAGATAGCTTAATACTACTATGATAGGTTTTACTTTAGGAAAAAAGGCCCACAGAAACTCATCTGTATAGCTGTAATATAAGATCTAAAAATTAGTCCAGTGAGCAGGATGGTACAAACACTTTCTGACAAAGGAAAAGGAACGAAAGAGACGTGATAGCACATATTTAATGGAACTTTTATATTTGCTCTTGTTACTATAATTCCAGCATAGGTACTTGATTAGGCCACACAGAATAGTCCTCTAGCATGGTAGAAGTACTTTTGTGATGTCAACCTAACTCAGGGAGATGACGGGTGGGAAAAATTACTGGGTTAGATGAGCATAAGATCTGTTTCTCCTTTAAATTTAACTGTCTCATCCACAATGAATATTCCAAATTTTCAAGTATAAATTTCTGTTTAGACATCTGTATATTGTTATGAAGGAAGATAGCTAAAAACTTCAGATGAAACAATGTTACTTTTAAATATTTCTATGCTTACTTTTACATTCATTCTTAAAGTAAAATATTTTTAATTAAGGTAGTTCTGAATCATTAATTAATTACATAGAACTGTGATAAATATTACTATACAGAGGCTTTTAAAACATAAGTGAACAGTTTCAGAACATACAAATATATGCAGCTTTATGAAAGACTGGCATACTATTCAAGTACTATTCATTTTTGTGAGAAGAGATAATAGAGATTATATCTAAAGCAATATAATTATTCTTTGGACTAGCCTACTATTTCTTGAGGCTAATATCTATAGTCTTTTGAGTGTTCATTACAATGAGATGTGAAAATGAAAAGAATGGTATTTTCCTGGAAACTATTATAGTCAAAGCAATAGTAAAACTTTTTAGGATAATGCTTACTTCCTTAATAGTTTCTCTGAAAAAAAACGCTTAAAAGATTACTTGCAGAAGAGCTTAAGGAATCAAAATAATTCAAAAGCGAAAGAAAAATTTTCCTTGTGATATAAAAAACTCTACCCACCTTTGTGGAATATAGAACATATGTTGCGGAGGTGGTTTATATAGGACTCCTTCATATACAGGCCAGAGCCCACTTAAAATTCTGAAGAGAGAACTTTTCCCACAACCATTGGGACCAGTTATCAAAAGATGCATTCCTTCTTCTACCTACGATAAAAAATAAAATTAGGAATTACAATATTTAAAAATTATTCCATCTGGGAGCATTTAAAAGTGATTTTTAAAAACTTTTAAACACATGATAACCTAGGAAAAGAAATCAGAGATAAATATATCAGGATTGAGAATATCAAATTTGGCTCTGAAGCTAAAGGCATCATAAAACAGTCCAGTTCCAAAGATAATGAATCTCCTTGAAATGAGCACTCACTTCCCCAAATTTTTGTTGAGGTTTTGTCACCACACACTACACAGATATGAAGGAACATTATCATGTGGGAATAAGAAACTGAAAAAATTTAATTTAAATTAGAATAGATTAAATTATTTAATATTAATATCTGATGAAATTTATTTTAATTAATATGCAATGTTTGTAAGTTGAAGTTAACTAGCTACAAACTAGTTATTCTAAGAGCTAGCTGGGTTGTTTAATTCAGTAGTCTGAAATGTTATAGAAATTATAAAAGAACGTAATGAGAGATATAAAATGAACCTAATTTTTCTTTATTCACAGAGAGAGAAGATAGGTATACCAAATTAAGACAGAAATAAGCATGAGGACTGTAATATAGTCTAATGCCCATGGATGAATTAAAACAAATATATATACACACACACATAAAAAAGCAATATATCCATGTTGATTGGATACTTTTCTTATAATCTTTCATCTTATTTATCATTTAAATTAAAATAGTTAAATTTCATGCGCTCCCATTCCACCCAATATAATCAAGAAGTTATCAATCTGGTATCTAAAAGGTATTGTGAAGAGCAAGAAAAGGAACATCATTCAAAAATTTTATTTGCTTTTTAGAATAAATGATATTTTATAGTCAGCAATTTAAAAATGATTGTATGCTTCTGGTTCAAAATGGCAGAGTAGAAAGATATGTGCTCATTTCCTCCTATGAGGGCACCAAAATTGCAACTAGCTGTTGAACAACCATCTAGAGGAGGATGCTGGAACTCACCAAAAAAAGATACCCCACATTCTAAGACAAAGAAGAAGCCACAGCAGGACAGTAGGAGGGAGGCTCAATCATGATAAAATCAAATCCCATACCTGCCAGGTTGATGACCCAGAAACTGGGGAATAATAATACCAAGGAAGCTCTCCAACTGTTAAGAAGGCTCTGAATACTACATCAGGCTTCCCAGCCTGGGAATCTGACAAAGGGACTGGGAATCCTCAGGGAATCTGGCCTTGAAGGCCAGTAGAATTTGATTATAGGACTTCTTCAGGACTGAGGAAACAAAGATTCCAGTAATAGAGGGCAAAAACAAAGTCTTGTGCACACCAAGACCCAGAGGAAAGGAATAGTGACCCCACAGGAGACTGAACCAAAGCGACTTGCTAGAGGTGGAGGGCCTCCTCTGGAGGCCTGGGTCAGCAGGGACTCACTGCAAGGACGAGGGCACTGGCGGCAGCAGGCTAGGAAGGCCTCCCTTGGTGTAAGCCCTCTTGGGGTTTAACCCTATCAGAGAGACCATGGACCACAGGCCTAGATCACTTAGAGCCAAACAACTATCAGGGAGGGGGACCACCCCCTCCCATCAGCAGATAATTAGACTAAAGCTTTACTGAGCAAGGCCCTGTCCACAAGAGCAAGACCCAGTTTTTCCCACTGCCAGTCCCTCCCATCAGGAAGCTTATACAAGCCTCTTAGCCTTATCCATCAGAGGGCAGACAGAAGAAGCAAGAAGCATTCCCACAGCAGCTAAACAAAAACCACCTTACAGAAAGTTAATCAGGAGAAAAAAGCAGAAAGTTACATCCCAAATGAAGGGATAAGATAAAAGCCCCAGAAAACCAACTAAATTAAGTTGGGATAGGCAAACTTTCAGAAAAAGAATTCAGAATAATGATAGTGAAGATGATTCAAGATCTCAGGAAAACAGTGGTGAAGATGCAAGAAATATTTACCAAAGACCTACAAGAACTAAAGAACAAACAAACAGAGATGAATAAAATACTAGAAGGAATTAACAGCAGAATAACAGGCAGAAGAACAGATAAACGACCTGGAGGACAGAATGGTAGAAATCATTGCCCCAGAACAGAATATAGAAAAAAGAATGAGAAGAAATGAAGGCAGCCTAAGAGACTC
This sequence comes from Muntiacus reevesi, assembly GCF_963930625.1. Lineage (NCBI taxonomy): Eukaryota > Metazoa > Chordata > Mammalia > Artiodactyla > Cervidae > Muntiacus > Muntiacus reevesi. The sequence continues at coordinate 156,859,394 of NC_089252.1, read as the reverse complement.
TGGGACAACATTAAACAGACCAAGATTTGCATTATAAGGGTCCCAGAAGAAGAGAGAGAGACAGGATCTGAGAAAATATTTGAAGAGATAATAGCTGAAAATTTCCCTAATATGGGAAAGGAAATAGTTAACCAAGTCCAGGAAGCACAGAGAATCCCAGGTAGAATAAATCCAAGGAGGAACACACTGAGACATACAGTAATCAAGATGACAAAAATGCATTAAAGACACAGATAAAATATTAAAATCAGCAAGGGAAAAATGACAAACAACATACAAGGGAACTCCCATCATGCTATCAGCTGATTTCTCAATGAAAACCCTACAAACTAGAAGGGAATGGCATTATATATTCAAAGTGATGAAACGGAAGAGCCTACAGACCAGGATACTCTACCCAGCAAGACTCTCATTCAGATTTGATGGAGAAAACAAAAGCTTTCCAGACAAGCAAATTTAAGAGAATTCAGCACCATGAAACCAGCTTTACAATGAATGCTAGAGGAACTTCTCTAGGCAGGAAACAAGAGAAGGAAAAGACCTACAGAAGAAAAAAAAAAACAATCCAAACAATTAATAAAATGGTAATAGGATCATACATATCAATAATTACCAACCAAAAGACATAGACTGGTTGGGCAGATGAAAACATGTGCATGTATGCACTTCCAATTATCACTCGCTCTGTTGACCCTCCCAATTTGAAAAAAAAATTTTTTTATATTGTTGTTATTCATGTTCCCATTATGACTTGCAGTTGTAATTATCTTTTATTTTTTGTCTGCATATTGATTGTGAAAACTGATAATTATCTTTTATTATTGTGACTATGTAACCATTACTCACTTAATACCATTGTATCATGATTGGTCAACAGAAAACTAATAGAACTCTATATCACCAAAATTAGGATTCAATAGAAAAACTTGTAATCACTTTTTAAAATCCATGCATATCAGAATTATCTTAAAATCTTTTGAAAATTACAAATGCCCAGGTACTGCATTGCTTTTTTTATCCAGATCTCCAGATATGTTTCTAATGAGCAGTCATGTTTAAAACCAACTGGATTATATGATGATATTTTACTTTTATCTAGTTTGCTTCATTTTTTCTATTTCATATTCAGTGCTCCCATTTCATTTAGTTTATGTTTTTCACTTTTACATGTCTATTTTTTTCCTTGATGTTTTTTCTCAAGCCTTTATTAAGCATAGTAGAAAAGCTTTTGTGTATATGTATACATAATATGTATAAAATACATAGTTTTAAAAACTTACAAATTTTTGCCTACCTAAAAAATTTATAACATTTTGATTCCACTTCTTTGACTTAGTATGGATGGAATGCTAGATTTCTAATTTAAAAAACAGATATGCAATAAGCAACAAAGGTTTACCACATGGCAGAGGGAACTATGCTATATAGTATGGGCTACCCGCATAGCTCAGTTGGAAAAGAATCCAACTGCAATGCAGGAGACCCTGGCTAGATTCCTGGGTCAGGAAGATCTGCTGGAGAAGGCTACCACTCCAGTATTCTTGGGCTTCCCTTGGGGTTCATCTGGTAAAGAATCCACCTGCAATGCAGGAGACCTGGGTTCCATCCCTGGGTTGGGAAGATTCCCCTGAAAAAGGGAAAGGCTACCCACTCCAGTATTCTGGCCTGGAGAATTCCATGGACTGTATAGTGCATGGGGTCACAAAGAATCAGACGCGACTGAGCGACTTTCGCTTTCTTTTCAGAGGGAACTATAGTCAGTATATTGTAATAACCTATAATAGAAAATAACTTCAAAAATAATGTATGTGCATATGTATAACTGAATCACTTTGCTGTGCACCTGAGACATTGAAAGTCAACTATACTTCAATAAAATATGTTTTAAGAAAAACAAATTAAAAATGAATATAGCATGAATATACAAGAGGCAGAAATTTACAGTATGTCTGTAGATGTAGCTTCATACAGTATAGATACAAATATATAAGTGTCTATGATGTAGAATATATCATGTTTAATACTCAAAGATAAAAGAGCATCATATTACTTGTATAATGTCAGTGTAAGGAACCAGTTCCATATATATCCATTACCTATTTGCTGTGTATAACATAAACTAAAATCTTTTTGTTGAAAGAAGGTAGTGGGGAGAGGAAGGGAAAGAAAAAGGTTTGATATGAAGGTTAGATAAAATAACTAAGAATGTATGTAATAAGTACATGTAAAGCAAAAATGGTTCAAATTCATATGCTAAGTAATTAGACATTTCCTTAGCAAATATTGACATGTGTTTCAAAGATTACAATAAACACAAGAACAAAAAATTAACTAGTTATAAATGCTATTGTGATAGCAAAAAAGGATGATGTATTAGGGAAAGAGAGTGGCATTGTGAAGCTGGTGGGGTGGGGTGGGGTGGGGCTTCTTTTGATTAGGTGCTACAGGGAAGTCCTCTTTGAGGAGGTAACATTTTGGCTTAGCCTGGTGACAACAAGCAACCAGTCAGATCTGGCAGAAGAGCATTCCAGGCGATAAAGATAGCTAACACAAGGACGTAAGACAGGAGCAAGCTTGAGTCTATAAAATCTGACTGCAGATATTTTTTCTCCCTAACTGTAGCCAAACTGAAATGCTATTTTGATAGAATAAAGTTTAAAAAATATCTTGGAAAAAACCCAGAAAGAATTGCTTTTGTAATTTGGACTGCTCTTTCAATAGAAAAGGGATTAAGAAAGTTTAACTTTGTAGAAGCATAAATATTTTTTAAATGATTTTTAAAGGTATGTGCCATGACAAAAGGTATATAAGCAAAATATTTAATAGAATCATTCTCTACTGGGAATTCTCAGAAATTTAACACATTTTGAGTCTAATAGAAGATTTTCTACATTCATATTATTTTTAGCATAAGTTTTTTGATGTTTAGTAGACTGTGAGTGTTAAGCAAAAAAAATTGCTACATTTACCAAAATTTTCTTCTCCAAATGGTTTTTCAATTCCAAAAGGCAGATATAAGAAAGAGTACATTTTCCTCTAGAAATCTGTTTATTTATTAATCCATGTAGAGGGAACAGAATTTTCTATTATACTTTAGCGACCTGAGGTTATAAATAAAACCGCCTGACTTAGAAATAAACAATTATCATAAAAGTATACTATATTAATATATATCTTTGCACAATCTCCAAATTCAAAACACTTTCACTAGATTATTTAAAACTTCATTTTATATAAAAATATACTGAGTTCTGAATTTTTTTCACAGAAAGAGTGTGATGTGTCCACAATAATGTAGTTAGTAGGTGGCAGAATTCAAGAATCTTCCTCTATTTAATAAGTGGAACAACCAGAATTGATATTATGAAACCTAACCTGATGAAAACCTCCCTGCAAAAGTCATAAACTATAAACTGCTAAAGTATTGATAAATAGTTAAATATGCAATGTAGGACTCTTCAAAGGCTTTATTTTAAATCTATTTAAGACTATGCTGTATCATTAGCACTCATCACTGCTCCATGACTCAGTCGCTTCGGTCATGTCTGACTCTTTGCAACCCTATGGACTGTAGCCCACCAGGCTCCTCTTGTCCATGGGATTCTCCAGGCAAGAATACTGGAGTGGGTTGTCCTGCCTTACTCCAGGGGATCTTCCCAACCCAGGGATTGAACCCCCATCTCCTACATCCCCTGCAATGCAGAGGGTTCCTTACCACTGAGCCATGGGGAGGCCCCTTATTGCTGCTCTAAAGGTCTATAAATTGAAAAACAGAGCCCAACCAAACTGTAGTTAAAACACAATTTCTCTCACATTTATTAACACAAAATTTCCCCCTGTTTAGTACTTCTCATCTTCTTCCAGCAGCCTAATGAATTTGCAAATACATCTTTAAATAATTAAACCTAGCCTAAGGTCCATATTAAAATCATTAAATGTACATATATGGTCATGTTTCTAATTCTGTTATTAGGTCTAATCATGTCATTGTTTGAACTAAGCGCAGATAACTTCATTCTACTTATCAGCCAACTATTTTGCATTTGAATTCCAAAATGCATATTTGAATTTTATGATGCTTTAAATCAAGGTCTAAGATTTATTAGCTATTTTTACACCTTAGTTTTTATAATCAAGACAGTATTAAACAATAAATAACTATTATTCACAACAGAATTAAGAACTAAATCCAAATTTGTGAATCTTCTGATTATTTTTTCCTAATAGAAGACGTAGTTATTGAAAATATAAGTTAAACTTATAAATTTAATGTAAACTTGCTGATTACCTCTTCTCTCATATTTTAGTAAATATGTAACAATGTAGGCTTGTATTACTTGAGTAATCCCTATAAGGAAATAAAATTAGAATTTACTTCCGGATATTAATTTCTGAGAAATTTCCTATTGCTCCCCAAAGTTACCTTGTTTGGGCTCTCAGGGTATTGTAATTTTGATTTTCAACCAAGCAATAAAGGAGTAGAAATTAAATTTCTCTTTCTTTCTGCTTTCTGAGGAAGTAACTGCGTCTGCAATTGAGTCTCTATGCCTACCTTTCTTGACTTCCCCTCCTTTCCATATGCTTCCTCCAAGCATTTAACATAAGGAACAAGAATTCTGAGTTCTTTTGTATTAGTGTGTTGGCAAAAATCAGAAGGTTCTTGAATATCATCTTACTTTGAAGTTTAGACTGGAAACCACCACTTCTCCCGTTGGTGTAATTATGGGAACATTTTCACAAATAATTCCATGCTCCACATCAATAACTTTTCCTATAAGTTAAGGAACAGTTTACATTTCAAAAGGTATCATGTGTTATTGCTAATTAAATAACTTAAAGTATAATGCAGCATAACAAATTTACTAAAGATAATTCACAGTAATAAGTCATAGAAGTAAATGCAAATATAGATATCTATATCTAGAACAACACCTAATGTAAACGTGCACATTTTGATGTATCTATTTGGACTATCTTTCCCAGAAATATTATTCTACAATAATATGATGCTAACATCAATATGAGAGCAAAGATAAACTCTATCTGGTATCAGCTACACTGTTTATAATGACTTATTTCTCTAAATTAAACTTTCCTGCAGAAAAAAAACCAATGCTGCAGAAAGGAAACAAAGACATAGAAAAACACAATCTTTAAAACTATAATAACCAAACCAACTGATAGAATAAAGGAGAACAATATAACATTAACTCTATTATTTGAATTTTAAACGCAAAAAAATAATTCATTCTGCCATATATGTACAGTTTCCAGAAATTATTCTAGACATTTTGTCCTAAATAAAAACAGCATAGTATTTTTTATGATAATTTTAGTCACTCCTCCTCAAAATACAGCACTAACTTTAGGAATAACTGTTTAAATAACTAAATGTTGGTTCCTTAGCTATCTTCTAAAATACTTTGGTTCTGTTGATAAATACTTAAAATATAGAAGATGTACAAAAACATTTGAGTTTAATACCTTTGATTTCCAACGTCTCACTGAGGGGTAATTCTATGTTAGTTCCACACTTGCTATGGTTTTCAGACTCTTGCAAGACAGCAGTTCTCTTATAAATGCCTCTTTTTACTTCATCAAAAACCCAAAACATGTTGTATACTCGAGCAGTATAGCCTGCTAATTCAGTTATCTAAAACCAACGCAGTGATAGAACATAGTTAATATACTCAAGACAGACTTTTAAACAAATATGAAATCATACAGGATTCTTGACTTAATGTTAAATGACTAAATGACTTAATGTTATTTTATTATGTGAAAAATAGGTAAGTATATCTGATAACTAAAACTAGTAGCACTAAAAAGCTTAGCAAGAAGCAGCATAGCAAGTTGACAGTTTGAGCTTGATTGGAATTATAAAACTCATCACAATTGTTTATTCAAGTTAGGATTCAGAGTGACATGTAGAGATTTCAGAATATTAGTGAGACTTAAAAATCTTTCAATCGATTTTTTGATTTGGCTCCGTTTACATGAATACTTGATTTCCAAGTATTAGAAGTTTTGTGTAAAGCTTAAATTCATTCAATGAAATCATTTTGATATGTTTTTTTCAATTTAAAATAGATTTTAAGAAGAAAAATGCATTTTTTCTTGTTAAGAAATAATGTTTCTAAGTCAAAGTGATTATCAAAATTCCTAAATTAGGTGCAAAATTCCTAAGTTTACCCCTGCTAGAAGATATCAACATTGAGTCAGCTCAGTGAAAAACTTTAAATTCTTTTCAGTCCAAATCCCAAGATTCAGTTTCTTTTCAAGCCAAACATGATGTATATGCCCAAAGAGAAATATTAAATATGACTTTTTTTCTAGAAGAGATCTTGAGATAAATCTTTGTTTTAGTTCAAAGACTCAATAAAATGGTGTCTTGCTCCTATTCTGCCATTTGTCCAATTTAGGTTGAATCTCTGCTACTTTTCTAATAAAAGAACACTTCGTTATCAAGGTGACTCATGTGAAAGGTGATTCATGCCCTGTTAATACCATCTATCTCAGTGTAAAGGAGGCAATAAAAAACATTCCCTTATAGAATTGTTTAGTAGGATATTGATATCAATAAGCAAGGCATATCGCTAATAAATGTCTCTCAAACAGTAAACTGTGGACTGATATAATACCGATATTTGTGTAAGATTTTTGTGAGTACAAAACTAAAGCAAGGAATGAACAGGTATTATTGTTGAAAGCCTTCTGCCCCTTGTCTCTACCATGTGAGAGATCTATAATTAGATGAGTATTTCATTTCTGTATAACAATGTTATACTTATTATATAGGATAGTTTCTAAAACATTTCCTAGAAGAATTCTTTGAGTTCCCAAGTAGAGGTAAACAGGGCTAAGGATTAACAATATATGGATCCAAAAGAAACTTAGGAAAATATATTTGTGTAAAACAAATCTAAACATATTTGGAGGTCAGTTAAAAAAGGCAGGAGGCATTGAGTTAGTACACCAGGATGCAGAGTTGAATGGGCAGAGAGTGTTTAAAAAAAAAAAAATGAGATTGTGATTGCCGACAAATTACTTCAACATATAAGAAGAGGGGGTTTCTCTAAAAAGAAATCTTGTTCCCTCCAGAGCCAGTGGAAAACCATGATGTTTTCATGTGCTTTCATGGCAATAATAAGATTCTTTAGAAGTGAAAATTCTATGATTCAATGAACATACAGGCAAAATAAAACAAAATGCAATCATTTCTTGTGTTGGAGATGATCTAGAAAAACAAATTGATATTCTCTCTGTGACTCAGCAAAGTATTTGAATCTGAGTTGTAGAAAATTTTGACTTGTCATTTAATTTTATAAGTAATTTATTAGATTAAAAAAACTACCCTCAAAGTTATGTCTCCAGATTATCAAAATTACTATTTGAAAAAAATTTTTGAACTGTTTTGCTTTATGGCCCTAAACAATCGATTTTATCTTTTTTTAAAAAAATTCAATAAATCAGTTGTTGAAAGGAGACTGAAAAGTTCTGTCAGCAAACCACAAACTTTGCAACTATCTAATTTATTCAAGGATAATTTAATAGGCAGATAAATTTACAATGATGCTCTGGCAATTTATATTGATATAAAAACCACAGGAGTCATTAATAGTGAGAATGACTATCCATGGGAATGTTATTTAATATCTGAATTGAAAAGAGTGACTTTTAATCTTAACCCTGTGATATCTGTAGGTCTATCTGTAGATCTTACTACCACTCTTTCCGGAAACATTTACTGATCATATACAATATTCCAAGCATTAAAATAGATACTAAGAATGTAAAGATGAATAAGATAGTTCCTGCTTTCCACTCAGGGTCTCAAGCAGGAAATAAACAATTATAATGTGGTAAAGCACCAGATGTACTACCAGCACACAGAAGGAAGACCCAGGCTTCAAAAGGAAGTGGAATCACAGAAGGGTTTCTTACATGTGGTTGACTTGAAGGATAAGTAAAAGTTTGCAAGGTATATAAGTAATATTATTGGCTAACATTTATTGAAGTGCTTACTATCATAACTCTACAAAGTCATCACCTTCATTATCCCTATTTTACAGATGAAGAAACAGACACATATGGTTGAGTTCAAATAATTTGCAAACACTGGAGCAAGAATTTAAATTTAGACATTCTCACTCCAGAATGCATACCAACAAGCCTCTTAGTAAACTTTAAAAAACAAATATGTTATACTACAGACAGAAAAAGAGGACTTGACAATTGAGAGTGTAAAAACTGAAAGATAATACACTTGGGGCTTGTCCTTTTTCTTGATTATACTCTTAGCAATTTTTGCCAGAGAATAGATGTTTCCAAAATAATAAACATATGTAGTAATTTACATTTTTGCTTGATTTTCATACATCTTATTTAAATCAAACTGACAAGAAATGCAAGTACCTCTTTGTATGAAGACATAATCCTTTCAATAGCATCAGCTCCAGAAGCCAATAAATTTCGAGCAGTGGTAAAGGCTTCTGTCCGTTCACTAACCATAGCTTGTTTCTGACCATCCTCTAGATCTAAAAGCAAATTAAAAACTATTGAATTTTTTAAGTAACTGAATATTTTATTTTATACTGAGTTTTGATTCAAGCTGTGACTCAAACAATCATATGTGAACTTTTCATTAGTATCAGGGTTTCCTAGGAATTAATGAATAATTACAAATATAGCATTTGTACCAGAATTTATCCAAATCTTCTTTTGTCTTATTTTTCTAGAAGGAGAGTTAGAAGAATTACATTTATAGGTATTAAGACAATTTTCATTTAGCATTCTTTTAACCCTTACCAAACTCAACTCCCTGCTCTTATTACAGCTAGGTAATAAAATGCTACTGATTCAGTCAATAAAAAACCACTAACTGGAATCTAAGCAAATATTTCTAGTGTGATTTCTTTTAAAAGAAATGCAAAGTAGCTGACCATCAAATCTACCTCTGTCTATTTCTGTCAACTTTCACCCTACAGTTCAGCAACACCCAATTATGCAAAATTCTGTTTACTCCCTAGTATTTGCATATATAATTTCTCCTGATTTTAATATACTTTCCTTTTTGCTAAGCTCTTTCTTAAAGAGTTAACTCTTTAATACAGGTTTCCCTGGAAATCCTCGTCTGGATTTTCAAGTGGACTATAAGTTATTTAATGGGCAAAACTGTTTTCATTCACTCTTGCTAGTACTCACCAGAGTGTTTAGAACATAGTATTCTGTGCTAGGCTAATCCGTAGCTTATAATAATTGCTCTTAAATGTTGAAGTGAAGTGAAGTCTCTCAGTTGTGTCCGACTCTTTGCGACCCCATGGACTGTAGCCTACCAGGATCCTCAGTCCATGAGATTTTCCAGGCAAGAATACTGGAGTGGGGTGCCATTTCTTAAATGTCAGGCATTATCATTTTCTGTACGTGTTGTTATTTTATATCTACTCAGTTTAGTCTTGCTCTTCAAAATTATTCTCTCGAGGTCATTACTTTTTATCTTGCCATCAATTTGATTCTCTATCCAGTCTTTCTACAGACTACCACCAAAATTCTAAATTGAAAGCTATATATTAATGAAGAAATTAGAATAACATAGCCATATATCATAGCCACTTTGATATTTATTTCACCCAGATTTATCTCAGCAAAAAAGGGCTTTTTATTCTCCCTGACAATGCAAATATTTAACATGTGCCCAGATATAATTACCAGATACTTCCACCTTTACTTGCTCATAGACAGCTCAGCTGAGTTTGAAAGGGATCCATGTATAACAGAAGGTAAAATTTATTCAGCAGACATTTACTGAACAGCAAGATTTACAAGAAATTAGGCAAAGTGCTACAGGACATGCAAGGATTAAATGTGCTTTTCAAACTCTTTCCTTAGGGAGCTTACAGTTAGGTAGAAGAGAAGACAAGTTCCCAAATAGCAATGCAGGGCAACCTATGAGGAGAGTTAGTGTGATGCATTTGAAAGAGACAAAAATAATTTCTTGCTGCAAGAGACAGGAAATGCTTCATGGAGAACTAGATTGTGAGTGAGGACTTGAAGACTGCACATAATTTTAAAAGATCACAAGTACAGCATAAGCAATATCTCAGAGAAGAGAAATTTCAAGCAATGCCAACTGAATAAATAACTTGGTCAAATTACAGTATTGGTTGGTGTCAAGCACTGATTTTATTTTGAGTATCAGAATAACCATGAGTTCATGGGACCCTCCTGGTTTGGCTGTTGGGCACTGCTTTAGAGAATTATTTGTATTTCCCTTCAAGTTAGTTGTACAAAGAAAGGCTATAAGAGTTAGTATAAGTAAGAAAAGAAAGATATAATTGGATAAACTGGGAACAGAATCTTCATATACTTAAGAACATTTAAATGTGTGACAAAATTTAGACAGCCACAAAAAATTAACAAAGGATTCTCAGCAAGCTACCAAAATAGTGATTGCTATATCAGTTAGAGTGCTAAGAATAGTTTTGACTCAGAGAATCTGGCTAAAATAATTATGGGATTTTATCAATTTGGGTTAAAAGGGGATTGAATATCAGCTTTCACAGACAGTTTCTATTAAAAAGGGAACACTAGCACAGACAGACCGCTGTTTGGTTCAGGATGGTACTTTCTATTCTACTTTGGCAGACTCATACCTACTGGGTTTTCTCCAAGCTTTTAAACTTGCAAATTTGTAACAAAATTACAAATAGCTCTGGAAAGACTTCATGTGACACTTTTATTCTACTAACTGTTCTTTAGCAGGTGGTTTAAGAGCAGTGCAGGAGTATTTCATCATGCACACAGTAGGGAACTATGTGACTTCTATGACAAGGTCAGGTTTCTTAGTGTCTCTTAGACACATAAACTCACAACCTAAAGCCCTCACCTATTTTGTATGCTAGGTAGACATATTTCATCTTCCTCACCAAATATTTTTAATATTTTTTTCAAAAGTTCTGCATTTAAGGATTTAATAGTTAGCATTATATTCTCATCTTATTAGTACTTTTAAGGCCTGATAATAGTAAGTATATATTGAAACATGGTCACATCAGTTGCTATTTCACTGAAAAGACGAAAAAGGATTTTAAAATGAAGGTTATGCCATAATTTCTCAAATCCTATAGAACTGTATGATGCAAAGAGTGAACCCTAATGTAAACTATGGACTTTGGTTAACAATGTATAAATAATGCTTTATTAGTTGTAATGAATGTACACCACTAACACAAGATGTAAACAAGAGGGGAAACTCTGGTAGGTACACTGTACTTTCTGGTAAATTCTCCCACAAACCTAAAACTGTTCTAAGAAAATTGTCTGTTAATTTTTTAAAAGTTGAAAAAGTAGGCTCTTCTTTTGTATTTTTAACCTTTGATTTATATTTGAGTTTCTTTCTTTTTATTTATATTTTACCTTTGACATCTTGAAAAATCTCAGCAAAACCTTACAGCCTTATCCAACCTCATACCACATATCAACTTTGAATTGACTGATGTGAAATGAAAAACAATTAATATCTAAGAGATAAAACTGGACAATATCTTATGACCTTGGGTTAGAGAAATATTTCTTAAGAAGGACATAAAGCCATTAACCACAAAGAATTAATTGACAAATTGAGTTATATTAAAATGATTACTTCTCTTAGACAAGCTATTAAGAGAATTGAAAAAGTAAGAATCAACTGGGAAAAATATTGGACATTTTGTGTGTGTGTCTGACAAAAGACTTACTACAGAATACATAACAGCTTTTACAAATCAGTGAGAAAAAACATTTAAAATCAATCTAAAGCTAGTCAAAAAAATTATCAGCACTTCATAAGAATGGCCATCCAAATGGCCAACAAATGAAAAAAAGTGCTTAATCTAATTTGTCAACAAAGAAATGAAAAGGCTACAATGAAGTATCACTACAAACTTACCATATGCCTAAAATGAAAAATACCTGAGTGAAAAGGACTGATATCAAACATTGACAAAGAATGGAACAACTAGAATGCTTACACATACTATACAAGGTTAATTATGGAAGATTCCAAAACCAGCAAATAAATGGTCTACTACTAATAAATGGTCAGTAAAATAATTACCTCTGATGTGGCATGGCAGGGGCATGAGTAAGTAGGGATGGGGGTGGGAGCCTTAGGATGAGGATAGGACTGGGAAAGGGTATGAGGGCTTCTGGGATGAAGGTAAGCTTCTATTTCTTCTGAGTGGTGATTATGTATATGCGTTAACTTTATGACAAGTCACTGAGTGGTACACTAGTGACTATGTCCTGTCGACACATGTATTATACTTTACAAGTGCAAATACTTAGATGCATAGCTACTTGCAGCTCAAAGTACGTCTGATATATATTGATAATTGCTGTTATGATAATTGGCCGACAGGACTGTTCAGTCCAGTTCAGTCACTCAGTCGTGTCCGACTCTTTGTGACTCCATGGGCTGCAGCATGCCAGGCTTTCCTGCCCATCACCAACTCTTGGAGCTTGCTCAAACTCATGTGCATCAAGTTGGTGATGCCATCCAACCATCTCATCCACTGTCGTCCCCTTCTCCGCCTACTCTCAAGCTTTCTCAGCTTCAGGGTCTTTTCCAATGACTTGGTTCTTTATACCAGGTGGCCAAAGTATTGGAGTTTCACCTTCAGCATCAGTCCTTCCAATGAATATTCAGAACTGATTTCCTTTAAGACTGACTGGTTTGATCTCCTTGCAGTGCAAGGGACTCTCAAGAGTCTTCTCCAACACCACAGTTCAAAAGCATCAGTTCTTCAGTTTTCAGCTTCCTCTATGGTCTGACTGTCACATCCATGCATGACTACTGGAAAAACCATAGATTTGACTAGACAGACCTTTGTTGGCAATGTAACGTTTCTACTTTTTAACATGCTGTCTAGGTTGGTCATAGCTTTTCTTCCAAGGAGCAAGTGTCTTAATTTCATGGCTGCAATCACTATCTGCAGTGAATTTGTAACCCAAGAAAATAAAATCTGTCACTGTTTCCATTGTTTCCCTATCTATTTGCCATGAATTGATGGGACTGGATGTTATGATCTTCATTTTTTGAATGTTGAGTTTTAAGCCAGTCTTTTCACTCTCTTCTTTCACTTTCATCATGAGGCTCTTCAGTTCCTTTTCACTCTCTGCCATAAGGGTGGTGTCATCTGCATATTTGAGGTTACTGATATTTCTCCCAGCAATCTTGATTCCAGCTTGTGCTTCATCTAGCCTGGCATTTCGCATGATATACTCTGTGTATAATGTAAATAAGCAGGGTGACAATACATAGCCTTGATGCAATCCTTTTCCAATTTGGAAGCAGTCTGTTGTTCCACCTCCGGTTCTAACTGTTGCTTCTTGACTTGCGTACAGATTTCTGAGGAGACAGGTAAGAAGGTCTGGTGTTCCAATCTCTTGAAGCATTTTCCATAGCTTGTTTATATCCACACAGTCAAAGGCTTTGGCACAGTCAATAAAGCAGAAATAGATGCTTTTTCTGAAACTCTCTTGCTTTTTCTATGATCCAACAGATGTTGGCAATTTGATCTCTGGTTCCTCTGCATTTTCTAAATCCAGCTTGAACATCTGGAAGTTCTCAATTCACGTACTATTGAAGCTTCACTTGGAGAATTTTGAGCATTACTTTGCTAGCATCTGAGATGAGTGCAATTATGTGGTAGTTTGAGCATTCTTTGGCATTGTTTTTCTTTGGGATTGGGATGAAAAGTGACTTTTTCCAGTCCTGTGGCCACTGCTGAGTTTTCCAAATATGCTGGCATAATGAGTACAGCACTTTCACAGCATCATCTTTCAGGATTTAAATAGCTCAGTTGGAATTTCATCACCTCCACTAGCTTTGTTCATAGTGATGCTTCCTAAGGCCCACTTTACTTCGCATTCGAGGATGTCTGGCTCTAACCACGATCACACCATCGTGGTTATCTGGGTCATGAAGATCTTTTTTGTATAACTCTTCTTTGTATTCTTGCCACCTATCATATCTAAATTGACCTACAATATAACATTTTATTTCAATAATTTGACATTAGAATATGAAACATACTAATGTAGCAGGAGCCTAGATATAATCTTGTTGCAGGTACACTTTTGAGAATAAAAACATCACCCATGTTACTAGCGTGATGGGGAGAATTTAGTTCTATTCCTAAGAGCAGTACCTCTCAGTTGCTACTTCTGATGTGCACCTTACACTATCAGATTACCAATATTGGCAGCACCAGTGGCTTAGCTGCTCTCTTTCTTGCTTGTTAGGTGCCTGTGATAAGGTCTGGCAGGAGAGACTTATAAGTAGCTTTTCCTAGCCTTTTCCAGAATTGCTCTTGATATGAATAGGAGTCGTCAATAACGTTAAAACAATTGAGATTATAGCCCCCAGGTGACTATTTCCTTCACATAATTTCAGTCTTTCTCTTAATGAGAAGCAAATAAAGGAGTACTGTCTTCTAGAAAAATAACAGAGATTATATATAATTAATAATCAATCCCTCTCTTTCAATGATTTGCTCCCACGATCACTTGGTCTCAAGTAAGTCCCAATATAGCTAATATAAAAACAGCACAGTGAAGGAGAAAAAAGCACTGCACAAGGAATTATATAAAGTCTTCTATCCTTAGTGCTTTCACTAACCATTTGTGTGACCTTAGACAGATTTGGGGCTCCTGACTAGATCACTTATAAACTCTTCTTCTGATGTGAAAATGACATGATAACATATGCAATTTTGCAATGTGAACCTCAATATATTAATAAGTGTAATCTTGTGCTTACCACAAGATTTTAAAAGTTGTAGCTATATAGTATAATAAATCTACTACACAACTATTTTTCTTTTCTCCTCCCGCCAAAATTATGTAGGCTATTCCTCCTATCTTCATATTTACCACAAACTTTTTAATCACTTTCAAATGTCTTCCCCCTTTAACAATAATAATCAGACTAGCAAACATCTATTGAACAATTCCTATGATGCAGGCACTGTTCTAAATTTTACACATGTGATCTTCTTTAATCTTCATAACAACTCTGCTATAATTTCTCCCAGTTTAGAATGGGGAAACTGAAGCACAAAAAGGTTAAATGAGTTGTCCTATGTCACAACCTAATAAACGAAAAAGCCAGATTTGAACCCAGGCAATCTGATACCAGAGCCTACAGAGTAAGAATATAATAAACATTAACCATTGCTTCCACCTAAATTCTTACTATTTGCCCTGGATTGTGTCAAGGCACATTATATATTATATATAATTTCTTAGCAACTCTTAAAATACATTATTATTCCTACAGGTAAGAAAGGAAAATTTAGGCATATAAAGTTTCTGTAACTTTCTCAAGGATGAATAAAATAGCAATCAAGATTTGAACAGTAGCCTGTTTCTTCCTTTATTCTCTTTCTTTCCTCTTTTCTACTTTTTCTCCTTTTTCTCTTTGCTATTGTTCTTTTTTTTTTTTTTTTGCTATTGTTCTTTTATCCACCCATTTTCCCCATCTATTTTGCATTAAAATATATAGTATCATGCACTTCATTTATCTCTAATGTAAAAGACAACTCAGGGCCTAAGCATAAATTAAGATTGAAGACTAGATTAGAATAGATAGCATTTCATTCCAAGACCCAAAGTCTCAAAAATAATGTCATTATCTAAAAAAATTAATTATTTTGTCTGAGTAAATGATAACTTAATATTTTCATGTATTATATCATTATAAATCAAATATATTTAGTAAATATATACACACAAATATTACAAGGATATATATAGTAATCTTAGAAATTACAGATATTGAAGCATACTTTCATAATAATATCATCATATGAATTCATTTTATTCTTCTATGAAATTATTATATTGCTTTTCTTTTCATAAAGCTTTCTTTTGAAAAGAAGTTTTAAGAATTATTTTATTTCACTTGCATCAATGGGACTATTATCACAATTTCAATCTAAAATTTTAATGCTATTTTCTAAATTACCTTGATACTTTCTAGATTCATAGTATTTATTTTTAAATATCTTATTACATCACCTACAGAAGTAAGACTGTTAGATTTTTTGCATACATTGTTTACTTCTTACTGGTCTCTGTGGTTTAATTTGTCACCATTAATAGCTACATTTTCTCTGCTCTATGTTGAATACTCCAAGGTTTTCTAATAAGATCAGTTCTTCCAAAGACTAACAGAACAACACCATAATTTTGTTATTGGGGTAGTTTCTAATATACATTATACGCAAAACCTTTAAAATGTCCATAAACTTGTACATATTCACTATAAATATTTGACAATTTTGCTAAATTTCTTAGTAGAACTAATATTAATGCCATACAGTTTTGTGTCTTTTTTTCTCTAATACTCTTTTGAAAAAGCAATTTATTTTATTTCATTTTGAAAAGATTAAATCTAAAATGCTAACAATGCCTTTTTCAATATAAACTTTTTTAAATGATTAAAACAAACTGTGAAAGCATTAAATGAACAGGTAAAATTCAGTTTTCCTCGTGGTCTAAATACATTGTCTAGTAGACAGCTGAGCTGTAGAGTACACTTGGTATATGTATCACTTAACACAAGGGACTGACAAATTCTACTTTACCAAAATGAGTAAGTTTAGTTGAGAATGACTCAAATTTGACAAGTGTTTTTGTAAGAATTGGTAAAGTATTAAAGCACTGTTTTAAAATGTTAGAGCACATGGTAATTTTTTTTGTTTTTATTGGATGACTTCAAACAAACAACTATTAAAACTTAATTCTATACCAAAGATAACTGTAAATAGTGTGAATTCTGTTACATTTTTCTTAGTGTTGCCGTTTGTTTTCTAGGCAATAATTATCACCATGTATTAAGAACACTGATGTTCTTGATACACTATTCTCTTAAATCCTCACAACAGCACTCTGAAGTAGTCTTTCTGATACTCATTTTACAGATGAGGAAACTGAGGTTTAGACAGTTTAAGTAACTTGACTAATAGGACACAGGCAAAAAGAGGAAAGGCAGAGTTGAGAAAAGCTCTGTCTCACCACAAAGTCAATGTTTTTGTCTAGCTGCTTCAATACTAACACCAAGTCTGGTCAAATGGTTTTTAAAGAGGAAGGTGAATGTTTTACTTTGGAGAGACAGAGGAAAATTCTTCTTTTTTAATTCATAACATCTGTCCTGCCAATTAAGACCCAAACTCCCATCTCAAACATTACAGAGCATTTTAATATTGTCCTCCTTGTCCTTACATTTCTTAGTTGTCCCAAAGGATGAAAAACGTTCAAAAAAAAAAAAAAAAAAAAGAAAAACCCCACTGAAACAGTGAGAAGATAGAATTAGACACGTGCTTACAGCCCTTATCCCCTCAATACCACCAAAGAGGAAGTTATCTAATATACTACCTACAAGTAGAGGAAATCCTGTTCCATGGAATGAAGCACTCCCTGAAACAGTATTATTGATTGTTTAAGGCAGTCAACCAATTCTTCAAATTACAATCAGGGCAGATCCAGTTATAGAATATTTATAGACTAAAAGCATGTTATGTGCAGAACTGAAATTTACAATACATGCTCAGAACTATTATACTCTTTTTGAAGGTATTAATTTGTGTTGAGTTTAAATGTAAACTAGAGAATCATTCTTTATTAGGCAGTATAACTGAAATTGCTCGAGATTAACCCCCCAAAACACTACCTCAGAGGTTTCTGAAATACTGCAGAGCTGGAAAGATCTTTTGAGTCACTTCTTTTAAACACTTGGTCTTATTATTGGGTATTTTAAAGTTTCCCATTGTTTCTGACCATTAAGGACTATAAAATGATGGCTACACAATTTACTCACACAACTCCAGCAGGGACACTTTAAAAAGAATTAATCTGAAGCATATATTTAATATTAAGTGTAAATGTCATTACCACCATCTGCAAAGCCAGTTGCAGTGATAATAGGTACAGCCACCATAATTAGTCCACTGCTGCTCCAAACATACTTCATCAAGAACTGCTCTATCATGATGTACCACAAACGTTTGGATAAAATGAGGTTCATCTGAAATGCTAAAGCTTTGTAACTTTTCTGGAGTTGGTTCATTTCTACCTATGGAGAGAAAAAGAGATAAGAATTAACCTAGTATGAACTATAAAAATAAATAATGTATGTTTGAGGACTTTCTTTAAAGATAATTCCATGGTTTCTCTTTCTTAGTATACTCTTATCTGTGATTCTAACAACCAATAAATGCAGATTATGTCAGAATTAGTCATTATTTCTTGTAATCACATCTAAATTATTTTTTAAATATCTGATATTTAGTATATATAATGTTAAATATAAATACAGACAAGTGATTTATACTTATGTTTTCAAAGTTATCTGTATAAGATGTTAACACTAAATGATAATCCATAAAACATGAATAAACAGTTAGAACCTTGTCCTTGATCACACCAAAAATAAGTGAAAATAAACACATGACATGTATACTCGTAATTAACTCCACTTTTAAGCACTCAATTTACTATGTTTTGTCTAAATGCAAGAAACCTACAGCATGCTATAATTTATATCACTAAGTTCAATGATTCAAAATAAATATGATTTATACAATGTATGAGGCCAGTTTTGAAGTGGGAATATAAGTCCTAAAACTGCTTAAAATTTTCTTCTTCAGAATGGTACTACTATAAAACTTTTTTGAATAATTGACAGTTTTGAAAATTAATTCTGCTTCATAATCATGCCATTTCAACTTTAGAATAATTTACTGTTTCATCTGCCAAGTCATTTGTATTAACATTTCAGATGCATCACCTTAAAGATTCCTGTCATATTTAATATTCTTAAATGAACTGCAAGTTTATGTAATTAGGTTAACTATTCTAGGGACCTGCTAAATGCTGAATATCTTTAATATATAAAAATATTCTGGAACTCCTTTTTCCTTCTTTGTCTCTAATTTTTTTACTTTTCCTTCAAAGCCAGGCAAAATTTCATTTCACTCTTTTTTTTATTTGTCTCAAAATATGATGAGCAATGAAAATGCCATTTGTAAGTCACTCTCCTATACTTCTTAGAACTAAGGAACTTCATCATTGACCAGTCATGCAAAATTGTCACACTTGTCTTCTCATATGAAAACACTTTTTTTCTCTTGAAAAATAAACAAACAATACCATTGTGAATTTTCCATCTCAGTGGAAGCATGTTTACTTAGCTTCTAAACATATATTTTTCTTCAGTGTTCCAGGACCATCTACTTAGTTAGGATTTTAGTTTTAAGAAAATTCTTTGGAGATAATTCTGAGCACGTTTGGATAACTGAGGCTAAATAGACTTTTTAGAGTGGTGAAAATGTTATTCTCGTGAAACTTTAGACAAGTTTGCACTTAATATATAATTCTTTAACAGCTTATGATTAAAAGCGGTAACGAAGCATATATTTTAATACAGGTTTAAATGTCATAAGAATCCAAAATGCTAAAGAAATGAGCACAAAAACAATACAACAGATGGTATCCGGCACTGCAGTGGCAGTTTGAACAATCTCACGTTTCACCCATCATCTGAATTTCTTTCTTACCTTATGTCCTCTGTAAAAGGCAATTTCTTCAACATTGGCTATGATTCTGGAGTGCACGTACCGCAAATAGCCTTTTCTATGAGCTTCTTCAGCTACCAATTTACCAAATTTGGGAGAGCAGGCTTTTAACACTTTAGCAGTGGCATATACCACAAGCCCTGCTAAAACAGTGGGCCCAATTGGGCTTGCTCCTCTGGATGTAGCAGTCTGGATAAGTGTATAGGAGGTCAGGATTACATCTAAAATAGGTTTGGTCAGATTGGAGTACAAGTGAGCCACCGACTGCGCGAACATCATAATATCCTCAGTAAGAGACTGGTCAGGGTTTGCCAGCCTCCCATCCATATTGATCACCTTATAATAAGTCTGATTTGCAAAATAGGTCTCATAGGCATGGTCTACTAGGCGAGTTCTGAAGGCCAAGGCCAGTTTGCCCTCCAAGTACCTTATTGCACTGTTGACAAAGGTGGCAGGGATGGCAATCATAAGCCACTTGATTAACTTGATGATGAAAGTCCGAGGCTTCTTTTCCACAATGCTTTTCACAATTTTTCCATCCAAACCTGCTACATAAATAGACAGAAAGGTTCTTGAAATTAGTGCTACCGAGTGGAGGCAGAGCCATCCTGTTTCAGTGGTCACAAGTTTTGGAAAGAGAATTTTCCGAAGTTCTAGTAGCTGTTTGAAAAAATCTGCATTCACTCCAGGCGAAGGTTTTTTACAAGTGGCCTCGGTGCAATGCAGTATTTCTCTGTTCTCCGCAGCCGGGTAAGCGCCTTTTTTCTTCCTGTGGCCAGATTGCTTTAAATGCTTGCCAATGATGGGATAGAGGGTTTTCAGAGCATACGCTGCAGCTACCACACAGGCAGCCCTTTTAGCAGCCCTCGATCTGGTCCATTTCACTCGATCAGCTGCTGCATTTAGCATATGTATCATTTTCCCAGTTACCCAAACCGGCTTCAAAAAGAATTGGTTTTAAAATATCATGCTCCACAGGAATCCCCAGCAAATGTTTCAGAAAGTTTTACAGCGTTCCATAGTTCGCAGCGTTTCTCCTCTTCTGTTTTTGTTTTTATTTTAGAAAATTTTGTTCTGTGACAGATGCTTCAGAGCTCAGGCTCCACCGCATCTACTGGGGATGATTCCCTCAGAAGCTCAAGCTGCACGGAGCAGCCCCAAGCTCCTCCCTCTCAGGCCCCTCATTGGCTGTAAGGACGAAGGGACCCTTGGAATCCTCGCTGCTTTCCTTTGAACCTTGAAAATGAAGAGAGAGCAAAACGAATTATATCCTTAAACAGTTCAGAGAGTTAAATGTCTATTTTTGGAGAGGTCGAATCAGGGCAGTTGCTGGCGACAAAACCTGCCTAGGCGACTGAGCATGCTCAGCGTCACTTAGAAACCGACAGAAGTTTCAGAAAATACATCACTTCTCTAAGGTTTTAGTAGATACCACAGAGGAAGAGCAAAAAGAAAGGGAGATTTCCAAGAGCTAAAAAGGGAGATTTCCAATGACGGAGAAGGAACCGGGGAGATGACGGAGGAGAGGATCAACAGATAAAGGGTATGGAATGAATCTGAAAGGGAGAAGAAAGTAGCATATGGGAGGGGCACTGGGAAAAAACAAAATATCAAATATTCGGATCTGTTTTTCAGCACTCTCCCCGTGCCCTTTTATTTATTTATTTTTTTAGTGTCTGTGATTTCACATGAAACCCCAGAACCTATCAAACAAGTTGTATGAGGCTATTGTTTTGTAAATAAATGGGAGATAAGTCTTCAGTATAATAAAAAATAATTATTTGATATGACTTCATTCCAAAGTTTACTTGTCCTTATAATAAAAATCTTCAAGTCCCGTAACTGTTATTCTTAACAATGGAGAGCTGATACACTGGTGATTATCTACAAAGTGACTATTAAATAAATGAGAGCAGTGTTTCACTTCTACCACCCCTGTGTCCTTTAGAGATTTGGTACTTGGAGGTATGTGCCTTTATATTCAAAAGTTAACCATTTGGGAGTCGAAGGGGATTAGATGATAGAAATAGCTTCTCCACCATCTTGCTTCATTTTGCAAGAGTTCCTTGTCTTTGGTAAGCTTATGTTTTGTTTGTTTTGTTTAGGTTTAGAGGTAATCTATTTCCCATCTCCATTTTGATTATTTGATAAAAATCAAGTGTTCAAAAATATTCTCAGCATCTCTAATGGAGGACTAAACTGTAAACAAGCAAAATTGTGCATATTTTAAAAAATGTAACAGACATGTTTTTTAGGCAAAGATGAGTTATTCTCAAAAATGCAAAAACATTTTTGCTTCTCTGCCCCTCATTGACCTCCCTGCCCCACACACAACATACACACACATTTCTAGTCAACTAGAATCCTGGGAAGATGTCCATTTAATGAGAATAGAGATTGGCAAATTACAGCCCAACCAGTGGGCCACATTTGTCCCACCAATTTTTATGTAGCCTATGAGCTAAGAATGAGTGCTTAGAAGCTTCAGTTGTGTCCAACTCTGTGTGACCCTATGGACTGCAGCCGGCCAGGCTCCTCTGTCCTTGGGATTCTCCAAGCAAGCATACTGGAGTGTGTTGCATTGAACCCGCATCTCCTGCACTGGCAGGCAGGTTCTTTACCACTAGCACCACCTGAGAATAGTTTTTACATGTAAACTCTGGCTGAAAATACATCAAAAGAAGAATAATATTTTGTGACATGAAAATTATATGAAATGTTTGTGTCCATAAATAAAGATTTATTGGAACATAGCCACACCCATATATTTATGTATTGTCTGTGGCAATAGAGACAGACAATTAGGTAGATGAAATAGAGCTCAGAGACAGAATTAGGTAGATGAAATAGAGCTCAAAATAATCATTACCTGGTCCTCTAAGGAAGTTTGTCAGTCCCTGTGCTAGAATAGTAAACCTTTCTCATTGTCGAATGATCTTCACTATTCAGTTGACTGTGACTAAAGAACTATCGTCACTTTTATAAGTAACCATATTTTTAACTTTCAACATTCCTCCTTTTCCAAATACTTACATGACTTCCAAGAATCATCACAGGTCTCTTCATTTGTTTGCATTCAATTCAGCAGATTTACTAATACATAAGTGGCAAATTCATGCAAGACTCTGATAGTTGGCCATATTAGCAGCATAATCTATCATTCCATTAAGACTTTCTGTCTGTACATAGAGATCATAGTGCCATTTTTATTTTCAAAAAAATTTTTGTTCCTAATCCCATGCTTTTCCAGTGTTAAAATAAGGCTGCCTTACATTTATAAAATTGAATTATTTACGTCACATCTCCGGACTGTGACAGGACATGTGGAGGGTCAAGATAAACTGAACTCGGGGTGATAGAAGGATGTTCAGTTGGCAAAACATGATACACAGAGGGATGCATGGATCAGAAAGCAGCTGGCAGTCAAGGGAAGTGGCTTGCATCACTGGCGTAGGGCAAGATCAGGGAAGAAGCAGGGCAGTGGGAAATCTACAAGCTAAGAAACAGAGACCTAAATACGTAGGCAGGTCAGTTTACCAACTGAAAGTGAAACTCAGGTACAGGAAAAGCCTTTAAAGCCTAGAGTGAAAGACTTATTAGAATGAGGAAATGGGTATAAAGAAAATAATCAAGATAGAAATTTGGTTACCAGAAATGTGGTACAAGGAAAGTTGAAGTTCAGTTACTAGAACTGGGAAAAGGCCAATATAAGATTTAACCTGTTGTAAAACCACTAAAGTACAGACCTATCACCACTGAAATTCCACAACCCCGCTATAACCCCACTCTGCTCCCAAAGGCTAGGATTTATTTGACCGCCTGAGATTAGACTCAAGCCTTCAGGAAAGCCAGAGATGGTAGAAAACCAGATAGGCATTTTCAATTGGAAACATATGCCATTTAAATAAGAAACTAAGAATGTCAAGGTCCTTCTTTCATAATGCAATTAAAGCAACAATAATGTTAATTTAGTTTGTGTTTGAAACTAGGGAAAAGGGAGGTGAAAAAAAAAATCACTGCTTACTATAGTAAACATAGCTTGTCGAGTTTACATGTTTTTATGTGGAAAGTAAAATTTTCTTAAGAGGGGAGGAATAATCTTAGAGAAAGATATTGAAAGTAAGTAAAATTAAAAATAAGCAATAATTATTAAATTGTTCTTAAGTGTGATACTCTCAATGTCCAAGTCAAAGTGGACACTACCGATGTTCATTGAAGAGCAGAATTAAATACACTTTATAAATGATACAGAATATATACATATATTAGAAAAAGTATATGATTTATAAACTGTAAAACTCCAGAACTAATTTTTATAATAAACTGATATACATATACTAGTATATAAATAAAAATATATCATGCAGATAATGTATGTTTGTGTTTTTAGACAGTAAGTCTCCAGAAAGTAAATAATTTTTAGTAATATGATAAATTAAGATTTTAAAATTCTGGATGGATTTTTTTCAACAAATGCTAAATAATATTTTAGCAGTGCTGTATTTCTTTCTTGAACTGTTTGCTGACCCAAGAGGTTACTTAATTGCCCTCTGGCCCAAAATAACTCAGTATTTTACTCATTATCTATCAGTTGTGCTAGCCTTTTTCATATGAGTCATAATAACATTGACAATGAAATCTTAGGTCAACATTTCAATTGTTACAAATAATACTTAATATCTAGTCTAATTCAAACCAATGATAGATGTACTTTACTGAATCTTTGTTATAAAAATCAGTACTTATATGATTATATATGGAGAAGGGAATGGCAACCCACTCCAGTGTTCTTGCCTGGAAAATCCCATGAACAGGTGACCTGGCAGGCTACAGTCCATGGGGTCGCACAGAGTCGGACATAACTGTAGTAACTTAGCCCATGATTATACAAGATGCCTGCCCTGGGATATAATCCTATTTTAGGTACTATTTCCTAATGACTTAACAGATAATGTATTATATTTGAAATTATGAGATATTCTCCAGGTTAATAGGTGAAAAATGACCATGACATTTGGGGGAAAGAAAGTAGTTTGTGCATTTGCTTGGGACAAGAGATTTGTAGTTTCTAATCAAAATATAATAGAACAGTTTGTAAGATACATTTTTGGAAGGATATTCAAATATAACACTGAAATGAACAGTAAAACTCAATTTTGTTTTGAGTTTTTTCCAGTAAAGAGTTTAAAGTCTTTGGGCTTTTATAGCTAAATCAAGTTTTGATGTGGCATTCTCAAAAAAATCACAAAATATACAGAGTGTCAATTACTACAGTGCAATGTTTCTAATAGACAACTGTTTACTGAATATTAAAACTAAAAATGAAAGATTTTAAAGGATTAGGAGAATCGGTAAGTGGGAATGGAACTATTTTTAGGATTATGGATCTATAACTTTGTCCTCGCTTTCTTTTTCTTCAGCAAGGCTGATCTTTGACCTGAAGAAAGGCTGAGACCAATAGAGAACTAAACAAAATTACAGTGTAGGTGATTTGAAACACTAACCCTGTGGCCACAGTCCGGTATTTCATTTACTTAGGTTTCCCTTGTCTGAGCGGTTAAAACTTGTGTTCTTCCTCCCTGACGTGGGTTAGTTGTCTTCCCACAGCTTCACTTCCGGCTCTGTCAGGATAGGTTCCCTGCGGAAACAGAGGCTGCCCGGAGGCCTGGAAGCCGCCTACCCCAGGCCGCAAAGGCTGTCGGGAGGCTGGGCCATACCGCCCGGAGGCGGGAAGGAGCATCTGAAGCCAAAGAACTCGTCATCAGCACAAAACGAAGACGCCGGAGCCCCGGCAGTCAGGACCCCAGTGTCTCCTTGCTCCGAAGTTTTAAGGAGATGAATTGGGTCGGGGGTTCCCGGTAAGTTGTTGCTGGCGCTTGAGATTGTAGCCCTTGAGCCCCTGGATATTCATTCCCATAATGGCGCCTCTTCCCTAGGCCCTGGAGGGCAGTGCACAGACTTAACTGGGAAGAATTTGCCAGGAGTGAGGTTTTAATCGTTATCCAACATGGGAGGGCATAGCGCGAAGTCTCTATTCCTAAACCAGAAGGAATCCAGTTTCTTCCCGCTGTGTTTCCCACGGCTTCACACGTGGAGCCACCTTCCATGATGTCTGTACCTGCTCTCTGTCCTGCGTCCTGCTCTAATGAGGCCTCTCGGCACCTAATCCCTTTTCTGCCTTCTTTCTGTCCTGCCCTTCTTTCTTGGGAGGGGTTTCTTTGGGTCAATATGTAATCTTTGCAAGAACTTGAAAAGTGTTATGGAGGAAGTTGCTGCCCCTAAATCCTTTAATGGGAGACAGAGTCAGCATCAACCGTAAAAATCGAGTATAGTTTATTTCCAAGGAAGGTAGAATAAACAATTTTTACTTTAGTCATTTACAGAGAATTTATAATGTATTTTGTATTTAGGAGTAAAGCATAATAGGTTGGAAATTTAGTTTTATATAACCTATTCGTTGCTGTTGACCTTGAAGTCCTCAGGATGGAAATTATGTAGGCCTAGAATTTAATTTGATCAGATTCCTTGATGGAAAAAAGTTGTTCTGATTGAAACTGAGTCATTAAATACATTTTTTTTTTTACAAGTAGACCCAGGAGAGTAGTATATGGATGTAATATAACACATTTAAATTCTAATGAATTTTATAAGAGGAAAGACATCTTTTGCATTCATCAAATATTGTAACTGTGCCCAATAATTTTAGTAGACGCATTTATCCTGTTGAAGAATATGTTAGCATTTTATTGTGGAAATTTATCTTCATTATTTCTGGCTAGAAAGTAAGTTGTAACATCAAACTTACAGTTTGAGAAAAGTGAAAATTCTCACAGGCTTTGCAAGATTTACTTGATGTATGATTATAATTTCATCCAACTTGATTATAATATCTTTAAAAAGTGACTATTAAATAAGTCATTTCACAAATGCTGAAACATTAAAAAATGTATTACATTTTAAGCCTGAAAATGCTGGTGCTATTCTTACTCTGTCATATATCTCAAATTTCTGATTATTCGGGGAGTAGTATTTGGGGAGTTGCTATTGGGAGGATTTGACTAGAGCATACCACAAGAAATTTGTAGTCAAAGACTGTGTTTCTTAAAATGAGATATTACTGTACTTAGAATTGTTAGTTACCAGGGTGCTTAAGAAACCACAGAAAAAACATGACAGACACATCTCCTTGGAGCATTCGTTTTACTCAGAGATAAGAGGAAAATAATATTTTAAAATGTAAACTATCTTGGATACATTATAGAGTAAATTGCAAAACTCTTGTGAAATTTTAAGATAAAATATGCAATTTTAAAATAAATTTCTCGTGCATGGTGAGGGTGGAAGGGGTGAATGGGCTCCTTAGAGTCAAACCCAGATTGGTAATGAAACAATGAGTATTTCCACTTTCTATTAATACTGTCGACAAGATTAGTTGATCATGGTGTCTGATCTTGAGACCCTAAAGGGCCTTAGAGTCCCAGACAAGACTTAGTAATCACTAACAGCTAATTGGTGCTGCTATAAAATAGAAATTTTAATTATTTTGCTAGACCTTCCTGGAGTACTTATTTATTCTCCTCTGATGTTAGGATTGTTCTGCAGTTGAACCTTTTGAAAACTATTGGGAACTTAAAATATAGACAAAGGAATTAAATGGAGAACATTTACCAAGTTCCCTCAGAACAACTGCTTTGTCATAATATTCAACATAAGTATTCAACAAATTGTCCTATTTAAGGCACTGATAGTCTGTATAGGGGGATTCAGATATAAAAAGATATAATTTTGCCCCACAAAAAGAATATGTAGTGGAATGGTGAGATTAGAATTAGGTAAATGACTATAATAGTGGATAAATAGCACTTAATATCTAACAAGCACTGTTCTTTTTGTATATTAGCTCATTTTTTTCTTAACAAGAACCCTATGAGGTGTGTACAGATGTATCCTCATTTTAATGATGGAGAAACCACTAATGTTAAGTGACTTGTCCAAGATCACCTAGCTAGTCAGTGGCAGAGTTAAGTCTTGAGAACACTGTGCTTAACCACTGTGCGTGCTAAGTTGCTTCAGTCATGTCTAACTCTTTGTGACTTTGTGAACTGTAGCCAACCAGGCTCCTCTGTCCATGGGATTCTCCATGCAAGAGTACTGAAGTGGGTTGCCATTTCCTCCTCCAGGGAATCTTCCCAACCTAGGGATCAAACCAGCATTTCTTACGTCTCTTGCATCGGCAGGCAGGTTCTTAAACATGAGTCTTGTAAAAGAGGCCTGTGGATAAATAAATAAAGGGCTGTGGATATTTAGAGAACTGAGAAGCAGGAAATTATATTAAGCCTTGAAGGACAGCAGTACTGCACAGAACAAATACCATGAGGAAGCAATGAGATACAGGTTCTTAAAAGTTGAAAAGGAGGTAAGATAAATAATCAAATTGGAGACCTAATCTTTAGCAGTAGTTCCTAGAAGAGTTGGATTGAGGGGGGAGGTATTAAAGAACTTGGAAGAATTATTTAACAGATAGTAATGGGGTCTGTATAAGGACAGAAAAACACTTAAGGGACCTATACATTTTTGTCAAGGGAATGAATTAAGCAGGCTATAACAAGTTTATGTTTTGGCCATAGCAACTTGATTGCATGTATTAAATTGAAGCAGAGTATTCTTCTATATTATAGGAGCCTGATATATATTAAGTTTAATTGCAGAATCATCTAATAGGAGGATCTTTACAGTTGCAAAGGTCTTTACAGTTTTCCTTGGCATAAAATAAACTTGGCATTTGACTTTTTGCTGCTTTTCAATTTAGGACTCTACCAGTTAGTTATATATACATGTCTTTTGTTGTTAGGGAAAGGGCTATGGAATAAGTAAGGGAACCTTACTTTTTTAACTACTTGTGTTTTCTTTAGTGTTATGGCTTGGACACCTTTGTAAAATGGCATAGCATTTCATTTCAAGCAAAGTCTCATTTAGGGTAATGATATTTTATCTAAGTTGAAACTAATTTATATATCTCTGATAGCAGTTCCCAATCTACTGCCCCTGAAATTTGCTAATCAGTGAAAAATGTCAGATTTTTCAATTTAATAGACTGTCCTAAAATTTTATCTCTTACTTTTTTTTTTTTTTTATTATAAAGTGCCCTTTCCAGCCTTCTCCAGATGAAATTAAAATATTCGTAATTTGTCACTGTTACCAATTAAAAATTTTTTTACTTAACTGGGAATTTTTGACCTAGAACTCTAATTTTTGTTTTGTATTTTTTATAAGTCACCACCAAGACCCTATATTTTTCTACTCAGGTTAATGTGTAAATTTGAGAGAAGTCAGGTATAAGTGCTGATTCTTTAAATTTGGAAAATATTCTCTTTTATTTTCCTTGTTTACTGACCGGTGAATTCTCTCACCAAATTCATAGCTACCTCAGAAATGAAGGTGGTAGGACAGAGGAGAAGGAGGTAGAATATAAAGATGTAACCAGTCTTTGGGCCATAATATGCTATTCAGAATGAGATCAACTTTTTATAACTTAGATTAAAGACTGTAACCAGTGTTATAAGAAAGACACATATAAAATCTTGTTTATATTTAGATGATGGAGAGGTTTGCAGTTCTAAATGTAGGCCTAAAACATTATTCTGTGCAAAATGTTTGTTTAATACTATGCATCAGGTGTTGTGCCAGGTGGGGGTACAGAATAATTGAAATTTAGTCAATGATAGAGTTAACTCTATAGTTAATAGTTTATTGGGAGAGGGGGAATATTACATGCCATTAAGCTTGCAAATGTTTAAGATCAGAGGCTAAAATAAGTAATTTAAAAAATAGATACTGTGAATAATAGTAAAACATAGGGTAGTTTTAGATAGGATTTGGCAAAGTAGAAACAAAAGTGAAACTTCATATGGAAAAAGACAACAAGAAAATAAATACTACATAAGTAATTTGAGATAACATTATACATTTAAATATTTAAAAATGCATGTGGTGTCTGCTTAATAGTGAAGTGAAAGACAGGCTGAAAAGTTGAAATTTTATCTGTTAGCTATTGAGGACTCATTCAAATTCAGAAGTAATATAATGAAAGTGGCATTTTATGACAATTTGTGGTGTTAGTAGTGTGTAGGTTGGAATACAGCAAGACTCCCAAGATATATCAGTTAGAATTCTGCTTGCAGAACTAAAAACAACTAATACTATTTTTTCATTTTCTGATATGACTAGATAGTCTCTAAATGAAATCGGTACTAGTGCTAACTCCTTTTGGGTATTGCAGGCTATGTGAATTTGGGCTGATTATTAAACCTCTCTGTATAAGGACAGATCTAGGTTGTAAGGAGCGCACTTTATGTAAAAAAATTCAAAACTGTGATTACAAAATTATATATAGAACTTGGAAGGGGCATATGCATATTCAAGTGAAGTGCCCTGAAACTTAAGCTTTATGATAAATTCTCTTTGCAGGAAATTAGCCTCTGTCTCTCTACATCTCTTTATTCATCTGTTAAATGGGATAATACTTAAATATACGGTGAACAGGGCTTCCCTGGTATCTCAGTTGGTAAAGAATCCACTTGCAATTCAGGAGACCAGGGTTTGATCCTTGGATCAGAAAGATCCTCTGGAGAAGGAAATGGCAACCCACTTAAGTATTCTTGCCTGAAAAATCCCATGGACAGAGGTTCCTGGTGGGCTACAGCCCTTGGGGTCACAAGAGTCAGACATGACTTGGCGACTGCACCACCGCCATGCAGTGAAGGTCATCTCAGTTGCTTGGGACAGTCATGGTTTATGCTTGTAGTCCTAGTAACAAGTCCAGTTCCGCTTTTGTCTTGGAGGAGTTCTGGGTTGTGGGGGGTTTTATTTTTAGTCTTTTTGTAAAATTTTAAAACTTTATTTATTTAATTTTTGATTGCACTGAGTTTTCAGTCTCTAGTTGTAGAAAGCAGAAGCTGTTCTCTAGTTGTGGTGATAGGTTTCTCATTGCGGTGGTGTCTCTTGTTGTGGAGCGTGGGCTCTAGGCATGAAGGCTTCAGTAGTTGTAGCTCACAGGCTCTAGAGTGCAGTCTCAATAGTGGTGGCACACAGGCTTAGATGCCACATGGCATGTGGAATCTTCTAGGAGCAGGGAT
Organism: Muntiacus reevesi; assembly: GCF_963930625.1. NCBI lineage: Eukaryota > Metazoa > Chordata > Mammalia > Artiodactyla > Cervidae > Muntiacus > Muntiacus reevesi. Next base: position 156,828,643 of record NC_089252.1, on the reverse strand, counting down.
CGAACCCATGTCCCCTGCATTGGCAGGTGGATACTTAACCACTTAGACCACCAGGGAAGTCCTTTATTTTTATTTTTAAATGAAATATAGATGCTTTACAATGTTGTACTCGTTTCTGGTATGCAGCAAAGTGATTCAGTTACACATATATATACACATACTATTTTTCACATTCTTTGTGGTTTATTACAAGAATATTGAATATCATTCCCTGTGCTGTACAGTAGGACTTTGTTGTTTATTTATTTTATTGGCACATGCTGTTAAATAAAGTGTGCTGGGATATGAGTGGTTCACAACACCTAACTTGTTGGAGTAGGCGAAGTATTTAATGCTGCTATCCTTGCTGGCGGGCAGGGTGGCTCAGTGGCAAAGAATCTGCTTGCCAATGCAGGAGACGCGGGTTTGATCCCCGGCTCAGGAAGTTTCCTTGGAGAAGGAAATGGTGACCCACTTCAGTATTCTTACCCGGGAAATCCCAAAATAGAGCACCCTGGTGGGTCGCAGAGGAGTTAGACACAACTTAGTGACTAATACAACAACAATCCCTGCTGGCTACTGTTTTAACAGCTAGTTGTACCATTGATGCTAAGGTTGGAGAGATTTGTACAGCCACCATGCCTGGGGTTGGGACCAATAAGAAACGTGGAAGATTTTAGATTAGTTGTCAGTGAAATATCTACAAGGAATAGAGGCTCGTCAGACCTGTCAGTGAACATCCAAAGGGTAGTTGAAATGTTGTTGCTATAGTGCTTCTGTCAATGATTACTTTCTTTTGTTATATTTTTGGGTAAAACTGTTGTGAACTTTTTGGCAGCATGGAGCTCAAATAAAGAAAAACGAATGCTTCATGATAAATTAAGTTCTAATATTTTGTTTTTCATTAAAGTTGATATGAATCTGTAACTTGTGTACATGGTGTGTGCCAGCATTTATCACCTCTCATGGCTTTATCGTTGACCACATAACAGTCTGAAGACACAAATCTACTGAAAAAGCATAGGATTTGCTTTCAGATTTAGTAGTTAGTTATTTTAAGGAGATTATAGTTTCAGACAGTAATTTGATACATGGAACTGCAGAACATTAAAGATAAAATTATTTCTACAAAGATAATATGAACACAGATTTGGTGGATCATAGCATTATGGGTAAAATAGGATTCTTACTGAATTATGTATCCTATATAACCAAGATATACATGGAATTGGTTGTAGTTTACAGATATTTCATAGTTCCATCCAAAGAGGCTTGATATTTTATCAAACAGAAAAACTGAAGTTATCAAAATTTCAAATAATTTTATAGATACACAGTTGATATATCTGAATTACAAAGTTTTTGAGACAATACTAATGTTGAATACAAAGAAATACTTCCACATATCATTATAAGCTCTTTGCCGCCTTTCACTAATTGAATTTTACAAGCATTTAAGTCCTTATGGTGTGGTTGGATGGGATCACTGACTCAATGGACATGAATCTGAGCAAGCTCCAAAAGGTGGTGAGGGACAGGAAAGCCAGGTATGCTGTGGTCCATGGGGTCACAAAGAGTCAGACACACGTGAGTGACTGAACAACCAAAAAGAATTGCTTTATGAATCAGCCTGTTTGTCCTGCATTGTTATTGAACATTTTTGTAAGCATGTCCTCTAAATTTTGATGACATTTTGTTCAAAAACTGTTGGAAATCTTTACTGAAAATATTCCCTGAATGGAATGAAAAAATGTCAGCTGTTGAATGTTTTAGTGAATTGTAATTACTGAAAATAATGTTTTAAAAACTCATTGTGAATATCCTGAAATATACACCTATTTTGGGGTATCATTCGCATTCTAAAATCTCTTGCACTATGTGATTCAAGAGATGGCTGCTCATGTTTATCATTACAGCCTGTAACTATAAAAATGGTTTTCTGTGTGAAACTACTCTTAAGAATTAAGTATCTAAGAACTTATTTTAATGAGGTTCTGTATTCTGAGTATCGTTAATAGATGTGTTTCTGCCATATTGATTTGCCAAATTTTTTTACAATACTTTGCCTTTTATAGTATATACACATCTAAAAACTTTTTTCTGGTGTTATAAGAGAAGAATTTATTTAAAATTATATTCTGAAATATATCATTAGTATTCCTAACACATCAGGTAGACCAGCTTTAGTTTTAAGGAAAGCCAACGTTAAGTACTTTTTCTAGGCTAGTTACTGCCCTGAATCTTAATAAGTCTGCTAGCTAACAGTGCTAGATTTTGATGTTTTAAGTTAATGTTAATTTCTAACATGAGCCATAAAATTTTATCTTTCATTTGTTATTACTCTATTAATTTTATTTATATTTTTCACTTTTAATCACACTTAAGGTATTATTATATGATTTTAACAAACTGGAAGCAGCTTCTTTTGCATGGCACCATGGCACTAAAAAATAAGCAAATTTAAAAAAAAAAACAAGAATAATTCAAGACTGATAATTAAGGCATATGACACCTATAATTTTAAACCCCTGATGTATTGGGTTGGCCAATAAGTTCAGCTGGGTTAACAAAGAAGGAACATTTTGGCCAACCCAATATCTCCTGCATATCTATGTAAAATGTGCATTAGTATTGTGTTTTATATTTCCAAGACAACTTTATTGCCTTTGTGTCTTTTTTTCCCTAAAGAAAATATTTCTTTAACATTTTGCTTTAAATATTTTCTTATTAGAAAGACTAGCAAGGAGCAGAATGCCCTGATATATTTCTGTGCTCAGCAGTTTTTCTTTCTGTCTCTCTCTGCCCCTCCCTCACTTGCTCCCTTACTTTTATTCCCTTCTTTCCCCACTTTCCCTCTGTTAACCTCTTTACACCTGTTATACTTTTTTTCTTAACAAAAATAATGTAACAAATACCTATATTCCTGCTTCTTAAAATTGATAACTTGTAGTGTTTTATGAAGACATTATGACCTACTGATTTTCTTCTTATTATGTGCTATAATGGCAACTAATAGTGTTCATTCAAACTTTTATTGAAAGATATAGTTGCAGTATGTGTTTTTAAAAATCCATTTTCCTGAATAGCATAATAATCATTAAAAGAATGAGCCTCATTTCCACTTTACCACTGCCAGTTCTCTGGTAGTTAAAATTTCAAGATGATATTAGAAGTACTCTTAAAATTATTTTATGTAAAGTACATATAAATTTCATGACAAAACTATCATTTGAATGAAGCCATAAAGTATTAAAAGTTTTGAATACAAAAATATGGTGAGAGAAGTATCTATATATGAAAAAGAGAAACATTTTAATTTAGTTGGGTGTTGGAATATATGAAGTGAAGGAATGGAAAACAAGATTGAAATCTGAATGATGGACAGGCCGTGGAAGTCATGCTCCTAAGTATTCCTAAGAATCAGTGCTGTGTTTTAGTGTACTTTGTAGTAAAATATATTGGGGAATATTTACATAAACTGGAGGAGACTTTAAAATATAATCATGGCTGTTAGTTACATATTTAATATCACAGTAAGTCAAACTAGGCAGTATGTGAACTGAGAAATTTTAGATGTTCAAGCTGGGTTTAGAAAACACAGAGGAGCCAGGGATCAAATTGCCAACATTCATTAAATTATAGAGATAGCAAAGAAGTTCCAGGACAACATCTACTTCTGTTTCATTGACTATGAAATAGCCTTTGTGTGGATCACAGCAAACTATGGAAAATTCTTACAAGAGATGGGAATACCAGAATTCCCTTACCTGTTTCCTATGAAACTAGTATGCAGGTCAAGAAACAACAGTTAGAACCAGATGTGGATTAATGGACTGGTTCAAAATTTTGAAAGGGGTAAGTCAAGGCTGTATATTGTAACCCTACTTATTTAACTTCTATACAGAGTACATCATGCCAAATGCTGGACTGGATGAATTTCAAGCTGGAATCAAGATTTCTGGGAGCAGTATCCACATCCTTGGAGATGCAAATGATACCACCCTAATGGCAGAAAACAAAGGGGAACTAAAGAGCCTCTTGGTTAGCATGAAAGAGGAGAGTGTAAAAACTCACTTAAAATTCAACATTCAGAAAATTAAGATCATGGCATCTGGTCCCATCACTTCATGGAAAATAGAAATGAAAAAAGTGAAAACAGTGACATATTTTTATTCCTGAGGGCTCCAAAACCATTGCAGATGGTGGCTGCAGCCATGAAATTAGAAGATACTTGCTCCTTGGAAGGAAAGCTATGACAAACCTAGACAGCATATTAAAAAACAGTGCTATCACTTTGCCAGCAAAGGTCCATTTAGTCAAAGCTACGGTTTTTCCAGAAGTCACGCAAATGTCCGAGTTGGACCATAAAGAAGGTTGAGTGCTGAAGAATTGATGCTTTCGATATGTGCTACTGGAGAAGACTTTTGAGAGTCACTTGGACTGCAAGGAGATCAAACCAGTCAATCCTAAAGAAATCAACCCTGAATATTCACTGGAAGGATTGATGCTGAAGCTGAAGCCCCAATACTTGGTCACCTGATACGAAGAGCCAACTTCCTGGAAATGATGCTGATGCTGGAAAAGATTGAGTGCGGCAGAAGAGGACAACAGAGAATGAGATGGTTGGATGGCATCATCGGCTCAATTGACATGTGTTTGCATGAACTCCAGGAGATAGTGAAGGACAGAGAAGCCTGGTGCACTGATGTCCATGGGGTCGCAAAGAGTCAGACATGGTTTACCGACTGGACAACAGCAAAACTAAGCAGATGACTTCTGGGGATTCATATTTTTAAAATGGCAAGCTGTTTTAATTATGTGGACATCTTTCTTTGTCAGATATGAAATCCATTATTTCCCGTATTATTTAGGGGTATTAGAAAACACAGTAAGATTGCTATCTTACTTTATTTCTCTCAAGCTTTATTGAGCTTTAATTGACAAATAAAAATAAAAGGCATTTAAAGTATACAACATGATGATTTGATAATATGCGTATATTGTGAAAGTATTCCTCTCATCAAGCTAATTACTATATCCATCATCTCACAGATTAATTTTTTGGTGAGAGCATTTAAGTTCTCCTTTCTTAGCAAATTTCAATTATACAATACAACATTATCTACTGTAGTTACCATGGTATACATTAGATCGTCAGACCTTAGTCATTTTGTAACTGAAAATTTGTATCCTTTTTTACAGAGCTTTCCCTCCCTATTTCCCCACCCTTCAGGAAACATTTTTCTATTCTCCAAATCTGAGTTTTAATTTTTTTTTCTTTCCAGATTCCACATATAACTGTTACCATGTGATATTTGTTGTTCTCTGCCTGGATTATTTTGCTTATGATAATGCCCTCCAAGTTCATCCATATTATTGCAAGTGACATAATTTCATTTTGTTAAACACCTTTTTTAAAAAATTTTTTTGGCCACATCACACCACATGTGGGATCTTAGTTCTCCACCATTTGCACTGGAAGCACGTAATCTTAACCACTGGACTGCCAAGAAAGTCCCTGATTTCTTTAAAAAGCTCATTAACATTCCATGTGTATGTATGTACTGCATTTTCTTGATCTATTCATCTCTAACTATGGTTGATGAACACTTAGATTGTTTTTAATCTTGGCTATGGAATAATGAACACGTAACTAGAGCTGTCTCTTTGAGATATTGATTTCTCTTGGATACATATCCAGAAGTGGGATTGCTGAATCATGTACGTGGTAGCTCTGTTTTTAATTTCTTGAGGAAATTCCATACTGTTTTCTGTAACTGCTGCTGTTAAGTCACTTCAGTCATGTCCGACTCTGCGCGACCCCATAGACGGCAGCCTACCAGGCTCACCGTCCCTGGGATTCTCCAGGGAAGAACACTGGAGTGGGTTGCCATTTCCTTCTCCAAAGCATGAAAGTGAAAAGTGAAAGTGAACTTGCTCAGTCATGTCCGACTCTTCGCGATCCCATGGACGGAGGACGACCCCATGGACTGGAGCCCACCAGGCTCCTCCGTCCATGGGATTTTCCAGGCAAGAGTACTGGAGTGGGTTGCCGTTGACTTCTTCAGGTTTCCATAGTGACAGCACCAATTTACATTGCTAGCAGCAGTTTACAGGGGTTCCCTCTTTTCCACTTCCCAGCATTTCTTTCTTTTTAAAAAGACATTTATTTATATATTTATTTATTTGGCTGTACCCTACCTTAGTTGCAGCACTCAGGATCTTTGATCTTCACCACAGCATGCAAACTCTTAGTTGGTGCATGTGGGATCTATTTACCTGACCAGAGATTGAACCCAGGGTCCCTGCATTGGGAATAGGAGTCTTAGCCACCAGACCACCAGGGAAGTACTCCTAGCATTTATCTTTTTTCTTTTTGATAAAAGTAATCCTAACTGGTGTGTGATGATAAACCATTGTGGTTTTAATCTGCGTTTTCTTGATAGTTATGTTGAGCACGTTTTCATGTACCTCTTGGCCATTTGTATGTCTTTTTTTGGAAAAGTGTCTATTTAGGTCCTTTGCCAATTTTTAAATTGGGTTACTTGCATTTTTGTTATGGAGTAATATGAGTTCCTAGTTCCTTACATATTTTAGATATTGATTCCTTGTCAGATGTAAAATTTGCAAATATTTCATATAGGGGGTCTGTTTCCAGAACAGAACTGTCATCAGAGGTATCTGCAAATATGGACTGGGTGTGGTGTGGGAAACCCGGTAGGGCCTGCAGATCAGATTCCAATCTGTGTCCCATTGTCTGCATGGCCTATCAAACATTTATGTACCAAACATTTGCTTTTCCATCACCATATGAATTGCCTTTCTCCCCTGTGAAGTCCCAAACCACTATTCCCAATATCCTTTTGTGTCTTCAGGTGAAGATGGTATTTAAGGTGAGGACTTTAGCCATTTTGGTTAATTACTCAGTCTTCCATGGTCTCTTTCACGTATGGAGAAGGAAATGGCAACCCACTCCAGTATTGTTGCCAGAAAAAATTCCATGGACAGAGGAGCCTGGTGGGTTATAGTCCATAGGGTCGCAAAGAGTCAGACATGACTGAGCAACTAACTGGGAGGGGCTTCCCTGTGTCCCTGGTGGCTTAGTCAGTAAGGAATCCGCCTGCAATGCAAGAGACTGCCTGCAGTATAGGAGACCAGGGTTCGATCCCTAGGTCAGGAAGTTCCCCTGGAGAAGGAAATGGCAACCCACTCCAGTATTCTTGCCTAGAAAACCCCCATGGACAGAGTAGTCTGGCAGGCTACAGTCCATGGGGTTGCAAAGAGTCAGACACGACTGTGTGACTAAACCACCGCTTTCATGCATACATGTTGTTGAACTTTAGCTTGGCTTTCTCCTGTTAATGTGTCTTATGTCAACTTTTCTTGGAACAGTCAGAAGAACCTAGAAGGGCAGATGAAAAATTTTTTCTGTCTGACATAATCTTGGTTAACCCTTGGGAGAAAGAAACAACTTTGTTGTCTTATTTTAATGTTAATCTAAGTGAAACCATTAGAAGCAACTGTTACGGATATGTATATATATAGAGAGAGAAGGAGAGCCCTCCCAACATGCACACATATAAGTACATACGTACAAATACATACCTGACTTAGCCAAATTAAAAAAACCACTTTTGGATTGTTAGCTATTTTAACTGTACGTCTCTTTAATGGCACTTCCCTGGTAGTTCAGCTGGTAAAGAATCCACCTGCAATGTGGAAGATCTGGGTTCAGTCCCTGGTTTGGGAAGATCCCCTGAAGAAGGACAACTCCACCCACTCCAGTATTCTGGCCTGGAGAATCCCATGGACGGTATAGTCCATAGGGTCACAAAGAGTCAGACACAACTGAAGTGACTTAGCATGCACACACAGCACAGCCTACCTACCTCTGTAGAATCTAGAAGAGAAAAAAAACAAACATACCTGTTTCAGCCTGTTTTGCTAATAGTGAATCGGCATATAATCTAAGCTGAGACTGATGCATTTATCTTTTACCTTGAATCAAGTTAGTAACCCAAAGAAATAAGGCCTGCAGGGTGCCTATTCTAGTTGTAGGCAGCTGTAGGAGCTGCAGCAGGATAGAATTTCAGGGTTAGTAACACTGGAAGATGCCAGGAGAGGTGGTTGTGCATTGTTGAGGAGCAGAGACGCTGCAGCCAGTGGTGCCCCGTGGTCACAGGTGCTGGCAGTGGTGTCCCTTTGAGACGGATCTGGTGCAGTTTTGACTGTGACACCGCAGCTGCTTCGTCTTCCTTCTTCCTGCCAGTTGCCAAACCTGCCTCCTCAGCCCTTTGGCAGATCTACCAAGTTGGTTATCCAACTTCCTTTTAACTTATTTTCTATTTAAATTAACCAAAGATGCTTTTCTTTCTTGTAACTATGAATCCTAACTGATATTCTTTTTTAATGTAAGTAGTTGAAAGTGACTGTATTCAGTAAAACATTTAGACATAGAGTACTGCTTAGAGTAAATTGTTGCCTTAATAATAGTCTAAAATGTTTAGTTTAAGAAATTACCTTTGACTTATACATCAGGATCTATTTTTACTTTCATTGTGGTTTACTGATAGTAGGCTAATAGAGCAATTGGTCTTGAATTCCTAATTAATTTTTTCTTAGGCAAATAGAAATGGGGATTATCTAGTACACAGAATTTGGTAAAAGTCATAAGATAATGCCCTGGATAATGGAAAATCAGCCTGGAATAAGTTCATTTGTTTTGTACATAAGAAGATTATATTTAGTTTTTGACTTATCCCTAATTATATTGATCTTTACAACGTGGAACTACTTATAAAGTTGATGTTTCTATTTTCTCTTTATAATCTGGATTGTGAAGTTTTATTACAGCATCTTCTTATATTTCTGAACTTTGAAAAGTCACTTTGTTTTCTGTGCCATAGTTTTTTAAGTTTTGAAATGATGGAGAATAAACCTATCTCAAAGGTCCTTTCTAGCCTTAGCATTTGATGAGTTAATGAAATGTAATTTATTTCCTTTTTTTCCTAAAGTTTGAATGCCAACAGTATACTTATGATGCAGCATGGAGCATGATAGATTGGATTTATTTTTCAGTGACCTCAAAGTGATCAATTTAAGACATCTATTGGGAAATATGTTAAATAATAAGTTCAATAAGCAACAGAGTCTAGGGATATTCAGAATTGTCCTTCATGTAGTTTATGAAAGTCATTTGGAAAAATGAATAGCTCTTTTTATTCACAGTTAGCATGCTTAGAAGGAAGTAGAATGCACTGATTTAAAATTTCAAAGCTAGAATTCTTGAATTTGAATCCTGGCTCTATCACTTATTAGCAGTGTGACCTTGGACAAATTAATTAACCTCTCTATGTCTAGTTTCTTCATCAGTAAAATGGGAGTAAATATAGAACTTACTATAGAGTTGCTATGAAGATTAAATGAGTTTTTACATGTAAAGACTCTGGAGTATCTAGAATGCTGCAAGATATATGGTACTCATTATTAGCAATTTTATTTTCATATTATTGCATAATATCATATAACTAGAATACATTTTGTTATTTTATTTATAATTCTTAAATATTGAATTTGAGACCATAATTCATGTATGTCCAAAAGATACATTGTGTGTATTTGCTTTTATTATCAATAAATGTTTTATAGCATTTCACTATTATTAATAGAGCAAATATTTTATAACCGTTAAATGTTGCATTATCATTGGGATTCAGTGCAATTTTTGGCACAAAGATTATGTGGTCTGAAGCACATCCATAATGACTAGCAGTGTTTTAAAGAAGTTCTGAGGTTTCAGATACACGTAGCTAATGTAACTGAAGTTGCTCTAATAATAAACTTAACATTTCGTTAGATCCTATATAGATTTTTATCTTTTCTCTATTCTATGTTAATTTTAGTAGAATATTGAATTACAAGGAAAGGCAAAGAAAATAGCAGTGTTGACCTAGAATATTGCTATCAGATAAGAGTCTTTCAGTGATACATTCTTTCCAATGCATTGATTTCTCTGCTTATCTTGATTTTTGTAACTGATTTTTTTTTATGCTTAATTATTCACCATAGGTCTAGAGTCTGTTTTATTAGTTCTTGAATTTTTTATCCAGGAAAATTTTGTGAAACAGTATATATTTTATAAATAATTTGAGAACATTTTTATAGTTTCTTCTCAGAAAATAATTATTGCTACTTTTAGATTTTAATTCCAAACCTTCAATTCAGATAAAATGGCAGTTGTTTTAGAGACCACTTACTTAATCATTATAAAATAATCCTGCTTCCCTTTTTAGGACCAGGGTTCTGATCAAGCAGGAAAGGAGAAAGCAGAAGGTAAAGAAAAAATATTTTTATTGTGTCTCATAGTGTTATAAGAACAGTGATATTTTGGAGCGTTTTTCCAAGGTTAATAAATTCACCTGAGTAAAACTGGAAGACCATTTTAGTTTCTTCATTCTTATAGATAGCTTAATTAGCTACCCATTTTTCTCAGGCACAGAATTATGGAGCATTGTTGATTCTTGTTGTCATCTACTTCCAATATAGCCCAAGTCTGATCACTTCTCACAGTTAGTACTATTAGCCCCCTTATTCACATCATTATCATTTGTTGCCCATGGTACTATAATAACCTTATAACCTATCTCCTACTTTTTAAAAATAATGTTTTTTTAAAAATAATTACATTGATTGTATAACATAGTACATTGATTGTATAACATAGTAAAGTTGAGCATGTATCTTGCAAAAAAGTGGTATATATCCCAAGGAAACTTCCATATGTGCAGCTTGAGATATGTGCATGCTTATTTGGATCTTTGTTGTTGTTGAATAGCATACGAAGAGAGAAGAAGAAAGAGAGGAAGAAGAAGGGCAGGGGACAGGGGAGAGAGAAGGGAGCACCAAATAAATGTCCAGGAGCAATAGAATGGTTAAGCAACTTGTGGTATACCCAAGGTATAGCAGTGAAAATGTATCATCTGCATGTAATTATTGTAGATAAATCACAAAAACAGAATGTTGAGCAAATGAAGAAACTCACAGAAAAATACAAGCAGTGAGATTTCATTTACAAAATGTCCTAAAACAGTAAAAATATGTTCAGAGGTGCAAGTGAAAGTCGATCAGTAGTGTCTGACTCTTTGCAAGCCCGTGGACTGTATAGTCCATGGAATTCTCCAGGCCAGAATGCTGGAGTTGGGTAGCCTTTCCCTTCTCCGGGGGATCTTCCCAACCCAGGGATCGAACCCAGGTCTCCCGCATTGCAGATGGATTCTTTACCAGCTGAGTCACCAGGGAAACCCAAGAATATTGGAGTGGGAAGCCTATCCCTTCCTCCAGTGGATCTTCCTGAGCCAGGAATTGAACTGGGGTCTCCTGCATTGCAGGTAGCTTCTTTACCAACTGAGCTACCAGTGAAGTCTCAGAGGTAGTCAAATTTAAAGAAAAGTTAAGGGAGTGATTGTGATGAAAGTAGGATATTTATTACCTCAGTGAAATGATGCCTTATTGTAAATTTAACCTTTTTTTAAAATTATTACTACTGAGGCTGACTATCTTTTCATTCAGATTTTCTGCTTCATGAGATACATTTCCAGATATTTCTTTCATTTTTCATTTGGGTTGTTTTTTTTTTTTTCTTACTGTATTTTTATATATCTAGGAATTCTTTGTCAGTTATATGTGTACTCAGCTTTTATTTTTACTTTCTGAATGATATCTTTGAAGGAAAGTTCTCACTTTTAATGTCATTGAATTTATCAAAATTTTTTTCTGCTCTTTCTTTTATTCTTTTGTATTCTGTTCTTCACACAATTGTTAGCATGATTTTTTTTTTTTTTTTAGAAAAACACAAGCCAAAATCTATCATTTCCTTAAAAACCTCAATTGCTTTTCATTGCTTTTAGAATAAATCTGATTTAACCATAGCTTGACAATCCCAGGTGGTATAGTGGTAAAGAATCCGCCTGCCAATGCAGGAGATGTGGATTCAATCCCTGGGATGGGAAGAGCCCCTGGAGTAGGAAATGGCGACTCACGTGACCATTATTCTTACCTGAGAAATTTTTTCTTGTCCTTCCATGGACAGAGGAGCCAGGTGGACCACACATGGGGCCACAAAGAGTCAGACATGATTGAGCAGCACGCATGCAACTATAGCCTAAAAGGACCTAAAGGATCTGCATTCTGCCTGCTTCTCTGACCTTACGTTTTACTACTCGCCATGTTGTTCATTGTATTTCAACCACAGTGACTTTATTTCTACCACTCTTCTTCCCTTTCTCTGGAATAGTCTCCCTTGAGATATTTTGTGTCTGGCTTGTCAATATTTGGGTCTCAGCTAAAGTATCTGTTAGATTGACTTTCTCTGATCACTACATCTAAATAGCTCCCCACCCTCCAGTTACTCTTTCTTCAGTATTCCCTTTTATTTATCACTCTTTTCAAAGTCTGGTATTTTCTTATAAATTTATTGATTCTGTTCTCTTCTCACACCCATATTAATATATATTCATAAAAAAGGGATCTTACCACTTTTAATCATTCTGTATCTCCTATGTCTAGAATTGTGTGTAACATAGGCACTTGATACTAAATAATCTATGAATGTAGTCTGTCTCCAGACTATTTTTTAAAAAATTAATGTTAAAACTATTTGCATCATTCTTTTGAACACTTATAAGGAAAGACTCATGGCACTTTCCTAAAGGATTGATCTCTAGTCATGTCACTTTCTTACTCTGAAAATTTCATACCGTCCTTTGTCTCCTCAAGCCTCTCTTCCCCAACCCTGTTCTTTTTTTCCTTCATACTAATTAGATGACCTTGTCTCATATTTCAAAAGAAGTAGAAGCTATCAGATGAAAATTATCTCACATTTCTACCACAAGTAGTATAGGAGGCTGTGAAATTTAGACTCTTTAGGCAAACTGCTAGTTTCATGGTTGACTTTAATTCATGTGTAAACATATAAAGTATGTCACAAGAATATAAAAATATTGTCATTTATTTGATTGCATTATTGCTTTTTATTATTTATGATTCTGCCTGAAACCATATAATTGCTGCAATAACTTTCTATTTATAATTATTTTAGGAATATTTTGAAAAGAAAAGGTTAAAATCAAAAATGAAATTACTGGGAGTTTTATCCCCTGTCAATAATTCTAATGTCAGTTTAGACCTCCTTAACCTGTATATGGTAAATCAGATATCTTGCCAGAGGAAAACATCTGGTAAGTAAACTTTTCTAATACCATTTTTTTAATTTCATTGTGATTATAAGATTTAGTTTTCTAATAAGTGTAATTTTAGAACTCAAAAGGATGTGGAAAGGAAACTTTTAAAACTGAGTTGCCTGCTTAAATAAGATTTGTTAATTTTTGCTTAAAATCTCTTATTCCTTAATCCATTTATTTTTATTTTTAGTTTGTATAAATGTTATATAAAATTAATTTTATAAGGCATGGTTAGACTTATTACAGTGCAGCTGTTTCAGTTATTACATTATTCTGTCTTGGCAGTTAGTTACCAAAGTTCAGCTAAAGAGCAGGAAATAAATGTATTTGTTTTCTTATACTATTTAGAGAATCTGTTTAAAAAGGAAGAGCTGAAAAGATTTTTGTTTCAATGATTAGTTTCCTATCTCACAACTTAAATAATTTCTCAGACATTCTTGGGGTGTTAATTGTAGTAGTCTTAATACTTCAAAATAAAGTTCATTTTGGCTTGCACTTTGATTCTTTAAGTAACTAAAAAAGGTTAATCAGACTATTTTTTTTCTTATCTCAAGGGACCTTTGTCTGATACTTAATTTTTAAAACAAGTGCTAAAATGAGAGCTTAAAAGAGTTCATAAATGATAGATAGAAATTGATTATAGTATCCTTAGTATCCCCTCTTTTCCTTTCTCTGTCATTTTTTGTTTCTCCCTCCACAGAGCAGTTTACACAAGTAAAAAACTTTTACTGTAGTAAAAGTAAATACATAATTCATGGACTTTAGGAATAAAAGTTTTTGTTGTAAATCTGATTTTACTTTCTTCACTTATTTAATACTGTTGTCAACTATACTCACATTTTACATTAGATTTTAATCATCATACAGCTCAAAGTTTGTGCCCTTTTGCCAGCCTCTGCCTATTTCCCCTTCTCTCTCATCCTCAGCCCCTGGAAACCACTTTTCTACTCTGTGTTTCTATGAGTTTGACTTTTTTTTTTTTAAGAGGTTCCTCATGTAAGTGATACCATGCTGTATTTGTCTTTTTCTGTCTGGCTTATTTCACTTAGCATAATATTTTCAAGGTCCATCCGTGTTGTCATAATTAGCAGGACTTTCTTCCTTCTCAAGGCTAAAGACTATTTTGTGTATACCCCACATCTTTGTTTTCCATTCATCCATTGATAGACACTTAGGTTGTTTCCATATCTCGGTTATTATGAATAATATACTTCAGTGAACATGAGAGTGCAGATTTGTCTTCAAGATCCTTTTTCGTTTCTTTTGGATATATATCCAGAAGGGGTATTGCTGAATCTTGTGTTAGTCTACTTTTAATTTTTTGAGGAATGGCCATTCTGTTCTCCATAGGAGCTGAACCAATTTACATTTCCACCAACAGTGCACAAGTGTTTCCTTTTCTCCATATTCTTGTCAGCACTTGTTATCTCTTGTCTTCTTGATAATTCCTTCTGACAGGTTTGAGAAGATGTCTTATTGTGGTTTTGCTTTGGATTTTTCTGATGATTAGTGATATTGAGTATCCCTTGCCATTTGTATATCTTTTTTGGAAAAATTTCTATTCAAGTCCTCTGCCCATATTTAAATTAGTTGTTTTTTTTTTTTTTGCTAATGAGTTATGTGAATTCTTTGTATATTGTGTATATTAACCCCTTATCAGATATGTGATTTGCAGATACTTTCTCCCGTTCCTTAGGTTGTCTTTTCATTTTGTTAATGGTTTCTTCTGCTATGCAGCAGCTTTTTAGTTTAATGTAGTCTCACTTGTTTATTTTTGCTTTAGTTGCCTTTGTTTTGATGTCAAATGCAAAAAATGACCAAAATGGAGGACAAAGAGCTTACCCTTTATGTTTGCTATATTTTCTTTTAAGAGTTCTATAATTTTGAGTCATACGGTTTTTACTTTTTTTTTCCTTGGACCATGTGCAGCATGCAGGATCTTAGTTCCTCAACCAGGGAACATCATTATCTCAAAGACAGAGGGACACTGAGAGGAATCTGAGTGAACAGGACTGCTCTTTTCCCCAATTTGCTATACACTGTGCTCATACTCCTTTTTTGTCCTATCACATTTTCCATAACTTCCATTCTTCATCAGACCTAACGTAAAAATACTCAGGTTTAAACACTTCTTTGGGTCTTCATTTTCTTATGAAGTTTTCTGTGTAAAACTCATTAAATAAGTTTGTATGCTTTCATCTTGTTAATCCATTTTTTGTCACAGGAGCCCCAGTTGGGAGTTTAGAAGGGTAGAGGATAGAGGTATTTTTACTCTTCTTTAAAACAAGATTTTATAAATAAGGTTCAACTAACAGACATTCAAATAATGTTATGAACTGAATGTTTGTGTCCTCCCCTCCCCCCCCCCCGCCCCCCACCGCCCCGTTCAAATTCATGTATTGAAATTCCAACTTGTAATGGTTCAGGAGGGACTTTTAGGAGCCCATTAGGTCATGAGGGTGGAACTCTCATGAATACAATTGTACCCTTATTAAAGAAATATCAACAACCTCAGATATGCAGATGATACCACTCTAATGGTAGAAAGTGAAGAGGAACTAAAGATTCTCTTGATGAGGGTGAAAGAGGAGAGTGTAAAAAATAAATGAAAAAATAAATAAATAAATAAAAATAATAAAAAAATAAAAAAGAAAAAAAAAGCTGACTTAAACCTCAACATTCTAAAAATGAAGATCATGGCATCCAGTTCTATCACTGCATGGTGAATAGAAGGGCAGAAAGTAGATGTAGTGACAGATTTTCTTTTCTTGGGCTCCGAAATCACTGTGGACAGTGACTGCAGTCATGAAATTAAAAGACAACTTGCTTCTTGGAAGGAAAGCTATGAGATGCCTAGACAGCATATTAAAAAGCAGAGGTGTCACTTTGCTGACAAAGGTATGTATATAGTCAAAGCTATGGTTTTTTCAGTAGTCATGTGCTGATGTGAGAGCTGGATGTAAAGAGTGCTGAGTGCCAGAGAATTGATACATTCAAATAAGTCAATCCTAAAGGAAATCAACCCTGACTATTCATTGGAAGGACTGATGTTGAAGCTGAAGCTCCAATACTTTGGGAAGAACCAAGTCATTGGAAAAGACACTGATGCTGGGAAAGATTGAGGGCAAAAGGAGAAAAAGGCAACAGAGGAAGAGATGATTAGATAGCATCACTGACTTAATGGACATGAATCTGAGCAAGTCTCAGATAGTGAAGGACAGAGAAGCTTGGCATGCTGCAGTCCATGGGGTTGCAAAGAGATGAACACAACTTAGTGACTGAGCAACAACAACAGCGAAACCCGAGAGCTCTTTCTCCCTTTCTACCATCTGAGAGCACAGTGAGAAGATGGTTGCCTGAGAAACAGGAAGCAGGCCCTCAATAGACACCAAATTTGCAGCACCTTGATCTTGGACATCCCGGCCTCCAGACTGGGAAATAAATTTCTGTTCATAATCCACCCAGTCTATGGCATCCAGTTACAGCAGCATTGAAAGGACCAAGGTACTTAACTAAAAGGAAGGTCAGTGGTGAAGCTGGGCTTCAGAAACTGCTTGAATCAGAGGCTTTGAATTCAATCAAGATTCTTTCTCACTTCAGATATTAGCTTCATTCTCTCAGACTGCTTTCATCATTGGGACTTAAAACATTACCTTAAAAAACTAACATTGCTCATCTCTCCTAGTTTTGCCATTAGAGAAATACTGAGAGATGTTTCACTGGTCCTGAACTTTTGAAAATTCCACTGAAGGATTTTGCCTTATCCCAGGTCTTAGCACTGGAACAGTTACTCCTGACCAGAGGGAACAGTTCTTAATTCTTCTTGGGTTAGATGTCTACCCCTTCACCAATTATTTTTACCGAACAGCAGGGTTTTATAAAATGGTGTAAAGTCTCCACTAGAACTGTATAGTTGATGCATGTGTAAACAGCATTTCCCAGAAAAGAAAAGTTGTTACAGATACTGAACAGACAAAACAGAGACTTCTTCTATAAAGAGAGACAGAGATTCTGCTTCTGTGAATTTTAAAAATCTAGTGAGGGAAATAGAGTTAATCAAGAACAACAAAGGATGGTAAGTGTTATAATAGAGAACCTATATAATGCTATGATAATGTGTAAGACAACATCTGATATGGTCTGGGTGTCAAGGAAGTATTAAAGGAAGAAAAAAGTAGAAGGGATTTAGTAGAACCCCTTTCAAGAGGAGTATATAAGGTGGTAAAGTAAAAAGAATGATTCAAAATATCTGAGATAGTATTGTAATGACGTCTAGCATGTATAGAATACAGGTGGTTTCAGTAAATTTCTAAAATGTGCATTTATTTAATGAACATAGTATATCAAATGATGCTTTAAAAAGATTTTATTTTTCTTATAATTTTTTATAATTATATTTTTTTTCATTCTAGAAACTGTGAGAAAACCAATGCACGTGAATATGAATAAAGACATAAAAATGCCTTTAAGAAAGCGTGATATAGAACTTCCAATGTCACCTAACTGTGTACCATCTAACCTCTGCATTGATGATACAGAAAACAAGTAGGTTTTAGCTAGGTTATATTAATGTATCTATCTGATGTATATGTTACATTAATATATAATATAGCATCATATGTTATTATATATTATTTAAATGGCCATTATTGTTTTACCGTTTTATTCACTGGAAGATATACAGAGGATTTATTCTTCTATAATAGCTCCAGTTTTTGTTTGTTCAGCTGTTATAATATCATTAAACTATTAAGACATTTATCAAATGACCAAATGTCCATACTAAGTTTTTTGTACACATAGTTTGACTTTCTTTTTCATAAAATATCTCTCTTTTAACAATATAATTTTTAGAAAACTCAATATTATGATCTGAAATGAATAGAGTTACTTAGAGTTCCATATGTTTTCATGTATTTGTATATAACAGTGTGAATTTTAAATAGATATATAAAGATGGCCAATTTTATTGCCAGCTATATTTTTAATCTTAAAATTTTATTTTTGTTAGTGTATACTGTCAAACACTAGACACCAAGGAAGAACTTGAGCCAGTTCAGGTGAGGTTTTTTAAATTAAATTTTATTATTTTGATAGTTGTGATATACCAACAAATGATATAAATTTTTCAAATACTGGAAAAACTTACTATTTATAATTATTCTTTTCCAAGTTTTTAATATAAGGAACCTGCACCTTAATATTTTGACCGGTTGCTTATGAGAAACATTTTGGAGTTCTGATAGGTAGATGAGGCCTATGTGTGTGTAACATTTGTTTCTGCTTGTTACTGACAAGCTGTAAAGGATAGGTCATTTGGAGATTCCTCTTTTTGGTTCATGTGATCATTAGTAATTCATCTCTTCACACAGTGATCAGATTGTTTGATTTCATATGAAACTATTATTTTCGATAGTCTTGTTGATCCTAGGATTATTTTTCAAAGTATTGCAAATGATTAATTTTTTTAGCAAATTTTAATTTTTAAAAATTTTGTTTACTTATTTTTTGATTGAAGTATAGCTGATTTACAATGTTGTGTTGTTTCAGGTATACAGTATAGTGGCTTAATTATATATATATATTGAAATTTTTTCCATTATTATTGTTCAGTAGCTCAGTTGTCTCCAACTCTTTGTGATCCCACGGACTGCAGCACACCAGGCTTCCCTCTCCTTCACTATCTCCCAGAGTTTGCTCAAACTCTCGTCCATTGTGTCAGTAGTGCCATCCAACCAAGCATCTTTTAATTTCATGGCTGCAGTCACTGTCTACAGTGATTTTAGAGCTCAAGAAAAGGAAGTCCGTCACTGTTTCCAATTTTTTCCCATCTATTTGGCATGAAGTGATGGCATTAGTTTTTTGAATGTTTTTCTTTATAGTTTATTACAAAATACATATTTTAAAGTATTTGTTTATATACTTATTTGGAAGCATCAGCTCCTACCTGCCGCACGCAGGATCTTCACTGAGCCACATGGACCCTTTGTTGAGGCCGTGGACTCTAGTTGTGGCGTGTGTGTCTGCATATGGGCTCTGGAGCACGTGCTCTCAGTAGCAGCAGCATGCAGGGTTAGTTGCTCCACAGCCGATGCGACCTTAGTCCCTGGACCAGGGATCAGAGCCATATCTCCTACATTGCAAGGTGGATTCTTAACCCCTGGACCACCAAGGAAGTTCCAGTTATTACAAAGTATTGAGTATAGTTCTCTGGGCTATCCAGTAGGTTCTTATTGGTTATTCTCTTTGTATATAGTAGTGCCTGGGTGCTCAGTCACTCAGTCATGTCCGTCTGATTCTTTGTGACCCACATGGACTGTAGCCCACCAGGCTCCTTTGCCCATGGAATTTTCCAGGCAAGAATACTGGAGTGGGATCCTCCTCCAGGGGATCTTTCCGACCCAGGGATCGAACCCGTGTTTCCTGTGGCTCCTGCATTAGCAGCTATATTCTTTACCACTGAGCCACTTGGGAAGCATGTAGTAGTGTGTATATGTTAATCCCAACTTCCTAATTTATCCCTCCCCACTTTTGACTTTGGTAACTGTAAGTTTGTTTTCTATGTCTGTGGGTCTATTTCTGTTTTGTAGATAAGTTCATTTGTATCTATTTTTTTAGATTCCATTTATAAGTGATATCCTGTGACATTTGTCTGTCTCTGTCTGGATTACTTCTCT
Organism: Muntiacus reevesi; assembly: GCF_963930625.1. Classification (NCBI taxonomy): domain Eukaryota; kingdom Metazoa; phylum Chordata; class Mammalia; order Artiodactyla; family Cervidae; genus Muntiacus; species Muntiacus reevesi. Next base: position 156,808,749 of record NC_089252.1, on the reverse strand, counting down.
TAATATGGTTATCTCTAGATCTATCCATGTTGCTGCAAATGGCATTATTTTGTTCTTTTTTATAACTGAGTAAATATATATATATATCACATATTCTTTATCCATTCATCTGTTCGTGGACATTTAGGTTGCTTCCATGTCTTGACCATTGTAAATAGTGCTGTGATGAACATTGGGATGCATGTATCTTTTCAAATTATGGTTTGCTTCAGATATATGCCCAGGAGTGGGATTTCAGGAGCATATGATAGCTCTATTTTTAGTTTTTAAGGAACCTTCATACTATACTCCAAAGTGAATCTGTAAATTGCCTTGGGTAGGGAGTCATTTTAACAACATTAATTCTTCCGGTTCAGGAACATGGTATATCTTTCCATCCGTTTGTGTCATCTTCAGTTTTTTTCATCAGTGTCTTACCATTTTCAGAGTATAGATCTTTTGCCTCCTTAGACAGGTCTCTTTCTAGATATTTTCTTCTTTGTGATGTGATGGTAAGTGAAATTGTTTCCGTAATTTCTCTTTCTGATCTTCCATTGTGAGTGTATGGAAATGCAATAGATTTCTCTGTGTTAATTTTGTATCCTGCAACTTTATCACATTCACTGATGTGCTCTAGAAGTTTTCTGGTAGCATCTTTAGGGTTTTCTGTGTATGAAAGTAAAAATCTCTCAGTCATGTCCGACTCTATGCGACCCCATGGACTATACAGTCCATGTAATTCTCCTGGCGGAATACTGGAGTGGGTAGCTGTTCCCTTCTCCAGGGGTTTTTCCCAACCCAGGGATCAAACCCAGGTCTCCCACACTGTGGGTGAATTTTTTTACCAGCTGAGCTACCAGGGAAACAAATATAGTGTCATGTCATCTGCAGATGGTGACAGTTTTACCTCTTCTTTTCCAATTTGATTTTTTTTTTAATTTCTCTTTCTTTTTTGACTGCTATGGCCAGGACTTCTAAAACTGCACTAGCAAAAGTGTGGACATCCTTGTCTTATTCCTGATCTTAGAGGAAATGGGTTGAGTATGATGTTTACTGTGGGTTTGTCATATATGGTCTGTATTACGTTGAGATATGTTCCCTCTAGTCCCACTTTCTGGAGAGTTTTTATCATAAATGGATGTTGAATTTTATCAAAAACTTTTTCTGTATTTATTGAGATGGTCGTATGATTTTTATTCTTCAGTTTGTGAATGTGGTATTTTACACTGATTAATTTGTGGATATTGAAAAATCTTTGTATCACTGGGGTAAATACTACTTGATCATGGCAGTGTTTGACTCTGCATCCCATGAATTGCAGCATGCCATGCTTCCCTGTCCTTCAGTATTTCCCGGAGTTTGCTCAAACTCATGTCCACTGAGATTGTGATGCCATCCAACCATCTCATCCCCTGTCACCCCCTTCTCCTCCTGCCTTCAATCTTCCCTAGCATCAGAGTCTTTTCAGTCAGTTCTTTGCATCAGGTGGCTAACGTATTGAAGCTTCGGCTTCAGCAGCAGTCCTTCCAATGAATAGTCAGGGTTCATTTCCTTTAGGATTGACTGGTTTGATCTTTCAGTCCAAAGGACTCTCAAGAGTCTTCTCCAGGACCACAGTTCAAAAGCATCAATTCTTCAGCACTCAGCCTTCTTTATGGTCCAGCTCTCACATCCATACATGACTACTGGTATATGATTCTTTTAATGAATTGTTGGATTCAGTTTGCTAATATTCTGTTGAGGATTTTTCATCAGTGATATTGGCCTGTAATTTTCTTTTGGGGAGTACCTTTGTCTGTGTTCTGTATTAGGGTGATGGTGGCTTCATACCATGAGTTTGGAAGTGTACCTTTCTCTGCAGTTTTTGAAATAGTTTTAGAAAGATAGATGTTAACTTTTCTCCCAATGTTTGGTAAAATCCATGTGTTAAGTCATGTGGTCCTGGACTTTTGTTTGTTGAAAGTTTTAAAGTTACAGTTTCAATTTCAGTACTTAAAATTGGCCTGTCATATTTTCTATTTCTTCCTTGTTCATTCTTGAGAGATTGTACCTTTTTAAGGATTTATAAACCTGGGTCTCCTGCTTTGTAGGCAAATTCTTTACCATCTGAACCACCAGGAAAACCCAGCAGTCTCTTGTGGTCCTTTGTATTTCGGTGGTGTTGGTTGTAACTTCTTTTTCATTGCTAATTTTATTGATTTGGGGCTTCCCTGGTGGCTCAAACAGTAAAGAGTCTGCCTACAGACCCTGATTCGATTCCTGGATCAGTAAGATCCCCTGAAGAAGGGAGTGGCTAGCCACTCCAGTATGCTTGCCTGGAGAATTCTATGGACAGAGTAGTCTGACGAGCTACAGTCCATGAGGTCACAGAGTCAAACACAGATGAGTGACTAACACTTTCACTTTATTGATTTGGACCCTTTCGCTTTTTTTCTTGATGACTCTGAGTAAGGTTTATCAATTTTATCTTTTCAAATAACTAACTTTTAATTTTTTGATTTTCTGTTGTTTTTTAGTGTCTACTTCATTTATTTTCTTCTCTGAGACTTATGAATTCTTCTACTAATTTTGGGTTTTGCTTATTCTTCTCTCTCTAGTTGCTTTAGGTATAAGATTAGATTGTTCATTTGAGATTTTCCTTGTTTCATGATGTAAACTTATATCACTGTAAACTTCCTTCTTAGAGCTACTTTTAGAGAATAAAATTGCGTTCAATTAGAAAATGAACAGATTGTGGTTAAAGTTTGAAATATTAAGATCTAAGGCTATCGTAATGTTTACCCTTTCTTTTCCTTAAATTGCTGAAGTTAACGACAGAAAGGTAAAAACAGTGATATAAAATCCTTGAAAATCTTGTCAGCTGTGCTGTGCATTAATGAAACTGAGGTTTTCCCTTTTTGGGTGTCATGTAGTAGAATGGAACTTGAGGTACCGTGTAGAGAACCAAGAGTGATAAAGTCCAGTGAGAAGGAGCTCTTCAGTATAATCTTAGCTGATAAACTGTCTGGTCTTAATGAGTCTTGTCAGTTGCTGATTGACTTGCCTTTCTTTCCTTGGAACTTTCTCTGCATTTCATGACCTTTTTTGCTTCTATTTTTCACTTTTCTCATCTCTCGTTTATCTATTTTGGCAAATCAAATGATTGTGTCTTTCCTGTAGTTATCACAAGTCATGGGCTCATATAGAATGTTTTAACCTCAGTTCAACAGAATAGAAAACTGCATTTTCACTCCATTATCTTTTTCAGCAGAAGTATCTTCCAGTGGAAATACTACAAAACAAAATTTCATTCCCAGAATAGCACCTAGTCTTCAGAAAGTTGCATATAAAAAGAGGCAGGATGAATAAGTGTCTTTGAATCGAAGGTTCTTAGCATTTTAATCCCATTATATTTTATGATATGTTCTTTTCTTATTTATAAATTCTAAAATATTAGTTGTAACTTGCTGTAGATATAGTCACAATAGGATATAAATTAGGTATAAAATTCCTCTTAGGTCAAAAACTTAATTTTCTGCACTGAAGGAGATTATGAATTCAAAAACTGAAATGTTTAAAAATCTTTGAAAAAATCATTTTTTTAGTAAAATTGATAGTGAAACTGAAAGCCGTTCAGTGTGTTACATAATAGTATGATGATTATAATCACAGTAAATAAATAGTTGGTGATGTCATGGTGGCCCAGTAAATGTGTTATAGAAAGCATCCTGTGAATAGCAATATATAACCTCAGTGATATTATAGTAGCCTATTAAGTATGAATTGTGATGACTTGATTCTTTTCATGATTTGACAGATGCCAACTGGTTAAATGCATTTCAATTATAATTACACAAATATGTAGAGATGTGTAATGCTAAAATGTTTAATTATTTTATGCGCTAAGGTTAAGAATACTAAAAACTCAAAATTTGAAATTCTGAAATACATCTTCCATAGAAAATGCCAAGAAGTGATTTCCTATTAAATTTGCATAGATTTTAAAAATGAAATTATTAAAGATTACTGTGTGTGTGCTTGTGCTTAGTCAGTCGTGTCTGACTTTTCGTGACCCCATGGACTGTAGCCCGCCACGCTTCTCTGCCCATGGTATTTTTCAGGCAAAAATACTGGAGTGGTTTGCCATTTCATCCTCTAGGGGATCTTCCTGACCAGAGATTGAACCTGTGTCTCTTGTGTCTCCTGCATTCCTGGCAGATTCTCTACCTGCTGAGCCATCAGGGATTATTGTATTAATATATAATGATAGTGAGGAAAATTGTTATATAAATGCTGTGTCTTATTAGCAGGAATATTTATTTTGAATTCCTCCCAATTTTAGCATGCAGTGGTTTATGCCATATTTGTGTATTATTTATAAATTAATTTATAATTATAAATTTATTAGTTATAGTTATGCTATTTTATAGCTATATAATATATATCATGATTCATTTTTATTAAAGTATGTTTTCTGTTTTTCAGAAAAGAAAGATTGAAGTACTGATATTATGTTTCAATGATATGTGTTAGCCTTATTAATTTAAGAACCCAGTAATTTTTGAAGGATGCAGTGAAAAATACTCAATTATCCTTTCGGTTTGTAATTTACAAGACTAAAACTTGCATCCTAGATCTGCTTAAAACTCATGCTTATTTTTTAAAATAATTTATAGGCTAGAGAATGAAATGCTCTGTAATGTAAATATAATCTCCTACTTATAGATTATAGATTAGTGATTGTCTGCAAAAGGATAAATAATGCTATACTTAATAGAGCAGAAGACAGCAACAAGAGTCTTTTGTACCTGTCCAAGTCATATTGTCATATTGTGAAGTTTTAGTGAAGTATTTAATAGTTTATTTGGAGGGATTTGAAGAAAAGTGAGAAGAACTGAAATGAAATTATAAGATACAAAGGAAAGTTAATTGAAAAAAAAGGTTAGACAAAATTTGGTCTGGGACTCACTTCTCACTGCCCTGGAGAAGTTAATATTTGAGCCAATATATAATATTCCTTCTCTTTTGATGTGTTTGTGTGTCACTCGCTCTGAGGAATGAATTTGTCTTTGTGCCTTTGTCACTCTCTGAAACTGAGATGTGAGAGGTATTATCAGACTTTATTTTCGACTTTCCCTTACTTTACACCTTTATATTTTTTTGAAGCCTTTCAGTATCTCTTTTTGTCTCCTTCTCTTTTTTTATCTATTTCTGTCATTGATTTTCTATGGACTTATGAACCATGAACTCTATGTTTCATGGTTTACAGATAAATAAATAAATACTGCAAATGTAAATTATTACTGCTGGATAGATTAATGTTGAGTCAATAAAATAGCTTATGATACTTTCCACATTAATAAATGGATTATTTCAATTGCTTTTCTCAATAGCCTTCCAATCCTTTCTGCATTTTGCACTCAATGATATTGATATTCAGAAATATTAAAGTAGCAGTCTAAAATTTTACTCAGTAGATGGAAAAACTGAGTTAAGTACAGCTTTTTTCTTGGGAGAGGTTATGTGATTTCTGTGAGAGAAATTTAACTTTTATTTACTCAAGATCCTGGTGTTCTGGGTATTTTTTAACCAGTGAAAAAATATTTAGCTCACCGTAGTATCAACCATATTATTTTAATAATCACTCAAGTACTGATATGCTTTCATTGTTAGAAACTATTTTATTTTCAACTAGAATGCAATTATTTCCTTTTAGATTAAAATAATACATTTTTTGAATATATGTGTATTAACTTAAATGGCATTTTATGGTAAATAATTTAAATTGTGTATCTGTACATTACCATTTTGGCAGCTGTTCCTTTCTTTTTCAGCTCAGTAATGTTAATTATTCTCATTCCTTGGTTTCTAAATTAAATGACAATCAAGATACTTTCAATCCATCATGTGAAACAGCACAATCTGGACCATTATTTGAAAGATTAAACAGGTAAGCAAAGATGTTGAACGTAATAACCTTTAGCATTTATTTCTTAAATTATTAATTTGCTTTTAACAGACACAACTATTTTTAGTTAGAGATGTAAACAGACCTAAATATTACTGCTAGAAAAAAACCACTATCAATAAAATATAGTATTTCATTAAATCACTTTTAAGTAATTATTGTCGAATTGACCTTTAACTGATTTATTTTTAAAAATATTTGGGGCCAGGGTGTTTTGCACCTGTTTTATAATTTCCATGAATTACTAGTTTCCTTTACTGTGTCATATTGTATTAACTTCTTTTTCATATCTGGTAATTGATCAGTGCCCTATTTTTATTTTCTAGACGCCTGTATATAAACTCTAGTTCTTTTTTTAAAAATCCACTGAACTTGTCAAACCAGTTTGAATTGTTTCTTGTTAATTGTGATGAGAAACCTTGACTCTGTAATCCTGTCCAAGTCTTCGTATTAGTAGATAGCACCACTAGTCACTCAGTTGCTTAAGCCAAAATAAAAGTTGTCCTTGATTTCTTCCTTTTCTTCATCTCTCAATATACATTTCACCAGCAAAGTATTCTCGTTACTGCATTCTAAGAAACCTTAATATTATTTACTTACGTTTTCGTCTCTAAGGGTTCCATCCCACTCTAAGCAAACAGTGCTTCTTGCCTGGAGAATTGTAAAAGCCACAGAACACTTCTTTTTTCTCTTTGTTCTGAGATTTTTTTTAAACAACTTTATTAATGTATAATCAACATATAACAAACTGAACTTGCCTAAAATGGGCACTTTGGTAAGTTCATTTATTTTAAAAATAATGAACTTATTCATTGTCTCCTGTAGTTTCTTGGGTACCCTTGTAAATCCATTCTTCTGGTCATTTCACATTGCTTATTCCCATCCCAAGGCAACTGTTGATCTGATTTCTGTTACTATTGATTAGTCTGTAAGTGGCATTATACAGTATGTTTTCCCATTTTTGGTTTATCTTTTTTCACTCAGCATAATTACTTTGAGATTCATCTTTGTTGTTTATTGTGTGTATCAGTAAGTCTATTTCTTTTTATTTCTGAGTAGTTTTCCATTGTGTTAATATAGCAAAATTTATTCATCTGTTGATGAACAGTTGGGTTTTTTCCTCCCAGTTTTGGCTATTCCAAAATAAAACTACTGTGAACATTGTTGTTGAAATCTTGTTTGAACATATGCTTTCATTTCTGTTGGATAAGTATCTACAGGGCTTCCCTCATAGCTCAGTCGGTAAATAATCTTCCTGCAATGCAGGAGACCCGGGTTTGATTCCTGGGTTGGGAAGATTCCGTGGAGAAGGAAATGACAACCAACTCCATATTCTTTCCTGGAGAATCCCATGGACCGAAGAGCCTGGCAGGCTACAGTCCATGGGGTCGCCCAAGAGTCAGACACAACTTAGCGACTAAACCACCACCAAATACCTACATATGGAATTGCTGGTGTATGTTTAACATTTTAAGAAACTGGCAGACTTGTTTCCCAAGTGATTTATGTCATTTCTACATTCCATCAGCAAAGAATGAGAGTTCCATTTGCAGTACATCCTTGACAACACTTGGTGTGGTTAGTCTTTTAGAATTTATGCTACTTTAGTCAGCATGTAATGGTATCATATTGGGGTTTTAATGATGTTGGCATTTTTCATGTGCTTACTAATCATTTATGTATGTTTGGTGAAATGCTTAGCCTTTTCATTTTCTTAATGGTGTCTTCTTGACATTAACCTTTCTTTTTTTTAACAGAGGTTTTAATTTTGATGAAATGCAATTGGTTAATTTTTTATTTATGAATCATGCATATGGTGTCAAAGCTAACAAGTCTTTGCCTGAGGCACGGTTATGAAGATTTTCTCTTATGTTTACTTCTGTCTTGTGATTTTCAATGTAACATTTTCCACTTTGAGTTAATTTTTTATGTATGGTGTGAGGATCATAAGGATATGGTGTGATGAAATAAGGAACTATTTTCATCATTTGCATTTATGGAAAGAAAAGAATATCTTTACCCCATGGAGTGCTTTGAGATGTTTGTTGAAAATTAATTGACAAAAATATAAATTATTTTCCCCTGTAATGTCATTTCTGTTTTATTGAAAAATCATGTCTGTTTTTATGTTTGTCACACTGTTTCAACTACTAAAGCTTTACTGTAAGTTTTGAAATTCGGAATTGTATTAGTCCTCCAATTTATTCTTCTTTTTCAAAAATGTTTTAGCTTGCCTTAGTCCTTTGCATTTTCATATGAATTTTAGGAACAGCCTGTCCATTTCTGGGGAAAAGGAAGTTTAATTTGATTTTTATAGGGATTGTTTTGAATCTATAGACCAATTTTGGGAAAATTTTAACATTTTAACAATAGTGGCCCTTCTAACCCATGAACATGAAATGTTTCTCCTAGTCAATTTTTATCATATGTATATCATAAGAGCTTTATTCTTAATAGTCCCAAACTTGAACTAACCCAGATGTCCATTAAGAATATTATATAATATTCATATAATGGAATAGTACACAGAAATGAAAAAAGTGAACTGCTAATATATGTCATAGCAAGCAAGAATATGCATAAATCTCAATATAAGAAGATAATCATTGTATAATTTAATTTACATGACTTTCAGACAACAAGCAGAATAGTGGTTACTTTTTGGGGGTGTGAACTTAGAGGGCATGAGAGAACTTTCCAGTGTACTTGAAGTGAGCTTTTCTTTCTCTTCAGCTTTATTGACTTATAATTTGATGAATAAAAGTTGTATGTATTTAAGTTGTCTGCTCTGATGATTTAATAGGCATACACATATTCAAATGATTAGCATAATCAAGCTAATTGACACATCAATCACCTCACATAGTTACCATTATTATATGTATGGTGAGACCATTTAAGATCTATTCTGTTAACAAATTTCAAGAGTAAATGTAGCATTAAGAACTATAGTCACCGTGTTGTACATTAGATCCCCAGAGCTTATTCATCTTGTGACTGGAAATTTGTACACTTGGACCAATATCTTTCCATTTCCCCCACTTCCTCAGTCCCTAGCAACCATGATACTACCCTCTGCATGTTTTAATTTGGGATTCTACATTTAAGTGAGATCTTACAGTATTTTTCTGTGTCTGGTTATTTCACTTAGCGTAATATCCTCCCTGTTCATTCGTGTTGTCATAAATAGAAGAATTTTTATTTTTAGAGATGAATAATATTCCATCTTATTTAACATCCTTTCATTTTTTCTCAGTAATTACAATAGCATTTTATGTAATGAAATTAATTACAGTAGCTTTCAATAAACCTCATGCTTACATTGTTAAATAGGTATTTTATTCTTTTTATGCTGTTATGAATGGAATTATTTTCATTTTTTAAAACTTTTTTGAGGTATAGTTGATTTACACTTGTTAATTTCTGCTGTATAGCAAAATGACACAGTTAAACATATATATTTCTTTTTCATCTTCTTTTCCACTATGGTTTATCACAGGTTATTGAATATATTTTCCTGTGCTATACAGTAGGACCTTGTTGTTTATCCACCCTATATATAATAGCTTGCATCTACTATTCCCAAACTCCTAATCCTCCCCTCCCCCAAGCCCCACTTGGCAACCACAAGTCTGTTCTCTGTATCCATGAGTCTGTTTCACAGATAGGTATGTTTGTGGCATATTTTAGATTCTACATATAAATGATATCATATGGTATTTGTCTTCCTCTTTCTGACTGACTGCTTAGTGTGATAACCTCTAGGCCCATCCAAGTTGCTGCAGATGGCATTATTTCATTCTTTTTTATGGCTGAGTAATATTCCATCATATATATTTAATATGTATCTTTTTATCCATTCCTCTGTCAGTGGACATTTAGGTTATGTCCATGTCTTGGCTATGGTAAATAGTACTGCTACAAATATAGAGGTGCATGTATCTTTTGCATTATAGTTTTATCTGGGTATATGCCCATAAACGAGATTACTGGATCATATGGTAGTTCTATTTTTAGCTTTTTAAGGACCCTGTCCATACTGTTTTCCACAGTGCTGTACCAAATTACATTCCTGCCAGTAGCAAAGGAGGGTTCCTTTTACCCCACACCCTCTCCAGCATTTGTTTGTAGACGTTTTAATTGTGGCCATTCTGACTGCTGTGAGGTCAGAAGTTTTGATTTGCATTTCTCTAATAGAGAATCTTTTCATGCACCTATTGACCATACATATGTATTCTTTGGAGAATTGTTTATTTAGGTCTTCTGCCCATTTTCAATTAGGTTATTTATCTCTTTGTTACTGAATTGTAAGAGCTGTTTTTCTATTTGGGAAGTTAATCCCTTGTCAGTTGTATCATTTGCAGATGTTTCCTCTCAGTCTATAGGTTGTCTTTTCGTTTTGCTTATGGTTTCTTTTGCTGTGCAAAAGCTTGCAAGTTTGATTAGATCCCATTTGTTTATCTTTGCTTTTATTTCTGTTGCCTTGGGAGACTGACCTAAGAAAATACTGGGTACAATTTATGTCAAACAATGTTTTGCCTGTGTTCTCTACTAGACATTTTACAGTGTTTTGTCTTATATTTAAGTCTTTAGGCCCTTTTGAGTTTATTTTTGTGTAAATTGGAAGTGTGTGCTCTTAACTTCATTGATTTCTGTGTAGCTGTCTAACTTTTCCAGTACTACTTGCTGAAGAAATTACCCTTTCCCCATTGTGTATTCTTGCCTCCTTTGTCAAAGATTAACTGTCTGTAGTTGCATGGATTTATTTCTGGGCTGTCTACTCTGGTGTATTGATCCACATGTCTGTTTTTGTGCCAGTCACATGCTGCTTTGATTATTACAGCTGTGTATTATTATCTGAAGTCTAGGAGAGTTATGACTCCTGCTCTGTTCTTTTCCTCAGGATTCCTTTGGCAATTCTGGGTCTTCTATAGTTCCATATAAGTTTTAGGATTATTCATTCTAGTTCTGTGAAAAAACATCATGGGTAATTTAATAGGGATCACATTAAATCTGTAGATTGCTTTGGATAGTATGGCCATTGTAACAGTATGGATTCTTCCAACCCAAGAACATGGGATATCTTTCCATTCTTTGAATTGTCTTCAATTTCTATTGTTAGTGTTCTGTAGTTTTCAGATATGTGTTTCACCTCCTTAGTGAGATTTATTCCCAAGCATTTTTTGATGCAGTTTTGAAAGATACTAATTTTTTTCATGTTCCCTTTCTCTTATTTTATTGTTAATGTAAAGAAATGGAACCAATTTCTGTATATTAATATTATATCCTGCTACTTTGCTGAATTTATTAGTTATAATAATTTTTGTATGGAGTCTTTAGTGATTTCTATATATAATATCATGTCATCTTACCATCAAGTGGTAAATTGACAATTTTGCTAATTCCCTACCAGTTCAAATACCTTTTCTTTCTTTTCCTTTTCTGATTGCTGTGGCTGGGGCTCCCAATATAATGTTGAAGTGAAGTGATGAGAGTGGGTATCCTTGTTTGGTTCCAGATTTTAGCAGAAAGGATTTTAGCCTTTTACCATTGAGTATAGATATGAGTCTGACATAAATAGTTTGTATTATGTTGAAATATATTCTCTCTCTACCCTTTCATAAGGGTTTCTGTCATGAATTGATGTTGAATTTTATCAATTTTTTTTTCTGTATCCTGTGGTTTTATCTTTTCTTTTGTTGATGTATCATATTGATTTGTGTATGTTGAACTATTCTTGTAACTGTGAGATAACTCCAACTTGGTATTGGTGTATGATCTTTTTTATGTGTTGTTGGATTCGATTTCCTAATGTTTTATTGAGAATTTCTACATCTATGTTCATCAAAGATATTGGCCTATAATATTCTTCTTACTAAAAAAACAGTGGGTCTGTAATGAAATCAAAGAAATTTGGAAAATACCTTGAAGTTGGGTTCTCTGGTGGCTCAGTGTTAAATAATCTGCTTGTCAATGCAGGAGGCACAGGTTTGATCTCTTGTCCAGGAAGATCCCACATGTCATGGAGTAGCTAAGCCCATGTGCCACAACTACTGAGCCTGTGTTCTAGAGGCCAGGAACTGCAACTATTGAGCCTTTGTGCTTCAATACTGAAGCCTGCATGCCCTAGAGCCTGTGCTCCACAACAAGAGAAACCACCACAATGAGAAGCCCATGTACTGCAATGAAGAGTAGCTCTGGCTCGCCACAACTAGGGAAAAGCCTGCACAGCAATGAAGACCCAGCACAGCCAAACATTAATTAATTAACTAAAAAATACCTTGAGGCAAATGATAATGAAAACACAACCTTACAAAATTTATGGGATACAGCAAAAGGTGTTCTTAGAGGGAAGTTCTAAAAAGAATTAGACAAAGAATGAACAAAACCTAAAGTCAGCCAAAGGAAGCAGATAATAAAGATAAGAGGAAATAAAATAGAGATTAAAAACAGTAGAAAAACTCAATATAACTGAGTTACTTCATTGAAAAGGTAAACAAAATTAACAAACCTTTGGCCAGGCTCATAAGGAAGAAAAGAAAGAAGAACCCCAAAAAAGGAAAGTAAGAAATGAAAGGGGAGAAACCATAATTGATACTGCAGAAATAGAAATTAAAAAAAAAAAGGTTAAGAAATTACTGTGAATAATTATTTGTGAACAAAGTTGATAATCTAAAAGAAATGGACAATTTTCTAGAAGCATACAGCTTGCCAAAACTGAGTCAAGAATAAATAGATAAATTTAACTGGTCAATTGCTAGAAATAAAATAGAATCTGTAATAATAATAATAAACGCCCCTACAAACATAAGTCCAGGACCAGATGGCTCCACAGGTGAATTCTACCAACATACAAAGAAAAAATTATACCAATTCTTTTCTAACTCTTCAAAAAAATTGAAGAAAAAAGAATACTCTCAAAGACATTCTCTGAAGCCACCCATCAGTCTGATACCAAAACCAGACAAAGATACCACCAAGAAAGAAAATTACAGGCCAACATCCTTGCAATTATTTTATTTTCTTAAAATTGTTTTGTTTTGTTGAAAAGGATCCTGATTGAGATATGTTTATGAAAAAAATAAAATCTGAGCTGTTTCTTCACAAATCTTAAAAGAGACTGGAAAAAGTCAGTTTTCATTCCAACCCCAAAGAAAGGCAATGCCAAAGAATGTTCAAACTACCACACAGTTGCACTCATCACAGTAATTGCACGTTACACACTATCAAAGTAATGCTCTAAATACTCCAAGCCAGGCTTCAACAGTATGTGAACCGGGAACTTACAGATGTTCAAGCTGGATTTAGGAAAGACAGGGGAACCAGAGATCAAACTGCCAGCATCCATTGAATCATCAAAAAAGCAAGAGAGTTCCAGAAAAACATCTACTTCTGCTTTATTGACTATGCCAAACCCTTTGACTGTGTGGATCACAACAAACTGTGGAAAACGCTTAAAGAGATGGGAATAGCAGACCACCGGACCTGCCTCCTGAGAAATATGTATGCAGGCCAAGAGGCAGCTGTTAGAACTGAACTTGGAACAATAGACTGGTTCCAAATCTGGAAAGGAGTATGTCAAGGCTATATATTGTCACCCTGCTTATTTAACTTCTGTTCAGAGTACATCATGCTAAATGTCAGACTGGATGAAGCACAAGCTGGAGTCAAGATTGCCAGGAGAAATATCAGTAACCTCAAATATGCAGATGACACCACCCATATGGCAGAAAGCAAAGAAGAACTAAAGAGGAGCCTCTTGATGAAAGTGAAGGAGAAGAGTGAAAAAATTGGCTTAAAACTCAACATTCTGAAAACAAAGATCATGGCATCTGGTCCCCTCACTTCATGGTGACTAGATGGCGAAACAGTGGAAACAGTGAGAGACTTTATTTTCTTGGGCTCCAAAATCACTGCAGATGGTGACGGCAGCCTTGAAATTAAAAGACACTTGCTCCTTGGAAGAAAAGCTATGACCAACCTAGACACATATTAAAAAGCAGAGATGTTATTTTGCCAACAAACGTTCATCTATTCAAACTATGGTTTTTCCAGTAGTCATGTATGGATGTGAGAGTTGGACTATAAAGAAAGCTGAGTGCCAAAGAATTGATGCTTTTAAACTGTCCTGTTGGAGAAGACTCTTGAGAGTCCCTTGGATTGTATGGAGATCCAACCAGTCCATCCTAAAGGATATCAGTCCTGAATAGTCATTGTAAGGACTGATGCTGAAGCTGAAACTCCAATCCTTTGGCCACCTGATGCGAAGAACTAACTCATTTGAAAAGACCCTGATGCTGGGAAAGGTTGAAGGCAGAAGGAGAAGGGGATGACAGAGGATGAGATGGTTGGATGGCATCACCAACTCAATGGCCATGAGTTTGAGTAAGCTCTGGGAATTGGTGATGGACAGGAAAGCTTGGTGTGCTCCAGTCCATGGGGTCTCAAACAGTCAGACATGCCTGAGTGACTGAACTGAACTGAACTGATCCATACTAAGTCAAACAAGTGGAATCAAAATGTTATAATATGTATAATATATATATTTTAGAAAACTTAAGAATTTTTGCCTAACTTAAAAATTTATGACATTTTGATTCCACTTGTTTGACCTGCAATTATTTTCCTAATTTTATTTTTGAATGGGCTTCCCTTGTGGCTCAGCTGGTAAAGAATCTGCCTGCAATTTTTGAATAGCCTGGCAGGCTACAGTCCATGGGGTCTCAAAAAAATTGAACACATCTTAGTGATTAAACAACAAATACAATATCATATTTAATTACTCTTTTGTCTGTGTCATTTCCTCAGGTAAGAATTGTGGAGTGGGTTTGCATATTCTTCTCCAGGGGATCTTCCAAGCCCATGGATCAGACCCATATCTCCTGCTTGGCAGGAAGATTCTTTCCTGCTGTGCTAGCTGGGAAGGCCAAGTATGATGTTACCTTTAGATTTTTGTAGGTGCCTTTTGTTCGGCTGCACTTCTATTCCTAGTTTATAGAAGGTTTTTATCATTGATTTGGTCAAATGCTCATTCTATGTCCTTTGAGATTATCACGTAGTTTGTTTTTATTCTACTAATATATACATTACCTTACTGTCAAATGTTAAACCACCTTGCCTTCCTGGCATAAAGGCTGCTTAGTCATGTTCTATAACCCATTTCATAAAGTGCTGGATTTTTTTTTTGGTAATATTTTGTTGATGATTTTTAAAAATATGTAGAGAGACTTATTTTATTATAGTTAATTCTTGTACAGCACAGTAACTAAGTTATACATTTATGTTGGATCTATTTTTTTCATATTCATTTCTGTCATGGTTTATCATAGGATTTTTTTAACTGGAGTGTATTTGTTTTGCAGTGTTGTGTTAGTTTCACCTGTACAACAGCATGAATCAGCTCTATGCACATGTATCTCCTCCCTCTGCAGCCTCCTTCCCATCCCCACCATCCCACTCCTCTAGGTTATCACAGATCACCAAGCTGAGCTCCCTGTGCTGTATGTACAGCTAGCTATCTGTTTTATACATGATCATATATGCATGTCAATTCTGCTTGCATCTATTTCATGGCGAATATTGGTCTGAATTTTTCTTTACTCATAATGTCTTTGTCTGGCTTTGGTACCAGAGTCATGATACTGGCTTCATAGCACAAGTTGGAAAATGTTTCAGCCTCTATTAATGGATGTATTTGTGGAGGCTGGTTGTGTGCATGCCAAGTCACTTCAGCCGTGTTCGACTCTTTGTGACCTGTGGACTGTGGCCCGCCAGTCTCCTCTGTCCATGGGATTCTCCAGGCAAGAATACTAGAGTGGGTTGCCATGTCCTCCTCCAGGGAATCTTCCCAACCCAGGGATCAACCCAGGTCTCCTGCATCTCTAAATTGCAGGCAGATTATTACCACTGAGCCACTGGGGTGTGGTTAATTTTTCTTTAAATGTTTCTGCACCTGGACTTTTCTTAGAAAACTTTTAACTAATAATTATTTTTTATTTTTTGCTTCTTACAGATTTACTCAGATTTTTAAATTTCCTTTTAATTTCTTTGTCATAATGTGTGTTTTTATAGGATTTCATCCATTTCATCTAAGTTATATTATTTGTTATTATATAGTTATTCATGGTATTCCCATAGTCACTTTAATTTCTGTAAAAGTGTTGATATCTCTTCTTTAATTCCAGATATGTGTCTTTTCTACTTTTTTGATTACTTGATTAGTATACCTAAATTTTTGCTAATTTTATTTGCTAAATTTTCAGTTTTATCAATTTTCTCTATTATTGTTTTTGTTTGCTTTCTATTCCACTAGTATCTGCCCTGATGTTTACGCAGATCCTTAGTCACATCTGACTTTTGTGACCCAATGGGCTGTAGCCTGCCAGGCTCCTGTGTTTATGGGATTCTTCCAGTAAAAGTACTGGAGTGGGGTGCCGTTTCCTCCTCCAGGGGATCTTCCCCACCCAGGGACCGAACCCCCATTTCTCATGTCTCCTATGCTGGCCGGTGGATTCTTTACCACTAGCGCCACCTTCTCATTGTTGTTCAGTTGCCAAGTCGTATCCGACTGTTTGCGACCCCATGAACTGCAGCACCCCAGGCTTCCTTGTCCTTCACTGTCTCCCAGAGCTTGCTCAGACTCATATCCATCTAGTCAGTAATGCCATCAAATCCACTCATTCTCTTCTGTCCCCTTTTCCTCTTGCCCTCAGTCTTTCCCAACATCAGGGTCTTTTCCAATGAGTTGGCTCCTTGCATCAGGTGGCCAAAGTATTGGACCATCAGCTTAAGCACCAGTCTTTCCAATAAATATTCAGGGTTGATTTCCTTTAGAACTGACTGGTTTAATCTCCTTAACAGACCAAAGGACTCTCAAGAGTCCTCTCTAGCACCACAGTTCGAAAGCATCAATTCTTTGGCACTCAGGTTTCTTTATGGTCCAATTCTAGCATTCATACATGACTACTGGAAAAACCATGACTTTCACTAGACTGACCTTTCTTGGCAAAGTGATGTCTCTGGTTTTTAATATACTGTCTAGATTTGTCATAGGTTTTTTTTCCAAGGAGCAAGCATCTTTTAATTCTGTGACTGCAGTCACTAGCCACATTGATTTTGGAGCCCAGGAAAATGAAATCTGACACCGTTTCTACTTTTTCCATATCTATTTGCCATAAAGTGATAGGACTGGATGCCATGATCTTCATGTTTGAATGTTGACGTTTAAGCCAGCATTTCCACTTCACCTTTGTCAAGAGGCTGTTTAGTTCCTCTTCATTTTCTGCCATTAAAGTGGTTTAATCTGCATATCTGAGAGTGTTGCTTCTTCTCCAGGCAATCTTGACTCCAGCTTATGAGTCCCTCAGTCCAGCATTTCATGTGATATACTACTATGCATGTAAGTTAAATAAGCAGGGTGACAATATACAACCTTGACATACTCCTCCCCAGTTTTCAACCAGTTCATTTTTCCATGTGCAGTTTTAATTGTTGCTTTCTGTCATACATACAGGTTTCTCAGGAGTCAGGTAAGGTGGTGTCTGGTATTCCTATCACTTTATTAATTTTCCAAGTTTGCTGTGATCCACACAGTCAAAGGCTTTACTGCAGTCAGTGAAGCAGATGTTTTTTCTCCAGTGCCACCTGGGAAGCCTCAAAAATGTGTAAGTAGAGCTTCTGTTGTTGCTGTTGTTACAGTGACTAATTAGAGCATTCTTTGGCAAGGTGTTTATTTGGGATTGGAATGAAAACTGACCTTTTCCAGTCCTGTGGCCACTGCTGAGTTCTCCACATTTGCTGACGTATTGAGTGCAGCACTTTCACACCGTCACATTTTAGGACTTGAAATAGATCAACTGGAATTCTGTCACCTCCACTAGCTTTGTTCGTAGTGATGCTTCTTTCTAAGGCCCATTTGGCTTTGCGTTCTAGAATGTCTGGTTGTAGGTGAGTGATCACACCATTGTGATTATCTGGGTCATGAAGATCTTTTATGTATGGTTCTTCTGTGTATTCTTGCCACCTCTTCTTAACATCCTCTGCTTCTATTAGGTCCATACCATTGCTGTCCTTTATTGTGCCCATCTTTGCATGATATGTTCCCTAGGTATCTCTAATTTTCTTGATGAGATCTCTAATCTTCCCACTCTATTATTTTCCTCTATTTCTTTGCATTGATCACTGAGGAAGGCTTTCTTTTCTCTCCTTGCTATTCTTTGGAACTCTGCATCCAAGTAGGAATATCTTTCCTTTTTTCTTTTGCCTTTTGCTTCTCTTCTTTTCTCAGCTATTTTTCCTCCTCAGACAACCATTTTGCCTTTTTGCATTTCTTTTTCTTGGGGTTGGTTTTGATCACCACCTACTGTACACTGTCATGAACTTCCATCCATAGTTCTTCAGGCACTCTATCAGGTCTAATCTCTTAATCTATTTGTCACTTCCACTGTATAATCATAAGGGATTTGATTTAGGTCATACCTGAATGGTCTAGTGGTTTTCCATACTTTCTTCCATTTCAGTCTAAATTTTGCAATAAGAAGTTCATGATCTGAACCACAGTCAGCTCCTGGTCTTGTTTTAGCTGACTGTATAGAGCTTCTCCATCTTTGGCTGCAAAGAATATAATCAATATGATTTCGGTATTGACCCTCTGGTGATGTCCATGTGTGGAGTCATCTCTTGTGTTGTTGGAAGAGGGTGTTTGCTCTTTGTTGGCAAACAGTGCATTTTCTTGGCAAAACTCTGTTAGCCTTTGCCCTGCTTCATTTTGTACTCCAAGCCAAAATTTGCCTATTGTTCTAGGTATCTCTTGACTTCCTACTTTTGCATTCCAGTCCCCTATAATGAAAAGGACATCTTTGGGGTATAAGTTCCAGAAGTCTTATAGATTGCCAGGGTTCAGCGTTGGCAGGATCCAGGGGTACCCTCAGGATGAACGGCATCGGTGAGAGAGAGAGAGAGAGACCAGACTGGGGGTGTGCATCAGAGTCTGGCAAATCTTTATTTTTTACCGTAGCTTTTATATCCTAAGTTAGTACATTTCTAAGGGGAAGATAGTTTAACATTGCATCAGCTTGTCCTTCACGAAACCAGGTTGTTTTCTGCATACTTCTTTGTGAGAGTCTTGTACATTATCTTCTGGCCATGGGACCTATTGACATTTTATGACCTAGGTGAATGGAAAGCTGTTTTCTGTAAGGTCAGTCCTTTTGGAGAAGTTATCAGTTAAATTTATCTAAAAGGTTTACCACACAAAGACGCTGCAGCTGCAGTGAGGCAGCCCCTGTTTAGCATTCCTGGTTAAAATTAACAATTCTAAACTCTTATTTTTCTAAATCTTTAACTATAACCACTTTTTTTTTAATAATCACTTTTAGAATAATATTTTTGTGTTCCCTAATAGGGCTTCCTCACCCCCAAAGGGCTCTGTGCCTATTAGGGCTTTTTGTGTGATCAGGTTCTTCATGCTGTTTATGATTAAGGTGTTGTGAGCAGTCATGTGGATTAGTACGCATTTGCCAAGCAGGCTAGAATGCCAGCAAAGGGGTCTAAATTGAAACACTCCTTTCATCCTGGATAATCTTATAGGATACCACCGTCCAGGGGACATATTGATTTAAGTTCTAAGTTGATTCTGTTTGGAGAGAGATCGGGGAAGGCCTTCTACCCGTGTCACAGAAATTAGGGAGTAGTCTAATATAGCAGGCATCGGAAAGACAGAGATCATCTTTAAGGTGAGCCCCGGGGCAGCTTTTCGAAATCCCCGAGGTCCTGATCTGCCTTGCTTGTCAGGTCTTCTCCTCATGACCTTGTCATGGGTGGAATCTCATGTGCTGGCTCCCGGCAATAAGTCTTCATAGAACAGTTCAACTTAGCTTCTTCAGCATTACTGGTTGGGGCATAGACTTGGATTACTGTAATATTGAATGGTTTGCCTTGGAAGCGAAGAGAGATCATTCTGTCATTTTTGAGGTTGCACCTAAGTACTGCATTTTGGACTCTTTTGTTGACTATGAGGGCTACTCCATTTCTTCTTGCCCACAGTAATAGATATAATGGTCATCTGAGTTAAATTCACCCGTTCCAGTCCATTTTAGTTCACTGATTCCTAAAATGTTGATGTTCACTCTTTCCATTTCCTGTTTCACCACTTCCAATTTACCTTGATTCACGGACCTAAAAAGCAGAGGCATTACTTTGCCAACAAAGGTCTGTCTAGTTAAAGCTATGGTTTTTCCAGTAAACATGTATGGATATGAGAGTTGGACTATAAAGCTGTGTTGAAGAATTGATGCTTCTGAACTGTGGTGTTGCAGAAGATTCTTGAGAGTCCCTTGGACTGCAAGGAGATCCAACCAGTTGTTGCTAGAGGAAATCAATCCTGAATATTCATTGGCAAGACTGATGCTGAAGCTGAAACTCCAGTACTTTGGCCACCTGATGTGAAGAATGGACTCATTTGAAAAGACCCTGATGCTGGTAAAGATTGAAGCAGGAGGAGAAGGGGATCACAGATGATGAAATGATTGGATGGCATCACCAACTCGATGGACATGAGCTTGAATAAGCTCTGGGATTTGGTGATGGACAGGGAAGCCTGGCGTGCTGCAGTCCATGGGGTCGCAAAGAGTTGGACACAACTGAGTGACTCAACTGAACTGACAGTGGCTAGGGAATTGAAAGGGCCTAGAAACCTTCTAATGTAAGAAGAAATTATTCAGAACTGGGTATTTTAAATTTTAGTCTAAATGATAATGACTGAAGTTTAGTCTAAATCATCTCCAAATATTGGATGCAAAAGAGGCATAAGATCAATTTTGTCTAGGGTTCTTCTAAAAATAACTCTGGAGAAATTAGAGAAATGTTAAAAAGTACATTCTTGGTCAATACTTAAGAGAAGTTTTGACAATCAAAGGAGACAGAACTGACAAGGTGATGAATCCCCTTCATCTGACTCACTCAACTAGAGACAGTTTAACAGAGATGTGTTTTGTTTGCAAATATAGATTTTAAAATAAATTGTTAAAAATACAGACATTATACGTTAGTGTCAAACTTATTTTGAAAAATAGATCTCTTACTTATTAGTCATGAGACTGTAGCTAACTTACTTATATCTTTTGACATTTTGTCTACCTCATCTAGACTAGCAATAGCATCTTTCGTTCATGGTTATATGGAAAAATCAATGTGATGATATATTGAAATTGCCCATGTCCCATAAATGCACTAAATCAGCTGCTAATAATTTTTTTTAGTTTTTATGGAAGGCTTCCAAAATTATTCACAGGTAGATTTTTTTTTTCATTTATTTATATTAGTTGGAGGCTAATTACTTTACAATATTGTAGTGGTTTTTGCCATACAATGATATGAATCAGCCATGGATTCACATGTGTTCCCCATCCTGAAGACCCCTCCCACCTCCCTCCCCATTCCATCCCTCTGGGTCATCCTAATGCACAAGCCCTAAGCACTTGTCTCATGCAACAAACCTGGACTGGCGATCTGTTTCACAGTTGATAACATACATGTTTCAATGCTATTCTCTCAGATCATCCCACCCTGGCCTTCTCCCAGAGTCCAAAAGTCTGTTCTATACATCTGTAACTCTTTTTATTTTCTTTTTATTAATTATTAATTTTTATTTATTTATTTTTCCATTTATTTTTATTAGTTGGAGGCTAATTACTTTACAATATTGTAGTGGTTTTTGCCATACATTGACATGAATCAGTCATGGATTTACATGTGTTCCCCATCCCGATCCCCTCTCCCGCCTCCCTCTCCATCCCATCCCTCTGGGTCTTCCCAGTGCACCAGCCCTGAGCACTTGTTTCATGCATCCAACCTGGGCTGGTGATCTGTTTCACCCTTGATAGTATACTTGTTTCAATGCTAGTTTCTCAGAACATCCCACCCTCACCTTCTCCCACAGAGTCTAAAAGTCTGTTCTGTACATCTGTGTCTCTCTTTCTGTCTTGCATATAGGGTTATCGTTACCATCTTTCTAAATTCCATATATACTGTATTGGTCTTTATCTTTCTGGCTTACTTAACTCTGTCTAATGGGCTCCAATTTCACCCACCTCATTAGAACTGATTCAAATGTGTTCTTTTTAACGGCTGAGTAATATTCCATGGTGTATATGTACCACAGCTTCCTTATCCATTCATCTGCTGATGGGCATCTAGGTTGCTTTCATGTCCTGGCTATTATAAGCAGTGCTGCAGTGAACATTGGGGTACACATGTCTCTTTCAATTCTGGCACATTTTTGCAAATGTTTAGAATGATGATTTGCATTTGTAGTATGCTTTCTAACTTATGCAGTGCTTTTAAATCTATTTTCTCATTTAGAGTAACAGAATTTTCTCTGGTGTTGATAGTGTATATTACTGCATACCATAGGTTATGTCTTTTGGTATAACAGAGTAACATTATTCCACCCCAAATACCAGTAAGACCCATATTGAGAAATAATGTAGGATCATGACCTAAGAGCATTCATGGACAAAACACCTCTCTCTTCTTAATACCTTAATAGTAAAATATTTTATCTCTCTGTCCACAATACGACACACTCACTGCCTAGAACAGAGTAGTATGTTAATTAAAAATAAAATTGGAACTCAATCATAGTTTTAGTTGGTATCTCTAATCTCTGGAAAAAAGCCAATCCTATGTAAATTTGTAGATACTCAAGGCAACAAAATTCAGAATATCGTGATTTCCAGTTACTTTCCATGATAGTTTTGATTCTTTTATATAAATTGGACATAGTTTAGAATTATGATTTCTGCATTAGATGGGAATTTGCAAGGTACTTAGTCAGATCTTTTTTTCTAATTAATTTTTTCTCTTGGATTTATTGTCAGTACTTATGTATACATTTGTATGTATATTGGTCTTCCTTGGGAACTTGAGAGAGATTTTGTTAGGTTGAGGTCCTTGTTAGATTGAGAAATATCTGATAGAATGTTCTTACAACAATTTTATTTGACATTTTAACACTAAGGATAATTGTCTTCCCTGCATAGTCTTCAAAATACCTTTCTTTATTTAAATGAAGCAGCATTTATGTTCAGAGTTTGTCTAGGTTATTCCATAGACATTATTATGGGATTAGTCATCTTTTGTTTTGTTCATATAAGTTGAACCGAATACTAGTATTTCATGTTGAAGTACAAAATTAAGTGTAGATTATTTTTATACTCACTAAGATACTAAGATAGCATATTAAACAAATTTCCACTCAAGGCAATATCATTTATTTAAATTTTTAAAATGTAAACATGGTCTGCTTAAATGTTAATAGCTACTCAATATATTCTGTAAGAATTTAGCCTCAGGTGTTTCTGAATGAGAATGCCCTGTTCTTTTCTTGCTAAATATGTTTTTATTTATCCTAAAGTCCAGGAACTAGAAACTTCCTTACAAGGACACCTACTGTAGTTGTAGGTGAAGATTGTAGAAGCATGGATGAGAGAAGACAGACGGACTTCATTACTGAAAATAACTCATTACGACATATTTGGAAAGAAAATAAAAAAAAGTTTTCAAATGAAGATATGAACCAGCAAACCTTCACCCTTCTATCAGATAATTGTGACTCTTTTATTAGTGAAAATATGATCAATTTATTAAACATAGACCAACAGAAGATAAAGGAAACCTTTGACAAGTATGGTTATGATAATACACGAGATACGTGTGTAGTCATTGAGTCTGATAAAAACCATTTCACTGGTAGCCACATTAAAAGTATCTTTACAGATCTAGAGTTGGGTTTTAGTAATTCTACTTTTAAAATATCAAGTCATTCAGAAAAGTGTCAGCCAAACAAGATTTGCCAGAAAGAGTACAAGAATAATGAAAGAAATAATTTTAGTACATCTTTTGAGAAAGATTTTTATTCAGCCAGCTCTAATAAAAAAGGTTGGTGTTACATATGAAAAATGTAATTATCTGTTGGATTTTTTTTGTTTTTAGTTTTAATGAATATGTGTGTGCACGCGTGTGTGTGTGTGTTTGGAGGAATATGAAATTAAAAATAGGATGACATTATATGACATTGTAGACCAGTGGCATCCCTTTATATGGGTCATGCTAAAGTTTTATTTCAATGCATAATTTTATTTTTAAAGGAAAATTTGAAAGTGATTACCAAGAGAAGATATACCAGGAAAAAATACAGAAATATTCAGTGAACCATATGTAAGTTTTTAGATGAATCTAAGTAATGCAAATTGGGGTCTAAAATAATGCATTTTGAAGGATACAAAGTGAAGTAGACATATTGCTGTCTTAGGGTGGGCAGACTGGACTTAGAAATCAGTTGTCAGGGACTTCCCTGGTGGTCCAGTGGCTCAGATTCAATGCTCCCAATGCAGGGGGTCCGGATTCAATTCCTCCTCAGGGAACTAGACTCCACATAAAACAACTAAGAGTTTGCTTGCTGCAACTAAAGACCTGGTGCAGCCAAATAAATAAATATTTTTAAAAAATCAGTTGTCAGAACCTTGGTAATATCACCCTAGTTGATAATTTGGTCCTCATATTAACCAGTGCAAAAATATCTAAGTCATAGTGTTCAGTTCAGTTCAGTCGCTCAGTCGTGTCCCGACTCTTTGCAATCCCATGGGCTGTAGTACGCCAGGCTTCCCTGTCCATCACAAACTCCTGGAGCTTTCTCAAACTCATGTCCATCGAGTCAGTGATGCCATCCAATCATCTCATCCTCTGTCATCCCCTTCTCCTCCTGCCTTCAATCTTTACCAGCATCAGGGTCTTTCTAGTGAGTCACTTCTTCTCAGGTGGCCAAAGTATTGGAGTTTCAGCTTCAGCATCAGTCCTTCCAGTAAATATTCAGGACTGATCTCCTTTAGGATGGACTGGTTGGATCTCCTTCTAGTGTTAGTTGTGTTAGTTAACTCCTTATAGCATTAGTTGATTTGAAAAAACTGATTTATGTGTTCAGCAAGTTTATTTACCCTCCAGAATGTCAATTTATTAATTTATAGTAAGAAATAGAAGGATGACATATATAGGAATGCTGACTGGCATGATAAGCATATTTTCTACATTTTGGCAGCTCTTCATGGGAAATTTGCTTGGTTAATACAGACTCATATGAGGGAGTAATAGAAGTCAAAGGTTAATAGCATAAGCAAGCATATCAACAATTTATAGGACTGATATTATAGATAATTAAAGAAAACTTGGTTCAGAATGAGCTTAACTTTCATGGTAATAGTTATGATTTACTTATTTATTATTTATTTTCAGTCTTGATAATTGAAAATCATGAATTAGAATAGATTTTTATTTTGAGAATACTTTCTTAAGAAATATGTAAAATATCTATTAATACAAAGAATATCGGATGCCATTTTTATGGGACTGGCACAAATTAATTAAAAAAGAGATTCACCATTTAATAAAATCAACTTAGGTTCTTCATTGTAAAAACTTCCAAATATTCAGTCTCATGAATGAAAAATAGAATGTTAAAACTTGAATTTTAAAATATACTTCATGAAAATGATTTAGAATATGGCTCTCAACCCTGTGTGCAGATACTTATCACTTGAGGGTGTTTTTAAAATAGAAAATGTCAAGTTTGACCTACATATAGACTCCTTAAGATAGAGCTTATGAATTCTTATTTTTAAAAGCTTCCCTTATAATCTGGAGAAGGAAATGGCAACCCACTCCAGTATTCTTGCCTGGAGAATCCCATGGACAGAGTAGCCTAGCAGTCTACAGTCCATGGAGTCACAAAGAGTTGGACACGACTAAGTGACTTCACTTCCCTTATAATTCTGACCTTTAATCAACTTTGGGAGTCATAATTTAGAACAGTAATTTCAGAGGGATTAAAGCACATTCTAATACTGTCTTATTTATAACCCTTAGTGGCAATATTCCTTTGGAAGAATTGCATTCTGAGAAATCACAGGACTTTGGAGTTGGTGAGGTAAAGTATAATCTTACATTTTCTTTCCAGTTAAGTGAGTTGTATTATCATGTCATATCTTAGTATTTGAAATTAATTTTGGTTAGCTCTTTCTGAAAAATTTCTGTTTGGGGTAACCTTTTTACATTTTTTTTTTTTACTTTGGGAAAATTATGGCTTGGATCTAGAAATAAAATTAACAACATTTTAGAAACTGTAGTGTGCCTTATTTGAAACCAATATAGATGCATTTAAAGTTCTTTCTGTAAATGCTTTAAAATTTATTCCAAGATAAATTTCTTTACAGGTTTAAATGTGCTAAAGGTGAATATAGTTATATATTTAAGAATACTGAAACTTATATAAACATTGGTTACTTAAGTCATAATACCTGCTCATTAAAAGGGTGTATGAATCATTCATTCACAAAAGAATACACATTCTGTTTAAGAGTGCATGGAACATTCTCTAGGATAGACCATATACTAAGACATGAAACCAGCCTCAAAAAATGTAACAGGATAGTAATTATTAATGTTTCAAACATCTTTTCAATATACATTACAAATTGAGAAATCACAGAAAGAATGATGAGAAAAATTGATTACATTTAGACTGAAACATGTGCTGTATATAAAACAGGGAGTCCAGCCTGATGCTCTGTGATGACCTAGAGGGCTGGGATGAGGGAGTGGGAGGAAAACTCTGGCGGGGGGGCAGATATATATAGATATAGATATATAGAGATATATAGATATATATATATATTTATGGCTGATTTACGTGGTTGCACTAAAGAAATTAACATAAGATTATAAAGCAACTATCCTTCAATTAAAAATTTTTTAAAAATGTGCTACTAAAGAACCAATGAGCTGATGGTGAAATAAAAAAGAAAATAAGAAATTAACTTGACATAAATGACAATGAAAAAATAACCCCCAGAGCTTCTACTGTAGCAACTTGACCCTGCCCCTGACATGGCAGTGATGGCCCGCTGAGCTGAGAGGAAGTCCTGCTTCAGAGAGGAAGTCCAGGCCCTAGAACCCTGAGCAGGCTCTAGTGCCTCTGTCTTTAGCAACACCCCCTGCCAAGGTGATCACTTCCAGCACAACCTGAAGAAAGACATGCTAGCATCCACATCCAATCCAGTCATCCCACCAAAGGCATTGGGCACATGCAGTCTGCATACAGATGCTCCCAGATAAGAAATACCCCTTCAAGACCACAGTAGGCAAATATTTCACCTAAATTCAGAGGCATAGAAAGTTAAATGAAATACAAAAGCAGAGAAACTACTCTCAATTGAAAGAGCAAGAGAAAGGCTCTGAAAAAATAATGAAACAAATAAACAACTTAATGGATAAATAATTCAAAACACCAGTAATAAAACTTAACTGAATTAGGGAAAATAATTCACCTAAACATTGGTCATTTTAACAAGGATCTAGAAAATATTTAAAAATTCATTAAAAAAAGATAATTCAGTATCTAAGATAAAGAAGAAAACAGACTAGAAGGAATGAATAGCAGACTAAATGATGGAGAATGCATAAATGATCTGGAATTTAGTATAATGGAAATCACTAAATCAGAACAACAGAAAGACAAATGAAGAAAAAATTGAACGCAATCTATGAGATCACTAGTATGACGTTAAGGGTGTCAACATTCACATCATAGGGCTGCCAGAAGAGGAGAGAGAGAAGGTTAATGAAAATGTATTTGAAGATATTATGACTGAAAAATTCCCAGAACTAAAGAAGGAAATAGATGTTCAGGGACAGGAAGCAAAGAGGGTTCCAAATAAGATGAATTCAAACAGACTCACAGTAAGACATATAATTAAAATCTCAGTTCTGAGAGGGAAGTTTACCGTGATACAGGACTTCATCAGGAAGCAAGAAAAATCTCAAAAAAAAAACCCAACCTACCACCTAAAAGAATGTTCAAACTACCATACAGTTGCATTCATGTTACATGCTAGCAGAGTAATGCTCAAAATCCTTCAAGCTAGGCTTCAGCAGTATGTGAACTTAGAACTTCCAGTTGTACAAGCTGGATTTAGAAAAGGCAAAGGAACCAGAGATCAAATTGCCAACATTCGCTAGATCACAGAGAAGGCAAGGAAATTCCAGAAAAACATCTCCTTCTGCTTCATTGAGTACACTAAAACCCTTGACTGTAGTTCACAATCAACTGTGGAAATTTTCTAAAGGGATGGGAATATCAGACCATTTTATCTGTCTCCTGGGAAACCTGTATGCAGGTCAAGAAGCAAAATTAGAGCCAGACTTGGAAAAACGGACTGGTTCCAAATTGGAAAGGAGTACATCAAGGCTGTATATTGTCATCCTGCTTATTTAACTAATATGCACAGTACATCATGCGAAATGCCGGGCTGGATGAAGCACAAGCTGGAATGAAAATTGCCGGGGGAAATATGAATAACCTCAGATATGCAGGTGACACCACCCTTATGGCAGAAAGCGAAGAAGAACTAAAGAGCCTCTTGATGAAAGTGAAAGAGGAGAATGAAAAAGTTGGCTTAAAACTCAACATTCAGAAAACTGAGATCATGGCACTGAACTGGACTGAAAAGTTTATGGTGAAAAACCTGCTACTGGTCTCATGAAGGTTCCCTTGTATGTAACAAGTTGTTTTTCTCTCGCTTCTTCTAAGATTCTCTCCTTGTTTTTAACTTTTGATAAGTTAATGTCTTTATGAGTCTTTTTGGATTCATCTTACTGGGAACTGTATTGTCTTTTTCTGTTTGGAAGGCTGTTTCCTTTCTCATGTTAGGGAAGTTATTGACTATTTTTTTTCCAAGTCATTTTTCTGCCCTTTTTAATTTTTCTATTCTTTTTTGGACTCCTGTAATGCGAATATTGGTCCACTTGGTAGTGTCCCATAAGTCGTTTACTGTATTTTTATATTTTCACTCTTTTTCATTCCTTTATCTTTTTTTGCTACTCTGATTGGATAGGTTCCTTTCCCTATTTTCGGTCTTCTGATCTTTTATTCACCTTACTCTGGTCTTCTGTTGAAGCTTTCTATCGTATTTTTAGGTCCAGTTATTGTATTCTTAAGCTCTGATTTCTGTTTGGTATTTTCCTTTATTTATGTTTCTTTGTTGAAATCTCACTTTGTTCACGTGTTGATCTCCTGACCTCAGTAATCAATTATTTTGTCTGTTGTTTTGTAAGGTATAAGGTAAATCAGTTACCTCCATTTCATTAAGGTTTTTTTTGCTAAGGTTTTATCTTTTTCTTTCATCTGGAAAATATTCTTCTGTTTCTTCATTTTCCTAACACTCTGTTGGTTTTCATGCATTAGGTAAGAAAGTTGCCTCTCATAGTCTTGAAGGAGTGGCTTCATGTAAGTGATGATCACTATGTTTCAGCCTTGCCCTAGGTCTTGGTTGTCTCTCAAATCTTTGTGGTTGTCCAAGCATCTTAATTTACTTTAAGTGGCTCCTAGCTGTGGATGTGCCAAAACCTGCCAAAATATAGGTTTAGTCTGATTTGAAGCTGGACCCTCAGCCAATAGCTTATAAGGTATGTAAATATACCTCTTTCATGAGAAGACTTTGAAATGTAGATTTCTGTCTGCCCCTTCTATACTGAGACCTGGTGTGATAACCAGTTGAGAGTTTTTCTTTATTTGCTGCCACCCTGTTGAACAAAGAAACAATTCTCAAACACCCTGTTGAACCCCGGGGAAGGAAATGGCAACCCACTGCAGTATTCTTGCCTGGAGAATCTCATGGACAGAGGAGGCTAGCAGGCTATGATCCACGGGGTCGCAAGAGTCAGACATGACTTAGTGACTACACCACCAACAACACCTGTTAAGCCTGTGAACACAAGCCATACTGGCCACCAGAGCCAGGATATCAAGGGACATGTCCTTTGGGCAGCAGCCTCAAAAATCAGGGTACCAGATGTGTGCACAAGCTCTTTTCTGGGAGATACCAGTGTCAACTGAAAAAAAAAAAATCACATCCTGAAAGTTGAGAATTACGTGGTTTTTTTGGGGGGGTGGGGTTTTGAGCAGGCATACTAGGGTCTTTTGCCCACGGGACAGTCTCTGAGATAGCTCCAAGGAACTGTTCCTTCAAGGTAAGGGAGTAGTCAGGATATACAGGTATTTTTACAAAAGTGGCAAACAGTCTGAGCATCAAAGGATTACTGTGAATTAAAAACCAGACATCTCAAGTTAATGAACATAGCACTCGTCCATGTGTGAGAAGAAGCAAGTGCTGGGCTTCTTAAAATAATCTCTTTGATATATACCTTAACTATCTAAGTCCAGTATCCTGTTTTCTCTCATCCTGAATCTCCTCAGGGTGCACCCATAGGTGAAGGGGGCAGAGGAGGCTGCACTAGCTGATGTCTTGATGGCTGCAACATCCTTGTTTACTGATATGGCAGGTAACATTCTTTGTGACAGCTTAGAATCTGGCAGAAGGAAAGGGCAAAATGGCACCTGCTGAGTTCTGTGGTCTTCGAAAAGGATTTCAGTATGCCTCTAAAAGTGTTGTCAAATAAGAATCCTGTCCCTGAGGCTGAAGATGTCAGAT
Organism: Muntiacus reevesi; assembly: GCF_963930625.1. NCBI lineage: Eukaryota > Metazoa > Chordata > Mammalia > Artiodactyla > Cervidae > Muntiacus > Muntiacus reevesi. The sequence continues at coordinate 156,778,284 of NC_089252.1, read as the reverse complement.
AAACAAGTAGGCCTCTTTCACAGAAAGATTGAGGATATGTTTCAGTCTGCTGCCTCTGTGCTCTGCTCTGAGGGAAATGACTGTCTGAGGACTATTTCTCCACTTGTTATAGTGCTACAGGACCTCTGAGTATAAGATGCATTGGCTGCCAGAGCCAGGCAGACAAAGGATGGAAACCACAAAAGCTAGGGTACCAGCTGTGTGTATAATCTCATCTCTGGGAGATACTGGTGACCTAGATCAGAGCAGAAGGAGCATGAAGATAATGCCTAGATCCTGAGGTCCCTGGAGAGAATTACAGCCTGCCCTTAGATGTGAATTTAATCAGAAACCTTCCTTAAGGCCACATCTATGAAGATAAACTAATAGGCTTCTTTCACAGAAAGACTGAGTGTGTCAGTAGGCTGCCTGTATGCTAAGCCCTAGAGAGTAGTCACACGGAGCTTGTGTAAACCCTTTGAAAACTGGATCTCATGGACACAGACTGCTGGCTTTCAAAGCTTGATATTTGGGAGGCTCATCTCTCAGATATAGGTCTTAGAAGTTCAGGAATCAAATATAAGGTTTAAATCATTAGCTCTTAATGAAGACACTTTCAGTTGTAGGTTCCTTCCTGATTGTGGGTTGCTGCACCTGGGGTGAGGTTTGTGGTGTCTCAGAGTAATCTAAGACTGATCTCAGCCTGTCCTACCTGCCTCAATGTGAGGTGGTAGTGTTTTTTTTTCTCATTTAGCAAATACGTTTACATTTCCTCAATTTGGCTCTTAGCTAGTTTCTTTCAGATGGCTATATCTTTCCTTTTCTCCTTTTCCTTTTGCTTCTCTTCTTTTCTCAGCTATTTGTAAGGCATACTCAGACAACCATTTTGCATTTTTGCACTTCTTTTTCTTGGGGATGGACTTGATCACTGCCTCCTGTACAAAGTCAGGAACCTCCATCCATATTTCTTCAGGCACTTGGTCTACCAGACCTAATCCCTTGAATCTGTCACTTTCAATGTATAATCATAAAGGATTTGATTAAGTTCATACATTAATGGTCTAGTGGTTTTCCCTACTTTCTTCATTTTAGTCTGAATTTTGCAATAAATGAGTTCATGAACTGAGCCACAATTAACTCTCGGTCTTGTTTGCTGACTGTATAGAGCTTCTCCATCTTTAGCAGCAAAGAATATAGTCTATTGGATTTTGATTTTCACCATCTGCTGATGTCCATGTGTAGAGTCATCTCTTGTGTTGTTATAAGAGGGTGTTTGCTATGACCCATACATTGTTTTGGCAAAACTCTTGTTATCCTTTGACATGCTTCGTTTTGTACTCCAAGGCCAAACTTGCCTGTACCTCCAGGTAGCTCTTGACTTCCTACTTTTGTATTCTAGTCCCAATGATGAAAAGGACATCTTTTTTTGGTGTTAGTTCTAGAAGAATAGCAAGGAAAGATAAGAAAGCCTTCCTAAGTGATCAATGCACAGAAATAGAGGAAAATAATAGAATGGGAAAAATTAGAGATCTCTCCAAGAAAATTAGAGATACCAAGGGAACATTTCATGCAAAGATGGGCACAATAAAGGACAGAAATGGTATGGACCTAACATAAATAGAAGTTATTAAGAAGAGGTGGCAAGAATACACAGAAGAACTATACAAAAATGTTCTGAATGACCCAGATAACCACGATGGTGTGATCACTCACCTAGAGCTACATATCCTGGAATGCGAAGTCAAGTGGGCCTCAGGAAGCCTCACTATGAACAAAGCTAGTGATGGAATTCCAGTGGAGCTATTTCAAAACCTAAAAGATAATGCTGTGAAAGTGTTGCACTCAATATGCCAGCAAATGTGGAAAGCTCAGCAGTGGCCATCGGACTGGAAAAGGTCAGTTTTCATTCCAATCCCAAAGAAAGGCAATGCCAAAGAATGCTCAAACTACCACACAACTGCACTCTTCTCACACACTAGCAAAATAATGCTCAAATTTTTCCAAGTCGGGTTTCAACACTATGTGAACTGGGAACTTCCAGATGTTCAATCTGGATTTAGCAAAGGCAGAGGAACCAGAGATCAAATTACTAACATCCGCTGGATCACCGAAAAAGCAAGAGAGTTCCAGAAAAACATATACCTTTGCTTTATTGACTATACCAAAGCCTTTGACTGTGTGGATCACAACAAACTGTGGGAAATTCTTCAAGAGGTGGGAATACCAGACCCCCTGACCTGCTTCCTGAGAAATCTGTATGCAGGTCAAGAGGCAACAGTTAGAACAGGACATGGAACAATGGACTGTTTCCAAATTGGGAAAGGAGTACATCCAAGTTGTATATTGTCACTCTGATTATTTAACTTATATGCAGATAACATCATGTGAAATGCTGGGCTGAATGAAGCACAAGATGAAATGAAGATATCCAAGGAATATCAGTAACCTCAGGTACGCAGATGACACCACCCTTACAGCAGAAAGCAAAGAAAAGCTAAAGAGCCTCTTAATGAAAGTGAAAGAGGAAAATGAAAATGTTGGCTTAAAATACAACATTCAAAAAACAAAGATCATTGCATCCAGTCCCATCACTTCGTAGCAAAAAGATGGGGTAACAATGGAAATAGTGTGAGATGTTATTTTCTTGGGCTCCAAAATCACTGCAGATGATGACTGCAGCTGTGAAATTAAAAGATACTTGCTCCTTGGATAAAAATATGCTGTTTAGATTGGTCATAGCTATTCACTCAAGGAGCAAGCATCTTTTAATTTCACAGCTGCCGTCACCATCTGCAGTGATTTTGGAGCCCAAGGAAATAAAATTCAGAGACATCACTGTGCCAGGACATCCTTGATAGGTCAGTTGATAAAGAATCCGCCTGCAATGCAGGAGACTCTGGTTCGATTCCTGGGTTGGGAAGATCCGCTGGAGAAGGGATAGGCTACTCACTCCAGTATTCTTGGGCTTCCCTTGTGGCTCAGATGGTAAAAAATCTGCCTGCAGTGTGGGATACCTGGGTTCAATCCCTGGATTAGAAAGGTCCCCTGGAGAAGGGAAAGGCTACCCACTCCAGTATTCTGGCCTGGAGAATTCTATGGACTGTATAGTCCATGGGGCTGCAAAGAGTCGGACACAACTGAACCACTTTCACTCATTCACTCACTTTACTGACAAATGTCCATATATTCAAAGCTATGGATTTTCCGGTAGTCATGTATGGATGTGAGAGTTGGACTATAAAGAAAGCTGAGTGCCAAAGAATTGATGCTTTTGAACTGTCCTGTTGGAGAAGACTCTTGAGAGTCCCTTGGATTGTATGGAGATCAAACCAGTCAGTCCTAAAGGAAATCAGTACTGAATATTCATTAGAATGACAGATGCTGAAGCAGAAACTCCAATACCTGGAGGCCACCTGATGCAAAGAACTGCCTCATTGGAAAAGACCCTGATGCTGGGAAAGATTGAAGGCAGGAGGAGAAGGGGATAACAGAAGATGAGATGGTTGGATGGCATTACCAATTCGATGGACATGAGTTGAGTAAGCTCTGGGAGTTGGTGATGGACAGGGAAAACTGGCATGCTGCAGTCCATGGGGTGGCAAAGAGTCAAATACAACTAAGCAACTGAACTGGGGATTCAGTTGGGGGGTGGGGGAATGCGGGAGTGGGGCTGGAAGAAATGGTTCTGTATGTAGCTTCGATTCAATGTGTCCATGGAAGGAAGTGAGTTCAGAATCCTCCTACATTGCCATCTTTAACTGCAGCCTATGAAATTTTGAAATAGTGGAGGAATACAGTTTAAATATGTTTGTTTAAAATGAGAAGCTAATCACCAGAGAAATGGAGACAGATGGAAGAACATCAGAATATAAAAGAGTGTGGATATCACAGTAGAACAAGGTGGGAAGAAAGTGAAATAACACTTCTATACAAACAGTAAACATAAAATGTAAGGAATGAATCCTGCTTAGCAATTAATATACTAAGTTTTATAAAAAGACTGATTTTTCTTACCAAGATTCAAGGAATATCAAATTGAGAAGAAAAAAATCTACATATTTTTCAGGGAACATGTAGAACAATAATAATAAAGGTTGGAAATAAAGACAGGAAAAAAAAATATATATATATATGAAGGAAATTGTAGGAGGGCAAGCACAGTATAAATGCACTAAAATGCCCATTTAGAAAAGGGAAGAGGAGACAGAAACTTATTGATCCATACCAATTATGAACACTTGCTGAACTGGAGGATGGGGGAAATTCCTTGAATTATTAAGGTTTTTTTTTTTTTTTTTTTCTATTTGGTCTGATCTTCTTTTTCTATTATTCTCTATCAGCAGATCTGAAGTTTGCATAGGAGTATAGCTTTTTCAGCTTGTGGGTTTCTGGTGCACATTTGGAGCTTGAATGTGTTAAGAACTGAATATACAAGACTTTTTAAAATGGTTAAATAATAGGGTTAGAGAAGACGCTGTGCTCTATAAAGTTATTCAGGACCCTGAGCTGGTAGGGACTCTGCTGTCTTTAACTGGTAGGCTTCCATGTTTGCACTGTATGTTGATATCAGAGGGGAAAGAAAATGGAGGATTATGGAGAAAAATTTTATAGCCGAGATTGGTATTGGTGTGCACCACTTTTGCCCATGAGTAGAACTTAAATAGCTCAGTCTGATCAACTCCAAGGAAGGCTAAGAAATGAAGTTTAGGTATATGCCTAAGAGAAACAGGTTCAGTGAGCAGCTCGACAGTTACTCTTTTATGCTACCTATCTATCTAAAAAACTATATCCTACCAACAGAGAATATTTATTTTCTATAAGTCCATGGTACATTTACAAACATAATTCATATAGTAAGCCATAAAAAACTGTAAGATCCTCTACTTTGAAAAAATTCATAGCCACATTCTCTAATAAAAATTCATTTAAGTAGAGATGAACAGCAGCAGCAAAAGATGCTTAACTTCCCTTCTTGTTGTTGCTATTCAGTTACTAAGTCATGTCCAACTCTTTAGCGACCCCATGGACTGTAGCCCACCAGGCTCCTCTGTCCATGGGATTTCCCAGGCAAGAATACTGGAGTGGGTTGCCATTTTCTTCTCCAGAGGATCTTCTTGACCCAGGGATTGAACCCTTGTCTCCTGCCTTGAAGGTGACTTTTTTACCACTGAGCCATCAGGGAAGCCCTAACCTCCCTTACCTTGTTGGAAATTAAGAAATACTGGGAGTTTAACAAAGAAAAAGAAAAAAAAATGCAAATGCAAATTACATAGAAACTGATGAAAATCAAAACCAGTGGTGTATTCTACAGAAAATTTATACCTTTAAGAGCTTTTGTTATTTAAAAAAAATCTGAAATTAAATGAACTGATATCCAACTTAAGAAATTAAAAAGAGAATAATGGAATAGATATCCAAATTGCTTTAATATCTTTGTCTTTTTTCAACTGCATTTACTAAGATTACCCAAAGTCTCTCCTTTTTGTCAGTAATTTATTTCCTGGCAAATATCTGTTCTGTTGCTTTCTGTTTCTAAACCAGTTTAAATTTTGTTTCAATTTCTGTTCATCACAGGTAAATTTTTCTTTGTGGTTTTATAATCATCTTTGTTCAATTAAAGTAATATGAAAGACGAGTGCTATAAGTTGAATTGGTGTGGTTAAAAGGTAGCTATAAGTAAATATTATGGTAGAAACGTGGGAACTGTTAAAATTTTGTTTTTCTTCTAGATTCTGATAGAAGGAGGACTGTGTTCTTTCAAAGGCGGGACAACATCTACTAAGAAAACCTGTCAGTGTAACTATAAGTGAATTTTATTCTTTTAAAAATAACATTTCAACAAATCAGTTAAATTTTGAATCTTTTTTTCTTTTTCTTTTTTAAATTTGGATGTTCCAGGATTAATTCCAGCACACAGGATCTTTTAGTGAGGCAGGTGGGATCTAGTTCCCTGACCAAGCCCAGACCACCTGCACTGTGAGTCTGGACTCAGTCACTGGACCGGAAGAAATCCCCAGAAATCAGTTAAATTTTAAGTTTTGTTTTTTTCTTAGAGTTTTGCCAGTAAATGTATTTTATAAGTATCTTAGAATATATTGCATAATTGGCCCCTTAAAATTAACTTCATCTTTTATAAAATGCTATACAAGATGAGTATATATAATATATATGTACTGCTTAGTGAATGATTAAAAAAAAAGATACCTTTTACCCCCTTGTTTGTAGTTTAAGAAGTAATACATAATCAATACTTTTGAATACCTTCTCTGTTGTATTTCCTATCCTGCCCTCTAGAGGTAACTATTATCCTGAATTTGGTTTTTGTGATAGCACATGGAGACTTTTCCAATTGCTTGGTTTTGAGCTTTCTACGACAAATTGAGGCAAGATCTCTAGATTTTTCTGTAACTTACTTTTGTGTGTGTGTTAGAAATATGTTTTGAGATTCAATCACGCTGACACTTGTGACTCTAATACATTTCATCATTTATTTTCTGCTATACAGCCTTCTATTGTATGAATGCAACACAATTTGTACATCTTTTGGCAATGATTATTTAAGTTGTTTTGAATATTTTGCTATGATAAACAATACTACTTTAGCAAATCTTGGCACTTCTCCTGGCACACATGTATAAAAAATTCTTCTAGGATTTATTTCTAGAAGGAGAATTGGCTAGTTAATATGAAATATACTCTTCTGTGCTGTGCTTAGTCACTCAGTCATGTCCATCTGTCTGCAACCCCATGGACTGTAGCCCGCCAGGCTCTTATGTCCATGGGGATTCTCCAGGCAAGAATACTGTAGTGGGTTGCCATGCCTCCTCCAGGGGATCTTGCCAACCCGGGACTGAACCCAGGTCTCCCACATTGCAGGGGGATTCTTTACCGTCTGAGCCACAAGGGAAGCCCAGGAATACTGGAGTGGATAATGTATCCCTTCTCAATGGGATCTTCCCACCCAGGAATTGAACCAGGGTCTCCTGCTTTGCAAGTGGATTCTTTACCAGCTGAGCTACCAGGGAAGCCCAAAATAAAGCCTGAAAGTGTATAAATGCACATATATGTGTGTCTTGTTTCCCTGCCCTTCTCACTCTAAATGTAATGTAGGCTATCTTAATACAGTGTATTTTATACATAAATTAAATGGATTTATTTAATAAATTTCCTGTAGGTTTCCTTATGTTCAGTTCAGTTCAGTCGCTCAGTCGTGTCCGACTCTTTGCGACCCCATGAATCACAGCATGCCAGGCCTCCCTGTCCTTGTGTTAGTATTAGGCATTTATTAATCTTTTATTTATGCCCATTTAGTAATCCATTATGTGGATGATCTATAGTTTACTCAGACAGTGCCCTGTTGTTGGGTATTTGAATTGATTGTGGTATCTCATTTTTAGAATGTTCAGTGAATGACTTTGAGCACATATTTCTTAATTGTAGAGGTGCATTTTCAGAATAATTTCTAGAAATGGGATTGCTGAATGAAAAAAGAGATACACTGTGGAGTTTTTGTGGGTTTTATTTTGTTTTTGTTTTTTTGATAGTTATTGCCAAAATCTGTTTTTGATGGAGATTGCTGAATTCCCCATTGCATCATTTTGCAATCCTATCATAAATGTGATTTTTATTCCACAGCCTCACTAATAGTGATTGTAGTCCAACTTAGGAATTTTTGTGAATCTTATAAAAATAGAGAGATGGAAGTTTCAGTTTGTACTTCCTTTTCTTGAGTGAAGCTGAGCATCTTTTAAAAATGTGTAATGGTTATTTGTGATTTTTTTTTTTCTGTGAACTTCATTTGCATCTTAGGAGCATTGAGTTTTTACACGTTTTTCTTGATATTTAAGAGTTCTTTATATATTAAAGAAATTTAGGTCTTCGTGATGTGTCACAAATATTTTCACCTAGTTTATTATTAATTTTTTATTTGTTTGTTTTTACTTTGCTTATGGTATTTCCTGCTTTGCAAAAGGCTGAACATTTTTTTATGTAGTTAATATTATCAATCTTATCTTTTATACTTTTGGATTTAATTAGAAAGACTCATTATACTCCCTGGTTACAAGTGAATTCACTTATATTTTCTCCTAGTATTGGTATGATTTTGTATTTTTTTGCACTGAGAATTTATCCTGATTTAGGAGTTTATCCTGATTCAAGTTTTTAAAAATGCATCTTTCCCCTAGGTATTTGTAATACCAGCTTCTTGTGTCAATTTTCCATATATAGTTTAGTCTGTTCTGGGACTTTCTTTACCATTCCATTGAGCTTTCCTATTTCACATGTGCTAATATCACATTATTTTTATTATAATTACTTTATACTATGAAGGAAATGGCAACCCACTCCAGTATTCTTGCTGGGAAATCCCATGGACAGAGGAGACTAGCAGGCTATAGTCCATGGGGTTCCAAAAGAATCAGATACAACTTAGCAATTAAACTGCCACAACAATGTTTAATTTCTAAGAGTCACACCTCCCTTTGCACTTTTTAAAGATCTTTCTGATTAGTTTTAATTATTTTTATATATAACTTTAAAATCAACTGTGTAACTCCAAGGAAAAGGGTTTTTGGGGGAGAAAAGAGACCATGTGGCTAGTGGGATCTTAATTCCCCAACCAGGGACTGAACCTGTGCCCTCTACAGTGGAAGCATGGAGTCTTAACTGCTGGACCACCAAGGAAATCGTGCCAAGAAAATGTATTCATTTTTGTTTGTTCAGTCACTGTGTCTGACTCTTTGTGACCCCATGGACTGCAGCACACCAGACTTCCCTGTCCCTCACCAACTCCTGGAGTTTGCCCAAGTTCATGTCTGTTAAATTGGTGATGCCATCCAACCATCTTATCTCTGTCACCCTCTTCTCCTTCTGCCTTCAATCTTTCCCAGCATCAGAGTCTTTTCCAGTGAGTCAGCTGGCCAAAGTGTTGGAGCTTCAGCTTCAACATCGGTCTTTCCAAAAAGTGTTCAGGGTTGATCTCCTTTAAGATTGACTGGTTTGATCTCTTTGTTTCCCAGAGGACTTTCAAGAGCCTTCTCCAGCACTATAGTTCAAAAGCATCAGTTCTTCAATGCTCAACTTTCTTTATGGCTCAACTCTCACATTCATACATGACTACTGGAAAAACCATAGCTTTGAATATACGGACCTTTGTAAGCATATTGATGTCTTTGCTTAACATACTTGTCTAGGTTTGTCATAGCTTTCCTGCCAACAAGCAATTGTCTTCTCATTTCATGGCTGCTGTCACCATCTGCAGTGATTTTAGAGCCCAAGAAGAGGAACTCTGTCACTGCTTCTACCTTTTCCATATGCCATGATCTTAACTTTTTTTTTTTTTAATATTGAGTTTTAAGCTAGCTTTTTCACTCTTCCCCTTCACCCTCATGAAGAGACTCTTTAGTTCCTCTCATTTTCTGTCATTAGAGTGGTATCATCTGCATATCTGAGGTTGTTGATATTTCTCCCAGCAATCTTGATTCCAGCTTGTAACTCATCCAGCCCAGCATTTTGCATGATATGCTTTGCATATAAATTAAACAGGGTGACAATAAACAGCCCTGTCATGCTCCTTTCTCAATCCTGAACCAGTCAGTTTTTCCATACAGGCTTCTAACTGATGCTTCTTGACCCACATCCAGTTTTCTCAGGAGACAGGTAAGGTGGTCTGGTCTCACCATCTCTTTAAGAATTTTCTTTGGTTTGTTATGATCCGCACAGCCTAGCTTGGAGGATTTTGAGCATAACCTTACCAGCATGGGAGATGAGTACAATTGTCCACTAGTTTGAACATTCTTTAGTACTGCTATTCTTTGGGATTGAGATGAGGATTGACATTTTCCAGTCCTATGGGTACTGCTGGGTTTTCCAGATTTGCTGACAGCTAAGTGTATACATTAATTAAGTGTGAATTGTCATCCTAATGATGTTGACTAGTACTATCTAAGAAGAAGGATTTTTTTTATTAATTCAGTCTAACTTTGTATCTATAATAGCTGTTTAAAATTCCTTTATGCACTTTAAGGTTTTTCTCAAGTAGATTCTGAATGTCTCTTAGATTCAGCTGTAGGTACTTTTATTGTTTTTGTTGCTACTTTAGTCTGAATGTACACCCCATGTTTCTGCGTTGAATCTGGATTTTGGACACAAGCACATATGTGTTATTTTACTGAAAGGACTTTTTAGGAGGTGATTTTTGACTCAGTAACTTGGGAAGGAGTATTGGCATCTATGGAAATGATTATTAGTTTTCCCTCATATATCTTTTTTTATACCCCAAAACACATACCATAAGATTCACCCTTTCATCAGTTTCAAAGAGTAAGGTATACCTCTCTTCCCTTCAGCCTTTGGTAGCCACAATTCTGTTTCTGTGAGTTTGAATATTTTATATATCTTATATAAGTGTGATCATATAATATTTATCTTTTTGTGATTTATTTCCCTTAGTATAAAGTCTTTAAGGTTCATCCATGTTGTAGCATACAACAGGATTTCCTTCTTTTATAATGCTGAAAAATATTCCATTCTATGTATAAACCACATTTTGTGTATCCATTCACTTCTTTTTGTTTTTTTAGCAGTGTTAACAATATGTGCTTTATTATTTTTTTATAAGTATTTTATTTTATTTATTTATTTTTTATTAGTTGGAGGCTAATTACGTCACAACATTTCAGTGGGTTTTGTCATACATTGATATGAATCAGTCATAGAGTTACACGTATTCCCCATTCATTTCTTAATAGACATTTAGGTTGCTTTGACCTCTTGGTTATTGTAATATTGCAGTGAACATAGGTGTGCAAATATTTCTTCAAGATTCCATTTTCAGTTGTTTTGAGTGTATCCCAAGAGATGGAATTGCTGGATCACATGAAAGTTCTGCCTTAAAATTTTATTTATTTGTTTGGCTGCACTTGGTCTTCACTGCTGTGTGTGGGCTTTCCCTAATTTGGCAAGTGGGAGCTTCTCTAGTTGCAGTGTGTGGGCTTCTCATTGTGACGGCTTCTCTTGTTGTAGAGTACAGTCTCTAGGCATGGGAGCTTCAGTTCTCGTGGTACACAGGCTTAGTTGCTCCACAGCTTGTGGAATCTTCTCAGACAGGAGTTCAATCCTAGATTGGCAGATGGATTCTTCACCACTAGACCACCAGGAAAGTCCCTATTTTAAAATTTTTGAAGAATGTTCATACTGTTTTCCATATCAGCTATACCATTGTGCACTCCCAGCAATAATACACGAGGGCTCCAATTTCTTGAAGTCTGTACCAACGCTTATTATTTTCATTTTTTTCAATAAGTGGCCATTTTAATGGGTGTGAGGTGATATATAATTGTGGTGTAGGTCTTTTAAAATAGTGAATTTTGCCAAAGGATTTTGTGATATGGACCATTCTAGCATTCCTAAAATAAATCCCACCAAATCGTGATGATTTATGATTAAGTTTGCTCTTATTTTTTAATTTTGTATTTTAAAATTTTAACTCATATACAGTTTTTGCATTGATGCTGTTGGTGAGATTGGCCTGTATAAAATATGTGTGTGTGTGTGTGCATGTGTAATCTTTCTCACATTTTGGAATTAGCATTCTATCAGATTGCCAGAATTTTTTTAAGTTTATAATAAAAATTGAGGGTATTTAAAAACTGTCTTGAAATTTGAATCACTTGCCTCTTCAACCAAATCTCACTGTTTTATTGCAGATATTCATCACCTCATAACTTGATTGTTGAGTTAATCTCCCAATGATCTATGTTTTCATACATTTTACCCTTCTTTAATTAATCCTCAGTTAGATGCCTTGGTAGACAGTCTAAAATTTCCTTAGTATTAAAGTGCACCTCTACAATCTCTTTCCCCCATCACATACACTATTTTTCATCTTGTCTTTTGGGAACTTCCTTATTCATCTTATAAAACCTACTCTTTATCTTGTGCTGTCTTTATTACTATTCACCAAATCTCTTTCCCTAGAACTCATCACACTTAGGTCTCTACTGCTTTTGTATCTTCTATCACTTTTACTGTTGCACCTAACTTTGTGACTATTTTTAAAAACTGTATGTGTTTTTCCTCATCTCAAAATGCTGAATCCTTTGAGCATTTTGGCCATGTATTCCTAAAAACTATTACAGTGCCTTAGATAAGGTAATAACTCAAGTCTTAAATTTACATTTTAATCTACATTCATTTAACAGACATTTATCTTCTCTATTAATAGAGTTTACTGTACTTATGAATTGAATGGACCTTATTGTGGGGGAATACCCTTAGTTCATGTTGTTAGTAAAATCCTACTGTTCATTCTGCTCTCTGCTTTCCACTGTTAAGAAGAACCTTTGTGAGGATATACATTCCTTCTAGAATGATGAACTGAGGGTAACTGAATTTACCTAAGTTCTCTCTACCTCTCAGCTGACTGACAGGTTTGTTACGGAAGGTGCCTAATCCAATCTGAGGTATGAATAGTAGTCATGGTCTGCTGTATATTGGAAGTCATGTGATTTATTTATGTTGTTGCACCACATTCCATTACCTTTTGGTTTTTTTTAGTAGCAAAATCACTTTTACAAGCAAGAAGAGGAATGGTTGAACCTACTGTTCATCTATATATAGTATTGTATTTATGTGTTCTAGGGAGTCATGACCTACTTATGAGGCACATTTTTAAACTTTTCTTGGACTCATAAGAGAACATATTAAGCAGATAATGAATAACATACCAGGTGCTCTGAGTTAATTTTTGAAATACAGTTTTTAAAAAAAATAAATTTAACAGTGTTGCAGTCGTCAAATGTCAAAAGATATATTTTTATATTAATTTTGAATTCATGAATAGCTTTAAAATTTTACAGTTATGAAATCATATTATAGGTTAAATATCGTTTCAATTGTATGATGAAGCTTCATTTACTAAATTAGCAAATGTCTGGTACCTTGGCTTGTCCTTCTTCCTTTGGACTGACATTTTGTTTGTTCATAAAAATTCATTATTTTGGAAAAAATCAGTTCAATTTCTCTGTCCTCGTTTCTTCCCTTATGTTTTCTCCCCTTGTTTTACTTGTAAATACACGTTTTATTGTTGTTGTTGTTTTAGTCACTAAGTCGTGTCCAACTCTCTTGCGACCCCATGGACTATAGCCTGCCAGGTTCCTTTGTCCATAGGATGTCCCAAACAAGAATACTGGAGTGGGTTGTCATTTCCTTCTCTAGAGGATCTTCCTGACTCAATGATAGAACCCGCATGTCTTGCATTGGCAGGCAGATACATGGAGAATAAATCCAAAATACCCTGTCAAAAATGCAAGCTGCCACATATCCAAAATGTTAACTTTTTAAATGTTCTATAGTATGTTAACTGAACTTATTTACCAGCAACTATTTTCTGCTTGTGTATATATTAATACATACTATTCTTCACAAATTAGCAAATGTATGGTACCTTAATAAACTTGGCATATTAAATCTTTATTTTCAGATCTTGATTCTTCACAGAGTAGTCAGTCTTCCAGTTACTCTCCAAGGCCAACAGATAGTTGTTTCAGTTCTAGTTCAGAGATGGTAAGTTATGTTCTTTTTTTGCTTGTTAACATATGCTGTGCTAATTTAGAATAATTTGTATTTCTCATAGTTTACCTTTTCATTCTGAAAAAAAAGTTGAGATAATACTGAAAATAAATGTAAATAAAAATGTGAAAATATTAAGAATGTAAATTAAAATGTGAGCATCATTCATTCACGTTTATGAAGCATCATTCATTCATTCATGTTTATAATGTGTTCATTGTTATTTACAAAACACACTCATATTAAGATGTGTGTATATATATATGGTAAATGCGTGTTTCTTTTAAAGGAGTTTTTAGAAGAACCCATTCACAATAATTGAAAACTTTAAACAACCAATAATACATACAAAGTCTCAAGGCTTATATAAAGAAAACTATAAAATATAATCTGAATAATGGAAGTGACATGTTTAATGCTGAGTGGAAACTATAATCTGAATAATTGGAGTTGCATCATATTCTGAGTGCATTTCTCACAAATCACATGTTTAAATGGAGTTCTCCATTAATTTTTCCTTCTTCTTTTCATCTATCTTTTGTCTCTAGCTTGCTATCCAAACTTCTCTTGCTAAGGAAGGACACCAGTGACCTCTAATGGTGCCAAATTCATTGGGCAATTTTCAGTTTTTATTTTACAAGAATTTCTAGCAATATTAATAGAAATAATTATTTTATTTTCTTTAAACATTTTCTTCTCTGTGCTTTTGTGATGCACACTATCTTAGTTTCCTTCACACCTCTCTGTACACTACTTTATGCCTTTGCCTACTTCTCTTTCACCTTTCCCTGCATATAAGTGTTGTAATGTTTAGGATTTGCTTCAGGATCCTTCTCTTCTCTTAACCTACAGTCCAAACTCTAGATGATGTTATATATTCCAGTGACTTTTTATACTATTGCCTGGTTAATGATAATTCTCAACTTTATGAATTCAGCTGAGATCCTTAATTAAGTGTCCAGTTTCTTGTTGGATATCTTCTTAGATATTTCACAAAAAGCTGAACACCCCCTGATCGCCTTATATCAGTTTTCCTGATGGTTCTCATATTAGTAGATTAGTAGTGGGTAGTTTTCTACCCACACAGTTGTGGCCAGAAACTTTAGTTTGGCATTTCAGTCTCACATGCCTTCATAACCATATTCATTTCATCACTTCATCCAATCAATTCTACCTCCAAAATAAATTGCATATTTATCTACTTGTCTCACCTGCTAAGTGTCAGTACACTAGTCTAAGGTGTCATCATCTTGTTCTTAAATGGTTATGGTTGTTGCCCGAGAGATCTGCTCCTACTCTTGCCCCACTTTTTTTCAGGTTAGCAATCATTATGATCTTTTGAAAGCTTAAATCGAATGATGTTATTCCTGTGTTTGATTATTCAGTGGATTCCTCTTTTGCTTTAGAACCTAAACTACTTACAGTGGCCTCAGACCCTGTGTGATCTAGCTTCTGACTACATTTCCAACTTCTAGTGTTCCTCTCTCACCACACATTGACATGCCACTTCCTTAGGTGACTGGTCTCTTCTGTTTCAGGACATTTATATTAATATATTCTGTTAGTCATCAGTTTAAACATGTCAGTGCTTTTGAAGCCCCTCCTTGACTTTTCAGTCTAAATCAGGCCCCTTAGATATGCTCCTATATTTCATATGCTTTTCATAATGCTTTTTTCAACTTGTAATTATGTGATTAACATCCTTTCCACAAGTAAGAGTGTGTGGTGTCAGTCAGTTCATTCGCTCAGTCGTGTCCACTATTTGTGACCCCGTGGACTGCAGCACGCCAGAGTTCCCTGTCTGTCACCAACTCCCAGAGCTTACTCAAACTCATGTCCATCAAGTCAGTGATGCCAACCAAACATTTCATCCTCAGTCATCCCATTCTCCTCCTGCATTCAATCTTTCTCGGCATCAGGGTCTTTTCCAATGAGTCAGTTCTTCGCATCAGGTGGACAAAGGATTGGAGTTTCAGCTTCAGCATCAGTCCTTCCAGTGGATATTAAAGACTGATTTCTTTTATAGTGGACTGGTTGGATCTCCTTGCAGTCCAAGGAACTCTCAAGAGTCTTCTCCAATACCACCACAGTTCAGAAGCGTCAGTTCTTCAGTGCTCAGCATTCTTTATAGTCCAACTCTCACATCCATACATGACTACTGGAAAAACCTTAGCTTTGACTAGACGAACATTTGCCAGCAAAATAACGTCCCTGCTTTTTAATATGCTGTCTAGGTTGGTCAGAGCTTTTCTTCAAGGAGCAAGCGTCTTTTAACTTCATGGCTGCAGTCACCATCCGCAGTGATTTTGGAGCCAAGAAAAGTCTCTCAGTGTTTCCATTGTTTCCCCATCTATTTGCCATGAAGTGATGGGACTGGATGCATGATCTTAGTTCTCTGAATGTTGAGTTTTAAAGCCAACTTTTTCCACTCTCCTCTTTCACTTTCATCAAGAGGCTCTTTAGATTTTCTTCGCTTTCTGCTGTAAGGGTGGTGTCATCTGCATATCTGAGGTTATTGATATTTCTCCCAGAAATCTTGATTCCAGCTTGTGCTTCATTCAACCTGGCATTTGGCATGATGTACTCTGCATATAAGTTAAATAAGCGGGATGACAATATACAGCCTTGACATATTCCTTCCCTGATTTGGAACCAGACTGTTGTTCCATGTCCAGTTCTAACTGCTGCCTCTTGACCTGCATACAGATTTCTCAGAAGGCAGGTCAGTTGGTCTGGTATTCGCACCTCTTGAAGAATTTTCCACAGTCTATTGTGATCCACACAGTCAAAGGCTTTGGCGTAGTCAATAAAGCAGAAGTAGATGTTTTTCTGGAGCTCTCTTGCTTTTTCGATGATCCAGCAGATGTTAGCAATTTGATCTCTCCTTCCTCTGCCTTTGCTAAATCCAGGTTGAACTTGTGGAAGTTCACAGTTCACGTATTGCTGAAGCCTAGCTTGGAGAATTTTGAGCATTACTTTGCTAGCATGAGATGAGTGCAGTTGTGCGGCAGTTTGAGCATTCTTTGGCATTGCCTTTCTTTGAGATTGGAATGAAAACTGACCTTTTCCAGTCCTGTAGCCACTACTGAGTTTTCCGCATTTGCTGGCATATTGAGTGCAACACTTTCACAGCATTATCTTTTAGGATTTGAAATAGCTCAACTGGAATTCCATCACTAGCTTTGTTCATAGTGATGCTTCCTAAGGCCCACTTGACTTCACATCCCAGGATGTGTAGCTCTAGGTGAGTAATCACACCATCGTGGTTATCTGGGTCATTCAGATCATTTTTGTATAGTTCTTCTGTGTATTCTTGCCACCTCTTCTTAATAACTTCTATTTATGTTAGGTCCATACCATTTCTGTCCTTTATTGTGCCCATCTTTGCATGAAATGTTCCCTTGGTATCTCTAATTTTCTTGGAGAGATCTCTAATTTTTCCCATTCTATTATTTTCCTCTATTTCTTTGCACTGATCACTTAGGAAAGCTTTCTTATCTCTCTCTGCTATTCTTCTAGAACTAACACCAAAAAAAAAAAAAAAAAAAAAGATGTCCTTTTCATCATTGGGACTAGAATACAAAAGTAGGAAGTCAAGAGCTACCTGGAGGTACAGGCAAGTTTGGCCTTGGAGTACAAAATGAAGCACGTCAAAGACTAACAGAGTTTTGCCAAAAGAACACCATCATGGTTATCTGGGTCATGAAGATCTGTTTTGTATCGTTCTTCTCTGTATTCTTGTCACCTCTTCTTAATATCTTCTGCTTCTGTTAGGTCCATACCATTTCTGTCCTTTATTGTGCCCATCTTTGCATGAAATGTTCCCTTGGTATCTCTAATGTTCCTGAAGAGATCTCTAATCTTTCCCATTCTATTGTTTTCCTCTATGTCTTTGCATTGATTGCTGAGGAAGACTTTCTTATCTCTCCTTGCTATTCTTTGGAATTCTGCTTTCAAATGGGTATATCTTCCCTTTTCTCCTTTGCCTTTCGCATCTCCTCTTTTCTCAGCTATTGTAAGGCCTCCTCAGACAACCATTTGCTTTTTTGCATTTCTTTTTCTTGGGGATGGTCTTGATCACTGCCTCCTGTACAATGTCACAAACCTTCGGTCATAGTTCTTCAGGCACTCTGTCTATCAGATCTAATCTCTTGAATCTATTTGTCACTTCCACTGTAAGGGATTTTATTTAGATCATACCTGAATGGTCTAGTGGTTTTCCCTACTTTCTTCAATTTAAGTCTGAATTTGGCAATAAGGAGTTCATGATCTGAGCCACAGTCAGCTCCTGGTCTTGTTTTTGCTGAGGGTATAGAGCTTCTCCATCTTCGGCTGCAAAGAATATAATCACTCTGATTTCAGTAATGACCATCTGGTGATATCTGTGTATAGAGTTTCTCTTGTGCTGTTGGAAGAGGGTGTTTGCTATGACCATTTCATTCTCTTGGCAAAGCTCTGTTAGCCTTTGCCCTGCTTCGTTTTGTACTCCCAGGACAAATTTGCCTCTTACTTCAGGTATCTCTTGCCCTCATACTTTTGCATTCCAGTCCCCTATAATGAAAAGGAATCTTTTGTGGGTGTTAGTTCTAGAAGGTCTTGTAGGTCTTCGTAGAACTGTTCAACTTCAACTTCTTCAACATTACTTGTTAGGGCATGGACTTGGATTAATGTGATATTGAATGGTTTGCCTTGAAAGTGAACAGAGGTCATTCTGTTGTTTTTGAGATTGCATCCAAGTACTGCATTTTGGATTCCTTTGTTGACTATGATGGCTACTTGATTTCTTCTAAAAGATCTTGCTCACAGTAGTAGATATAGTGGTCATCTGAGTTAAATTCACCCATTCCAGTCCATTTTAGTTTGCTGATTCCTAAAACCTTGATGTTCACTCTTGCAATTTGTTTGACCACTCCCAATTTGCCTTGATTCATTGACCTAATATTCCAGGTTCCTATGCAATATTGCTCTTTACAGCATCGGACCTTGCTTCTATCACCAGTCACATCCGCAGCTGGTGTTGTTTTTTTTTGGCTTCGTCTCTTCATCCTTTCTAGAGTTATTTGTCCACTGATCTCCAGTAGCATATTCAGAACCTATCGACCTGGGGAGTTCATCTTTCAGTTTCCTATCTTTTTGCCTTTTCATACTATTCATGGGGTTCTCAAGGCAAGAATACTGAAGTGGTTTGCCATTCCCTTCTCAGTGGACCACTTTGTGTCAGAACTCTCTACCATGACCCATCTGTCTTGAGTGACCCTACACGGCATGGCTCATAGTTTCATTGAGTTAGACAAGGCTGCAGTCCATGTGATCAGATTGGTTAGTTTTCTGTGATTATGGTTTCAGTCTGTCTGCCCTCTGATGGAGAAGGGTAAGAGGCTTATGGAAGCTTCCTGATGGGAGAGACTGACTGAGGGGCAAACTGGGTCTGCTTCTGATGGGTGGGGCCATGCTCAGTAAATATTTAACCCAATTTTCTGTTGAGGGGTGGGACTGTGTTCCCTCCCTGTTACTTGACCTGAGGCCAAACTATGGTGGAGGTAATGAAGATAACGGCGGCCTCCTT
This sequence comes from Muntiacus reevesi, assembly GCF_963930625.1. NCBI lineage: Eukaryota > Metazoa > Chordata > Mammalia > Artiodactyla > Cervidae > Muntiacus > Muntiacus reevesi. The sequence goes on along the minus strand of NC_089252.1, from coordinate 156,759,167 downwards.
CAGAAGGCCCCATGCACACACTGCTGCACTCAGTGCCCCCAGCCCTGCGGCAGGCCGCCACTGACCCCTGCCTCCGCTAGAGCCTCCTGGACACTCACGGCCACGCCTGGGTCAGTCTCTTGCGGGGTCGCTGCTCCTTTCTCGTGGGCCCTGGTGTGCACAAGCTTTTGTTTGTGCCCTCCAAGACTGTGTTTCCCAGTCCTCTGTAAGTTCTAGTGGGTCTGTGGTGGGGTTAATGGCGACCTCCTCCAAGAGGGCTTCTGCCGTATGCAGGTCTGCTGCACCCAGAGCCCCTGGGTCTACTGCTGACCCGCACCTCCGCAGGAGACACAAACACAGTCCCGGCTCAGTCTCTGTGGGGGCTCTGGGTCCTGGAGCACACAAAGTTTGTTTGAGCCTTCTGACGTCTCTGGTGGGTATGGGGTGTGATTCTAAATGTGATTTTGCCCCTCCTACCGTCTTGCTGTGGCTTCTCCTCTGCCCCTGAATGTGGGGTGTCTTTTTTTGGTGGGATCCAACATTCTTCTGTTGATGTGTGTGACGTAGAGGGCAGCAATCGTGTCTGCTTCACTCACATTGCAGATGCTAACTGAATATTCATTTCTTGAGTAAGTGTATTGATCTCTATTTTCTCTAATTTGTGCCCAGCCAGTTTTAATACTATTTATTGGGCTTACTTTTCCTATTTTAGTGCCAATCAGCTGAGGCTTATATTTCATTTTAGGCTTCTTAATGTTAACTTTGCTTTTTATTTTTAGCTAAAATAATATTTTATATAGAATTTTTTTATTGAAAAGAGTATTTTGTTTAGTAATTAAAAGATAAACTTTTCTTGAAGTTGAAAAATTAAAGTTACTAAATTGAAATCTAGGCCTATTAAAAATTCTTAACATTTGACTTTTATATAGTGATTGTTATATTTATTACTATTTAACTTTTCTTTTGTATATTTGATTTCCTGTTAGCTGATGCTATTCTTACTGAGTCTTTTTGAGACTGAGTCCATGAAAGATACAATATAGATATTTTTTGACTTAAAGAGTCAAGGAGTGAATACTAAATTATATGTGTTAGCTTTTTAATTCAGTTATACTTCTACTCCACTCTTGAAGTAGTTGAAGAGTGTATGTCCTATATTATTTCATCTCTGTGAAAAGGCAGGATAATGTCACCTATGGTTTTGGAGACTAGTAAGGGACAAAGATCTTCTCTTTTTAGTGCTTTTCCATCTTTAATGTAAGTGAAAAAGTGAAAGTTGTTCAGTTGTGTCCAACTCTTTGCAACCCCCACAGACTCCAGGCCAGAATACAGGAGTGGGTAGTGTTCCCTTCTCCAGGGAATCTTCCCAAGTCAGGGATTGAACCCAGGTCTCCCACACTGCAGGTGGATTCTTTACCCTCTGGGAAGACTTTACCCAGGGAAGACTGAGAATACTAGAGCAGGTAGCCTATCCCTTTTCCCACATTGATTGAACCCAGGTCTTGATTCTGCCACCTGATTTTCCCACCTGATTGAACCCAGACCTCCCACATTGCAGGTAGATTCTCTACCAGCTGAGACTCCAGGGAAACCCAAGAATACTAGAGTAGGTAGCCTATCCCTTCTCCAAGGGATCTTCCCAACCCAAGAATCGAACCCAGGTCTCCTGCATTGCAGTCAGATTCTTTACTGGCTGAGCTACCAGGAAGCCCTTCAATATAAGGATTCTTAATATTGTGTCATGCTATTTTAAAATCTATAACCTTGATTTAAAAATAACATCTAGGTTGATTTGCCACCTATCAAAATTTTTTCTTTTTTGAAAGTTTCTATAATGTGAATTTTAAGAATGTCTGCTTTGAAGTGATTGAATAGTTTTTTTTTTTTTTTTTTAATGCAAGCATCATTTACAGCAAAATTACCAATTTCTTTTAGCCATCTGAAGATGAAGATCAAACTGAAGATTCAAATAGGAAAGCCATCAAAACCAAAGAAACAACTAATAATTTTCCTTTAGAAAACATGAAAAAACTTCCATGTGATAAGGTTATTAATAACAATGCCAAATTTCATAAACAAAACGAGAATTTTAACCAGTTCTCAGTGAATAATAATATACATCAGTTTCCAGAGTCTCAGTGTAGTTCAGCGCACATACTGCAAAGCAAAACCAGTAATGACTGCCTTCTGCAGGTTGCAAGGTGCGACGCATGGGTACAAACGGCGAGTGAACTTATAATGGAGGAAAAATCAGATGCTGCCATACAGTGTGATATCATTTCAAAATGTAAATGTAGAAATGATGTGTCTTCTTTTTGTGATGTTGAAAGGTACAATGAAAATGTTAAAGCAGATACCACTGGAGGGCAGGAAATCCTTAAAAACAACTAATATTCTAAATCCTTAACCTGAGATTTTTTATTTGTTTTAATGTTTCACTAACATAATAAAGAATGAGAATGTTTTTGTAGCTAAGCAACTAGATAAAAGTATTCAGAAAATGTATTTATTTTTAGTATTACTAATTTATGCTTTAATTTCCCATAGGTATCTTTAATAGCTTTAGTATGTTTTAAAAGTTTTTAGAAAATAATATATATGTAAGTTTACTGTTATTCTTATGCTGATTATTTATTATATTATGAAATGCTGCTGTTTATGGATTTAAAATGTTTAACTATTACTTCTGTGAAATGAAAATATCTCCTGCCATGTTAATAATAAACAAGAAACGTCACAGTCATCAGCATTTTCTGGCCTCCAAATGTGAATGAAGGCTCCCAAAACTGGGATCCAGTGGATGCTGCCACTCCCCGTGGTGACTGCTGAGGAACTACGACACTGCAAGAAGCAAAAAGAACGAGGAAACAGGATTGGCCCCGGGTAGCTGAGGTGCATATGAAAGGAATGAATTCAGTGATTCCAGAGACTTGCATCTTCCCATACATAGAATGCCAAATTCCTTAACTTGATACCGATCTTTGATGTTCAGACTTCCTGCTTCTTTTGTTGCAGTTGTATATAGCCTGACTTCCTCTCTTGCTCTCTTGGAGCAGTTTTCTCAGAGCTACTGAGATGCTGTCTCCCAGGCTCAGAGTCCTAAACATTCCCACCAAATAAAATATCTGTCTACTTTCAGGTTGTGACTGTACATTTTAGTTGACAATGCTTTGTTATATTAAAGTTTAGTGCAGTTGTATCTTTTGCAAAAATATTCTCTTCCAAGAATTTAAGACAGAAAATAATACTAAATAATATTAAATATGTTTTATAGCCTAATTATAAGATTTCCTTAGCTACTTATCTTAAACATTATACTGTTGTGAAAAATTCTGGCATTATTTTTTAGATAAAGTATTTTTATAATTTGGAGAAAAATTTTTTGTTAGTGCTTACATTAATTCAAAAGAATGTTTTTCTCTTCAAGAGTAAAAAAAATGTTTCAATGCTTTTGTAAAAGAATTATTCAACATTGGAAAATAATTTGTTTACTAATTTTAATATTAAGATTTTCATAAATACTACATTAGAATCTCTCATTTGTAAAGTATCAGCTTTATTTCCAACATAACACTTATTTTTGTTGTCAAGGTTTTCAAGGTTGACACTAGTCACTTTACTAAATGGACATCTGTATGTTACAAAGTGACCAACAAGGGGCATTCTGATATCTAGCAAAAATAAAATAGGGATTTCTGTTAAAGTGATTAGATAATGCATTTTAACCTGTATACATGTACATATCACTCCACAGTTTTGCAGAGGTGATCTGAAACATAACAATTTAGAAACACTAAGCTAATATTTAAACAGTAGCAGTCTTCAGGGTTTTAGCTAGTTTTAGGAAGTTTTCTTTGTGGCCTCAGAGAATACAATGAACTCCTAAGTAATTTTAAGGATAGTAATCCTCTCATGAAAGGGGAATATGATTATCTGTATACATTGACAGTTTTCAATAGGCCAGATTTTCACAAGGCCAGGATATTGAGTATCCTGATACTCAATTAAAGCTATTCCGTAGTGGATTGATTATCCTGAGCATTATTTTGCAAAATATGATGTATTGTAGTAAGGAAGACCTATATATGGAAAAGAAGACTATACTGGTGATATTAGAGTACTTTGAATCAGATTGGTTTCAAATATCAAATAAATTGATTTTTTCCAATACAAATGAAAGTCTACCAGTTATTAAAAGCACATACATTACAAAAGTCCATGCTTACTTATGTTTTTATCAGTATCATAATGTAGCAGTTAAATTTAGTGAAGTAAAGAAGAATATAGGGTAATGACTGCATACAGTAAAAGGGAAGTAAGATGCAGTATAGTAAAGAATTTAAACTTGCCTCATAAGAGATCTGGATTTTTTTACCTTTGGCTTTATAAGGTAATCTCCAAGCTCATGGAATGTTATGCCTGATAGAAGTATCTTTGTTTGCCTGGGGACCATGAGCCAAGCCAGATTGTGTGACTTAAGATCACACTGAAGTCAGCCATGTGGGCAATCAATCATGCCACTGTGATGGAGCCAAAGACAGACTCTGGACACCAAGGCTCATGTGAGCACCCGCAGTTGGCAGTACTTTCTGTTGTCACATATTGGTACCAGGAAATTAACACTCCCCGTGACTTGTAGAAGACTGGAAGCTCTGTATTACTTTCTTAGACTCTGTCCTATGTGCTTTGTACCTGGGCTGATTTTAATATCTCTTTTCCCTATAATAAACTGTAACTGTGAATATAACAGTTTTCAGTGAGTTTTGAGTCCTACCAGCAAACTATCAAATATGAGGGTGCTCTTGGAACCCCTGAAGTTTTATGGTCTGTTCCCTAACATTGCAATAGTTACTAACTCTTTAAGGAGATAAATATATTTGGATAGGAAAGTAAGTACAGATTTATGTAATAAAAAGGACATATATAACTACTTCTCAAAAGACAATACTAGTTTAGATTTTCTCTTGGTGAAATAATTTAATGAAAAAAATAGATAATGTTTATACATTCTGAAGTTGTAGAAACACTTTTCTTCCAGAGCTGCTCAGAAGTATTAAGCTTTAGTTGCTTTCAATTGTAACTTACTTGATATTAATAGTAAGCCCTTTATTAGCATGCTTCCTTTCCTTTCTCACTTCTTCAATTCCATAACAGTGTTTTCTGAGATCACACCCCAAACATATTACATGCACTTAAATTCTTGGCTTGTGCTTTGCTTCTGAGGTAATCCATGAAAAAGAAAAGTGAAAGCTGCTCAGTCACGTCCAACTTTTGCAACCCCATGGACTGACTGTAGCCTGCCAGGCTCCTCTGTTCATGGAATTCTCTATGTCAGAATACTGGAGTGAGTAGATGTTCCATTCTCCAGGGGACCTTCCCAACCCAGGGATCAAACCCAGATCCCCTCCTTTGCTGGAGGATTCTTTACTGCCTGAGCCACCAGGGAAGAGGCAGTAATCCATACTGACAAGTTATATAAAGGGACATAACAAATGACTAAATGAATTGTCTTTATTGCTGTCACTCAAATGTTAACATTGCTAGCTTTCTGGTTTTACAGTTCTCTTGTACTAGTTCTTAATTTCTACCACCTGCTGAAAACTCAATAAATGGGACTAGGAGCATATAGACAAGTGAAGAGAGAATTAGTGAAATGAAATATTCATAATAATGTTATCCAAATGCAGAAGAGAAAGAAAACATGTAAGAAAGTTAAACAATAACAAGGATATAATGAGACACTCCAACATATGTTTAATTGAAGTATCAGTAGTAGAGGAGAGAAATGGGATAGAGGCACAATTTGAAGAGAGAATGACTGAGAATTTTTCAGAATTCATCAGTGATACTAATCCACAAATTTAAGAAGGCCAACGATTTCCAAGTAGTATAAATAATATGAAACCCATGTCTAGACTCAGCGTAGTGAAATGGTGAAGTCTCAAAGACACAGAAGATTTTGAAAGCAATTGGGGAGAAAAAGACTGGCTTCCTAGAAGGAAGACAATACTGTTATTTTATTTTATTTTATTTTATTTTATTTTATTTTATTTTTTTGCTGCAAAAAGCTTTATTGTTTCCATTTGGTCCAAGGCTTGAGAGAGGTCTCCAGGATGTTAAAAAGCTGCCTAGTGGCTGCAGAGAGGAGCTTCAGGCAGCCCTGATGTTAGATGGGCTCTTCAAAGGCCACTGGTCTCCAGAACCTCCTAGTCGTGCTTGAGGGTGAGCCTCTCGAAGAGATACTCGCCCAGCCCAGCCTGGGGACCAGCCAGCCTGCGGAGGTTGGCCAGGTGGTCACCCATCTTCTTGATGAGTTTCACTTCCTCATCTAGGAAGTGGTTCTCCAGGAAATCACAGATGTGGGGGTCTCCGCGGGCAGAAGCCAGGCCATGCAGATCCAACAGGGCTTGATTCAGGTTCTTCTCTACGAGAAGGGCGGCTTCCATAGCGTCCTGGGTTTTACCCCACTCATCTTGAGATGGCTTCTGCACGTTCAGGAAGGGGGCGAGGCCGCCAGGCTGGTTTTGCACTTTCAAGAGACGCTCCGCGCCCTCGCGCTTCTCCTTGGCCAATTCGCGAAAAAAGTGACTCACACCCTCCAGAGCCACATCGTCGCGATCGAAATAGAAGCCCAGAGAGAGGTAGGTGTAGGAGGCCCGCAGTTGCATGTTCACCAGGCGGTTGACGGCGGCCTCCACCTCGGTAGGATAATTCTGACGAATCTGGGAGCTCATGATTGGTCGGTAATAAGGAGTTAAAAAATGGTGGCTGGTCCCGGTGATCGCGGACAGCTGAGTGGCTGACTCCGGAGGTTGCGACTGGAAAAAAGGTTGGAGGGTAGTCGGAGGCTGGGGCAAGGGGCGTCCCTGGGTCTGTTCGGTCCAAACACTGTTGAAGCAAGAGACAGATCCGCGGGGCCGCCGAGCGCACTTCAATACTGTTATTTTAAAAAGCAATAATGAATGCCAAAAGACAGTGTAAAAATACCATCCAAATCCTGATAGGAAAATAACAGTCACTGTAGAATTGTGTTTCTAGCCCTCCAGAACTGGCACTATTTGATACCAGGGCTCAGTGGTAAAAAAATATGCCTGAAATGCAAGAGACATGGATTGAATCCCTTGTCAGGAAGATCCCCTGGAGAAGGAAATGGCAACCCCACTCCAATATTCTTGCCTGGGAAATCCCATGGACAGAGTCCATTGGGTCACAAAAGAGTTTGACACATCATAGTGACAAAACAATAACAAAGTAGCCAATACTAGCATGAAGGACCCAAACTTACAGGCTATGGCAATTTTTATTTAAGCTTTTTGAATATATAGAGTAGTGCTTTCTCTTAGTGGAGAAAAGTTTCTGATTTTTTCACTGTTTGGTCTTCAACATCTATGCTCAGTTTTCCCACTGCTTCTGTTCTTTTAGGCCCTCTTTTTTATTAACTTTGCAGCACTTGAAGTTGTTCAGTGAAGGACTTTATTTTTTTTCAGTGCTGTCTCTGATGGTCTATGATGTATATTCCCTTATGCTTGTTGCTAAGGAGATATCACATTCTCTCATTTCTTTAAAATTATTAGTAGTATTAAAATACTCTTTAATATAAATTTAACTTATATGCAGAATACATCATGTGAAATGCCTGCCAGGCTATTTGAAGCACAGCTGGAATCTAAATTGCTGGGAGAGATGATAATAACCTCAGATGTGCAGATCACACCATCCTTATGGCAGAAAGTGAAGAAAAACTGAAGAGCTTCTTGATGAAGGTGAAAGAAGAGAGTGAAAAAGCTGACCTAAAACTTATCATTCAAAAAACTAAGTTCATAGAATCCATTTCCATCACTTCAAGCCAAAAAGATGGGGAAAAATGGAAACAGTGACAGACTTCATTTTCTTGGGCTTTTCATTTTCAAAATCACTGCAGTGACTGCAGTCATGAAATTAAAAGATGCTTGCTCCTTGGAAGAAAAACTATGACCATCCTAGACAGCATATTAAAAAGCAGAGACATCACTTTGCCAACAAAGGTCCATATAGTCAAAGCTGTGGTTTTTCCAGTAGTCATATATGGATGTGAAAGTTGAACTATAAAGAAGGCTGAGTGCCAAAGAATTGATGCTTTTGAACTGGTGCTGGAGAAGACTCTTGAGAGTCCCTTGAACTGCGTGGAGATCAAACCAGTCAGTCCTAAAGGAAATCAATCCTGAGTATTCATTGGAAGGACTGATGCTGAAGCTCCAATACTTTGGCACCTGATGGCAAGAACTGACTCATTAGAAAAGACCCTGATGCTGGGAAAGATTGAAGGCAGGAGGAGAAGGGGACTAAAGAGGGTGAGATGGTTGGATGGCATTACCGACTCAATGGATATGAGTTTAAGCAAGCTCCGGGAGATTGTGAAAGACAGGAAAGCCTGGCATGCTGCAGTCCTTGGGGTTGCAAAGAGTCAGACGTAACTGAGCGACTGAACAATGACAGCTTTGATGTGTACGGCTTGACTTTTTTGAATCAAGATACTTAGACGGGTTTTGAATGTTGATATCTACATATCTATTTATATAGATATCCACAAATGTGACAATTTAAAATATAATACAGTGAATTGAGGCAACTGCTGGGTTTTTGATGGATGTATGTTCATTTTGTGTATACATATGTGACTCAAGTCAAATGGGTACAGTTTTTTGCATTCACCTAGTGTTTCTTGTGGATGCAACTGAACATCAGTCAGTTAGATAGTCACATGATGCTCCCCTGGATCTGGGTCTTGGACCCACCTGCCAATAGGCCAGCACAACCTTCAGGACCTCCTGGGCCCTGGCCTGCCTACCAACAAATTGACACCAGCTCCAAGACACATTGGACCACTCAATATTCATACCAGGATCCAGGCCCACTTACAAGTGGACTGACACCAACTTTAGGATTCCCTGGACTTTGAAGTAAGCCATGTCAGGAACCAGTCCTGCCTACTAGCAGATTGATACTAGATTCAGGAACCCCAGACTCACAACCACCCACCCCTAGAGCCTAGCTACCTAGCTACCCACCCATCTACCATTAGCCCAATGCTTGCCCTGGGGGACCCCCTTAAGCTCCAGAGCCAGTCATCTCATGACCTGGCTCCACTCACCAGTGGCAAGCAGACTCTGCACAGGGTAGATTCTGGCCACCATATGAACTTGGAGCCAGCCACAAGTGCTAGATGGTTCACAGTAGTCAGCCCCCAACAATAGGACACATACAGCACACACAGGGGACACCCCTAGAGCATATAAGCTCTGGATACCAGATGGGAGAACACTGCTGGGAAGCATAGGATATCTCCTACAAAATGTCACTTCTCCAAGATTGGCAAAGGTAACCAACCTACTAAATACATTGAAAAAAAAATAGCAAATAAGATGACAGAGGAATTAGTCCCCTGCCTCCCCCCAAAAAGTAACAAGATAAAACCCCAGAGGAGAAACTAAGTATAGTGGAGATAAGCAATCTACCCAATAAACAGTTCAAAGTAATGACTGTAAAGATGTGCCAAAACTCAGGAGAATATTGGAAGAATAGTTGGAAGTCTTCAACAAAGAGAAAATGCAGAGAAGAACCAGAGATGAAGAAAACAATAACTGCAATTTTAAAATACACTAGAAGGAATCATTATTGGATTAGATGATACAGAGAAATATCAGTGAGCTGGAAGACAGAATAGTGGAAATGACTGAAGCTGACCCGAAAAAAGAATGAATAAAAAGAAATGAGGATCGTTTACTGTCATTCACATTATAGGGGAAGGGTCCCAGAAGAAGGCACAAAGTAGGGGCAGAGAACATATTTGAAGACATAAAAGATGGAAATGTCTCTAAGACGGAAGAGGAAGCAAACATCCAGATTAAGGGAAAACCGTGTCCCAAGAAAGATCAACCAAAAGAGTAACAGACCAAGACACATTGTAGTTAAAATGTCAAAAATTAAAGGGGGAGTGGGACTTCCCTGGTGGTCCAAAGGTTGAGCGTCTGCTTTGCAGTTCAGAGGATATGGGTTTGATCCCTGACTGGGGAGCTAGGATCCCATATGCCACAGGGCAACTAAACCCACCCACATGCCACAAATAGCACCACAATGAAAGACCCCACATGATGCAATGAAGATCCAGAGTGCCACAACTGGGACTTGACTCAGCCAAATAAATATTTTAAAAAAAGAGGGAGTACTAAAAAGCAGCAGGGAGAAGCAATAAGTTGCATGAGAGGAAGTTCCCATAAGGTTATCTGCTGACTTTTAAGCAGAAGTTGTGCAGGTGAGAAGGGAATGTCACTATATATTTAATGATATGAAAGGCAGAAAGCTACAACCAAGATACAACACCCACCCACCAAGGCTTTCATTCAGATTTCATTCAAACTCATTGTCCACCAAAATGAGTTTTATGGACAAATATAAGCTAAAAGAGTTTAGCACCACCAAACCAGTTTTACAACAAATGTTAAAGGGACTTCTCTAAGAAAAAGTCATAGCTTCTGGTTCGAGATGGCAGAATAGAAGGATGTGCACTCATCTCCTCCTGCAAGAGCACTAAAATCTCAACTAGCTGTTGAACAGCCATTAACAGGAGGACACTAGAACCCACCCCCACCCCCCAAAAAAATCCTATGTCCAAAGACAAAGAAGACACCACAGTGAGATGATAGGGGCTGCAATCATGATAAAATAAAATTGCATATTCACCAGGTGGGCAACACACAAACTGTAGAAAAATAATACCAAAGAAGTTCTCCAACTGCTGTGAAGGTTCCAAACCTCAAGTCAGGCTTCCTAGCCTGGGGATCCAACAAAGGGACTGGGAATCCCCAGGGAATCTGACCATGAAGTCCAGTGGATTTTATTATAGCACTTCCACATGAGTAGCGGAAACACAGACTCCAGTCTTAGAGGGCACAAACAAAATCTTTGCACACCAACACCCAGAGGAAAGGAGCAGTAACTCCACAGGGGACTGAGCCAAAACTACCTGCTAGTGTTGGAGGGTCTCTTGTGTGGGTTCACCACAGGGATAAGGGCCCTGGCAGCACATCTGGGAAGGTACCTTTTGGCCCTCTTGGAGGTTGCCATTAACTGTACCAGAGACACTGTAGACCCCAGGGCTGGGACGCCTCAGCCCAAACAACTACCAGGGAGGGAGTCCAACCCCTCGCATCAGCAGAGAATTGGATTAAAGCTTTACTGAGCAAGACCTTGCCCACCAGAGCAAGAAGCAGTTTTTCCCACTGCCAGTCCCTCCCATCAGGAAGCTTACACAAGCCTCTTAGCCTCATTCATCAGAGAGCAGACAGAAGAAGCAAGAAGACCAACAGTCCCACAGCAGCTAAAACAAAAACCACATTACAGAAAGTTAATCAGGATGAAAGTGCAGAAAGTTATGTCTCAGATGAAGGTACAAGAGGAAACCTAAGAAAAATAACTAAATGAAGTGGAGATAGGCAACTTTCCAGAAAAAAAGAATTCAGAATAGTGATAGTGAAGATAATCTAGGATCTCAGAAAAGCATTGGAGAAGATACAAGAAATACTTACTAAAGACCTCGAAGAAAAAAGAACAAACAAAGATGAATAATACGCTGTGCTGAGCTGTGCTCAGCTTCTCAGTCATGTCGGACTCTTTGTGACCCCATGGACCGTAGCCAGGCAGGATCTTCTGTTACTGGGGTTCTCCAGGCAAAATACTGGAGTGGGTTGCCATGTCCTCCTCCAGGAGATCTTATCTTCTCAGACCAGGGATTGAACCCAGGGTTCATTGCAGGAAGATTCTTTACCATCTGAGTCACCAGGGAAGCCCAAGAATACTGGAGTGTGTAGCCGATCGCTTCTCCAGGGGATCTTCCCAACCCAGGAATTGAACCAGGGTCTCTGCATTGGAGGTAGATTCTTTATTAGCTGAGCTACCAGGTAAGCCTGAATAGAAGGAATCAATAGAATAACTGAGGCAGAAGAACAGATAAATGATCTGGAGGACAGAATCATTGAAATCACTGTCTCAGAACATAATATAGAAAAAAGAATGAAAAGAAATAAAGACAGCCTAATGAGACCTCTGGGACAACGTTAAATGCACAAACATTTGCATTATAGGGTTCCCAGAACAAGAAGAGAGATAGAAAGGATCTGAGAAAATATTTGAAGAGACAATAGCTGAAAACTTCCTTAAACATGGGAAAGACAATAGTCAACAAAGTCTAGGAAGAACAGCTTTACAATGAATGCTCTCAAACTGACAAAGCTAAAAGACAAAAATGTTGAAAGTGACAAAGGAAAAATGACAAATAACATACAAGGGAACTCCCATTAGGCTATCAGCTGATTTCTCAACAGAAACTCTGCAAGCCAGAAGAGAGTGGCTTTATAATGGATATATCAAAAGTGATGTATTTGAAGTGATGAAGGGGAAGAGCCTACTACCAAGAATACACTACCCAGCAAGACTCTCATTCAGATTTGATGGAGAAATCAAAAGCTTGCCAGACAAGCTAAGTTAAGACAATGCAGCACCACCAATGAATGCTAAAGGAACTTGTCTAGGCAGGAAACACAAGAGAAAAAAAGACCTACAGATCAACCCAAAACAATTAAGAAAATAGTAATCGGATCATATATATCAATAATTACCTTAAATGTAAAGGACTAACTGCACCAACCAAAAGACACAGACTGGCTGGGTGGATGAGAACATGCGCATGTATGCACTTTCACTTACCACATCACTCTTCCTGACCCCCTGCTGCTGCTGCTACTAAAGTCGCTTCCATCGTGTCCGACTCTGTGCGACCCCATAGACGGCAGCCCACCAGGCTCCCCCGTCCCTGGGATTCTCCAGGCAAGAACGCTGAGTGGGTTCTTGACTCCCTAAATTGTATGTAATTATTTTATATTATTAATCATGTTCCCATTATGGCTTCAATTGTAAATATCTTTTACTTTTTGTCTGGATATTGATTGTGAAAACTGATAAACATCTTTTACTCTTGTGATTATGTATCTATTACTCACTTAATAATGACTAGTCAACTTAATAATGATAGTCAGCAGAAAAATAAGACAACTCTGTATCACCAAATCTAGGATTTAAGAAAAAACCCTGTAATCATTTTCTGAAATCCAGATGCATATCAGAATTATCTTTGAAGCTTTTAAAAAATAAAAATGCTCAGATATTACTTTCCCCCCCCCCCCCAGAACTCCTGATAGGTTTCTAGTGAGCAGTCATGTTTAAAAACAACTGGACTCTATGATGATCTTTTATCTAGTTTGTTTTACTTTTTCTATTTCATATTCAGTTCTTTCATTTCATTCAGTTTATGTTTTCCAATTTCTCCATCTCGTCTTTTTTTTTCTTATGTTCCTTCTCAACCCTTTATCAAGCATTTGGAAAAGCTTTTGTGTGTATATATATGTATACATATATATATATATATATATATATACATATATATATGCATACTATACATATTTTAGAAAACGTATAAACTTTTGCAAAACTAAAAAATGTATGACATTTTGATTTCACTTCTTTGACTTAGTATGAGTAGAATGCTAGATTTCTAATTAAAAAAATAGAGAGACGACAAGCATCAAAGATTTACTGTTTAACACAGGGAACTAAAGTCAATATTTTGTAATAACCAATAATGGAAAATAATCTGAAAAATAATATATGTGTATAAATATAACTGAATCACCTGCTGTGAACCTGAAACATTGTAAGTCAATTATATATATATTAAGAAATTACATATATAATATATATGATTTTAATTATAATAATATAATTAAGAAATTATGATTCAATTATATATATATAAAGAAAAAAAGGAAAATGCCATAACTAGAAACAGCAAAATTACAAAAGAACAAAATCTCATTGGTAAAGGTAATAGGTATAAAAAGTGTAAATCAACCACATATTAGCTAGTGTGTGCATGTATGCTAAGTTGCTTTAGTTGTGTCCAACTCTATGGACTATAGCTCACCAGGCTCCTCTGTCCATGGTATTCTCCAGGCAAGAATACCTGAAGTGGGTTCCCATGCCCTCCTCCAGTATATCTTCTTCCCAACCCAAGGAACAAACCCACGTCTCCTGTGGCTCCAGCATGACAGGTGGATTCTTTACCATTGAGCCACTGGGGAAGCCCATATAAGATAGTAAGAAGGTTAAAAGATGAAAACAGTCAATCAAATATATATCCACAATATTTAGTTAAGATATACATGAAAAAGATGTTAAATTTGATGGTAAAAACAATAAACATTGTGGGAGGATAGAATACAAGTTTGTTAAAATCCATTTGAACTTCAGAGATAATCAATTTAGTTATATGTGATATCACAAACCAAAAATCTGTAATATATAAACACACACAAAGAAGAAAGGAATCCAGTTACAACACTAAGATAATAATCTAATCACTAAAGAAGTGGCAAAAGAACAAAAAAGAATTACAAAAACATCCCCCAAACAATTAATAAGATGGTCATATGTACATACATATCAATAATTATTATAAATATACATGGACAGTATGCTCCAACCCAAAGATATAGACTGAATGAATACAAGAATAAGACATATATATCTGCTTATAAGAGACTGACTTTGAACTAAAACTATACACAGACTGAAATTGAAAGATGGAAAAAGATATTTCATGTAAATGGAACTGAAAAGAAAGCTGGTGTATCAATACTTATATCAGATAAAATAGACTTTGAATCAAAGACTATAGGAAGCAAAAAGAAGGATATTGCATAATGATAAAAGAATCAATCCAACAAGAAGATATAACTATTGCAAATATGTATTTATCCAACATAAGACCACCTCAATATATAAGACAAACACTTCAGTTCAGTCACTCAGTCGTGTCCGACTCTTTGCAACCCCATGAACCGCAGGAGGCCAGGCCTCACTGTCCATCACCAACTCCCGGAGTTCACCCAAACTCATGTCCTTTGAGTCAGTGATGCCATCCAAACATCTCATCCTCTTCCGTCCCCTTCTCCTCCTGCCCTCAATCTTTCACAGCATCAGGGTCTTTTCAAATGAGTCAGCTCTTCACATCAGTTGGCCAAAGTATTGAAGTTTCAGCTTCAACATCAGTCCTTCTGATGAACACCCAGGACTGATCTCATTTAGGATGGACTGGTTGGATCTCCTTGCAGTCCAAGGGACTCTCAAGAGT
Source organism: Muntiacus reevesi (assembly GCF_963930625.1). Classification (NCBI taxonomy): domain Eukaryota; kingdom Metazoa; phylum Chordata; class Mammalia; order Artiodactyla; family Cervidae; genus Muntiacus; species Muntiacus reevesi. Next base: position 156,743,965 of record NC_089252.1, on the reverse strand, counting down.
CTTCTCCAACCCCACAGTTCAAAAGCATCAATTCTTCGGTGCTCAGCTTTCTTTATAGTCCAACTCTTACATCCATACATGACCACTGGAAAAACCGTAGCCTTGACTAGACTGATCTTTGTTGGCAAAGTAACATCTCTGCTTTTTAATATGCTGTCTAGGTTGGTCATAGCTTTCCTTCCAAGGAATAAGCTTCTTTTAATTTCATGCAGTCACCATCTGCAGTGATTTTGGAGCCCCCCAAAATAAAGTCAGCCACTGTTTCTGCATCTGTTTGCCATGAAGTGATGGGACCAGATGCTATGATCTTAGTTTTCTGAAAGTTGAGCTTTAAGCCAACTTTTCACTCTCATCTTTCACTTTCATAAAGAGGTTCTTTAGTTCTTCTTCACTTTTTGCCATAAGGTTATGTCTTCTGCGTATCTGAGGTTATTGATATTTCTCCCGGCAATCTTGATTCCAGCTTGTGCTTCTTCCAGTCCAGCATTTCTCATGAAGTGCTCTGCAAATAAGGTAAATAAGCAGGGTAACAATATACAGCCTTGACACACTCCATTTCCTATTTGAAACCAGTCTGTTGTTCCATGTCCAGTTCTAACTGTTGCTTCCTGACCTGCATACACATTTCTCAAGAGGCAGGTCAGGTGATCTGATATTCCCACCTCTTGAAGAATTTTCCACAGTTTATTGTGACACACACAGTCAAAGGCTTTGGCATAGTCAATGAGGCAGAAGTAGATGTTTTTCTGGAACTCTCTTGCTTTTTCAATGATACAGTGGATGTTGGCAGTTTGATCTCTGGTTCCTCTGCCCTTTCTAAAACCAGATTGAACATGTGGAAGTTTACGGTTCACATATTGCTGAAGTCTGGCTTGGAGAATTTTGTGACTTTACTAGCGTGTGAAATGAGTGCAATTGTGCAGTAGTTTGAGCATTCTTTGGCATTGCCTTTCTTTGGGATTGGAATGAAAACTGACCTTTTCCAATCCTCTGGCCACTGCTGAGTTTTCCAAATTTGCTGGCATATTGAGTGCACCACTTTCACAGCATCATCTTTCAGGATTTGAAATAGCTCCACTGGAATTCCATCACCTCCACTAGCTTTGTTCATAGTGATGCTTCCTAAGGCCCACTTGACTTCACATTCCAGGATGTCTGGCTCTAAGTGAGTGATCACACCATCGTGATTATCTGCATCTTGAAGATCTTTTTTGTACAGCTCTTCTGTGTATTCTTACCACCTCTTCTTAATATCTTCTGCTCTGTTAGGTCCATACCACTTCTGTCTTTTATTGTGCCCATCTTTGCATGAAATGTTTCCTTGGTTTCTCTAATTTTCTTGAAGAGATCTCTAGTCTTTCTATTTATTTCCATTCTATTGTTTTCCTTTATTTCTTTGCATTGATTGCTGAGGAAGGCTTTCTTATCTCTCCTTGCTAGTCTTTGGAACTCTGCATTCAAATGGGTATATCTTTCCTTTTCTCCTTTGCTTTTCACTTCTCTTCTTTTCACAGCTATTTGTAAGGCCTCCTCAGATGGCAATTTTCCTTTTTTGCATTTCTTTTCCATGGGGATAGTCTTGATCCCTGTATCCTGTACAATGTCACAAACCTCCGTCCATAGTTCATCAGGCATTCTATCTATCAGATCTAGTCCCTTAAATCTATTTCTCACTTCCACTGTATAATCATAAGGGATTTGATTTAGGTCATACCTGAATGGTCTAGTGGTTTTCCCCACTTTCTTCCATTTAAGTCTGAATTTGGCAATAAGGAATTAATGATCTGAGCAACAGTCAGCTCCCAGTCTTGTTTTTGCTGACTGTATAGAGCTTCTCCATCTTTGGCTGCAAAGAATATAATCAATCTGATTTCAGTGTTGGCCATCTGGTGATGTCCATGTGTAGTCTTCTCTTGTGTTGTTGGAAGAGGGTGTTTTCTATGACCAGTGCATTCTCTTGGAAAACCCTTTTAGCCTTTGCCCTGCCACATTCTCTACTCCAAGGCCAAATTTGCTTGTTACTCCAGGTGTTTCTTGATAATAAAAGGGGGCTTTAAGCCTCACTTAACATCAATGGACAGATCATCAGACAGAAAATCAACAAGGAAACACTGGCCTTAAATGGCATTTTAAGACCAGGTGAATTTAATATATTTATATATAGAAAATTTCATCCAAAAGCAGCAGGTTACACATTCTTTTCATGTGGACATTGAGAATTCTCCAGGATATATTACATGAGAGGTCACAGAACAAGTCTCACTAAATTTAAGAAAATTGAGACAATATCAAGCAACTTTTCTACCCACAAAACTATAAGACTAGAAATCAACTACAAGAAAAAGTCTGCAAACACATAAACACATGAAAGCTACACTATACCAATGGATCACTGAAGAAATTGTTGCAGAAATGGGGACCCCTTCCAGGGCCCGAAACTGGGCTCTTGTCTAACACTCAGAAATGAATTGTCCAAGGAGACACATGTGCTGACAAAGCAAGAGTTTTTACTGGGAAAGGGCGCCCTGGAGAGCAGGAGGGTAAGGAAACCCAGGAGAACTGCTCTGCCAAGTGGCTCGCAGTCTTGGGTTTTGTGGTGATGGGATTAGTTTCCAGGTGGCCTTTGGCCAATCGTTCTAATTCAGAGTTTTTCCTGGTGGCACGCGCATTGCTCAGCCAAGATGGATGATAGCGAGAGGGATTCTGGGAAGTGGACGGATACGCAATGTCTCCTTTTGACCTTTTCTGAACTCTTCCGGCTGGTGGTGGCTTATTAGTTCCGTATTCCTTATCAGGATCTCCTGTCATAAAACGACTCATGCAAATGGTTACTATGGTGCCTGGCCAGGGTGGGCGGTTTCAATCAGTGTGCTTCCCCTAACAAAATGAAAGAAGAAATAAAGCAATATTGGAGACATATGAAAATGAAAACACAGTGGTCCAAAATCTATGGGACATCAGCAAAGCGGTTCTAAGAGGAAAGTTGATAAACAGTGATACAAGCCCACCTCAAGAAACAGAAAAATCTCAAATAGAAAACCTAACTGTATACACAGAGGGACTAGAAAAAGAACAAAGGAAACCTAAAATTAGTAGAAGGAAAGAAATCATAAATATCAAAGAAGAAATAAACAAAATACAGACTAAAATTTGAAAAGATCAATGAAGCTAAGAGTTAGGAAGTTGTACCAAGCATGCAAGTAATTTATACCTGTTTTGCTCAAACAGTTACAAAAAAAATGAAGAGGAGAAAACAGTCTCAAATTCATTTTATGAAGCCACCATCACCCTGATAACAAAACCAGAAAAAGACCCTACCAGAAAATTATATCCCAATATCTTTGATGAATATATATGCAAAAGTCCTCAACAAAATATTAACAAACCAAATCTAGCAATACTTGGAAAAAGATCATATACCATCACCAAGTTGAATTCATTCCAGGGTCACAAGAATGGTTCCACATAAACAAATCAATCAATGTGATACACATCACATTAACAAAAACATGGTCATCTCAATGGACTCAGAAAACACATTTGATAAAATTCAACATCCATTTATGATAAAAACTCTCACTAAAAAAAGTATGGAGATGACATATCTCAATGTAAGAAAAGCTATTTACAGCAAACCACAGCCACCTTATACTCAATCGTGGAAAGCTGATAGCCTTACTGCTAAATTCAGGAACAAGATTAGAATGCCCATTCCTACCACTTTTATTCAACATAGAATTGAAAGTCCAGCTCACAGCATTCAAATAAGAAAGAGAAATAAACGTATCCAAATTGGAAGGGAAGAGGTAAGTCTGTCACTATTTGCAGCTGGTATTAATCTCTATATGGTGCTGCTGCTGCTGCGTCACTTCAGTCGTGTCCAATTCTGTGCGATCCCATAGACATCAGCCCACCAGGCTCCTCTGTCCCTGGGATTCTCCAGGCAAGAATACTGGAGTGGGTTGCCATTTCCTTCTCCAATGCGTGAAAGTGAAGTTCCTCAGTCGTGTCTGACTCAGCGACCCCATGGACTGCAGCCCACCAGGCTCCTCCGTCCATGGCATTTCCCAGGCAAGAGTATTGGAGTGGGTTGCCATTACCTTCTCCGTATTCTCCATGTAGAGAACCTTAAAGTCTCCACATAAAAAGTGATAGATCAATTCATGATATTAATATAAAGAAATCTCTTCCATTTCTTTTCATTAACAATGAAATATCAAAAATAATAATAATAATAATTCAATTTAAAGTCCCACTCAAAAAAAAATACCGAGGAGTAACTTAACTAAGGAGGTGAAAGACCTCTACACTGAACATTATATAACACTGATAAAGAAAACTGATGATGATTCAAATAAATGGAAAGATATCCTATTTTTTTGAATTGGAAGAATTAATACTGTTAAAATGACCATACTACCCAAAGCAATCTACAGATTTGATGTTATCCCTGTGAAAATACCCATGACATTTTTCAAAGAACTAGAATAAATAAAATTTATATGGAATCACAAAAGACCCAGAATTGCCAAAGCAATCCTGAGAAAAAGAACAAAGCTGGAGGCATAACCCTCACAGCTTTCAGATAACACTACAAAGTTACCATAATCACTGTAGCATGGTATTGGCATGAGAACAGATGTATGGATCAATGGAGCAGAACAGACAGCATAAGAAATAAATCCATACACCTAGAGTCAATTAATCTAGATCAACAAGGCAAGAATATACAATGGAAAAACCAGTTTCTTTAGCAAGTGGTGCTCAGAAAGTTGGAAAGCCACATGTCAATCAATGAAATTAGAACACTCCCTCACACCATTATGTATAAATAAGCTCAATGGGGCTTAAAGACCTAAAGTTTAGACATGACACCCTAAAGCTCCTAGAAGAGAAGACAGGCAAAATATTCTCTGACATAAATTGTAACAGTATTTTCTTAAATCAGTCTTCCATGGCAAAAGAAATAAAAGCTAACGTAAATAAATGAGACCTAATCAAATATAAATGCTTTTAAACAGCAGAGGAAACCATCAATAAAACAAAAGGACAATCTATGGAATGCAGAGTAATATTTGCAGATGATGTGATGACAAGTCATTAATATCCAAAAGATAAAAATAGTTTATACAATTCAATATCGTAAAAACAACCACATCAAAAAAATGGGAAGAAGACCTAAACAAACATTTTTGCAAAGAAGACATACAGATACTCAATAGGCAAGTGAAAACATGCTCAACGTTGCTAATCATCTGAGAAATGCAAACCAAAGCCACAATGAAGTATCACCTCACATCTGTCAGAAAGACAGTCATCATAGAGTCTACAAATAACAAACATTGGAGAGAATGCAGAAAAAAAGGGAACCCTTTTACACTATAGATGGGACAGTATATTTGGTGCAGTCACTGTGGAAAAATAGTACGGAGGTTCCTCAAAAACTAAAAACAGAACTAACTTCCCTATGATCTATATGATCATTCCTGGGTATATATGTGAAGAAAACAAAAACACTTATTTGAAAAGGTACATGCAACACAATTTTCATAGAATCATTACTTGTAACCACAAAGATATGGCAGCAACTTAAGTATCCATCAAGAGATGAATGGATACATAGGATGTGAGATACATATATATCTCAGCATTCAAAAACTTAAGATCATGGCATCTGGTCCCATCACTTTCATGGCAAAAAGAAGGGGGGAAATGGAAGCAGTGACAGATTTTATTTTCTTGGGCTCCAAGCGGTGCAGACGGTGATTGCAGCTACAAAATTAAAAGACACTCGCTTCTTGGAAGGAAAGCTATGGCAAACCTAGACAGTGTGTTAAAAAGCATAACTTTGCCAACAGAGGTCCATATACTCAAAGCTATGATTTTTCCAGTAGTCGTGTATGGATGTGAGAGTTGGACTACAAAGAAGTCTGAGTGCTGAAGAATTGATGCTTTTGAACTGTGGTGCTGGAGAAGACTCTTGAGAGTCCCTTGGACAGCTAGGGAATCAAACCAGTCAATCCTAAAGGAAATCAGTCCTTAATATTCATTGGAAGGACTGACACTGGAGCTGAAGCTCCAATACTTTGGCCATGTGTCGTGAAGAGCCGATTCATTAGAAAAGACTCTGATGGTGGGAAAGATTGAAGGCAAAAGGAGAAGGGGGTGGCAGAAGATGAGATGAGTAGATAGCGTCACTGACTCAATAGACATGAATTTGAGCAAACTCCAGGAGAGAGTGAAGGACAGGGAAGCCTGGAGTGCTGCAGTTCATGGGGTTGCAAAGAGTCAGATGCAGCTTAGCAACTGAACATAAACACATGTGTGTGTTTGTGAATATATATATATATATGACATCTTGTATATGTGTGTGTGTGTGTCTATATATGTGTATATATATATATATATATATATATATATATATGTATATCCTAATACAATGGAATACTATTCAGACATAAGAAAGAATGAAAATTTGCCATTTGCAACATGGATGGGCCTGGAGGGTATTATGTTTAGTGAAATAAGTCAGAAAAAAGACAAATACTGTACATATTTTATATGTAAAATATAAAAAGTAAAACTAGTGAATATAACAAAAAAGAAACAGACTCTTAGATATAGAGAACAAATTAGTGGTTGCCAGTGGGAGAGGGAAGAAGGGAGAAGCAAGAAGAGACAGGGGATTAAGAGGTACAACTATCATGTATAAAATAGCTACAAAGGAGGATATATTGTATAGAACATGGAATATAGCCAATACTTTATAATGACTATAAGTGTAGTATAAGCTATGTTGTACACTTGAAACTTATATAATACTGTAAATCATTTATACCTCAATAAGAAAATAAAATTTAAACTGGCATTTGCCTACCAGTTATTTGAAAAAAATAATTTAAAAATGGACAAAGGATCTGTTAGAAATTTTTTTCAAGGAAGAACTATGGATGGCCAACATGCACATTAAAAGATACTTGACAACCAGAATGGCCATCATTAAAAAGTTCACAAATGCAAATGTTGGAGAGGATGTGGAGAAAAGGGAACCCTCCTACACTGGAGGGAATATAAATTGGTGGGAATGTAAATTGGTGCAGCTACTATAGAAAACAGTATGGAGATTCTTCAAAAAACTAAAAATAGAGTTCCCATATGACCCAGCAATCCCACTCCTGGGCACATATCTCAAGAAAATTATAGTTTAAAAATATTCATGCACACCAATGTTCATTGCAACACTATTTACAATAGCCAAAATATTAAAACCATCTAAATATCCATAGACAGGTGGATGGATAAAGAAGAAATTATATATATGTGTATATATATACATATATATAATGGAATATTACTCAGCCATAAAAGAATGAAATAATGCCATTTTCCATGACATGAATGGACCTAGAGATGATCATACTAAGTGAAGTAAGTCAAAAAGAGGAAGACAAACACCAGATAATATCACTTAGATGCTACATGCATCTAAATTATGACACAAATTAACTTACTTATGAAGCAGAAACAGACGTGCAGACATAGAGAACAGATTTGTGGTTGCTAAGTGGATGGTGGGGTACAGAATGAGTGGACTGGGAGTTTGGGATTAGCAGATGTAGACTATTAAATAGATAATGGATAAAAAACAAGATCCTACTATATAGCACAGGTAACTAGATTCAATATTCTATGATAAACTGTAATAGAAAAGAATACAAAAAAGAATATATATACATATATATATGTGTGTGTGTAACTCAATCACTTTGATGTACAGTAGAAATTAACACATATACTTCAACAAAATAATTTTTTAAAAAGATGCTTGATATCACTAATCATCCTGGAAATGCAAATCAAAACCACAATGAGTTATCTCCTCAATTATGTCATAATGATTATTACAAAAGATAAATAGCAAGGGTTGGCAAAAATGTGTCAAAAAGGGAACACTAGTGCATTGTTAAAGGGAATGTAAATTGTGCAGCCACTTTGGAAAATAGTATGAAGATTCCTCAAAAAATTAAAAATAGAATTACCATGTAGTCCAGCCACTCCACTCCTGGGTATTTAACTAAAGAAAATGAGAATAATAATTATAAATGATATATGTAGGCCTTTTTTCTTTATGGTATTATTTACAATAGTCAGGATATATAAGCAAACTTGGTACACATCAATAGATGGATCAACATAGAAGACAAAGTATGTACTATGGAATATTATCAGCCATAAAAAATAATGTAATCTCACCCTTTGCAACAGCATAAATGGACCTAGACAGTATTATGTTAAATGAAAATAGACAGAGAAAGACAAATACTGTATTATTTCACTTATGTGTGGCATCTAAAAAACAAACGAACAAATGTAACAAAACAGCAAAGAACAAACTTGTGACTGTCAAGGGGAAGTGGGTGCAAAGAGGAGAGAAACAGGTGTTGGAGATCAAGAGGTATGAATTTCCAGGTGCAAAATGTGAGTCATATGTATAAACTGTAAAGATGGAGAAGATAGTCAATAAGTATGTAGTATCTTTATATGGTGACCTAATGGAATTTGATTTATTATGATGATCATCTTGAAATATATAGAAATATTAAATCATTATGTTGTATAATAAGAACTAACATAGTGTCAAAAACAAGTTCATAGAAAAGACATTAGCTTAATGGTTATCAGAGTCTGGGGTCGGGTGAGGAGGACTTGGATGAAGACAGTTTAATGGTACAAACTTGTTATTATAAGATTAAAAACTACTAGGGATCTAATATGCAATGTGATAAACATAATTATCACTGCTGTATGTTACATATGAAAGTTAACAGAGTAAATTCTAAGAGGTTTCATGACAAGGAAAATTTTTTCTTTCTATAGTTTTGTATCTATATAAGATGATGGATGTTCACTAAACTTATTGTGATAATTGTTTCATGAAGCTTGTAAGTCATATCATATGCAGTGCTCTATGTCAGTTACATCTCAATAAAACTGGAATAAAAAAAAAAAGAAATGTATGTCATTCTCAAAATGTTCCTTAAAATATCATGTGGCAACATTCCCAAAATAATTGTTTTAGCAAAACTGACTCTATTTTCCCCAGACTATAGTGTCTTTTTATTTTCTTGGTGTCTTTTGGAGAGCAAAAGTTTTAAATTTTAATAAAATCTAATTTACCTTTTTTGAAAAATCATGGTCACTAAAATTTTCTGTTTCTTTCTAGAACTTTTATATTTTAAGTTCTTATATTGAGATTTATAATTCATCTCCAGCTAAACTTTTTGGTATAATATAAAGTTAAAGTCTCTGTTGTGTCTGACTCTTTGCCACCCCACGGACTGTAGCCTGCCAGGCTTCTCTCTCCATGGAATTCTCCAGGCAAGAATACTAGAGTGGGTTGCCATTCCCTTTTCCAGGGGATCTTTTCGACCCAGGTATCTAGCATTGGAGGCAGATTCTTTATCATCATTGGCAGGCCTGATGTTGAAACTGGAGCTCCAATACTTTGACCACCTGATGCAACTCATTGGAAAAGACCCTGCTGCTAGGAAAGATTGATGGCAGAGGAAGAAGGGGGAGACAGAGGATGAGATGGTTGGATGGCATCACTGACTTAATGGACATGAGTTTGAGCAAACTCTGGGAGATAGTGGACGGGGAACCCTGGCATGCTACAGTCCATGGCGTCACAAAGAGTCAGATATGACTGAGCGACTGAACAACAACAAAAATGTTGTAAGAGTTTGTTGTTGCTGTTTTTATGTAGATAGATATTCAATTGATCCAGTAGCTTTTTTTGAAAGACAAATTTCCCTTGTTGAATTAACTTTGTACCCCTGTCAAAAATTAGTTGATCATGAAGTGTGGGTTTGAATTCTTTATTATATTCCATTGATCTATATATCAATATCTTTTTATAGAAATAGCACACTGTCTTGAATAATGCAGGGTTATAGCAAATTTTGAAAAATTCATGTAGTGTTACTACCTGTTTTTAAACAATGATTTTGGCTTTGTGTATATTTCCATTTGAACTTTGGCCTCAGCTTGTCAATTTCTATGAGAAAAAATTTAGTTCAATTTTGATATGCATTGTGCTGAATCTCTATAGTAATTTGGGGGAACTGACACCTTCATAATAGTGAGTTTTATAATCATTGGGTATATCTGTTCATTTAATTAGGTTTTCTTTAATTTCTTATACCAAGGTTTTGCCTTTTTAGCCAGTACATTTGTGGGGTTTGTTTTCCAGTAATTGATCATTGAAATACACGTTAGTACCTGGAAGTGAGGTACTGCCATAACAGAAACTGAAAATGTGGCTCTGGGATTGAGTGGCAGGCTGAAGCTGGAAGGATCTTGAGAATATTATTAAAGTCTAATGGCCCTTGAAGAAACTTTTGGTGGTTTATTGGTGAGTTGAAAAGAAATTGAGGATAATGTTACTGAAAGTTGGAAGGACAGGTACATTTATTATGTGGTGGCAGAAAATTAAGCAACACTATGAACTGAAGTAATGTGGAAAATAGAACACAGTAGAAGTAGAAAATTAACTGGGATTTCAAAGGAGAGTGTTGAAGATGCCACCTGGCTTCTTCTAGCTACTGGTAGTAAAATGCAAGATGTGAATATTAAGTGAAAGAAATGTCCTTATATATAATGGACCCAGGACTTACTGAAATAAAAAATAAAGCTGTTTTTCATCTCAGTTTCTTCAGATGGCAAATGATGCTGAAATTATGAAAAGGCTTTTGGACAAAAATCATTCTAGGACACTCTCAGGAAAATAGATAATAAAGATGATATCAAGGGTGTTACACTACAACTCCTTGCAAATACTTAAAAAAAATTTAAGGTGGTATCTCAAACAGATGAATATCTCTAAGGAGTTTAAAAAGCATGTATTGCAAATTGTTTCTGTTCAACAATAGGGCTTTTAAGAATACTAAAGATTTTCCTTAAAACAGCCAAGGATAGCGAAAGTATTATTATGGTGAAATTTGTGCGTTTAGCTCTTGACTATTAGGGTGAACACTACTACAATTCAAAAGAAATCCACAGTTTTAAGAGAAGTATTGTTGCAAGAACACTACCAATGGACAGAGACAGTACAACATGAAAATAGACCTTTGGACTTTTGAAGTTTCCACTGACAGGAAACAAGCTGATAAAACTAATCTGTAAACATCAGAATATTTTTATGGCAAAGGATGAATAAGGGAGTAGAACCATAAGCCTGGTGAATAGAGCTGAGACATATAGACTTATTGTTCTGTACACCCAGGCAACAGGCCTGAGTCAAGGAACCATCAGTATGTTCCTGGCTCGTATTCAGAATTATGTATGGACTAATGACTGCTGTTTGCCATTTTTTATTCCCCACCCGTAGCTTTTAATACAAAAGTCTACATTAATTTTCTTGTGCCTCTTTCACTATGATATGTTGGCATGTGCAAGACCTACAACTTGTCCTTTTAGTTCACCAGATATACAGATTGAGACGAGCTAAACCTGAGGAGCTGCACCTGATACGTAACATCTGAAAAGTTTAACACACATTTAGATGAGATTCTAGACTTTGAACCTATGCATGATGCCATAAAAGATGACACTTCTGCACCTTGGAAAGTGGAGAGCATATTTTGCATGCAGAAGGAATATAGTTTGAGGCAAAGGTATGCTTGTAATTTCTTTGACTCTCCTTCCATAAAAGTGGAGTCTAATTACCCTTCCCTTGACATAGGTGAGCCTTAATGATTTGCCTCTAGCAAATATAATGTGGCAGAAGTGATGTCGCAGGGCTTCCAAGAGTATGTTATATAAACTGATATTTCCAGCTAGTGCTCTGTCTTTACATTTTTCAGAACACATGCCTTTGTTGCCCTGAGCTGCCATTTAAGAAGTCTGGCTACCATACCTCCATGCTGGAGAGACCACATTGAATGACCATGTAGAGAGAAGTAAGATACATGAGGAGCTCCAGTTTTCTCACTCCCAGCTTTTCCAGGTTTCTCAACCCAGATACTAGACCCCTGTTTTCAAGAAGCCCCAGACAAAGATGTGTAGAAATAAGCTGTCCCTGCTAGCTCTGCTTAGACTGAATATGATCAAAATGTGTTAGGTTTTGAGGTGATTTGTTACACATTAGATTACTAGAACAATTTATGTTTACATGTCTTATTCTTCTCACCGTTACATTTAATATTGTGAGTTATAACACTGTTTTGCACTAATTTTTTTTAATGTTTATAACCCAAAATAGTTCTCTTCACACAGTAGGTACTCAGTAAATCTACTTGATATTCTTAAATGGATTGAAGCATAACACAGACTACATGCACTTGGCTCTTTTAAAGAAGCTTCATTTAACAATACAGTTTTATTACTTCACATTTCCCTTTTGAAACTTTAATCTTGTTTATCTGTTTACCTTAGTTCTTTTCTGACTTTGGCTCCAGTTCATAACTCTGATATCTCTTTTACTTCATCCCTAACTCCTCATGGCCTGATGTTTATGATAACTCTTACAATGCATTGAGTTATATGTAAGTTTTGTTGGGACCAGCCCAACAATGAACTGACCTGAGGGAGTGGTGCCGCAAAAGAATAAATAAAAATAAGACTCAGAAGTAAGGTGGGGATCAGGGGGCTGATGCTGTTTGCAGGCAATAGCCCAGATCTAATCCTTGCATGGTTTTATTGCTAACATCTACTTCCTTGTACATGCTCTAGAGATAACTGTTTTTTACAATCTCAGATCGGGGATAAAGATATACAATGCACAGTCCTCAATGTCAAACCTTCAGGCCTTTCGTGACTGTTTAGCCCTTCAGCTGCTGCTGCTGGTGCTAAGTCACTTCAGTCGTGTCCGACTCTGTGTGACCCCATAGACGGCAGCCAACCAGGCTCTCTGTCCCTGGGATTCTCCAGGCAAGACTACTGGAGTGGGTTGCCATTTCCTTCTCTGAGCCCTTCGGCTAGTGACGACCTTTCTCAGCAACTCCCTCGGGGCTTTGGTTATGAGAACAGTCACTGATGGTTTCCCATCAGTCACATCAGTACCTCAACATCGTGTTTTCAAGATGTTTTTCCAAGATGTACTTTTTAGTGCTCCCAGCCTTTTGCCTCCAGGTGATGAGAAAGTCATTCTTATTTTTCAAAGAAGCCCTGTTAACTATAGTACAGGACTCTGCATAGCATATTCCCTACAAGTTTTACAAGTGAAGAGCCACTGTGTCCATGGAAGAGTGCGTAGTACATGGTACAAATCAGTAATCATGTGTTGATTGACCTCAACTATGTGAAACGGACAGAAGAGTAATTTATACATACCACCTGTTTTAATCCTTGCAACAACATTATGAGGATTATTGTCTTTAATTTATAAATAAGGAAATTTAAGTTTAAATTGGTGAAGTGACTTCTCCAAGGTAGTATAGTCAACAGTGGAGACAGAATTCAAATCAAAGATCTAACTTGAAAGCCTATGTCCCTTATGACTCTGCTTTCAGTTTAGTTCAATTCAGTTGCTCAGTCGTATCCACGTCTTTGCAACCACATGGACTGCAGCACACCAGGCTTCCCTGCCCATCACCAACACTCAGAGCTTGCTCAAATTCATGTCTATTGAGTCTGTGATGCCATCCAACCATCTCATCCTCTTCTCCTCCTGTTGTCCCCTTTTCCTCTTGCCTTCAATCTTTCCCAGAATTAGGGTATTTTCCAATGAATCATTTCACATCAGGTGGCCAAAGTATTGGAGTTTCAGCTTCAGCATCAGTCCTTCCAATGAATATTCAGGACTCATTTCCCTTAGGACAGACTTGTTGGATCTCCGTGCTGTTCAAGGGGTTCTCAAGAATCTTCAACACCACAGTTCAAAAGCATCAATTCTTCAGCACTCAGCTTTCTTTAGAGTCCAACTCTCTTTGTAGTCCAACTTTCACATCAATACATGACTACTGGAAAAATGATAGTTTTGACTATGAAAAACCATAGCTTTGACTTTGAGGGTGGGAGACTCCATAGCAGGAGTGGCAGCCCCAAGGCCAAATGGGCAGGGAGGTGTTCCTTCTACCTTCAGAGGGAAACAACTGAAGCCTCTATGTGTTCAGTTCCAGTTCAGCCGCTCAGAAGTGTCTGGCTCTTTGTGATCGCATGAACCGCAGCACGGCAGGCCTCCCTGTCCATCACCAACTCCCAGACTCTACCCAAACACATGTCCATTGAGTCAGTGATGCCATCCAACCATCTCATCCTCTGTCATCCCCTTCACCTCCTGCCTTCAATCTTTCCCATCATCAGGGTCTTTTCAAATGAGTCAGCTCTTTGCATGAGGTGGCCAAAGTATTGGAGTTTCAGCTTCAGCATCAGTCCTTCCAATGAACACCCAGGACTGATCTCCTTTAGGATGGACTGGTTGGATCTCCTTGCAGTCCAAGGGACTCTCAAGAGTCTTCTCCAACACCACAGTTCAAAAGCATCAGTTCTTAGGTGCTCAGTTTTCTTTATAGTCCAACTCTCACATCCATACATGACCACCGGAAAAACCATAGCCTTGACCAGACAGACCTTTGTTGGCAAAGTAATGTCTCTGCTTTTTAATATGCTGTCTAAGTTGGTCATAACTTTCCTTCCAAGGAGTAAGCATCTTTTATTATTATTTTATTTCTCCCAATTATTTTTATTTGTTGGAGGCTAATTACTTTACAATATTGTAATAGTTTTTGCCATACATTGACATGAATCAGTCATGGATTTACATGTGTTCCCCATCCTGAAGCCCCCTCCTCTCTCCCTCCCTATCCCATCCCTCTGGGTCATCCTAGTGCACCAGCTTTTAATTTCATGGCTGCAATCACCATCTGTAGTGATTCTGGAGCCCCCCCAAAATAAAGTCAGTACACAATCCAATATATATACTTCCAAGATTAACTTCTATGCTGGGTATAGTTTCATAAGGAGTCCTCCTTCCTCCCTCAACCTCATCTGACATTCACCACATCCTGCGTTATACCCAATACATCATTCTGGTCCAGATTCCATCATCCCTAAAAATAATGCCACCAGCAGAGACATAGATGGACATAGAGATGGTCATACATAGTAAAGTAAGTCAGACAGAGAAAGATATAGGGTATCATTTATATGTGAATATTAAAAAAAAAAAGATACAAATGAATTTATTTACAAAACAGAAACAGAGTCATAAATGTAGAAAAACAAACCCGTCGTTATCGAGGTGGAAAGGAGGAAGAGGGATGAATTGGCAGATTGGGATTGACATATACACACTGTTATATATAAAATTGATAAGTATAGTTCTTTGGCCCACTTTTTGATTGGGTCATTTATTTTTCTGGAGTTGAGCTTCAGGAGTTGCTTGTATATTTTTGAGATTAATCCTTTGTCTGTTTCTTCATTTGCTATTATTTTCTCCCAATCTGAGGGCTGTCTTTTCACCTTACTTATAGTTTCCTTTGTAGTGCAAAAGCTTTTAAGTTTCATTAGGTCCCATTTGTTTAGTTTTGCTTGGAGTCGGGTGGAGAGGGAGGTGGGAGGGGGGATCGGGAAGGGGAATACATGTAACTCCATGGCTGATTCATGTCAATGTATGACAAAACCCACTGCAATGTTGTGAAGTAATTAGCCTCCAACTAATAAAAATAAATGGAAAAATAAATAAATAAATATTTTAAAAAAATTTGATAAGTAATAAGGGCTTACCGTATAGCACGGGGATCTCAAAGTACTCTGTAATGACCTATATGGAGAAAGAATCTTAAAAAGAGTAGATATATGTTTATTATCACTGCTTCTCTTTGCTATACAAAGAAACTAACACAACGTTGTAAATCAACTATATCCAATAAAAATTAATTTTAAAAAGAGAATGGAGAAAAGTTGCATAAATTCTTTCTGATATTATAGTTCACAGTTTTTGACATTTTAAGTTTTATTAATATGCTAGTAAATGCTAGTTTTTCTATTAAGGTGCACTCACGCTCACATTAAAAGGCTATTTTTGTTGTTGTTGTTGTTAGATGTCACCATAATAGCTAATTCTTTGAGTTGCTATTGGTCATTTGGTCCTCAGTAATACTTCTGGTTTCACTGAACATGTTCAGTGTGAACAATATTTTCGACTCATCTGTTGTATTAAGTACTTTTAATGACACGTTATTTATGAGTTGGAGAGAAAGCAAGTGTTAAAAATTGAGACCAGGTAAGAATGTAGACCAGAAAAGAAGTGCAAAAAAAAAAAAAAAGTTCCTTTTGAAAGGTTGTTGCTGAATCACACAAAGATGCTAGGGTTCTTGGCCTCTGGAGAAGAATTCAATCTGGGGCCAGAGACGAGGCTGGATCACTCAAAGCTTTTGTGCAATAAAGTTTTATTAAAGTATAAAGGAGATAGACAAAGCCTCTGACATAGACATCAGAAGGGGGTAGAGGGAGTATCACCCTTGCTAGTCTTAGCCCTGAAATTATATACTCTCAAATTAGTTATTACAGTGAATCAAAAGAATGTCTGGAAGTTGTAAAGACTTCACCAGACCTACACCCATAATTTACACTTTGAGATAACAGGATGAGCCAGGTTTTTTCCAGAGACTGTCCTCAGGCAGGCTACATTATTGTTATATAACCCTAAGGAATGTAGAGGGGAAAAGTTTGTCCTTTCTTCCTCCTTGAGAATTCCAGACCCCTCTCTCCTTGGGGACCCTTAGACTTCTTATCAACCTGCCTAGGACTTGACTCTCTCAATTTCTTATCATAACCTACTTATACTGAAACTTCATTATGTTTCATATTAGTCAATTCTAATCTATCTTTAATAATTGATAATAGGGAACTACTTCATTTTAGGGAAGATCAGATCCAAGCATTACTATTTTTCTGAGCTGCTTTTACTTGAAATTAATATGTCTGACTTCACAGAAAGTGATGCCCACAAAAAATTAAGTGATATTTCCTAAATTTTTTCATAAGATCTTTGAGTACTGATTTATTTGTTCAGTTCCTACAAGACCTTCTAGAACTAACACCAAAAAAAAAAAAAAAAAAACCCAAAAAACAAAAAAGATATTCTTTTCATCATAGGGGACTGGTATGCAAAGGTTTGAAGTCAAGAGATACCTAGAGTAAAAGGCAAGTTTGGCTTTGGAGTACAAAATAAAGCAGGGCAAAATCTAACAATTTTGCCAAAAGAACGTACTGGTCATAGCAAACACCCTCTTCCAACAACACAAGAGAATACTCTAGAGAAGGACATCACCAGATGGCCAATACCAAAATCAGATTGATCATATTCTTTGCTGCTGAAGATGGAGAAGCTCTATACAGTTGGTAAAAACAAGACCAGGAGCTGACTGTGGCTCAGATCATGAACTCCTTATTGCCAAATTCAGACTTAAATTGAAGAAAGTGGGGAAAACCATTAGACCATTCAGGTATGACCTAAATAAAATCCCTTACAATTATACAGTGGAAGTTACAAATAGAATCAAGGGATTAGATCTGATAGAGTGCCTGAAGAACCATGGACAGAGTTTTGTAACATTGTATAGGAGTTGGTTGTCAAAACCATCCCCAAGAAGAAGAAATGCAAAAAGGCAAAATGGTTGTCTGAAAACAATAGAATGGTAAAGACTAGAGATCTCTTCAAGAAAATTAGACATACCAAGTGAACATTTCATGCAAAGATGGGCACAATGAAGGACTGAAATGGTATGGACCTAACAGAAGCAGAAGATATTAAGAACAGGTGGCAAGCATACACAGAAGAACTATACAAAAAGTTCTGATGACCCAGATAACCATGATGGTGTGATCACTCAGTAACAGACAGACATCCTGGAATGTGAAATCAAGTGGGCCAAAGGCAAAGCTAGTGGAGATGATGGGATTCCAGCTGATGTCTTTCAAATCCTAAAAGATGATGGTGTGAAAGTGCTGCACTCAATATGCCAGCAAGTTTGGAAAACTCAGCAGTGGCCATAGACTGGAAAAGGTCAGCTTTCATTCCAATCCCAAAGAAAGCCAATGCCAAAGAATGTTCGAATTACTGCACAATTGCACTCATCTCACACACTAGCAAAGTAATACTCAAAATTCTCCAAGTGAGACTTCAACAGTCCATGAAGTGAGAACTTCCAGATGTTCAAGCTGGAGTTAGAAAATGTAGAGGAACCAGAGATCAAACTGCCAACATCTGTTGGTTCATAGAAAAAACAAGAAAATTCTAGAAAAAACACCTATATCTGCTTCATTGACTTTGCTAAAACCTTTGACTGTGTGGATCACAACAAACTGTGGAAAACTCTTAAGGAGATGGGAATACCAGATGACCTTACCTGCCTCCTGAGAAATCTGTATGCAGGTAACGAAGCAACAGTTAGAACCGGACGTGGAAGAAAAGACTGATTCCCAATTAGGAATGCAGTATGTCAAGGCTGTATGTCATCACCTTGTTTATTTAACTTATATGCTGAATACATCATGCAAGATGCTGGACTGGAGGACACACAAGCTGGAATCAAGATTTCCAGGAAAAATATCAATAACCTAAGATATGCAGATGACACCACCCCTATGGCAGAAGGTGAAGAGGAACTAAAGAGCCTCAGGATGAAAGTGAAAGAGGATAGTAAAAAGCTGGCTTAAAACTTAACATTCAAAAAAACAAAGATCATGGCATCCGGTCCCATGACTTCATGGCAAATAGATGGGGAAACAGTGGAAACAGTGAGAGACTATTTTCTTGCGTTCCAAAATCACTGCAGATGGTGACTGAAGCCATGAAATTAAAAGACACTTGCTTCTTGTAAGAAAAGCTATGATAAACCTAGACAGCATATTAAAAATCAGAGACATTATTTTGCCGACAAAGGTCCATATAGTCAAAGCTATTGTTTTTCCAGTAGTCATGTATGGATGTGACAGTTGGATCATAAAGAAAGCTGAGCACCAAAGAATTGATGCTTTTGAATGGTGGTGTTGGAGAAGACTCCTGAGAGTCCCTTGGACTGCAAGATCAAACCAGTCAATCCTAAGGTAAATCAGTCCTGAATATTCACTGGAAGGACTGATGCTGAAGCTGAAACTCCAATACTTTGGCCACCTGATGCAAGCTGACTCATTGGGAACGACCCTAATGCTGGGACAGATTGATGGCAGGAAGAGAAGGGGACAACAGAAGATGAGATGGTTAGATGGCATCACGGACTTGATGGACATGATTTTGAGCAAGCTCTGGGTGTTGGTGATGGACAGGGAAGCCTGGTGTGCTGCAGTCCATGTGGCCACAAAGAGTCGGACACGAGTAAGCAACTGAACTGAACTGAGAAGGTTTTATTGAATTTCACTGCAATATATGGAATAATTTTTGACATATTAATTCACTATATTTGTGTTTACTGTTTACAGTTTTTTTTTCATTCATAGAATTTCTTATTACTAGTTATAACCTTTTGTTGCAGCTTACAGAAGTCCCTTTAACATTTTTTTAAAGTCTGGTTTAGTAGTAATGAACTCCTCTAGGTTTTGCTTGTCAGGGAAACTCTGTCTTTCATTCAACTCTGTGTGATAACCTAGTTTTATAGAGTATTCTTGGTTGAAGATTTTCCTTTCTGTCTTTTGTCCTGTGAAGTTCCTGCTGAATAACACTCAGCTGATAGTCTGATGGCAGTTCCCTTGTACAACTGGTTGTTTTTTCCTCTTGCTGTGCTTACATTTTTTCCTTTAGCTTCAATTTTCAACATTTTAATTATGTTTTTAAAAGGTGTGGATCTCATTTGTTTCATCTTGTTTGAAATTTTGTTTGCTTCCTGGAGCTAGATATCTTTTCACTTTCACAGATTAGGAGCGTTTTCAGCCAAAATTGCTTTAAATAATTTTTCTGCCAATTTAATTTCCTATAGTGAATTCCTATGGTAGATGTCCTATGGTGAAATTGGAAATAGGAATGAGAATATAGGTGAACTATAATTTCAAATATAGGTGAGAATGAGGAATGAGAATATAGGTGAACTAACATTTTCAAAATGTATCAAATTAATAGGAGATTCATCTTCCCCTGAAACAATGTGTTGTAATTTTTATGACTTTTTTGGTCTGTTAGATTTATTTTTATTTTGGGGAGGGGCATTTTGTCAAGTAAAAGTGAAAATATTAAGGTTTTCTTAAGTTTGCATAAAGGGTTCACATGCAGAGATAACTTGTGGTCAGAAATAAAAATTGCCAGATAGAATCAGTGAGGCTCTTGCTTTCCTGTAGAAATGCTATAAAAGAAAAAAAAAAGTGAGATTTGGAGTGGAAATAGCTATATCTGATAAGAAAATACAATTTTCTTGTTTTTTAAAAAATTTATTTATTTTAATTGGAGGCTAATTACTTTACAGCATTGTAGTGGTTTTTTGCCATACATCGACATGAATCAGCCATGGATGTACACATGTTCCCCATCCCGAACATCCCTCCCTCTTCCCTCCTTATCCCATCCCTCAGGGTTATCCCAGTGCACCAGCCCTGAGCACCCTGTCTCATGTATCTAACTTGGGCTGGCAATCTGTTTCACATATGATAATATACATGTTTCAGTGCTGTTCTCTCAAATCATTGCACCCTTGCCTTCTCCCACAGAGTCCAAAATTCTGTTCTGTACATCTGTGTCTCTTTTGCTGTCTCACATATAGGGTCATCATCTCCATCTTTCTAAATTCCATATATATGCATTAGTATACTGTGTTGGTGTTTTTTTTTTTCTGACTTACTTCACTGTATAATATGCTCTAGTTTCATTCACCTCATTAGAACTGTTCAAATGTATTCTTTTTAATGGCTGAGTAATATTTCATTGTGTATATGTACCACAGCTTTCTTATCCATTCATCTGCTGATGGACATCTAGGTTGTTTCCATGTCCTGGCTATTGTAAACAGGGCTGTGATGAACATTGGAGTACACGTGTCACTTTCAATTCTGGTTTCCTTGGTGTGTATGCCCAGCAGTGGGATTGCTGGGTCATATGGCAGTTCTATTTCCAGTTTTTCAAGGAACCTCCACAGTGCTCTCCATAGTGGTTGTACTAGTTTGCATTCACACAGTGTAAGAGGGTTCCCTTTTCTCTGCATCCTCTCCAGTATTTATTCTTGTAGACTTTTTCATAGCAGCCATTCTGACTGGTGTGAGATTGGTACCTCACTGTGGTTTTGATTTGCATTTCCCTGATAATGAGTGATGCTGAGCATCTTTTCATGTGTTTGTTAGCCATCTATAAGACTTCTTTGGACAAATATCTGTTTAGTTCTTTGGCCTATATTTTGATTGGGCCATTTATTTTTCTGGAATTGAGCTGCAGGAGCTGCTTGTATATTTTTGAGATTAATTCTTTACTAGTTGCTTTGTTTGCTATTATTTCCTCCATTCTGAAGGCTATCTTTTCACCTTGCTTATAGTTTCCTTCATTGTGCATAAGCTTTTAAGTTTAATTAGGTCCCATTTGTTTATTTTTCCTTTTATTTCCATTACTCTGGGAGGTGGATCATAGAGGATCCTGCTGTGATTTATGTCAGTGTTTTGCCTATGTTTTCTGCTAGGAGTTTATAGGTTTTGGTCTTATGTTTAGATCTTTAATCCATTTTGAGTTTATTTTTGTGTATGGTGTTAGAAAGTATTCTAGTTTCATTCTTTTACAAGTGGTTGACTAGTTTCCCCAGCACCACTTGTTAAAGAGATTGTCTTTTCTCCATTGCATATTCTTGCCTCCTTTGTCAAAGTTAAGGTGTCCATAGGTGCATGGATTTATCTCTGGGTTTTCTATTTTGTTCCATTGATCTATATTTCTGTCTTTGTGCCAGTACCATACTGTCTTGATGACTGTAGCTTTGTAGTATAGTCTGAAGTCAGGCAGGTTGATTCCTCCAGTTCCTTTCTTCTTTCTCAAGATTGCTTTGGCTACTCGAGGCTTTAGCTGTAGTAATTATCTGATGGAGTCTTTAGGGTTTTTTATGTAGCAGATCACGTCATCTGCAAACAGTGACAGTTTTACTTCTTCTTTTCCTATCTAGATTCCTTGTATTTCCTTTTTCCTCTGATTGCTGTGGCTAAAACTTCCAAAACTATGTTGAATAGTAGTGGTGCGAGTGGGCACCCTTGTCTTGTTCCTGATTTAAGGGGAAATGCTTTATTGAAAGCATTTTCACCATTGAGGATAATGTTTGCTGTGGGTTTATCATATATGGCCTTTATTATACTGAGGTATGTTCCTTCTGTGCCTGCTTTCTGGAGGGTTTTTATCACAAATGAATGTTGAATTTTGTCAAAGGCTTTCTGTGCATCTATTGATATAATCATATGGTTTTATTTTTCAATTTGTTAATGTGGTGTTTCACATTCATTGATTTGTGGAAACTGAAGAATCCTTGCATCCCTGGGATAAAGCCCACCTGGTCATGATGTATGATCTTTTTTTTTTTAATAAGCTGTTGGATTCTGTTTGCTAGAATTTTGTTAAGGATTTTTGCATCTATGTTCATCAGTGATATTGGCCTGTAGTTTTTTTTTTTTTTGTGGCATCTTTGTCTGGTTTTGGTATCAGGGTGATGGTGGCCTCATAGAATGAATTTGGAAGTTTTCCTTCCTCTGAAGTTTTCTGAAAGAGTTAAGTAGGATAGGTACTAGCTCTTCTCTAAATTTTTGGTAGAATTCACCTGTGAAGCCATCTCCTGGGATTTTGTTTGTTGGAAGATTTTTTATTACAGTTTTGAGTTCCATGCTTGTGATTGGTCTGTTCAAATTTTCTATTTCTTCCTGGTTCAGTTTTGGAAGGTTATACTTTTCTCAGAACTTGTCCATTTCTTCCAAGTTGTCCATTTTATTGGCCTATCATTGCTCATAGTAGTCTCTTATGATTGTTTGTATTTCTGTGTTGTCTGTTGTAATTTCTCCATTTTCATTTCTAATTTTATTGATTTGAATCATCTCCCTTTTTTTCTTGGTGAGTTAGGCTAAGAGTTTTTCTGTTTTATTAAAAACCAGCTTTTAGTTTTGTGCATCTTTGCTATCATCCCCTTCATTTGTTTTTCACTTATTTCTGCTTTGATTTTTATGATTCATTTCCTGCTACTAACTTTTTGTTTTCTTGTTCTTGTTTTCCTAGTTGCTTTAGGTGTAAGGTTAAGTTGTTGATGTTTTTCTCATTTCTTGAGGTAGGCTTATATTGCTATGAACTTCCCTCTTAGCACTACTTTTACTCAATTCCAAGGATTGTCATGTTTTCATTATCATTCATTTCTATGCATATTTTGATTTCCTTTTTGATTTCTTCAGTGATCTGTTGGTTATTCAGAGGCATGCATATT
Source organism: Muntiacus reevesi (assembly GCF_963930625.1). NCBI lineage: Eukaryota > Metazoa > Chordata > Mammalia > Artiodactyla > Cervidae > Muntiacus > Muntiacus reevesi. Next base: position 156,720,605 of record NC_089252.1, on the reverse strand, counting down.
GTCTAGCCTCCATATGTTTGTGTTTTTTATAATTTTTTTCCTGTAGTTGATATCTAATCTTACTGCATTGTGATTAGAAAAGTTGCTTGAAATAATTTCAATTTTTTTACAATTTACCAGGGCTTGATTTGTGGCCCAGGATGTGATGTATCCTGGAGAATGCTCCATATGCACCTGAAAAAAGGTGAAATCCATCATTTTTGAGTGGAATGCCCTGTAGATATCAATTAGGTCTAACTAGTCCAATGTATTATATAAAGTTCTTTTCCTTGTTAATTTTCTTTCTGGATGATCTGTCCATTGTGTGAGTGGGTATTAAAGTCCCCCACTATCATTGTATTACCATCAATTTCCCTTTTAATAGTTGTTAGCATGTTCCTTTACATTTTAAAACATCTTCAATTTATAGAAAGTTCTTCAAGTTTTCTTAATTTAATTAGAACTAATTTCTATAGTTCTCCCTGGAAAATTTTTTTCTTATGCCTTTAGAATTTTCATTGGATTTACCTGTCTCCTTTTCTGTCATTCCAACTTGACCTTAAGCTTCTCATGGGTCACATCCTCTCCTTTATAAGAATAGCTTACACAGGACCTACTATAATTCTGGGGACATATAATAATTTGAATAGAATTCAATCAGTTTAATCACCATCTTACTGGGAAATATGACTAAAATGTTATATCTTCTTTTTGCTGAGGAGAATCAGTATCACTGAGGACAGAGGAATTTTGTCACGATTCATTTCGTAGCTCTTGGGGTATGGAGAGATGGTATATAGTACAGTGACTGTTAATGTTTCCTTTTTTTGTTTAGCTGGATGCTTTTTCATAAGAGGCCACTTTCTTGGGTTTCTTCCCACAATTAGATTTTTTTTTTTATACAGATAAAGAGGTCATGCAACTGGAAGTTATATCTGTACTATGTTTATCAAGTGCATTCATAAATGAGTTCCATCATCTAGTAATTTGAGGTCTTCTCTGTTGACACCTTCAGGTTACCTGAGGTTTCTGATTAAATCTCAAAAATAGAGTTAATATATTTATTTTTGGTTTCTAAAATTATAGGTGTCTGGGAGTTCAGGGAGTTCGCTGCCTGTGACCACCCCTGAGGAGGCTTCAGTATCTTCTGGTCACTCACTTGTCCAGTGGTTTTTCCTTGTATAAAACAGGTCTCTTAAAGTGTATAAAAAGGAATTATGTCTCAGTCAGCTGGAGTTTTTCTAATTGTATATTACAGGGCTGAGAAAGCTTATTAGGCCCATAGTCTGGCATGTAAGGACTTCCCTGGTGGCTCAGACAGTAAAGTGTCTGCCTACAATGCGGGAGACCTGGGTTCAATCCCTGGGTCGGGAGGATCTCCTGGAGAAGGAAATGGCAAGCCACTCCAATATTCTTGCCTATAGAATCCTGTGGACAGAGGAGCCTGGTGGGCTGCTGTCCATAGGGTAGCACAGAGTCGGACATGACTGAAGCAACTTAGCATGCATACATTCATTGGAGAAGGAAATGGCAACCCACTCCAGTGTTCTTGCCTGGAGAATCCCAGGGATGGGGGAGGCTGGTGGGCTGCCATCTATGGGGTCGCCCAGAGTCAGACACAACTGAAATGACTTAGCAGCAGCAGCATGAGCAGTCAGTCGTGTCCAGCTCTTTATGACCCCATGGACTGTTGCCCACCAGCCTCCTCTGTCCATGGGATTTTTCAGGCAAGAATATTGGAGTGGGTTGCCATTTCCTACCTCAGGGGATCTTCCTGACCCAGGGATCAAACCTGTGGCTCCTGCACTGTAGGTGGGTTCTTTACCCACCGAGCCATCAGGGAAGTCACAGGACAGATTGCTGCTCCCAGAACTGGAGACAGGTGAGGGACAGGGAGACCTGGTATGCTGCAGTCCATGGGGTCACAGAGTCGGACGCGACTGGGCAACTGAACAACAGCAAATGAGACAGGAGGACACAGAGAATCACAACTTACACAAGACAGAAACTCTATGGAAACCAGTGCCAGGGTGACAAACTAAATTGTAACTTACGGAAGCTCAGTGTGGAAAAGTTCAAGACTTAAAAATTACAGGAGGTCACAGTCATACTGAGGCTCCCATACAATTTTTTGAGCTTTATTTCTAACAGTACTAACAAGTTCTGACAGTGGAGATTGGGAAACATTCTCTCAGGCTTCTGACGGGAGGAAGAAAAAGGAATCATTTTGAAATAGACCAGAGCATTCTGTTCTTAACAAGGTCAATAGAAAATACCTGCTGGGACTTTATTGGAGTCTAACTGATCTGGAGGAAGGGAAATGACCCTCGCTAATTCCCCATAGACATTTTGTTTCACCTAAGGGAAGGAAAAAACTGAGAAGAATTGTGAAGAAGAATTCATTGCCCAGGGGCACAGGTTCACTAAATACTGAGACCTGATCATAGGACTATAGAACACTTTCTTTCTACCCACACTCTATTACTGTATCACTAACGGCTCATTTACTGGAGTCCCTTTTATCTAGTACAGCATGCCCAGCTTTCAACAAAAAAATTACAAGGCAAAAAGCACAGTTTGAAGAGATAGAACAAGCATCTGAATCAGATTCAGATATGCCAAGGATGATGAAATTATCAAAGTGAGAATTTGTTTTGACTATAATTAATATTCTAAAGGCTCTAATGGAAAAAGCAGACAACATGCAAGAACGGAGGAGTAATGTTAAGCAGAGAGTTCTAAGAAAGAATTGAAAAGAAACACTAAAGACCAAAAATCTTTTAATAGAAATGAAGATGATGGGTTCACTAATGGACTGAATACTACTCAGGAAAAAATCCTTGAACTTCAGATTATGTCAGTAGAAACTTTCAAAACTAAATTAAAGGGGGAAAGGGCTTACAAAATGAACAGAATATCCAAAAATCGTGCATCTACTCCATTGGTGGATTCTTTATCACTGAGCTATGTGGGAATTTCAAGAATAGTGGAACAATTCCAAAAGGTGTAACATTCATGTAATGGAAATATCAGAAGTAGAAGAAAGAAACAGAAGAAATATTTGAAGCAATAATGACTGAAAATTTCCTTAAATTTACATTGGATAACAGATCAATGATCTAGGAATCTAGGAATCTCATATAAATGCCAGAAAATCCTACACTTAGGCAGGTATATTCAAACTGCAGAAAATCAAAAATAAAGAAAAAATCTTTAAGAAAACCAGAAAGAAAAAACAATACTTTATTTATAGAGGAGCAAATATTAGAATTACATCTGATAGCTTAGAAACCAGATAAGCAGGAAGAGAGTGGAGTGGTAATGTTTAAAGTATTGAGAGAGAAAAAAAAAACAAAAACCAACCTTGAATTCTAGGTCTTGTAAAATTATTCTTCAAAAAAGAAAAATAGACTTTCTCAGATGAAAACTGAGGGAATTTGTTGCTATATGATCTAACTTGCAAAAAATGTTAAAAGAAGTTCTTCAGAGAGAAAGAATATTATGTATGTCAGAATCTTGGGTCTGTACGAGGACAACAACAACACAAAAGGGACAAGTGAAGGTAAATTAAAAACTTTTATTTTTCTTATCCATAATTGTTTAAACAGTTTATTCAAAATAGTAATAGAAACATTGCATCCAATGAATAGCTTATGTAGAAATGAAATGAATGAGAGCAGAGATAAAAGGAACAGAAATGAGAAATGAGGAATATTTTGTTACTATATGATACTTGTATTACTTGTGAAGGAGTATAGTGTTATTTGAAGTGGACTTGTATTACATATACATATGTAATACATAACTTACATACATAAGTTGCATATACATATTGGAAACTCTAGGGAAATCACTTTAAAGAATGAGAAAAAAATTATAATTGATATGCTTGTATAAAGAGGAATGGAATCATATATATAATATGTTCAATTAAAATCACAAAGGGCATAAAAAGTGGAAAACATAAGAATACAGAACAAGGGCAACAAATAGAAAATAGTAGGAAATATGATAGATACTACATCACTTTAAATGTTAATGGTCTAAATACACCAATTAAAAAATGGATAGTCACAGTGGATCATAAAACAATACCCAACTATGTATTGCCTTCAAGAAAGCTACTTTAAATATAAAACATGTACATTAAAAGTAAAAGGACAGAGCAAGATATAACAAGCTAAAACACTAAATAAAAGGGTGGAGTAGCTATATTCATTTCAGACAGAGAAGACTTTACAGCAAGGAAACTTACTAGGATTCTCAGGGTTAATTCATAAACATAAATTCAGGTATGTTTTCAGAAATTACTGACCATTTTTTACTTAAGTTAAAGTGAAAGTTGCTCAGTCGTTTCCAACTCTTTGCAACCCCATGGACTTAGCCTGCCAGGCTCTTCTGTCCATGAAATTCTTCAGGCAAGAATACTGGAGTGGGTAGTCTTTTCCTGCGTTGTTGGTAGATTCTTTACCACTGCACCACCGGGGAATCCTTTCACATCTGACTCTAAATTACACTGTTAAGCTTTACCCTTTGGCTATGATTTAGTTTCTAAATCTATAACTAGTACCCTGTATGAAGAAAATATTACAAAAATTTTCATTTAGTGACAGGTTTCAATTTTTCCATGATAAAGCTCATTGTAAAAAACAAAACAGAACACAATAGTGACAGAAATTGACCTGGGTCTAAGTACAGACTCTACAAGTTATGCTTCTGAATATGTTACTATACTTCCTGTAACTCAACTATTTCCTCATCTATAAAGTAGTGGTAATAACAGTCCTTTTTGTATAGTACTTCTGTGAAGATAGAATAAAATGATGTATTTATAAAGTATCTGGCATATAGTGAGTTGTTATCTATAAACAAAATATATAAGTAGATTAATTTACTATAAATCATGCAAATAACACTCCAAGCTTACTATCTTAATATTTAATAACTTTTATTAGATGTATCCTTTTTAAATAGGAATTATAGCAAAATTTATCATCCAAATGTGTTTATGTGGATACACATACATTCATATACCACATGGAACTTGCTGTTTGGTTAAAATAACTTTCCCATACAAAAGTTTGTCTTCAAAGCATGCTTTTTTGATATTGGCCTGGTGTCATGGTGTCATTTTAATCATTTTTTTAGCCTATAAAAAGTTTCCTCTCTTCTTTCATGGACCACAGAAGCACCTGTGATACATGCATCCACTTATTCTTCAAATATTTATTGAGCACATACTATATGGTAGGCATTATATGAGGTGCTGGAGAGTCAGCAGTAAATAATAAAAATTCTCTGCTCTCATGTTGTACATATTCTAGTGGAAGAAACAGACAAGAAATAAAAATAATTTTCAAGTAGTGATAGTACTAAAAAGAAAGTAAAACAAGGTTACCTGGTAATATACTGGGGGAGGAAGGGAGTAATTAAGTTGCATAATCAAGGTAGGCCACAGAGATGACTCTGAGCTGATATTTGAATAACAAAAAAGAAATAGGTGCACAAATAGGGTGACCAGACAAAGGTAACACCGTGTGCAACATCCTTGAGGTGGACGTGACAGCTTTAAGAATTCCTAAGTAACTTGAAGATCAATCCACTCAGTCAGTTCAATTTTCAGTAGATGAGCTTACTATTTGAAAGAACATACTTCTGACTCTTTTTTAAAGTGACAATTTCAAAATTCTAATTCAGTGGTTCCCATATCACTTCTTAAGAATTATCTATGGTGAAACAGACCACCAGCCCAGGTGGGATGCATGAGTCAAGTGCTCGGGCCTGGTGCACTGGGAGGACCCTGAGGAGTCGGGTGGAGAGGGAGGTGGGGGGGGGGGATCGGGATGGGGAATACGTGTAACTCTATGGCTGATTCATGTCAGTGTATGACAAAACCCATTGAAATGTTGTGAAGTGATTGGCCTCCAACTAATAAAATGATATTTAAAAAAAAATAAAATAAAAATAAATTAAAAAAAAAAAAAAAAAGAATTGCCTGGAGAGTTTGTTAAAATATAGTTTCCTTGTCTAAAAGAGCTGAACTTGTACAAATAGAGAGTAGAATAGTGCTTAGCAGGCTGGGGGTTGGAGGAACTGGGGAGATGACTAAGGGTACAAACTTGGTACAAGCAAACAAGTCCTGGTGAGCTTTCCAGATAACAGTGCTGTATTATAAATTCAAAGTTGCTAAGAGACTGGATCTTGTTTCACAACAAAAAAAGAAATGATAGTTATGCGATATAATAGACGTACTAGATAACGCTATGGTAGTAATTCTATAGCAATGTATAAGTGTATCAAATCAATACCTTGTATACGTTAAACTTACACAGTGTTATATATGTCAATTATATTTTAAAAAAGTTTCCTGGGCTACATCTTCAGAGATTCTGAATCAGTATGTTGGGTGAGGCCCACAGATTTGCATTTTTAATAAATTCACTGGTGTTGCCTGCACTACTAGCCTGGGGACAACAATTTGAGAGATGCTGCTCTAAAAAATCTATCTTTTAACATTTATTTGATAAAATAAAGCATGCCAGTATTTTCTTTCATGTAAAAAAATTACTTCCTCTGCATGGTGACCATCTGGAATTAATTTTTGTAACTTTAGGGGAAAAGTACATAAAATAGTAGAGGTAAAAATACCTTCAATGTTCCATATTAAATTAATAGCATCAGTAATAGTATGAGCTTAATTTCATTATAGCCTGTTGGTGAAGGGTTAGTGTCTGTTGTCAGTTGGAGAAGATTTCAAAATTTTAAAATTATATTTTAAATTTAAATTTTAAAATTAAAAATTTAAAAATTATATTTTAAATTTAAATTTAAAAATTATATTTTAAATTTGGAAAGGAATTTAAATGATAATTAACTGAGAGATTTAAACTTTTTCATGGCTGGCAGGTCACATAAATAGCATTTGCATGTTACATCCTGTTAATCTGAAGAATATGAGAAGGCTGTACTTCTCATCCATTGTGCCATTCACGTGGATGCTCAAGAAGAGATAGAGAAAGGAAGAGGGGTATCAGGCTAGTCAGCAAAGTCAGCTTAAACCATTCTGGTCAGCAGAATTCTGGTTGCCGCACTCACACAGCCTGCATGATACATGTCAAAGAAGCCCATGTACTCCTGCCCTTAGTAATTGTTCCCAAGGAAGGGAATTTATATGCATATCATGGTCTTAGCAGCATTAGGGATAGCATAAGGATGATGATACTAAGAACAGCCAATCCCTAAGGAATGTCCCACTCCTCTAAGTGTTTTACATGATTAACTGATGTGACCCCTCCCTGCCACATATATGAGGGAGTTAGTAACATCTTCACTTATATATACATAGGAAAGTGAAACATAGAGTAACTCAGTAATTTAGGTTACCAGGCAGTAAGTGGAAAAGCTGGGATCCAAACATAGGCAATTTGCATCAGCCTGACCAATATATAGATATTCCTCAACTTCTGATGGGGTTACACCCTGACAAACCGATTCTAAGCTGAAAATGTACTTAATACTAACCTAGTGTTAGTAATAACTGTAGCTTAGCCCAGCCTACCTGAAATGTGTTCAGAATTAGGCTCATTAGCCTATAGTTGGGCACAATCATTTAACCCAAAGCCTATATTATAATAAAGTATTATCTCATGTAATTTATTGAATACTATTTTGAAAGTGAAACAGAATGCCTCTGTGGTTCTGTGATGGTTGTAAGTGTATCAGTTTTCTACCCTGGTGATTTCATGGCTGATTGGGAGCTCTGGTTGCTGTCCTGTCTAGCATCACAGGAGAGACTATCGTACCAGATCTGGTTAGTCCAGGAAAACATCAAAATTAAAAATTCAAAGTACAATTTTTACTTGATATGAATCATTTTCACATCATCTTATAATTGCAAAATTAACTTGAACCTCTTTAGCTTGGGGACCATTTGTATACTGCTTCATATTTGGAAAAGAATCCTCAGATCAAGTTTTCAAGATTTGTGTCTGCAGTCTAGGTTAAAATGAGGTATCTGATTCTTTTCCTTCACATCCTTTCAATTCTAATACAGGAAAAACACAATGTCTGTTTTTCAGTCTTTCTGCCTTGATCTGACAAGAAGACATTCCAAATGAGGACCAAGAAAGAAAGACTGTAGAGTAATCACTGCACAGAAAAATTCTGTACATACTTCCTAGTGTGTGATTTGAGGCAAGTCACCAAAATGTTCTGAACTTGTGTTAATACCCATAAAAGGATAACAGCATTCCAATAAGACTGGACAATTAAATGAAGACTTTGCTGATCACTGATACAGATATGAAATGCACTATTCAGGTGTTAAGATGTGTGGACACTTTATGCATAACTTGGGGGCTTTTCAAGGGTCATTTTAACTGTAGGAGTTTTGTCTTACCTGTTGACATCAGAGTCCTTGCTTAAGACGCAACTCCACTGTAAGCCATTGAGAGACAGTGGATCTAGTGTCTCCAGAGGATCCCCTCAAAAATGTCTACAGTTGGACTCAAGAGGGCACATCCTAACTACGGAGAGGTAAGTCTAATGGCCACACAGCTCAAACAATAATATAATGCTTACTAATAAAAGCTACAGAGGGGGAGAATGGTAATGGAGAATGGCATACATCATTCCAAAAAGAACTGTCAACTGGTCATCCAGTAGGTATTTTTTCATTTACAAAGCAACAACCTCAAATAATTTTTGTCAATCTGACACAATGGTTCATGTCAACGTCTGGTTCTGACAACAGTAAGAAATTTCTTTAAGGATTTCTGAGTACTTCATTTTAGAGCTTTATATTTACTATTCAGAATAATTCCTTGCAATAATATTTAGGTATTAAAGTATTTTTTTAAAGTTAAAATATCATTAAAATGAATAGCATTGCATAAATATACAGATATAGGTAATCTTTGTAAATGTTTTTACTACATAACCTACATTCTAAAATCCAAAGAAGATAATTGGTTAAAATATAAACCTACAAGGAAGATAAATGAGTAGTGAATTGTCTTAACTTTTATTTGATTATTTTCATTTACAGTTCTGGCACTGACACTTTAAAAAAAAGATTTAATTTTATGTAAAGATTGAACTTCAATAAAATAACTTAAAAAACATTTACATATACATCATTAAATCTCCATAAAATATACAATACTTTGATACAACTATAGCTAGAATGACTTTGAAGGAAATGATACATATTCAAACTTTTAAGAGATATCTCATGTCACATGTAGGAATAAATATTTATACTGGATTTGTTAAGACATGAATTAAACACTATATGACATGCACTCTTGGAAATTAAAATATACATTTTGAAAACATATTTTAAAAGCACAAACTGTGTTTCCATTTGATCTAGATGGATATCAGAACTTTTAAATAGAAATTTGAACAGTTAGTACAAATAAAAGATACTATAACATCAAGTGAAATATAGTCCAAAAGCTGTTAGGAACCAGTTTGGACACGTAGAACATAAATTTCTACTTTGGCGAGAGTTGAGTCTCATTTTTTAACCTTCAAATGAGATGGAATAATGGTAAATTTGCTAAAATTTTACAAAATATTTGTGGTTTTTAATTTTTAGTACTTGTAAGCTATGTTTCTTTTTCTCATTATATTGACATGTTTAAATCAAATGCACAGTCTTAACTGTGTAAAATCAAAAGCTGAATATTACTGCTAAATGAAAATAGATACTTAACATTCCACAGACCAAATCACTCAAGTGTAACAAACTCTGTTTTATACATAAAAAGTAAAGACTTATGAGAATTGTATTGTTTTACACTCACAAGCAAATTATGAGATAAAATTTTTTCATGTATTTCTGAACATCAATAACACTTATGAAATCTCTCTCTGATGATTACTGGCACACAAAAATCTCCTTCTCTAAGAGATGATCTTTAAGACAGTTGGGAGCAGTTAGCTGTTCGCATTTTAAAATGATTGCTATTTCTAGAAAATAGCAGCAATATTGCTCACCCGGAAGGACCGAAGATACTGAAACTGATATGCTGCTACAACCTGGATCACTTCATCAAATTAGGTTAACATTATTGTACATGAGGCTAAGAAAACAGAAAGCAACAGAAAACAGGATGCTAAAATTAATCCAGAGAACAATTCTGAGTCTCTTAATAGGCAGAAGCCACACATAAGTTGTAAAATTTAACCAAAACTCAATACATTTTGATATAAAGTACATATTATGAATTCTCTGCTTCTGGCATGGTATGTCATTCTTTTATTTGTAGTTACTGAAAATGTCTGAATGTGGCAGCTTAAAACTGACACAACAACTGTATAAATGTGAGTTGTTAGTGCTTAGTGTAATTTGCGATTTCATAACTAGGAGAATAGTTAAATAAATTAATTATAATAAAACATGTTATTAATTTTATTGTTCTTAATTACTGATGAAAGAAAGTCAAAAGAATGCTCCCACCCCTCTTACTGTATTATAGCATTTATAAAATATATTAGTGTCATTAAGCTAATGAGACTAGTGAGATTTTCTTAGATGCCATGAAGAGAATTTTCTAGAATACGCTTCCCCCAAGATCTATGGATTATTATAATGCATTTCAATTCTACTTTCTGATATAAAGGCAAAAGGATAAGTTGTCAACTTATATTTTTCCCTGTTAATTCTTCCTTCGGATAACTGATTTTGAAATTATAGTAAACAGTTTCTAAATTCTCTACTTTAACAGATTTTCCACTTTAGAGTGAATAACTTAAGAAACAATATTAAGACTCTTACACACTAAAATGGTTCAGTGGTAAAATAAAAATATGAAAAGTACTTGATAACATTACTCTCAGCATTTTCCATCTGGGAACTAACTACTGCATATTACTGGTGATAAAATTTCAAGTGAAAATAATACCTTTTAAATCTAAGTTTAGATCTTTTATATATACATTAAAATCATGTTTTGGGTTATTATAGACTAAGGTGCAACAATCAAAATTATTAGGAATTTTATATTTAAGAAAAATATTAATACCTAATCTTTAAAATCTATCTGATTTTAACATTCGGTCCTATGTGTTCAGATGCAAATGAAATGTTATACTCTCTTAAGTCTAGTGCATATCTTACCAGCCATCCAGCTAGGCCTCAGTAGAGGTTATGACCATCTTCCCTATATTTTCCTAAATCACAATATACTTCTATTAAATTTATAGCATGTTTAGAAGGAACATATTTCAGCTAAAAGTATGATGCTTAATGTGTTTTAATATGATAGATCAAATCATACCATATATAAATTTTCCTATAAAATATATATTTGATGATATTTCAAATGGAATGTTTTCAAGTTGACAGTGGTAGCCAAAGATGTTGATAACTTAGAAGGTGCATAATATTAAAAAACCTGCAAAATTCAAATACTTAATTTTTAATATACTATAAATGTTCACTGAATCTAAAAATAATACCCTAATTTTATAAGGTTCCTTTTCAGGTAGTTGTCATTAAAAAATTATAAATAATTCTTATACTGTGCCTCTCTGTCTTGTACTTCAAAGATATGGAATATTATCTTTATCACTATATAAATAACAAGTAGTCCTTTATAGAAGGAATTGAGAATAGAAGACAAGAACTGTGGCTATTTTTCCCTGTTATTATGTGCATTTATGGATATAAAGTTGAAAATACCATTTACTTATGTCAGGGAGAACAGGCCATGTTCTGCTACAGGAAATAATGAGCCCAGTTGCTCCTTTAATAAAGTTACTGTGCATTCAGCTCAGCTGAGTATAAGCATATAGTTAAGGCCATGTACACAAAAAACAGAAGAATTGTGGGAATTAGTTAGGTAAATCAGGAAAACAAATTTCTAAAGAGATCACTTTATGGGTTTAAATACTTTTTCTCCACATTATATTCTGATTTTATCATACAATAGTTCATTTTCCATTTCATTTTACCTGTGTGAAATATTATACAAATAAGAAATTTCTTATGGGATAAGAAATATCAATAGAATAATAACTTTCTTTGTTAAAGCACATCTGCTTTTCTGGGGAAAATAAAAATTAATATCCCCTTAGAAATCAATTGTCAGAGCACCTAATTCAAGGGAAAAAACTCTCAAAAATATATACATTTTTAATTACGTGAAATGATCAAAGGGAGAAAACTCTTTTTTGGTGGAAGGATTTTTGGCTTTAGAGAATGAAACTCTTTGGCTACATTCTCAGCTGTCATAATTATCATAATGTTCTTATGACATTCTTAAAGCCAGACTTTGAGAGAGACCAAACCATCTTGGAGACTGGCAGAAATATACTGAATTTAGAGTCACTCTTTCACTTCAAAGAATAACTTAATAGATGTTTAGAGACACGTTAAAATGCATCAAATGTTTGCACTCTTAACTGACCTCAAAAGACTCATTCATATTTTCACTGGAACTAAGTAATTTTGTGAGTGATTTTTGTACATACTATGTAGTTCTTAATATATGAGCAAAAATTGGAATTCACTTGATGAATGAGCATAGAAACCAACGAATACTTTGAAAAAATACTGCAGAAATATAGTAAGTCAACATTTCTTAAAGACACATATGAGAACCATTAATCTGTTCCAATGGAAAATCCCAGTTTTTAGTCAAGAAGGAAGAAAATCCAAGTCAAGCATGAGAAAAAGGATACACCCACAAACAAATCTATGTATCTATTTTTAAGAGAATGTCAGAGAAAATGTGCAAAATAAAAACCAGTTTGTACTCTTAGAATTAAAAAGGAAAAAAAAAGACAAGTATCATTATATAATAAAATGTGACAATTCCCTTAAGAAGAGTTAATAAAAAGTTAAGAAAAAGAGAAGTCTCACTACTTAATTAAACAAACATAAATAACAGCAAGGTTATTTCTGTTGCTGATTTTCTTCCTTCCTTTCTTGTTTCAGAAATTATTTGATTAAAAGAGGGGGAAAATAGTCTGCTAGAAGCTATTTATGTAACACAAATGAAGGCACAAATAGTAGGAATCCAGAGTTGATGAGTGAAGTTGTGAATACAGGGGATTTTGGCTTGAACAAAAACTGACCCTGAAATACAGTTGAAGATCTAGTGCTATTTTGTGTTTACAGCTGCACACTTAAGTGAACTAACTCAGGGTTAAAAATCTTTAAGGTCCATAAAAATCTTTTCTTTCTTTCTAGCAATAAAATATACTTATCAAAACTTGCTAGCTAATCTGTGCAAATGTATACTTCTCAACTGATGCAAAAAATATGTAGGAAAATAAACCTTAAAAGACCTGCTTTTTATAATGTTCAAAGAGATTCTGTACAGAGTCAGCTGCTGAAGAATTTTCAAGATTTGAATTGGAGAGAGAAATGAAAACGTAGAATACAAAGGATATAAGGATAGCTGTGCCCTTGTAGGAGACACTTTTGAATTTGTTGATGAAAACTTAAACGGAATTTTTTTCTAATAGCTGATCACAGATAAGTGCCTCATCCTTAGGAAGAATTAGGGCCAACAGACCATGCTTTGACAGAAAATACCTTTGGACCATATTTTAGCATCCTTTGTCATAAGTATATCATACATATATGATTTGGCTGGATTAGCACTGACTCAACTGCCACTAATAACTATATATAGTCTTAGGAAAAAAGGATATCACTGAATTCACTGGGTACAATATTCATTTTAAACTATCTCAGGAAGGAATTACACACATTTGTTCAATAATTACTAGTTTAAAATCTCCGTAAATTTTTTTACATCTCTGTGTGTGAAAAAAATGTCATTGTGATGGTATCTTCCTTGGAATCAAATATTCTAGGATATGAAGTCATTCAAAACTAGACTGTGGAAAGAACCAGATTAAAAGCAGGGCAGTGAGGTCACCAATTGCTGTTCTTCTCTCCCAAGTTTCCTCATATGACTGAATATATAAGCAGCTGATAATTATTCCACATCAGAAGCATCGTTGTCAGAAAGATGGTAGTTGCTTCCCTTTACCCGAATATATTCAATATATCTCCCTTCATCAGAATCTGAAGCACCACATGCACATAACCTGTTGTCGAAGAGTGATTCAATTTCCTCTAATTTTTTCCCTTTGGTCTCAGGAAGACAGCCATAGATGAAAAGGAGACCCACCGAAGCGAATCCAGCATAAAGGAAGAAGGCTCCTGCAATGAAAAATACTATATATGTAAAGGTTTACATTGGAAAGGAGACTTAATTTTAACTTCTGTTTCTGGTCAATAATGCATGACTGTGGTCTGAAACGGACCAAAAATTTGCTTCCGGCTTGGTTTATTTAGTTTCCTCTAATTGTTTTAAACCTGTGAATATAATAGCTTGTCTTTCTAAACTCAAGTTATGTAATACCAAACTCAAGAAGAATGATAGCCCAGGTTCAGAATAAATTCTGCTTTGAAGTCTTTCCTCACTTCCCTGGTTAGGGTTGTGCTTTTACAACACTTTCCTGAGGCAAAGTGGTTTATAACAATAAAGTAGCATTATAATTATGTGAATATATTTGTGTTAGCCACTAGACTGGACACACTTTCAGGAAGAAATTTTCTTCTCATTTATCTTGAGTGTAGTGTTTCCAGAACCACATTCAGTGATGACACTGCTGATTTCTTGAATTAAAGCTCAAAGTTTAGGAGTCAACAGAATTTTCTCTTACTCTCCCACCCAATATCCACTCTTAGAAAATCCTGTTGAATCTACCTTCACATACAATCCAAAGATGACCATTTTTTGCCATTTCTGGACATCTCTAGTTTAAAAGCGTTCCTCTTTACCTGCAGTACTATAAGAGTCTCCTAACTAGTGTCCCATTCCTTCTCTGAGGCTCCTACAGTCCATTTTTGTGTGTGTGTCCATAGCACTTGGGGCTTCTCAGCGGTAAAGTATCCTCTTGCCAAAGGAGGAGAAGCAAGATGTGGGTTCAGTCCCTGGGTCAGGAAGATTCTCTGGAGGAGGAAATGACCCATTGCTCCAGTATTCTTGCCAGGAAAATTCCATGGACAGAGGAACCTGGTGGGCTACATTCTAACTCAATGAAACTAGGTACCATGCTGTATAGGGCCACCCAAGATGAATGCATCATGGTGGAGAGTTCTGACAAAACATGGTCCACTGGAGAAGGGAACTGCAAACCACTTCAGCATTCTTGCCTTAGAGAACCCCATGAACAGCATGAAAAGGCCAAAGGTATGACAAAGAAAGATGAACCTCCCAGCTCAGTAGGTGTCCAATATGCTACTGGAGAAAACTGAGAAATAGCTCCAGAAGAAATAAAGAGGCTGAACCAAAGGGGAAACAACACCCAGTTGTGGATGTGTCAGGTGGTGAAAGTAAATTCTGATGCTGTAAAGAGCAATGTTGCATAGGAACCTGGAATGTTAGGTCCATGAATCAAGGCAAATTGGAAGTGGAGAAACAGCAGATGGCAAGAGTAAACATTGACATTTTAGGAATCAGTGAACTCAAGTGGACAGAAATGGGTGGATTTAATTCAGATGACCATTACATCTACTACTGAGGGCAAGAATCCCTTAGAAGAAATGGTGTAGCCCTCATAGTCAACAAGAGTCCAAAATGCAGTACTTGGGTGCAACCTCAAAATGATAGAATGATCTCAGTTCCTTTCCAAGGCAAAACATTCAATATCACATTAATCCAAGTCTATGCCCCAACCACTAATGCTGAAGGAGCTGAAGTTGAATGGTTCTGTGTAGATATACAAGACCTTCTAGGACTAACACCTTCTTGATGAAGGTGAAAGAAGAGAGTGAAAAAGCTGGCTTAAAACTTGACACTCAAAAAACTAAGATCATGGCATCTGGTCCCATCACTTCATGGCAAATAGATGGGGAAACAATGGAAACAGTGATAGACTTTATTTTCTTGGGCTCCAAAATCACTGCAGGTGGTGACTGAAGTCATGAAATTAAAATATGCTTGCTCCTTGGAAGAAAAGCCATGACAAACCTAGACAGCATATTAAAAAGCAGAGACACTAATTTGTTGACAAAGGTCCATCTAGTCAAAGCTATGGTTTTTCCAGTAGTCATGTAGGGATGTGAGAGCTGGACAATAAAGAAGGCTGAGTGCCAAAGAATTGATGCTTTTGAACTGTGGTGTTGGAGAAGACTCTTGAGATCAATCCTAAAGTCAATTAACCCTGAATATTCATTGGAAGGACTAATGCTGAAGCTGTAACTCCAATGGTTTGACAACCTGATACAAAGAGCTGACTCATTAGAAAAGACCCTGATGCTGGGAAAGATTGAAGGCAGGAGGAGAAGGGTATAACAGAGGATGAGATGGTTGGATGGCATCACCTACTCAATGGGCATGAATTTGAACACGATCTGGGAGTTGGTGATGAACAGGGAGGCCTGGCGTGCTGCAGTCCACGGGGTCACAAAGAGTCGGATATGACTGAGCACCTGAACAACAAAAACAACGTGTGACTTCTATATAGTCATTTAACCTCTTCCTTGGACCTCAGTTTCCTCTTTAAGTAAAATAAGATGATTTCTCAGTTCCTATTTAAATCTATGGTTTAAACTGTAATTCTGTAAGTTTTACAACCCAGTAGGACTAGGTATAGGAGAGGTGGTAATGGTATGCTTGAGGAGGAGACCAGCAAAAGTGGTCTCCTCAAGGCCAGAGTCTATGGCTTGTCTCTGGGTTCCTAGTACAGCGCTGATTCATTGGAGAGTTTCAGTTCAGTTCAGTCACTCAGTTGTGTTTGACTCTTTGCGACCCCATGAATCGCAGCACGCCAGGCCTCCCTGCCCATCACAAATTCCCGGAGTTTACTCAAACTCATGTCTAACGAGTTGGTGATGCCATCCAGCCATCTCATCCTCTGTCGTCCCCTTCTCCTTCTGCCCTCAGTCCCTCCCAGAATCAGGGTATCTTCCAACGAGTCAACTCTTCGCATGAGGTGGCCAAAGTATTGGAGTTTCAACTTCAGCATCAGTCCTTCCAATGAACACCCAGAAATGATCTCCTTTAGGATGGACTGATTGGATCTCCTTGCAGTCCAAGGGACTCTCAAGAGTCTTCTCCAACATCACACTTCAAAAGCATCAAGTTTTCAGCAGTGCTCAGTTTTCTTCACAGTCCAACTCTCACATCCATACATGACCACAGGAAAAACCATAGCCTTGATTAGACAGACCTTTGTTGGCAAAGTGATGTTTCTGCTTTTAAATATGCTATCTAGGTTGGTCATAACTTTCCTTCCAAGGAGTAAGCATCTTTTAATTTCATGGCTGCAATCACCATCTGCAGTGATTTTGGAGCCCCCAAAAATAAAGTCTGACACTGTTTCCACTGTTTCCCCATCTATTTCCCATGATGTGATGGGACCAAATGCCATGATTGGACAGTTTAGAGAATGAATATTCTCTTGCTGACTGCCAGATGGAATATATTGGGTAGTAGATTTGAAATAAAGGCCTAAATCAGACAACATGACTATATATTTGAAAGTCAAGCTTGAAGATGCAAAGTACAGCAATTTAAGAACTGAAAAATATTTCACAGTTCGTTGTCATTACAGAATGTGGAAAGATATTATTAAGACTACTTTCTTAAAGACAGGCCTAGAAGTAACCATTTCAATACTATCCATAGAAACACTTCTTGGGAAGACTGAAGTAAAACTACAGAAGAAAAATGCTGCTGAACTGGCTACCCCAAAGAATCTGCTCCATTGAATGAGCAGCCATGAGAAATTAAAAGGAAACAGAGGTAAACTATGAGATATTAAAACATATATATATAAGGATTGACTAAATCAAGACATAGTTTGTTAGCTTAAATCATCAGAAGCTATATAATTCTTAAGGAGCTGGACCTGTATAAATCGAATTTTTTCTTTAATAAAAATAAAATTTCATTTACAAATTCAAGGCTTCTTTATTTCATTTGTTTGGTCTATGTTATACTACAAGTTTATATACTTTTATATCATACTTGATAAAAAAATAAAAAATAATAATAGGTCATCTGGCATGCATATCTGAGAGTTACAGTGAGAGGAAGGCTCTGTAGACACTGTGGGTATGAAAGTCAAAAAGTTATACAGGCTGAATCCTTGTGCAGTTTCTTGAATTGTCTTGATTTTAGTTTCCTGATCTGATAGGGAAAATCAATCCTCCCTCGCTATAAACTGCAAAGAATAGAAAGAATTTTGGATGTTAGTTGCCCAGAAAAGTGATAGACATTATTAAATCATACTAAATGACTAGGGAAAAATAGTGACTAGTAAGATCAGCATGACTAATAAATCAAGAATGTTTTCATCTAAGGGGTGCTATGACAAGCTGGCTCTTGAAGGATGTGGAATTTTGAGGGAAAAAATGATAGAAAGTGAAGTCTTGAATTCTAAATACAGATAAGCAAAATTGTGCAGGTAAGAAAACAACAGGTGCAGATGATAAAACATGTTAGACTAAACTGGGATGCTAAACTCTGAAATATCTAATGGAGTAAATATAGTCTGGCTTTATAAAATATAATATTAAGAAAATATTCATTATCTTTCACAATTTAAGTACAATGGCATGATTGGAAGTAACAAATTAAATCTCTTCATACTAAACTCTTACAGTTAAAAGCAAATTAGATGGATTACTGACATTCTTAAAGGCCATCCAGTTTCTTGTGTGTGTGAACCAGATTTCCAAAGCCAAATAACATAAAAGAAATTCTATTAAAAAACAAGATACTTCTATTAAAACCTGAATAATCTAAAGATGGCAAATGCTACAACTGTGTATGTAGGCTTCACTGGTGCGACCAGTGGTTAAGCCAACAGAAGTGTAGGCAGGCCTGGGAGGCTGTGACCTGCTTCATGTAATGGGCAGATCAATTATGTAACTCATTTTCTTAATTATGCCCTTTTAGGGTGAAAATGAAAAAAATGTCTGTAGCAAATCTGTTAGGATTGTTAGTGCAACTTTATTCTAAAGGAAATAAATCTTATTAGAGTCTTTATATTAAGTTTCAGATTAAAACAGATATTTAACTGAATTATACAAAATTAAGAATTAAAGATTCAACACAGACACTTTAATAATGCTCACCAAGGGATCTATTTAGTTGCATGTGCTATAAATAAAGTGATATACTGGTGACATTTTAATGATAATTTTTAGTAATAAACATTACTGAATGGGGCCCAGACCCTTTTAGGCAGTATAGTTTAGGAAGGAATCAAGACTTGAGGTCTTATGAAACAATAAAAAAGGAAGTAAAAGAAGACATGAATATTTCCAGAGAAATACATCATTATGGTGCCTATTTGTTATCAGGAATATAAACATATAACTTACATCAATCAGTAACCTCTAGGTTAAACTATAGATCAACAAACAGAAAAAAATCTAACCTGAGCTGAGATATTGTTCCACTAGTGAAAACCTAATGGACAGTGTGCAGACAAGAAAGAAGTCTGGCTTAATGTGAAACCAAAAGCTTCTTCTATTGAGATATTTTTGAAAGAAGCCTGGATATGCCCTATTTAAATTTTATTTCTGTGGCCTCATATTTTCCTGATAGAACTGATTCAAGAAGAGGAGCTTTGCTATCAAAAGTCTTACCATGTAGACTTTTACTATTTGGTCTATGACTTTCCATTAAAAAATGCTTTCTCAAGAAATAAGTCCATATTTAGATATTTAAGTATTCTCAAGGATCAGAAAATATGGGTAAATATTTATTGTGTTTATATTTATGCTGTTAGGAAGATAAGCTTACAGATTTATGTAAAACATTCTAATTGCCAAGTGGGATAAAGCTGAACATACTAAATATATACCAGTTTAAAATGCCAGTGCCTTTCCTTTCCAAGAAGATAAATATTTCAAATGTTTATGTTTCAAATGTTTCAAATGTTTATGTTTCAAATGTTTCAAATAGTGATTGGGGGAGAGAGGAGTTTCATAAAGATTAGAAAAAAAAAGCATTAGATAAATAGTTTTAAATAAAACTAAACACCAAATCAGAATGTTCATAAGAGAGGAGGAACAGACATATGATGTTTCCACATATTCATCATTCATTTCAAAGTTCAACTATGTATTCATTTGACAAACACTTCTGAGTGCTTAATAGGATGCCCTGGAAGGCATGGGGAATATATTGGTGAACAAAGTATAATCCTGGCCTAAGTTCAAGGTCCAGAGGTGAGAGGGTAGATAGAGGAACTGACAAATAAATTTGTTCTTACAAAAAGAAATTATAAGTAGCCAGAATATGGAATGAGGTGAGATGAGGTGAGTTGCAGTGAGGAATGGGGGGAGGGGATCTGAGAATGGTCTAAGCACTTGTTCAGTTGCTAACTCCTGTCCGACTTAGGGACCTCGGGGACTGTAACACATCAGGCTCCTTGGTTCGCCATTATCTCCCATAGTTTGTGCGAATTCATGTCCACTGAGTCAGTGATGCTATCTAACCATCTCATGCTCTGCTGCGCCCTTCTCCATTTGTCTTCAATCTTTCCCCACATCAGCATCTTTTTCAATGAGATGGTTCTGTGCATCAGGTGGCCAAGGTACTGGAGCTTCAGCTTCAGCATCAGTCCTTCCAATGAATATTCGGGGTTGATTTCTTTTAGCATTGACTGCTTTGATCTCTTGGAGTCCAAGGGACTCTCAAGACTCTTCTCCATCATCACAATTCAAAAGCATCAATTTTTCAGCACTCAGTCTTCCTTATGGTCCAACTCTCATATCCATACATGGCTACTGGAAAAATCATGGCTTTGACTATATGGACCTTTGTTGGCAAACTGAGGTCTCTATTCTTTAATATGCTGTCTAGGTTCATCATAGCTTTCCTTCCAGGGTCAAGCGTCTTTGAATTTCATGACTGCAGTCACCATCCCCAGTGATTTGGAGCCCAAGAAAATAAAATCTGTCACTGCTTCCACTTTTCTCCTTTCTATTTGCCATGAAGTGATGGGACAAGATGCTATGATCTTAGGTTTTTGAATGTTGAGTTTCAAGTCAGTTTTTTCACTCTCCTCTTTCACCTTCATCAAGAGGCTCTTAGTTCCTCTTTGCTTTCTGTCATAAGGGTAGTATCATCTGCATATCTGAGGTTGTTGATATTTCTCCCAGTAATCTTGACTCCATCTTGTGCTTCATCCAGCCCAATGTTCATTCATGTACATTTTGCATGGTGTACTCTGCATATAAGTTAAATAAGCAGGGTGATAGTATTCAGCCTTGTAATACTCTTTTCAAAAAATTAGAATCAGTCTGTGGTTCTAAATCCAGTTCTAATTGTTGCTTCTTGACTTCCTTCTCAGAGACAGGTAAGGTGGTCTGGTATTCCCATCTCTAAGAATTTTTCACAGTTTGTTGTCAGCCACATAGTCAAAGACTTTAGTGTAGTCAATGAAGCAGAAGTAGGTGTTTTTCTGGAACTTCTTTGCTTTCTCCATGATCCAACAAATGCTGGCAATTTGATCTCTGGTTCCTCTGCCTCTTTGAAACCCAGCTTGTACATCCGGAAGTTCTCAATTAATGATTTGCTAAAGCCTAGCTCAAAGAATTTTAAGCATTACCTTGCTAGCATGTAAAAGGTGCACAACTGTATGGTGGTTTGAACATTCTTTTGCACTGCACTTCTTTGGGACTGAAGTGAAAACTGACCTTTTCCAGTCCTATGGCTACTGCTAAGCTTTCCAAATTTGCTGACATACTGAGTGCAGCACTTTAACAGCATCATCTTTATGATTTTAAATTGCTCAGCTGGAATTCCATCACCTCCACTAGCTTTGTTCCTAGTAATGTTTCCTTAGGCCCTCTTGCCTTCACACTCCAGGTTGTCTCGCTCTAGGTGAGTGACCAGTCATAGAGTTTATCCCGGTCATTAAGACTTTTTTGTATAGCTCTTTGTACTTCCGCCACCTCTTCTTAATATCTTCTGCTTCTGTTAAGTCCTTAATGTTCCTGTCCTTTATCATGCCCATTCTTTCATGAAATGTTCCCTTGATATCTCCAATTTTCTTGATGAGAGTCTCTAGTCTTTCCCATTCTACTGATTTCCTCTATCTCCTTGCATTGTTCATTTGAGGCCTTCTTATCTCTCCTTGCTATTCCTGGAACTCTGCATTCAGTTGAGTATATCTTTCCTTTTCTCCTTTGCCTTTCACTTCTCTTCTTTACTTATCTATTTGTAAAGCCTCCTTAGACAGCCACTTTGCCTTCTTGTATTACTTTATCTTTCGGATGGTTTTGGTCAACACCTCCTGTACAATGTTACAGACCCCCATCCATAGTTCTTCTATCAGATCTAATCCACTAAAATTATTCATCACTTCCAGTGTATAAATCATAAGGGATTTGATTTAGGTCAAGCCAGAATGGTCTATTGGTTTCCCCTACTTTCTTCAATTTGAGTATGAATTTGGCAATAAGGAGTTCATAATCTGAGCCACAGTCAGCTCCTAGCCTTGTTTTTGCTGATTGTATATAGCATCTCCATCTTTGGCTGCAAAGAACATAATCAATCTGATTTAGGTACTGACCATCTGGTGATGTCCATGTGTAGAGTTGTCTCTTGTGTTGTTGGAAAAGGGTGGTCGGTATATATAATCAGCGTGTTCTCTTAACAAATATCTATTAGCCTTTGTCCTGCTTCATTTTGTACTCCAAGGCAAAATTTGCCTATTATTCCAGGTATCTCTTGATTTCCTACTTTTAAATTACAATTCCTTAAGATGAAAAGGACATCTTTTTCTGGTGTTAGTTCTAGAAGGTCTTGTAGGTCTTCATAGAATCCATCAACATCGGCTTCTTCAGCATCAGTTGGGGCAAGCATGTGTGCATGCTATGTTGGTTCAGTTATGTCTAACTCTTTACAACCGCATGAACTATAGCCTGCCAGGCTCCTCTATCCATGGGATTTTCCAGGCAAGAATACTGGAGTGGGTTACTATTTCCTCCTCCAGGGGATCTTCTTGACCCAGGTATCAAACCCAAGTCTCTTATGTCTCTTGCATTGGCAGGCAGGTTCTTTACCACTAGCACCAACTTCAGCTTCTTTGGCATTGGTGGTTGGAACACAGACTTGGATTACTCTGAGGTTCAATGGTTTGTTTGCCTTGGAAAGAAACCAAGATCATTCTGTTGTTTTTTGAGCCTGCAC
Organism: Muntiacus reevesi; assembly: GCF_963930625.1. Lineage (NCBI taxonomy): Eukaryota > Metazoa > Chordata > Mammalia > Artiodactyla > Cervidae > Muntiacus > Muntiacus reevesi. The sequence goes on along the minus strand of NC_089252.1, from coordinate 156,697,440 downwards.
CCAAGTACTGCATTTCAGATTCTTTTGTTGATTATGAGGGCTACTCCATTTCTTCTATGGGATTCTAGCCCACAGTAATAGATACAATGCTCATCTGAGTTAAATTCACCCATTCTCTTCCCTTTTAGCTCCCTGATTCCTAAAATTTTGATGTTTAACCTTGCTATCTTCTTCTGGACCATGTTCAGTTCTCCTTGATTCTGGACCTAACATTCCAGGTTCATAAGCAATATTGTTCTTTACAGCATCAAACTTTTTTTTTTTTTTAATTTTTTATTTTTCAGTGGGTTTTGTCATACATTGATATGAATTAGCCATAGAGTTACACGAATTCCCCATCCTGGTCCCCCATCCCACCTCCCTCTCCAACCGATTTCTCTGGGTCTTCCCAGCCCACCAGGCCCGAGCACTTGACTCATGCCTCCCACCTGGGCTGGTGGTCTGTTTCACCACAGATAATATACATGCTGTTCTTTCGAAACATCCCACCCTCACCTTCTCCCACAGAGTTCAAAAGTCTGTTCTGTACTTCTGCGTCTCTTCTTCTGCCCTGCATATAGGGCCATCGTTACCATCTTTCTAAATTCCGTATATATGTGTTAGTATACTGCAATGTTCTTTATCTTTCTGGCTTACTTCACTCTGTATAATGGGCTCCAGTTTCATCCGTCTCATTAGAACTGATTCAAATGAATTCTTTTTAATGGCTGCGTAATATTCCATGGTGTATATGTACCACAGCTTCCTTATCCATTCATCTGCTGATGGGCATTTAGGTTGCTTCCATGTCCTGGCTATTATAAACAGTGTATAGCATCAAACTTTACTTTCACCCTAGACACATTTACAACTGAATGTTTCCACTTTGGCCCATCCTCTTCATTCTTTCTGGAGGTATTTGTAATTGTCCTCTGCTCTTCCCCAGTAGAATATTGGACACCTGATCTGGCGGGCTCTTCTGGTGTCATATCTTTTTGCCTTTTCATATTGTACATGGGGTTCTCCAGGCAAGGTTACTGGAGTGGTTTGCCATCTCCTCCTCTAGTGGACCACATTTTCTAAGAACTCTTAACCATGAACTGTCCATCCTGGGTGGCCCTGTACATCATGGCTCATACCTCCATTGAGTCATGCAAGCCCCTTCCCCAGGATATGTGATCCATGAAGTGGGGGGTGAACGGGGTGGGGGGTGTTATAAGCAATAGATAGACATTCAGTATATAATCACAGAGGCTCAGGAGATTAGTATGCAAACCCCTATTTCATCGTTTAGAATCCAATCACAACCTATAAACTCATACAGACAATAAAGAAATTCTCTTGCTAAAAAGATGCCTTTTCATTTTAGTAAAGATAAACCTGAAGTAGCTTCCCAAAGTTTTTTCCTAACTCAGTCATTTCTCAAGATTGGTTTCTTTGAGTTATGGTCTCTCTACATTTTTCACATGAGCACCGCTGCTACATTTATAGTTTCAGCAGCCCTAAGTGCGGGTCTCAGTGGATCCTGAAATACTTTGGTCTGAACAGCAGATATGATAGAGTGGAAGGCAGAGCACATAGCACATTTGGGGGAGCTACTTTGACCCTACTTTGATTCTACTCTTGGCTACAACCCCATCCCTGTTAAAGAGACATTTTCAGGCATTACCCCTAGACTCCAGGATCTTTCTACAATTCTCTGTTGTTTATGTTTTTTCCATTAAACTAAAGGTCTGGTGAAGACTTCCAACTGAGGGATAGCTGGGAGATGTTGGGTTTGAAGTGTAGGTGGGTGGGTAAAGCTATAAAGCACTGAGGGAAAAGAAGCAATACTGCTTAGGAAAGGACCGTTCCTCTTATCTTTTCCCAGAAACATTTCCAAGGGCTCTGGGGAATAAGACAGCCTTACAGAGATACTTGTAATAGCAAAAATATAACCATTTAGTTTTTCAATCACAAATGACAGCAAATCTAAAAACAGAGTAGAAAATAAAAATGAAACTATATTCTCTTACCATAGTATGTAAGATACTCTGCTGTGTGTAAAAATGTCAATGAAACCAGAACATTGAAAATCCAATTTATTCCAGATGAACATGCATTTCCTGTGCTTCTTGCCCAAAGGGGATATATTTCAGAATTCACAGTCCAAGGCATTGGTCCCATTCCTGAGAAGTACAAAATGAAGAATTTCAGTAAAGTAGCATGTAAGGAATTTAAAAGAGTAGCTTGTCTTCTCTAAATAGAGAAATTTTAATTAGAATAACAATAAAAACAACAGAGTCTTTGTTTACCAGGTGCGAAGAAAATAAGATATAAAATAAGGCCCAGAAGTGCAGTCCAGGAGTACGGAGTAGGGCAGAAATTATAAGCCCAAAATACTTCTTCTGTTTTGAATTTGGTTTCATTTTCACACCTGAAAAGTAAGGCAAGATAAATATTAACTTAGGGTTCTAGGTTATAGTTGCATAAATTCAATGTATTATCTAGAATGCATTTGTAAGTTCCTTAGTTTCATTAAGGAAAAGAATCCAAGATGTTTCTCTTGAAAAATATTTAAAAAGGAGGATTATATAGGTCAGCTAACATGAAACTTTTTAGAGCTGAATATAATTCAAGAACAATACATTGTACATACAACTCAATAACAAAAAAATAATCTGAATGAAAAATGGGTAGAGGATTGGAAGGGACAATTTTTCAAAAGAAGACAAACAGATGGTCAGTCAGTTTGTTAGTTTAGACACTTAGGTTAGTTCAGCCGATTTTTTGCAACCCATAGCCAGCAGCAGGCCAGGCTTCCCTGTCCATCACCAACTCCCAGAGCTTGTTCAAACTCATGTCCAACGAGTCGGTGATGCCATCCATTCATCTCAACCTGTCTTCCTCTTCTCCTCCTGCCTTCAATCTTTCCCAGTATCAGGGTCTTTTTAATGAGTCAGTTCTTCGCATCAGTTGGCCAAAGTATGGGAGTTTCAGCTTCAACAACAGTCCTTCCAATAAATATTCAGGACTGGTTTCCTTTAGGATGGGCTGGTTGGATCTCCTTGCTTTCCAAGGGACTCTCAAGAGTCTTCTCCAACACCACAGTTCAAAATCATCAATTCTTTAGCATTCAGCTTTCTTTATGGTCCAACTCTCACAACCATACATGACCACTGGAAAAACCATACCTTTGACTAGATGGACCTTTGTTGGCTCCACAATGTCTCTGCTTTTTAATATGCTGTCTAGGTTGGTCATAACTTTTCTTCCAAAGAGCACGTGTCTTTTAATTTCATGGCTGCAGTCACCATCTGCAGTGATTTTGGAACCCAAGAAAATAAAGTCTGTCACTGTTTCCATTGTTTCTCCATCTATTTGCCATGAAGTGATGGGACCAGATGCTATGATCTTTGTTTTTTGAATATTTGAGTTTTAAGCCAGCTTTTTCACTCTCTTCTTTCACCTTCATCAAGAGGCTCTTTGGTTCCTCTTCACTTTCAGCCATAACAGTGGTATAATCTGCATATCTGAGATTATTGACATTTCTCCCTGCAATCTTGATTCCAGCTTGTGCTTCATCCAGCCCAGCACTCACATGATGCACTCTGCATATAAGTTAAATAAGCAGGGTGACACTATACAGCCTTGACGTACTCCTTTCCCAATTTGGAACCAGCCCATTGTTCCATGTCTGGTTCAACTGTTGCTCCTTGACCTGCATACAGATTTCTCAGGAGGCAAGTAAGTTGGTCTAGTATTCCCATCTCTTTATCAATTTTCCAGTTTGTTGTGATTCACATGGTCAAAGACTTTAGTGAAGTCAATGAAGTCAATGTTTTTCTGGAATTCTCTTGCTCTTTCTATGATTCTAAAGATGTTGGCAATTTGATCTCTGGTTCTTCTGCCTTTCCTAAATTCAGCCTGAACATCTGTAAGTTCACAGTTCATGTGTTGCTGAAGCCTGGCTTGGAGAATTTGAGCATTACTTTACTAGTGTGTGCAGTAGTTTGAACATTCTTTGGCATTGCCTTTCCTTGGAATTGGAATGAAAACTGACCTTTTCCAGTCCTGTGGCCACTGCTGAGTTTTTCAAATTTGCTGGCATACTGACTGCAGCTCTTTCACAGTATCATCTTTTAGGATTTGAAATAGCTCAGCTGGAATTCCATCACATCTACTAGCTTTGTTCATAGTGATGCTTCCTAAGGCCCACTTGACTTCACATTCCAGGGTGTCTGACTCTATGTGATCACACCACCATGGTTATCTGGATCAATAAAATCATTTTTGTATAATTCTTCTGTACATTCTTGTCACCTCTTCTTAATATCTTCTGCTTCTGTCTACTGTTTCTGTCCTTTATTGTGCACATCTTTGCATGAAATGTTCCCTTGGTATCTCTCATTTTCTTGAAGAGATCTCTAGTCTTTCCCATTCTGTTGTTTTCCTCTATTTCTTTGATTGATCACCAAGGAAGGCTTTCTTATCTCTCCTTGCTATTCTTTGGAACTCTGCAATCAGATGGGTATATCTTTCCTTTTCTCTTTTGCCTTTCACTTCTCTTCTTTTCTCAGCTATTTGTAAGGCCTCCTCAGACAACCATTTTGCCTTTTTGCATTTTTTCTTCTTGGGGATAATTTTGATTATCACCTCCTGTACAATGATATGAACCTCCATCCATAGTTCTTCAGGCACTCTATCAGATATAATCCCTTGAATCTATTTGTCACTCCCACGGTATAATCCTAAGGGATTTGACTTAGGTCATACCTGACTATTCTACAGGTTTTCCCTACTTTCTTCAATTTAAGTCTAAATTTTGCAATAAGGTGTTCATGATCTGAACTACAATCAGCTCCTGGTCTTCTTTTTGCTGACTATATAGAGCTTCTCCATCTTTGGCTGCAAAGAATATAATCAATCCGATTTTGGTACAGATGGGCAACAAGTACATGAAAAGATGCACAGCATCCCTATTTATCTGGGACATGTGAATCAAAACCACAGTGAGATACTGCCTCATATTTGGCAGAATAACTCTCATCAATAAGACAATAAATAGAAAGTGTTGGCAAGAGAGAACCCTTGTGCTTTGTTGGTGTGTATACAAATTTGTGCAGCACTATTGTAACAGTATCAAGATTCTTCAAAAACTTAAAAATGAAACTACCATACAACCCAGCAATTCTACTTCTGGGCATTTATCCAGAGCAAACAAAAACACCAACTTGAAAAAAATATCTTCTCCATCATGTTCACCTCAGCATTATTTTCAATAGCCAAGATGTGGAAAGAACCTAAGTGTTTGTCAATAGATGAATGGATAAAGAAAAATGTGGTGCGCGTGTATACACACACGCACATAGACACACACACACATACATATAGTGTATACATATATATTGTCAGTTCAGTTGCTCGGTTGTGTCCAGCTCTTTGCATTCCCACGGGCTGCTATATGCCAGGCTTCCCTGTCCACCACCAACTCCTAGAGCTTGTTCAAACTCGTGTCCATCAAGTCAGTGATGCCATCCATACATCTCATCCTCTGTCTTCCCCATCTCCTCCTGCCTTCAATCTTTCCCAGTATCAGGGTCTTTTTAATGAATCAGTTCTTTGCATCAGGTGGCCAAAGTACTGGAGTTTCAGCTTCAGCATCAGTCCTTCCAGTGAATATTCCGTGTCGATTTCCTTTAGGATTGACTAGTTTGATCTCCTTGCTGTCCAAGGGACTCTCAAGAGTCTTCTCCAACACCACAGTTCAAAAGCATCAATTCTTTGGTTTTCAGCTTTCTTTATAGGCCAACTTACACATCCATACATGACTACTGGAAAAACCACAGCTTTGAATAGATGGACCTTTGTCAGAAAAGTAATGTCTCTGCTTTTTAATATGCTGTCTAGGTTGGTCACCGATTCTCTTCCAAGGAGGAAGCGTCTTTTAATTTCATGGCTGTAGTCACCATCCACAGTGATTTTGGAGCCCAAGAAGATAAAGTCTGTCACTGTTTCCATTGTTTCCCATCTGTCTGCCATGAAGTGATACTCAGTCTTCCATTCCATACAGGACAACATGGATGGACCTTGAGAACATTATGCTTAGTGAAATAAACCAGAAAAAGACAAATACCATATGATCTCATTTGTATATGTAATCTTAAAAAAAAAAATAAGGAGCTCACAGATACAGTAAACAGATCAGTGGTCATCAGGAGTGAGGAGTAGTACGGGGTGACATGGGCCAAAACACACAACTTCTAGTTATAAACTAAAAAGTTCTGAGGATGTAATGTGTGGCATGGTAGTAGTTGTTGTTTGGTCATTAAGTCATGTCTGACTCTGTAACTCCAAGGATGGCAGCATGCCAGGCTTCCCCATCCTTCACTATCTCCCTGAGTTTCCTCAAACTTGTGTCTATTCAGTCATCGATGCCATCCAACCATCTCATCCTCTGTTGCCCCCTTCTCCTCTTGCCCTCCATCTTTCCTAGCATCAAGGTCTTTTCCAATGATTTGGTTCTTTGTATCAGGTGGACAAAGTGTGGCATGGTAGCCACAGTTAATAATACTGTATTGCATAGAGTAGATCTTAAAAGTTCTTTTAAGAAAAAAAATTATGAATATGGGTAGAGATGGATGTTATCTAGACTTACTGTGGTGATCATTTCCCAGTATACCCTAATGTTGAATCATTATATTGTACTCCTTAAACTAATATAATGTTATATATGTAAATTATACCTACAAAAAGACCACTGTGTTTCATATCCATTTCAAATATCAGACATGATTTCTAGTTAGTCTTGGAAGACTGCAGTAACAGTTTAAAAACCACTGAAAGTCAGGATGTTGTAAAGCTTTAGATTTTGAAGTAAGGGCAAAAATTCAAATTCCACAACCAGAATATTTCATTTGTAAAATGGGGGAAAATGCCTTACGGGTAATTTTAAGGATTAGAAGGATTAAAGGGGTGATAAGGTAGTATGGGCAGGGAGCAATGCTTATATCTTATTTAAACTAACCCTTTACCTTCCTACGACATGTACTTGCTTTTCTAGCAGTCACTCTCTGTTGACTTTGCATCTGAAGACATGATCAACCTGAAAAACATTCTTCTACTGTTATTTCTTATGCTATTGTTCTATCTCTATCAATCTCTATTTTTGAACATTGACCTCTAAGCTCTGTCCTTATTGCTGTGTTTATGACCTCCATCATAACACCTAACTGTCTTGATGCCTAGTCAGTTATCTTCTCCACCACTCTCATTCTCTGCCTTATTCATTTACGTTTATTTCTGGCCCATCTGACACCTTGGCTTCATAGTTCCTTACTTAACCTTTGAAACTGCAGAAAGAGCATTAAAATTAGCTTGACTATTTTACTTCAGGGTCTCAAGCATACGTCATTCCTTTTGATTACAAGCATGCTATTTATTTCTAGTACCCAAATCACATCTTCAGAGTCTCAATTCCTCTCAGTTTTCAGTCACATCATTGTTCAATTCAGATCATGCCAGTATTGTCTTTACTGATGTCTAGAATCCATCTTTCATTCTTCCATGCTTGCCTGTCATTCTCACAGTTTCAGTTCCCAACTCTCTGCAGGACCATTAACTTCCTTTAATAAGCACTTTTCAGAAGCTGGTAAAATTATGAAACCATGCTGATGACATCTATTAAAAGTTCATGCTATTTCTTTTCAGTTGGGTTCCTAATAATGATTATTATTATTCTTTACTGTCTTCTCTGTTGAATTTTCTGCTTATTTTAGAGTAAACATTGAATAAACTTTTGGTCAACTGTTGCCTCGATTAATTAAAATATTTCTTACTATCCTCTAGTCCTGAAATCTTTCCCACCTTTCCTGGGTATGAAGAACTTGCCTCCATTTTCATAAAAATTGAAGACTTTCCATTTGAATTCCCTCAACTTATCTCTATCGGACCTTTGCTTTTATTTTATTTCAGATTCTTCTCCTACTTTGAATGGTAACATGTTTCTTGCTTTTTCTAAGGACAGCCCTTCCTATTAGTGGTTCTACATTTGCTTCTGTTTCCTCTGTGGTATGTTCTATCAGCAGTCAATTCTCTTTATGCCATCTTTAGTTTCTTCCTGCTTGAGCCTACCCTTCTATTTACAATACAAAAAAATTACTCCTATTAAAATCTTTCATCCCTTTCATATTACTACTACTAGCTCATCTGAAATTACAAAGTAGTTTACAGTAGTGAGATCCTCATCCGCATCCACTCAGACACTCCCCTGATTCTTACTCATGCCCTATTTTCTCTGAATTATTCACCCCAAACTGATGGCCTCCTAATCCTCAAATATAATTATCTTGCCTTAATTTTGAGGTCTTTGACTACCCTGTGGTAGTTGATATTGCTGTAAACCCTCCTCCCTTCTCTTGCCCCTTTACTTTTATATCAACATATCCATCTCAACTCTCTGATGTATTTGTCTTCATTGCCTTTTAAGATGCCTCTTCCTCCCCTCAGCCTCTAAATACAGATGTTCTCTCAGGTTCTGGTTTGGGGCTTATACCCTCTCCCTTAATCATTTCATCTAATTTTAGGGATTTTTGATATCCACATAGATGCTCCCTTTCAGGGAAACTAGCCTTGACCTTTTCCTCAAGTTCCATTAATAGAATTGACATATGTGCTGAACATTCATATCTAGATTTCCTGCCAAGACTACAGTGGAATGCATTATCTTCTACAGGAGGTACAGTGAGGCTATTCTGAGTTCATATCATAACTCTACCACTTATAAGCTATGCTCATTCATTCAAAAATTTATATAGTGAACACTTTTTTATGTGTCAGATATTAAAGATATAGTTATGAACAAAATAACAACCTTTTGTATTTGTGGAAATTAGTGAGGACAGGCACAGTCATGTTTTCCGATCTGTAAAACAGGAGAAAAGCCTAGTATCATAGGCTGTTGGCAATATTAAATGTGATGCTGCATACTGAGTGCCAACCACACTACCTGGCATGTAGTAATGCACATTGCATATTATTTTAATAGTGCCTCTCATGACATTTCTCTGAGTTGAAACAGAGTTGAAATTAGTTAAAATCATCAGTCTTCCTTATCCATCTCTCTTTAAATTCTCTATACTTTTGAAAGTGAAAGTTGCTCAGTTGGGTCAGACTCTTTGCGACACAATGGACTATATAGTCCGTGGACTTCTCCAGATCAGAATACTGGAGTGGTAGCCTCTCCTTTCTCCAGGGCATCTTCCCAACTGAGGGATCAAACCCAGGTCTCCCGCATTGCAGGCAGATTTTTCACTAGCTGAGCCACCAGGGAAGCCCAAGTAAAGAAGGGTGGCGAAGAGAATGAACTCTGGGACTGACATCCTACTTTCAAAATCTATATTAGGACACTCAGATTTGAAGCTCATATGTATGTGATCTAGGCAATCAACTTCTAAAAGTCTGTGTCCTCACCTGTGAAATAAGAATTTTCCTGGTAGCTATGTCTGAGATATTTTGAGGCATGTGTGAGTTAATATATGCAATGGATTTTGCCAGAAATTATAATTATCTTTCCTAGACATAATTTTTTGAATTTGACTCTTCCTTTCTATTTTCATTCATACCAACTTAATTCAGACTCTGGAGTGTTTGTTTCACCAACTGTATCTCTCTGTGGCAGACCTCAGTATAGGGCCTTTATGAGTGTCCACCTGTGTGTTTCCTAATGTTCATGCTCATAGGTCATCCCCTTCCCTTAAGTGTGGGTGTGACCTTTGATTTGTTGTTTAAAAACCAACAGAATGTGGTAAAAGTGACAGGACACATGCGATAAAGATTATAGTGCTATTTAGCTGAAGTCCCTCATTTCCTTGTTGGCTTTGAAAAAGCAAGTGCCCATGTTATGGAATGCCAGTATTGAAATGCTCATGGCAGGGCCTGAGAGAAATCTTTAGGAACTGAGGGTAGCCTTAGGTAACAGCTGGCAAAAGGGAGTCATTAGTACAAAAGCTACAGAATTCTGCTGACAAGAGCCAATCCTTTCCTAACTGAGCCTCAGATGAAACTACAGACCCAGCCAACATTGATTGTAACCTTGGGAGATCCTAAGCAGAAGACCTAGCTAAGCTATGCCTAGACTCCTGATCCATAGAAACTGGTATCATACATGTGGGTTGCTTTACTAATATTACTAATATTAGTAATCTAACATTGTGGTAAGACTGTTTTTCAGCAATAGGAAGCAAATACACTCTCAATTATTTTTCCTGCTTCTCACATTACTTTCTTCAAACTGCTAATCCACCAAGCTGAGCTGTTTAGAGTATTGTTCATGCCACCTCATAGCTCAAAACACATCATCCTCCTCATTCCAAATGCCCATGAAATGGGGCCTGCAAAATTCAGCTGTAGCCTACCTTATCCTGTGAGGGCTTCCTTGGTGGCTCAGTGGTAAAGAATCTGCCTATGATGCAGACAAGGGTTCGATTGCTGGGTCAGGAGGATCCCCTGAAGAAGGGAATGGCTACCCACCCCAGTATTCTTGCCTGGGAAATCCCATGGACAGAGGAGCCTGGTAGGCTGCAGTCCCTGGGGTAGCAAGAGTCAGACATGACTTAGCAACTAAATCACCACCACCACCACCACACCTTGAGGGATGAATGACTAGAGGAGGAGAGTATGACCTCAGGGAAGCTGGTGACTCCCCTCCCCTCGTTTATTCTGTACTGTGTACACAATCCTTTTCTCCAGCTAAACTAGACTACTTATTTTCTGAACCTACCTTCCAGACTCAGCATCTTGTACTCATGACATTTCTTCTAACTGAAGGCAAATTCTCACTCCTGATTTCTACTCTCAGAATATACCTGGCCCTCAAGGCTAGTGCAGATGCCACCATTCACCTGTCTGATATATACTTCCTCCTCTCAATGCCTTTACATTTTCCTCACTTATATTTTTATCACCTAGTGCTCTGTATTATGCTATCTGAATGCACTCCCTCTTCTACCGTCCTGAGCTCTCATTCCGGGCAGCATGGCACAAAAGTTAAGGACACAGGTTCTAGCATCAGGCTGCTAGATGTATCTCAGTTCTGCCACTTACCCACTGTTTAACTTTGGGAAAGTTACCTTGGTTTTATAATCTGTAAAATGTATATGTGTGTGCTAAGTCACTCAGTTGTGTCTGAGTCTTTGTGACTCTATGGGCTACAGCCCACCAGGCTCTTCTGTTCATGGGATTCTCCTGGCAAAAATTACTGGAGAGGGTTGACATGCCCTCCTCCAGGGGATCTTCCCAACCCAGGGATCTAACCTGAGTTTTATGTCTCCTGCATTGGCAGGCGGGTTCTTTACAACTAGCATCATCTGGGAAGCCCATTTGTAAAGTAAGAGTCCTTAACAATAGACTCGTTACAAAGATTGATTGCTCAAATTAATTGACAGAGAAAGCAATTTATCTGTTTGCCAAAGAATAGTCATTTTTGTATTCCCTTCTCTTTTAAAAATCTCAACCACTAGTCCATACTAGAACTCTGTATAGAGAACAATGGTCATTGAATGATGAAGGCTTAACATTTGTTTAATGATGAGTAGTAAACAGCATTAGCAATCCCCTGATCAGTAATCCTCCACTTTCACTTCCCACCAGTCAAATAATATTTTGGCTTATGAAGAGCTTAAAATGAGAGAATAGGATAGAAAGTGGGAGGGGGAGGGGAATGATGGGAGAAAGGGAAGGAGGAGAAGGAAAGGGAAAAGACAGATTGCTGAGGACAGAAATGCTTACAAATAATCAGATCACTAAAATTCACTGAAAAATTCTATTCACCATTTACAACTCATTATTATCAAAGTTCCTTGTATGATTGTGTGCTGAACAATGGGAAGCAGGATCTTTTCAGGTAGACTCTGCTTGCTGTGATGTAGCTTTCAACCATCTGGACACATACATTTATACACATAAAAGGCTAACTCCTCTTCATTCTCATGCTGGTTTTTTTCTTTTTTCCCATTTCCGTTGCAGGCATGGACCTGGCAGAGTTACTTACCCAGCAATACGTAGACAGCTAATGACTAAGAATGTGACATCACACGTGACCTTCAAAATATAAACACTAGAAATTCCAACTAAAAAATAAAAGTGTATCTTCCAACTGTTATTGCAAAATACCCTCATGCTTTCCTGGCTTAGTGACTGCTGGTGGAAGAACACAGTGCTCTGGGGAAAGAACAAAAGTACTTTGACATAAGTGTGTGGGTTGGGATTAGAAAGAGTCAGGCTCTCTGATGAGGCACCTTCTCACCACATCCTAGAGCAAAAACAGAAAATAATTGTAATAATAGCAGCTGAGAAGAGAGTGCTGCAGTGAACAAAGAAGAATCATATGCAAGCAAGCAAAATAGGTCTCATTTTAGTGGAGTGAGAGAACTACTCTTTACTAGCAGACTAGACTGACTTGATACGTGTAAAAAAAAAAAGATTAGTTCCCTGTCCAGCCGTGAAGTTCACAGTGCTTCCCTTAATAATGCATCTAGAAATTAACAGCTTTCTTTGAAGGTAGAACAATTCTCCCTTGCCTACTCAACACCTACTCCAAAATCAGTTCATACATAGAGCAATTTCTGCCTATTTTTTGGGGTTATTTCTCCATCACATCTCTAAACAGTTTTAAATCAAAGAAATAACCAAAGGAACTAAGTGGTGCAATTTGCTCTTGCCACAATTAACCATACGTAACTTATTCCTTGCTTCCTACACAGTACATACTTTTTGTATTGTTCCTTTATTCAGTATGATGAAATTATTTACGTGCTTCATGTTCATGTATGGGGGATGGAAGAAAATATGACTTGCTTTTGTAGCACAAAACTTCAAATTCTATCTTTCCAATCTTAATCACTGAGAAACTTGCAGAACTCTGCCACCTTCCCAGAAGAGTTTATGAAAGACTTGGGGTTTTGGATTTGCTGTGTGGCTCAGGAAACTCAAACAGGGGCTCTGTATCAACCTAGAGGGGTGGGATAGGGAGGGAGATGGGAGGAAGGTTCAGAAGGGAGAGGATATTTGTATACCTATGACTGATTCATGTTGAAGTTTGACAGAAAACAACAAAATTCTGTAAAGCAATTATCCTTCAATTAAAAAATAAATAAACTTTAAGAAAAGATGGGGTTTTGGAGAAAGGAAGGAATAGTTTACTACAATTTTGTGACACAGCTACTATTTTTCTACTGGCTTACCACACAGGTTTCACTTGTCAATTCTTTACTGAGAAGTGTTAGGGAAGCAAGATTTCATCTCCAATTTCTGATGCACAACTGTGATTTCTTTAAATAAGATCATTAAGCTATCACCTCAAAACCAAATGGATACTGCTAAGGGTTAAATCTCATAGTTCTTTATAGGAATTTATGGTCTGAATACACATGTTTATAGTCTAATGGTGGTGGTAGAGAGATACCTAGAAAAGGACAGAGTACCTCCCCAGGAAAGGGCATTTTCACTTTTGTCTGAGAAGAAATAAAGAAACACAGTGTCAATCAATCAGAAGACTAGGATGATATAAATTTACAAGTACTCTTAGCCATGAGAAATTTTGATTTTGGGGCATCCAATCAGAGAAAATTACTTTAACAAACTTGAATCATTACTCCTCAGACAGCGTAACTTCTACTTACTAGTATAACTCTTATATAATAGACTAACATGAAACAAACTTCGGCCAAGTCTGGCAACACAGCGTTTAAACTGTAAATATGTGGAGTTCAAAATTTTAGAAAAGTATAGCTCCCGAGCATGTAGTATGCAGACCATGGTGAACATCTTGGTCTTGGATTATTCTCTATAGTCAAGCCTTTCCCCCCTGCTTTCATGTTTCACATTTTTGCTACATAAAGCCAAGTTGAAAAAAAAAATCATCTATTATCCTTTGCTAATTGCTGTTGCTTTCTTTTAAAAACAAAACCTTTAGAATTATTGAGACGGTTAAACATGGACATGGGTAAATTTCAAAAGCACTAGAAATTTGGAGCTAAAGCCGTTTCTAAAAATGAATCAATAAAGTTTTATTTATATATAAATCACTGTACAGTTGTGAGAGCTGGACCATAAAGAATGAAGAACACCAAAGTATTGATGCCTTTGAACTGTGGTGCTGGATAAGACTCCTGAAATTCCCTTGGGCTGCTAGGAGATCAAAGCAGGCAATCTTAAGGGAGATCAACCCTGAATAGTCAGTCACTGGAAGGACTGATGCTGAAGCTGAAGCTCCAGTATTTAGGGAATCTGATGCAAACAGATAACTCACTGGAAAAATCCCTAATGCTAGGAAAGATTGAGGGAAGAAGGAAAAGAGGGTGTTAGAGGATGAGATGAGATGGCTGGACAGCATCAGCGATGGAATGAACATGAACTTGGGCAAACTCTGGGAGACGGTGAGGGACAGGGAGGCCTTGGGTGCTGCAGCCTGTGGGGTTGCAGGGAGTTGGACAGGACTGAATGACTGAATAACAACAACACTGAATCTAAGTCATATACCAGTATGTTGGCTAGCTTATATGCCCTAGTATGGGGAAAAGATGGACAGAATATGAGTAGGCAAGCAAATGAAAATAATAGCAATACTTAAAGCTGATGAAGATACAGTGATATTGATATAGTCTTTAATTTTGGTAAGAGTTTAAGTGAGTGCAACTTCCTTTTGGCTTCCCTGGTGACTCAGATGGTAAAGCATCTGCCTATAATGCAAGAGACCCAGGTTCAATCCCAGGGTCAGGAAGATCTTCTGGAGAAGGAAATGGCAACCCACTCCAATGTTCTTGCCTGGAAAATCCCATGGACAGAGGAAGCTGGTTGGCTACTGTCCATGGGGTCACAAAGAGTCGGATATGACTGAGCGACTTCACTTCACTTCACTTAGACTTCCTTTTGGAAAGAAATCTGGCAGTTTTACATAAGAATTAATATACCTAATTATTTCTGAGCCAAAGTCTCATTCCTAAAATGTATCCTTAGGAAATCATCTAAATGGAAAAATATTGTATGCTGAAAGATATACTGTCACTGTACTTTTATTTATCACAGGCATAAAACAGTTAAATAATTAGAAATAATGAAGATAAACTACAAAGGAGGATAGTTAAGTCAATTAAGAGTACCACAGCTGAATAGAATAAAGGAGCCATTGAAATAACAGTTATAAAATAAGCTGGGGCAAGACACAGAGGATGGTCTGGGTTTGAACACTGGTCAAAATGTCTTAGATTTAACTTCAATTACTTTCATTTTGGTATCAAACTGGCAAACAGTACAATGGATAGTACAATTATGGACACAAATAAGAGGACATGGTCCTTGGTTGCCTCTCTGGTTCCTCCCAGACGTGTCTCTGAAGTTCTGCAGTGACTGTAAAGAATCTCCAAGTCAGAGGAGCCCTGAACTCTGTCTTGGAGAGAGTTCTCATCAGCATTCAAGGTTCAGCCCCATTTCACGTAAGAAAATTTTCTCACTGTATTACTTAATAAGAAAACACTTCATCATTCATTTTCTTACTGCATCATCACACCTACAGCCAGCCTTGTTGTGATCTACTTTGTAAAGATTACCTGGAAACATGGAAAACGCCATGAGGTTGACAGTGTGGGGATATCAAACTCAAAATATTATCTAGAATATAAGGTTACATGGGTAACACTAAATGGAAGAATGGAAAGTTAAGGGGAAGGTACATCTACTAAGATGATGATTGTCTTCACTTTTGAATTTATAGTTCAAAAGTTTAGTGACACATAGGACAACTAAGAGCTGCGGCTCTGACGGTGCAGGAGTGGCAGCCGAGAAGAGCTACCCCAGGTCCGGGGTCAGGGGCGGCGGCGAGAGGTGCTACCCCACCTCCAAGGTAAGGAGCAGCAGCTGCGCTTTGCTGGACAGCCGTGAGGAGATACCCCACGTCCAAGGTAACAGAAACCCAAGTAAGATGGTAGGCGCTGAAAGAGGGCATCAGAGGGCAGACAGACTGAAACCACAATCACAGACACTAGCCAATCTGATCACACGGACCACAGCCTTGTTTAACTCAATGAAACTAAGCCATGTCGTGTGGGGCCACCCAAGACGGATGGGTCATGGTGGAGAGGTCTGACAGGATGTGGTCCACTGGAGAAGGGAATGGCAAACCACTTCAGTACTCTTGCCTTGAGAGCCCCACGAACAGTATAAAAGGCAAAAAGATAGGACACTGAAACCTGAATGCCGCAGGTCAGTAGGTGCCCAACATGCTACTAGAGATCAGTGGAGAAATAACTCCAGAAAGAATGCAGGGATGGAGCCAAAGCAAAAACAACAGCCAACTGTGGATGGGACTGGGGATAGAAGCAAGGTCCGATGCTGTAAAGAGCAGTATTGCATAGGATCCTGGAATGTTAGGACCATGAATCAAGGCAAATTGGAAGTGGTCAGACAGGAGATGGCAAGAGTGAACATTGACATTCTAGGAGTCAGTGAACTAAGATGGACTGGAATGGGTTTAACTCAGATGACCATTATATCTACTACTGTGGGCAGGAATTCCTTAGAAGAAGTAGCCATCATAGTCACAAAAGAGCCTGAAATGCAGTACTTGGATGCAATCTCAAAAACGACAGAATGATCTCTGTTTGTTTCCAAGGCAAACCATTCAATATCATGGTAATCCAAGTGTATGCCCTGACCAGTAATGCTGAAGAAGCTGAAGTTGAACAGTTCTATGAAGACCTACAAGACCTTCTAGAACTAACACCCACAAAAGATGATCTTTTCATTACAGGAGACTGGAATGCAAAAGTAGAAAGTCAAGAAACACTTGGAGTAACAGGCAAATTTGGCCTTAGACTACAGAATGAAGCAGGGCAAAGGCTAATAGAGTTCTGCCAAGAGAATGCACTGGTCATAGCAAACATTCTCTTCCAACAACACAAGAGAAGACTCTACACATGGACATCACCAGATGGTCAACACTGAAATCAGATTGACAATATTCTTTGCAGCCAAAGATGGAGAAGCTCTATACAGTCAGCAAAAACAAGACCAGGAGCTGACTGTTGCTCAGATCATGAACTCCTTATTGCCAAATTCAGACTTAAATTGAAGAAAGTGGGGAAAACCACTAGACCATTCAGGTATGACCTAAATCAAATCCCTTAGAACTATACAGTGGAAGTGAGAAATAGATTTGAGGGACTATATCTGATAAACAGTGTGTCTGACGAACTATGGATGGATGTTTGTGACACTGTACAGGAGATAGGAATCAAGAACAGTCCCAAGAAAAAGAAATGCAAAAAAGCAAAATGGTTATCTGAGGAGGCCTTACAAATAGCTGTGAAAAGAAGAGAAGTGAAAACCAAGGAGAAAAGGAAAGATATACCCATTTGAATGCAGAGTTCCAAAGAATAGCAAGGAGAGATAATAAAACCTTCCTCAGTGATCAATGCAAAGAAATAGAGGAAAATAATAGAATGGGAAAACCTAGAGATCTCTTCAAGAAAATCAGAGCTACCAAGGGAACATTTCATGCAAAGATGGGCACAATAAAGGACAGAAATGGTAGGGACCTAACAGAAGCAAAAGATATTAAGAAGAGATGGCAAGAATACACAGAACTGTACAAAAAAGATCTTCACAACCCAGATAATCACAATGGTGTGATCACTCACACTGACCTAGAGCCAGACGTCCTGGAATGTGAAGTCAAGTGGGCCTTAGGAAGCATCACTACAAACAAAGCTAGTGGAGGTGATGGAATTCCAGTTGAGTTATTTCAAATCCTAACAGATGATGCTGTGAAAGTGCTGCGCTCACTATGTCAGCAAAGTTGGAAAACTCAGCAGTGGCCAGAGGACTGGAAAAGGTCAGTTTTCATTCCAATCCCAAAGAAAGGCAATGGTAAAGAATACTCAAAAAAAAAAAAAAAAAAAAAAAAGGAATGCTCAAACTACCGCACAATTGCACTCATCTCACACGTTAGTGAAGTAATGTTCAAAATTCTCCAAGTCAGGCTTCAGCAACATGTGAACTGTGAACCTCCAGATGTTCAAGCTAGATTTAGAAAAGCCTGAGAAACCAGAGAACAAATTGCTAACATCCTCTGGATCATTGAAAAAGCAAGAGAGTTTCAGAAAAGCATCTATTTCTGCTTTATTGACTACGCCAAAGCCTTTGACTGTGTGGATCACAATAAACTGTGGAAAATTCTGAAGGAGATGGGGATACCAGACCACCTGAGCTGCCTCTTGAGAAACCTATATGCAGGTCAGGAAGCAATAGTTAAAACTGGACATGGAACAACAGACTGGTTCCAACTAGGAAAAGGAGTACATCAAAGCTGTATATTGTCACCCTGCTTATTTAACTTATATGCAGAGTGCATCATGAGAAACGCTGGGCTGGAGGAAGTACAAGCTGGAATCAAGATTGTAAGGAGAAATATCAATAACCTCAGATATGCAGATGATACCACCCTTATGGCAGAAAGTGAAGAAGAACTAAAGAGCCTCTTGATGAAAGTGAAAGAGGAGAGTGAAAAAGTTGGCTTAAAACTCAACATTCAGAAAACTAAGATCATGGTATCCAGTCCCATTACTTCATGGCAAATAGGTGGGGAAACAGTGGAAACAGTGGCTGACTTTATTTTTTGGGGGCTCCAAAATCACTGCAGATGGTGACTGCAGTCATGAAATTAAAAGACGCTTGCTCCTTGGAAGAAAAGTTATGACCAACCTAGACAGCATATTAAAAAGCAGAGACATTACTTTGTCAACAAAGGTCTGTCTAGTCAAGGCTATGGTTTTTCCAGTGGTCATGTATGGATGTGACAGTTGGACTTTAAAGAAAGCTGTGTGCGGAAGAATTGATGCTTTGGAACTGTTGTGTTGGAGAAGACTCTTAAGAGTCCCTTGGACTGCAAGGAGATCCAACCAGTTCATCCTGAAGGAGATCAGTCCTGGGTGTTCATTGAAAGGACTGATGTTGAAGCTGAAACTCCAATACTTTGGCCACCTGTTGCGAAAAGCTGACTCATTTGAAAAGACCCTGATGCTGTGAAAGATTGAGGGCAGGGGGAGAAGGGGATGACAGAGGATGAGAATGGTTGGATGGCATCACTGCCTCAATGGACATGGGTTTGGGTAGACTTTGGCAGTTGGTGATGGATAGGGAAGCCTGGCCTGCTGCAATTCATGGCGTTGCAAAGAGTTGGACATGACTGAGCAACTGAACCGAACTGAACTGAGGACAACTAATCCTGGGATTCTTTTTCCAATTTTTTTTCACTCTAAAATTTTTCCCATACTAAAGGCAGACATTAAAGTTATTAGCCATTCTCCTGCTTCAACTGGCAGTGAAAGGAAGCGAAATCTTGCCTTTGAATTACATATGTTCTCCATCATGCTGTTCCTTCATATTGTGCAAAAGGCTTCAAAAGCTTTGGTTGGCATATTTATACACCATAGTCATCGCTAACACTGTTTCCCTTCTCAGGAATCTCACAAGGCCCGTCTCTACCCACAGCTTGGGGGACTGGGGGAGCAGTCTCCCATATGCAAATAGTAATCCTGTGTCCCATAAACTGCCTGCCTGGATATAACTATGTTTGACACCAAGGCATCAACAGCCTTGGTATAGGGTGGATGCTTTATACCAGAGAATGTTGAGAAACAATCTATATTCTTCCTCTCTCAGGAAAGCAGAATATGAAATATCTGAAGAGGATAGAGCAATACAGAAGTGGAAAGACTCAGAGAAAGAAGGACAGACAGAGGTCACAAGAAGAGTTCTGTATTTGACAGTGATGGGGGAAGCGCAGGAGAGACAGACCAACAGCAGACAGCTACCAGTCTGATGATTAGTATTCTAGATCCCCACGAAGCAGGGCTGCATAGACGTTGAGTCTTTTTCTCATTTCCCCATTTACTTTTCTATGCACCTTTACCATAAAGCCTCTAGTAACTGAGGATACAAAGTATGTCTCTATTCTTCTCAACATGAGAAATTCTAACAAGATAAAGGTTAAATTCTATGATAGAGTACCGAGCGTGATTCTAATTCAAATTTTACAGGTCCACAAAAGAGTGCACAGGGTGTATCAGGATGGCCACACAGATCCATTCCTGCAAAAAGGTTTTTCAAATTTGAAATATGGTATAAAAAGAAAAATATTTCCCATGTAGTCACTGTGGGAGATACTATAATTATTCCAATTATTCTGTACTAAATATTTTCTAGAATTCCTTTTTTGCTTCCCTGGTGGCTCAGATGTAAAGAATCTGCCTACAATGTGGGAGACCTGGGTTCGATCTCTGGGTTGGGAAGACCCCCTGGAGAAGGGACTGGCAATCCACTCCAGTATTTTTGTCTGGAGAATTCCCTGGACAGAGGAGCCTGACCAGCTACAGTCTATGAGGTTGCACAGAGTTGGACACGACTGAGCAACTAACACTTTCTTTGTCAAGAAAACCAAAGTTATTATTATTATTATTTTTTATTTGAGGCTTTCTTCCTTTCCTTCCCTTTCTTCTTTCTTTTATTTCTTGCCATTATGAGGCAATCATATGAGGAACTCTGAAGTACTGGGTGGAAAGGAGAGACTGAACCAAATAGAATGGAATCAGAGAAACAGTGTAATGGAAACAGTAGCAGCAAATCCAGAGAAAAAGTTCATTTGTGTGTTATGGGCTTTAGGACAGTGAGTAATGAGATTGTTGCTTCATGCTAAGTCATTTTTGACTCTTTTGTGACCCCATGGATTGTAGCCTGCCAGGCTCCTCTATTCTTGGCATTTCCTAGGCAAGAATATTGGAGTAAGTTGCCATTTCCTTCTCCAAGGGATCTTCCTGATCCAGGGACTGAAGTCATATCTCCTGCATTGGCAGGCAGGTTCTTTACCACTGAGCCTTGGGGAAGACAAGAAATGAGAGGGATGACGCTAAATGGGGTATTGCTGCAGCCACACTGCTCCAATCATTGATAGCCACTTGTGCTATCTTAAATGATGTCTGGTATGTGGCACAATGTAGACATTTACTTGTCAAATGAATGAATGAAAAGGCTTAATGTATTCAGTAGAGTTATTCTGCTAGTTACTACTTAATAATTCAATAAACTTATAATAATGAAAAACAAATTAAAAAAAATAATACTAAAGCAAGTAAAATTGGTAACACAAATATATAAAGGGTTAGGATTGGCCTTCATGCGACTATGCTGTGACAGATTCCATGATGGGGAGTTATACCATCCTTCTCAAGTTTCAATCCAGAGACATGAGGTTTTTCCACACTGAAAGAGTCTTTCTCCTACCTGACTTAAAAAAAAAAAAAAATCTATTTATTCATTTATTTTCCTGTGTCAGGGTTTGGTTGCCGCTTGCAGGATTTTTTCTTTGTGTCATGTGGCGTCCTTCACTGCACTGAAGTGTGGTGTGTGTGTTCAGCACTTGTGGTGTGTGGGCTTAGCTGCTCCAAGGTGTATAGGATCTTAGCTCCCTGTGCATATATGCTCAGCTGTGTCCAACTCTTTGCAACCCTATGGACCGTAGCTCACGAATCTCCTCTGGCCATGGAATTTTCTGGGCAGGAATACTGGAGTAGATTGCTATTTCCTACTCCAACCTACCTGACTTCTTTTACAGCCTCTGTTTTTACTTGGGGGCCCTTCTCCAGTGAGCACACAGTACTTCTATCTTCCTTCTTCCTTCCCTGGGCTTCCTAGGCTAGTACTTAGCACAACATTTTACACATAAGCAATGCTCAATAAATGTTAAAGAAAAAAATAAAGTACTTTAATCAGTTCCCATTAAACTGGTTGTTAATCATCTGACACCAATTTCTCCATTATATTGTAAACATTAGAGAAGACAGATGTATTTATCATTAAAAATATTTTAATTCTAAGAAGACTATCTCTATTTAATTTAAAAAGTTATTGCCTGTGGTAGTACGTTTCCATACCATAGGCACTGCAAAGCCCATCTGTATCATTTCAAACTTAAAGAATTTCAAACCACATCAAGACTCTGATCTGATTTTCTTTCCACTGCAAGAGTGCCTCCCAGGATCCCTCTCTTGTTTTTATTTGCAGGTGCATGGGAATGAATATAGCTGATTTACTGCTGTAGGCTATCTTAATGCAAACAATGGTATAATTTGTTTCTGGGTTCTTTTCAATCCATTCTACAGCTGCCTTCCATCAAGTGTTAGTTCTATGGCTTCATTATGAAAATTGTGCTCCCAACAGAAATATCTTTGAATAACTGTAAATCTCCATTTAATGAAATTGGCTAATATTTGTATAAAGTTTCACTTTATACAAAACACCTTCAGTTCAGTTCAGTTCAATCACTCAGTTATGTCCGACTCCTTGCGACCCCATGAATTGTAGCACGCCAGGCCTCCCTGTCCATCACCAACTCCCAGAGTTTACTCAGACTCACGTCCATCGAGTCGCTGATGCCATCTAGCCATCTCATCCTCTGTCGTCCCCTTCTCCTCCTGCCCTCAATCCCTCCCAGCATCAAGGTCTTTTCCAATGAGTCAACTCTTAGCATGAGGTGGTCAAAGTACTGGAGTTTCAGTTTCAGGATTAGTCCTTCCAATGAACACCCAGGACTGATCTCCTTTAGGATGGACTGGTTGGATCTCCTTGCAGTCCAAGGGACTCTCAAGAGTCTTCTCCAACACCATAGTTCAAAAGCATCAATTTTTCGATGCTCAGCTTTCTTCACAGTCCAACTGTCATATCCATACATGACCACTGGAAAAACCATAGCCTTGACCATACGGACCTTTGTTGGAAAAGTAATGACTCTGCTTTTTAATATGCTATCCAGGTAGGTCATAACTTCCTTCCAAGGAGTAAGCGTCTTTTAATTTCATGGCTGCAGTCACCATCTGCAGTGATTTTGGAGCCCCCAAAAATAAAGTCTGACACTGTTTCCACTGTTTCCCCATCTATTTCCCATGAAGTGATGGGACCAGATGCCATGATCTTAGTTTTCTGAATGTTGAGCTTTAAGCCACTTTTTTCACTCTCCTCTTTCAATTTCATCAAGAGGCTCTTTAGTTCTTCTTCACTTTCTGCCGTAAGGGTGGTGTCATCTGCATATCTGAGGTTATTGATATTTTTCCCAGCAATCTTGATTCCAGATTGTGCTTCTTCCAGCCCAGCATTTCTCATGATGTACTCTGCATATAAGTCAAATAAGCAGGGTGACAATATACAGCCTTGATGTACTCCTTTTCCTATTTGGAACCAGTCTGTTGTTCCATGTCCAGTTTTAACTGTTGTTTCCTGACTTACATATAGGTTTCTCAAGAGGCAGGTCAGGTGGTCTGGTATTCCCATCTTCTTCAGTATTTTCCACAGTTTATTGTGATCCACACATTCAGAGGCTTTGGCAAAGTCAATAAAGCAGAAATAGATGTTTTTCTGGAAGTCTCTTGCTTTTTTGATGATCCAGCGGATGTTTGCAATTTGATCTCTGGTTCCTCTGCCTTTTCTAAAACCAGCTTGAACATCTGGAAGTTCACAGTCATGTATTCCTGAAGCCTGGCTTGGAGAATTTTGAGCATTACTTTATTAGCATAACAAAACACCTTCATATACATTAACTCATTTCATTCTCCTAATAAACCAAAGCAATAACATCATTCTTCCCATTTTTCATATAAATCTTTTAAGTGCTTTTTCCAAGATTTCCTCTGCTGTGTAATTGAAATTACACTTAAAATTCAGTGTTCTCTGTTTCCTTCACCTTCAATATAATCATCCCACCAGTTAACATATACATGAAAACCTCTCTTTCTTGGGGTACTTACCTTTTATGGAATTTAAATGGAAAATGGATGAGATGCAAGTGCTTGAAATCTTCTCTAAGTCAGTGTTCTTCCTTAATGTTGGTAGTAAAGCCAGTCATTTAAATCTCTTTCTAAAGTGAGTAGAACAAAATGCTTCCTAAAGAGCATTAGGAATTAAAATAAGCAGCATCATGGCTGACCTGGGCCTCTGTGTCTTGGACATTCTTTTTTGATTCAGTATCCATTTTTCTTCAAACCACAAAACAGTAATTAGAGCAAGAAGAATGCTTATATGAACTGGACACTAAAATATCACATAAAAAACTCAATAACTGAGTTATTTGAGGACAGTGATGTTAACAGTAGAAATGTATGACGAGGAGAACAGTTGTTTTAATATAATAAGATTGGACTGTGCTGTTGCTTTAGTTGTGTCTGACTGCCACTCTATGGACTGTAGCCCACCAGGATCCTCTGTCCATGGGACTCTCTAGGCAAGAATACTGGAGTGGGTTGTCATTTCCTTCTCCAAGGGATCTTCCTGACCCAGGGATCGAACCCATATCTCTTATGTCTCCTGCAATGGCAGGCATGTTCTTTATCACTAGAGAGCCCTGGGAAGACCCAAGATGGCAATGTAGCAATCTTTAAAAAATACATATTCTAAAACATGTAATTACCTAACAACTGTCTGATGCAGTTATAAGGAATTAAAAGTATTCCTAGAAGTTGCTTGGAGTATGATGAAAATACACATGTAATATCTCAGCAATTACTTAAAAAGAAACAGTGCCATTTGTTATTGATATAAACATTTTATAAACAATGAGACAGAAATCATTATCACAAAATTACAAACTGTAAGGCAGTTTCACAGTACTTTACCTCATATCACTGCTAAAGTGAAAATGTAACAGCTTCACAAATGAAGCATTGTAACTACAATTTCCTGTTTTCACACATCCTGATTTGTACAGAAACTTCTGAAACACCTTTTCACTAGTGATGAGATGGAACTATAAAACAGAAAAGATGTATCTTAATTCCTCTTAGTAAATGATGGCTTTTCTACCATATGGGTGAATATTAAGCTAAAGAGATCCACTGAAATCTACCAAATTCTTCCTTCTGATGTGTTCCTGGCACTGGAGCAAAGAAAATTGTGTCAGACTCACCATCACATTCATCTTCCTAAAAATAGATGTGGTTCACACTAGGGGGAGGCCCCTGCACAGCCTGGCCTGGCACCTCCAACACTTTACTCACCAGCATCACTCTTGTGCCTCCAGGCCCACTCAAGAGGCAGGCACACAGTGAGGGTTCGCAAAGTATTTTCAAATGAATAAATTACTTTCACCATTTGACAATTTAACAACAAAACACTGTCCTACAATTTTGAAATTATGTCCAAAACAATTTTATGTTAAGGATAGAATGAATTAGCAGTGTAATATACCTTTTAATCTTTGTATGAATTTTCATATATTTAAAGCCACATATATTTTAACTCCAAGTAATTACTCATGTGATTAATTTAGCATTTCAACAAAAAAATGCTCGTGGGTTCTAGGCATGAGCATAAGCATTAGAATAGATGAAATTAAATGTTAAATCATTCCCTCATTCAATAAACATTTACTACAAGCTAGGTGCCAACTGAAATCATTAGAAACAGAGCCAAAATAAAAAAAATTGGCAGGTGAAGTGAGATGGGAGATTTTACATTGCTCCCTACCCGCCCCCGCCCCTCCACCACCACAGAAGAGATATTTGTGGAAATCTGTAGTATTTTTCTTTACAAAGAGAAAAGGGTCTGGTAGCGATGGACAAAAGTGGAGGGTGGGTTTGGGTAGGACTCTGACATATCTTGAAGGAGGGGACTTTGGCACATTTGTCTGTATTTGCAGAGTTGTTTAGGAGATCATCTCTAGTGCCTGGTGATGGGGACTATTCTGGGCAAATGAAGAAGCAATGGACAGTCTGAGATTATGGGTGTCGCATGAACATGTGACCTGGGAATTACTAAATGTCTGGGTTCCATCTTGGATCCTAGGTAAACTTGTACTCTGTGGAGTTAGGATAACCACGGTCATGAAAGTATGCCTAGAAATAAGGCCAAAGTTTTAGTTCAGTTCAGTTGCTCAGTCGTGTCCAACTCTCTGCGACCCCATTGACTGCAGCACGCCAGGCCTCCCTGTCCATCACCAACTCCTGGAGTTTACTCAAACTCTTGTCTATTAGATAAAGACAAACTCTAGGATGAGAAGCACATACTTAAAAAAGGAAGGCTTGCTATGCTTTTATTAAAAAGTAAAAGGTAGTTTCCTATTGAGAAAAGCTTGCATTAACCTTGGGTAGAAGTTTTTCCAAAAGGACCCTTGTGGCTGACAATAGGTCTCAAAGTTCTATCCCTTAAAGTAACGGAGGTCTCAAAGCATCTGAAATACATTCTAAACATACATTGGCACATACAGAGAGAGCACAAAATTCAGAGGTGTGTCCTCAGGGATGGTTAGTTTAGTGTGGCTGCCTGATAATAACATAGAAAACCAAATGTCACCAAGTTTTAGGAGTTGGGGAAACTTCAGACAGAGAATATAGGCTCAGCTTTGTTGACAGAATCATTTTGTACTATCCTCACATATCCTGTGTGGAGTGTGGGAGGTAGGTGAAGAGGTTAAACATAGTATCTAAATTCTTTCTCTCCTATAAAAGGTAAAAGACTATTCTCTTTAGAAAGTGAGTGCTTCTTAAATTTGAGATTGCAGTAAATAGGCGACTCTGGGCTTCTTTTTGGTCCCTTTGCTCTTGACTTAGTACTTCTAATAGCAGGAATTTTTATAGGAGTCAAATCATAGCCACAATTATTCTAGAAACTTTTTTCTTCTAAAAAAGTTAAAATTGGGGTCTTGTAATGTACTAAAACAATATTATCAACCTAGACGTTAAGATAAATCTCTGATCTATGTATCAGGAATGACTTGATCTGGTTAAAAGCTACAGAGGAAATGAAGATGGATGTGGGCATACGGCCAGTTTTGTACAGAGGTTAACAGGGCAAACTGTGCAACAGGACAGAGCTAGGCTTTAATTCTAGCTTAACTACTTACTGGCTTCTAATGACATTTAGCAAGTTATTTAACCTGGGGCTTGCTACCTTCCTTTAAAATCAGGCAATAAAATTATTATTTTTATAAAAATAACAGTAATCATTCTTGCTATAATAAAGTGCACGTATTTGGCAGGCTAGGGTCCAAAGACAAAAAAGAATATTTTTTTTCTTCTAGAAAATTCTATAAATTGCACTATTTCCTTGTGGATATGATAGGCTTCCTAAAGGAGAAGGAAGTAACATCATCTGGATTCCCAGGGCATTATTTTTTCCTTCAGCTCATTTTATTTATTTATCCCAGTCACAACCTTTTTATTAATCTGTTAGTAAATTGCTATACTTCCTTAGCTTTCTCTTTAGTCCTTATTGAAACAAGCTTCCCCTCCATGTAATCACGAATGAACTTATTGGTATTTCTATACAGTAATGTAAGCATTGTCTTTAAGACCACTATCATAAATTTTAGGATGAAAATGAAAAAATAGCAAGGGTAAGAGACAAGAGAAGGTGGCTTGTGAATAAATAAATGAATCAGGCTGCAGAGTGAATGGAAATACTTGAGAGATTTAGCCCGTATTTCCTTCATCTAAAAATAAAAAAGTGCAAATTCACCAAATTTATTGATGCAAAACTGACATTTGCTAGCCATGAGTCCACAAGTGAGGAGAAGTATTATTATTTACTAAATGTATAAGTTTTACTGGTAAGATAATATGTGATACTGTTACATGTAATAGGGTTCATTCATCATAGAAATTTGACCAAAATATGAGTATATATCCTAAGAACAATTACATAGTAATCAAAAAAACATTCTATTATACATTATTGCTGGAGCATATTCATAAAAAGTATTCTACTTTTTGGAGACTTATGTACATTCAAATGAACTACTCATAAATTTCTACATATGCAAAAAAATTAGGAAGCATCTAGAACTTTCCTAAAAATACTCAAGCTTGACTGTTTAGGTCTGTAGTGATATAATGCTGCCTATGTTTTTAACAAGCACAATTAGCAGAATGCTGATTCTATTACAAAGTAGCTCAACAATCAAAGGTGCCCTACAGCCTAAATATCCAAACTTCTCCTCAAATTACTCATCTACATGCATCCTCATCATTAAATAAATATTTTGGTTTACTTCCTTAGAGTTCTTTTCCCATTGTGCATGACCACATGTCACTGTGCATGACCCCATGTGACCCCATGGACTATAGCCCTCCAAGGTTCCTCTGTTCATGGGATTCTCCAGGCAAGAATACTGGAGTGGTTGCCATTTCCTTCTCCAGTGGGTCTTCCAGGCCCAGGGATCGAACCCACATCTCTTAGGTCTCCTGCATTGGCAAGCGGATTATTTACCACTAGCACCACCTGGGAAGCCCTTCTTTTCCCATACATATTTAAAAATCTAGTGTGTGTGTGTGTGTGTGTGCGCGCGCGCGCGTGCGCGCGCACGCGCAAATAAAGTTAGTTTCAGTGCTATAACTGTCTTATAGCCTGTCATAATATATTAAAATCTATCATACATACAAAGAACTTATAAAATATTTATGTATACTTCAAAAAACAATAATAATATAATCACTGATATACTCATCAACCAGGTTAAGAACTACTTTAGGAGTAGACTTTAGAAGATGTCTATTGACTACTTTCTGATTGTATCCCCTCCCTTGGCCCACAGATAGTGACTATCATTAATTCTGTGATAATCATGCTGTCTCTCTATATAATAACAGTATCTATATATGCATTCTTAAAAAATAAATAGCTTGGTTGTACATGATTTTGAGTTTTATATAATGGGATACCACATGTTTTCTTTTATGACTTGCTTCATTCTTTCAGATTAAGCTTTTGAGAGTCATCCATGTTGATTCCTTTAGCTTACAGTTCATTTTCAGCGGTCTGTAGTATATACTTGTATGAATATACCAGTTTATCCATTTCCCCCCAGTTTTAAAAAACTGCATATAATGCTGCTATGAACATATTTTTAACATGTTCCCTGTGCATGTGTCTAAGAATTTCTCTAGTAGAGGAAGTAAAATTGTTGGATGATAGATATATGCACAGTCAACTTCATGGATAACTCCTAAGGAGTTGCACCAAATTTAGATTCTCCCCAGCTGCAGACAAGGGATAACTCTGCACTGAACCTAACTAGTTTTTTTTTTTTTTTAAATCATCTGCTTCTATGGTAGATGAAACGTGTACTCAATATAAAATTATTAATAAGATATTATACTTTTTTGGGGGGGCTAAGTCTTTGAAATTTGGCTTGCATTTTACATTACAGCACATCTCAGTTAAGACAAGACACATTTCAAGTGCCAAAGCCACAGTGGCTTGTGGCTACCCTATTAGGTAGCACAATTCTAAATACTAAGACGTTGCCAAGTATATACATTGTACATATTTTCTATCACTGTAGGGCTTCTTTTTTCACTTTCTCTAAGGTATTCTTTCATGAATCAAAGTTCGGAAATACATCTATAATCTCCATTATGGTCTGTATTTTCTAGAACTGGTTTAAAAAAATCTTTCATGTTTCCTGGGTCATAAAGATATGTAACTATATTTTCTATTGAAAGTTTTAAAGTTTGCAAAGAACCTGACTATATATATAGAAAATCTAATGGAATTAACAAAAAACAAGTTACTAGAATATGCGTATTTAGCAAGGTTATCTTTTTAAGATTAACATATAAAATTCTATTATATTTCTACATACAAAAACAAACCATTGGAAATTAACAGCAATTCTATTAACAACAGCATCCAAAATAGGAAATATTTAGGAATAAATTTGACAGAAATGTGTAAGGTGTATATACTAACAACTACAAAACACTGCAAAAAAATTAAAGACTAAATAAATGCAGAGATATATTTTGTCCATTATTAAAGATAGCAGTTTCCCCCAAATTGATCTGTAAGAGTCAACACAAAACCCAGTTAAAATCTTAGCAGGCTTCTTGTAATAAATAAGCTGATTCTAACATTCATATGGAATTGCCAAGTCATCTTTGCCTCCATCTTAATCTCCAGAGTGGGGTTCTGGTACAGTCTTTGGAGATGATATGTATTTGTACATCCCTCAGAACCTTTTTGATGTGAAGCCACACAAATTGTTCTCTGTATAGACAACTTTGTTCTGACTTCTGGGATGAACTCTGCCTTGGGTAAATGGGCCTGGGCATCTCGGACATTTCTGTTAGAAATTCAGCTTTGAACAGTCCTCCAAAAGCTGTTCATTCATCTGCTCTTCTCATTAAATGTATAATTTCTAGGTTCATTTAGCTAAGCAGTAACATCCTTTCAAAACAAATGATCCCAGAACATCATCTCAGAACAGAAGCAAAAGGAAACTTTAACCCTTAAACTGACCTCCATTCTAATAACTTTTATCTCAACAGGCCCATTAAGGCTGACAGATGCTAGACTCTGTCCTCCTTGTTTTTAAGGGGACAGGCTTTGGGGAATTGTCAACATTTTCTGCTCTGATTTACACCACCTCCTTGTTCTTTGGTACTGAGAAACTAACCCTCTCCCTCTATGTCCCTCTTTTGAGCCAACAATTCCTAGAAAGAGGACATAATGACTTGTGATGGTCAAATTGCAAGGAAGACATCTCCTTTCTGTAAGACACCTGCCTGACCACCACCCATCAACCTTGCAGCTGGCACATGGCTGCTTTTATCTCTTTCCTGTATAAAATCTTCACCTTCATTTTCAGAGAGAAACTTCCATTGGCTGTTCTCCCTGTGGCAACTGCTTGAATAAATTACCTTTTCTGTCACGTTTTGAGATTCAAAGAATTTCTGAGAAACTGACAGCCCTTTACTATGACTCTTGAAAGATATTTTCAACGAACAAAGAATTATAAGTTGATGTCTATTTTCTCTCAGCACATTGACAATATAATTCAATTCTCTTCTGGATTCTGTTGAAAAAATAAGCTGTTAATCTAATTGTTCTTGCCTTGAAAAATGATTTCTTTTTCTACCTTCATTAGCTGTTTTTAAGATTTTTTTTCTCTCTGTTGTTTAGCAGTTTCACACTAAGACATTTTAGTGTGGATAGCATCTTACTTACATTGCTGGGGATACTTTCTTAAATCTGTGGATTCAAATATTCTGGAATATTCTCAGTTATATTTTCAAATACTGTCTCTTCCCCAATCCCTCTATTTTTCTCCTTCTAGAATTCCACTTTGAACTTTATCAAATTTCTTATCTTAATCCATCTTATATCCTGATCTCTTTCTCATTTTTTTCCCTCTTTTTGTTTCTTTAGACTTTGTTAAGGATACGTTTTAATATCTGTCTTCCAGTTCATCAATTCCATTAAGTCAAATCTGTTAATAAATCTATAACCAAAAATTTAACTTAATGTATCATATTTCTTTTCTAGAATGTTAGAATTATTTTTTAAATCTGTCTATTCCTTGCTCATATTTTCAATTCTCTTTTATTTTTAAAACATATTAATTGTGATTATATATGTGTGTGTATATATATAAAACAAACCTAATACCCGAAACCTCTGCAGGTAATTGCTGCTGTCCTGTGTTTCTTTGATTCCCATTGAGGTGGCTAGTAACCTTAGATGTTTTATGATTTGGTCTGTGAATAGTTTGTTTTCCTTGGAATTTTACGATGTGAATGATCTGAAGTTTTGATTGAGGTTGATATTTCCAAAGAGAATTCACATTTGCTTCTGCTAGACCCAAGGGGGCTGCTGTAAAACCAGGACCCACTTTAGATTAAGACCTTAGCTGGAGGTTTTAGACATAGGGAGTATGATGCATTCAGGCTGAAGCCACATGAAGGGCTGACTTCTGGTTCTTGGGGTGGAGGTTTCTCTTTTACCCACTTAAGGGTTGAGAAAGGAAGGTTGCCTTGTATTTTTCTGCACGGGAACAGTTTTTTCTCTTATAACAGCCTTATTGAAATATAATTCACATGCCATAAAATTCATCATTTTCAAGTATATAATTCAGCGTTTTTTTTTTTTTTTTTTTTAAGCATATTCAGAGTTGTGCCACTACCATCGCTATCTAATTTTGGAATACCCCTAAAAGAATTTTTATCACTCCTCTCTCGTTAGCAGTCTCCTTCCTCCTTCTAGCCACTGACAACCATAAATCTATTTTTTGTCTCTAGAGATTTGCCCATTATGGACACTTCATGGAATCATATAGTATGTGACCTTTTATAACTGGCTTCTTTCACTTAAAATAATGTTTTCAAGGTTATGCATGGCAGCTCTCATATTTCCTCCACTCTCACAATGCAGGGTATAGACCTTAACATTCTAACTTTATCTGAGTGTGACAAAGTTATTAAGTTTTAGCCATTGGAATGTGAGCAGAAATAAGGTATATGACTTCCAGGTCATTTTCTTAAAAGACAGCTGCTTGCTCTCTGTTCTTTTTTTCCCATTCCCATGGGCTGGCACAAAGTGATGGTAATGGTGAGTTGGCTGAAACAGTGTAGAAGGTATTATTCTTCAAATTAACAGAGAAAGAGAGTAGAGACCTATGTCCCTTGACCATGCTGTGGTGCAGAGTTACAAGATTTAGTACCTCTGGAACATTGAAATTGACTTAAATAAGCTTTATTTAGATAGATCATTTGGCTACAACAGTGTAGTCTGTACACTAAATAACATAATTAGTATGTAGCACCTTTTATTTTATCATTTGTTCACTGGATATTATTATGATATTTAAAATAATAATAATGCTGCCGTGAACCTTGACTTCCTCTCCAGTTATTTCCTTATAACACATTTCTAGAAATGAGGTTGCTAATCATTATTGACATTATTATTAAATCTCTTGACAACATTATTAAATCTCTTGATAAGTATTGACAAATTTCCATTTAGAAAGATGGTTTGTTTCACTCTTGACAGTGCAGTAGATTGCTTTTTGATCACTCTTTAAAACTTAAAAAATTACCTAAAAATTTTATTTGATACTTCACTTAGGGTAAATATAACTAACTAAGGAACAGTGAAAACTATTCATTTTTATTATTTGTATAAGTTCTGATGCTAAGAAAACAACATACACTTCTTCAAGGAATTTAAAGTAAGCATGCAAGCATCCCTAAGCCTTTCAACTGGGAAACAATGGTAAAATTGTATTATGTTTGCAATATAATTATCTTTAAGTACATTAAAAAATGACAACATTTTCAGCATACACTGAACTTATTTTGGATTTCTGACTTGCATTTCCTGAGCTATGATTATAATGTTAATTTCCCATTTCAGCTCAATATTTTCTCATTTATATTATGGTTCTGTAGCAGAAAATGATTTTCCATTTTCATAAACAACAGTAATATGTAAAAAATGTATGTCGTGATTTGACACAAAATGAGGAACTAGTTCAATAACCCATCTCCTCTTATAGCTAAATACTTCAATTTGCTTTACATAGATGATGAAGACAATTGCCTAATTTTTGTTGTCTCATATTGGTAACTTTTATTCTGTGAGAATGATAAACATAAAAAAGATCACTTAATCATACTCCCAATACAACTGTGCTCTAAAATAAAAAAGTTAATGGGACATGTTATATGCTAATTATGGCAGATATAGGCATACAAAGACACATACTCAAAAGTATACATTCTGTCTGTACAAATATAAAAGCTATTGTTTTTGATTAAAATCTACTTCACACATGATTTTTATTTGGAGTTGTGGGGAGCAGGCTGCGAGGTGTCACCCAGTGATTCCACTTGCCAGTACACATGCTCCAGTGTAGTTTCACTGAATAGGGTTAACATGTGTAACTAATGGGCTTCCCTGGGAGCTCAGATGGTAAAGAATCCACCTGCAGTGCAGGAGACCCCGGTTCGATTCCTGGGTTGGGAAGATTCCCTCTAGAAGGGATAGGCTACCCACTCCAGTATTCTTGCCTGGAGAATTCCATGGACAGAGGAGCCTGGCTGGCTATAGTCCGTAGGGTTGCAGAGTTGGACACAACTGAATGACTTTCAATCATAATATTGTGGAATAATAGAGTATAACTTTTGAAGCTCATTCGTGAAAGATATTCTGACTCCTGCCTTTCTGGTCTCTTGGATCACTTGTTCTGCGGAAGCCAGATGCCATGTCATGGGGACACTCAAGCAGCCTGAAGGGGAGCTACATACGAAGAGAAACTAAGGCATGAATGACAACAACCAGCATTAACTTGCCAAGCATATGAGTGAATCACCTTGGAAGTGAATTCTTCAGCTCCAGTTAAGACTTCAAATGACAGCAGTCTATGAACAGTGAGCTAGAATCTCTCAAGCTGTTTCTGGATTCTGACACATATTAACTATATGATGCCATAAATGTTTATTGTGTGATGCTGCTAAATTTGGGGGTTTTATAATATAGAAATAGATTACTAATATAGGGGCTTTTGAGTATAAAGTGAAGATCAATTAATCTTTATAAGAAATTGAAAGGCAAAAGAAGAAACTTTTACAGTAAATTAAAATCTATATTTCCAAGGGGCTTTCAAATATAAAACGAAGATCAATGAATCTGAATAAGAAATTGAAAGACAAAAGAAGAAACCTTTACAGTAAATTAAAACCTATATTCCCATGTAACTTTTAATTCATCAAAAATTTACAACATACTATTATGTGTAAGTTCTGGGTGTGCACTGGAAGGACTGATGCTGAACCTGAAACTCCAATACTTTGGCTACCTGATGGGAAGAGTTGACTCACTGGAAAAAACCCTGATGTTGGGAAAGATTGAGGGCAGGAGGAGAAGGGGACGACAGAGGATAAGAAGGCTGGATGGCATCACCGACTCGATGGACATGAGTTTGAGTAAACTCCGGGAGTTAGTGATGGACAGGGAGGCCTGGCGTGCTGCGATTCATGGGGTTGCAAAGAGTCAGACACGACTGAGAGACTGAACTGAACTGAATTGATTATGTATAAGAGCCCATTAATTTTTTTAAACTGTAGAGCCAGTGCTTCGCTCCTATGTAGGTCTTCTAGCCTTGCCTTCTGAGTTCAGCCTCTTTACAAGGTACATGCATATACTTCCAAGGAATACCCTACGCTAGTGCTAAGGTAGCAGAGAGACTTATGAGACACATCACCTCTACTCAAGGTTTTCCTAAGCTTTTAGAACATGTCCTATGGTACCTTTGTATAAACATAAAAATCTCTCACACCCCTTTATACTAAATGAAGTTCAAATACTCTATAAATGGTCCCCCAAATAAATTGAGGTTATGAAACAAACTGTCTTTAAACTATATCACCCTTACCACCCATTCCCACCTCAGGAAATGTACAACCATCTGGAGAATTATCTTAATTCTGAACATTAGCACCCCCAATGTATACTTTCTCAGGGAACTATGCAGAGTAATTTCCAAGATTAGAGTAAAAGTAAGTTTCATTTTCACTGCTACTGGCCGAGCAAGCAAATAAAGGAAACAAGTATGACAGCTCAAAAAAAAAAAAAAAAATCTTGAGATACAGTGAGTTCGTGAGTCAAAAAGATTAAGCAAATCAAGGATACAAATTGGTCTGTACAACTAATAGCAATTCGAAAGGTGGAGATGGATGTCAGTGACATGCAGTAGCTAAGTGCACTTAAAGGCCTATCATAAAAAAAAAATGCAGAGAGACAAAGAGGAATATAATATTTTCCCACTACTAATGTCTGACTATTGAGGAGCATTTGTTGAGCCATGAGTTCACATTACCCAGAAAGAAAATTGGTAGACCTTTCAGTTCGCTGGTCCAGAGAGAATCAAATTCATAACAGCATAGTTTGTAACCTGTCTGAATCTTTAGAGTAAAGAATTTGTTCCTTATCTGTACCAAAGAAGCTGTTACATACAAAGTATGTAATGAAGATAGATACCAGTTCTTTCTTCAATTCCACAAGAAACAGATCCTTGCAAAGAAAACTTATACACAATACTTATCATGATATTTAGTTGGAAGTATTCCAATCTTCTTAGTACACAGAGAAATCAGGGAAATTCTAAAACTGCCTCTGAGCTTCCCACACCAGTTATACAACTTCAAATCCTTGGCATTTGTGGAGAGAGGTAACTGATACTGACATGTTCTGAATGAGAATTGTAAACTAGAGAAAAATTTGTGGGTAAAGTCTTGTCTGAAAATAATATAAACAGAAAAGCAACTTATTCTCAGTAAGATTTGGCAGGCCCATTCCCACAGGAGGCTCTATGGGGAGCAGAGTCATAAACAGTGAAATTCCCTTAGAGATGATGACAATCTACTTGAGAGGCTGACCTTTTGGCATAGCCTAATTTCCTTTGGCACAAAGATAAGATATAAAATTGGCAGTATTCCACTCTGAGATTATTTTAAATGTCAGACAGTTGATCCCATAATTGACTCCCCTCCCTCCCCAATATCTTCTTTTGTTTTTAGCTGAAGCTGAAGATGTTATTTAGGTGAGGGGTTGGACCATTTTAAGGAGTTACTCAGTTTTCCTGGGTGTCTTCCATGTAGCAAGGAGGTATACATACTATTAAATTTCTTCTTTTTTTTTTTTTTAAACAAGCCCGGTAGTTGAATAAAAAGATTACTAGAGTAGGAATATTCACTGAAGGTACCAGTGCTGAGAGAAACAGGATTTAATTGGGAGTCAGCTGACTTACCTTCTTGTTCTATCTTGGCCATTAATTAGTTGGCTTTGTCAGTCTTAACCAATTATTTAAAATGACTGAAATTCAGTTTCCTCACCTATAAAATGAAAGAACTAGGATCTAGGAATTATTAGTTGGAGGACAGTCAATATTGTTTTGAGGAAGATTCCCAGGCTGCTTGGACCTCGTTAGGAAAGGAGACTGTAACCAAATAGTAATGTGTGCCAGGGTAAGACATGGTGAAGAAATGGCTGGAGAAGGGCACATCACTACCCTTGAACTCAATCATTTTTAAGAGCACTTACAACTGTAAGATTCTATCACTATTCATTGAATATAACTAACCAGAAAGCCCATGATAGATCATTTCAACAAAAATACACATTTAGGAAATATAAAGAGCTAAGTAATGAACAGATGGAAAATTCTTTATTGTTAAAGACTTAATTTGAAAAGATCATGACTATTTTAAAGCAACCATTAAAAATGAAAAGTAAACTCAATGGTAGCTAGTAGGTTGCGTAGATAAAAACCTAAAATCATGATCAGAACATGGTCATTCATTTCTTAGACCTGAGGCAATACTATGCCTATCAGGTATAATATCCAGCACTTCATTAAAATGCCTTATACTCTACCTGTCATACCATTGTAAAACTCTAAACAGCTACAGCACCATTTAAAAAACCACTGTAGGCTTTACCACATAAATTAAAAGAAAATGCAGGAAGAAAGAGATATGGCAATTGACTGTCACATTTTTAATCCATGGTTTTGCTGCTGTTATTGGGGAGATCATTAACCTATTTATCCATTATTGTGCATTAACAAAAACTTAGCTAAAATATACATTAATCAAACAACCAACTAGAAATTTTTTAGAGTGATTTTTAGTCTAGAATAACTTACACATTCATAAAAATATTTTGAAGTGCATTCTGATAAAGTTGTAAAATCATATAAGTATAGGGAAACGACAGAAGTTAACAAATTCAAATTCATTTCCTCTTGTGAAGCTTGGTACTCAGTTATCTGACCATAGAGGATTAACTGTCCTTGGATCAAGGTTATAGTAAAATCTAGTAGCAAGATAATATACTAATGATGAATTTCAATATGACTGAAATTTTCCAGATAATAAAACCTAGTTAGTCCATATGATAGTTTTGAACTTTACTAGCACTCTGAAAAGAATAAAATAAAAATATTACTAAAAAAAATGTAAAATCTGCCTTCATATGTTCTTGGCAGCTTTGATAATATTAATTTTTTTCTATAATAAACATCATCATCAAACATCATTTTGTATTATATAAACAAAAACATGTCATTTAATGTCTTTTGGTCCCAGAAGCCATCTTTGAGAATCTGAATGGGAAGAATATTTTTCTTGCTTCTAAGCTAATCCTTTAAAATTCTGATTGTGGGTTACTTTTATATCTATTAAATGCATACATATGATATTTGAGATTTTCTGGCTTTAGGGATTGGGCAAGTCATTCTGGAATATCTTTGACCTAAAAGTAAATTGCTTTTGTTACCCTAAAAATAATGAACTAAGTTATTCACTCATAAAACAAAATATTTATTGAGCCATGCACCATTCCAGGTGCCACAGCAGTGAACAGCTTCATGAATGTGTGACATGTGCTATTGCATAGGCCCATGCTTAGAAGAGCTGGTTTAACGCTCTGTTGTTTAATGCTCTTGAAGTTTTTAATGTCCCTGGTCTTGCAGAGAAGTGAGATCTAAATGGCAGGTAGGCGCTAGATCTTATGACAATAGTAGAAGAACATTCTATGAAAAGGAATAGCAACAAAAACTAGAAGCAAAAAAAAAAAAATAATAATAGTTAAATGATTTAAAGGAGATAGCTAAGATATGAACAAAAGACTATAAAACAATCAATTTGAAAAAGAATCAAATATGACTTAAATAGTCATAGGAAAGAAACCCTTCAATAGATGGGCTAACCATCAGATTAGACCCCAGTGAAGAAAATCAAAGACTGGAGAATGATCTGATATAACTTCCCAGAACATGGCACTAAAAAGACATGAAATAGAGACAGAGAAGGCAGAATGTGATGGCCAACATGCATCTCACTGAAATTACAGAAGGACAGAGGAGAGAATTTGGGAAGAGGGACAATATTTTGAGATACAGGATACTGAGAATTTTTGGTAACTGATGAAAAACAAGACTTCATATTTATGAAGAACAATCATCACTAGCAGGATAAGTAAAATTAAATTCATATCAATGTACATTATGGGAACTACAGAATACTAAAGACAAAGAACAGGGATTAAAGCATCTAAAGGAAGCAAAGAATACTTTAAAAGTAAATGAAAACTAGCCTGGCATCTGGCTATTCAGAAGACTATGAGATGACATTTTCAAAGTATTATGAGAAAAAACTGTGAATC
Source organism: Muntiacus reevesi (assembly GCF_963930625.1). NCBI lineage: Eukaryota > Metazoa > Chordata > Mammalia > Artiodactyla > Cervidae > Muntiacus > Muntiacus reevesi. Next base: position 156,658,443 of record NC_089252.1, on the reverse strand, counting down.
TAGATTTCTGTGACCAGATTATTATCAATAAACAGTGATGCAAAAATAAGCAAAATTTCAGACGACTCTTGGGAGAGCTGTATATCAATACTCTTGTAGAAGAGGCTTCTGAAGGATACAGTAGAAAGAAGAAATAGATACATATATTTATATTTATTTATATATGTATATATTTCTTCTTAATATATAAATAAATATAAATATATATATTTCTTCTTGGACTTGCTTGGTAGCTTAGCTAGTAAAGAATCTGCCTGCAAAGCAGAAGACCCCAGTTCAATTCTTGGGTCAGGAAGATCCCCTGGAGGAGGGCATGGCAACCCACTCCAATATTCTTGCCTGGAGAGTCCCATGGGCAGAGGAGCCTGGTGGGTTATACTCCATCAGGTCACAGAGAGTCGGACATGACTGAGTGACTAGGCACACACATATTTCTTCTTATATATAGTCATATATTTATGAATGTAAGTTTAGAAAAAAACAGAAGGAAAAATATGGAACAAGAAATTATGAGGGGATGGCCAAAATTGTAGAGAGGGAAGACACTGAAATAATCTCCTCTCATCAGTTCAGTTCAGTTGCTCAGTCGTGTCCGATTCTTTGTGACCCCATGGACTGCAGCACACCAGGCTTCCCTCTCCATCACCAAATCCCAGAGCTTACTAAACTCATGTCCACTGAGTTGGTGATGCCATACAATCATCTCATCCTCTGTTGTCCCTGTCTCCTCCTGCCTTCAATCATTCCCAGCATCAAGGCCTTTTCCACTGAGTTAGTTCTTCACATTAGGTGGCCAAAGTATTGGAGTTTCAGCTTCAGCATCAGTCCTTCCAATGAATATCCTTTAGGATGAACTGGTTGGATCTCCTCTCATGGGCACACCAAAATTATATCTACTTATAGAGCAATTATCTATAAGAACAACCTGAAGACTACCAGGGAAGATTTTGCATAACTAAATACATAAATAAGGAACCACAATGAGATGGGTAGTAGGACCAAAGATGGGGTATAATCAGGACTACCAGGTTGGTGACCCACAAGTGGGAGGAATATCACAGTCATAGAGATTCTCCTCAGAGAGTTATAGTTCTGAGCCCCACATTGGGCTCCCCAGCCTGGGGATCCTACACCAGGAAGACGAACTCCCAGAAGGTCTGGCTCTAAAAACCAGCAGGGCTTACATTCAGAAGAGCTTGAAGAACTTCAAGACAGAGACTCCATTATCAAGGGCATATGCAAAATGTGACACACTCTGACTTCCCAGCACAGAGGGGCTTGTGTCAGGCCCACTTGCTGATCTTGGAGAGCTACCTGGAGAGGTAGGAGGCAATTGGGACTTCCTGTGGGAAGGAGATACTGGCAACAGCAAGTTTGGAGAGCTAATTATACTGTGATAACACTGGCTCCAATACTTTGGCCACCTGATATGAAGAGCTGACTCATTTATGAAAACTTTGATGTTGGGAAAGATTGAAGGCGGGAGAAGAAGGGGACAAGAGAGGATGAGAAGATTGGATGATATCACTGACTCAATGGACATGAGTTTGAGTAAACTCCAGGAGTTGGTGATGGACAGGGAGGCCTGGTGTGCTGCAGTCCATGGGGTCACAAAGAGTTGGACACGACTGAGCAACTGAACTAAACTGAACACTGGCTCTGGCAAGTGCTATTTTGGAATCTTTCCTGTAGCTTAGTAGTGGTGGGAACCTGCCCCAGGGTTAGCACCAACCCTGAGGTGCTAGTGCAGAAAGACTGGGAGGGACCTGGTCCCATATAACAGCAGATGTGAGTCGCCTGGGCTGGGAGTCAGTCCAGCCTACACATGCCCACGGCAGTCAGTCTCCCCACATCAGAAGAGCATATACATCCCATTTAAAAGATACCCCTAGAGCATATAGTTCCAGCGAACAGGGGGGACCGTGTTGCCCGGACACATAGGAGATCTTCTATATAAGGTCAGTTCTTCAAGCCTGGGGAAATGTAATGACCTGCCTAACAAAGAAATAAACACAGAGAATTGAGCAAAATGAGGAGACCAAGAAATATATTGCAAATGAAGGAACAAGAAATGAACTCAGACAATGAACTACACAAAGTGGAGATAAGCGATCTATCTGATAAAGTATTCAAGGTAATCATCATAAAGGTGCTCAGTGAACTAAGGAGAAGAATGGATGACCACAGTGAGAATTTCAACAGAGTTACTAGATATGAAGAACCAAATAGCTGAAATATATAATAGCTGAAATTAAAAAGTGCACTAGAAAGAATCATTGTAGATTAGATATTGCAGAGAAACAGATATATGACCTAGAGTAGACAGAGTAGTGGAAATCATCCAAGCAGAACAGAAAAAAAAAAATAAAAATAAAAAAATGAAGGTAAGTTTAAGAGACTCAGAGACAATAAGTGTCATACCTAAATTCATATTATAAGGATCCCACAGGAGAACAGTGGGAGAGAGAAGTAGAGAAATTATTTGAAGAAAGAAGAACTTAAATTTTCCCTAACCTGGCAAGGAAATAGACATCTAGGTCCTGGAAGCAAAGATAGTCCCAAACAAGCTTAATCCAAAGAGGTCTATACAAAGACACAATAATTAAAAGGGCAAAAATTAAAGATAGAGAATATTAAGAAAACTGCAAGAGAAAAGCAACTGTATAGAAGGAAACTCTAAAAAGACTGCTATCTGACTTTACAGCAAAACTAGAAGAGAGTGGCATGATATATTCAAAGAAATGAAAGGAAAAAAATCTCGAAAAACAATACTTTATCTGGCTAGGTTATCACTCAATTTGAAGAAGAGATAAAGAGTTTTGCAGACTAGCAAAAGCTAAAATAATTCAGTACCACTAAACCAGCTTTACAAGAAATGTTGAAGAGACTTCTCTAAGTGGAAAAGAAGAAGGGCGCAACTACAAATATAAAAATCATAAAAGGGAAAATCTCACTGGTGAAAGAAAATAACACTAGGGGTAGCAAAACAAAACCTCATTAAGCTGGAAGGAATGTTAAAAGACAAAAGTATCAAATCATCTATATTCAGAATAAGAATTTAAGAGATACACAAAACAAAAAGATGTAAAACATGATGTCAAAAACATGAAACACTGGGGGTATTAAAATGTAAGGTGGTTAGAATGTGTTTGAATTTAAGAGATTATCCACTTAAAATAATCATATATTTATATATGTGTATTACACACACATATATATACATATATAGTTAAATATGAACTTCACAGTAATAACAAACCAAAAACTTATAACAGATAAACACACAAAAAAGAATGGAGTTCAAGCATAACACAAAGCTAGTCAAATTACAGAGGAAGAGAGAACAAGCAAAAGGAGCCCCCCAAAACAGACAAAAAACTCCAAACTACAAAATAAACAGAAAAAAAGAACAAAAGGACAATCAGTATGATAATCAATAATTAACTTTAAATCAACAATATGTTCTTATCCAAATGCATAGGCTGGATGAACAGATATGAAAACAAAATCTGCATATATGCTGCTTACAAGAAACTGACTTCAGGTTTGAAGGCACACACAGACTGAAATTGAAAAAATGGAAAAAGATGCTGCATGAAATGTAAATCAAAAGAAAGCTGAAGTATCAACACTTCTATCAGACAAAATAGACTTTAAAACAAAGACAGTAACAAGAGACAAAGAAGAACACTGCATGATGACAAAAGGATCAATCCAAGAAGAAGACAGAACAATTGCAAATATATATTCCTTCAATGCTGCAACACCTAAATACATAAATTGAATAGAAACAAACATAAAGGGAAAAAAATTGACAGTAAGACAATACTAGTGGGGGGACTAACATATCACATAAATCAATGGAAAGACAATACAGACAAAAAACAATAAAGAAACACTGGCAATAAATAGCACATTAGATCAGATGGTTTAGTAGATATACAGAAAATATTCCATGCAAAACAGGCAAAATGTACATTAAAAAAAAAAATGCATATGGGACTTTCTCCAGGATAGAAAACAGTCAAAATTTAAGAATACTGAAATTACATTAATTATGTTTTCTGACCACAAATGTATTAGATTATGAATCAACTAGAAGAAAAAAACACCCTACAAAAAGCACAAACGTGGACTGTAAACAATACTAAACAACCAATGGGTCACTGACAAAATCAAATAAGAAATTTAAAAAAAAGATGTAGAAACAAGTAAAAGTGGATAAAAACACAGTGAAATATGTAATATGCAACAAAAGCAGTTCTAAGTTTAGAGTGATAAAAGCCTACCACAGAAAATGAGAAAAATCACAAATAAATGATCTAATCTTTCACCAAAAGGACTAGAAGAAAAACAAAAAAATCCAATATTAATATTAATGGAAAGAAAGAAAAAAGAAAGATCTGAGCAGAAATAAAATAGAGACTAAAAAACATAATAAAAGAGACCAATGAAACTAAGAGTTGGTCTTTGGAAAAGATAAGATTGATAAAGCTTCAGCTAGATACATCAAGAAAAAAAAGGACTCAAATTAATAAAATCATGAATGAAACAGGAGAAGTTATAACCAACAACAGAATTACAAAGGATCATAAAAGGTTACTATGAATAATTATATGCCAATGTAATGGACAAATGAGAGGAAATGGCTAAATGTCTAGAAATCTATAATCCCCCAAGACTGACTTAGGAAGAAATAAAAAATATGAACAGACTAGTTAGCAGCAAATAAATTGAATCAATAATCAAAACTACTCACAACAAACAAAAGTTCAAGCCACATGACTTCAGAGGTGAATTCTACAAAAACTTAGAGAGCTAACATCTATCCTTAAAACTATTCCAAAAAAATGAAGAGGATGGAACAGTTCTGAACTCTATACAAGACCAGCGTCATCTTGATAATACCAGACCAAGGCACTACAAAAAAATAAAATTATAGGCCAACATCACTGATGAAAACAGATGTTAAAATCCTCAACAAAATATTAGGAAACCTAATTCAACAATATGTTGACCTCTTCCTAGGCCTGCTCGAGTCGGCGGCAAGAACCTTTGGCCGCCTCTACAAGGTCCCGGCCATGTTCAGCTCCAGCGCCAAGATCGTCAAGCCCAAAGGCGAGAAGCCGGACAAGTTCGAGTCAGGCATCTCCCAGGCCCTGCTGGAGCTGGAGATGAACTCGGACCTCAAGGCTCAGCTGCGGGAGCTGAACATCACGGCCGCCAAGGAGATCGAAGTTGGCGGTGGCCGGAAAGCTATCATCATCTTCGTCCCCGTCCCGCAGCTGAAGTCTTTCCAGAAAATCCAGGTGCGCCTGGTGCGCGAGCTGGAGAAGTTCAGTGGGAAGCACGTCGTCTTCATTGCCCAGAGGAGAATTCTGCCTAAGCCAACTCGAAAAAGCCGTACGAAAAATAAGCAGAAACGTCCCAGGAGCCGCACTCTGACCGCCGTGCACGACACCATCCTGGAGGACTTGGTTTTCCCCAGTCAGATCGTGGGCAAGAGGATCCGCGTGAAGCTGGACGGGCAGCCGACTCATAAAGGTCCATCTGGACAAGGCTCAGCAGAACAACGTGGAACACAAGGTTGAAACATTTTCTGGTGTCTATAAGAAGCTTACGGGCAAAGACGTTAATTTTGAATTCCCAGAGTTTCAGTTGTAAAACAAATGACTAAATAAAATATTATTCACAGTAAAAAAAAAAAAAAAAAAAAAGAACAATATGTTGAAAGGATTAGGCACCATGATTAAGTGGGATTAATCCTAGGGAAGCCAGGATGGTTCAATATCTGCAAATACATCAATATGAAACCTCACCTTAGCAAAAAGAAAAAAAAAGATCATTTCAATAGATGCAAAAAAGGCTTTTGGAAAAATTCAAAATGTATTCATAATACAAACTCTTAACTAAGGCGGTATAGAGGGAACATACCTCAAAACATAAGGATAAATATGACAAACCCACAGCCAACTTCATATTCAACAGTGAAAAGCTGAAAGCATTTCCTCTAAGATCAAAGCGATGATAAGCATGTCCATTCTGGCCACTATTATTCATCACAGTATTGAGATTCCTAGCCACAGCAATCAGAAAAGAGTACCAAATAAATAAATAAATAAATAAATAAAAGGAATCCAAATCAGAAAGGGAGAAGTAAAACCATCGTTGTTTGCAAATGACGTGATATACTACATAGAAAATTCAAAAGACACTATCAAAAACTATTAGAAATAATAAGTAAATTTACTAATGTTACAGGATACAATATTAAATACTTGTACTCTGAAAACTGTATTACATTAATGAAAGAAGTTAAAAGACATAAATAAATGGCTATATATAAATCTATGCTCATGAATTGGAAGAATAAAATTGTTAAAATGTCCATACTACTTCAGTAAATCTACAGATTCAATGCAATGCTGATCAAAATACCAAGTACATTCTTTTCACAGACCTAGAACAAATAATTACAAAGTTTTTATGGAAACACAAAGACTCAATATCCAAACAAATCTTGAGAAAGAACAAAGAGGTAACATGCTCCCTGATTTCTAACTATACTAAAAAGCTATAATAATCAAAACACCGTGATACGAGCACAAGGTTAAACATATACATCAAAGAAAAGAACTGAGAGCACAGAAATAAATCCACACATATACGGTCAATTAATCAACAACAAAGAATATAAGATTATATACAGGGGAAAAGACACTCTTCAATAAACAGTGTTGAGAAAACTGGACATCTACATGCAAAAGAATCAAACTAAATTACTTTATCAGACAGTGTACAAAAATAAACTCAAAACAGATAAAAGAATTGAAATTAGGAACTGAAACCATTAAACTCCTTGAGGAATACATAGGCAGTGGGTTCTTTGATCTCAGTCTTAGGAATAATTTTTTTGGACTTGTCTCCTCAAGGCACAGAAAACAAAAGCAAAAATACATAAATGGGATTATATCCTACTAAAAGGCTTTTGCACAGTGAAGAAAACTATCAACCAAATGAAAAAGTCATAGATAGAATGGGAGGAGATTTATGCAGCTAATATACCCAATAATGGATTAATACCAAAAACATCTAAAGAATTTTTACAACCCAACATAAAAAACCCACACAACTAAATATGACCAGATGATCCTCACAGATATTTTTCCAAAGAAGACAGAGAGATGGAGGCACACAAAAGAGATTTGGCATCACTAACCATCAAGGAAATGCAAATCAAAGCTGCAATGAGATATCACTGCACACCTGTCAGAAAGACTATTATTAAAAGGACCTTAAATAACAAGCATTGGCAAGGATGTAAATAAATGGGAAACCTGTGCACTGTTGGTGGGAATGCAACCTGTTGTGCCACTGTGGAAAACTGTATTGAGGTTCCTCAAAAGATTCATAATAGAATAGACCTACCATATTATCCACCAGTTTCACTTCTGGGTATTTACCCAAAGGAAAAAACCATTAATTCAAAAAGATAAATGTGCCCTTATGCCCACTGTAACATTATTTATAACAGCCTAGATATGGACACAACCTTGGATAGATGAACGTCCATGGATAGATGAATGGATAAAACAGATGTTACACACACACACACTGGAATGTTACTCATTCATAAAAAGTTGAAATCTTGCTTTCTGCAACAACACGGATGGACTTGGAGGGTACTATGCTAATTGAATAAGTCAGACAAAGACAAATACTATGTGAACTCACTTATATGTGAGATCTAAAACAAAGAAAACAGAACAAAGACATACTTATAGGTATAGAAAATAAACAGGTGGTTGTCCGAAAAAAGGCAGGTAGGAATTGTTGGGAAAAACAGGTGAAAGGAATTAAGAGGTACAAACCTCCAGTTATAAAATAAATAAGCCATGAGGATGTAATATCGGAGAAGGCAATGGCACCCCACTCCAAAACTCTTGCCTGGAAAATTCCATGAACGGAGGAGCCTGGTAGGCTGCAGTCCATGGGGTTGCGAAGAGTCGAACGTGACTGAGCGACTTCACTTTCACTTTTCACTTTTATGCATTGGAGAAGGAAACGGCAGCCCACTCCAGTGTTCTTGCCTGGAGAATCCCAGGGATGGGGTTGCACAGAGTCAGACACGACTGAAGTGACTTAGCAGCAGCAGATTCTTAGTAAATTTGTATGGGGTAGATGACTAAGGTGACCATTTCATAATGCATGCAAATGTCAGATCATGTAGCACACCTGAAACTAACATAAAAATGTATATCAGCTATTTTTCAAGAAAAGAGAAAGAAATTATGAACAGAAAACTGTTTTGCATGTGGATAAATGTAAACAAAGATGTAATTTGATGAACAGGCACTGGTTAGAATGGAGGGGGAAATTACTACACAGGCTATTCAGAAGACATGCCTAATAGCTGAAATAATAACGAAAAGATGTGACAAACAAAATTAACAAAAAGAAAACTGGTGAAACCACACAATAGAAGACATAACGGATTTTAAGGCAAAATTAGTCATCAAGCATAAATGACTCATAATAATAAAACGTTCATTTCATTGGAAAAATATAATAGTTCTAATCTTGTAAACACCTGATTAAATATACTTCAAGCTTTGCAGAGCAACACTATGTAGAGCAACACAGTTTTCAAATAAAACTGACAACTTCACAATCATGAGGATAGAGTTTAACATTCATTCCCAAAACTGCTAAGCTAATAATTATTATTACCTGTCAAAACCAATTTACTTACTATTCTCATGTTATATACTTATGCTTCCTCTAGTGTTCTCTGGTTCCTCTGCCCTTAGGTTGTTCTGCCACTTTTGCTAACCGCAGTACACCACAATCGGGACACAGATTGGTGACTTGAGGCAGCAATATTTACCACATGATTCCCAGGCTCAAGGTATTTTTCTAGTCTGTGGTGTCACAGCACTAAAGCAGAAAAGATCTTTGCTCTCAAGGAGCTTACATTTTAAGTGGCCACACAGAAAAAAACAGATGAACATACAAATATGCTTATATTTATAAATATAAACACAGTATCATTATTACTAAAAAGAGAAACAAAAGAGAGTTAAAAGTACAATGAGTCCAGCAGGGATAGTTTTATTATTTTTTTTAATAGGGATCTCAGGTAACGACTCTAATGTAAAGCGATGATTGAGCAGAGACGGAAGGGAGACGGCCAGGAGGTATCTGAAGAGAGAGCTTTCCAGGCAAGTGTGGAAGCCCAAGAGGGAAGCCTGCTCAGTATCCACAAGAACAGGAGCTGCAGCAACGAGAGCAAGGAAGACAGTACTGGAAGGCGAGGTCAGAGAAGCATGTTTCACATGAGCAGAGTGTATAGGACTTTGTAGGGGTGGTTTTTATTCCAAGGTTTTATTCATGGGAAACCATGAGAGTCCTGCATAGAACAGCAGTGTGATCTGTCTTCCGGCTGTAAAGGGCTGCTGTGGAAGTTTTGTGGAGGACACAATAGTGGGGAGGTTGTGGAGGGGCCAGGGCTAAAGCAGGGAGATGAGTTTAAAAGGTTTCTGAAGCAATCCAGGGAAGAGAGGCCAGGAGTTGGAAACAAGGGTAGTAGAAGGGGAGGGAAGAAGGATTCTGCATCTGTTGTGAAGAGGGCCACAGGATAAATGATGAGTTTTTCCAGGCAGCAGCAGCCACCCACATTATACTCTTTCTTTCAGGTTCTTAGTGCCTCTGATTTTTTTTTTTTTCTTTTCACAGTCCTTACTCCCATAGGCTATTGGCATGTAAAAACCATACTTAAAACTGATCTATTGATACATGTGTTAAAAAAAAAAAAAAAGCTTTGAAGAAGTTGTAAATACTGCTGACAGGTCTCACTGAAAGATCTATTCTTTAAAAAATGCTTCTGGTATTTTGATAGGGATTGTAGTGACTCTGATATTGCCTCTGGTTGTATGGTCTTTTCAACAATATTAATTCTTCTAATCCCCCTGTTTCTGTTGTCTTCAGTTTCCTTCATCAGTGTACTCGTAGTTTTCTGAGTACAGGTCTTTTACCTCCTTAGGTAAGTCTATTCCTAGATAGTTTATTCTTTTCGATGCAGTGGTAAACGGTATTCCCTCAAATTCCCTTTCTGATAACTCATTATTACTATATAGCAATGCTACAAATTTCTGTATATTGCTCTTGTATCTTGAAACTTTACCAAATCCATTGATGAGCTCTAGTAGTTGTTTGGTATCATCTTTAGAATTTTATGTATATAGTATAATCATGTCACCTGCAAACAGTGACAGTTTTATTTCTCCTTTTGCAACCTGGATTCCTTTTATTGTTCTTGTCTGATTACCTAAAATGGCTAATATGTTGTATAAAGGGCTTCCCAGGTGACTCAGTGGTAAAGAATCTGCCTGCCAATGCAGGAGACTGGGTTTGATCCCTGGGTAGGGAAGATTCCCTGGAGAAGGAAATGGCAAGCCACGGGAGTATTCTTGCTTGGGAAATTGCATGGACAGAAATCTGGCAGGATATATAGTCCTTGGGGGTCACAAAGAGCCGGACACAATTGAGTGATTGAGCGCACACACACACACACACACACACACACACACACACACAATGAATAAAAGTGGCAAGAGTGGGCATACTTGTCTTGTTTAGAGGAAATGTTTTAACTTTTCACCATGGAGTGTCATGTTATCCATGGGCTTATCATATATGGCCTTTATTATGCTGAATTATGTCCCCTCTATGGCCTTCCTGGTGGCGCAGTGGTAAAGAATCTGCCCTTAATGCAGGAGCACTGGTTTGATCCCTGAGTTGGGAACACTCCCTGGAAGAGGAATGGCAACCTATTCCAGTAGACTTGCCAGGACAATCCCATGGACACAGGAGCCTGGCAGGCTACAGTTCACAGGGTCGCAAAGAGTTGGACATGACTAAGGGACTGAGCATGCACACATGCTCCCTATATACCCACCTGCTGAAGAGTTTTTATCATAAATGGATGTTATTATTATTGTCTAGTTGCTAAGCTGTGTCTGACTCTGCCACCCCATGGACTGCAGCATGCCAGGCTTCCCTGTCCTTCACCATCTCTCGGAGTTTGCTCTAACTCATGTCCACTGAGTCAGTGAGGGGTGTTGAATTTTGTCAAAAGCTTTTTCTGGATCCACTGGCATGATCACATGGCTTTTAGGCTTTAAACTGTTAATGTGATATATCACATTGACTGATTTGTGGATACTGAACCATCCTTGCATCCATGAGATAATCTCACTTGACCATGGTGTATGGTATTTTTACTGTATTGTTGGATTCAGTTTGCTAATATTTTATTGAAGATTTCTGTATCTATGTTCACCAGTGATATTGACCTATAATTTTTTTGTGTGATATCTTTCTCTGATTTTGGTAGCAGAGAGGTTCTGGCCCCTTACAATGCATTCAGAAGTATTCCTTCCTCTGCTATTTTTTCCTAATAGTTTGAAAAGGATAGGTGTTAATTCTCTAAATATTTGGTAGAATTCACCTGTGAAGCAAAGTTTGGACTTTTTATTACTGGTTCAATTTTAGTACTGTAATGGGTCTATTCATATTTTCTGTTTCTGCTTGGTTCAGTCCTGGAAGATTGTACGTTTCTAGGAATTCGTTTCTTACAGATTATCCATTTTATTGGCATACAGTTGTTTGTAGTAATCCATTTGTATGGAAAGACAAAACACTCTGAAAAGCAAAAACACCTTGAGAAAAAAAGAGTAGGACTAGCGGCATCACCCTCCCTGACTTCAGACTATACTACAGAGATACAGTAATCTAAATAGTATGATACTGGCAGAAAAACAGACACACGGATCAATGCAACACAACAGAGAGCCCAGGAAAAAACCCACTTTTATGACCAGTTAACCTATGACAAAGAGGCAAGAATATACAATGGATAAAAGACAGTCTCTTCAATAAGTGGTGCTGGGAAAATAGGAAAGCTACACACAAAAGAATGAGATAAGAACATTTCCTCACACCACATACAGAAGCAAACTCAAAATGGGTTAAAAACCTAAATAAATGTAAGATCAGAAACTGTAAAACTTGTAGAAGAAAACCAAGGCAAAACACTTTGCTATAAATCACAGTAGTTATTTATTTTTTTTTTTTATTTGTCTCCTAAGGCAAAGGAAACAAAAGTAAAAACAGACAAATGAGACTTTGTCATTGTTGTTTAGTTACAAAGTCATGTCCGACTCTCTTGTGACCCGATGAATTTTAGCCCTCCAGGCTCCTCTATCCATGGGCCTTCCCAGGCAAGAACACTGGAGTGGATTGCCATTTCCCTCTTCAGGGGATCTTCCTGATCTAGGGATTGAGCCTGCATATCCCGCATTGGCAGGCAGATTCTTTACCCCTGAGCTACCAGAGAAGCCCAAATGAGACCTAATTAAACTTAAAGGCTTTTGCATTTGAGGACACAGTGGGAGAAAGAGAGGTTAGGACAAAATGAGAAAGTAGCGTTGACAAATATACACTATTATGTCTAAAACAGGTAGGTAGCAGGAAGCTATTATATAACAGAGGGAGGCCAGCCTGGTGTTCTGTGACGACCTAGAGGGGTGGGTTGAGCGGGGAAGAGAGAGGCTCTAGAGGGAGGGGATACATACATATCACTAATAATCAGGGAAACACAAATAAAAAACAGTGACATATCACCACATACCTGTCAGAATGCTATCACCAAAAAGACCACAAACAACAAATGTTGGGAATGATGTGGAGAAAAGGCAACCCTTTCTACACTGCTGGTGTGAATGTAACTTGGCACTGTGGAAGTTCCTCAAAAACCTAAAAATTAGAACTACCATATGATCCAGCAATTCTACTCCTGGACACAAGTCAGCCATAACAAAGAATGAAAACTTGCTGTTTGCTACAACACAGATGAATTTGGATGGCATTATGCTTAGAAATAAGTCAGGTAGAGAAAGTCAAATACTGTATGATATGACTTATGTGTGAAATCTGAAAAATAATACAAACCAGTGAATATAACAAGAAAGAAACATACTGATAAATAGAGAACAAACTAGTTGTTACAAGTGGGAAGAGAGAAGGGGGAGAGGCAAAATAAGGTAGGGAATTAAGAGGTGCAAACAAGTATATATAAAATAAATGAACTACAATGATATACTGTATGGCATAGGGAATACAGCCAATATTTTATAATAACTATAAATGGAGTATAATTTTTAAAAACTGTGAATCACTATGTTGCACATCTAAAAATTATGTAATATTGTAAATCAACTATACCTGACTAAAAATCTATTCTGTATAAATAACCTGTCCATTAAAAGGCAAAGGGATGTGAGAGGAGTCGGAGGTGATACTTCCTCAGTAAGTCAGGTACCTTGGAAACTGGATCTGAGTGGGCAGTTCAGTCAAGATCTTTGACAAAAGACAGAGAAAGGGGAGTTACCTGGCCTTTTCTTCACTTTTGTTTGCTGAATGGAAAAAAAGAAAAGATAGCTGAATGGACATTTTAGAAACACAGGCAGAGAGCAGAAAGCTGTGGGGAGAATTCATCTAGTTTCATGGGTAATTGAAGGGGTCCCCGAACCCCTGCTAGGAACTGGGCTGCAAAGCAGGTGGTAAGTGGCAGGCAAGTGAGTGAAGCTTCATCTGCTGCTCCCCATCTATTTCATTGTGGCCTGCATTATCTCCCTCTTGCTCACATTATCACCTGAACCACTCCACCCCTCTGTCTGTGAAAAAATTGTCTTCCATGAAACCAGTCACTGGTGTCAAAAAGCTTGGGGACTGATGGGTAATTAAGTAAACCAGCAAGAGACAATTAATGGCTAGTTATTCATTAAACACTTTCTTAGCTATAGCAAGTTCCCTGAAATTTTTACAGCCTTTTTTCTGATACTGACTGCTCTCTGAGAAAGCTTAGAATAACAAAATGTTAGCTAAAGCAGAACAGATTATTTAAAATCACATGACCATTTGTATTTGAATATCCAAATCAATTTTACAAGGGCTCTGGAGAATGTAATTTCAAAACAAAAACAAAAAATGTTAATTGTTGTGAAATTTGTATTTTAGAGTTGATTTCCCTGATCTTTCCTAAAACCTCTGAAGTTGAAATATCAGGCCAAAAGCTCTCAATCATTTTGAAAATGAAAGGAAGGATATGTTGGAACCATTCCATTGCCCAACAAATTGTAAATTAATCTTAAGGGAAATATCTAACTGACCGTAGATGCCTGACAAATTTTTTCTAGAACAAAATCCCTTTCCCCTAAATACTACTAGATATATTTCTCCCAAGCTCCAACTAGAAGTGACATGATGATTACTGCATTTATCATTTATCTGCATATTATAAAATTCAAGTAAATTTCCTTATAGTTCAACTCAGGAAAAAGATCTTAAAGGTAATTTAGACAGTATACAAATGGTTAACATTGTAATATTTGAAAATTCTCTTAAGTGTTTAAATTACATACAGAAAACAATTTAGTTTTGTCCTGTAATAATGAAATTAAAATATTTCAAAATAACTTTTCAGAATTTAAAACTGGAAATAGCTTGGATGTCCTTCAATCAGTAAATGGTTAAAAAGTGTAATAGCCAGTACTATGCAATACTAGCCAGCAATAAAAAGGAGCAAACTATTGATATATCAATACAAATCTCCAGAGAATTATGCTGATTAAAAAAGCTTGTTTCTGAAGGTTACATACTTAAAGGTTATTTAAGACCTTTAAGTATGTAACCTTTAAAAAAGGTTGTAAAGAAGGTCACATTCTTAAATGATGAAATTATTGAAATGGAAAACATGTTTGTCAGCGGTTAAGGGAAGGGGTGGAGAGATTTGAGTGGGGAGGGTGGAGGAAAGTGGTTGTGATTACAACAGCAATGTCAGGGATCCTTGTGATGGAACTGTATCTTGTCTGTGCTAGTGGATACACAGGTGTACAACTGCAACATAAAAGATACAGACATATACAAATAAAACTGGGGAAACCTGAATAAGATTGGTGGATTGCAATAATGTCAATAGCCAAGCTGTGATATTGTAGTATGGGTATGCAAAATGTTATTATCGCGAGAAACTGGGTAAGGAGGACATGGAATCTTTTTCAGTTTTTCTTCTTAATTGAGGTAAAATTGGCTTACAACATTATCTAATATTTATGTGGACATTATAATTTGAATTCTGTATACACTACAGTGTGCTCAGTACTAAAGGGCTGATGATTAATTCCATTCCACTAATTTTGGAGATGGTATCCTTTACCGTACAGAAACTTTTCAGTTTGATGGCAGTCTCATTAATTTATTTTCACTTTTTCAATTTTTTATCTTGCCAGAATCCAAAAAGACACTATTAAGATCAATGTAAAAGTGTACTACTTATGTTTTCTTCTAAGAGTTTTATGGTTTCAGGTCATACATTCAAGTATCCAACCCATTCCCTGGTGGCTCAGCGATAAAGAATCCACCTGCAATGCAGGAGATATAGGAGACATGGGTTCAATCCCTGGATTGGGAAGATCCCCTGGAGGAGAGCATCACAGCCCACTTCACTATTCTTGCCTGGAGAATCTCCATGGATTGAGGAGCCTGGTGGGCTACAGTCCATAGGGTCTGAAAGAATCAGACATGACTGAAGCGACTTAGCATGCATGCATTCAATCCATTTGATCCAGTTTTATCAATTGGTGTATGACAGCGGTCGATTTTCATTATTATTTGTGACTGTCCAGCATCCCCAACATCATTTATTAAAGAGGCTTTTCTTTCTCCAGTGTATGTTTTGGGTCATTATTTTTGTAAATTCATTTCATTTCAGTTCAGTTGCTCAGTCGTGTCTGACTCTTTGCGACCTCATGAACCGCAGAACGCCAGGCCTCCCTGTCCATCACCAACTCCTGCAGTTCACCCAAACCCATGTCCATTGAGTGGGTGATGCCATCTAACCATCTCATCCTCTGTCGTCCCCTTCTCCTCCTACCCTCAATCATCCCTAGCCTCAGGGTCTTTTCAAGTGAATCAGCTCTTCACATCAGGTGGCCAAAGTATTGGAGTTTCAGCTTCAGCATCAGTCCTACCAAAGAACACTCAGGACTGATCTCCTTTAGGATGAACTGGTTGGATCTCCTTGCAGTCCAAGGGATTCTCAAGAGTCTTCTCCAACACCACAGTTCAAAAGCATCAATTCTTTGGCACTCAGCTTTCTTTATAGTCCAACTTTCACATCCATACATGACCACTGGAAAAACCACAGCCTTGACTAGATGGACCTTTGTTGACAAAGTAATGTCTCTGCTTTTTAATATGCTGTCTAGGTTGGTCCTAACTGTCCTTCCAAGGAGTAAGCATCTTTTAATTTCATGGCTATAATCACCATCTGCAGTGATTATGGAGCCGAGAAAAATAAGGTCAACCACTGTTCCCCCATCTATTTCCCATGAAGTGATGGGACCGGATGCCATGATATTAGCTTTCTGAATGTTGAACTTTAAGCCAATTTTTTCACTCTCCTCTTTCACTTTCATCAAGAGGCTCTTTAGTTCTTCTTCACTTTCTGCCATAACAGTGGTGTCATCTGCATATCTGAGGTTACTGATATTTCTCCTGGCAATCTTGATTCCAGCTCCAGCCCAGTGTTTCTCATGATGTACTCTGCATATAAGTTAAATAAGCAGGGTGACAATATACAACCTTGACGTACTCCTTTTCCTATTTAGAACCAGTCTGTTGTTCCATGTTCAGTTCTAACTGTTGCTTCCTGACCTGCATACAGGTTAATCAAGAGGCAGGTCAGGTGGTCTGGTATTCCCATCTCTTTCAGAATTTTCCACAGTTTATTGTGATCCACACAGTCAAAGACTTTGGCATAGTCAATAAAAGTAGATGTTTTTCTGGACCTCTCTTGCTTTTTTGATGATCCAGTGGATGTTGGCAATTTGATCCCTGGTTCCTCTGCCTTTTCTAAAACCAGCTTGAACGTCTGGAAGTTCACAGTTCACATATTGCTAAAGCCTGGCTTGGAGAATTTTAAGCATTACTTTACTAGCATGTGAGACGAGTGCAATTGTGTAGTAGTTGGAGCATTCTTTGGCATTGCTTTTCTTTGGGATTGGAATGAAAACTGACCTTTTCTAGTCCTGTGGCCACTGCTGAGTTTTCCAGATTTGCTGGCATACTGAGTGCAGCACTTTCACAGCATCATCTTTCAGGATTTGAAATAGCTCAACTGGAATTCCACCACTTCCACTAGCTTTGTTCATTGTGATGCTTCGTAAAGGCTACCTGACTTTGCATTCCAGGATGTCTGGCTCTAGGTGAGTGATCACACCATCATGATTATCTGGGCTGTGAAGATTTTTTTTGTACAGCTCTTCTGTGTATTCTTGCCACCTCTTCTTAATATCTTCTGCTTCTGTTAGATCCATACCATTTCTGTCCTTTGCATGAAATGTTTCCTTGATATCTCTAATTTTCTTGAAGAGATCTCTAGTCTTTCCCATTCTATTGTTTTCCTCTATTTCTTTTTGCACTGATCACTGAAGAAGGCTTTCTTATCTCTCCTGGCTATTCTTTGGAACTCTGCATTCAAATGGGTATATCTTTCCTTTTCTCCTTTGCTTTTTGCTTCCCTTCTTTTCACAGCTATTTGTAAGGCCTCCTCAGACAGCCCAAGGAAACTAATTTCTAAATTAGTTGTCTGTATATTTGTGGGTTTATTTCTAGGCTCCGACTTTACTATTGATCTGTATGTCTCTTTTTCTGACATTATCATGCTATTCTGAAAACTACAGCTATTTATTATACCTTAAAGTCAGGAAGCACGATACCTCCAGATTTGTTCTCAGGATTGCTTTGGCTATTCAGGGTCTTCTGTGGTTGCAAATTTTGGTTTTTTAATTCTATTATTTGTGAAAAATGTCATTGGGGTTTTGATAGACATGTTTTGAATATGTAGCTTGCATTAAGTAATATGGACATTTTAACAATGTTAATTCTTCCAATCCGTAAGCATGAAGTATCTTTACATATCTTTGTGTCTTCAATGTCTTTCAACAATGGGCTATACAGATTTCAGTATATACGTTTTTAATCTATTTGATTAAATTTGTTCCTAGGTATTTCTTTTGCTGTGAATGAAAATGAGATTATTTCCTTAATATTGCTTTCTGCTAGTTTATTGTTATTGTATAGAAACACAATAAATAATTTTTTATATTAATTTTGTACTCTGAAACTTTACTTCATATATTATTTTTAATTTTTTATGGTTGTCTAAGATTTTCTACATTTGAAATCATCTAGTGACAATTTTACTTATTCCTTCCTAATTTGGATGCCATGTTTGCTTTTTTTTTTTCCTTGACTAAATGCTTTGGCTAGAACTTTCAACATTATGTTGAATAAAAGTGAAAGAATGTGTATTCTTGTTTTTGATCTGAGAGGGACAAGTTCTAGTTCTTCATCATTGAATATGTTAGCTGTGGGTCTGTCATGTATGGCCTTTATTATTTTGAGGTATATTCCTTTGATACCCATTTTATTGGAAGTTTTTATCATAAATGAAAATTGAAGCTTATTTAATGTTTTTTCTGCATCTTTTGAGATAATCACATCATATAATTTTTATCCTTCAGTTTGTTAATATGGTTGATCACATCGATTAATTGGTAGATGTTAAACCATCCTTGCATCTATGGAATAAATTCTACTTGATCATCATGTATGATCCTCTTAATGTATGTTTATTTGATTACCAATATTTTGTTGAGTGTTTTTGCTTCTATGTTCAAGATATATTACCTTCTAATTTCTTTTTGGGGGGGTTTTCTAGTGTTGTTTTGGTATTAGGGTAATATATACCTTATAGAATGATTTAGGAAGCATTGCTTCCCCTTCAGTTTTTTGGAAGAGTTTGAGAAGGACAGGTATTAAAAATTTCTTGAATTTGTTTGGTAGAATTCATCAGTACATGCTTTTGGACCTGGACTTTTCTATTTTGGGAGTTAAAAAAAATTATTGTTTTTCATAATTATTTTAAAAAATATTATTTACGTAGGATGTGTTGGGTCTTAGCTGCAGAATGTTAGCTCGTTGTTGCCACAGCATGGGGAATCTTAGGCCCCTGAAAGTGAAAGTGAAAGTCACTCAGTCGCTTTCAACTCTGCGACCCCATGGAATTAAAAGACAATATCCAACTATACAGTCCATGGAATTCTCCAAGCCAGAATATTGGAGTGGGTAGCCTTTCCCTTCTCCAGGGGATCTTCCCAATCCAGGGATTGAACCAGATCCCCTGCATTGCCAGTGGATTTTTTACCAGTTGAGCCAAAAGGTAACCTCCTTAGACCCCGACCAGAGATCAAACCTGGGCCCCCTGCATTGGGAGGATGGAGTCTTAGCCAGTGCACCACCAAGGAAGTTCCAGAAACTTTTTGATTACTGTTTCAATCTTCTTACTAATGAGTTTTCTCTTCAGATTTTCTCTTTCTCCATAATTCTATCTTGGAAAGTTGTATGATTCTAAGAATGAATCCATTTCTTCCAGATTGTTCAATATGTTCATAGTAGTGTCTTATAACCCCCCCCCCCCCTTTTTTTTTGCCCCTATGCAATCCATTGCAGCTTCCTTCACTTCTAATTTTATTTGAGGCTTCTTTCTTTGTGAGTATAGCTAATGCATGTCAATTTTATCATTTTGAGTTTTGGTTTTTCAGTCTTCAACTCATTTATTTCCACTTTGATTTTTATTATTTCTTTCTATTCTACTGATTTTGGGCTTCATTTCTTCTTTTTCTAGTTCCATTAGGTGTAAGCTAAGATTGTGTATTTGACATTTCTCTCATTGCTTGCAGTAGGCCTATATTGCTATAAAAATACCACTTTTGCTGCTTCTCACAGATTTTGGTATATCATTTTTTTCATTTGTGTTGAGAAATCTTTATTTCTTCTTATTGCTGATTTCTAGATTTTTACTGTTGTGGTCAGAAAATACGTTTAATATGATTTAAAACTTCTTGAATTTACTGAGACTTGTTTTGTGGCCTAATATGTGATCTATTCTGGAGACAGTCCCATGTGTACTTGTGAATGTATATTCTGCTGCTCTTGCATGGAATGTACTATATACATGTATTAAGTCCACCTGAACTAATAATTTTTCATTAAGGCTGATATTCTTTGCTGACTTTCTCTCTGGATTATCTATCCATTGATGTAAGTGAAAAGAAAGTGAAAGTGAAGTTGCTCAGTCATGTCTGACTCTTTGTGACCTCATGGACTGTAGTCTGCCAGGTTCCTCTGTCCATCAGATTTTCCAGGCAAGAATACTGGAGTGGGTTGCCATTTCCTTCTCCAGGGGATCTTCCCAACTCAGGGATAGAACCCAGGTGTCCCACATTACAGGCAGACTCTTTACCATCTGAGCCACCAGGGAATCCTTTCCATTGATGTAATGGGGTGTTAAATGTCCCTATACTTATTGTACTGCTGCCAGCTTTTACCCTAGATGTGTTAATAATTGCTTTATTTATTTTGATGTTCCTATGTTAAGTGCATATATGTTAATAGATATCATGACTTAATATCCATCCATGTCTCTTAATACCTTCTTTAGCTAAAGTCTTTCCTTTCTGATCTGAGTATGGTTACACCTGGTTTCTTTTGGCTGCTCAAAGTATCACTTCATTTCTAGCCTATGTTTGTCCTTAGAGCTGAGCTGAGTCTCCTGGGGGAAGCATATAGTCGGATATTGCTTTTAATCCATCCAGCCGTAATGTATATTGTGATTGATGAATTCAGTCTGTTTACATTTAGGGTGATTACCAGTAGATACGGACTTAGAACTGCCATTTTATCTTTTGTTTGCTGGTTGCTCAATATCTCCATTGATTATTTTTCCTTGAGTTTCTGTTTGCTATTTTACTTTTGTGGTTCTCCATAATTTTTTATGTTTTTAAATTTTCAATGCTTTTATGTCTGTTCTACATTTTCGCTTTGTGGTTACCAGGAGGTTTATATAAATAGTCTTTCTTTTCCATCAAGATAGCATTTTATCTTCAGATTTCATCCTTTTCTTCTTCCCCTTTTATTGTCACAAATTACCCCCTTGTATGTTGCAAGTTTGTTGACAAACTGAGGTAATTTTTAAAGCTTTCTTTCCTTTTAACATTTATGCTATCATTGTTTAATAACCTATTCTGATATAGAAATTTAATTTTCTGACTCTATTTATCACCTTACTCAAGTTTTATGTATCTTTGCAATTTCATTTCAGGTAGAAAAGTTCATGTCAACATTTCTTGTAAGGAATGTCTAGTGGTGATGACCTCCCTCAGCTTTTGTCTGTCTTGGGGAAGCCTTTATTTCTCTTTTATATCTGAATGAAAACTTCACTGGAATATTCTTGGCTGATAAGTTTTTTAATCTTTCAATATTTTCAGTTTTCATTCTCTTCTGGCCTATAGAGTTTCTTCTGAGAAATGCACTGATACTCTACCGGAACATAAGCCTAACTGGTGCCCATTTTTGCCATAGCTGCCTTTAAAATTCTTTCCTTATGATTGACAATGTATTTTGGAGAACATCTTTTTGTATTTAGATAATTAGGTGTTATGTTAGCTTTGTTGATTTGAATATATAGCTCTATCCTTGTGTTTGGAAAGTTCTCAGCTATTATTTTTTCAAATAAACTCTGTTTCCTTCTTTTTATTCTTCTGGGATGCTCATTATGCTTATGTTGTCTTTTCTAATGGTGTGGAATAGTTATTATAGGGTGTTTTTTTTTTAATCAGTTCTCTCTCTCTTTTATTTAAATCACTTTAAAATTTTTATATTCAAGGTTGCTAATTCTCTCTTCAATATGGTCAGTACTATTTCCAATGTTTGTAAGAATTTTTCACCTCAGTTAGTGAGATTTTTCAGCTTCACAATTTCTATTTGGTTCTTTATTATAATTTCAATGTCTAGCAAAGTATCCTGTTTGATAATTAATTTTATTTCTGAACTCACTGAATTGCCTTTGTGAGTTTTCTTTTAGTTTGTTGAGTTTCTTCATGCTAGCTATTTTGAATTCTTTATTAGTTAAGATACCAACCTTATCAGACTTTAAGTTTAGTTTCAGAAGTTTATTATTATTATTATTTGTGTGTGTGTGTGTGTGTGTGTGACATACTGTGTTATTGTGGTTTTTCATGGTGCTAGATGAGTCATTCTCCTGTTGGTATATTTGAATAGCAAATTGAATAGCAAACAACTTTCTTTCTAGGCAAAGCTTTGGGCAGGAGAAGAAGGAGATGACAGAGGATGAGATGGTTGGATGGCATCACTGACTCAATGGACATGAGTTTGAGTAAACTCTGGGAGCTGGTGATGGACAGGGAAGCCTGGCATGCTGTGGTCCATAGGGCTGCAAACAGTTGGACATGACTGAGCGACTGATCTGAACTTGATTTTTTTAATATAAACTTTTTATTTTCTATTGGGGTATAGCTTATTAACAATATCATGATAATTTCAGGTGAACAGTGAAGGGACTCAGTCATACATATACACGTATCCATTCTTCTCCAAACTCTCCTCCCATCCAGGCTGCCAGAATAACATTGAGCAGAGCTCCATGCACCATACAGAAGGTCCTTGTTGGTTACTCACTTTAAATATAGCACTGTGTACATGTCCATCCCAAACTCCCTAACTGTCCTTTCTCCTCATTCTTCCCCCTGGAACCCGTAAGTTTGTCTCCTAAGTCTGTGAGTCTCTTTCTGTTTTGTAAGTAAGTTCATTTGCATAGTTTCTTTTTCAATTCCACATACAAGGGATGTCATATGAAATTTCTCCTCCTCTGTCTGACTTACATCACTCAGTCTAACAATCTCTAGGTCCATCCATGTTGCTAAAAATGGCATTATTTTCATTCTTTTTAATGGGCGAGTAATAGTCCATTGTATATATACTACATCTTCTATATCCATTCCTCTGTCAATAGACATTTAGGCTGCTTTCATGTCTTAGCTATAGTAAACAGTGCTGCAATGAACAATGGGGTGCATATTTCCTTTCAGATCATGTTTTTCTCTGGATATATGCCCAGGAGTGGGATTGCAGTGTGATATGGTTGCTCTATTTTTAGTTTTTTTAAGGAACCTCCATACTGTTCTCCATAATGACTATACCAATTCACATTGCCACAAATAGTGTAGGAGGGTTCCCTTCTTTCCACACCCTCTCCAGCATTTCTTGTTTGTGGATTTTTTGATGATAGTCATTCTGACTGGTGTGAGGTGATATATCATTGTAGTTCTGACTTGTATTTCTCTAATAATGAGCAATGTTGAGCATCTTTTCATGTGCCTATTGGCCATCTATATTTCTTCTCTGGAGAAATATCTATTTAGGTCTTCTGCTCATTTACTGATTGGGTTGTTCTAATGCTGTTATGCATCATGAGCTGTTTGTAAATTTGAAGACTAGTCCCTTGTTGGTCACGTCATTTGAGCAAATATTTTCCCCCAATCTGTAGGTTCTCTTTGTTTTGTTCATTGTTTCCTTTGCTGTGTAAAAGCTTTTGAGTTTAAGTAGGTCCCATCTGTTTATTTTTGTTTTTATTTCCATTATTCTGGGAGATGGATTGAAAAAGATGTTGCTGTGGTTTATGTCAGAAAGTGTTCTGCCTATGTTTTCCTCTAGGAGTTTTATAGTGTCCAGTCTCACATTTAGGTCTTCAACTCATTTTGAGCTCATTTTTGTGTATGATGTTAAAGAATAACCTAACTTCATTTTTTTTTTTTTTTTTTTTTGCATGTAGCTGTGCAGCTTTCCCAGAACTATTTGTTGAAGAGACTGTCTTTCCAGTGTTGTGTAGTCTTGCCTCCTTTGTTATCAACTAACTGATGATAGGTGCGTGGGTTTATTTCTAGGTTTTCTATACTGTTCTATTGATCTGTGTTTATATTTTTGGTCCAGTCCTATACTGTTCTGATGACTGTAACTTTGTAGTATAGTCTGAAGTCAGGGAGCCTGATTTTTCCAGCTCCATGTTTCTTTCTCAAGATTGCTTTGGCTATTTGGGGCCTTTTGTGTCTATACAAATTCTAAAATTCTTTTGATAGGGATTGCATTGAATCTGTAGATTGCTTTGGGTAGTATAGTCATTTTGACAATACTGATTATTCCAATCCACAAACATGAAATATCTTTCCATCTGTTTGTATCTTTTTCTATTTCTTTCATCAGCATCTTACAATTTTCAGAGTATAGGTCATTTGTCTCCTTAGGCAGGCTTACTCCTAGGTATTTTATTCTTTTTGATACAATAGTAAATGAAATTGTAAAGTTTTGGTTTTAACAATTGAACAGACTGCTAATTAGAGGTCTTTGTTTTTCAGTAGGTGGCACTATAACACAAGTTTTTGGTATCCCTCACCTGGGCTGCTTCTGGATGTATTGGAGAACCAGCACTTTCCACCCTCTACTGCTTCTGCCAGAGGTGTCCCTGGTGCACTAGTCTTTGTTGCTAGTTCCTCCAGGGTTCCTGGTACCTTGCTGTTGCTGCTGCTGCTGCTGCTATTAATGGTTTTGTTGTCATCTCTGAGGGCATGGTGATAGAGGGCTTCTCTGCCACATCTGGGGTCACCTGGGCCATGGGCACCACCATTATGGGAGGGAGAAAGTGGTGGGGAGAGCTGGGGTCATGGGTGTCTCCACTGCAGCCAAGGACCAGGATTGGGGCAGCACTGTTTCCCTGGTTCTGCCTCCTCCATGTGGTTTTTCATGGTCCTAGATGAGTCATTCTTCTGTTGGTACATTTGAATGGCAAATTGAATAGCAAACAACTTTCTTTTTAGGCAACGCTTTGGGCAGGAGGAGAATGTTCAGATGCACAGGTCTCTCCAGCATCTTGGTGTATTGCGATGCTTTGTTGAGTTATGGATGTTTAACAAGACGTAGACTGAAGGGAAGAGACAAAGGAACCATCTCACACTATATGATGCTGACGTGTGTGCATGCTCAGTGGCTCACTCATGTTTGACTCTTTGCAACCCCATGCAATTCTCCAGGCAAGAATACTGGAGAGGGTTGCCATTTCCCACTCCAAGGGACCTTCCCAACCCATGGATCCAAGTCAAGTTTCTTGCGTCTCCTGCACTGGAAGGTGGATTCTTTACCACTGCGCCAATACCTGGGAAGCTTTGATGCTGCTGTTACTCACCCTTAATTTCTTAAAACTGCCTTTAAGTCTAAAATTACTTAAAATTAAAAGGTTTAAAAAACTTTTTAAATAAACCATTGCTAGAAGACTTGATAAATGTATGAGCTTGGCTAATCATTCACTTTCAAAGGTAAACTGATATAGTAATTCAGAATTTGGATTTTAAAAGCTATGAAGAGAATCTCACAGTTCAGCCAATGCTGCTTGCTAAAAGGAGATCAGTCTGCCCTTTGAAAATAGCTAGAAAAATATAATTTTGTATCTTGGGATCTGCTTTTGGTTACTAGAGATTAGTTTTGCTTTTCTAGAATTTCATATAAAGACAACTGTACATTATGTATTGCTTTGTGTCTAGATTCTTCAGCCCAACACAATGTTTCTGACATTCTACCAAGGTATTATATATACCAGTCATTGAGTTTATTTCTCAGTGGTATTTAACTGGAAGGGTATATCATAATCTAGTTATCCATTCACCTACTGATGTAATCTGTGGAGTAGTTTCCAGTTTTGTCTATTATGAATCAAGCTGCTATGAGCAGTAACATTTTTTGTTGAACACATTTTTATCACATTTTGTTGGACACATGCTTTTATCACACTTAAGTATGCAGTAGTTGGATTAGTGGGTTGTATAGAAAATGTATGATAAACTTTATAAGAAAAAAGTTCCCAGCTGATTTCCAAAAATTACATTCCTATGAACATGCTTTGCAACCTCACTAACACTTAGTAGTGTTTTTCATTTTAGCTATTCTAGTGGTGAGCTGTGGCATGGCATGTCACATTTACTTGAATTTTTCTGATGACAAATGATGTTATTATGTGCTTATTTGACATTACTATATTGCGTTTTGTAGAGTGTTCAAATCTTTTGGTCTTTATTTGGGTTGTTGTTGTTTATATTATTATTATAACATTAATTATTCATAAAGTTCTTTGTCAGATATAAGTATTCAAATATTTACTTTTAGCATATATGTTTCTCATTCTTTTAAGTGCTTTTCAAAGAGTAGATGATTTTAATTTCTACGAACTCTAATATATCAAAATTTTTTTCTTTTATTGCTTGTGCTTTTTGACTTCTACCTTCCGTAAAAATTATTTTCCTACCTTGAAGTCACAAAGAATCCTCCTGCATCTCCCTACAAAAATTTTACTATTCTAAGTTTTACATTTAGGCCAATGATCCATTTTGAGTTATTAATTGTTTATGGTGTGAAATAAGGATTGAGGTCCATTTCTCCCCCATTCAGATAGCCAACTTTTCTAACACTGTTTGTTGAAACGATATGCTTTCCTCATAGAATTAACTTTGCATCTTTGTTAAAAATCAACTGGCCATACATATATGGATCTATTTGTGGACTCTATTCTGTTTCATTCAGATGTCCTGCCAATTTCACATTGTCTTGATTACTCTAAATTTACTTCATGGTAAATCTTGAAATCCTTCAAGCCAATCTCCACATTTTTTTTCAAAAATGTTTTGGCCACTTCACTTCTTTTGCATTTCTGTATAAACCTTAGAACCAACTTGCCATGGTTTTACAGAATAAGCTGTTATGATTTTGATTGGTACTATCTGAATGTACAGATCAAGATGGAGAAAACTGACATCTTAACAATACGGAATCTTCTAATTCATGAGCCTGGTGCATCTCTCTACCTAGTTTGATCATCAGTTCATTTAGCAACATTTTGCAGTTTTCAGTGTAATGATCTTGACATTTCTTGTTAAATTTATCTTTTAAGAATTTATATTTTTTTCTTAGTATAATTAGCTTTGTTTTTTAAACACATTTCATTTGCCAGTTGATAAGCAGTAGAAATAAAATTTACTGTTATATATTGTCCTTTTTAAGAACTTGCTAACTTCATTTATTTGTTTTAATAGCTCTTGTGTAAAAATAGTGTAATCTGAAAATAGAATATACCTTTTCCAGCTTGCGTGCTTTTTCTTATCTTATTATACCAGCTAAGATTTCCAATAAAATTTTGCATAGAAGTAGTAGGAATAGATATTCTTACTTTGTTCTCAATGTTAGAGGAAAAATACTGTCTTCACCATAAAGTATGAGCTTAGTGGTATGGTTTTCCCACAAATATATTTTATCAGTTTTAGGAAGCTTTCTTCTAACACTATCCTTTGAGAATATTTTTAATCACAAATGGGTATTGAATTTTGTCAAAAACTTTTTCGGGATATGCTGAGATGATTATAAGTACTTTTACCTTATTCTACTGTAAGATGAATTATATTGATTGATTTCAGAAGATAAATCAATAAAATAGACATAAGGTAAGATTTAAGTTTTCAATTTTTGTGTGTATCAGTTTTGGTAATTTGTGTCTTCTAAGATTTTGTCCACTTCATCTAAGTCTTCTCTTTTAATTCTACTAGTTATGAGTTATATGTTTGTGCTTGTTTTTACTCCTTGATGAGTTGAGGTATAACTTAATCAAATATATTGCTCTCTTTAAAAACAGCTTTTGATTATATTTATGTTATCTATTGTTCCTGTTTTCTATTTTATTGATTTCTATGTATCCTTTCTTTTCTTCTACTTACTATGGGTTTTATTTGCTCTTCATTTTCTAGCTTCATAATTGGAAGTTTTTAGATCATTGATCTTAGACCTTTCCTTAATTTCTAATATAATTACTGCAAACCATACTTTTGCCCCAAGCATTGCATTAAGCTGCATCCCAAGATTTTTGATGTCTTTTCATTTTTAGAGGGTTGAGAATATTTTCTAATTTACCCTGTGACTTCTTTACACCATGGGCTACTTGGCAGTGTGCTGTTGAATTTCCTATATGTAGAAAATTTTTGTGAAAACTTTTAAATCGATTTTGGAGTTAATTTTATTGTGGTCAGAGAATGCACTTTATATGAGCTTAATTATTTAACACTTACTGAAACTTCTTTTATAACTCAGAATACTACAGGTCTTAGTAATGTTCCATTGAAAAGAGTATGTATTCTGCTATTGTTGAGTGAAATGTTCTATAAAGTTGGCTAGGTCCCACTGGCTGACAGTACTGTTCAAGTCTTCCATATCTTTACTATTTTTGTCTGTATTATAAACTACTGAGAGAGTGGTAAAAACTCCAGTTATAACTGTGGATCTAGTTTTTGCTTTATGCAGTTTTGAACTCTGCTATTAGAGAAATATACGTTTAAGGTTTTCATGTCTTCTTGATGAATTGGCCCTTTTATTATTATGAAGTGTTTCTCTTTATCTCTAATGATATTCCCAACCCTTATCTTCTAAACTTATAAATGTCTCTATATTTAAATTGCTCTTTCCCCTCTAGACAGAAAATAGCTAAATACGGATTTTAAAAAAATTTATTTTAATTGGAGGCTAGTTACTTTACAATATTGTGGTGGTTTTTGCCATACATTGAGATGAATGAGCCACGGGTGTACATGTGCCTCCTCATCCTGAAACCCCTCCTACCTCCCTCCCCATCCCATCCCTCTGGGTTATCCCAGTGCATCGACTTTCAGTACCCTGTTTCATGCATCGAACTTGGACTGGTCATCTTATTTCACATATGGTAATAAACATATTTCAGTGCTATTCTCTCAAATCACCCCACTCTTGCCTTCTCCCACAGAGTCCAACGATATCATTTACATCTGTGTCTCTTTTGCTGTCTTGCATATAGGGTCGTCATTACCATCTTTCTAAATTCCATATACGTGCATTAGTAAACTGTACTGGTGTTTTTCTTTCTGACTTACTTCTTTCTGTGCAATAGGCTCCAGTTTCATCCACCTCATTAGAACTGACTCATATGTATGTTTTTTCTTTTTTTAAAGCTGAGTAATAATCCATTGTGTATATGTGCCAAAACTTTCTTATCCATTCATCTGCTGACAGACATCTAGGTTGCTTCGATGTCCTGGCAATTGTAAACAGTGCTGCAATGAACCCTGGGGTGCACGTGTCTCTTTCAATTCTGGTTTTCTTGGTGTGTATGTCCAACAGTGGGATTGCTGGGTCATATTTTCAGTTTTTTAAGGAATCTCCACATTCTCTATAGCGGTTGTACTAGTTTGCATTCCCACCAACAGTGTAAGAGGGTTCCCTTTTCTCCACACCCTCTCCAGCATTTATTGTTTGTGGACTTTTTGATGGCAGCCGTTCTGACAGGCATGAGATAGTACCTCACTGTGGTTCTGATTTGCATTTCTCTGATAATGAGTGTTGTTGAACATCTTTTCATGTATTTGTTAGCCCAATCTGCTTGGACGGTTTCTCATTTTCATTTGGAGTTTCTAGATCATTTACAGTTAAAGTAGTTTACCAGTACAATTGGTTTAAATCTACCATCTGTTTGTCTTGTATTTCTCCCATCTGACCTTTGTTATTTTTCTCTTCTTTTTTAATGATTTCTGTTGCCTTATCCACATGTATTTTCATATTCCACTTCATCATTTCTATTTGCTTAACTGTCATTTTGTATTTTAATTTTTAGTCATTGATCTAAACTAAAATCAAGTTATTTTGATATAACATTAACTTTTTCTTTTACTACAAATATGCTCATATGTACTCAAAAGATGAGTATTATTAATCTGATATATCCATAATAAACCTTCAACAACTATAAATGCAACAACAATTTTGTTTCATCTAAACACCCACTGGGAAATTATCCTGGAGGTCAAGTGGTTAGGATTCCATAGGCTTATTGCCAAGGGCCAAGGTTCAATCCCTACGTGGGGAACGAAGATCCCATAAGCAGTGTGGTGCAGCCTCTCCTCCTAAATCCCCCAAATCTACACACCCATTAATTCTCATCTCTCTAAGATTATTTATAGGCAAATTCCAGATCATATTACTGGATCACCTCATTTTATTGAGCTTCACAGATACTGAATTTTTTAGAAATTGAAGGATAGTAGCAACTCTGTCTTGTCAAATGATGGTTAGCATTTTCCAGCAATAAAGTGCTTTTAAAATTAAGATATTTACATTGTTTTCTAGACATAATGCTATATTGCATATTTAATAGACTGCAGTATAGTGCAAACATAACTTATATATGCACTGCAAAACAAAAAAATTATGTGACGCTTTATTGTGATATTTGCTTTACTACAGTGATCTGGAACCAAATCTGCAGTATCTATACTTCAACTGTAACTATTTCAATATGTACCTCTGCTAGGACTTTAAAAAATATAAAAGCAATATAATTATTGCATCTAAAAATTAACAAATTCTTATATCATTAAATAGCCAATCACTGTTCAGATTTCTCTGTTTGAACTGTTAAAAGATTTTTTTTTTCAGTTTGTTTGAATCAAGATTCAAATAAGGTCATTCCTTGCAATTGTTTGCTTTTATTCAGATAGTAGGAATGAAAGAGTTCAGGGAGATTTAAAAACACTGCTGCTCCTACCACCATCTCTGAATTCCACCACAACTTCTTTTTGATTTAAAATTAAAAATAATAATTTAAAAGATTTAATTTGCAATTTTAATTAAATAGAGCTCTTACACTGTGTACATTTTTGAACTGGGGTTTCCATTTATACTGAAGAATGTCAATCTTGGAAATTCTCTTATACCTACCCTGACAAATCTTAGGTAACTCCATATTTTAAAATTTCAGTTTTGGACAAATTCCAGTATGAGTGATTTCCTATTGCTTCATCAATATTATATTGCTAAATTATGTAAGGACATAATCACTTCTTTCAAGAGGAGGAAAATTGCTCATGAATATTCCCTTAAATTTTGCCTGCACAATATTGTTTATTTCTTTATGACAAGTACGGGCTAAAGTAATGTAAAATGTGAAGACTAGGGACAAGACTTCAAAAAATTAACCAGTCATTCTGAGATAGATTGTACTACTGGTGTTTGAATCTCATTAATTTACCACTCAAATTTAGAAAACTCAGCAGAGGCCACAGGACTGGAAAAGGTCAGTTTTCATTCCAATCCCTAAGAAAAGAAATCCCAAAGAATGCTCAAACTACCATGCAATTGCACTCATCTCACACGCTAGTAAAGTAATGCTCAAAATTCTCCAAGCCAGGCTTCAGCAATACATGAATCGAGAACTTGCAGATGTTCAAGTTGGTTTTTGAAAAGGCAGAGGAACCAGAGATCAAATTGCCAATATCCGCCGGATCATCGAAAAAGCAAGAGACTTCCAGAAAAACATCTATTTCTGCTTTATTGACTACGCCAAAGCCTTCGAATGTGTGGATCACAATAAACTGTGGAAAATTCTGAAGAAGATGGGAATACCAGACCATCAGACCTGCCTCTTGAGAAACCTGTATGCAGGTCAGGAAGCAACAGTTAGAACTGAACATGGAACAACAGACTGGTTTCAAATAGGAAAAGGAGTACGTCAAGGCTGTATATTGTCACCCGGCTTATTTAACTTATATGCAGAGTACATCATGAGAAACGCTGGGCTGGAAGAAGCACAAGCTGGAATCAAGATTGCCGGGAGAAATATCAATAACCTCAGATATGCAGATGACACCACCCTTATGGCAGAAAGTGATGAGGAACAAAAAAGTCTCTTGATGAAAGTGAAAGAGGAGAGTGACAAAGCTGTCTTAAAGCTCAATATTCAGAAAACTAAGATCATGGCATCTGGTCCCACCACTTCATGGGAAATAGATGGGGAGAGTAGAAACAGTGTCAGACTTTATTTTTTTGGGCTCCAAAATCACTGCAGATGGTGATGAAATTAAAAGACACTTACTCCTTGGAAGGAAAGTTATGACCAACCTAGACAGCATATTAAAAATCAGAGACATTACTTTGCCAACAAAGGTCCGTCTGGTCAAGGCTATGGTTTTTCCAGTGGTCATGTATGGATGTGAGTTGGGCTGTGAAAATAGCTGAGTGCCAAAAAATTGATGCTTTTAAACTGTGGTGTTGGAGAAGACTCTTGAGAGTCCCTTGGACTGCAAAGAGATCCAACCAGTTCATCCTGAAGGAGATAAGTCCTGGGTGTTCATTGGAAGGACTGATGCTGAAGCTGAAACTCCAATACTTTGGCCACCTCATGCGAAGAGCTGACTCACTGGAAAAGACCCTGATGCTAGGAGGGATTGGGGGCAGGAGGAGAAGGGGAAGACAGAGGATGAGATGGCTGGATGGCATCACCAATTCGATGGGCATGAGTTTGAGTAAACTCTGGGAGTTGGTGATGGACAGGGAGGCCTGGCATGCTGTGATTCATGGGATGCAAAGAGTCGGACACGACTGAGCGACTGAACTGAACTGAACATTACCACTCAAGAAAATAAGCTACACATAGATATGGCAGTTGACAGCTTGTGAGGAATACACTTATCAATAACATTTAATGAATTATCTAATGAATTTAAGAAATTTAATGAATTTCTTCAGTGTACATTTTTTTTCCCAGCTTAAACTTTTTACAAATAGAGGGTAAAGTGGAACATCTATTACTTTGAGAAAAATACAAGAAGGCTTGAACTGCTATTATTATGTCATCAAATAACATACTCACCAAAGAAATTTAATAAAAATTCTGATTATACTAAGCAGGAGTATAATTGTGTAAGATTTAGTGAAAATGAATTGACAAAAGTTCTCATAAACTTAAAAATGCATTTATAGGGAAAGAACTCTTTTTACCTCAAAATACTTTAATGCTTAAGAAAGAATATTTTAATTTTTTATTTGCCAAATAGGTATGCAATTCCAGTTTACACAGTTAAATCAGGAAGTTATCTCAGATTTATAGTAGTTATCTATAGATTGTGGAAATGAGATTTATAATCAGGTCTTTTTAATCAAGAGTATATATTCTTTTCACACATATTTTCATTTGACTTTTCAATGATTCTGCATGGCAAGTATAATCCTTCCTTTCCTTTTGACAATAAGCAAATTGATGAAAGACAGTAAAATGACCCAAGGGAACTCTGTGGTTAGTTATTGAGTACAGACAAAAATCAGTCTTCTGACTCCATATTGTTCTTTCTTTCTGTTATACCAGAGAGCAATTGATTTTAGATCTTTGGAAAAAACTTCCAAAATTCCATATACTCAACTGTGAGTCAGAAACAGAAATAGAGGAAATAGAATAAGGCTTAGAATCCTTTGAGCTGTAGTAGATATGATGATATCATGACCTTTATTGTTAACTATTGACGTTTCTACTCTAAGTTTCTCAAAAAAGTCTGGCCTTGTCCATATGACACAAAATCATCCAGAAGAATGAAATTGGCAGATTCTTTGTCAAAACACCTAGAGGATTGGTGGCCGGAGCACTCTCATTTTATTACTATACTTTCAACAACAGCCACACGTACCGAGAGATTTTTATGGTGCCAGGTAAAATGTCTGGGAGATAGAACAATATTATCTCAACTCTGCCCTTGAGAAATTTCCAGTTTGACAATAGTCAGAGGAAAACAGGTATATAAATAACCATAATGCAACACAAAAAATAATTGTAGGTTATAGGTAAAGTACTGGAGAGCAGTAGTACTTAAGTGGCTGAGAATAGGGTGCTTTGAAATAATAGGGGGAAAGTATCTTACTATATGTTAGCTATAATGAAATAACTTCCTATATCTCCAGTCTGGAAAAAATAATTAACTGCTATTTTAGTTGATAAATTATATCACTTTCTAAGACAGCCACATATAAAATAAGTGTAGCCAAAAAAACCGGAGGTGTAAAATAATCTTTTAGTGTTTATATTTCAAATCAATTGGTAATATAAATCCAGAGGCTTACAAAATATTTTCTTTTTTGTTCAGAGCAATATTTTTGTTCAAGAAATTCAATTAGATGTTCAAGTATTATTCAGTTAGCTATACTGTAGATCCAGTGTTGATAAAATTCTAACTATAGCATTTAAATCCATGAGGCACAGGTATCCTAATGAAAAAGCCTGAAATAGTTTCACTAGAGTTTGCCTATTCCTCTTAAAATTTTAGTGAACTGAGTGTTTGTTTCCAGGATGGGTCTATGGTTTTTATTGTCATGCTTCTGAAATTACCACATGTACTACAGAATAAAAGCATATTTCCAAAGATCAAAGATTTTCCTTTTTTAAGTGATGGGATGAAGTATGAGATGATAGGCTGGGTTGTCTAGAAAAATTAATGGATAAGTAATACAGTTATAATACTAAGCTGAACATGCTATATTTTAGAATATAAATGAAAATTCATATAAATTTAAAAAACACTAGGGTTAAAAAGCAAAGAAACAAATACAAACAAATCTGCCCTTCCCTATGTCTCTACGAGTTATGCTGCCAGAACCTCTATCCGTTCATTTTTATTCCACTTAACTCTTAGGTATAAGTTGGTGATAAGCAATGCTTTATTGAATTCAGAACTCTGAATATTATTACTTTTAAGAGTTTGAAAGAATTTAATAAAAAAAAAGATATAGAGGATCAGATGCTCTGAACTTGTTTTATATCAAATACATGAGGTCTGCCTGATCATTTCTCTTGGGCAAGTATATTATTATTCCACTGTAGTTTGGGTCATTCACAGTTTTAGAATGCCAAAAGCCACAAACTTCTTGAATGAGGGGAAAAGAATATGTAAGTAGTGAGTGAGTTTTCTTTTTAAAATAGCACACACAGAATATCTCATTCAATTCTTTGAGCTGAGAGATAAAGAAGAAAGAATGGCACTGGGAAAAAACTAACTAACTTCTTTGAACATAGCACTCAGGAGTACAATTCACAAGGGTTAGAAAGTGTCTTTCCAAAGATTCAGATTAATTCGCAACTAGTTTTATGTCACTCGTTTTAGGAGTGGTGTGTATATGTGGGGTGGGATGAAGAAGATCATCAGTCAAGGTAACACTGCTGTTACAAATCACAAGTAAATTCACAGTGTGATAAGCTCCATTCCTATTTCAATTTTGGATGGGCTCTGACAGCTCCCAGTTGTGGATTACACATTCTACAAATTTAGACTCTCAATAATTGATATTCTATCACCTCCTCATCTAAAGCAGAAAACAGTTCCTTGCCTGAAATGAAATGGTTGCACTACAAGACATGAACAATTGATAGAAACCAGTTGAGTAAAGAAACTGATGATTGAAAATGCAGTTTAATGAAACAAAGGTATACTACTCTTCATCTACATTCATAAAATTATTTGTACAAAGTAGATAATAATATGTGATTTTATACACAGTATTTTATCTTTAGTTTTTTATATGCTAAATATATATTTAAGAAATATCTATACCCAATGTAATAATGACTTCCCTGGTGGCTCAGACAGTAAAGAATCTGCCTGCAATGCAGGAGAACCTAGGTTCAATACCTGGGTTGGGAAGATCCCCGGGAGAAGGAAACGGCAACCCACTCTAGTATTCTTGCCTGGAGAATCCCATGGACACAGGAGCCTGGTGGGCTACAATCCATGGGGTTTCAAAGACTTGGACATGACTGAGCGACTAACACACACAACACACACAGTGTATTAACACATACTACTGTGCTGTGCGGGGCTTAGTGGCTCCGTCGTGTCTGACTCTTTGTGACCTCATGGACTGTAGCCCGCCAGGCTCCTCTGTCCATGGAGTTTCTCCAGGCAAGAATGCTGGACTGGGTTGCCATGCCCTCCTCAAAGGAATCTTCCTGACTCAGGAATCGAACCGGGGTCTCTTTCATTGCAGGAGGATTCTTTACCGACTGAGCCACAGGGAAGCCCTAATATATAGCTGCAAAACATTAAATCTGTAAGAAAAATTCAAAGCTGTTCCTTTTATGAGACTTTTCCAACACCGAGAACAATTCTGCTTACTTCAAAGGCAGTTCCTTACCCAGATAGGAGAAAGATTTACAGATGAGAAAAAACTTAACTACAGGAAAGGCTGACTATGTTCAATGTGTTTCCTGAGCTGCCTTTCTGGAACTTGTCTATGTCTGCACTGTTTTATCTTCATTCTATTTCTCCAGATTCTTATCTACTTTGCCCTTCCAATTTGGATATCTTCATGATAACATTTTCCAGCTCTTTATCTTCTCCCCATGCTTTCTAATTTACCTCCTACATTCGTATTCTGCCACTGAGCTTCCCTGGGCTGCTGCTCTGACCCAAATGATATCCCTAAGGTGTGTGATCTCCCTTTATTACACCAAACCAAAATATGTCATGCCAAAATAGCCTTTTTAATGTAAAAATTATTTTGGTCCAAAGGCAATTAGGAAGCAGCAAAAGCTGTGGTGGTGGTTTAGTCACTAAGTCACGTCGGACTCTAGTGACTTCATGGACTGCAGTCAGGGAGTCTGCCAGGCTTCTCTGTCCATGGGATTCCCAGGCAAAAATACTGAAGTGGGTTGCCATTTTCCTTTCCAGGAAAAGCGTTCTGCCTTTCCCTTATTTTCCTAAGAACAGGAAAATTTAGAAGTACATCCCTCCTTCTCTCTCTGCCAAGAAGGACAAACGTTAATCATGTGGACAACAGTAGACCCATATCAGCCTGGAGTTGGCACTAGAGGAATCTATGTAACAAACTTCACCAACAAGCCTTGATCTCCCGTTCCCTTCCCATGTATTTGCCTTCCTATAGTTTGCCACCTCTAGAGACTCAAGGCATTTGCTTTTGTCTTGTGACTTTTCTAAAATTTATTGTCCTTTGTTGAAAATGCTAATAAGCCTGAATTCTAAGCCACCTCTTTGAGTTAGTCATTCCCGAGCTTCTTACATTAGCATCTTTCTCTCGCTCGCTCTCTCTCTCTATATATATATAAGATACAGATGTTGATAAACTTCTGTTTGTTTTCTCTACACATTCTAGATTCTTGGGTAAACTCTGTAATAGACAGTTTCCTGAGCTGCCTTAACAGACTGTCTCGGTAACAGACACAGACTGTTCCCCGAGTTCCAGAAATAAACACATAGAAATTCTCAAGCTTAAATAAGCAGCAGCACTAAATAAGTTTCTTAGTTTAATTGTAAAAGACATAGACTATTTCCTTCTTAATTTTTATTTAAAGGAGCAAAATTGTAACAGTATTGTCAAGAATTATTTGCTAAATGTTCACTGCTTCCAAGATATCAGACATCTCTGTCCATGGAATTCTTCAGGCAGGAATACTGGAGTGGGTAGCCATTTCCTTCTCCAGGGGATCTTCCCAACCTAGGGGAGGGAGCTAGGCAGATTCTTTACCATCTTAGCCACTGGGGACCACAAAGAGATGGAGCAAAATCTGCCTTTGAGTGTTTCAGTGTCTCTTGCAGACAGATGGGTCAGCAGCTATGGGGACAGGGGTTCTGGCTGCAGCATACCCGGGAGGCAGGGAGTTCTCTTGGAGGCATAAGTTCTCTTGGAGGAGGTTGCTAGTAGCCCCACCATACAGTAAACCAGGCAGATGACCCATAAACTCGAGAATAATTGTAACAAAGAAGTTCTTGCACTGTTACAAAAGTTCTAGGACTCACACCAGATTTCCTAACCTGGGGATCCGGGAAAGGGACTGACTGAGAACCCCCAGGGAATTTGACTTTGGAGATCAGTGGGATTTGATTATAGAACTTCCACAGGACTGGGGAAACAGACTCTCAGAGGGCACAAACAAACCTGTGTGCACCAGGACCCAGGAGAAAGAAGCAGTGATCCCACAAGAGACTGAACAAGACTTGCCTTTGAGTGTCCAAGAATCTTCAGTGGAGGCCTGGGTTGACAGTGGTCTGCCACAGGGCAGGGGCACTGAATACAACAGTGCTGTCATAAGCCCTTTTGAAGGAGAGTGCCATTACCATACCCCTACCATTGCCTGGCCTTAGGCCAAACAACAGGGAGTGAACACAGTCCCACCCATCAACAGAAAATTATACTGAGCATGGCCCTGTCCATCAGAACAAGACCCAGATTCCCCCAAAGCCAGTCCCTCCCATTGGGAAGCTTCCACAAATCTCTTATCCTTGTCCTTAGAGGGCAGATAGAATGAAAACCACAATCACAGAGAACTAACCAAACTGATCACATGTATCACAGCCTATCTGTCTCAATGCAACTATGAGCCATGCCGTGTAGGGTCAACCAAGATGGATGTGTCATGGTGGAGAGTTCTGACAAAATGTGGTCCACTGGAGAAGGCAACGGCAAACCACTTCAGTATTTTTGGCTTGAGAAACCCATGAACAGTATGAAAGGCAAAAAGATATGACAGTGAAAAATGAACTCCCCAGGTCGGTAGGTGACCAATATGCTACAGGAGAAGAGTAGAGAAATAACTCCAGAAAGAATGAAGAGATGGAGCCAAAGTGAAACAATGCCCAGTTGTGGATATGACTGGTGATGGAAGTAAAGTCCAATGCTAAAAAGAACAAATAGCATACAAACCTGGAATATTAGGTCATTGAATCAGGTAAACTGCAAATGGTCAAATAGGAGATGGCAAGAGTGGACACTGACATTTTAGGGATCAGTGAACTAAAATGGACCAGAATCAGTGAATTTAATTCAGATAACCATGATATTTATTACTGTGGGCAAGAATTCCTTAGAAAAAATGGAGTAGCCTTCATAGTCAATGGAAGAGTCCAAAATTCAGTACTTGGGTGCAATCTCAATAATGACAGAATGATCTCTGCTTGTTTCCAAGGAAACCATTCGTATCACAGTAGTCCAAGTCTGTGCCCAACCACTAATGTCGAAGAAGCTGAAGTTGAATGGTTCTATGAAAACCTACAGACATTCTAGAACTAACACCCACAAAAGATGTCCTTTTCATCATAGGGGACTGGAATACAAAAGTAGGAAGTCAAGAGATACCTGGAGTAACAGGCAAGTTTGGCCTTGGAGTACAGAATGAAGCAGGGCAAAGGCTAACAGAGTTTTGCCAAGAGAATGCACGGGTCATAGAAAGCAACCTCTTTCAACAACACAAGAGAAGACTCTACACATGGACATCACCAGATGGTCAGTACCCATATTAGATTGATTATATTCTTTGCAGCCGAAGACAGAGTTCTATACAGTTAGTCCAAACAAGACCAGGAGCTAACTGTGGTTCAGATCATGAATTCTTTATTGCCAAATTTAGACTTAAATTAAGAAAGTAAGGAAAACCACCAGACCATTCAGGTATGACCTAAAACAAACACTAATAATTATAGAGTGGAAGTGACAAATAGGGATTAGATCAGATAGATTCAAGGGATTAGACTTGATACACAAGAGTGCCTAAAGAAATATGGATGGAGGTTCATGACATTGTACAGTAGGCGGTGAACAAAATCAACCCCAAGAAAAAGAAATGGTTGTTTGAGGAGGCCTTACAAATAGCTGAGAAAAGAAGAGAAGTAAAAGGCAAAGATAATAGGAAAGATTTATCCATTGGAATGCAGATTTCTAGAGAATAGCAAGGGGAGATAAGAAAGCCCTCCAAAGTAATCTGTGCAAAAAAATAAAGGAAACAATAGAATGGGGGAATGACTAGACATCTCTTTAAGAAAATGAGAGATACCAAGAGAACATTTCATGCAAAGATGGGCACAATAAAGGACAGAAATGGTATGGACCTAACAGAAGCAGAAAATATTAAGAAGAGGTGGCAAGAATACACAGAAGAACTATACAAAAAGGTCTAATGACCCAGATAACTACGACAGAGTGATCAATCACCTAGAGCCATACATCCTGGAATGAAAAGTAAAGTGGGACTTAGGAAGCATCACTACAAACAAAGCTAGTGAAGGTGATGGAATTCCAGATGAGCTATTTAAATCTTAAATATGATGCTGTTGAACAGCTTCAGTCAATAAGACAGCACATTTGGAAAACTCAGCAGTGGCCACAGGCCTGGAAAAGGTCAGTTTTCATTCTAATCCCAAAGAATGGTCAATCTACCGTGATCACAACAAACTGTGACATTCTGAGAGATGGGAATACCAGACCACCTGACCTGCCTCCTGAGAAATCTGTATGCAGGTTAGGAAGCAACAGTTAGAACTGGACATGGAACAACAGACTGGTCCAAATAGGAAAAAGAGTACGTCAAGGCTGTATATTGTCACTCTGCTTATTTAAATTATATGCAGAGTGCATCATGTAAAACACTAGGCTGGATGAAGCACAAGCTGAAATCAAGATTGCTGGGAGAAATATCAATAATCTCAGATGTGCAGATGACGTCACCCTTATGGCAGAAAGTGAAGAAGAACTAAAGAGCCTCTTGATGAAAGTGAAAGAGGAAAGTGAAAAAGTTAGCTTAAAACTCAACATTCAGAAAATTAAGATGATGGCATCTGGTCCCATCACTTCATGGCAAATAGATGGAGAAACAATGGAAACAGTGAGAGACTTTATTTTGGGGGGCTCCAAAATCACTGCAGATGGTGACTGCCGCCATGCAATTAAAAGACGCTTACTCCTTGGAAGAAAAGTTATGACCAACCTGGACAGCATATTAAAAAGCAGAGACATTACTTTGCCAACAAAGCTACATCTAGTCAAAGCTATGGTTTTTCCAGTAGTCATGTAGGGATGTGAGAGTTGAACTATTAAAAAAGCTGAGTGTCGAAGAATTGACGCTTTTGAATTGTGGTGTTGGAGAAGACTTAAGAGTCCCTTGGACTGCAAGGAGATCCAACCAGTCCATCCTAAAGCAAATCAGTTCGGAATACTCATTGGAAGGACTGATGGTGAAGCTGAAACTCCAATACTTTGGCCACTTGATGTGAACAAGTGACTCATTTGAAAAGATCCTGATGCTGGGAAAGATTGAAGGCAGGAGAAGGGGATGACAGAGGATGAGATGGTTGGATGGCATCACTGACTCAATGGACTTGAGTTTGAGTAAACTCTGGGAGTTGGTGATGGACAGGAAGGCCTGGCGTGCTGCAGTCCACGGGGTTGCAAAGAGTCGGACACGACTGAGCGACTGTACTGAACTGAATTGAATAGACACTAATAAAATTTTCTAAGTGAAACCTCAACAGTACATGAACCATGAACTTCTAGATGTTCAATCTGGATTTAGAAAAGGCAGAGGAACCAGAGATCAGATTGCCAACATGGTGCTGGACCATAGAAAAAACAAAAGAAACAGAAAAACACCTACTTCTGCTTTATTGACTTCGCCAAAGCCTTTGACTCTGTGGATCACAAAGAACTGTGGAAAATTCTTAAAGTGATGGGAATACCAGAGCACCTTACATGCCTCCTGAGAAATCTGTATGCAGGTCAAGAAACAACAGTTAGAACTGGACATGTAATAATGGACTGGTTCCAACTTGGGAAAGGAGTACAACAAGGCTGTATATTGTCACCCTGCTTATTTAACTATATGTAGAGTACATCATGCAAAATGCTGGTCTGGATGAAGCACAAGCTGGAATCAAGATTGCCAGGAGAAATATCAATGTGAAAACTTCAGATATGCAGAAGACACCACCCTTATGGTAGAAAACAAAGAGAAACTAAAGAACTTCTTGATGAAATTGAGAGAGGAGAGTGAAAAAGCTGGCTTAAAACTCAACATTATAAAACCAAAATTATGGTATCCAGTCCCATCACTTCATCGCAAATACATGGGACAACTTAGAAACAGTGAATAGTTTTTTCTTGGGCTCCAAAATCACTGCAGATAGTGACTGCAGTCATGAAATTAAAAGA
Organism: Muntiacus reevesi; assembly: GCF_963930625.1. Classification (NCBI taxonomy): domain Eukaryota; kingdom Metazoa; phylum Chordata; class Mammalia; order Artiodactyla; family Cervidae; genus Muntiacus; species Muntiacus reevesi. Next base: position 156,616,596 of record NC_089252.1, on the reverse strand, counting down.
TGCCTGGTCCTTGGAAGAAAAGCTATACCAAATATAGACAGCATATTAAAAAGCTGAGATATGACTTTGCTGACAAAGGTCTGTATATTCAAATCTATGATTTCTCCAGTAGTCATGTATGGATGTGAGCATTGAACCATAAAGAAAGCTGAGTGCTGAAGGACTGATGCTTTTGAACAGTGGTGCTGGAGAAAACTCTTGAGAGTCCCTTAGACGGCAAGGAGATCAAACCAGTCAAACCTAAAGGAAATCAGTCCTTAATATTCATTGAAAATCTTGATGCTGAAGCTGAAGTTCCTATAGTTTGGCCACCTGATGCAAAGAACTGACTCACTGGAAAAGACCCTGATGCTGGGAAAGACTGAAGGCATAAGGAGAAGAGGGCATAAAGGATGGGATGACTGGATGGCATCACCCACTCAATGGACATGGGTCAGAGTATACTCCAGAAGATGGTGAGGGACTAGGAAGCTTGGCATGGTGCAGTTTATGGAATCTCAAAGAGTCAGACATGACTTAGTGACTGAACCACTACAAACAATAGTTCTGCATATTCAACTACTTCCTAAGAGCTCAATGCTAAAACAAATGAGATGATTTTTCAAGTACTCATCAGTTTTCACTGAATCAGCAGTTCAGTTCAATTCAGTTCAGTCGCTCAGTCATGTCTGACTCTTTCCGACCTCATGAATCGCAGCACGCCAGGCCTCCCTGTCCATCACCAACTCCCGGAGTTTACTCAAACTCATGCCCATTGAGTCAGTGATGCCATCCAGCCATCTCATCCTCTGTTGTCCCCTTCTCCTCCTGCCCCCAATCCCTCTCAGCATCAGGGTCTTTTCCAATGAGTGAATCAGCACGCACCCACAAAACCAAAATCAGTATAGTTATCTGAACTATAGTTTTCTGTCCCTGATTGCTTCAAAAGTTTGGATAGTTCAAGTGTTTTAATAAATGGGTTTCTGCACATCACACATCATATTTTTAAGTTTTCAATGAAATATTCTTCAAGAATAAGATTCTTCATCAAAAGAGCATTCATCGCAGTGTTTATCACAAGAGCCAAGATATGGAAGCAACCTAACTGTCCCACCATGGATGTACAAAGAAAACATGGTCTTATGTATATGTATATGTACACACAGACACACGGCACACTGGAATATTATTCAACTATAAAAGAGAATTATCCTGTTGTTTGTGACTATATGGATGAATGAGGATAGTTTTATGCCGAGTAACATATCAGACACAGAAAGACAAATACTGTATGATCTCACTTATATGTAGAATCTAAAAAAGTCAAGCTCATAGAACCAGAGTAGACTAGTGGCTGTCAGAGTCTGGAGGATGGAAGAAATAGGCAGATGTTGGTCAAAGGGCATAAACTTTCAATTATACAAGTAGTAAGTTCTGAGGATCTAATGTATACCATAGTGATTACAGTAATAATACTGAATTTTATATTTGAAATTTGCTTAGAGAGTAAATCTTAAATGTTCTCACTATATACAAAGATATAAATGGTAATTATGTGAAGTGTTGGATGTCAAAATTAACTTGATGCTGGTAGGCATTTCACAATGTATACATCACTATGTTATATACCTTAAGAATATCATATTGTATAATACAATATAAATATAAAAAACTTTCATTTGTCAGTCATACCTCAATACAGTTGGAAAAGATTAATAAAGAATAATATATGGCATATTTTCATGAGGCTTAAAAGCTCATAAAACAAATTAATGATTAATGGATTTATAGCTCAGAGACATTTTCCTCAACTATATCATAGAAAACTAATTAAGATCATGGCATCCAGTCCCATCACTTTATGGCAAATAGATGGGGAAAAAATGGAAAGAGTGGCAGATTTTCTTTTCTTGGGCTCCAAAATCACTGTGGATATTGACTGCAGCCATGAACTTAAAAAATGCTTGCTCCTTGGAAGGAAAAAAAACAGTCAATCCTAAAGTAAATCAACCCTGCATATTCATTGGAAGGACTGATGCTGAAGCTGAAACTCCAATCCTCTGGCCACCTGATGCGAAGAGGCCACATGCTAGAAAAGACCCTGATGCTGGGAAAGACTGAAGGCAGGTGAAGAAGCGGTTAACAGAGGATGGGATGATTAGATGGCATCAGCAACTCAACGGACGTGAGTTTGAACAAACTCCAGTAGACAGTGAAGGATAGTGAAGCCTGGCGTGCTGCAGTCCATGGAGTCGTGAAGAGTCAGACGTGACTTAGTGTCTGAACAAAAACAATGTCACAGAAAGTTCAAGTAAGTCACCGTGATGGGGGAATTCAACAGTATTTTAAAACATTTTAAGGTAGGAACACAGAATTTTATAAATTTTACAGTCAGTATTTTGTATCTACCTCATAGTTTGCCATAAACATCAAGCCGTCTATTTGAACTCCTGAAAGCCAGAGTTATTATTTTTTTTATTAAACTCATTCCATATTTGCACGTTCTACAACATATTTTCACACACTTGCTCTCCCAAATGGTGTTGACCCCAAGAAGTGTACATGATAAAAAAATTTTTTTTCATATCTTTGTAAAGAAACATTCATTTATTTACAGTATCTTTGAAATCTGCCTGCATAAATGTTGCTGTTCTAGATTATAAATCTTGAGGTAATTCTGTGTCTTTTGAAGTACATTTTTAAAATCACATAGCACAGTATCAAATTCCAATGTTATAAAATACCTTCAGAAAAAATAGACTACTTTGTATTTCCAGCTATAAATGCCATACAAACATGAATAGAATTTAAATTGTTATGAAAATCCAAACTACCAATAATTAGACATAAAAATGTTAACATATGTGAGTTTATACATGCATAACTTTCCAATCTTTCCTGCATAACTCATATATCAAATAAATAAAAAACAACAAAAAGGAAAAAATTATTTCTTAGAGGGTTCTAGGGCACATTTTGCCTTTGAAAGGAAAATAAAGTTGGTTAATACTTTGGAACTATTTATTTTAAAACTAAATTATTAAATGAAATAGGGCAGCATTTATCATAAGAAATAACAAGTGACGATACAGTGGACAGGGTTATAAGTAAGTCTTCCCAGAAACCACAGGGACAGAGCATTTTGCTCTCAGTTTCCAGGTTACCATGGTGGGCTTATTTTGAAACAGAATTCTGATTGGTACTGATTCATGATGTCTATGCAAATTCCAAGTGATAAAACATGCAGCTGTTACTGTACAACTGTAGAAGTTGCAAAACACAGAAAATATCTAATGGAAAACCAATTTTATTTTTTGCTGAAGATAGCACTGAAATCATGAAAGTAGGAAGGACTTGAATACTAAATGATGTGTATAGAGGCAGCAGCTCTTTAATTTCAATATCTGGATTTTAGTTCACACCTGCTGTCTAGCAAGAAACTTCCTGAGAGTATTTAGGTTTCTAATGCTATTATTCTTTCTGTGTCATAGTAATGGGTACACGCTTCCCTTTAAATGTCTTTATTAAAATATATAACAACATTTTAAAGCACAGATACCATCTTATATATCCCTTATACTAATAAATTTCCAAATGCCTTGCCTTACCTTCTACCTGTTCATTTAAAAAATTTCCCTCCTTTTCTATCAGAATTTTGCCTTCTAAATCGAAAGCCATTCACATTAGCCTATATTTGTAAACCTAGCAGTTCCTACCACATATAGCAATATTCCTCAAAGTTAAGTCATTTGATAACCACCACACCTTTCTTTTTCCTATTCAGTTCAGTCGCTCAATCAAGTTCGATTCTTTGCAACCCCATGGACTGTAGCACGCCAGGCTTCCCTGTTCATCACCAACTCCCAGAGCTTGTTCAAACTTTTGTCCATTGAGTCAGTGATGCCATCCAACCATCTTATCCTCTGTCATCCCTTCTCCTCCCACCTTCAATCTTTCCCAGCTTCAGGGTCTTTTCTAGGGAGTCAGTTCTTCCCATCAGGTGGCCAAAGTATTGGGAGTTTCAGGTTCAGCATCATTCCTTTCAATGAATATTCAGGACTAATTTCCTTTAAGGTTGACTGGTTTGATCTCCGTGCAGTCCAAGGGACTTTCAAGAGTCTTCTCCAACAACACAGTTCAAAAGCATCAATTCTTTGGTGCTCAGCTTTCTTTACAGTCCAATTCTCACATTCATTGCTTTGACTAGATGGACCTTTTGTCGGCAAAGTAATGTCTCTGCTTTTTAATATGCTGTCTAGGTTGGTCATAGCTTTTCTTCCAAGGAGCAAGAGTCTTTTAATTTCATGGCTGCAGTCACCATCTGCAGTGATTCTGGAGCCAAAGAAAATAAAGTCTGTCACTGTTTCCATTGTTTCGCATCTATTTGCCATGAAGTGCTGGGACCGGATGCCATGATCTTAGTTTCTCAAATGTTGAGTTTTAAGTCAACTTTTTCCTGTACTATTATTTAATAGTTTTAAAAAATGAGCTTCCTTTTATAATGTAAGTAAATTTTGTGCCACTTGCATCACCGACTCGATGGGTATGAGTTTGAGTAAACTCTGGGAGTTTGTGATGGACAGGGAGGCCTGGTGTGCTGCAATTTGTGGGGTCACAAAGAGGTGGATACGACTGAACTGAACAGAACTGAACTGCACAAGGGAGTACAGCTCATCTTGCTTTCTCAGTCAGAAGTGAGGAGGTTATACGGAGATAACAAAAGAACCCCAAAATCAAGTGCCATAAACTAGGCTAATTTGCTGCTCATGCTACTGGTCCATCTGAGGTCAGTTGTGATTCAGCTCCACCTTTTCTCTACTCTGGGACCAAAGCTAATGGAAGACCTTCTATTCTGGGACACTGCCAACTTTACTGCAGAGGGAAAAGAGGATATGGCCAATCCTTTTTCTTAAAGTTTTAGTTTAGAAGTGACATAGATTGGTTCCACTTCCAGTTCCTTGGCCAGAGCAAGTCATGTGGATAAGACTGAATGGGCCATGGACATCTAATCCTTCCCAAGACAGTACAGCAGATATTTTGAACAATAATACATTCAAACCCACTTGTCATGAACAGAAGATAATTAAAGTAAAAATGGAATAAAAAAGACAATGGTATTAATTTCCAGTTAGATGATGTTTCCTTCCAAGTGTTAAAATCATAGCATGGTAAATTATGTCAGCTGGAACTTCCCTTGTGGTCCAGAGTCTGTGCTCCCAATGCAGGCGCCTGGGTTTGATCCCTGATCAGGGAACAAGATCCTTGTCGCAACTAAGTGTTTGCAAGCCACAACTAAAGATTTTCCATGCTGGAATGAAGATCGAGGATTCTGTGACATAACTGAAACTGCTAAGCCAAATAAATAAATATTAAAAAATAATGCTAACTGATTTTCTTAATATATTTTAAGGAGAATTGTATCTCTCTATATAGTACGATATCATGCCCTATCTAATTATTACATAAAATCACTCGCCTAAAATCATTCTGTTCAGTCGCTGAGTTGTGTCTGACTTTTTGCGACCCCCTGGAATGCCGTATGCCAGGCTTCCCTGTCCTTCACCAATCTGCCCGAGTTTGTTCAAACTCTTGTTTGTTGAGTCAGTGATGCCATCCAACCAATCGTCCTTTGTTGTCTCCTTCTCCTCCTGCCTTTAATCTTTCCCAGCATCAGTGTCATTACCAGTATGAAAATACATCTACAAAAGTCAAATCTAAACAAAGCTCTCTGAAACTGTGATCGAAGCACATGCAATTCATGTCTTGAGCCTTATCCTCATATAAAAAGTCCTACAGTTTTCTTCAGTGAGAAAAAAACTCACAGACTACTTTTCACATGATATAAACTGAAGAACAATTTCAGTGACTAAAAATGGAAGGTTTTGGCCTCAGATGAAGGACAGTCAAAACATTATGAACATTACTATTTTCTTATATATAAAACTGTTAAATTGTGTTTATTATAATTAATTGTCAACCAAGAAATTGGACAGACTAACATAGAGGAGGGAGATAAGTTATTTTTTTCTGATTTGCACACTTTGCAACATAAATAGCATCAGAATCTGTAATATAGATAGTCACTAAATCCAGGAGAGACTTAGCTTCTGGACATGAAAAAAGAAGAGCCAAGAGGCATACAATCTCTGAAATGATTTATGGATAGATAAAACTTAGAAACATACAGTATACAACTACAGATCTTAAAGGGATTAATCTAGCATAATGACTATTATTCAAGCAAAAGCATTAAAAAATGTAGCTTAAAGAGGGAAACTGTGAGGCTGTCATCACTCTGATAACAAAACCAGACAAAGATATCACACACACACACACACAATTGTAGGCCAACATCACATATGAACCTAGATGCAAAAATCCTCAACAAAATGCTAACAAACCTAACATGAAAGTGAAAGTTACTCAGTTGTATCTGACTCTTTGCAACCCCATGGACTATATAGTCCATGGAATTCTCCCGGCCAGAATGCTGGTGTGGGTAGCCATTCCCTTCTCAAGGGGATCTTCCCAACCCAGGAATCGTACCCAGGTCACCCTCATTGCAGGAGGATTCTTTACCAGCTGAGCCACAAGGGAAGCTCAAGAATACTGGAGTGGGTAGCCTATCCCTTCTCTAGTGGATTTCCCTGACCCAGGAATTGAACTTAGGTCTCCTGCATTGCAGGTGGATTCTTTACCAGCTGAGCTACCAGGGAAGCCATAAGGTAGCAACATATTAAAAGGATCATATACCATGATCGAGTGGGATTTATCCCAGGGATTAAAGTACTTTTCAATATCCACAAATCAGTTAATGTGATAAAATGAAAAAAAACCATATAATCATTTTATTATACGCAGAAAAAGATTTTCATAAAATTCAACATCTCTTGATGGCAAAAACTCTCTAGGAACTGGGCATAAAATATACAGACTATATCTCAACATAATAAAGGCCATGTATGATAAACCCACAGTTAACATCACAGTCAGTGGTAAAGAGGTGAAAGCATTCACTCTAAGGACGGGAACAAGACAAAGATGTCAACTCTCACATAGTTTTAGAACTCCTAGGCACAGCAATCAAGAGTAGAAAAAACTAAATAAAAGGAATTCAAATTGAAAAGGGAGATGTAAAACTGTAACTATCTGCAGATGACATGATATTATAGATAGATTATACATGATTTGGCCACCTCATGCAAAGAGTTGACTCATTGGAAAAGACCCTGATGCTGGGAGGGATTGGGGGCAGGAGGAGAAGTGGACGACAGAGGATGAGATGGCTGGATGGCATCACCGATTCGATGGACATGAGTTTGAGTAAACTCTGGGAGTTGGTGATGGACAGGGAGGCCTGGCATGCTACGATTCATGGGGTTGCAAAGAGTTGGACACGACTGAGCAACTGAACTGAACTGAACTGAACTGATACATGATTTTATACATATTATACATAGAAAATTCTAAAGGTGGCAGCAAAAAACTACCACAGCTCATCAATGAATCAGATAAAATTTTAGAGTACAAAATTAATATACAATATGGTACATTTCTATATACTATGTATTTCTATATGTATATTTCTATACGTATTTCTGGGGCTTCTCAGGTAGCCTAGTGGGTAAAGAATCCTCCTGCCAATGCAGGAGATACAGGAGATTTGCATTCAATCCCTGGGTTGGGAAGATCCCCCGGAGGATAGCATAGCAAGCCACTCCAGTATTTTTGCTTGAAGAATCCTGTGGACCGTGGAGCCTGGTGGGCTGCAGTCCACAGGGCTGTGAAGAGTCAGACATGACTGGAGCGACTGAGCAGGCATATTTCTATTCTTGGATTGGATGAATGAATATTGTTAAAATCGCCATACTGCCCAAGGCAATCTAGAGATCCAGTGCAATCCAAACTAAATTATCAATGGCATTTTTCACAGAAAAGGAGAAAAAATTTTTTAATTTGTATGGAAACACAAAAGATATCAAAGTTAAAGCAATCTTAAGAAAGAAGAAAGGGGCTGGATGAATCAAGCTCTCTGACTTCAGACTATACTACAAAGCTACAATCCTCAAAATAGCATGGCACTGGCACAAAAACAAACACAAAAATCAATGGAACAGTATAGAAAGCATAGATATAAATCCAAGGACTTAAGGTCAATTAATATACAACAAATGAGGCAAGAGCACACACTGGAGAAAAGAAAGTCTCGTCAATACGTGGTGCTGGGAAAAATGGACAGCTACGTTTAAAGAATGAAATTAGAACATTCTCCAACACTGTACACCAAAATAAACTCAAAATAGATTAAAGACCTAAATGTAAGACCAGATACTTTTAAACTCCTAGAGGAAAACAAAGGCAGGACACTGTTTGACATAAATTGCAGGAATATTTTCTTTGGCTCTGTCTCCTAGAGCAAAGGAAAAATAATAAACAAAAATAAACAAATGGGATCTAATTAAACCTAAAAACTTTTGCACAGTAAAGGAAACCACAAATAAAACAAAAAGATAATCTATGTAGTGGGAGAAAATATTTGCAAATGATGCAACTGATGAAGGATTAATTTTAAAAATATACAAACATCTCATATAGCTACATAACACCAAAACAAGCAACCCAAACAAAAAATGGGCAGAAGACTTAAACAGACATTTCTCCAAGGAAGACATACAGATGGGTAATAGGCACATGAAAATATGCTCAACATTTCTAATTATTTGAGAAATGCAAACCAAACCACAATGAGGTATCACCTCACACTAGTCAGAAGAGCCATCATTAAAAATCTACAAATAATAAATGTTGGTGAGGGTGTGGAGAAAAGGTAACCTTCCTACACTGTTGGTGGGAATATAAATTGGTGCAAACATTATGGAGAACAGTACAGAAGTTGTTTAAAAAACTAAAAATAGAGTTAACGTATAATACAATACTCCCACTCCTGGGCATACGTCTGCAGAAAATTCAAATTCAAGAAGATAAGTTCACCTCAATGTTCATAGAAGCACTAGTCACAATAGACAATACTAGAAGCAACCTAAATGGCCACTAAGAGATGAATGGATAAAGAAGATGTGGTGTATATACACAATGGAATGCTACTCAGCCATGAAAAAAGAATGAAATAATTCCATTTGCAGCAATATGGGTGGCCCCAGAGACTACCAAACTAAATGAACTATGTCAGACAAAGACAAATATCATACAATATCACATTTATGTGAAATCTAAAAAAGTGATACACATGAACTTATTTACAAAGCAGAAACAGACTCACAGACTTAGAGAATGAACTTTTGATGGGGATAAGAGAGAGTAAGGGAGTTTGGGATGGACATGTTCACACTATTATATTTAAAATAGATAACCAAAATGACCTGCTGTATAGCATATGGAACTCTGCTCAATGTGGCAGAGCTGGATAGGAGGAGAGTTTGGGGGAGAATGGACACATGTACATATATAGCTGAGTCCCTCTGCTGTTCATCTGAAAATATCACATTGTTTGTTAATCAGCTATACCTCAATACAGAATAAAAAGTTTAAATAAAAAACAGAAAGAGACGTGCATATGCAGAAAACAAACTATGGCTACCAAAGGGGAAAGGAGTTGGAGAGAGAAATATGGAATCTGAGATTAACAGATACAGACTACTATATGTAAAACATAAACAACAAGACCTATTATACAGCTCAGGGAACATATTCTGTATCTTGCAATAACTTAAAATGGAAAGAATCTGAAAAATAATATATGTGTGTGTGTGTGTGTACACATAATTGAGTCACTTTGCTCTACACCTTAAAGATTATAAATCAATAAAAAATTAAAAATTATAAAAACCAAAATTGACTAAAGAATTCTATATTAGATTCTTTGTTACTTCTCTTGATACAAAATAAATGCTAGGAAAAATTAATATTGAACTATATTGTTATTAGTTTAGGAGCACAGCATGAATATTTTAAATCCTTAATATGAATAACTAACACAAATATCAATCTTGTACATGAGATACTGTATAGCTTGTTTCTGTCCTTTTTTGGGCCCATCCTTGTCTGAAATATTCCCTGATATCTCCAATTTTCTTGAAGAGATCTTTAGTCCTTCCCATTCTATTGATTTTTCCTATAAAGTACAAAAAGAGTAACGATCTAACAGAAGCAGAAGAAATTAAGAAGTGGCAAGAATACATAGAAGACTATTCAAAAAGGTTTTAATGATCCAAATAACCATGGTGATATGGTCATTTACCTAGAATGGACATTCTGAAGTATGAAGTCAAGAGGGCCTTGGGAAGCATTACTGTGAACAAAGGTATTGGAAGTGGTGGCATTCCAGCTGAGCTACTTAAAATCCTAAAATATGAAGCTGTTAAAGTGCTGCACTCAATATGCCAGCAAATGTGGAAAACTCAGCAGTGGCCACAGGACTGGAAAAGTCAGTTTTCATTCCTATCCCAAGAAAGGGCAATGCCAAAGAATTTTCAAACTACCACACAATTGTGCTCATTTCACATGCCAGTTCAGTAAAGCTCAAAATCCTTTAAGCCAGGCTTTAGCAATATGTGAACTGAGAACTTCCAGATGCATAGTTGAGTTTAGAAAAGGCAGAGAAAGAGAGATCAAATTGCCAACATCTGTTGGATCAGACAGATAAAGGGAATTCTAGGAAAAACATCTACTTCTGCTTCATGGACTACACAGAAATCTTTGACTGTGTGGATCACAACGAATTGTGGAAAATTCTTTAAGAGATGGGAGTACCAGACCACCTTACTTGTTTCCTGAGAAACCTGTACGTGCGTCAGGAAGCAATAGTTAGTACTGGACATGGAACAATGGACTGGTTCTGAATTGGGAAAGGAGTACGTCAAAGCTGCATATTGGCACCCTACTTATTTAACTTCTTTGCAGAGTACATCACGAGAAATGCCAGATTGGATGAATCACAAGCTGGAATCTAGAAATATCAACAGTGTCAGAAATGTAGATGATATCACTCTGCTGGCAGAAAGTGAAGAGGAACTGAAGAGCCTCTTGATGAGGGTAAAAGAGAAGAGTGAAAAGAATGACTTGAAACTCAGCATTAAAAAACCAAGGTTGGGGTATCCAGTCCCATCACTTTATGGCAAACAAAAGGGGAAAAAGCAGAAGCAGTGACAGATTTTCTTTTCTTGTGCTCCAAAATCACTGCAGACGGTGCCCGCAGTCATGAAATTAAAAGATACTTGCTCCTTGGAAGGAAAACTATGATAAACCTAGACACCATATTAAAAAGTAGAGATAGCACTTTGCTCGCAAAGGTATGTATCTCCAAAGCTATAATTTTTCCAGTGGTCATGTATGATTGTGAGAACTGGACCATAAAGAAGGCTGAGTGCAAAACAATTGATGCTTTTGAACTGTGGTATTGGAGAAGACTCCTGAGAGTCCCTTGGACAGCAAGGAGATCAAACAAGTCAATTCAAAGGAAATCAGCCCTGAATATTCAATGGAAGGACTGATGCTGAAAGTGAAGTTCCAATACTTTGGCCAACTGATGCGAAGCGCCAACCCATTGGAAAAGACCCTGAGGCTAGGAAAGACTGGAGGCAAAATGAGAAGGGGGCAGCAGTTGGTCAGATAACATCACTGACTTAATGGACATGAATTTGGGCGAACTCCAGGAGATAGTGGAGGATAGGAGAGCCTGGTGTGTCCATGGGGTCACAATGAGTTGGATCTGACTTAGTGACTAAACAACAACAACATATTTTGTTAATGATAAAATAAATTCCTGTTTCTAAAGGCAAAACTGATAAATGTCTTTACAAATTAAAACACAAAAGGTGATAAAGGGGAAACTTCCTTTTGCTATTTGGTCTACCTTCCATAGTATTATATACTGTCACCATAGAAATATTGCTTCCCTAGTATACCAATGAATGTTTCAAGGAAATGTGCTGAATGTTTCTTCCAATAATTATCAAACACATACATTACCATGAGTAAAACAGCTTATGGGAAGTTGCTATATAATGCAGTGAGTTCAGCCTGGTGCTCTGTGATGGCTTAGAGGGTGAGATGTGCGGGTGGGAGGAAGGCAGAAGATGGAGCGGATATATGCATAGCTGATTATGTGCAGCTGATTCGTGCTGCTGCATGGCAGAAACGAACACAACTCTGTAAAGCAATTAGCCTCCAATTCAAAAAAAAGCATTTTTTCATGTAGTATGCTACAAGTAATGCGTAGTATGCATATCAGCAGTACATGATTTTTATTTTTCACAACTTTCTGAGTGTTTTAATGAGTACCAGGTAAACATTTAACATTGTTTATTAAAACCATATCACTCCCATTTTTCCTTTAGAGGTTTCCTTTCTTGGAAATAAGTAAGAATGTAGACAATATCACTAAAATAAAATAAAATGATGGGAACGTTGTATTCTCTCATTTGGAACTCTGGTACTTTCAAACCCTTATATAAGTTCTGGTGCTGGCAGCCTTTTTTTTTTTTTTTAATAATTATTGACTGAATTGTCTGGTAAGGCATTGAGGGATTTAAAATAGGGTAGGATATGAACAATGGAATTTATAATCTAACAGAAAATATACATCCAAACTCAAATCACTATTGTGTAACACAATATCATATGTTAGACTGTTAAGTACTAGAGGAAAACAGGGGATATAATAAGCATTGTTCTCAGGGGCTAATCAAAGAGAATGCAAGGAAAAAAGTGATATCTGATCTAGGCAAAAATTCATCCGTAGAAGTCAGAGGCAGAGATTCAAAAGAGAGAGGAGGATAAATCCCAGGCAGAAAGCACAGAATGAGGAAAGGCAAAGAAATGGGAAATCATAATGGATATTAGGGTGATAGCAGGGGGTTTTGACTGACTAGAATTCTATATGGAAGAGAGAAAATATGGCTGGGAAAACAGACTGGGTGTTGTATCAGAGTGCAGCTTTGAGAAAAGTATCTGCAGAATGAATACAATAAACCAGGAATCAGCGTAAATGAGAACAATGAATTGCCAAATAAGGATTTATCCAGCTATTCTGATGTATCTAATTACAGAGTGAACATGTTATATTACAGGAAACAAACACTGAATCAGCACATTAAGAAAGCATCCCTAATTAGCAATAGTTTTAAAGAATCAGGATGTTTGCAGTTCCAGAATAGATTATTTATATTTTTGTATATAGAAAGCCAGGAGAAAAGGAGGTGGATGAATAGACATAGACAAATAAATAGAAAGTACTCCAATGTACTTACCTGTTAGGAAGTGCTTATTCTAATCTAGAAAATGTGGCACTGACAAATATAAGAAAAAATAAAATGAGTGCAGGATATTTACTACTTACATGTGTGCAGAACATACATTTTTACATTTTTTCAGAAATTCTCATTTAAAGTTCATAAAAACCATACTGTTCTGGAAAAAGGAAACTCTCCAACACTGTTGTCGGATGTGTAAATTGGTGCAGGCACTGTGGAAAACTGTACGGAGGAGCCTCAAAAAAGTAAAAATAGAATTACCATATGACCCAGCAATCTCATTCCTGGGTATATATCCAGAAAAAATGAAAACTCTAACTCAAAAAGATATATGTACCCTAGTGTTCAAAGCAGAACTATTTATAATAGTTAAAAGACACAGAAGTAACCAAATGTCCATTAACAGATGAATGGATAGAGAAGTGTTTTATATATTTATGCACACATACGTATATATACAATGGAATACTATGTTATACTGTATATTGGAATTAACAGACACAAACTACTATACATAAAATAGATTGACAACAAGGATTTACTGTATAGCACAGTGAATAATATTCAATATCTTAAATAACCTATAATGGAATGTTATCTGAAAAAAATAACTATCACTATGCTATACATCTTGAAAGAATACAGTATTGTAAATCAACTATACTTTGATGAAAACAAACAAACACCATATTTGCTCAACAAAGCAATAATATTATTCCCATTTTACAGATGAAGACTGGGCTCAGAAAGGCCCAGGTTGTTCCAGTGCCACTTATGAGGTAAATGATAAAAGCTCATATATGAAACTGACTAAAAAAATGTGCATCTTCCTCCTACCCAGTTGCTGCTCCCCTAAAAGCAATGGACTTACTGTCTTTTTGATTTTTGAGAAAGTAATTCAGACCCTCTAAGCCTCACTGAGTTCATCAGTACAGCAGGAACAAAAATCACACTTCATAGAGGTATTGAGTTGGTCCTGGAAATGTACATTTTTTCCCCCAGAAAACTGTCTATTTTATCTGTTTTCAAATGTACTAGACATTATTGATAATAGTCTCTTAAGATTTTTAAATCGTTACTATTTTATAATGCTCTTTTTTCTCATTTTAATTTTATCTGTGCCTTCTCTCTGTTCTTAACCTGTATTGCCAGAGGTTTCACCATTAAATTTGTCTTCTCTAAGAAGCAACTTTTGATTCTCACTAGTATTGTTTTGCTTTGCATTACTTTTTCCTCTTTTAATTTCTATTCTCTGCTTACTTTACGAGCTCACTTTGTATTCTAGCTCTTATTTCTTAAGGATCTTGTTAGTTACTAATTTCAATGTCTTGGTTTCCATTATGATTTCTTCTTAACCCGTTCATTAATTTGAAATTTATTAAAGTTTTCAGATTAAATTAGAAGGGGTGATAAATATCTTTCTATTGCTTTGCAGTGTTACCAGTGCATTTTGGTTAGAAAAGACATTTTGCACAATACTGATTATCTGGATTTACTTAGAATTTATTGGAATTCACATTTACATAAATTTATTCTTTGTGTTTGAAAATGGTAAATTTTCATAAGTACTCTATGTTTGCTTGAAAAGAATGAAATTCTCTATGTGTTAGGTTCATTATTTAACTCTTAAGTCAAACTTGTTAATATTAAGCTTTCCGAATTCTATAATCTCTGCTATTTTTTTGTCATCTTGATTGTCCACTTAGCTAATTTTTTTCTATTCCTTTATTTCCACTTTTCTGTGACTGCCTCTTGTAAACAGCATATAACTGTATTAAAAAAAAAAATCCAATGTGAAGAGCTTTGTCTTTAATGAAAGTGAAAGTTGCTTAGTCGTGTCCAACTCTTTGCAACCCCATGGACTAAACAGTCCATGGAATTCTCTAGGCCAGAATACTGGAGTAGGTGGCCTTTCCCTTCTCCAGGGGATCTTCCCAACCCAGGGATTGAACCCAGGTCTCCCACGTTGCAAGTGATTCTTTGCCAGCTGAGTCACAAGGGAAGCCCAAGAATACTGGAGCGGGGAGCCTATCCCTTCTCCAGGGGAGCTTCCCGACCCAGGAATCGAACTGGGTTCTCCTGCATTGCAGGTGGACTCTTTACCAACTGAGCTATCCAGGAAGCCTTTGTCTTTAATAGGTATGTTTGGTGGTGGTTTAGTCGCTAAGTCGTGTCCGACTCTTGGGACCACATGGACTGTAGCCTGCCAGGCTCCTCTGTCCATGGGATTTTCCAGGCAAGAATACTGCAGTGGATTGCCATTTCCTTCTCCAGGAGATCTTCCTGACCCAGGAATTGAACCTGGGTCTCCTGAATTGCTGGCAGATCCTTTACTGACTGAGCTATTAAGGAAACCCAATAGGCATGTTTAACTCAGTTATTTTTACTGTAATAACAGGTACATTTATATGTAACTAATTTTGCTGCTTTTTTTTCTGTGTGTTTTCTCTTAACTGTTTTTTTATTCATTCTGTAATTTCCCCCTTTTCTTGTTTCTGTTAGTTTGATTTTCTTGGTTTTCACTCTGTGCTTATATATATCTTTAAGAGATTACACTTATATTTTTAATACCTATATTTGACACGTTGCAAAACTAATTATAATCTCCATTTCTTTCTGGAAACAAAAGAATGTAGACGGTTTCTCCCCCAAAGTTCCCATACTACTTTCCAAGTATTTTTTTTTTTTTTTACAAAATTCACCTAAGTATAACATGTGTCATATATATATATGTGTGTGTGTGTGTCTTTGCACATAAATATGTATACATATACAGACACATACATGCTGCTGCTGCTAAATCGCTTCAGTCGTGTCCGATTCTGTGCGCCCCCAGAGACGGCAGCCCACCAGGCTCCGCCGTCCCTGGGATTCTCCAGGCAAGAACACTGGAGTGCGTTGCCATTTCCTTCTCCAATGCATGAAAGTGAAACGTGAAATTGAAGTCGCTCAGTCGTGTCCGACTCTGAGCAACCCCATGGACTGCAGCCCACCAGGCTCCTCCGTCCATGGGGTTTTCCAGGCAAGAGTACTGGAGTGGGGTGCCATTCCCTTCTCCTACAGATACATACATACACAAATACATATACATTGTGCAAATTATAAGTGTGCAACTTTCAGTATAATTAAAAATTATACTATTTCCTTTTTTTCTTCTTTTAAACATTATTTTAAAGTCTCTTAAATTTTTTTGGTAATATAAGCTTCTTTTTGGGTTCATTCTTCTGTCTGTCGGTCACACGTGGTAGCTTTCTTCCATAAATTGATATAGTTTAACACTTTTTACTGCTACCTCATATTTGCTTTTGATGGAAGTTTCATGTGTCCTGGGTTCTGATGACTGCAGGTTTGCTGAGTTAGCTTTATGGATGTCTCCAGTTTGGGACCCACATTTTTATTTTTTACTATTCATGTTTCTCAACTGATGGTTCCCTTCACAAAGGGAGTATGAAATTAGAAGCCATACTTCCCTATAGTAAAGGCTTCTGGTTTTGCTTCCTCATGTGTGACACTGTTTCAATTCAAGCTCCCAAGTGGGTCACAGAGAATTTTGCCCAGCATAGCCCAACAGATTTTCTTGTCTCTGTTTCAGAGCTTAGGTGGCCCATCACAGCTCTAGAGGCAAGACTTGGGGTTTTGTCTTCTTAGCACCTAAAGCACCAGCCTCTCACCCTTTAGACTGACTTCTGTTCTGATAGTCTTGTGTGCTGTTGGGCTTCCACATGGGCTTTTGCTGCTCTCATGCTCACTGGTAGCATTTGGGCATTTCTCTCAAGTTCAGCTGTGAATTAAACCTATATTTGCCTCTGTGTGGGATGCATGTGGGAGATGCAGAGGATGATGGGCAGGAGGAAAGATTTTCTATTAGTGCAGCGTACTGAATTTTCTAGAACTATATTAAATGATTTTAACATGGGTTTCCTTTTTAAAATTTTTTAATTGTAAAATACACATTATACAAAATTTACTGTCTTAATTAGCCATTTAAATTTTTAATCATTTTAAACTGTATAGTTCAGCAGTAAGTATATTCACCTAATTCTGTAAGCAATCTCCAAAACTCATTCTATTTTCCAAAACTGAAACCCCATAACCATTAAACAACAACTCCCTATTTCCTTCTACCCTCTGCTTGTGGCAAACACTATTCTTCATTCTTCCTCTATAAACTTGAGTACTCTAGGTATCTCATGTTAATGGAGTCATTTGGTATTTGCTCATTTCACTCATCATCTCGTATTCAAGGCTTATTCTTGTTGTAGTAGCCAGAATCTCTTTTCTTTAAATATGTATAATTGTATGTATATACAGTTTGCTTATCCATTTGTCTGTCAAGTAGCATTTGAGTCGCTTCCAGCTTCTAGCTATTGTGAACAATGCTGCTGTGAATACGGTATTCAAATAAAACTTCAAGACCTTATTTTCAATGCTTTTGGATGTATACCTAAAGTGGAGTTATTAGATGACATATAATTCTATCTTAAAATTATGTAAAAACTGCCACACTGTTTTCCATAGTGGCTGCACCATTTTATATTCCTATCTACAGTGCATACAGTTTCCAATTTTTCCACATCTTCCACAACAATTATTGTTTTATTTTTATTATTTGTTTTTTATCCTAAGGCGTCAGAGGTAATACCTCATTGCAGTTTTGACTTGCATTTCCCTAATAATCAGTGCTGCTGGACAGTTTTCCATGAGCTTTGTCATGTGCATATCTTTTTTAGAGAACAAGGATGAACAGAAAACTTTTTGATTGAAATATAAAAGGCTTTCCCGGTGGCTCAGTGATAAAGAATCCATCTGCAATGAGGAGATGCAGGAGACGTGGATTCAATCCCTGAGTTGGGAAGATCCCCTAGAGGAGGGTCTGGCGACTCATGCCAATATTCTTGCTTAGAGAATCTCATGCAAAGAGGAGCCTGGCAGGCTACATACAGTCCATAGGGTCGCAAAGACTTGGACAAGATTGAAGCAACCGAGCACATGAGCTCACAGAGAAAAGCATACTGATTGACAAAGTTTTATTTCAAATTAATTGTAGTTAATTATATGGACAAATGTTTTTCATTATGTTGAGATAAATATCAGCATACTACCTTCATCATGAATAGTTTTACCCTTCTACCTGGTGTTTTTCAGGAAATAGCTACAACTAGAGATTCTTTGCAGCTGAAGACAGAGAAGCTCTCTACACTCAGCAAAAACAAGACCTGGAGCTGACTGCGGCTCAGATGATCAGCTCTTATTGCAAAATTCAGGCTTAAACTGAGGAAAGTAGGGAAAACCATTAGGCAATTCAAGTATGACATAAATCAAATCCCTTATGATTATACAGTGGAGATGATGCATAGATTCCAGGGATTAGATCTGATAAGACAGAATGCCTGAAAAACTATGGATGGAGGTTTGTAACATTGTACAGAAGGCAGTGGCCAAAACCATCCCCATGAAAAAAATATGCAAGAGGCCTTCTTATGTGAACACTGCAAAGAAATAGAGGAAAACAACAGAATGGGAATGAAAAGAGATCTCTTCAAGAAAATTGAAGATAACAAGGGAATATTTCTTGCAAGGATGGGTACAATAAAGGACAGAAAAGGCAAGGATCTAACAGAAGCAGAAAAGATTAAGAAGAGGTGGCAAGAATACACAAAAGAACTATTCAAAAAAGGTCTGAATGACTCGGATAACCATGATGGTTTGGTCACTCACTTAGCCAGACAACCTGGAGTGTGAAGTCAAGTGGGCCTTATAAGGATTACTATGAACAAAGCTAGTGGAGGTGATGGTATTCCACTTAAGCTAATTCAAATCCTAAAAGATGATGCAATTAAAGTGCTCCACTCAATATGCCAGCAAATTTGGAAAACAGCAGTGGCCATAGGACTGGAAAAGGCCAGTTTTCATTCCATCCCCAAAGAAGGGCAATGCCAAAGAATGCTCAAATTATTATAAAGTTGTGTTCATTTCACATGCTAGCAAGGTAATGCTCAAAATCCTTCAAGCTAGTCTTGAAGTATGTGAAGTCTTGAAGTACATGAACGGAGAACTCCAATACTTTGGCCAACTGATGTGAAGAGCCGACTCACTGGAAAAGAGCCTGATGCTGGGAAAGATAGAAGACAACAGGCGAAGAGGGCAGCAGAGGATGAGATGGTTTCATGGCATCATCGACACAATGGACATGAGTCTGAGCAAACTCTGAAAGATAGTGAAGGACAGGGAAGCCTGGCGTGCTGCAGTCCATGGGGTCGCAAAGCATCACACATGACTTGGCAACTGAACAACAACAACAGAGATCTGTGGTTATGTCACTGAATTGCCTCAATACTTGACCCTAAAACATCTATAAATAGTATATCTCGAATAGGAATCCAAGGTAAAGGTAGATTTTTCCCTGAAAATTTCATTCTAGGTAATTGCATAAAACCTATCAACAAAATAAACAAAAATATAATGAATGCTATTTTACCTACAATTGGAGAATCTGTTGCAGTAAATCTTTCATGGTGAATACATCCTGCATTTTTTGTTTTCTTTGTAGGATAGATTGAGGCAACCCAGCATGGTGACTAAGCTAAGAGGAAGATTGCTGCTCAGCGCAGAGAAGAGTGAGAAAATCTGTTTTCCTTCCGAGGTGGGAGGTAAGGAGTTTTAGGTTATTATTGTATTAATAAGAATATTCCACAAGCATAAAAATTTCTTGTATAGTTTGTTTAGTTCTTTGTATTTTTCCTACTTGGGTCTTAGCTATTTTCACTTTTCTCTAGTAGTGGGTGTAGCCCAGGAATAATGGTACAAAAATACAAATAAACTCTAAAAAATAGGTGTAAATAAAAGAAGTAATACACATTTCTATTAAAAAGTTGTAAAATTTGTTAGCTGCAAAAAGAATAAAATTATTTTGAGACTACTGACCTATAGACCTTCCTATGAGAAAGAGATAAACATAATTTTAGTATCCCCATAAGTTTTTAAATTAATTCTATGAAGTATAGGAAACTACATACACAGATTTCAAATTGTTCATAATTCTTGATTAGAAACTTTCAGGCTTCTTCTATTGAAAAAAATCAAAAGGATTAAAACTGTAAAGTATTACATTCAGAAATAATTAATCAATTAACTTCCTAATAAAGCTTGACTAATGAAAAGATACATTAGGTGTTTTTAAAAGAAGCTCTTTCACGTTTTCATTTTAAGTTAACAACTGTATTTCTTTTACATATTCCCTTTTAATCAGTGTATTTAAAATGTGATCTGAATTTTCACTCAATGTCACATAATTTACTACTACTACTTTGGAATAATCCCATAATAAAATGATTAATGACAACAGCACAAGTATTAATAATGATACATTATACTTTCTGGCTCCTAGGAGATACAAGCCCTTTATTACAGATTTCGTTGCTTTCCCCAGTATTAGGAGGCAGACAGTATGAAAGCATAGTAATCTTTTTTTGAGAATTTAAAACACAAAAGCCGTGTCAAATAATATTTACATGTTTCTGTATTCATGAATATGAGTGTTAGTTCATAAATATGGGATATTTGTTCTATACAAACGTTTCATTTATGTGCCCACTCTAAACCAATGGGATCTGTCAAAAAGAGAAAGGTTCACAGTTTCTCATACACACCCATAATTACCAACTTTATCCTTATTTTGTTTAATTTCTCTGACTTCCAGGAACATACAATATGAATTAAAGAATTTAAAATGATAGTAATTTATTGTGACTTCACAATTTTCTGTCTTTCACTTAAGTTTTGGAGTTTGGAAATTATTGGTATAATTAAAAAATACCCAGTGGGAGAAACTACCTGGTAATATTTAGTGATACTTCCCTCAAGGTCCAGACTCCTGTAGCTTATTAGAACAGAGCTGGGTATGGAATTTGGATTTCCTGAAGTCTAGGCTTGAGTTTATATGCTAAGTTTGTGAAGCATACAGTTGCAATATTTCCACCCACTCTCATCAGAATATGCTGCAAAGTAATGTAGTTATAAAGAACAAAGATTCTTTAAAAGAAGATCAATTTAAAAGAAGTAGAGTGTATAAGCGCAGTCATTCTGTAAGTTTAAAAATAAGTCTCTAGCTGAAATTTTATTGTATATTTTTATGGTATGTAAAGAGCAACATACCTGCCCCAGGCCGCCTCATTTGTGGATGCTTTATTAACTGGAACACAGGAGGAGTCAATGACGGTTGATTTATTCATCTGATAACAGAACCCGCAGTCTGGATCCAACATACATTCGTTACAGTAACTGTAAAATGAAACAAGTTGTAGTGGTGTTAACAGAGACAGCTGACGCTCAGCACACACTGTATTCTATTTGCTCCCCTGCATTTTCCACTCTACTCTGGTAAAGCTCGGGGCCATGTGACTCGGTTTGGCTCTGGCAAATAACTTGTGATAAGGCAGGTGAGAAATGGCTGATTTCTTCCATCTCTACCTACTCTGGATGTAGCATCTTTGGAAACCACTTTGAAATGGAGGTGGACTGGATGTACAATATTGGATGTAGAAGAACTCCAGTCTGCCAGCAACAAATATACTTTGCTTTCCTAAGCCACTGAGATTTGTTGCCGGAGCACAGACTTGTTCATTTTGAACCAGCTACCTGGTTCCAAACTGTACCAAAGCATTTACTTCTCTTAAATGTTTCCATCATGTACCATATCTTTTTTAAAAAAATGGAATTTTTTCCTAATATAGTTCATGAAATAGAAAATTCAAAGAATGATTCATCTAGAGGAAAAAGTTAAAAAATAAAAATGCCACCGCCCTAAGAATGGCCAGAGTTAACATCCTGGGGGATACTTGTACTTTTAATAAATATATATTGAAAACCAACTATGTTGTATGCTTAATTAAAAGAAGTTGTAACCTTTAAAAACTGCATAAATTTTTCTGAAAAAGAGAAAAGAAAAAAGGTTGGTAAAGGGGAAAAGGCTAACTTTTCTCATCCACTGGTTGGATTCCAGACCCATTACCAACCAATCATTGCTCACCTAACAGCAATATCCTAACTTCAGGAAAATTTTAAAGAGGCAAAATCCTTTAGAGGGGAGGATTTTCCAACATAAGCCAACAGTGTGCTTGCAGAATGAGTTTTCTCACTGTCATACTATTTGCCAGACAAACCTGGAACACGTTATACACAGTTGTCACATACAAGGTATGGAGACCCTAAGATGAATAAGTTAAAGTCCCTGCTCTGCTCCTTGGTAGATAAAAGGAAAGGATAAGAAATAGCTATACCTGTTAATGATGATGATATGAAAGAACACAGAAATACTCTAAGGACAGAGACCTGATTATTTGCCTGTAAGAATGGGGGATAATTTCAGAGATGATATTTGAGATGGATCATAAGAGAAATTTACCAGGGAAAGAAGTAGAGAGAAGAGCATTTCAGGGAACAACTTATTACATAGTTAAAGATAAGTCAGTACAGACTTATTAAATATCTACTTTGTATAAGTAATTACACAGTGGCGTGTGGGAGAGAAATAGAGTAAGAACTAACGCAAGCTATCTGAAAAAGACATGAATCATCAAAATCAAAATACTTCTTTGATGCATTTAGCTAAATGCAAAAGACTGGCATTGTTTAAAAATTAAGACCACTGTCATTCTCTCTGTAAATCTTTACTTTACAAATAGTCTATTTTTAATGAGACTTTAGCCGTACACTAAAAGCAAGAAAAGGGGTCTTTCAAAGCCTACCAAAAGCTCAATATACTTTAGAAAGGTGATACAGTATTGTGAACCTAAAACTGTCCACACCTGTGATAAACAAAATAAAATAGAAATCATGAGAAGTACTCTGAGCTTCTGGCTTTAAGAACTAGACTAGGTTAATTTGGAAGGGAAGATCATTCCTACTAGTATTTTGTTCGTTTATTCTGCCCATATGAAGTAGAGTTAAAAACCCTGACGGTTTCAGTGGCTTTAAATCATAATTATTTGGGAAATGTCAATTCACCCATTTGTAGAGAAATGACTATTTAAATTTTTTGAAAAATACTTATTTCCTATAAAAGGCCAGAAACCAGTTACCTACTGCATGTCAGACATATAAGGCATTATCCATAATGCTTCACCTCTTCCATCACCTGTTCAAACATCAACTCTGACCAAAACCTCCTATTATTCTATCTTCTTTACTAAATGATTTCTGCTCTGACATGATCATTCATTTAACAAATACAAACATATTACACTTACTCTGTGCCAGGAACTATTCCAGGAGCTGGGACTTGTTAGTGAACAAAAATGATGTTGATTTGTATATTAGACCTCATGACAACCTCCAGTTAATTGATTTGCTCCCTGTTCAGTAGCTTTTTCCTTTCTTTCTCTTTTTGATTTAAAAAAAAACTTTATTGGTGTATAGCTGATTTACAATTTGTGTGAGTTTCCTGTGTTCAGCAAAATGACTCAGTTATACATACATATATATTCTATAGGCCATTACAGTGTATTCAATAGTTTGTTGTGCTGTAAGTAGGCCTTTATTAATTATCTATTTTATATATGGTAGTGTGCATATGTCAACTCTAATCTCCCAATTTATCCCTTTTTCCCTTATGAGAGGGGTGATTTTTATTTTATTAAAAAATTTTTTTTTCGCATGCATACCATTTTTTTAAAAAGTAAAAGATATTTAACAGTTTTCACAATCAATAGCCAGACTAAAAATAAAAGATAATTACAATTGCCAGCCATAATGGGAACATGATTAACCTAACAATATAAAATAATTACATACAGTTTGGGGAGTCAAACAGAGTAATATGGTAAGTGGAAATACATACACACATGTTTTCATCTGCCCAACCAGTCTATGTCTTTTGGTTGCACTTAATCCATTTAAATTTCAGGAAATTCTCAATAGTTATGATCTTATTACCACTTTCCTAATTGTTTTGGGTTTATTTTCTGTTGGTATTTTCCTTCTCTTGTGTTTCCTGTCTAGAGAAATTCCTTTAGCATTTGTTGTCAAGCTGGTTTGGTGGTGCTGAAGTCTCTTAACTTTTGCTTGTTTGGAAAGCTTTTGATTGCTCCATCAGATCTGAAGGAGAGTCTTGCTGGGGAGAGTATTCTTGGTTGTAGGTTCTTCCCTTTCATCACATTAAACATGTTGTGCCATTCCCTTCTGGCTTATACAGTTTTTGTTGAGAAATCAGCTGGTAGCCTGATGAAAATTCCCTTTTATGTTGTCATTTTTCCCTTGTTATTTTTAATATTTTATCCTTGTCTTTAATTTTTGTCAGTTTGATTACTATGTATCGTTTATCTACATTCTGTTCTGTGGCAGTAATTTCCACCATTTTGATCTCCAGGTCATTTATCTGTACTTCTGCCTCAGTTACTCTGCTACTGATTCCATCTCATGCATTATTCACTTCTCTTTGTTCTTTAGTTCTTGTAGGTCTTTGGTAAACATTTCTTGCACCTTCTCCTTTGTTTCTCAAGATCCTAGATCACCTTCACTATCATTATTCTGAATTCTTTATTTAGAAGGTTGCCTATCTCCATTTCATTTAGCTGTTTTTCTAGGGTTTTATCTTTTCCCTTCATCTGGGACATAACTTTCTGCTTTTTCATCCTGATTTACTTTCTGTAATGTCTTTTTTGTTCCAGCTGCTGTGGGACTGTGGTTCTTCTTGCTTCTTCGGTCTGTCCTCTGGTGGAGGAAGCTAAGAGGCTTGTGTAAGCCTCCTGATGGGTTGGACTGGCCAAGGGAAAAACTAGGTCTTGTTCTAGTGGGCAGGGCATTGCTCAGTAAAACTTTAATCCAATTATATGTTGATGGCTGGGGTTACATTCCCTTCTGGTACTTGTTTGGCTTTAGGGCACCCAGTCCTGGGGTCTATGGGCTCTACGGTAGGGTTAAGAGCAAACTCCAAGAGGGTTTACACCAAGGGAGACCTTCCCGGCCTGCTGCTGCCTGTGGCCCTGTCCCTGTGGTGAGGCCTTGCCAACCCAGGCCTCCACAGGAGACCCTCCAACACTTGCAAGTAGTTTTGGTTCGGTCTCCTTTGGGATCACTGCTCCTTTCCTCTGGGTCTTGGTGCACACAAGATTTTGTTTGTACCGTCCAAGACAGGAGTCTGTTTCCCCCAGTCCTGTGAAAGTCCTATAGTCAATTCCCTCTGGTCTTCAAGGTCAGATTTGCTGGGGATCCCCAATCCCATTGTTGGATCCCCAGGCTGGGAATCCTGGTGTGGGGTTTGGAACCTTCCTAAGAATGGAAGAACTTCTTTGGTATTATTGTTCTCCAGTTTGTGGGTTACCCACACTGCAGGTATGAGATTTGATTATATCATGATTGTGTCCCTCCCATCATATTGCCGTGGCTTCTTCTTTGTCTTTGGATATAAGGTATCTTTTTTCGGTGGGTTCCAGAGTCCTCTTGTCAATGGTAATTCAACAGTTAGTTGTGATTTTGGTACTCTCGCAGGAGGAGATAAATGCACATCTTTCTACTCCACCATCTTGAACTGGAAGCAAGTTTTTTTTCCTTTAGTTCTGTCCTTAACTAGCTTATTGCCCATGACTCATCATTTCAATATCCTAAATTTCCCTGCCTATTTATCTTCTTATCTCACCCATCTAGCTAATATGTAAATGTCAACATTTGCCTTTTCTGTGCCTTTACCCGCATACCCAATGCAATTGAAGGAATTACACAGTAGGGCAGATCAGGAGTTCCTCTATAGCATACTACTACCAGCCTCAAAAGGATCCTCAACAGCCTAAAATTCTTAATAGTTTTTCCTAGTCAACTCCATTAGAGGACTATTTCAACCATTCGGCACAAAAACCATTCCTCAGATTTCCAATGCTTCATTTCTCTTTACCCTCTGCAAAGGAGCTCAACTCAAGTTTTGCAAAGGAGCTCAACTCAAGTTTTACAAAGAAAACAGATGAAAGTGGTAAAAATGGGGAATTTATAATCTTATAGCAAACATATAAACCATTCTATTAATACTTTCCTATTTGTAAAGAACCCATCTGCCAATGCAGGAGATGCAAGAGACTCAGGTTTGATTGCTGGGTCAAAAGATCCCCTGGAGGACAGCATGGCAACCCACTCCAGTATTCTCGTCTGTAGAATCCCTTGGACAGCGGAGCCTGGTGGGTTTTAGTCCATAGGGTTGCAAAGAGTCAGACACAACTGAAGCGACTTAGAAGGCATGCACACACTCCAGTTACAAGGAGAAGCTGTCCTTCTCGGCTAATGTCAACCTCTCTTATCTGGGCTTTCATCTCATTCTATCTCCTCAGGGCATCTCAGACCTGATTATTGTCCCTTCCATCTCTTAAGACAGAGGATTAGATTTTTGATTTTGGTATCTTTCTCCTTTTAAATGTAGGCATTTATAGCTATAAGTTTCTCCCTAAGCAATGCTTTAGCTACATCCCATATTTGGTGGGGTATGTCTTCATTTTCACCCATCTTAAATTATTTAGTAATTTTCCTTGTAATTTCTTCTGGCAATTGAGGAGTGTGTTATTTAATTTTCATATGCTTGTGAATTTCCTAGATTTCTTTGTGAGTTATTTATGATTGCTGCTGCTGCTGCTGTGATTTCTAATTTCACCCAACTGTGATCAGAGAACATATTCTGTATGATTTTAATGTTTTTAAAATTTACCTAGGCTCATTTTGCAGCCTAGCATATGACCTATCTTGGAGAATGCTTCTTGTACACTTATGAAGAATGTGTTATTCTGTTCTCGGGTGAAGTGTTCGCTCAGTGTCTGTTAGATTTAGATGGTTTGTAGTCAATATACTAATCTTATAACATTGTAACCCGTTGGTTTCTAACCACTTAACTTCACCCACATCCTGGAAATGGTCGTTATCTAGAACAGGAGTCAGCAATCTATGGCCCTTCAGACAAATATAAATCAGCCCATTTTTAAAATAAAGTTTTATTGAAACATAGTCATGCCCATTTGTTTACTTATCTATGAATGCCTACAACTTAAAAACTTAAAGGGCAGAGCTGAGAAGTATAACAGAATCTATATGGCCTGCAAAGTCACAGATATTTACTATCTTACCCTTTACAGGAAGTTTGCTGATCCCTGATCTAAAACATACATATAGATTTTTCATTCCTTTCCTTCAAAATCTCTTTATTATTCCTAGAATAACTGTTCTTTGTCCCAGAGATCTCCCACACTCCTTTCTTCCTGACACTTCACTGACTTCACAGCTTTGAGTCCTTCTCTGTCAGACTTTCATGTTAAACCATGTTAACCAGCAGACCCTGAACGTTTTTGTATTTAGGTTCTCTTGCCTATAAACTTTTATGTCTGGTTCTTTCTAACCACCTGTGTTCTTACTTTCTATATCTAAACTGCTCTGCGCTGGTGGAGAATTAACATAACCAGGAATACTGGTAACACTATAAGTGTTAGTCGCTCAGTCGTGCCCGACTCTTTGCGACCCCATGGACTTCAGCCCACCAGGCTCCTCTGTCCATGAGATTTTCCAGGCAAGGATACTGGAGTGGATTGCCATTTCCTTCTCCAGGAGATCTTCCCAACCCAGGGATCGAACCCGGGTCTCCTCTACTGCAGGGAGATTCTTAATGACTGAGCTACAATGCACAGTATTCAGCTGAAGCTGGATCTTCACTGCTGCACGGAAACGTCTACCTGCTTGCAATCCCACAACTGATATCCCAGATGCCCACAACTTTCCTCCGATCCTAATCCTTATTTCCTCTTATAAATCTTTTAGATTTATGTCTTTCTTGCTTTCCAGTAAAAAATGTTAAGGATTAGGAATGAACTTTTTCAACTTTAAATTCAGACTGAACAAAGATAACTATAGCCACAGCTATCCTCACCTCTTTTCCTCCAGGCTCTGAAAAAGAATTGTTCGAAGGTCAGCATTCTACTAGATAGAACTTTTACTCTTACTCTACTTGGCCTTTACTGGGACCAATGCTTTATCACATTGGTTATTTTCTTCTCTTTATACATTCAGTCTTCTCCTAGAACTTACCCCATAGTTTATATGCAAGTTGAGGCTTTCCCATATTAAAAATGCATGAAACTATCTTTCTGTACTACTTCACATAAGTTCATAGAGGTCAATCAATTTCATCAATCAGTGTTCAATTTCATCACCATCTCAGGAGTGGGCCACTGTTTGGGAACTGAGGTGGCTGACTGATCTGGACTGTACAGGCTCTTAGACTCCTGGAGGCAAAGTATGATTTCCTATCATCCCCTTATCCTTGACCTGGAATATATATTTTTCATCATATGGACTATCTTATGGCAAAATTCTCCCAAATGTAACATTTCGAACTTAGACTTGACATTTGGAAGATAACACAAAACTTTAAATATTCTGGGGAATCTGCTAATTGACCTTTTACAGAGAGCATATATCATAACTGTGACTTTAACAAATAGGATTGAAAAAAGGGACAATTTCTAGAAGTGGCTATTTTTATTCATGATTTGCTCTTTAATGCTTTCTTGAATATGACCTGATAAATTTACATGAAATTTCCTAAATATAAAAGCTTAGAATTCAAATATGTTGCTACAAATCAGTGCTCATAAAAATATTCTAAGCATAGATTAAATTTTTTTTCCCCCAAAAACAGACTTATATCTTAGGCCCTATTTGTTCCCTTTCACAGTATGACCTGGAGTGAGTCCTAAATTCTGGACTTCAAGTTTTCCATCCCAAGAGCACATGATCTCTCAGAACCCACCTGGTTGCAAGACTCTACATGAAAGAAAAAGTTAGAAATGTAAATACTGTCATTCTAAATTCACACAAACTTTAACAGTGTAAAACATATTAGGATGTTATAACATCTCACAAACATTTACTCTTACATATTTATTTCAAGGGCAGAGATTGTAAGTGTGCCTTACTTTAAGAAATTGTTTTTTAAAAGGAATTGCTAAATTACATAAAATGGAGATTCCTCTCTTTTAATACAAAATATTTTAAATCTCCTCCAAGTCAATATGTAGTACAGATGATGGTGAAGACCTTCCTCTTTGCTCAGTGCACACCTCTGCTATAGAACTTACAATGTTCTTCCTTGACTGGCTTGCAAGGACCCAAGGGAAAAGGCCATGCTTACCAACTCTGCAACTGCAGAATCTCACTGTAGCCTAGACATCCAATGCATGTTTATAGAAAGAATCAAATGATGATAGCTCTTTAAATCAAGGCACACTGTAGGTTCATTAATTGATTTTTCTCATTAATGAAAAATTATTTTGGAGGGTGGGTCAGTAGGAGTGAATATCTGAGATATTTTGGTAATGAAAGTAAAAGAAAGTAAAATCAATTGTCAAATGGTGCTTCAAGCTAAGCCCTGCTTTTAAATTGCCTGAGGCTAAAGCTGCTATTTGCAAACATTTAATCCACAACCCAAATGAAACTGGTTAGCAATTTTGATAACTCACTTGCAGAAATAGAAGTTGCAAGGGCCAATTGCCTTGGACCAAGAAGAGAGCCACACAAAAAGAGAGCTCTCTTTTACATCATAGCCTAAAAATTTCATAGAAAAAGAACATCATGATATTTAGAGAGAAATAGCAGTAGGTAATTGTGCTCAGAATGCATGCTATTGTTTTTGACTGTGGACACTTTTAGTTGGGGAGATTATACAACAGACAATGTTCCACTACAGGATGAAACTGCTGGGGAAACTAGCACAGTATACTAGGAGATTGGGAAAAATATAATCCAGACAATAACTACAATTAGAATCAAAAAGTTCTTTTCTTGTTAGTTTCAAGGAAGGGTTTAACTTGTTACTCTGACCTATTTTTTTGAAAGGGAGAAAAATAAGTGTGCACATATTTAGAAAAAAAACCTGGTTCTAAAAATTTAAGATACTTTTAATGAAAATTTAAAAAAAAAGGCAGAATAAAAGGCAGCTTTATGTCTATGCAAGAGAAATAATGTCCTATTTTCATTTAACCAATCGTTTACCTGTTTCACATGGCACTCAGGCTCTTAACCAAATGTGCCTTCTTCTATCACCTGAGACAATCTTTTAATGATTGATTCAGGTTAATTTAGAACATTTTAAGTTTCTACTCTGTGAAGTCAAGTATGAACTTGTCCCTAGAGAAAACAGTTCATTTGTTTTTAAAACCGGGAGCTGACTGTGGCTCAGATCATGAACTCCTTTTATTGCCAAATTCAGACTTAAACTGAAGAAAGTGGGAAAAACCACTAGACATTCAGGTATGACCTAAATTAAATCCCTTATGATTATACAGTGGAAGGAAGAAAAAGATTTAAGGGACTAGATCTGATAGACAGAGTGCCTGATGAATTATGGACAGAGGTTCTTGACATTGTACAGGAGACAGGGAGCAAGACCATATCCAACAAAAAGAAATGCAAAAAAGTAAAATGGTTGTCTGAGGAGCCCTTACAAATAGCTGTGAAAAGAAGAGAAGCGAAAAGCAAAGGAGAAAAGGAAAGATATATCCATTTGAATGCAGAGTTCCAAAGAATAGCAAGGAGAGATAAGAAAGTCTTCCTCAGTGATCAGTGCAAAGAAACAGAGGAAAATAATAGAATGGGAAAGACTAGAGA
Organism: Muntiacus reevesi; assembly: GCF_963930625.1. Taxonomy (NCBI): domain Eukaryota; kingdom Metazoa; phylum Chordata; class Mammalia; order Artiodactyla; family Cervidae; genus Muntiacus; species Muntiacus reevesi. The sequence goes on along the minus strand of NC_089252.1, from coordinate 156,585,718 downwards.
ACTCTTCAAGAAAATCAGACATACCAAGGGAAGACTTCACGCAAAGATGGGTTCAATAAAGGACAGAAATGGTATGGACCTAACAGAAGCAGAAGATATTAAGAAGAGGTGGTAAGAATACACAGAAGAACTGTACAAAAAAGATCTTCATGACCCAGATAATCATGATGGTGTGATCACTCACCTAGAGCCAGACATCCTGGAATGTGAAGTCAAGTGGGCCTTAGGAAGCATTACTACAAACAAAGCTAGTGGAGGTGATGGAATTCCAGTTGAGCTATAGAAAATCTCAAAGAAAGGCAATGCCAAAGAATGCTCAAACTACCACACAACTGCACTCATCTCACACGCTTGCAAAGTAATGCTCAAAATACTCCAAGCCAGGCTTTAGAAATACGTGAACCGTTAACTTCCAGATGTTCAAGCTGGTTTTAGAAGAGGCAAGGAACCAGGGATCAAATTGCTAACATCTGCTGGATGATCAAAAAAGCAAGAGAGTTCCAGAAAAACATCTATTTCTGCTTTACTAACTATGCCAAACTCTTTGACTGTGTGGATCACAATAAACTGTGGAAAATTCTGAAGGAGATGGGAATACCAGACCACCTGACCTGCCTCTTGAGAAACCTATATGCAGGTCAGGAAGCAAAAGTTAGAACTGGACATGGAACAACAGACTGGTTCCAAATAGGAAAAGGAGTATGTCAAGGCTGTATATTGTCACCCTGCTTATTTACCTTATATGCAGAGTACATCATGAGAAATGCTGGGTTGGATGAAGCACAACTGGAATCAAGATTGCCGGCAGAAATATCAATAACTTCAGATATGCAGATGATACCACCCTTATGGCAGAGAGTGAAGAAGAATTAAACAGCCTCTGGATGAAAGTGAAAGATGAGAGTGAAAAAGGTGGTTTAAAGCTCAACATTCAGAAAACTAAGATCATAGCATCTGGTCCCATAACTTCATGGCAAATAGATGGGGAGACAGAGACTTTATTTTGGGGGCTCCAAAATCACCACAGATGGTGACTGAAGCCATAAAATTAAAAGATGCTTACTCTTTGGAAGAAAAGTTGTGACCAACCTAGACAGCATATTAAAAAATAGAGACATTACCTTGTCAACAAATGTCTGTCTAGTCAAAGCTATGGCTTTTCTGGTAGTCATATATGGATGTGAGAGTTGGACCATAAAGAAAGCTGAGTGCAGAAGAATTGATGCTTTTGAACTGTGGTGTTGGAGAAGACCCTTGAGAGTCCCTTGGACTGTTAGGAGATCCAACCAGTCCATCCTAAAGGAGATCAGTCCTGAATTTTCATTGGAAAGACTGATGTTGAAGCTGAAACTCCAATACTTTGGCCACCTGATACGAAGAGCTGACTCATTTGAAAAGACCCTGATGCTGGGAAAGATTGAGCACAGGAGGAGAAGGGGACAACAGAGAATGAGATGACTGGATGGCATCACCGACTCAAGGGACATGAGTTTGGGTAAACTCTGGGAGTTGGTGATGGACAGGGAGGCCTGGTGTGCTGTATTCCATGGGGTTGCAAAGAGTCGGACACGACTGAGTGACTGAACTGAATATCTCATTAAATCCAGTGAAATAGAACATTTAGAACAGTGGCCTTAAAATGCCTGTCTTGGCAAGGCCTAAATTAAAAAAAAAAATCAGTCGTGGTAAATGCAAATGCTAGGATACTCTGTTGCCACAGGTCAACTTTCATTCTCTGTGGGTAACTGCTTACTCATTCATCCTCATGCATGAATTTAACACCTCATTTTGTGTAATTATATCACTCTTTCCCCAAATAGCTATTCTAAACTTTCTCTACTCCTTACTATGCCCTCCCCACTCCTAACTGGTCCCAGTGCCTTCAGGTAGGCACCCTGGAACCCAATTTACTCTTACTGGAGAAGCAGCTTGCCTTGTTTGCAGCCCTCTGCAGGACCAGATTTCTACATGAGTATTGCGAGAGAACTCCAGGACATCTGCCTTCTTCCTCAGCCTAAGTGTGGATGCCAGGGAACTCCCTCTCTCAATTTTGACTGTGAAAGTAGGGAACTTGGGAGAATTCTTAAAAAAAAAAAAAAGAAATTCTGGGGGACTTTAAATGGTTGGAAGTTAATTTAAAAGGATAGGGACTACTGGTGCTTATTTTATAGAGCAAGTCATGCCTCACCACTCCATAAAAATTGCTCTGAGATTGCTGATGATCTTCTCATTGTTAACTCTGAGTGCTTTTCTTTCTAAACTTATCACGCTATGGTAAAATTTCCTAAATAACTTCCCTCTTTCCTAAAATGTTCTCATTCCTTGACACTATGCTGTTTGTTCCTTCCACCTCTCACACTGATGCATCTTTTCTAACTCCCTAGTTTTGTTCTTGGAAATCTGCTTTCATTACTCTGTATAAATTTTGCTGGGAAACATCAGTGGTACACAGCCATTATTACTAGTGATACACAGAGACTCCATGACCTGTTCTCTTGTTTTTATGTCTCACAATTTAATAACTTGAGCATGATTTGAGACCACATACATTTAAATAGCTACATCCATCCTATCTATCACCAAGGCAAATTTAATTCCTCTGCTCTCCATTCTTACAATCCCTCATTTGGACTTTGATTTGAATTTGCCACCTCTTACCTGAACCCTTCCAATAGTCTTACATTGAGCCTTTCTACTTCTAGACTCCTTCCACTCCATTTCTTGCACTGTCATAAATCTAACCTGATCAGAACTCGCTCCTGTTTAAATCCTATAAAAGCTTTCTATTGCCTATAGGATGAATATTGTTCTATTATGGCATGATTTAGCTTCTTCTTGTCAATCATTTGTGCTATTTCTCCACAGATGCCATGGCTGTCCATACAAACTGCAGGATTCAGAATATAACATGTTCTTATGATTTTCTGCATTTTTTTCCTCTGTCTGGACTATTACTTTCCACCTTTACTTTCCTACAGTTGCCTAAAAACTCATATTTGGCATCATCTCCTTTGTGAAACTCAGTTCCCAGCAGAACTAGACGTATCACTATGCTATCAGTAGATCAAAAACATCTACTATTATTACTGCCCATCCCACCATTTCTCTAAGGGTTTGTGGTATGCTTGCCTTCCCTTACTGCGCTGGGACCTTCTCAAGGTAGAGGCTGTTGTCTTGTACACCTTTTATTCCCAGTGATTTCCATGTTATCTGACAGATAAGTGTTTAATAAATTGCTGTTGTTTAGTCGCCTAGTAGTGGCTAACTCTTTTGTGACCCCGTGAACTGAAGCCCGCCAGGCTCCTCTGTCCCATGGGATTTCTCAGGCAAGAATAATGGAGTGGGTTGCCATCTCCTTCTCCAGGGAATCTTCCTGACCCAGGGATTGAACCTGTGTCTCTTGAACTGCAGGAGGATTCTTTACCACTGAGCCACCAGGGAAGCCTGTTCAATAAAAACCTGTTGTATAAATAAAGAGATAAATGAATGTCATTTATATTGACAGCAGATTTGGTAATTTTCCCTGCAGTTGCATTAGAGAAGTTACATCTCATTCATCATACTTGGTCCATGAGATCATAAGACTGAAGCCTGAAATCAACGGGTGAATTGTTCCTTACAATTCATGGCGTTCAGATCAAATCCACATATAATTGGTGGCAACCTTCCGGAACACATTTCTCATCACTTCCCTTTAGAAACTGAGGCTGAGAATGTACTGGATTCCAGAACTACAGACAAAAATTTATTCACAGCAGTGAGGCTTGCTGATGAAAAGCAAGTATACGCTCTTTTTCTTTGGTGCTATTAAATAAGGAAAGTTTAACTTATTTGTCAGAGTGTGTGCTTTTTTTTTTTTAAACATTTACTAATAAATTTAATTTTGAGTCACTGATTGTCTAACCTTGTTTTATGAATTCTTGGATTGGTTCTCCCATTTTATCTCAGAAAAATACACTAAGAAACTCTTTAAAGGGGAAGGAGGTAGAAGAAGGGAGTTCTATCTGTCAAGCTCATCACCTTCAATAGGGCTAAATGTTTTCCTATGATACTATATGAACCTTTGGTCTATGTTGTTAAACACAAAAACCTCAATTCCAACTTTGCAAATATAAAATGACATGTATATGTACATCAGATCTAATCCCTTGGATCTATCAGTCACTTTCACTGTATAATTCTAAGGGATTTGATTTAGGTCATACCTGAATGGTATAGTGGTTTTCCCTACTTTCTTCAATTTAAGTTTGAATTTTTGCAATAAGGAGTTCATGATCAGAGCCACAGTCAGCTAAAGGTCTTGCTTTTGCTAATTGTATAGAAACTCTCCATGTTCTGCTGCAAAGAATATAATCAATCTGATTTCAGTATTGACCATCTGCTGATGTCCATGCATAGAGTCATCTTTTGTGTTGCTGGAAGAGGTTGCTTGTTATGACCTGTGCATTCTCTTGGCAAAACTCTGTTAGCCTTTGCCCTGCTTCATTTTGTACTCCAAGGCCAAACTTGCCTGTTACTCCAGGTATCTCTTGACTTCCTACTGTTGAATTCCAGTTCCCTATGATGAAAAGGACATATTTATTTTTTGGTGTTAGTTCTAGAAGGTCTTGTAGGTCATCACAGAACTGTTAAACTTCAGCTTCTTCAGCATTAGTGGTTGGGGCATAGACTTGGATTACTGTGATATTGAATGGTTTGCCTTGGAAATGAAGAGAGATCATTCTGTCGTTTTTGAGATTGCATCCAAGTACTGACTTCGAATTCTTTCATTGACTATGAGGGCTAGTCCATTTCTTCCAGAGGATTCTTGCCCACAGTAGTAGATATAATGGTCATCTCAATTAAATTCACCCATTCTAGTCCATTTTAGTTCACTGATTCCTAAAATGTTGATATTCATTCTTGCCATCACCTATTTGATCACTGAAAATTTACCTTGATTCATGGTCCTAGCATTCCAGGTTCCTATGTAATATTGTTCTTTATAGCATGAGCCTTTACTCCCGTCACTAGTCACATTCACAACTGGGCATTATTTTTGCTTTGGCTCAGCCTCTTAATTATTTCTGAAACTATTTCTTCATGCTTGTCTAGTAGCACATTGGGAATCTACTGACCTGGGGAGTTAACCTTTCAGTGTCTTATCTTTTCGCCATTTCATACTGCATGGGGTTCTCAAGGCAAGAATACTGAAGGAGTTTGCCATTCCTTTCTCCTATGGAGCATGTTTTGTCAGAGTGCATGGAGAACTATGGACGGAGGTTTGTAACATTGTACAGGATGTGGTTTATCTATGGCAAAAACTGCTACAATATTGTAAAGTAATTAGTATCCAACTAATAAAAATAAATGGAAAAAAATTAACAAACAAACAACAACAAAAAACAAAACCATCCCCCAAAAAATAAATGCAAAAAGGCAAAATGATTGTCTGAGGAGCATTTATAAATAGCAAAGAAAAGAAGAGACGTGAAAGGCAAAGAAAAGGAAAGATATACCCATCTGATTGCAGAGTTCCAAAGAATATCAAGGAGAGGTATGATAGCCTTCCTAAGTGATCAATGAAAAGATTTAGATGAAAATAGCAGAATGGGAAAGCCTAGACATCTCTTCAAGAAAATTAGAGATATCAAAGGAATATTTCATGCAAAGATGGGCTCAATAAAGGATAGAAACATGGACCTACAGGAGGAGAAGATATTAAAAAGAGAGGGCAAGAATACATAGAACTATATAAAAAAGATCTTAATGAGCCAGATAACCACAGTGGTGTGCCACTCACTTAAAGTCAGACATCCTGGAGTGTGAAGTCAAGTGGTCCTTAGGAAGCATCACTAAGAACAAAGCTACAGGAAGTGATGGAATTCCAGCTGAGCTATTTCAAATCCAATAAGATTATGCTGCTAATGTGCTGCACTCAATATGCCAGCAAATTTGGAAAATTCAGCAGTGGCCATGGGGCTGGAAAAGGTCAGTCTTCAATCCAAATCCAAAGAATGTTCAAACTATTGCACAGCTGCACTCATCTCACACGCTAGCAAAGTAATGCTCAAAGTTCTCCAAGCTAGGATTCATGAACATGAACTTAGAACTTCAAGATGTTCATGCTGTATTTAGAAAAGACAGAGGAACCAGAGATCAAATTCCCAACATCTGTTGGATCATAGAAAAAGCAAGAGAATTACAGAAAAACATCTATTTCTACTCCACTGACTATGTTAAAACCTTTGTGTGGAACACAACAAATTGTGGAAAATTCTTAAAGAGACTGGAATACCAGACCACCTTACCTGCCTCCTGAGAAATGTGTATGCAGGTCAAGAAGCAACAGTTAGAAGTGGACATGGAACAAAGGACTGGTTCAAAACTGGGAAAGGGTACATCAAGGCTGTATATTGTCACCCTGCTTATTTAACTTATATTCAGAGTACATCATGAGAAATGCCAGACTGGAAGCACAAGCTGGAATCAAGATTGCCAGGAAAAATATTAACAACCTCAGATATGCAGATGATACCACTGCAATGGCAGAAAGGGAAGAGAAAGTAAAGACTGCCTTGACGAAAGTGAAATAGAGTGAAAAAGCTCAACATACTAAAACTCAACATACTAAAAACAAAGATCATGGCATCCTGTCCCACCACTTCATGGTAAATAGATGGGGAAACAACAGAAACAGTGACAGACTTTATTTTCTTGAACTCCTGAATCACCGCAGATGGTGACTGCAGCCATGAAATTAAAAGATGCTTGTTCCTTGGAAGAAAAGTGATGACCAAACTAGACAGCATATTAAAAAAGAAGAGCCGTTACTTTGCCAACAAAGATTTGTCTAGGTAAAGGTATGGTTTTTTTCAGTAGTCATGTATGGATGTGAGAGTTGGACCATAAAGAAAGCTGAGTGCTGAAGAACTGATGCTTTTGAACTGTGGTGCTGGAGAAGACTCCTGAGAGCCCCTTGGACAGCAAGGAGATCAAGCCAGTCAATTCTAAAGGAAATCATTCCTGAACACTCATTGGAAGGATTGATGCTGAAGCTGAAGCTCCAATATACTTTGGCCACCTGATGCAAAGCACTGACTCACTGGAACCCTGATGCAGGCAAAGATTGAAGGCAGGAGGATCCGGGGATGACAGAGGATGAGATGCTTGGATGGCATCACCGATCTATGGACATAGTTTGAGTAAGCTCTGGGAGTTGATGATGGACAGGGAAGCCTGGCGTGCTGCAGTCCATGGGTCGCAAAGAGTTGGATACGACTGAGAGATTGAACTGAACTTATATATGTACATATGTATATTTATGTAAGTAAATATGTATGTACATATATGCACACATTTAAATATAAAATCTTTCAATTTAAAAATTGAGAGTAAAATTAGGTTTTACAAAATAATTTGGTAATGAATGTATAGGCATCCAAATACAATCTAATTAGTGTGCAACATGCCACCTTCAAAGGGAAAAAACATTTCATTAAACTTCTCTGTTGACGGTACACATTGTTCGTTTTTGAACGAACAGAAATATATTAGAAGAAACAGTAGGAGATTGGAACTTTAGATTTGCCAGCTAACCAAGTTGATTAGCATTGGTAGATTTGAAGAGAATTGTGGCAGGTGAATTTTTTTTTCTGTGACACTTCAGAGAGTTCACCACATGCAGAGCACTGTACTAGACAATTACATTTGCTTATTTAATCCTACAGTGGCTTTATGAGAGAGGCTTTACTTTCCTTTTTTCTAGATGAGAAACTTGAGTGAGAGAGACAGAACTATCTAGGTCACATTGCTAAAATGTGGCAGAGCTGAAATTCAGACCTAAATGTATTCACTCCAAATGTCCAGATTTTAAGTTTATTTAAAGGGAAATAGCCTAAAAGTTTTAAAGGAAACATGCTAAAATTAAAATTGGAAAGAAAAGAATAATTACAGCTTCTATAGCCATGTAAAATTTACAGAGCACTTTCACATACACTGTGCCATCTGGTTTTTTCAACAAGTTGGTGCAGCATGCATTAGAATTCCTGTTTTAGAGATGAGAAAACCAAAGCTCAGATAAACAAGACTTGTTCACATCTTTATTGCAGGTTTTCTGACTCCAAGCACAATTTTTATCTCCTTAAGCTTTGGTTTGTTGAAATTTAAAGTTATGCTTGTGGAAAATTAATTAGCATATTGAAGATACTGACATTCTGATTAGATAAAATAAATATTTACTGAGCACAAATGATTTGGAATCTTCTTTTTCTTGTGTAGACAGCATATGAAGCAGTGGCTATACTCTCAGGAAAATGAAGGCAGAGAGGTCAACAAAATTTGGGAAAGTGGTGATCATTACAGCACAAACTTTTAATTAAAATTTTTATTGAGATAATTATATCTCAATAAAATCACATACTATAAAATTTACTATTTTAATCATTTCAGAGCTTATAAGTAATTTTTAATATATTCAAAGTTGTGCAACCATCACCACTATCCAATTATAGAAAATTTCCAATACCTCCAAATAAACCCTGTATCTCCCAATTTCACCTCTCACCATCTCTTGGGAATCACTAGTCTACTGCATGTCTCAACAGGTTTCTGTATATAAATGGATTCATATAATATGTGGTCTTGTCTTTCTGCCTTTTTTCATTTGATTTTCTCAAAGTTCATTCAAGTATTAGTACTTCATTCTTTTCTATAAGTGTGTAATATTCCTTTATGTTTATACATCATGTTAATATTTTATTTATTCATTTATTAGTTTATGGAACAATGGGGTTGTTTCTACTTTTTGTCTATTATGAATAATGCTGTTAAGAACACTTGTGTACAATATTTTGGGTGAAAATTTTAAAAAATTCTTTTGAGTTTATGTCTCGGAGTATGTTGGGTCCTACAGTAGGTAACTCTTTTGAATATTAAAAAAGAAGTGACAAACCATTTCATGCATGTCAAACATGTTTCATGTTTTCACATTTGATCTTCAACCAACTGTATCAGTACAGTTATAATTTTCAATTTTTCCAAAGCAGTGGTCAACTGAAAAATTTCATCATTTTTAATGGGTATCACTAAAAAAGAATATGTTTTCAAGACAACAATGCTAGGACACAACAGAATGAAAATTCTGTATGCCGTTTTGCAGAAAGAAAACTTGGGTCAATAAAAAACAGCAAATAAATTGTTGTAGTTGGTCCTTTGCAAATTGTGTCTGACTCTTTGTGACCCCACAGACTGCAGCATGCTAGGCTCCTTTGTCCTCCAGTGTCTTCCAGAGTTTGCTCAAATCCATGTCCATTGAGTCAGTAGGAAGGTAATGATCACTAATTTCTAGTTGCCCTCCATTTGAAGGTTTATGGAGGATTATAATTCCAAACCCTGTTGAAGTTAGGAGCAGCCAAGTGAATAGCTGTGGTCATAAAATGTGAGTGGAAGTAATAGTGATAGGTCACTATTCACCTCTGTGATGAGTCTTGAAGCCTTGAGGTAAGAGGTGGCATGAAGATGCTGGAACTTTCTGTCTAGGTTCCTGAGACATAAGCAGAGTCTTTATTGCTTTAAAGCACTAATATTCGCTGGTGTTTTTGTTTTTGTGTATGTGTTCTTGTCATATTAGTAATGCCTTTCCTAGTCTGACTTACCTACCAACTTAACTTGTTTCTGTATCATTCTGGTTACTAGTTACAGTAACATGATTACTGACACGTTTTTATTGAAGAATTACAAATTGATCACTATCTCGTTGACAGATACTTTATATGTAGGTCCCAAAGTTTTACTAAAATAATAATAAATAAAAATGTAAGAACAAGGTTTGTTTGGGTTTTATCATCACCATTTGAAGACTCTTTTACATAAGTCTTATTTTATGTCATTGTGATTGTACTTGTATAAACACTATAACACCCCTGGTGCTAGTGGTAAAGAACCCACCTGCCAGTGTAGGAAACATAAGAGATGTGGGTTCAATCCCTGTATCGAGAAGATCCTCTGGAGGAGAGCGTGCCAACCCACTCCAGTATTCTTGCCTGGAGAATCCCATGGACAGAGGAGCCTGGTGGGTTACAGTCCATAGGGTCAAAAAGAGTCGGACATGACTGAGGGGACTTAGCATGCGTGATGCAATGTGCATTTAACTAATCACACCACTAGATACAAGTTGCTGATTTCTGCATAGTGTTCTTAACACTAGCTCTTCTACTTATAGAGAAGCTTCCAATGTTCTAAGGTTGAGGGTAGGTAGAATCCCTTGCTAACGTCACAGTTTGGATCAGGGTGATAACTATGGAATCAGAGTTTAACTAAGTCCTCCAGTTCACTGGAGGACAATTTGTTTGATTAGTGTGGTACTATTTTTACATGCAACAGTAAAATTCTTAATAGGGAGCAGCTCATAAGTATATTTCAAGATATAGAAACCACAGTCACAAACATCCCATTCTGAAAATTTTCAGAATTAGAAAATAAAAGCTGAAAAGCAAGTACAGCATATCCTGTTTAGAAGAGATAACATTCATCTGTTTAACATATAAAATATACATAATTAAGTAATCAAAAAAGCAAGGTATCTGTTACTGAAGTACCTTGCATTCAGTCTATAGAAGAAGGCCAAGCACTGTAAACACATTTGGACCCTCAGTCATACCCCCAGCTTTCGATACTCGTCAAGTGCACTGAGAGAGGCAAGTGAAGTGTAAAGTCAATTCTGGGTCTGCATCTTTCACGGACTTGGGAAATTACATTCTTTCCTCATTTTACAGGATAAAATGAGGGTTAAGAAAATAGCAGGGAAATTTTTACTTATTTTCTAAATTAGTTAATTCTTCCTTGAATTGTTGTAAGTCTATCTCCACAAAATATGTTTTAGAGATACTCCTCCCTCAGAATAACTGAATTGAAAAGAATATGTTGGTTTTTAATATACACTTACATAAATTCATAATTTTTAAAAACAAAAAGAAAAATTAAATCCACACACCTAAAAATGGTTATAAATAATTTCTAGATTAAAAATTTGGAAAAGGGAATCAATTCTTATTCTGAGCTAATTAACTTTTACTGTTTGCAGTATACAATTTGAAATTTGAGTATATAGTACCTGAATTCTTTGTGAATGAACAGTTTTACTGTTACAGTAAACAGTAAAAACAATCTGTTACTGTTTACAGATTTTCATATACTTTCTTTGGTGGTGGTTTATTTTCTAAGTTGTGTCCAACTCTTGTGACCCCAACTCTTGTGACCCCAGGCTCCTCTGTCCATGGGATTTCCCAGGCAAGAAAACTGGACTTGGTTGTCATTTCCTTCTCCAGGGGATGTTTCCAACCCAGGGATCAAACCCATGTCTCCTGGATTGCAGGCAGATTCTTTACTGTTGAGCCACCAGGGAAGCTGCATATTTTCCTTGGGTTAACACAAAAAAATACGTTGTTTTAAAATGATCATATTTTTTTTACCCATCTGTGCAAACAATTCTTAAAACAACTTCTGTTTGGGGGACTCATTTTTGTCTGTTCATTTGCTTTGATAATTGACAATTCTATTTTACATATTACCCAAGTGTTTCCTTATGCTGCAAGAAAAAAACTTGGTGACCAAGTCTGTGTTACATTTTTCATCAACCAACACTTGGCACTAAGCTTATCACACTGGAAGTGCTTCACACAGAGAAAATAAAACTAAGCGGCAAATACATTTTGGTTTATGTGGCTTTGCTTATACTTTGGCCCCCTGATACAAAGAACTGACTACTGGGAAAAGACCCCGATGCTAAGAAAGATTGAAGGCGGGAGAAAGGGACGACAGAGGAAGAGATGGTTGGACAGCATCACCAATTTGATGGACATGAGTTTGAGTAAGCTCCGGGAGTTGGTGATGGACAGGGAAGCTTGGCGTGCTGCGATTCATGGGGTCGCAAAGAGTCAGACACGGCTGAGCAACTGAACTATCACTAGCTCACCCATGGTGGTTTGGAAGACTTTTTGATTTTCATAGGAAATAGGTATGTTTGAAACTGAGGGACAAAGTGTGTTTTACTTGCAGAGTGAGAGAAACAATCAACCCTGGAGCCCCAGAATAATGCTTGATTTGGAAGCTGTACTGCTTGATGAAGATGAAATGAGGTGGCCTGGAAGTCATCTCCCTGGGCATCATTATGACCTTTGAAGCCTGCAACTCTTCTGTGATCATGTGCTCTTCAAACTAGACCATGCCTCACTGACAGCATTTTACAAAATACAAAGAAGTCAAAGCGAATGAAACCAACAGGAACCAGTAAAGTGATGTCAGCGGTGAGTCAAAATACCAACACACAGTGATTCTTCTTCTCTAAGGCAAATATCCAGATTCACACATATCATACATTTCCATAACTAAAGAAAATAAAAAGAGAATAGCTCTCATGGTCCTTTCTTTCCCCTCTCATCTAAGTGTATAGGTATAGTCCAATTTGCCCAAGGGCATTTCTTTTTGAGCACATCTCATCTCTTCTTTTTTTTTTTTTCTCATTTATTTATCTGTGTAACAGAGGTCTAAACAAACAACATGTACCCCAAACCAACAAGACAAAATAAAAACTATAGTTAAACTTGCATCAGATACTCACATTAAAAACTGTGTGGTTAAGACCACTCTGCTGTAAGGAAATCAAAGGTGGTGAATCATTTAAAACACTTTAGAATAATTTTACTTTATCTTAAGTACTTGCTTTTATATATCAAAGATATTCTATGATGATCCTTCAAGAAGCAGAAAAAGAATTCTCTGAGTTGAGCAAATACATGTAAATGAAATTAGATGAACAAGATAAAAATAAATATTCTCTAAGTCCCAAATAGACTACCACTCACAAAATTGGTTTCTGAGAGTAAGTATCTTAATTATACTGTATGAGTGAAAATATACCAACATAGGTATTTTTAGACTTACTGGCTTTTGATCATCAGGAATTACTGTCTACTTCCCAAAGAGTGTGTAACACCTCTCTGGGCAGTACAAGCACCTCACTGTTTAACTGGTGAACTTTGGAATGAAGAGGGCAGTGACTAAGAGCTGGGTTCTTAGTTAAAGCTAATTTTACTGTCTGCTAAGCCAAAAACGTCTTCACTTAACTTATTTAAACCTCAGTGTCACTGGTATAATGGGGGAAATAATAATGTCAACTATGAATTGGCACTTCCCATGCCACTGGCACTTGTCACCTACCTCTACAAGGATTAAGTCATGTGCTGTGACAGCTGCAGACTTTCAACAGCCAGCTCAGGGTTGAGAGCAGAAATAGGGCACTCTGTGCTCAGAGAAAAAACTGGCAGAACAGGTCTTCAGACAGTTAGACATTTTCTATAAAATTGGGAGACAATTTTAAGAGTCCAGTTCTTGTACCTTCACATATTTAGAAGGGCACCAAAATCCTTCATGGTGATGACCGCTCCTCATGACTAGCAGAGACCTTCTGCAAAGACATATGTGCGTGATGTACATGTACTCCACCTTCATCAAATCACATGTATACTGACCTTCTGCCCTACTTCTCTGGAGCAATTTCTCAGAGCTCCAGAAATGCTGTTTCCTGGCCTATAGTTCTCATTTTGCCCCAAATAAATCTTGACTCACGACTCTTACACTGTGTACTTTTGAAGCTGCCAACAGCATCTACCCCAGTTTTGCTGAAGGATGAAAGAGAATCCATGTAAGTCTCTTGGCACAGCAGCTGGCATAGTGACTATATGATAAATGGTAGCTGCCATGATATTCCTTTTAATAAATGAGCAGACCACTCATTTATTCAAATCACTTATTTTGAATAAACATAACAAAGAGAAGCTATTTTACTGGTTTACAAGGCCAAAAGAATGATAATCAACGAAGAAACTGTACTGATTCTTTCTCCCTTGCAAAGCTGGAGGTACATTATTTAAGATGGCCATATTTCTTGCTACCTGCAAAGCTGACCTTACACTTCTAGTCAGTATAAAGAGAACTAAGTAAAAAAATTAAGTAGGTAGAGCCCTGTGTAATCAATTAATTCATCCTCCCTGCTGTCAAGCAACACACTTATACATGTCCCATAAAGTTAACTCTATTACTGTTGTATCAAAGATAGCTAGTGTTCTACCCCTAGATTCCTTCTTTGCTTTCTCCTTGGTAAGAGAATTCTGATTTTTAACTGGAACACTGTGCCTCCTACCCCTTCCTCTCCCAAACCACTGAATGGAATTTCCCAGTCTTTACTGAAACTAGCTATGATAGTTTCATGGGACTGATTCTGATCTGTGAGAAGTACTGTATGGGATTCCAGGAAGATTTCAATTCACAGCAAGCTGATTCAGCCAAGGGAGCACTGCTGCGTCCACATTTCCTTCTTCTGGCCTGTGTCACAGACATGACCTCAGTGGACCTTGCTCACGAACTTGTGAAGAATACTTACAGGGGTACAGCGAAAAGATAGGTGCCTGGATCCCTGATGACAAAACTCCCTGCTTCTGAATTTATCTTACTTGAGCAAGAGAAAAGCTCCTTTCTTGTTTAAGACAGTTATTTTGGGTTCTTCTGTTATCCACAGCCAAACACAATTCTTCACTGATAGAAATTTATTCAAATGCTTAAAACATATTTTTGCTAAGTTCCATACATATTCTGAAATATCAGTTTCTACCCAAGTTTCTCTGAAGATATGAAACTGTAAAACGGATTCAAAATGTAAATAAAATAAAAGCCATTTCAAGATATTGCCAATTCCTGACAAGGGCCTATATCTTATGCTTTTTTTCCCCCTTAAAAGCTGGCGTAACACTTGGTAAGTGGCAGTAATAGAGACCAGATGGAACAATAAAAAGTGGGGGAAAAAAACCCCTAGTATTGTCTCTGTGTACCTATGATTGCAAATTTGTAATTCTGGATCTCCTTGGTGATGCTGTCAATGTCCAGTGTTGAATAGGGCATTTACCAAGACTGCTGGTTCCCTCAAGCTATTTAAATAACTTGAAAGTAACTTGAAAATAACATGAAAGGTAACTTAAAAGTCTCAAAGAGTTAGTGCTTCACTCAGTTAATAACACTCACCCCAGAATGACTGAGCCTCCATGGCTGGCCTCTTATCTGTAAGACTAGGGTTTGATGACTTTGAGGGCTCCAGCTTATCCCGGTTATTTTGCTTTGTGATCCCATTTTTTGAGGTGTTCATGAGCATATATATTTTACCTCAGCACTTCTCTGATGGAGATGGCTAATTATTCTTTTGTGACTCTTCCTTATAGGGTAATAGAGCAATTAAGCTTCTTTTTTTAGTGCTAAATTTTTTGTCGCTCCAATTTCTCTCTGACAGAATAATTACCATGTGTGTCTCTCTTGAAGCCTCAAAGATTCATTTATTTGAGTTTCACTTACAGGTAAATTTCTTACCATTTTCCAGTGTATGTTCAGTTTGTTGCCTTTATCTTTTAATACTTTAGTCTTCAAAGATCTTGCAGATCCTAAATTATTTCCAGAATTATATGGCCTTTTCTCTTTTCTGGTTAGATTTCAAAGTTCTAATTATGCTAAAAAATATTCTCTCAAAAGGGCATTTTTCTCCTGTTTTGTTATTCATATATATAATTCATTCAGATATGATAGTTGATATATATAAATTCACTTTAGTCTCTTTCATTTAAAATGGTTAGATTCTTATCTTTCCATTTTCCTTGATAACTCAGTTTAAACTCATTTTATTCTGACTAAACAAACAAGTGCTAAAATCTCAGTGGAAGAATCCAATCAAATGGAAATGAAACATTATCTGTGTTATTCATTTGAATATCTGTGTTATATTTTAATCTCTGTGTTACCCATTTAAATGCAGAGTTCCAAAGAATAGCAGGGAGAGATAAGAAAGCCTTCCTCA
Source organism: Muntiacus reevesi (assembly GCF_963930625.1). Lineage (NCBI taxonomy): Eukaryota > Metazoa > Chordata > Mammalia > Artiodactyla > Cervidae > Muntiacus > Muntiacus reevesi. The sequence continues at coordinate 156,569,844 of NC_089252.1, read as the reverse complement.
GAGATCAAAGCAAAGAAATAGAGGAAAACAATAGAATGGGAAAGTCTAGAGATCTCTTCAAGAAAATTAGACACACCAAAGGAACATTTCATGCAAAGATGGGTGCAATAAAGGACAGAAATGGTATGACCTAACAAAGCAGAAGATATTAAGAAGAGGTAGCAAGAATGCACAGAAGAACTATACAAAAAGATCTTCATGACCCAGATAACCACGATGGTGTGATCACCAACCAAGAGCCAGACATCCTGGAATGTGAAGTCAAGTGGACCTAGGAAGCATCACTACAAACAAAACTAGTGGAGGTGATGGAATTCCAGTTGAGCTATTTCAAATCCTAAAAGATGATGCTGTGAAAGTGCTGCACTCAATATGCCAGCAAATTTGGAAAACTCAGCAGTGGCCACAGGACTGGAAAAGGTCAGTTTTCATTGCAATCCCAAAGAAAGACAGTGCCAAAGAAAGCTCAAACTACAGTACAATTGTACTCATCTCACACGCTAGTAAAATAATGCTCAATATTCTCCAAGTCAGGCTTCAACAGTACGTGAACCATGAACTTATTTATTTATGTATTTAGAAAAGGCAGAGGAACCAGAGATCAAATTGCCAACACTCACTGGATCATTGAAAAAGCAAGAGAGTTTCAGAAAAACACCTACTTCTGCTTTGCTGACTATGCCAAAGCCTTTGACTGTGTGGAGCACAATAAACTATGGAAAATTCTGAAAGAGATGGGAATACCAGACCACCTGACTTACCTCTTGAGAAACCTGTATGCAGGTCAGGAAGCAACAGTTAGCACTGGACATGGAATAACAGACTGGTTCCAAACAGGGAAAGGGGTATGTCAAGGCTGTATATTGTCACCCTGCTTATTTAACTTATATGCAGAGTACATCATGAGAAATGCTGGGCTGGAGGAAGCACAAGCTGGAATCAAGATTGCTGGAAGAAATATCAATAACCTCAGATATACAGATGACACTACACTTATGGCAGAAAACGAAGAAGAACCAAAGAGCCTCTTGATGAAAGTGAAAGAGGAGAGTGAAAAGGTTGACTTAAAACTTAACATTCAGAAAACTAAGATCATAGATCTGGTCCCATTACTTCATGGCAAATAGATGGGGAGACAGAGACTTTTTATTTTTGGGGGGGCTCCAAAATCACTGCAGATGGTGACTGCAGCCATAAAATTAAAAGACGTTTACTCCTTAGAAGAAAAGTTATGACCAACCTAGACAGCATAGTAAAAAGCAGAGACATTACTTTGTCAACAAATGTCTGTCTAGTCAAAGCTATGGTTTTTCCAGTAGTCACGAATGGATGTGAGAGTTGGACTATAAAGAAAGCTGAGTGCTGAAGAATAGATGCTTTTGAACTGTGGTGTTGGAGAAGACTCTTGAGAGTCCCTTGGACTGCAAGGAGATCCAACCAGTCCGTTTTAAAAGAGATCAGTCCTGGGTGTTCATTGGAAGGACTGATGCTGAAGCTGAAACTCCAATACTTTGGCCACCTGATGGGAAGAACTGACTCCTTGGAAAAGACCCTGATGCTGGGAAAGATTGAAGGCAGGAGGAGAAGGGGAAGACAGAGGATGAGATGGCTGGATGGCATCACCAACTCAATGGAAATGAGTTTGAGTAAACTCTGGGAGTTAGTGATGGACAGGGAGGCCTGGAGTGCTGCAGTCCATGGGGTCACAAAGAGTTGGACGTGACTGAACTGAACTGAACTGACTGAACTCACCAGGCCTGAAGAGCGGTTTACAAAGTACTACAAGGGATTTTTTTTGAAAACCTTGAATTAGCTGACTTAGGCATAACATTGACAGAGAAATTTTTTACTGAATTTCAAATCAGTTTATGTAATTATTGCAGTTACATAGGAAAAATGTAAATCAACACCATAGTCATGTACACATCAGTTTCAGGGTTTTGTTAAATCACTAAACAAATACATTGTATAAGACATGATGGTTGCTAGATATACAGGGAAAAAAGTAGAGAGGAAATTAAAAAAACAAAGCAAAGCAAAAAAAGTGAAAAAAAAAAAAAACCCACCAAAATCATAAAATATAATTCCTCCTTTCAAGTAACAAATTTCCATTTGGGAAGACAAGTCACAAAAGCTGGGCAGTTGAGCAACATTAACTTGTAAATAACATTCCAAGTCATTCCAGTCACCAGTACCTGACAAGAGCCTTTCCCTTCATTTCAGGTCTCAATTTAGGCCCCAGAGTATGCTCTTCGACATCTCCACCTTACTACCCAGGGTGATCTCTGTAGAACACAAATCTGATAACAATATTCTTAGTAACGTCACATAATTTTTTTAACAAATGAGAGCGTCCAAAATCCTTATGACCTCTACATATGACTTCTTATAATTTAAATTCTGAGTGGAATTATAGGCAGCACCCCATTTCTGAACATTTCTCTGAAATTCAACAGCTGAACGCATGAGAGGTATCTGTGAGAGAACTACCACCCCAGAGCCTTCCCTGGGGAATGCCCGCTGCCACAGATGCTTGGAAAGCCCCAGTTCTTCCAACTTCTGAGTTAGTCTGTGACAGACACCTTGAGCAGGCACTGGCAAGGCTGGTGGGGGCTGGGGAGTCTCTATGCTCCTCAGGCTCCACCGCAGAGATTATCGTGGGCCGGGTCTTGGCTGTTCTTTTCTACAAACTCAGGTGACTCCCGGTAGAGCTCTCCACATGCCTACCTGTCTACTAACAGCAGGGGATGGGAGGGTGACTGGGCCGGGCCCTGGGAACTGACACTCATTGGTGATGCTCATCTTGACTGGCAAGTGAGTCCCACGCTTGGAAAAGAAAGGGATGGGGCAGAAGAGCTGTATACTGTCTGAGTTGGAGGACTGATGCAGCTCTGCTAAGCCCAACATAAGCACTTTTAAGAACCCTCAGGAACCACCCCGCCTCCATGGGTTAAGCCATTTCTCTTATTGCTAGAACCCTCACACCAGAAATTAATACTATCATTCCTCAGAGCATCTCCAAAAAACTAGCATATGAGGCACACAGTTCATCAAAGTGGAAAATATGAATTCTGTGAAACCAGAAGTATCTGAAATCAGAGTATCTGAAACCAGAAGATTACTATACTTGTAGTTGGTAGACAATAGTAAGCTTCCTCCTGTTTCTGCACACACATTCCTTCTGTCCTGGATGCTGTCTTCCTCTCCTTATCCCATCTAATTCTAACCAGTTCCTTACTGCCCAGCTTTGGGAAGCCTTCTATAATAAGGAGTTATTACTTTAAACATAATTATATAAATGGCTTTTTAAAATTCTGAGTTCTTCTACTGAAAGGATATATTTTTCAATAATCTAGGTATTAAGTAAAATAAGGTGGCCTACAGATATTAGTAGAATAGATATTTAAAAAAGTACAACACTCTTAACCCCTCTTGAAATTCTGTAGCTGAACTGAACTAGAACAAATAATTTCACAATTTGTATGGAAATACAAAAAACCTCGAATAGCCAAAGTAATCTTGAGAAACAAGAATGGAACTGGAGGAATCAACCTGCCTGACTTCAGACTCTACTACAAAGCCACAGTCATCAAGACAGTATGGTACTGGCAAAGGGCAGAAATATAGATCAATGGAACAGAATAGAAAGCCCAGAGATAAATCCACGAACCTACGGACACCTTATCTTTGACAAAGGAGGCAAGGATATACAATAGAAAAAAGACAATCTCTTTAACAAGTGGGGCTGGGAAAACTGGTCAACCACGTGTAAAAGAATGAAGAACACTTTCTAACACCATACACAAAAATAAACTCAAAATGGATTAAAGATCTAAACGTAAGATCAGAAACTATAAAACTCCTAGAGGAGAATATAGGCAAAACACTCTCCGACATAAATCACAGCAAGGTCCTCTATGACCCACCTCCCAGAATATTGGAAATAAAAGCAAAACTAAACAAATGGGACCTAATGAAACTTAAAAGCTTTTGCACTACAAAGGAAACTATAAGTAAGGTGAAAAGACAGCCCTCAAATTGGGAGAAAATAATAGCAAATGAAGAAACAGACAAAGGATTAATCTCAAAAATATACAAGCAACTCCTGAAGCTCAATTCCAGAAAAATAAAGGACCCAATCAAAAAATGGGCCAAAGAACTCAACAGACATTTCTCCAAAGAAGACATACAGATGACTAACAAACGCATGAAAAGATGCTCAACATCACTCATTATTAGAGAAATGCAAATCAAAACCACAATGAGGTACCATTACACGCCAGTTAGGATGGCTGCTATCCAAAAGTCTACAAGCAATAAATGCTGGAGAGGGTGTGGAGAAAAGGGAACCCTCTTACACTGTTGGTGGGAATGCAAACTAGTACAGCCACTATGGAAAACAGTGTGGAGATTTCTTAAAAAACTGGAAATAGAACTGCCATATGACCCAGCAAACCCACTTCTGGGCATACACACTGAGGAATCCAGATCTGAAAGAGACACGTGCACCCCAATGTTCATCGCAGCACTGTTTACAATAGCCAGGACATGGAAGCAACCTAGATGCCCATCAGCAGATGAATGGATAAGGAAGCTGTGGTACATATACACCATGGAATATTACTCAGACGTTAAAAAGAATTCATTTGAATCAGTTCTAATGAGATGGATGAAACTGGAGCCCATTATACAGAGTGAAGTAAGCCAGAAAGATAAAGAACATTACAGCATACTAACACATATATATGGAATTTAGAAAGATGGTAACGATAACCCTATATGCAAAACAGAAAAAGAGACACAGAAGTACAGAACAGACTTTTGAACTCTGTGGGAGAAGGTGAGGGTGGGATGTTTCGAAAGAACAGCATATATATTATCTATGGTGAAACAGATCACCAGCCCAGGTGGGATGCATGAGACAAGTGCTCGGGCCTGGTGCACTGGGAGGACCCAGAGGAATCGGGTGGAGAGGGAGGTGGGAGGGGGGATCAGGATGGGGAATACGTGTAACTCTATGGCTGATTCATATCAATGTATGACAAAACCCACTGAAATGTTGTGAAGTAATTAGCCTCCAACTAATAAAAAAAATTAAAATAAAATAAAATAATAATAAATAAAAATTCTGTAGCTGAACTGAACATGGCACACTCAATTTGCATAAGAATGGAAGACCACTTGGGTACACACATTTGTAAGACAAAAAGCAGCAATATTAATTTAGCCTGTTTAGATTTCTTATTTTTATAATTTATAGCAAGCCATCACACATGCACACACACATTTATGTGATTTGAAAGATGAAAATAAAGGTAAAGGATTGTATCTGTGTAAACAGCACATGCTAACTGCCAAGAATTTTTATGTTCATTTAATTGTGGTTTTTAAAAAAATACAATACATAATTGTATATATATGAATAAGAATATTATACATTCTTGCTGAATTTGATTACACAGGCCAAGACTTGAAGGATCTGCTGTTTTGAGGGATAAACTACTACCTTAAATTTCATAAGTTTATTATTTTAACTAAACTTCTGTGAAGATACCTAACCAACACAGTCACAAATCAATCACACAATGATAAAAACAAAAAACCAGAAAGAACTAAATATTTAGGTTCCACAAAGTTTAACATTTATATAAATACTAATCAATTTAGATAAAGGTTTCCTTTGCTTTCAAAATGAACTAGAAATGTTAATAGGTTCTGTCATGAAATAATTTTTATTCATGATTTAATAAGACTCATCAGCATAGACTTACCATGTAAAACTCAAAATCAAACAAAAGAAAGAAAAAGAAACTTAAAAAATTAAATTCTAATTCTCATCTGGGCTATTGGCAATGTCTTTATGATTTACTGATGATAAAAATGAGCAGTGCATTTTTAACCTTTTGTGAAGGGTGGAGACTTTATTATCTACCTCCAAGTTGGTCGTAATGCACATCATTTCCAAAGCTTTTCTTCTTCGATGAAATTACCATAGAATTCACATAATGATCAATGGTAATTGCCAAGAAGTAATAGGTTTTCACAAACATGTTCACTGTTAACTATGCAATTCAGATGCGCACAGAGAAAAATGCCATGAGGCCATGAGTGGGCTAAGCAGAGATATTATGTAGGGAACAAAGTGGCTCTGAAGTCTACCAGTTACATCACTCAAGGCCGGTTATATAGACTCTCTGAGCCTTATTTTCTTATCTGTAAAATTAGAGACTAGTATCTTTCTCTTAGGGAAGTTTAAGGATAACATGGGATAATATTCAAAAAGAATGTGCAAGGATGTCTATATAAAGTAAAGAATTAGTGGAAACTACTATAATTTTAAGATAATAATAGTTATTATTGTTGGAATTATGCTCCACCTATCTCCCTTGGTATATCACCTGGGGTCACTTAAGCTACACTGGATATCTATAAAGCTGAACTGTCCAAACACCTTTTTGTAATCCTTTCTCTTTAATATTAAACCAGTCTACTCCTAATCCTATCTCCACAGACAGCTTTGTCTTCAAGATAACCATCATGCAGAAACTTCAGACTCTCTTATCTCTCTCTGGGGCTGCCAGAGTCTCCTCCTTCCAATACAGTCAGGAAGTCCCCTATACACAAACCTTCAAGTTGGGAAATTTCCAGGACCCAAACGTCCCTTCCCATCAACATCAGGCCTGAGTGAAATTGCAGCTTGCTCTCCTTCTGCTATTGCTGATGATCCTTCAGCTCTACCAGCTCCTACATCCTCTCTCTCCTGCAAGTCAGTAACTCTTCTTGCCTCTTCACTTGATGCTAGTTCCTGTATGACAGCTATTGAACTGAATTGCACTACTAGATTTTTCAAGGTACTGTCTGTAGGACTAAAAGTGCTTTTTTGTGTGTTTGTTTTTATGTATCATCTGTGTGAAAAGTATAAACGTATTATAGTACACTACTATATAGCTGACTGTGTTAGTTTGGTACCTAGGCTAACTTTGTAGGACTTACACGTACAAATCCAACTTGTGAATGTGTTCTTCAAATGGAACTCCTTCGTATTTACTGGGCTTTAAAATCCGTTCAGAAAACTTCGTAAACTTGCATTTGATGATGTTACTCCCCTATCTGGTGCTGGTGAATGGTTTCCCTCTACCACCTGTCTTCACCTAGTATATAAGGCCCTGCCTTTACTTCTGCCTCATCTTGTGACTGGTACTCCTTTCCCCTGTGGTATCAAACTTTATAAAAATTCCTGAAAAGCAAATCTATTTCACATCTGTGTCTTTGCTCTCATGCCCTTGGAGGCTTCTCCACTTTTATTGGTCTGAGACACTCCTACTCACTCCTACTCATCCTTGAAAAATTAGATCAAGCTCACTCCTACATGAGGGGTTCTTAATATAGAGCTTTAAAATGCAGATAAGAAAAAATATATATATCTGTAATTTATTAACCTTTAACTGAAATTTAGCATTTCCTTCAATTATGAAATTAGGCAGTAAGTCACTGAGAACAATAGAAATCACATACATTTTTATATCCTACTATAGTAGTTGCCTAAACTTCAGAATACCATTTACATTCGCCATGGTTTTGAAACAATGGCATTAGCTCTGCATTAGATCTGTTATTTAATATAGTAATAAAGAAGTACACAGATTACTATATAGTAAGTTTATTTGGAAAATAACTTGGCACACATATTTCAATATTACTGATTTTCTTTGAACTGCTATGTAATTTATTGCATGCAGTTAAAAGCATGACTCTAAGAAGGGATCCAGAATAATGTATGGTTAAGAGCTCTCATGTGTGAAGCCCCCTGTGACAGCTCTGGGAGAGGTGATGTCACAGCCAGGCATGCTGATACATATATCAACTTTTATCATACTGCTTTGCAGTTATTTATTGGTCTCTTTCTCCCTCCTAGCTATAAGCTCCATGTGGAGAAAGGTTTCTTTTTTTCCCTTTAATCTTAATATTCCCTGACCTACTGATCTCAAAAATGTTTCTTAAATGAATAAACTTATTACAAATGTGTACACATATTGTCCTAAAGTGCTGTATTCCTTGATTTGCTAAACTGTATAGAGTTATACAAGAATAAATTTCTGTTTCTCTGCTTCTAAAACCAGTTTGTTTAGAACACATGATATCATTTTTTCTAGACTTCTAATTTATTCACCATATAGTGTTAGCTGCTCTTTGCGACACCCCCGGGTCCGACTCTTTGAGACCCCCTGGACTGTATAGTCCACCTGGCTTCTCTCTGTCCATGGAGTTTTCCAGGCAAGAAAACCGGAGTGGGCAGCCGTATTCACCATATAACGCAGGTGTTAATAGTCCTAGAGGCATGTGTCATACTATCTTATTTTGTAATTGAGTTACTTATATTAGGAAAACCTTCTCTTGGTACTACAACCACTTAACAATCTAAAAACTTCATGGACACATTACCTGAACAAAGGCTTGCTGTATGCCTCGAGATCTTCATGTCTATGATGTGTGTCTGCTAGCATAGCTGCAAGAGGTACTACTGATCACACTGCAGAAATAAAGGTGATGCATTTGGAAGAAAATTTCCTAAACTATCAACGCTCTAGTAGCAACAAAGTGTTGCCAAAATTTCTAGCACATATATCCAAATTCTATAATAAAAATTATACTAAAAATCTTCCTTTAGTCAGTATCATCTACCTTCTTTTGAAACCATCTATCCACGCATTCACTCACCTAGCCACCCAGCCACCTACAATAATAGTTTCCAAAGTTACACTCACTGATGAGATTGTTTTAATCAGGTTGCTATACTTGGTTTAAAAAAATTAAATTAAAAGATTGGTCCAGAGCAATAGGCATTTTTGAACCTCAGACAGGGAAAACATTAGAAGCTATGTAACATGCTTTCACAACATGATGGAAAAATACCTCCATTCAACAATATTAAATATAACATTTAATATTTAAGTGTTAATACCTAAACGGTTTTCATCATTTTTCAGTATCATGATTTACAAGAAGGTGATCTTGAGCTTATTTGTTTAGAGAACAGTTAAGTTTTTTATAAATCTTATCTAGTACTTGTTTTATCTGTAGTTTTCTTGGTCTTTATTATAAGGAAATATACCAGAGGTTATGACTATGGTCTACTACTGTAACAGTACTGGATAATGTATTCCCTTTTAAAGTATAGGACAAAATTGGAATAATATTCTAGAGTGGACTGACTTGAAATGTGAACAGAATTCCAAGTTGATTTTATTTATTCATTGTAATGATCAGAGCTCTAGAATAAGAATAAAAATCCTTGTAAGTCTGAGACACATGTTTTCCCCTTTACTTCAGACTTAAATGGATAAATGCAAAAGAGCTTTTCTCAAAAGTCTTTTGAGTTCAAGAGGGAGGAAAAATGACATTTCAAATAAAAGTGTAAGTGACAGTAAATACTGTTCTTTTTACAGGACTGCTGAACTTAACTGGAAAGCAAGAGAAAGGCTTTTCCGATTTGCATCCTTGAAACTGTGTTCTAAGCAGTGAGCTACAGCGAGATTTTATAAACCCAGACTCCTGGTCCCTGAGTACTATCCTAACCACGTGCAGAGTATCTGTTCTTGTATGTCATCCATCTGATTATCCAGCCTGTTACACTGCTTCAGGCCCACAGCCCCAAAATCTCTTGAGTCTCCACTACCACCGTCAAGGTTGCATTATCTCTTGCCTAGGCTTCCAACTTCTTTCATCTGATCTCCACTCATCACCCTTTGTCCTTCCCTAATCAATTCTCTTAAGCAGCAAGAGTGATCTTTTAGAAACACAAGTCTGATTAAGTCATTCTATTCAATCTTTTAAGGCTACTCAGTATTCTAAAGTGATGTCTAAAATTCTCATGGCTTTTGAGGGTCCCAGTATGGTCTGTCACTGGTCTGCCATCCAGTCTATTTTTGTACTGTTCTCTTGCTCATGGGTAAGTTCCTTGAGGAAGCCTTACTCCTTGCTTAGGGCCTGTATACATATGTTCCCTCTTCCTGGAATGCTCTTCTCCCAGTCTTTGCAATCCTAAAATAAAAAAGCCTTGTTTTTTTGTCTTTAAGGCTTCCGAAGAAGCACTTCATGACTGTGGAAAACAAGTAAGATTTAAGTAAGGGATCCTGCCATTGTGGCGGCTTTGCCACAATTTTCGGCCTTGACCGAAAATACAGGCTTCAAGGTAAAAAGGTCATGAAGAACTCAATGACTCTGTTATGTAAGTGGTTAACGTCCTCCAAGAATCTATTCCATTATCTTTCTATCCATATGTCAAATTCTGTATTGGGTATTTAAGTGCTAGCAAAAGACAAGTGCAATTATTTGGAGATACAGATATATGATAAGGTTATTTGGCTTTTTGTTTCAATTCTCATTTTCCTTTTCTACCAATTTGATTACAATTATCTTTATCTGAAATAAGTCTGTGGATATCATTCAACAGATATAGCATATTGTCTACTGTAGTTTTATTTAATATTAACCTCAAGGCCTATTAAGCTGTATCATCAGACCAAAAAACTAAAATATGCAAATTTTAAAGGAAATCAGTAGGTTTTAGAAAATAAGAGTCAACCAACAATAAGTCTCATTCACAGTATAACACTACATTCATTGTCAAGTTGCTAAAATTGCTGGAAACAAACACATTATCACTCAGCAATATGCCAAACGCTGAAAAAAATAGGGGCTAATAGGGTTTCTATACATCTCTAAGGTCACATGAAAGTTTTATGATTGAATCTAACAGTCTCAGTGCTAATGCCAATGACATATGCTCAATCACTCAAGGCTGGCTAATGGAGAAAAAAAATGAAGCGAAGGCAAAATTATTTTTATTGTAAATGAATTTTGAAGACATTAATTATTAGTAGTAATTATTATGCCAAACCAATTATAGTTAGATAGGCACAATAGAGTTTATCAAAACTAGTGTCACAAACATAGGGAGATCTATAGATGAAGGAAGGCTATATCAACTGAGATGTCTGGAAGCTTCATTTAGAGAGAGAAAACATGAAAATGTTACTCTATAGAAAAAAAGCCACATTATTTTTGTACTCTTCATTTAATAATGTTAAAGAAGGAAAAAAAGGAATCAAAGAAAGCTGGCAGTTAAGCAGTTAAAAAAAAAAAAGAAAGAAACTGAAGTGGTTCTTATGGAAGATGTACTTGAATCACTTACTCTCCACTGTCCTGGTGAGGCAGATCTGTGGGAGTGAGGAATATACCTTCTCAGATAGACCCGGACATGAAACAATGGACTGGTTCAAAATTGGGAAAGGAGTACGGCAAGGCAGTATATTTTCACCCTGCTTATTTAACTTACATGCAGAGTATATCATGCAAAGTACTGGGCTGGATGAAGCAGAAGCTGAATCTAGATTGCTGAGAAAAATATCAATAACCTCAGATATGCAGATAACATCACCCTTATGGCAGAAAGTGAAGAGGAACTAAAGAGCCTCTTGATGAAGGTGAAAGAGGAGAGTGAGAAAGCTGTCTTAAAACTCAACATTCAAAAGACAAAGATCATGGAATCCATTCCCATCACTTAATGGCAAATAGACGGGGAAACAATGGATACAGTGAGAGACTTTATTTTTTGGGGCTTCAAAATCACTGCAGATGGTGACTGCAGCCATGAAATTAAAAGACACTTGCTCCTTGGAATAAAAGCTATGACCAACCTAAAGAGCATATTAAAAAGCAGAGACATTACTTTGCTGACAAAGGTCCATCTAATCAAAGCTATGGTTTTTCCAGTAGTCATGTATAGATGTGAGAGTTGGACTATAAAGAAGGCTGAGTGCCGAATAATTGATGCTTTTGAGCTATTGTGTTGGACAAGACTCTTGTGAGTCCCTTGGCTCTCAAGGAGATCAAACCAGTCAATCCTAAAGGAAATCGACCCTGAATATTCATTGGAAGGACTGATGCTGAAGTTGAAGCTCCAATACTTTGGCCACCTGATAAGAGCCGACTCATTTAAAAAAAGACCCCAAAGCTAGGAAAGATTGAAGGCCGGAGGAGAAGGGGAGGACAGAGGATGAGATGGTTAGATGGCATCACTGACTCAATGGATATGAGTTTGAGCAAGCTCTGGGAGATGATGAAGGAAGCCTGGTGCACTGCAGTTCATGGAGTCGCAAAGACTTGGTCACGACTGAGCGAGTGAACAGATGGTTCGAGGTAAGATTCTCAGTTGAAAAATACTGATAGGAAAAAGAGCTGTGGATCAGAAGCACAGTCCTTCTTGTGAATTTCTCCTTTGAGTACCCCAACTGACTTCTATGATCGATTCTATCTGGTTGCTGATAGTTAATCAATTCCCTATTTTTGACTCCTGTTGATTTTTCTCTTAGATTTATCTAGAATCTGTTTACCTGTTTATCCTGAGCATCGCCATCATAGTCCAGGCAACTACTAATCTCTCTCACAGGCAATTTTAATAATTAGTCTCCTCATATCAACATGTGCCCTCTGTGCCCCAGAGACAAAGTTGAGAATAGAAAATTTGGTCAAGTCACTACCCTGCTTAAAACTCTTCTTCAAAAGATGAGAAAGACTTCTACTCATCATCATAATCTCATATTTTATTATAGGTTTTATTAATGATAACAACGGCTATATTTATTGGGTGCTTATTATGTGCTGAGAACTGCTTTAGGTGCTTTCTCTATATTAACTCATCCTTATATAATCCTATGACTATGTGCTCCAAAATATTTTTTAAATGCATGCATGCATGCATGAATGAATGAGTGGCAATGTGAATGAAAGCCCTAGGGTGAGAGTATCTGCAATTCTACAGCTGTATACTTTAAGAAATATCTGTTTACTTCGAGGGTTTTCTGACAGTGATTTGAATACACTGAGATCACGTGCTGTGTGCTGCGCTCAGCGGCTTCGGTTGTGTCTGACTCTTTGCGACCCAATGGACTGTAGCCCGCCAGGTTTCTCTGTCCATGGGGTTCCCCAGGCAAGAATGCTGGAGGGTTGCCATGCCCTCCTCCAGGGGATCTTCCCGATCCTGGGATCAAAACTGGGTCTCCTGCATTGGCAGCCAGGTTCTTTATCTCTGAGCCACTGGGGGAAGCCCCTACTGAGATCATACTTATAAATAATAAAAAGACAAAGATTTCAGGGAAGTGTTATGCAGGAAAGGTCTGAATCCTCAAACTTGGATAGCTCTTATAAGAAAATATGCTTATTAGTAATTTAAGAGAATGGAACTAAAAGCCATATTTGGTGTAAGCATGTATATTCTTATATAGATAAATGATTAAGATGATACCCTCAACTGGAGTTATTTCTCCTAAGCCTTAGTTGGTGCTCTGTGACTGTACGCAATTTTAACTGCAGAAAGTAAATCTGATAGATGTTGTTTAATACATTTGGTTTAGAAAATCAAACCAGGACTTGGAAAGAATATCATCAATTAAAAATTCTAAAAAGCATAAGTTCTTATCAGAAATTATTTAAGGTAGTCAATGTCTTGGGTCCAAAGTCATTAGTGCATCCCAATCTACCATGTTTGTGGTTCTAACCTACTTAGTGATGCCACACAATCAACACTTTTTGAATTAAAATAAAGAATAACCATTGTTCTTGAACCATTCACTTCCATAAATCTTCTACTCTAGTCTAGTAGAGTCAAGTCAGAGGGCATTACATATCCATCATAATAGATTTCTTCAAGTGGAAGTGCTGAGTCGAGCGGTCTATGCATTTAACCTTTCCTGGGCAAAAGCATATCAATTTTCAAAATGAAGAAAAATTTACATTCCCACCAATAATATACAGTGTTCTTAAGATTAAACCATCTCTCCCTTTAAATCTGTTTTCTTTGCTCAGTTTTCCTATACAGATCATTTCAAGAGGAAAGTATACCACCTATATTTATTTACTGCATGAGTATTACTCATTCTAAAGTTATGCAAACATGACTGTTTCATTTTTATCTTCTTTTTAATTTTTTTCCAGTCTTATTGAGAGGCAATTGGCATAAAGATTAGCATAGTTTAAGGTTTACAGTATTATTTGACTTATATACATCATGAAATGATTACCACAATGTTTAGTGAACATCCATCATCTCTTATATATATAAAATTAAAGAAACAAATCATTTTTGTAATGAGAACTCAGGATTTACTCTCTTAATAACTTTCATGTATGTCGTATACTATATTTTTCATATTTATTGTAAAGAAATGGGAAATGTATGTAGATACTTTTAACAACAACAAAATCAGTAAGGGGTCTGCAGATATATTTTATAAAATCATTTAGACTATACATACATACTATAACTACTGTCAACTGCTCACAAAACCTAATATGTTTCTCTTAAAGAAACTATATGAGAAATAATTGCTTTGCATATTCAGTGACTTCTAGAAGACATATCAAATGTGGTTCTGTTTTTAAAAACTTATCACTTTGTGATATGAACAATATTAGGTTGTACACTTCTCTCACTCCACTAGAATTTTATCTTAAATTGGTAGGTGAAAGAAAATGTTTTATTGTCACCTACCTATATTGATAGGTAGATAATAATAATTTAGATGAATCAGTAGGATTAATAGATTGATGGCCACAAATTGTCATGCAATGAAATACACGACAGCAGTAAATATTTTTACTGAAATTTTAAAAGTTGATGTCAGGAAAGCTATTTAATTATGTAAATCATTAAAAACTTAGTTACTTCTTTTCTGTATCAGAACTTCATAAAATTTTTTTATTCATATTCTTTGGCTGAATTTCTGCCTTTAGGTGATCTGACAGTGTATCAATCTTATTCTCAATCTAAACTGCTGCATCTAAATCAGACATCAAATCTAAAAAGTATTCTATGTTTCTCAAACAATAGTAATTTTTTAATAATTTGTTAGAGGTAACTGAGCTAAAAACACTGTACTTAAAATATCTTTCAAGAGAAACAAAAATAGAGCATGCAGAATTCTAGCAATGGTCTACCATCTTTCTAGCAGTTGAGGTCAGATATCCAAAGAAAATAAAAATATCTATATACAGAGAGAGTCTATGTTAAAGTTAACTTCTTTTAAGACACCTTTAAATCTTCCTTAGAACAGAAAGACTGTTAAAAAATAGTAAAGTGATAAATATATACAACATTCATTTCCAAAGGCAAGTGAATATCACAATTTGCAACCAGAAAGACATAATTACATATGTCTTCCTCACTGTTGTAATAAGAAGGCACCATAAATTCTGTTAAATGAGAAGCTCCAAGTGATCCCAAGTGGAATTAAGTATATCAATGTAATGTTTTAATTTCATATAGGAGTACCTGACTTAATAAATGATTTACCCTTTGATTTGAGACTTATATCTGTTTAGTTGAGGCTGAAGGAATATCATTTTTTGTTTTTAAAGCTATTTGATCAATATATTTTAAAGGGGTTGCTAGCCTTTCCAGCCACTAAAATGAAGTAAAAGAAATTTGAAACACTTTGTTGTTTGTTGTTTAGTCACTAAGTCATGTCTAACTCTTTTGTGACCCCATGGCCGGTAGCCTGCCAGGCTCCCCTATCCATGGGATTTCTCAGACAAGAATACTGGATATGGTTGCCATTTCCTTCTTCAGGGGATCTTCCTGACCCGGGGATTGAACCCACGTCTCCTGTATTGGCTGGCATGTTCTTTACCACTGAGCCACCTGAGAAGCCCTAAAAGGGAATCACAACCATGAAGGAATGTGGAACTCTACTGATAAATTTATTAATTGACCTGTTCAGTCATTCAATTTTTAATTAATTCAATTGTGCATTCTTCAGTCCATCTGTTAGCTGATGTATCTATTCATCCATTTCTCTATCTATTAATCTATTACATAGAGTGTATATGGCTAAACTTAACAAGTTATTAAACCTGAAGCTGATGATTAAAACACTCATCCAGCACCCTTTCCCACTTTCTATTGCTCTTCAAGAACCCTACTAGTGAGAGGAAAAATTATTTTCTGCTTAAATGAATGAGGAAATACTTGTGGAACATGGTGAAGATTAACTGATAGAATATCCAAATGATAATAAACTATATCAGACATGTACATCATGGAAACTGATAGAATATCCAGATAATAAGTGTATCAGATATGTACATCATGGAAAAGCTTAATTACTGATGAAAGTTCATTTCACTTAGAATGTAGATGTCACTGAGTCATATATGATATAAAATAGCTTCTCAGTATTCCTGCTTAGATTCTGTATCAATATATGCTTCCAATTTCCAGAGAAGTATCATCAAAATTTTGTCTAATAACACACTTTTCCTGAAGCATGCATTTCCACCATTAAGTCTGGATGCCTAGCAAGCTCTTACTCATCTCTCATATTTTAGGAAAGTTATAAGTAAACAAAGAAGTTACCAGAATTAGGTTAATGAAGGGGACCATTATAAAATCTCACCTGTATCTTGTGCAAGTAGTGTTCTGACCTAAAGGAGATATTGGCTTAAAAGTGATGGGTGGAGAAACCTGGGCTGATAGCAGAAATCCCAAAGCAAGAATAATGAGGGCTACAGTGGTACCTAAAAAAAAAAAAGTTTTACATCAGAGAAGAGTTGACAACATTCTTTCAAAGCAGACTGGGTTTAGCAAGATATCTCTCTGAAAAAAATAACTTGATCTATCCTCATTGGATTAAAAAAAAGATCCTCATACACAAGTATTGTCATGCATAAGTATTGTCATTAAAAACTCACTAGCACGTTCACTGTGAGAAATGACAAGAGTGAAATTCAAATCAAATACATTTGTAAGCCAAGCACTGGTAATAACTTTCTAAACAAACACCATTTTGGATTGCTGACAGTCTCAAAAAGAATTAATATAACTGACATTATTGAGTGCCTAACATGTCAGGAAGTAGAAAAGGCAACAGATTTATATTAAGTGCTCCTTTCATTACCAAGAAAATTGTTCTAATGTTATTCGATCATCTAGGACCCAAACGGTAGTAATAGTTCAGTCATTCCATCATGTCCTACTCTTTGTGACCCCATGGACCGCAACAAGCCAGGCCTCCCTGTCCATCACCAATTTACTGAGCTTGCTCAAACTCATGTCCATCATCTCAGTGATGCCATCCAGCCATCTCATCCTCTGTCGTCCCCTTCTCCTCCTGCCCTCAATCTTTCTCAGCGTCAGGGTCTTTTCCAGTGAGTCAGTTCTTTGCATCAGGTGACCAAAGTATTGGAGCTTCAGCATCAGACCTTTCAATGAATATTCAGGGCTGATTTCCTTTAGGATTGATTGGCTGGATCTCCTTGCAGTCCAAGGGACTCTCAAGAGTCTTCTCCAACACCATAGTTAAAAAGCATCAGATCTTCAGTACATAGCTTTCTTTATGGTCCAACTCTCACATCCATACGTAACAACTGGAAAAACCATATCTTTGACTAGACGGACTTTTGTTGGCAAAGTAATGTCGGCAAAGTACGATCCAAATAATAAACTAAAGAGTAACAAACTAAATTTTCAAAAACAGGTGAAAGAGAATTTCTCATAAAAAGGAGTAACATTTTGTAAAGATTTAAAAATCCCAGAAATGACATAACACATATATTCAATTCTTTTTCCTGTTGGCATTTGGAAGTGGAATATTTGTCTTTAATTTTAGGGTACAGAATGTGATTTTATATAAAATGACTTAAAAAGATATAACATATATATGTATAAAATCACTTAAGGATATACACACACACACACACACACATATATCACTTAAAAAGCTCATTTTTGAGTCCTTTATAGAAATACTGACAGGAAACAAGAAAGTTTTCAAATTTCTGACAATTGTTCCAGCCATTGTAGGGATAAAAAAAAAAGGTCATGTGAAGGAAGAAGAAAATATGGATGCATTTGTTTGTGTAATTTACTTGAATGAGGCAATACGTTTAAGAATATGGAACTCAGGGTAGTCATTTATGTAGCAGTAAAGTTTCTATTAGATAAATGAGAAAGTTATTTAAGAATGATGAAATGTATTTTTCAAACACATGGATAAATGGATAATGGATAATAAGTGGATAAAATAAATAAATGGATAAAATAAATAAATGGATAAAAAAACAACTTTGGGAAGCACTGTTAAAGTGGAACTGGATTATATAATAGTTGAAGTGTTTGTGTTTAATATAGAGGTGATAATGTCAAGTTAGATACTGTGGTTAAGTTCTCACCCTGCTGTTTCTTGACTCCACAATCTTGGACAATGCACATAACCTTTCCAACATGCAGTTTTGTCTGCTGTAAAATGGGGCTTAGTGATAATATTCATCTTGCAGAATTGCAGTGAATTTTAAATATCACAATACATCTGAAAGATTTTTAGAAAGCTAAAAATGTTAACTATTGTACTATAATTATTAAATACAGCAGCAGCAGCATGCTTTCAAAATCTAGAAGAAAGTTGAGAAGGTGGGAGATGGCTTGAGGAAAAGATCAGAAGCCTATTTTACCACACCAGGCTGAAGAGTCATGAATATACAATCACAGCTCATTTTCCCCTTGTTGGCTTAAAATTCAAACTAGAACTAGAACTAGTTTGATGTATTATTTTCTCAAAAAAACTACCAGTTCCTGATTTGGGAAACAAAAAACAAGACTATCTCTCAGAAAGAGAAAAGATATACTGGGCATGTAAATAAAAGTCATCCCTCTCCCCTCAAACAAACCAAAATAAACCAAGAGTTTTACTGTTAATCTGTCTATCAAAGAAGCTGGGCCCTAAGTATCGTCCAAAATTACATCCACAGAATATTGTCATGGCACAGGTAAGATCTGCTTCAATCAGGAAATGTTGATATTTTAGGATGCAAAGGAAACATGGCACTCTTCTTTCACAGCACGACTTAAAATAACTGGTCTCTGTGATAAACTGTAAACTCTAAGATAGTATACCTAACGCACATTAACATATATTCAATTCTAGTGCCTAGCATAGAGTAGATCTCACAGTACTACAGATTTTTGCAATGCTGACTATTTTCTAAGAAAATAACAAAACATATTACGACTATTCAATTGAGGTCGTGGGTTAGTATGGGAGAAATATCCCAGATGAGAGTTCTGCAGTATAGATATTATATCTCTTGGATCCATCTCAAAAAAGTCTAACCAACTTGCAAAATTTGGGATAAAGACCATTTTGGACATACAAAATTCCTAGTTGAAGGTTTACGTTTCTTAAACACAAATCTATTTTGACCTACTATGGATGGAAATATTTTAAAAGTCAGTATCATACCTTTATTATAGTCTTGTTTCTCAATCCTGGCTTCCTACTGAAAATGCAACTGTTTAGAATGTACCTCAACCTCTGAATCAGTCTCCATAAAATGGGGATCAGATAATATGATTTCATAGGTGATTGTGATAGCCAACAACAGAGTAAAAACTCTTATCTTATGAGATGATAAACTCCTTAATGGAAGGGAAATGTGCCTTAAATGACTTAATTTATGGAGTAAATTTTAAAATGGTGACCTCGTCCTATCATATGCTCATGTCTCTTTAAGGCTTAAAACTATCTGAACTACCTATTTCCTTTCCCTTAACAAATCACAGCTGCTTTATCAGTGACTCAATGGCATTTAAAGTTGTTATAGTTTTCAAGGGTTCAATGGTTGTCAATGGACTCAATGATTCATTGAGTCCAATGCACAAGGCCTTGTATGAAAGGATCTCCAGTGTAACGGGCAGTTTGGGCACATTCTTTATATTATAAGAAAAGAGTCCCTCCTTAGCCAACTGTACTGTTGCCTTTTGGAATTCTGATACCATTTTCCTAATAAAAATGTTCTCCATAGGAGGTAGTGTGCTGGATAAATAGAATCCTTAAAAAATACCTGATGAAGTAAGTTACCTTAACTATCTGATACAAGGGCCTGTATTATTAGTAAATAAAAAAACAAAACAAAACTTCCTTACCCAAGACTCAAACAGAACACACTTTTTATGCTTAAATATCACCTACATATGCTCCAGATTTCATCTTCAGAGATTCCAATTTAGCAGAGTGGGGGTTGGGTCCCCAAGAATTCACAATTTAAAGTATCCTTGGTAATTCTGATGAAGACGACCTGTGAGTGATGTTTTAGGGAATACTCCACTACCAAAATATCTGGCAGAAAATAACACAGTGTTTCTGGCTTTCTGATTTATAAGCAACAAAATTACATAGATATAAGCCTTCCTCTATTAAAGTATCAAGAGGCTGTCATTAACTTGGTTATATTAACAAGAAAGACCAGTTCTCTTAGCAAGTTTTGAAAATATTAAGTCAGAATACCACAAAATGTCCTACATTTAAAATTATTCATGGACTATATATTTTATATTTTTTTGTATAAAGAGTTTCTTTGCCCTGGTCTAGCTGAATACAGTTTGTTTATAGTAATTTTTAAAGAACAAGTACCTATTCAAAAAGTTATTTTGATTTTTTTTTTTTTTACTAAATTTCACTCAATATAAAAAAAAAATCAATAAAACACAAAATAGGGAATAAAACTGAATGAAGGATTTAAAAATTCCAGTCTAATTTAAGAAATTTTAAATTGAACAGTGTTCTAATACTAGCACTGGTAGAATATTAAATATATTATGATTTATTTTATTAGGTGAAAAATGGTGAAGAAAATCAAAATAATTTCTTTAAAAATGTTATTATTTCTTTATTTATTTATAAATTTTGATTGGAGTATAGTTGCTTTGTGGCTTCCCTGGTGGTTCAGATGGAAAGAAGCTGCCTGTTGATGCGGGAGACATGGGTTCAGTCTCTGGGTTGGCAAGAGAAGGAAATGGCAAACGATTCCAGTATTCTGGACTGGGAAATCCCATGCAAAGAGGGACCCAGTGGGCTACAATCCACAGGGTCACAAAGAGTTGGACATGACTTAGTGACTAAACAACAACAACAATAGTTGCTTTACAATCCTGTAACATTAGTTTCTGCTGTACAGTACAGCCATATGTATACATACGTCCCCTCTTTTTTGGATTTCTTTCCCATTTAGGTAACCACACAGCACTGAGTAGTGTGCTACATAAAAAGAAAAAAACTAAATAAATAAATTCTTAAAAATATTTTAGGTGCTCAGTCTTTAAAAAGTACTACAAATAAACTATATTTAGCTAGACCCAAAGAAACTCTTTATACAAAGAAATCCAAAATATATAACCTATGAATAATTTAAAGGTAGCACATTCTGTGGTGTCCTGACTTTTAATATTTTCAAAGCTTGCTAAGAGAACTGATCTTTCTTGTAATACCACCAATTTAATGACAATCTCTTCATTCGGCAGAAAAGAAAACTGCCTCCAGGTTGCTCATAAAGGCAGTGCCTGGAAACTCTTAGTCTTTCCCTCCAAGTCATTTTTCTTTTTTTTCAATTCCCTGATAGTTCAGTTGGTAAAGAATTTGCCTGCAATGCAGGAGACCACAGTTAGATCCCTGGGTTGGGAAGATCCCCTGGAGAAGGGAAAAGCTACCCACTCCAATATTCTAGCCGCAAAGAGTTGGACACGACTGAGCGACTTTCACTTCACTTCACTTTCTCATAATAGTCAGCGATGGACTCTGGAAATCCCTGGGGAAGAGGACTTCCATGGAGGGGTGAGACATGACATCCAGAAGAGGAGTTCAGGAACGCTCCTGGATTATGGTTAAAACAACAAAACATCCCTCTCTGGCAGTAACAACACTGTGATAGCAAACTTCTTTGAGCATTTTACTGCCTGTGTCAGGTACTGTTTGAAATGCTATCTCTACATGAGTAAATGTGTTTAGTCTTTACTATAAACCTATGAAGTAAGGACTATAATTAATTCCTGTTCATAGATGAGAAAATAGAACCTTGTTCAATGTCACAAAATTCAAACCCAGCCTGGCTTTCTATCTGTAATGACTCAAAATCCTGGAATAGAACAAAAGAAGGGACAGAGGCAGCTAGAAAAACTGCCTCTTTTCCCCATCTCAAAATCAGCGTTTTTCTCAAAATCTCAAAAGCCAAATCCCATATTTAAGACCCAAAATTCTATTAAAAAATAGACCTCTTGAGGCAGCAGTATACTAAGGCCCTGTCAAAAAGAAAGTGTGCCCACCAAAAAAATTTTAAAGCAGCTATTACCACTTCTAAGAGTTTACCTGAACCACAGGAGTCAGCAAATCCAATTTTCAACCCACTGCAGGAGTCTGTCTTTAGCACATCACTGCCTGATGGCCATCTATCCTTTTGTTAAGAGCTTATGACCCTAATGAGGCAGTCAATTTATTGTTGCATAGGTCTGATTATTAGGAATATTTTTCTTATATTAAGTAAAAAATCTATGTCCTCAAAACATCTACCATCTACAAGAATAAGAGATCTATTTGGGGTCTCTGTAGTCTTTTTCTCCAGGCCTGGACAATTCTGGTTCCTTGAATAGGTTGCGAATGTATGGCTTTTAACCTTCCCTTGTCCCTCACCTTTCCTCACTCATCCTCCTGCTTCTTTGTACCCTTCCTGTATACATTGGCTGTTGCAATTACCTTTGCCTTTAAATCAATCTTCCCCCTGCCTTCCCCTCAGTTCTGATACTGCAGTTCAACTTACATTATTCAGCTCAAAGCTTCCACTCAAGGCAAACACAGAGGGTGGGTGCATTCTACTCTTCCTTCTGGAGTTAAGGGTGAGAGGCAGTATGTATTCTTGATAACTGACTATGAAACCCTAAATGCATTTTCTCATCAAAATTTGGGACAAGTGACTTGAAGCAGTTCTATTGGATGAATGCTTTAGTTATATTTAGTTAAAATAGAATTTAATTAATGCTGGCCTGGAAACTTTATATTTTAATGGAAAAATGTATTCTTGCTCTAACTAAACTTACAAAGAAATAATTAGAAAATAGCTAATTGATAAGTAGAAATCTGCTTGTATATTTAAAAAGATCAGAAAATTCTTTGATACAAACATGTGAAGACAGTGCCAGAGAAGCGTGTCATTTTGGCAAGTGAAAAAGCCCTTGCATTAGAGAAATAATAAATAAAACAGACAAAATTTAAAGACAAAAGATACTTTAAAGTGAGAAGGGTTTTTCTCATTAAGTTATCACAGAAAACATACCAAATCAATCAGAATTTGCCCTAGGATTTAGGCCTTGTTTAAACACAAAAAGAGTCTCTTCCAACTTTGTGAAAAATTATATGGTTCCAATTTCCACTGTTGAAAGAACTTTGAAAAAAAAAATGCTCCAAATTTATTTCCGTATTACCCCAAACTTAAAATATATATATATATGTTAGAACTTTGCTTTTTATTTTGTACCTTTGAGTAAAACTTAAAATAACAGCAAAATGCTACCCACAATAGGCTCTAATTGTTACTATAATTCTAATTTTTAGTTACATATCATAATAAGTTTTTATTTAAAAAATTTTTTCAAAAAACTATTCAGTTCAGTTCAGTCACTCAGCTGTGTCTGACTCTTGGTCACTCCATGGACTGCAGCACGCCAGGCTTTCCTGTCCATCACCAACTCCTGCAGCCTACTCAAACTCACATCCATTGAGTCAGTGATGCCATCCAACCATCTCATCCTCTGTCGTCGCCTTCTCCTCCGGCCCTCAATCTTGCCCAGCATCAGGGTCTTTTCAAATGAGTTAGTTCTTTGCAAGAGGTGGCCAAAGTATTGGAGTTTCAGCTCAGCATCAGTCCTTCCAATGAATATTCAGGACTGAACATTCAGGACTTTAGGATGGACTGGATCTCCTTGCAGTCCAAGGGACTCTCAAGAGTCTTCTCCAACACCACAGTTCAAAAGCCTCAATTCTTTGGTGCTCAGCTTTCTTTATAGTCCAACTCTCACATCCACACGTGACTACTACCACACATCTAGCTTTGACTAGATGGACTTTGTTGGCAAAGTAATGTCTCTGCTTTTTAAAATGCTGCCTAGGTTGGTCATAACTTTTCTTCCAAGGAGCAAGCATCTTTTAATATCGTGGCTGCAGTCACCATCTGCAGTGATTTTGGAGCCCCAAAATAAAGTCTGTCACTGTTTCCATTGTTCACCATCTATTTCCCATGAGGTGATGGGACCAGAGGCCATGACCTTAGTTTTCTGAATGTTGAGTTTTAAGCCAACTTTTTCACTCTCCTCTCTCACTCTCACCAAGAGGCTCTTTAGTTCTTCACTTTCTGCTGTAAGTGTCGGATTGTCTGCATATCTGAGGTTATTGATATTTCTCCTGGCAATCTTGATTCCAGCTTGTGCTTCATCCAGCCTGACATTTCGCATGATGCACTCTGCATATAAGTTAAATAAGCAGGGTGATCACATACAGGCTTGACGTACTCCTTTCCCGATTTGGAACCAGTCTGTTGTTCCATGTCCAGTTCTAACTATTGCTTCTTGACCTCTATTATAACTCAATTCTATGAATAGAAAAACCCTATTATATGGCTACAAAAATTATATCAGAAGTGGTAATGGTATTGCATTTTAAAAGATTAATTTGTCATCATTAGAGAAGTTTATAAATGAATTCTTCAACACCTACCTGCTAAACTACCAAATGTGAGTTTCCTGCGGCCCACTTTCTCAACAAGCCAGACACCCACGAGTGTGAAAATGAAATTTGTGAAGGCTGTAACGGAAGCCAGCCATATTGCAAGTCTATCATCTTCGACACCAGACATCTGCAGAATGGTTGCACTGTAGTACCTGTGAGGCAAGAATAAAACAGTTGTTGCTGTTAGTCATTCAAAGAAACACAGTTATTCACATAGAAAAGTGTCTATCTGACTAAAACATACCTGGAAGAACTGAAAAATAATATCACATTAACATGGAAATCATGCAAACCATTTAAAGGATCACAATACAGTGACTATGTCCAGATGAAATTTATAACTTTGTATCGTTAAGAAGAGATACTCAAGCAAGTGAATAGAGGGCTAAAACCTTTAAAAGTTACATGCACTCCACACCTCCGGAACAGTGACAGCTGTAGTTTCACTAAAACTATCAAGGAGAAGCTCCAAATACATGTAATCAATCAACAGTCACTGTACACTGTAAATGTATATACTTAAAAGAACAAAGAGAACTGCTACATATCAATCTTAAAGAAAGTAAAATTCTGGTACAAGAATTTATTGAAAGACACAAGAGGAAAGAATATATGGCAAAAGCTAGTTTGAGAGTCAACACTCAAAAAATGAAGACTATGGCATCTGGTCCCTAAATAGAAGAGAAAAATTGGAAGCACTGACAAGACTTTCTTTTCCTGGGCTCCAAAAATCACCATAGATGGTGAATGAACCAAGAAATCAAAAGACACTTTGCTCCTTGGAAGGAAAGCTATGACAAACCCAGACAGAGTATTAAAAAGCAGACATCACTTTACCAACAAAGGTCCATATAGTCAAAGGTATGGTTTTTCCAGTAGTCATGTATGCATGTGAGAGTTAGACTACAAAGAAGGTGGAGCACTGAAGAACTGATGCTTTCAAATAGTGGTGATACTGAAGACTCTCGAGAGTCCTGTGGACTGCAAGGAGATCAAATCAATCAATCCTAAATATTCACTGGAAGGACTGTTGCTAAAGCTGAAGCTCCAATCCTTTGGTCACCTGATGTGAAGAGTTGACTCTTGGAAAAGATCCTGATGTTAGGAATGATAGAAGGTTAAAAGGAGAAGCAGGTGGCAGAGGATCAGATGGTTAGACAGTATCATCAACTGAATGGACATGGATTTGAGCAAACTCTGGGAGATAGTGGAGGACAGGGGAGCCTGGCAAGCTGCAGTCCATGGGATCACCAAGAGTGGGACATGGCTTAATGACCGAACGTCAAGAAGAAACAACATATTTACACTTGTTATATTGTATATATATATGGATGGATGGATCTTTTTGGATCTGTCCTTTGGTCATTATGCAGTATCCTTTCTTATCTCTTAGAATAGTCTGTATTTTAAAGTCTATTTTGTTTGATATGAGTAGTACCATTCCAGCTTTCTTTTGGCTTCCATTTGCATGGAATACTTTTTTGCCCTCCCCTCACTTTCAGTCTTTATGTGTCCCTTGATCTGAAGTGGTTCTCTTATAGACAGTACATACATGCGCCTTGATTTTGTATTCATTCAGCCAATCTATGTCTTTTGTTTGGTGCATTTAATCCATGTATATTTAAGATAATTATTGATATGTATGTTCATGGGACGTGAGGGACATGAAGATCTTCTGATTTGAGTATCTGTGGGGGCTCTTGAATCTCCTATGAATAACTGAGGGAGGGACAACTGTATCTCATTGTTTTCACTTTTGACACAACAAAATCATGAAATTGCATGTGTTAAATTAATGGCTACAAATAGTAGTATCAAACAAAGTAAGTTAATGAGTATCAGAATTTTATTTAAAATGCAAAATGTGTCCTAGGTGTGTAAAATAATTTCTTATGTTACTTAAATTTATAGAGGCAGAATATAAGTAAAACCTGGCCTGGGAATCAGAAACCATCATTTTTAAAGATATGGCTGATTCATGTTGATGTTTGGTGGAAACCAACACAATACTGTAAAGCAATTATCCTTCAAATAAAAATAAACACATTAAAAAAAAAAGACATCTCTGTAGTGTGCTGGCCAGATCAGACAACACACTGTTCAGTTAGTATTTATGCATTGAGGACCTACTATTAATATATGTGAGTTACTGAATTCCCACAGATGTATTATTAGATCCAGTTTCTGCCCTAAAGAAGCTCCCATAAAAGAATGACATGGCAAGAAATAATTTTGATATTGCAAGGTATATAAATCACAATGTGGCATTAAAGGACAGACCAAATTATTTCCCTTTATAAAGTTCCTTGATTTTCCAGAAAATTTAACATTTGAGTTAAGGTTTGAAGAATTCCCCGGGGTTTGCCAGCCCATGCAATGATCTAGAAGGACATTGGTGGTAAAGGAAGTGACATGTAGGAAGGGAAAATGTACAAAGTACCATGCTGGATTCATACATGAAGAGTATGTTACCGTGGCTGCACATAAGAAGGTTCAAAGGAAAGAGAAGTATGACAGAAGGCTTCGGTAGAACCTTTTGTTATAGAGGGGCCTTGAGAGCCATGCTACATGTTTGGATTTTATTCTGCAGGGAATGGAGAACCATGACATGGATTGTGAAGAGGAACAACAAACAATTAAGTGTGTTTTGTGAAAAGATCACTCTAACTACAGTAAAGTGTACAGGCTAGCTGCAGAACTCAACAAGGGTAAATTGTTTCAAGTATTTTTCAGGTCACTACGTTAGACAGAGTACCCTGTAGATTTTCCATATTAATGTGAAACCCTGAGAGTAAAGGCTGAAATTCAGTGACGGTCTTTTTATCTTCCTGTCAGCAAGCCTTGCAACTTTAACCCACACTAAATCTTTCTTTGGATGGACTGTCTTGAGTTTTCATCCTCATTTTTCTTTCTCAAACCCTGGTAGATATATTAGATTTTTTATTGCTGCCATAACAAATTACTACAATCACACTGGCTTAAATCAACATAAATTTATTGCCTAACAGGCTTATAGGTCAGAAATCTGACACAGATTTTATTGGGTGTCAAGAATCAAAGGTGTCAGCTGGGTATTCCTTTCTAGAATCTCCAGGGGAAATAGATTTCTTTGCTGTTTTTTGCTTTCAACGTCTTCCACATGCTGTGGCTTGAGGACCCCATTTCCTCAAGATTCAAAGCCCACAAAGGTGGGTCCATGCAGTGCCTTTCAGGCCCCTTCACTCTGAGACTCCTTTCTCCTTCCCCTGCATATAAAGACCTCTGTGATTACACTAGGTCAATCCAGATAAATAGGGTAATCTCCTTACCTTAAGAGAAACTGATTAGCAGATTTAATTTGATCTACTACCTTAATTTCCCTTTGCTGATTAATGAGAAATATTCACAGGTTGTTTATGACATGTGCATGTTTGGAGGGGATTACTCTATTACTCTATTACATAAAGGAGCTAATGAACAGTAAAATAAGGAAAAGGCCAACAGTTAGAATGAGAAGGTGAGGAATAAAGGTAAGAATATTTACTTAAAGGATAATCAGTTCCAGAAGAATTCATACAATAGCAATATTTCTTTTCACAGGACTCTTTCAAGGGCAGGGGATGACATACCTAGGTCAGAATAATTTACGAACCTAGTTTTCAAAAGTCAGATCATGTATTGATGAAATGACACATTTAATTTACATTTTAAAATGTGTGAACTCCAGTGTTTTTATAAATGATGCTATCAGTCAACCATTTATGTAATAGGCTACCACTATACTCAGTATGTATGTGAGAACTGGACTATAAAGAAAGCTAAGTGCTGAAAAATTGATGCTTTTGAACTGTGGTATTGGAGAAGACTCTTGAGAGTCCCTTGGACTGCAAGGATACCCAACCTGTCCATCCTAAAGGAAATCAGTCCTGAATATTCATTGAAAGGGACTGATGCTGAAGCTGAAACAATACTTTGGCCACCTGATGCAAAGAAGCAACTCATTGGAAAAGACCCTGATGCTGGGAAAGACTGAAGGCGGGAGGAGAAGGGGACAACAGAGGATGAGATGGTTGGATAGCACCACTGATGTGATGGATATGAGCTTGAGTAGGCTCCAGGAGTTGTTGATGGGCAGGGAAGCCTGGCACGGTGCAGTCCATGGGGTCACAAAGAGTCAGACACAACTGAGCAACTGAGATGAACTGATCCTTAGTCTGAGCCTTTATGTAGTAGTTTAAATTTTCACAAAGCATAACAGTTTTCTTTATAAGAGAATGTGAGCTGAAAACGGCTTTTTTTCCTTTTTAGATTCAAAGAAGGGATGCCTTCTCTTTTCAAAATCACTTTATAATATCTCCCTGACAAATTACCATCTTCTTCAAAGATTTCCTGGTCAACCTTTGGTTTTCACACACACACCATCTCTTCCCCAGAGTGGAAATGAAAGGACTGAAAGCAGTGTGTTTTCACAGACCAGCTTTACAAATCTCTTAGATGTTGAAGAACAGTAACAGCCAGATTATATCTATATCATTATCTTAGAGATTATGTGAGAGGTCACTTTCAGTCTTGAATTTAAAATTTTAAAAAACAAAATAGCTCTAGAAAACATGTAGGCTTTGGTAACGGCAATCCAGCCTAATAATGACTTTTAACTAGCAATAAAAGCACAAACATGAGCACCTCATATGCTGAAAAAAACATGCATATTATGATTTTATTGAACAAAGCATTTCTTAGGAATTTCTGAAAAAGTTATTTTTTTTCAGTTTCTAAAAGCCATAACCTGTCACTTTCACTATTGCTAGTATAGCTAATTTAAAAGCAAGAAGTAGGTTCTCAATTTGCCAGATTAACCTATTAATTCTCTCTGCAAAATATATGCCCACAGGAGACTGAACACTCAGGACATCATGCAGGCTCATATTTCTCATTTGCTGAATTGTAAGTAAGTGTTAGTTGCTCCGTTGTGTCCGACTCTAGGTGACCCCATGGTCTGTTCATGGGATTCTGCAGGCAAGAATACTGGAGGGGGTTGCCATTTTCTTCTCCCGGGGATCTTCCCGATCCAGGCATCAAGCCTGGGTCTCCTGCATTGCAGGTGGATTCTTTACCATCTGAGCTACTAGGGAAGCCCATACAATTCAACTGTTGAATCAAATCAGATGTGTTTGTTCCAGCCTGTTTATGCCTATCATTGTACTTATATAATTTAATTAAATAATGTCTAAATCAATAAAATAGAAGATGCATTATATTAAAATTTATAATTTTAAAAAGTCAATAAAGGCAAAGTACTTTAAAAAAAATGTCGGCAACACAACCATAAAAAAAATGGGGGATACAATGTAAAATTCTAAAAAGACTCTGCTCTTAGGACTCTTCTCAAGTGTCTTTCAGTTCTTATTCTATTTGAGAAACTAAGGCTGGAATTCATAGATGACAATATTGAGTGGTTTATGCAAGAAAAACAATGTGGAAGTACAAGCAGTAGATGTGATGAATTAATGTACAACTAAAAAATGTTGAAGATATGTATGCATTATTTCCTCATAACTGTCTCTTTCAGTTAACTAAACAAGAGCCAATCTTCATCATGTCAGTTAAGAGGGCTTCCATCTTTCCTCACCATATCTCACAACCTTACTTATTTCATGACAAGCAGGAATCCAAGACTTCTAGGTCACCTATATACTTGCTCATTTACTTTCATGTTAAATGTAGATTAATAATTTGCCTCAATCTTCCTGTCATCCCAGCCCTCTCACACTCTGTCCCTGTGCCTTGTTAACTAAGCTCATCACAAGAGTACCACCTTCTAATACCTTGGATCTAGAGTCCAGGCTGTCTTTTCCTCAGACCCAAGGGTGGGCAGAGGATGGTGAGGGAAATAAATGAACTAAAGCATCCTTAACTCTCCTTTTTAAATTCTTGGTCTACTTTCTGCTCACTTCTCATTCAATGGCAGTTTCAGTGATTTCCTCACGATTTCTTCTTTACTCTTACATCTGTGTCACGATTCTTGGTAAGAGTAGGGTCAACATGTCATCCTTTGGTCACTAAGTCGTGTCCAACTCTAGTGACCCCAAGACTGCAGCACACCCGGCTTCTCTGTCCTTCATTATCTCTCAGAGCTTGCTCAAATTCATCAGATTCACGTCCTTCCAGATGGTGATGCTATTCAACCATCTCATCCTCTGCTGCCCTCTTCTCTTCTCGCCTTCAATCATTCCCAGCATCAGGGTCTTTTCCAATGAGTTGGCTGTTCGCATCTCCTGGCCAAAGTATAGAAGCCTCAGCTTCAGTATCAGACATTCCAATGAATATTCAGGATTGATTTCTTTTAGGATTGACTGGTTTGATATCCTTGCTGTCCAAGGGACTGTCATGACTCTTCTCCAACACCACAATTTAAAAGTCTCAATTCCTTGGCACTTAGCCTGCTTTATGGTCCAGCTCTCACATATGACAAGACTACTGGAAAATCATATGGCTTTGACTTCATGGACCATTGTCATAAAAGTGACGTCTTGGCTTTTTAATACACTGTCTAGGGTTTGTCATAGCTTTCCTTCCAAGGAGCAAGTGTCTTTTAATTTCATGGCTGCAGTCACTGTCAGCAGTGATTTTAGAGACCAGGAAATAAAATCTACCCTTGCTTCCAATTTTTCTCCTTCTATTTGCCACGAAGGGATGGGGCCAATTGCCACGATCTTAATTTTATGAAGGTTAAGTTTTAAGCCAGCTTTTTCACTCTCCTCTTTCATCTTCATCAAGAGGCTCTTTAGTTCCTCTTCAGTTTCTCCCATTAAAGTGGTATAATCTGCATATCTGAGATTGTTGCTATTTCTCCCAACTATCTTGATTCCAGCTTGTGATTCATCCATCCTGGCATTTTGCATGATATACTCTGCATATAAGTTAAAAAAACAGAGTGACAATATATACCCTCGATGTACTCCTTTCCCAATTTTGAACCAGTCTGTCATTTCATGTCTGTTGCTAACTGTTGCTTCTTGACCGACATACACCTTACCTCAGGAGACAGGTAAGGTGGTTTGGAATTCCCATCTCTTTTAAGAATTCTCCAGTGTTGTGATCTACACAGTCAAAGGATTTCACATAGTCAATGAAGCAGGTGTTTTTCTGGAACCCCATTGCTTTCTCTATGATCCAATAAATGTAGCCAATTTGATCTCTAGTTCTCTGCCACTTTTAGATCCAGCCTGTATATTCAGAGTTCTCATACTGCTGAAGCCTAGCTTGAGGGATTTTGAGCATAATCTCACTAGCACGTGAAATGAGGGCAACTGTATGGAAGTATGAACATTCTGTGGCACTGCCCTTCTTTGGGATTGGAAAGAAAACTGATTTCTTCCAGTCCTGTGGCCACTGCTGAGTTTTCCAAATTTGCTGACATATTGAGTGCAGCACTTTAACAGCATCACCTTGTACAATTTGAAATAGCTCAGCTGGAATTCCATTACCTGCAATAGGTTTGTTTGCAGTAATGCCTCCTAAGGCCCACTTGACTTCACACTCCAGGATGTCTGGCTCTAGGTGAGTGACCACACCGTTGTGGTTATCCTGGTCATTAAGACATTGTTTGTATAGTTCTTCTGTATATTTTTGCCACCTCTTCTTCATTTCTTCTTCTTCTTTAGGTCCATACTGTTTCTGTCCTTTACTGTGCCCATCCTTGTATGAAATGTTCCTTTGATATTTTCAGTTTTCTTGAAGAGACCTCTAGTCTTTCCCATTCTACTGTCTTCTTCTACTTTTTTGCATTGTTCATTTAAGAAGGCCTTTTTTTCTCTCTTTGCCATTCTCTGACAATCTGCATTCAGTGTGTTATGGCTCTCCCTTTCAACCTTGCCTTATGCGTCTCTTCTTTCCTCAGCTTTTTGTAAAGCCTCCTCCGATAACCTGGAGTAGGAAATGGCAACCCACTCCAGTGTTCTTGCCTGAAGAATCCCAGGGACGGGGGAGCCTGGTGGGTTGCTGTCTATGGGGTCGCACAGAGTCGGACACGACTGAAGTGACTTAGCAGCAGCAGCCTCAGATAACCACTTTGCATTCTTACATTTCTTTTTCTTGGGGATGGTTTAGATCATGGTCTCCTGTACAATGTTACAACCCTCTGTCCCTAGTTCTTCAGGCACTCTGTCTACCAGATCTAATTCCTTGAATCTATTAGTCATCTCCACTGTATAATCATAAGGGGTTTGATTTTGGTCTCACCTGAATGACCTAGTGATTTTCCCTACTTTTTTCAACTGAAACTTGAATTCAGGAATAAGGGGCTGATGATCTGAGCCACATTCAGCTCTGGGTCTTATTTTTGCTGACTGTATATATCTTCTCCATCTTTGGCATCAACATGGTCCACCCATAAAATACCTAGTCTCTGCTGATTCACTTCTAAAATCCTTCAGTTGTCCTAGTTGCTGACGTGCACCACCTGGTCACAACTCGCTTACTTGAATTCCTCCCCTCACACAATCATCTACTCTTGTGGAGACTTTAAATCATATACTTTATCTCTTTTCAGTTGTCCATCATCACCCATTTTCCCACCTTTCTTATAACTGTACATACAATCTTAAGTAGTATAGATTTCCTAAATGATTAATTCTTATTTATTGGTGTACTACAGAATGACCTGGAGGACCCTTAAAACACAAATTGCTGGGTCCTACTCTGAATTTCTGATGCAGTAGGTCTAAGACCAAGAATTTGAATTTCTAAGAATTTTCCAGGTGATGCTGACACAGCTTTGAAAACTTACTCCCCAAAGCATTATTATAATCATTTTTTTCTTTGTTGTTATTGTTCAATTACTAAGTCGTGTCCGACTCTTCACTACCCCATGGATTGCAGCACACCAGGCTTCCCTATCCTTTACCATCTCCCAGAGCTTGCTCAAACTCACGTCTATTGAGTTAGTGATGCCATCTAACCATCTCATTCTCTGTCCTCCCCTTCTCCTCCTTCTTTCAATCGTTCCCAGCATCAGGGTCTTTTCCAATAAGTGGGCTCTTCACATCAGGTGGCCAAAGTATTGGAGCTTCAGCTTCAGCATCAGTCTTCTCAATGAATACGCAAGATTGATTTCCTTTAGATGTGACTTGTTTGATCTTCTTGCAGTCCAAGGGGCTATCAAGAGTTTTCTCCATCACCACAGTTCAAAAGTATTGATTTTCTAGTGCTCAGATTTTTTCTGGTCCAACTCTCACTTTTATACATGACTACTAGGAAAACCATAGCCTTGACAACGTGGACCTTTGTGGGCAAAGTGATGTCTCTGCTTTTTAACAGGTTGTCTAGGTTGGTCATAGCTTTTCTTCCAAGGAGCAAGCGTCTTTTAATTTCATGGCTGCAGTCACCATCTGCAGTGATTTGGAGTCCAAGAATATTCTCTCTATATATATTATATATTAACAACATATATTATATATAATAATATATATTAAAATATATATTATATGTTATATAATGGCTGAATGTCTCAATTACATGAAATTACTTATTTTATTTTTTTCATTTATTTTTGCTAGTTGGAGGCTAATTACTTTACAATATTGTAGTGGTTTTTGCCATACATTGACATGAATCAGCCATGGATTTACATATGTTCTCCCTCCTGATTCCCCCTCCTGCCTCCCTCTCCATCCCATCCCTCTGGGTCTTCCCAGTGCACCAGCCCTGAGCACCTGTCTCATGCATCCAACCTGGGCTGGTGATCTGTTTCACCCTTGATAGTATACTTGTTTCAATGCTGTTCTCTCAGAACATCCCACCCTCTCCTTCTCCCACAGTCCCAAAGTCTGTTCTGTACTTTGTTCTGTGTCTCTTTTTCTGTTCTGCATATAGGGTTATCGTTGCCATCTTTTTAAATTCCATATATATGCGTTAGTATACTGTATTGGTGTTTATCTCTCTGGCTTACTTCACTCTGTATAATGGACTCCAGTTTCATCCATCTCATTAGAACTGATTCAAATGAATTCTTTTTAATGGCTGAGTAATATTCCATGGTGTATATGTACCACAGCTTCCTTATCCATTTGTCTGCTGATGGGCATCTAGGTTGCTTCCATGTCCTGGCTATTATAAACAGTGCTGTGATGAACATTGGGGTGCACGTATCTCTTTCAGATCTGGTTTCCTCAGTGTGTATGCCCAGGAGTGGGATTGCTGGGTCATATGGCAGTTCCAGTTTTTAAAGGAATCTCCACACTGTTCTCCATAGTGGCTGTACTAGTTTGCATTCCCACCAACAGTGTAAGAGGGTTCCCTTTTCTCCACACCCTCTCCAGCATTGATTGCTTGTAGACTTTTAGATAGCAGCCATCCTGATTGTGGTTTTGATTTGCATTCAATTACATGAAATTAAAATATATTTATTCAAGACTTACTATGTGCTAGAGACAGTGGAAGATATAGAGACATGTAATATCTGGGATTGCTTGTGGAGGGCAGGGAAACTGCCATACACATAAAAATTATACCCCAATGGGCCATGTTTTATGGGGACAGTATGATTACCGTGCTATTTGAACATAAGGGCAGTGATTAACTCTACCCAACAGTCCAAATTGCTCATTAGTGATTCTAATGACCACTTCTCATGGTCCAAGATTGAAAAAATATAAAAGGTCAAGGAATTTAGGATGATAGTTACTACAAGACAGTCTGGGAGAGCATTTGAAACTAGCTCAAGCAAGAGTCATGCACAGATAGAACTAGAAAGGACTCGAGAGAATATAAATCATAATTATAATGACAAATACCTATTGGGTTCTCTGACTAGAAAAACTGCAGTGGCATAGATGGACGTTAGAGCCATGAAGGAAATTCTTGATTTTGATATCATAGGAGATGGCAAGGATCTAAATGTTATCTACATTTAAGGTGTGCCTTTGATTCAGGGATCCATGATAAATGAAGAAGGAGCTCCATCCACTGGTGCTCAAAGAGTTGAGCTGAGTGAGGGAGAGGCATATGGGAGTGAAAGGATGCTATAAAGGTCAACAGGATTGCTCAGTTCTCAAAAAGTAAGAATAACACACCAACTGGATGTACTTGAAATTTCCTAATGTGCTCACTCTTAAACTCTCTAAAATGCTGGGCTCATCTCCTAAGGAAGAGTGGGTTTGTAGAACAACCGCAGGCAGGGGAAGAAGAACGCAATTCTGTGAACTAGGTGCCAGAGAATTCCATCATTTAACATATAAAAAGTGTAGAGGTAATTCTCTTTATTCCCAGTTCCTGCTATACTATGGTGAAGGACTTGCATAGCGTGACTTAACTGTCCAAGAAATAAAAACCAATACCTCTAAGTTTAGATAATTAAACTTTCCATGAAAAGATAAATATTAATGCACACTACAGCTACCACAGACACCCAGAGAGAAAATTTTCTCTGATTTTAGTAAGTAGGAGTTCTTATGTTTCTCTGATAATTGATTTATTTAACAGTAGGAACACTGTGAAACATGCATATATTGTATTGGCTGCTAAAACATTTACAGCAACTTGATTCTCAAACTTCAATGTGAATAAAAATCAATCTGGAGATTGTAACAAAAACAAGACTCCAATTTGTTCATCCTCTTTGCTCATCCCCACCCTCTCACCTCTGCCCAGAATTGATTCACTTTAAGAGATTCTAACTTAAGAGGTTCCAAGGGCACTTTGAAAAAGACAGGCTTTCTGAACTAGTTTGTATAGACACTACTCTACAGTAAGTTTCTTGTACAGAAATCATCTTATCTCGTCCTACTTTTCCTCTTTGCTAAATCACTATCTTTAAAATTTATTGTACCTATTGCCTCTCTATATGTTTAATTAAGTTCTCTTAAGCTTCTTCCGGAATAAGGAAGGACTGAAATGAATAAAGACTTCTGAATTAGTATGAATAAATTTTATTTTTCCGTTTCCAAATATTGATGGAAAGGAAACTGATCAATTTTTTAACAGCAGAGAAACAAGTTGAGCTCTAACAGCCCTGGGCAGAAAACCCTGCAAAGAGAGTGCTCCCACACCAATGCATAATTAAACGGTAAATTAGGCTGACTTCACACAGGCATGTTGACAACACTGTGCCCTTTGATGTTCAAAGACAGACCTAAAACTGCACTTAGTTCATTTCAAGTGCATGCGGCCAGTACCAGGCCATGCTTGTTCAATTATGAGTGAAGTGCAGGACCTTTTAAAAATGACAGAAACAATTATACCTGTGCGTACATATGAAGTTTGACCTAAAGAGGAAAAGCAATTACCAGTGAGTCAGTGTACATCTTTGAGGGGGTACATCATGAAAGACATTCATATTAATTTTAAAATACTACAGAAAAGCATTGATTCATCTTACTAATTCTGAAAGAAAAAAACCAGGAAGATTAGGAAAATACTTTGAGTTAGATATCTGTGAGTCTGAATTGACACGATTGTCTTAATTCTCTATTTTCCTTTAAACATGTAGAACTGGTTCTATAAATGCCTTTTTCATTTTGTTTTTTATGATGAAAACCTAAGCTGCTTCATAAGAAGCACAGACGAGTAAAACAGTAAGAATAATGGCTAATGTTTATCAGCAATTTTTGAGTCTATAAAACTCAATTTTAGAGTTGCAGCTCATGGCAGAATGTATCATCTGATGAAAGTAGAAAAGGAGAAATAACATCTATTGAGCACTTTCCATATGCCAAATAGTAGCCAGATGTGGTTTGCTCATATTGTATCATTCAAGCATCACAAACACTTTATGATAATACAAACTAGTTAAGAGTAGATGATAAAAATTTTTAGGGCGTAATTAACTCAACATAAAAGCTCTCCATTCTCACACATACTCAGGATCCCAAAGAAAACTGTTATGGAAATTCTTACTCAGTTTACCACTCTATGCACAGGCCAAAACATAAACCCTCATGCACATTTACCACTTTATATTTTTTTCTGCATAAAGACTATTTTCATTTCTATAGCTAAAGTCTCTTGTCAAATAAGATGTCGATAATGGTGAACTTCATAAAATATAAAAATCATAAAACTATACTTAGTTGGAAACCGTCAGAGATGGGCCAATGGATGTGCAGCCAGCTTGTTACAAGAGATGTCCCAGAAATACGCTGCCCCCTACGGGGTATATAGAGCATTAGCTTGTCCCAGAGGCCCAAAGCCAGCTAAAATCTCCTCTCCACTGGGAGCTCTAGAATCAATTAAAATAAACTTAAAGAGCAGACTTACAGGGGAAAAGAAATAGCAAAAAGAGCATCTTTACAAATGTAGGGGAGAAAGAATTAGAGTTCCTCACACCCTGTATTAGGGTGTTGGTGACACAAAGAACTACTAAATATTGAAAGGGAGGGTTCTCCCCCCCCCCACCCCCCAAATACCAGAGGCTAGACGTCCTTCTTCTAATTGCTTCTATCCTAATGACTTAACAGTAGCTTAGCGAAAGTGAGTCTTTCAGTTCTGTCTGACTTTTTGGAACCCCATGGACTAGAGCCCACCAGGCTCCTCTGTTCATGGAATTCTCCAGGCAAGAATACTTAAGCCATACTGAAGGCAGCTATTCCTTTCTCCAGAACAGTAGCTCATTGCTTACTTATTCCAGGTCCATGAGAAAATAGCCTACTATTCTATTGTGAAGATATTATTTTATGGTTATATTTATACTTAACTATATTTATTATATTTTATATACTATATTTGAATTTAATCTGTTTTTAAAAAATTTATTTAATTGGAGGCTAATTACTTTTCAATATTGTAGGGGTTTCTTTCATACATTCACATGAATCAGCCATGGGTATACATGTATTCCCCATCCTGAACCCGCTTCTCACCTCCCTCCCCATCCCATCCCTCAGGGTCATCCCAGTGCACCGGCCCTGAGCATTCTGTCTCATGCATCGAACCTGGGCTGCCAATCTGTTTCACATATGATAATATACATGTTTCAGTGCTATTCCTTCATATCATCCCACCCTTGTCTTCTCTCACAGAGTCCAAAAGTCTGTTCTTTATATCTGTGTCTCTTTTGCTGTCTCGCATATAAGGTCATCATGACCATCTTTCTAAATTCCATACACGCACACACACACACACATATGTTAATATACTGTATTGTTGTTTTTCTTTCTGACTTACTTCACTTTGTATAATAGGCTCCATTTTCATCCACCTCATTAAAACTGATTCAAATGATTTCTTTTTAATAGCTGAGTAATATTCCCTTATGTATATGTACTACAGCTTTTTTACCCATTCATCTGCTGATGGGCATCTGGGTTGCTTCCATGTCCTGCCTATTATAAACAGTGCTGCGGTGCACATTGGGGTGCATGTGTCTCTTTCAGATCTGGTTTCCTCAGTGTGTATGCCCAGAAGTGGGATTGCTGGGTCATATGGCAGTTCTATTTCCAGTTTTTTAAGGAATCTCCACACTGTTCTCCATAGTGGCGGGACCAGTTTGCATTCCCACCAACAGCGTAAGAGGGTTCCCTTTTCTCCACACCTTCTCCAGCATTTATTGCTTGTAGACTTTTGATAGCAGCCATTCGGACCAGTGTGAGATGGTACCTCATTGTGGTTTTGATTTGCATTTCTATGATAATGAGTGATGCTGAGCATCTTTTCAGGTGTTTGTTAGCCATCTGTATGTCTTCTTTGGAGAAATGTCTGTTGAGTTCTTTGGCCCATTTTTTTATTGGGTTATTTGTTTTTCTGGAATTGAGCTTCAGGAGTTGCTTGTATATTTTTGAGATTAATCCTTTGTCTGTTGCTTCATTTGCTATTATTTTCTCCCATTCTGAAAACTGTCTTTTTACCTTGCTTAGTTTCCTTTGTAGTGCAGAAACTTTTAAGTTTAATTAGGTCCCATTTGTTTATTTTTGCTTTTATTTCCATTACTCTGGGAGGTGGGTCATAGAGGATCCTGCTGTGATTTATGTCAGAGAGTTTTTTGCCTATGTTTTCTGCTAGGAGTTTTATAGTTTCTGGTTTGCGTTTAGATCTTTTATCCATTTTGAGTTTATTTTTGTGTATGGTGTTAGAAAGTGTTCTAGTTTCATTCTTTTACAAGTGGATGACTAGTTTTCCCAGCACCACTTGTTAAAGAGATTGTCTTTTCTCCATTGCATGTTCTTGCCTCCTTTGTCAAAGATAAGCTGTCCATAGGTGCATGGATTTATCTCTGGGCTTTCTATTCTGTTCCATTGATCTATATTTCTGTCTTTGTGCCAGTACCATACTGTTTTGATGATTGTAGCTTTGTAGTATAGTCTGAAGTCAGGCAGGTTGATTCCTCCAGTTCCATTCTTCTTTCTCAAGACTGCTTTGGCTATTCGAGGTTTTTTCTTTTTCCATACAAACTGTGAAATTATTTGTTCTAGTTCTCCGAAAAATACTGTTGGTAGCTTGATAGGAATTGCATTGAATCTATAGATTGGGTTGCTTTGGGTAGCATACTCATTTTTTCACTGGGTGCTCAGCAGATTGAAGGAGAAACCCCTTTCCCCCGACTTCTGGCGGAAACCCCTGGGATGAACACAGTGGCCAATGAGCAAAGAGAACCAGAGGAGCTAAAGGAAAACAAGGGAGGGAGGAAGGGAGGGACAGATGGGCAGGTCTGGTGGAAAGAAGCATTCTGTGGTGTCCCCCACCCCTGCCCAGGGCCTCAGAAGCCTCTGCCTGGGTCCAAAGGCCAGGGCAAGCTCGGCTCACAGATTGGGGGAGGGGGCCCACATCTCTCTCTCCACACCAGGAGTGACAGTCAAGAGACCGGTCAGGAGCTCAGACAGAGCTGTTTTTAAAAGTCCCCTTAGCTCTAGGTGGGCCAGGGCTACAGAGTTCTGAACAAAGGGTGGGCACAGCACCCCTGTCTTCATCATAGCCATCTTAAGGGAGCTGTGGCACCCCAAAGACCCGGGGCCTCAGAACCCAGGGGCCAAGGGCTTCTAGATGCTCCCTCCCACCCAGCCTGTACCTGAAGACCCAGGGCAGGTGGAGCAACAGGGAGGCAGGGGAAGGGTGGGGCAGGGCAGGGCATGAGGTACGAATACCCCGCGCACCAGTGCTGGCCCAGCAGCCTCCCAAGGCCTGGCGCAAGATCACTCCTTGGTGAAGTCCCTGTCCACATCCATGGAGGGCTCCTCAATGAGAGCCATGGATTCTTATTTCCACTGCACTGATTCTTCCAATCCATGATCATGGTATATTTCTCCATCGATTTGTGTCATCTTTGACTTCTTTCACCAGTGTTTTATAGTTTTCAATATACAGGTCTTTTGTTTCTTTAGGTAGATTTATTCCTAAGTATTTTATTATTTTCATTGCAATGGTGAATAGAATTGTTTCCTTAATTTATCTTTCAATGAGAATGTTTTCTCATTGTTAGTGTATAGGAATGCAAGGGATTTCTGTGTGTTAATTTTATATCCTGCAACTTTACTATATTCACTGATTAGCTCTAGAAATTTTCTGGTGGAGCCTTTAGGGTTTTCTATGTAGAGGATCTTATAATTTGCAAATAGTGAGAGTTTTACTTCTTTTTCTCCAATCTGGATTCCTTTTATTTCTTTTTTCTTCTCTGATTGCTGTGGCGAAAACTTCCAAAACTATCTTGAATAGCAGTGGTGAGAGTGGGCACCCTTTTCTTGTTCCTGACTTTAGGGGAAATGCTTTCAATTTTTCACCATTAAGGATAACGTTTGCTGTGGGTTTATCATATATGGCTTTTATTATATTGAGTTATGTTCCTTATATGCCTGCTTTCTGAAGGGTTTTTATCATAAATGGATATTGAATTTTGTCAAAGGCTTTCTCTGCATGTATTAAGATAATCATATGGTTGTTATCTTTCAATTTGTTAATGTGGTGTATCACATTGATTGATTTGCAGACATTAAAGAATCCTTGCATCCCTAGGATAAAGCCCACTTGGTCATGATGTATGATCTCTTTAATATGTTCTTGTTTCTGTTTGCCAGAATTTTGTTAAGGATTTTTGCATCTATGTTCATCAGTGATATTGGCCTGTAGTTTTCTTTTTTTGTGGCATCTTTGCTGGCTTTGGTATTAGGGTGATGGTGGCCTGACAGAATGAGTTAGGAAGTTTACCTTCCTCTGAAGTTTTCTGGAAGAGTTTGAGTAGGATAGGTGTTAGCTCTTCTCTAAAATTTTGGTAGAACTCAGCTTTGAAGCCATCTGATCCTGGGCTTTTGCTTGCTCGAATATTTCCGATTATAGTTTCGATTTCCATGCTTGTGATGGGTCTGTAAGATTTTCTATTTCTTCCTGGTTCAGTTTTGGGAAGTTATACTTTTCTAAGAATTTGTCCATTTCTTCCAAGTTGTCCATTTTACTTGCATATAGTTGCTGATAGTAGTCTCTTATGATCCTTTGTATTTCTGTGTTGTCTGTTGCAATCTCTCCATTTTCATTTCTAATTTTGTTGATTTGATTCTTCTCCTTTTTTTCTTGATGAGTATGACCAATGGTTTATCTGTTTTATTTATCTTCTCAAAGAACCAGCTTTCCACTTTGTTGATTTTTGCTATGGTCTTTGTTTCTTTTTCATTTATTCTGCCCTAATTTGTATTATTTCTTTCCTTCTACTAACCCTGTGGCTTTTCTTTCTTCTTTTTCCAGTTGCTTTAGGTGTAGAGTTAGGTTATTTATTCGACTTTTCTCTTGTTTCTTGAGGTAAGTTTGTATCTTGTTTCTTGAGGAAGCTAGGAACCTTCCCCTTAGCACTGCTTTTACAGTGTCCCATAGGTTTTGGGTTGTTGTGTTTTCATTTTCATTCACTTCTATGCATATTTTCATTTCTTTTTTGATTTCTTCTGTGATTTGTTGGTTATTCAGAAGCGTGTTGTTTAGCCTCCACATGTTGGAATTTTTAATAGTTTTTTTTTTTTTTTCCCCTGTAGTTGACATCTAATCTTACTGCATTGTGATCAGAAAAGATGCTTGGAATGATTTCACTTTTTTTGAATTTACCAAGGCTAGATTTATGGCCCAGGATGTGATCTATCCTGGAGAAGTTTCCATGTGCACTTGAGAAAAAGGTGAAATTTGTTGTTTTGGGGTGAAATGTCCTATAGATATCAATTAGGTCTAACTGGTCCATTGTACCATTTCAAGTTTGTGTTTCCTTGCTAATTTTCTGCTTAGTTGATCTATCCATAGGTGTGAGTGGGGTATTAAAGTCTCCCACTGTTATCATGTTACTGTTAATTTCCCCTTTCACACTTGTTAGCATTTGCCTTACATATTGTGGTGCTCCCATGTTGGGTGCATATATATTTATAACTGTTGTATCTTCTTCTTAGATTGACCCTTTGTTCATTATGCAGAGTCCTTCTTTGTCTTTTTTCACGGCCTTTATTTCAAAGTCTATTTTATCTGATATGAGTATTGCTACTCCTGCTTTCTTTTGGTCTCCATTTGTGTGAAATATCTTTTTCCAGTCCTTCACTTTCAGTCTGCACATGTCCCTTGTTTTGAGGTGGGTCTCTTGTAGACAGCATACATAGCAGTCTTGTTTTTGTATCCATTCAGCAAGTCTTTCTCTCCATTCAGCAAGTCTTTGTCTTTTGGTTGGAGCATTCAAGCCATTTACATTTAAGGTAAGTATGATCATTGATAAGTATGATCCCGTTGCCATTTACATTGTCATTTTGGGTTCGAGTTTATACACCTTTTCTGTGTTTCCTGTTTAGAGAGGATCCTTTAGCATTTGTTGAAGAGATGGTTTGGTGGTGCCAAATTCTCTCAGCTTTTGCTTGTCTGTAAAGCTTTTGATTTCTCCTTCATATCTGAATGAGATCCTTGCTGGGTACAGTAATTTGGGTTGTAGGTTTTTCTCTTTCATCACTAAGTATGTCCTGCCACTCCCTTCTGGCCTGAAGAGTTTCTAACAAAAGATCAGCTGTTATCCTTATGGGGATCCCCTTGTATGTTATTTGTTGTTTTCCCTTGCTGCTTTTAATATTTGTTATTTGTGTTTGATCTTCATTAATTTGATTAATATGTGTCTTGGGGTGTTTTGCCTTGGGTTTATCCTGTTTGGAACTCTCTGGGTTTCTTGGACTTGGGTGACTGTTTCCTTCCCCATTTTAGGCAAGTTTTCAACTTCTCCCTCCTCAAGTATTTTCTCATGGCCTTTCATTTTGTCTTTTTCTTCTGGGACTCCTATGATTTGAATGTTGGGGCAT
Organism: Muntiacus reevesi; assembly: GCF_963930625.1. Classification (NCBI taxonomy): domain Eukaryota; kingdom Metazoa; phylum Chordata; class Mammalia; order Artiodactyla; family Cervidae; genus Muntiacus; species Muntiacus reevesi. The sequence continues at coordinate 156,526,034 of NC_089252.1, read as the reverse complement.
TTGACATTGTCCCAGAGGTCTCTGAGGTTGTCCTCATTTCTTTTGATTCTTTTTTCTTTTTCCCTTTTTGCTTCATTTATTTCCACCATTCTATCTTCCACCTCATTTATCCTATCTTCTACATCAGTTATTCTACTGTTTTCCCTTCAGAGTGCTTTTGATCTCAGTTATTGCATTATTCATTATTGATTGACTCTTTTTTATTTCTTCTAGGTCCTTGTTAAACATTTCTTGCATCTTCTAAATTCTTGTCCCCAGGCTATTTATCTGTAACTCCATTTTATTTTCAAGATTTTGGATAATTTTTACTATCACTATTCTGAATTCTTTTTCCTCCATGGATGGAGGAACCTGGTAGGCTACAGTCCATGGGTTGCAAAGAGTCAGATACGACTGAGCAACTTCACTTTCACTTTTCCTTTATCACACAAAACAGAATTGGCAAGAGGGTACTGAACTAACTTTTCATGATCACTATTTTAATATGATGTCTACAGAGGCATAACAGGCAAAGAAGTTCAATACAGAGGACTCTTTGAATACAGACAGTATTTTCTTCTATATGGAATACTTTAAAAGTAATCAAAGTTTTATAATACCAGTGGTGGGACTCAGCTTTATATGCTGACTCATATAGCTCTAATCCGACTCATTCAGTTATGACTTCTTATATCTGAATAAAAACAACTAAAATTATTCCAAGATTTCAAATAACATAAACACTGAACTAATTCTCTCTGAATAGTTCAAAGTGTTTACTTTTCAAAAGCACAAATGAAAACTTTCCCTATATTGAACAATATAACTTAAAATGTTACCTGACATACTGTGATTTTAGAAATATTTCAAATTAGATGAAGAAATTTCTCTTATTTTTAAAATTGATACAAGCAGACTAGAGTTGATTTATGTTGTCATATCATTCTATTCATTTTAAAGTTTATGAGGCCTATAATTTTATAGATCATACACATCTGACTGCTTATTTATCACCAATTCAAATCCCCCAATTTACCATCAGTCTCATTTTATTGCTAATTTTTTTCATTATGTATTTCTAAATTATTATCATATTTTCTCAGATTGCTATCTTGAGATTCTCTCAAGATTTAAAGTATTGATAAATTGTTATACATTTTTATATTAAATGAGAAATTTTAACATGCATTAATAGAATTACATGCTTCCTCTCTAACAAGTGATTCTATAATTATTAGTGTGAATGTATGTAGGGTACTCATACACTATTATACACTTCAAGTGAGTACAGGCAGAGTTTAAGCTTTAGTAGTGAAAATATATTAGTTTAAGTTCTAAACCCTTATTTGTTGCTTTTATTATCCCATATAATTATTTCAACTAAAAATAAATAATTATTCATATCTTTATTTGCTTACATTCACAACTTGTCACTGGCCAATAAAATTTTATAGTTCATTATTAAGTTAATTAAAATTGCTACAGGTGAACAGAAACTCTACACTGTAAAAAATAACCCCAGTCACCAGTATTAAGTAATATATGTTTGTATCATTTTTTTTAGTACCAAATCAAGCAATTACTAGTATATAAAATATTGAGTCATATGTAAAGAACAAGAAAGGAAAATCTGATTCAATTTACAGGAAAATGTTGGCCATCCATTTACCTTTAAAAAAGAGATGCAACTGAAAATTCATGAAGTTCATTAAAGAATCATTATTACTTCCAGGTGGCTCAGTGGTTAAAGAATCTGCCTGCCAATGTAGGAGGCATGGGTTCAATCCCTGGCTGGGTAAGATCTCTGGGAGAAGGAAATGGCAACCCACTCCAGTCTTCTTGCCTGGAAAAACCTATGGACAGAGGAGCCTGGCAGGCTATAGTCCATGGGGTTGCAAAAGAGAGATGTGACTTGGTGACTAAACAACAAAAAAAATTATAACTTAGTGACTAAACAACAATCAAATATAATACACTATTTATAAAACTGAAAAATGAAATTAAAACCACACTGTGACTGGCAGAGTAATGGTCTTCCAAAGATGTCTACCTCCCAATGACCAGAATCTGTGAAAATGCTACTTTACATGGTAAAGGAAAATTAAAGTTGCAGATGTAATTAAGGTTACTAATCAGTTGACGCTGAGCCTGGGAAATGCTAGTAAGGTGGATCCAACATAATCACAAGCATTTGAAAGTGAAACAGGGAGGCAGAAAAGAGTCAGAGAGAATTGTGACTAAAAAGGAGGTCAAGTGGATGTCACGTGAGGACCCAACTCTCCACTACTGGCTTGGAAGATGGATTTCTGGGTGCTAGATGGGAGGGTGCATGAATCAGGGATTGCCTTTAGAAGCTGAACAGGCAAGTAAATGAATTCTTCCCTACACATTCCAGAATGGAATGTAGTGTTGTTGACATCTTCATCTCAGCCCAATGAGACCTCTGTCAGATTTCTGACATAGAGGCTTTAAGATAATGTATTTGTGGTATTTTTCTGTCAGTAAATCTATGGTATTTCTACAGCAGTACCAGAAAACTATTAACATTGATACTTTACATTATGAGACTGGTTAAACAAACTATAGCATAGTCACACAAAATAATTCTATAAAACTATTAAAAACATTAAAATGATAAGTAATAAAATGGAAAATGGTAACACTTCTACTACTAAGTAAAAAACTTACAAATGCATATATATGATGTGATATTAACTCTGTAAGTTAAATTATATACACAAAACATAAAAAGTGAAATGTCATCTCTGAAAAATGGGATTGTGAATAATCTAAATTTATTTTTTTATTTTTTCATTTTAATGATATATTTTCTTACATACATATTCTTAAAAACAAATGGTAACAGAAAAATATCAGTCAACTAAATTACCAAGAGTCTCAAAATTTCAAAAGTTCTTTATCAGATCTAATTTTGAAGATGCATAAAACAAGCTTCAACAAAACAAGGGATGACTCCTCCAACAACACAAGAGGTGACTCTACATATGGCTAGTTTTGGTCAATACTGAAATCAGACTGATTATATTCTTTGCAGTCAAAGATGGAGAAGCTCTATACAGTCAGCAAAAACAAGACCAGGAGCTGACTGTGACTCAGATCATGAACTGCTTATTGCCAAATCCTTATGCTTTCATCATAAACTGAAGAAAGTAGGGAAAACTACTAGGCCATTAAGTTATGATCTAAATCAAATCCCTTACAATTATACAGTGGAAGTGACAATTAAAACCAAAGGATTAGATCTGATAGACTAAGTGCCTGAACAACTATGGACCAAGGTTTATTACACTATACACGAGGTGGTGATCAAAACCATCCCTAAGGAAAAGAAATGCAAAAAGGCAAAATGGCTATCTGAGTAAGCCTCACAAATAGCTGAGAAAAGAAGAAAAGTGAAAGGCAAAGGAGAAAAGCAAAGATATACCCACCTGAATGCAAAGTTCCAAAGAATAGCTAAAAGAGATATCTTAAGGAGAGCATTTCTAAGTGAATGCAAAGAAGTAAAGGGAAAAAAGAAAATGGAAGAAACTAGACATCTCTTCAAGAAAATTAGAGAAACCGAGGGAATATTTCATGCAAAGATGGGCACAAGTAAGGACAGAAATGGTATGGACCTAACAGAAGCAGATATTAAGAAGAGATGACAAGAATACACAGAAAAACTATACAAAAAAGATCACAATGATCCAGATAACCACAATGGTGTGATCACTCACCTAGAGCCAGACATCTTGGAGTGTGAAGTCAAGTGGGCCTTAGAAAGCATCACTAAGAACAAAACTAGTGGAGGTGATGGAATTCCAGTTGAGGTATTCCAAATCCTAAAAGATGATGTTGTGAAAGTGCTGCACTCAATATGCCAGCAAATTTGGAAAACTCAGCAGGGGTCACAGGACTAGAAAAGGTCAGTTTTCAATCCAATCCCAAAGAACAGAATGCCAAAGGATGTTCAAACTACCACACAATTACACTCATCTCACACACGAGCAAAATAATGCTAAAAATTCTCAAGCCAGGCCTCAACAGTGTGAACCGAGAACTTCCAGATGTTCAAATTGATTTAATAAAGGTAGAGGAACCAGAGATCATATTGGCAACATATCTTGGATCATAGAAAAAGCAAGAGAATTTCAGAAAAACATCTGCTTCAATGACTATGCTAAAGCCTTTTACTGTGTGGATCACAACAAACTGTTGAAATTATTAAAGAGATAGGAATACCAGTCCATCTTACCTGCCTTCTGAGAAACCTGTTACAAGTCAAGAAGCAACAGTAAGAACCAGATATGGAACAAAGGACTGGTTCCAAAGTGGGAAAGGAGTACGTCAAGACTGTATATTGTCACTCTGCTTATTTAATTTACGTGCAGAGTACATCATGAGAAATGCTGGGCTGGATAAAGAACAAGTTTGAATCAAGATTGCCAGAAGAAATATCAATAACCTCAAATATGCACATGATATCACCCTTATGGCAGAAAGTGAAGAAGACCTAAAGAGCTTCTTGATGAAGGTGGAAGAGGAGAGTGGAAAAGTTGGCTTAAAGCTCAACATTCAAAAAACAAAGATCATGGCCTCTAGTCCCATCACTTCATGGCACACATGGGGAAACAATGTAAACAGTGTCAGACTATTTTTCTGGGCTCCAAAATCACTTCAGATGGTGATTGCAGCCATGAAATTAAAAGATGCCTGCTCTGTGGAAGAAAAGCTATGACAAACCTAGACAATGTATTAAAAAACAGAGACATTATTTTGCCAATAAAGGTCTGCAGAGTCAAAGCTATGGTTTTTCCAGTAGCCATGTATGGACATGAGAGTTGAACCATAAAGAAGGCTGAGTGCCAAAGATTGATACTTTTGGACTTCTCAAGAGAAGACTCTTGAGAGTCTCTCAGACAGGAAGGAGATCAAACCTGTCAATCCTTACGGAAATTAACCCTGAATATTCATTAGAAGGACTGAGGTTGAAGCTGAAGCTCCAATACTTTGACCACCTGATTCGAAGAGCCGACTCATTAGAAAAGACACTGATGCTGGGAAAGACTGAAGGCAGGAGGAGGAGGGGACGACAGAGGATGAGACGGTTGGATGGTGCCGCCAATTCAATGGACATGAGTTTGAGCAAGCTCTGGGAGATGGTGAAAGACAGGGAAGCCTGGCATACAGTCCATGCAGTCCATGTCCGGACATGACTAAGCGACTAACGGCAACAAATGAGAAGCTTTGGGGCTTCCTGGGTAGCTCATCTGACAAAGAATCTACCTGCAATGAAGAAAACTCTTGTTTGACTCCTGGGTTGGGAAGTTCCCGTGGAGAAGGGATAGTCTACCCACTGCAGTATTCTTGGGCTTCCCTGGTGGCTCAGATGGTAGAGAATCCACCTGCAATGCAGGAGACCTGGGTTCACTCCGTGGGTTGGGAAGATCCTCTGGAGGAGGGCATGGCAACCCACTCCAGTATTCTTGCCTGGAGAATCCCCATGACCAGAGGCGCCTGGTGGGCTACAGTCCACAGGGTCACAAAGACTCGGACATGCATGAACAACTAAGCACAGCACAGCACATGAGAAATTACTCCTCTGGGAAACCACTGCCAACCATTCCCAATCCCTTTCGCCCTTTCTATTGAGCACTGAGCTCCCACCTATGTGCTGTGATTGCTATTAACGTATCATCTCTGCATTGTAAGATAACTGCTTCTTTATTTTTGTGACTCCTCCACTAAACTCTCAATAATCTTAAGGAAGGCACTCTATTTTGCTCATGACTACATATTCCTATCCATTAACAGAGTTTGGCTCATTAGTAACATTGTTAACAGATTAGGGCAGAGAAGATAGGAGGTTGCTCATGAGTAACATTGTTAACAGATTAGGGCAGAGAAGACAGGAGGTTTATAACCTATTTAAGAAAATCTCTGATATATTTATACAACCCTACTGCTTCTTCAATTAATGAATTATAGGAGCAATGAAAGTATGTTACGTCATGAGTTCTATAGTGAAGACCAAGAAAGGAATTTGAAAATAATGGATATCATTTCCTGCAGGCCTATTTTACTGCCAACAACCCTTAAAGTTTGCAATTCTGCATATTAGAAACCTGGAAGCTTAGAGAGGTTAGGAACTTGCCTGGTCTATGGCAGGGATGGGTTCAGATTAGGACTCATTGCCCTAAATCATACTACTGCTTAAATCTATATGGGCTAAACATTTATCTACAGCCTTTCCTAGACACTCAGCTGAGACAATCTGTCTCCTTCACTGTGAAACCACTATTTTTATTAAGTGGTTTGATCATCATAATTAAGTGCCTAGAGTTCTGATTTTTTTTTTAAATAGGTTTGTAAAGATATCATAGGTGTAAATAATCCTTATCTTGGGAAATATGTTTATCTCAATAATGGATATAGTTTTGTAAGTAGGTTTAATCAAGCCTCAGTTAATTATCTCCAGTGGAGAAGAGGCCATGTAACTTCTGTTCTCAAGAGTTTGTAAACCACCAAAGAGCATGCATTTCTTGTACTTTACATTTCCACTTCTGCTTCACATAGTATACTATTTATATCGCAAGTAATAAAAGGAGCTTGAGCTGAGAGAAAGCCATCATTACATTTCTGTAATATCAAGGCCTTTTCTCATTCCATCTATCTCATTAATCTGCAGATCTTTTTCCCTACTTTTTAAATTCTCCCTATATTCTGACCCTATTCCCTTTTTTTAACTTTTAAAATTTTATATGGGAGTATAGCTGATTAACGATGTTGTGATAGTTTAAGGTGGACAGCAGAGGAACTCTGCCATAGATATACAAGTATCCATGCTAGCCCAAATTCCTCTCCCATCCAGGCTGCCACATAATATTGAGAAGAGTTCCCAGTGCTATACAGTAGGTCCTTGTTCATTGTCCGTTTTAAATATAGAAACAGGTTGGTGAGTGAGTGAAAGTCGCTCAGTCATATACTATTCTTTGCGACCCCATGGACTATTCAGTCCATGGAATTCTCTAGGCCAGAATACTTAAGTGGGGAGCCTTTCCCTTCTTCAGGGGATCTTCCCAACCCAGGGATCAAACCCAGGTCTCCCACATTGCAGGCGGATTCTTTACCAGCTGAGCCACAAGGGAAGCCCAGGAATAGTTTGAAAGGAACAGGTTGCTAGGGACACAATTTCTTACCTTTTCACTGACTGGGTCACAGGACAGATATGCCACCTAGTGCCTGTCTTTACATCTCCCTGAGGAGATTCATGATACTGATTGGCCCAGCCACAGGACCAATATTGGCGCTATACTATAATAGATTTCACTAGATGAGCTCTAGATTGCTTATGATTCTATCATTGTGCCTTGGTCTGTGGAACTGTCTTGAGGCTTAAACTTTACTTAAGAGGAACACACTTAAAAAGAATATTGCTATTCTCATTTTAGTTTTCATTGCTTTCTTCTTTACTGATAAGCTGAGTGCATTAAATAATAAACCTATTTCTTTCAACAGATTCCCATGAATCTGGCTTTCATCTCGATCATGGAAGACAGCAATTAAAGAAAATCAATGGTAGCCTGGCCAATAAATTTCGATTTTTTTAAAAAACAAACCATAAGTATCACATTTGTTCCAAACTGGTGATAGAAGCGACTTGGCGGCGGCGGCAGTGATAGAAAAGCTCTTTGTAACAGATGGGATAAAAATATGTCCTTAAAATGAGTATAAATGTAAGATTAAAAGCAGAGAGGTCAAATCAGCCAAAGTTGTACTAGATTTTCTGCCTTTTATATAAACTAAAGTTGTAGATGTGACTGGTTGTGGAAATGACTGAAAGTGGAAGTGACTGGTTGTGGAAGTGTGGAAATCCAGTTGTGGATGTGACTAGTGATGGAAGTAAAGTTCGATGCTGCAAAGAATAATATTGCCTAAGAACCTGGACTGTAAGGTCCAGGAATCAAGGCAAATTGGAAGTGGGCAACAGGAGATGGCAAGAGTGAACACTGACATGTTAGGAATCAGTGAACTAAAATGTACTGGAATGGGCGAATTTAGTTCAGATAAGCATTATATCTACTACTGTTGGGCAAGAATCCCTTAGAAGAAATGGAATAACCCGCAGAGACAACAAAAGAGTCCAAAATGCAGTAGTTGGGTGCAATCTCAAAAACAACAGAATGATCTCTGTTCATTTCCAAGGCAAACCATTCAATATCATAGTAATCCAAGTCTATGCCCTGACCAGTAATGCTAAAGAAGCTTAAGTTGAACAGTCTTACATGAAGACCTACAAGACCTTCTAGATCTAGCAACCAAAAAGATGTCCTTTTCATCACAGGGGACTGGAATGCAAAAGTAGGAAGTCAAGAAATACCTGGAATAACAGGTAAATTTGGCTTTAGAGAACAAAATGAAGCAGGGCAAAGGCTAACAGAGTTTTGCCAAGAGAATGCACTGGTTATAGCAAACATCCTTTTCCATCAACAGAATGGAAGACTCTACACATGAACATCACCAGATGGTCAATACCAAAATCAGATTGATTATATTCTTTGCAACCAATGATGGAGAAGCTCTATACAGTCAGCAGAAACAAGACCAGGAGCTGACTGTGACTCAGATCATGAAATACTTATTACCAAATTCATACCACAATGAGGTACCATTACACGCCAATCAGAATGGCTGCTATCCAAAAGTCTACAAGCAATAAATGCTGGAGAGGGTGTGGAGAAAAGGGAACCCTCTTATACTATTGGTGGGAATGCAAACTAGTACAGCCACTATGGAGAACAGTGTGGAGATTCCTTAAAAAACTGGAAATAGAACTGCCATATGACCCAGCAATCCCACTCCTGGGCATACACACCAAGGAAACTAGAACTGAAAGAGACACATGTACCCCAATGTTCATTACAGCACTGTTTATAATAGCCAGGACATGGAAGCAACCTAGATGCTCATCAGCAGATGAATGGATAAGGAAGCTGTGGTACATATACACCATGGAACATTACTCAGCCATTAAAAAGAATTCATTTGAATCAGTTCTAATGAAATGGATGAAACTGGAGCCCATTATACAGAGTGAAGTAAGCCAGAGAGATAAACACCAATACAGTATACTAATGCATATATATGGAATTTAGAAAGATGGAAATGATAACCCTATATGCAAGAAAGAAAAAGAGACACAGATGTATAGAACAGACTTTTGGACTCTATGGGAGAAGGTGAGGGTGGGATGATCTGAGAGAATAGCATTGAAACATATATATTATCAAGGGTGAAACAGATTGTCAGTCCAGGTTGGATGCATGAGACAAGTGCTCAGGGCTGGTACACTGGAATGACCCAGAGGGATGGGATGGGGAGGGAGATGGGAGGGGGCTTCAGGATGGGGAACGCATGTAAATCCATGGCTGATTCATGTCAATGTATGCCAAAACCACTACAATATTGTAAAGTAATTAGCCTCCAACTGATAAAAGTAAATGAAAAAAAAAAGAAAGAAATAATTATTACCAAATTCATAAACTGAAGAAAGTAGTGAAAACTACTAGGCAATTAAGTTATTACCTAAATCAAATTCCTTACGATTATACAGAAGAAGTGACAAATAGATTCAAGGGATTAGATTGGATAGACAGAGTGCCTAAAGAACTATGAATAGAAGTTTGTGACATTGTACAAGAGGCAGTGATCAAGACCATCCTCAATAAAAGGAAATGGATAAAGGCAAAATGGCTGTCTGAGGAGGCCATACAAATAGCTGAGAAAGTAAGAGAAGCTAAAGACAAAGAGAAGGAAAGATATACCCATTTGTATGCAGACATCCAAAGAATAGCATGGACAGATAAGAAAGCCTTCATTATTGACCAATGCAAAGAAATAGAGGAAAACACTAGAATGGGAAAGACTAGACATCTCTTCAAGAAGATGAGAGATAACAAGGGAAAGATGTAAAGATAGGCATGCATCTTTTCATGCAAATATGGGCACAATAAAGGACAGAAATGGTATGGACCTAACAGAAGCAGAAGATATAAAGAAGAGGTGGCAAGAATACACAGGAGAACTATACAAAACAGATCTTAATAACCCTGATAACCAGGATGGTGTGATCACTCACCTAGAGCCAGAAATCCTGTAATGTGAAGTCACGTGGCCCTTAGGAAGCATCAAGACAAACAAAGCTAGTGGAGGTGACGGAATTCCAGCTGAACTATTTGAAATCCTAAAAGATGATGCTGTGAAAGTGCTGCACTCAATATGCCAGCAAATTTGGAAAATTCAGCAGTGGTCATGGGACTGCAAAAAGTCAGTTTTCAATCCAATCCCAGAGAAAGGCAATGCCAAAGAATGTTCAAACTACTGCACAATTGCACCTTTCTCACATGATAGCAAAGATATGCTCAAAATTCTCCAAGCCAGGATTCAATAGTATATGAACCGTAAAATTCCAGATGTTCATAGTGGATTTAGATAGGCAGAGGAACGGCAGATCGAAATGCCAACATCTGTTGGATCATCAAAAAAGCAGGAGAGTTCCAGAAGAACATCTACTTTTGCTATATTGACTATGCCAAAGCCTTTGACTGCGTGGATCACTACAAACTGTGGAAAATTTGTCAAGAGATGGGAGTACCAGCCCGCCTTATCTTCTTTCTGAGAAATCTGTCTGCAGATCAAGAAAAACAGTTAGAACTGGACATGGAACAACAGACTGGTTCCAAATTGGAAAAGGAGGATGTCAAGGCTGTATATTGTCACCCTGCTTATTTAACTTATAGGCAGGGTGCATGATGTGAAACGCTGGGCTGGAGGAAGCACAAGTTGGAATCCAGATTGCCGGGAGAAATATCAATAATGTCAGATACACAGAGGACACCATCCTTATGGCAGAAAGGGAAGAAAAACTAAAGAGCCTCTTGATGAAAGTCAAAGAGGAGAGTGAAGAGTGAAAAAGTTGGCTTAAAGCTCAACATTCAAAAAACGAAGACCATGGCCTCTGGTCCCATCAATTCATGGCAAATAATGGGGAAACAATAGAAAAAGGGACAGACTTTATTTTGGGGGCTCCAAAATCACTGCAGATGGTGACTGCAGCCATTAAATTAAAAGGTACTTGCTCCTTGGAAGAAAAGTTATGACCAACCTAGACAGCAATTAAAGAGCAGAGACATTACTTTTCTGAGGAAGGTTCATCTAGTCAAAGCAATGGTTTTTTCCTGTGGTCATGTATGGATGTATAGATGTGAGAGTTGGACCACAAAGAAAGCTGAGCACTGTAGAATTGATGCTTTTGAACTGTGATGCTGGAGAAGATTCTTGAGAGTCCCTTGGACTGCAAGGAAATTAAACCAGTCAATCCTAAAGGAAATCAGTCCTGAACATTCACTAGAAGGACTTATGTTGATGTTGAAATTCCAATACTTTGGCCACCTGATGCAAAGAACTGACTCACTGGAAAAGACTCTGGTGCTGGGAAAGACAGAGCAGGAGAAGACAGGGATGACATAGGATGAGGTGATTGGATGGCATCTCCGACTTGATGCACATGAGTTTAACCAAGCTCTGGGAGTTGGTGATGGACAGGGAAGCCTGCTGAGCTGCAGTCCATGGGGTCACAAAGAGTCAGACATGACTGAGGGACTGAACTGAACTGAAAGATGTAGGGCATCATCAAATTGCAAAGAAAAAGAATGCAAATCCTGACATTATACTGATACTTTGCCAAGTTTTATAATAAAAAATATAATCAAAAATTTTTACTAGATTCTAATTTCGATATTACAATCTAAGTTACTCTAAATTTAATTAATTGAATTCAATTACCATATCATCAAAATTAAAACCACATCAATGTACATTTTGCATATTCTCTACTGAGAAAGACAGTCCATGATATTAAATAAGAGAAACCAATGAGAGTTACATAGAATAAGAAAGCAAAACCATATTAAGTCATTTAAGTTAGGCTGGCCAATTTCCTAAGAAAATGCTTTATGGCATTTTAAGTAGGTTTTTTTCTATAATATATTTTATCTATAACTATTTTATAAAAATAAATTATTTATTTGAAAATATAGAGTTCTAATAAAAATAAAATTTAGGGTCAATTTAAAAGTAAGAAGTCATATTCTAATTAGAAAAACTAATCTTTTGAATATTAAATAATATGTGCTTTTGGGGGGGGATGATGAAAAATTTTATTTATGGGAGGAGCGCTGGGCCTGGTTTTAAAGTCTTCATGTTATTTAACTAAATTTAAAAGAAACGTATTTCCTGCAATTTACTTTAAGCCCACAAAATAATATCTTCAAAATGCTAATAACTGAAAACATAGTCAATCCACTCTTTTTGGAAATAGGTAAGTTAATTTTTACAACTGACACATTCAGATGATAATATTATAGGGAGTAACAAAAATATTGAAAAAACGGTGACACTCCTTATCCTAAAACTCATACTTAAATTGAAGAAATTAGGGAAAACAATCACAACAAACTGTAGAAAATTCTTATAGAGATGGGAACACTGGCCCACCTTTCCTGCCTCCTGAGAAACCTGTATGCAGGTCAAGAAGCAACTGTTAGAACTGGATATGGAACAATGGACATGAAACAATGTCTCCAAATCAGGAAAGGAGTATGTTAAGACTGTAAACTGTCACCCGGCTTAATTTACTTCTAGCTCAGCTGGTAAAGACTCCGTCTGCAATGTGGGAGACCTGGGTTTAATCCCTGGGTTGGGAAGATCCCCTGGAGAAGGGAACAGCTACTCACTCCAGTATTCTGGCCTGGAGAATTCCATGGACTATATATATAGTTCATGGGGTTGCAAAGAGTCAGACATGACTGAGTGACTATCACTTTCATTATGCAGAGTACATTCTGCGAAATGCTGGGCTGGATGTAGCACAAGCTGGAATCAAGACTTCCGGGAGAAAACCTCAGATATGTATGACAGCACCCTTCTGGCAGAAAGTGAAGAGGAACTAAAGATTCTCTCGATGAAAGTGAAAAGGGGAGAGTGAAAAAGTGGGCTTAAAACTCAACACTCATAAAACAAAGATCATGGCATCCAGTCCCATCACTTCATGGCAAATAGATGGCGAAACAATGGAAACAGTGACAGACTTTATTTCCATGGGTTCCAAAATCATTGCAGATGGTGATTGCAGCCATGAAATTAAAAGACGCTTGCTCCTTGGAAGAAAAGCTACTACAAACCTAGAGAGCATATTAAAATGCAGAGACATAACTTTTCCAACAAAGGTCCATCTAGTCAAAGCTATGGTTTTTCCAGTAGTCAGGTATGAGAGCTGGACCATAAAGAAAACTGAGTGCTGAAGAACTGATACTTTTGAACTGTGGTGATGGAGAAGACTCTTGAGAGTCCCTTCGACAGCTAGGAGGTCAAACCAGTCAATCCTAAAGGAAACCAATTCTAAATTTTCATTAGAATGTCTGATGCTTAAACTGAAGCTCCAGTACTTTGACCACCTGATAGGAAGAGGCGACTCATTAGAAAAGACTCTGAAGCTAGGAAAGATTGAAGGCAGAAGGAAAAGTGAATGACAGAGGACGAGATGGTTGGATGGCATAACTGACTCAATAGACATGAGTTTGAACAAGCACTGGGAGATGGTGAAGGACAAAAAAGCCTGGTGTTCTGCACTCCTTGGGGTTGCAAAGATGGGGACATGACTGAGAGACTGAACAACAACAAGAACATAACTTGGCAAGCACTTGGTACATTATGGTAAATGTTTAGGACATTTTAATAAATGTTTTTGCAAACATTTAGTAAGCATGATCATACCAGGATGGTACAAGCTACAGTACCATTTCACTAAGTCTTTGCACACAGTAGCAGCAATTAACTAATTGCTGAATTAACTAATTAACTAATTAGTTAATCAATTAACTAAACTGAAAATAAAGCACTCTGAAAGGCTTGAAATGTCTTCAGTTTGTTATCAGTAAAAATATGACCATCACAGCTTTTGAGTTAAAATTTTATTTTGCTTGACTTTGTTTAATTCTAATTTATCGAATATTAGTTATACACATTTTCACTTTGATTAACAGAACATTCAGAACATGATGAATAAAAGTAGATAACAAAAATATTTTTTGCAGAAATTTTTTCCAAGCCATAATCAACATCCAGACACATAAGTTACTAAAACCCTTAAGGAAAAGATTTGCTTGATATAAGAAAAGAATGTCAAGAAGAGATAAAATTAGCCTTCAGGTCTACAAAAATAATTTGTCCTGCTGAATCGATTTAGCTTAGATATTGGAATCATAAACCTAGACCATACTTGAGACAGATTAAAACTTCTAACCCTGAAATGATAAAAGAAAATAAAATTAAACTGACTTTTTTTTTCTTTTCTACTGTAAAGGTATAATTTTAGAGTCAGAGCAGACAACTAAAGCAGACATCAACAATCATTAAGTTCAAGGTCAGTCCAAAGGACTAGCTAGGTTTATGGGAAAATACTGGCCTTAACTGGCAATAAAAAAAAATACAAGTAAAACATATGTAAAGATTAGGGAAGAAGGCAGGGATATATAACAAAGATAAAGATAGACAAAAGCAAGTAAAAGGGAAAGAGATGGAAAGGGAAGCAAGGAAAAAAAAAAAAAAAACCAGATGAAACCACAGACTTCTAATAAGGATTATCCAAACTGCTGCTACAAGGGAAACTGGCGAGCAAACCCTACCACACCTGTGCTTAAAAACCACTAAACCCGAAGGAAACAGAAGGAACTGCAATCATCGTCAGCAGAACACTGATAGGTGGTGGTGGATATGCCCCTCCTGGACATACCTCAACATGTGCCTAAACTGCTAAAGTTACATGTATTTTCCAAAGTGTGACTTCCAGAAGAAAATGATAGTGCTCAACAGAATTAAGTATGCTCAAAGTACCTGGAGAAAAGACTCCAGGTACTACTCAGTATATCCCACGGAAACAGCTTGCACCTCATATTTACTAGATTTTCATATAATCAAAAGCTTATAAAGTTACATACACTTTTATCGAGAAACAAATTATCTTGCCAATAGTGACTTTAAAATATTTATAGCTTTTATAATTGTTATAATCAAGTTATATGCAGGAAAAATACTCATGTTTTTTGTTTTTTTGTTTTTTTACTGGAATTTCAGCTTGCTATATGGTGAAGTAGATATGTAATGTATGTCTTCATTTATCTTAACTAAAAAGATGGGGTAGTAAAAGAAAAAGAAAAAAAAAAAACTGAAGAAGAGACAACAATTTCCAGCCCTTAGTTCAATGCTTATTTTCATGAGAGCAAGCAATTAATATTGCTATTTCTGTACCAATATTCCTGTGAATAAAGAGTACTCTGGAATAAGAGACAGAGTATGCCTTTTGGGTAGTCCTTCTGGGACCCAACCTTTCCATCCATTAAAAGAAGAGGATGGTGACAAGTTTTATCTGTATAATGTTGTCGTTCGGTTCCTAAGCTGTATATGACTTTTTGTAACCCCATGAACTACACAAATTTAAAACAGAGACTAGTTCAAATACTTTATTATTTTTATTTTAAAAGAACAGAAGTAGAGTTGATGTGTAATACTGTGTTAATTTCAGGTGTATAGTACAGTGACTCAGTACTCTCATGCAGATTAAACTCCACAGGTTAATTCAGTTCAGTTCAGTCGCTCAGGTGTGTCTGACTCTTTGCGACCCCATGAATCGCAGCACGCCAGGCCTCTCTCTACATCACCAACTCCCGGAGTTTACCCAAACTCATGTCCATCGAGTCGGTGATGCCATCCAGACATCTCATCCTCTGTCGTCCCCTTTTCCTCCTGCCCTCAATCTTCCCCAGCATCAGGGTCTTTTCCAATGAGTCTGCTCTTCACATCAGGTGGCCAAAGTATTGGAGTTTCAGCTTCAACATCAGTCCTTCCAATGAAAACCCAGGACTGATCTCTCCTAGGATGGACTGGTTGAATCTCCTTGCAGTCCAAGGGACTCTCAAAAGTCTTCTCCAACACCACAGTTCAAAAGCATTAATTCTTCACTCAGCTTTCTTTATAGTCCAACTCTCATATCCATTAATGACTACTGGAAAAACAATAGCCTTTACTAGATGAACTTTTGTCAGCAAAGTAATGTCTCTGCTTTTTAATATGCTATGTAGGTTGGTCATAACTTTCCTTCCAAGGAGTAAGCGTCTTTTAATTTCATTGCTGCAATCACCATCTGTGTCATTTTGAAGCCCAGAAAAATAGTCAGCCACTGTTTCCACTGTTTCCCCTTCTATCTGGCATGAAGTGATGGGACCAGATGCCATGATCTTAGTTTTCTGAATGTTGAGCTTTAAGCCAACTTTGTCACTCTCCTCTTTCACTTTCATCAAGAGGCTTTTTAGTTCTTCCTCACTTTCTGCCATAAGGGTGGTGTCATCTGCACATCTGAGGTTATTAATATTTCTCCCAGCAATCTTGATTCCAGCTTGTTCTTCATCCAGCCCAGCATTTCTCATGATGCACTCTGCATATAAGTTAAATAATAAGCAGGGTGACGATGTACAGCCTTGACGTACTCCTTCTACTATTTGGAACCAGTCTGTTGTTCCATGTCCAGTTCTAGCTGTTGCTTCCTGGCCTGCATACAGGTTTCTCAAGAGGCAGGTCAGGTTAACATAAGATACTGAATATAATTCCGTGTGATACAATCTATCCTTGTTGCCTATCTATTTTAAATACAGTAGTTTGTATCTATTAATACCAAACCCTTAACTCTCCGAGCCCTACTCTCCCCTCTTTCCTTTGCTAACCGCAATATTATTGTCCATACCTATGAGTGTGTCTCTGTTTTGAATGCACATTCATTTTTTAAAATTATTTTTCAGATTCCATATATAAGTTTGATATTACATGGGATTTGTTTTTCTCTAAGTAATTTCACTAAAGGGTAATATCCTCTAGGTCCATCCATGTGGCAGCAAATGGCAGTATTTCATTCTTGTTTAAAGCCTGAGTAATATTTCACTTTTCATACTGTTCGTACTTTGGCCACCTGATGCGAAGAACTGACTCATTTGAGAAGACCCTGATGCTGGGAAAGATTGAAGGCGGGAGAGGGGATGACAGAGGATGAGACGGTTGGATGGCATCACCGACTCGATGGACATGAGTTTGAATAAACTCCGGGAGTTGGTGATGGACAGGGAGGCCTGGCATGCTGCAGTCCATGGGGTTGCAAAGAGTCAGACACGACTGAGCAAATGAACTGAACTGAGTATTTCACTGTGTATATATACCACATCTTCTTAGTATAATTTTCTGTTGATGGACATTTAGGTTGCTCCCATATGTTGGCTATTGTAAATAGTGTTGCTCTGAACATTGGGGTGCATGTACCTTTTCAAATTAGTGTTTTTGGGTTTTTCTGGATGTACATCCAGGAGTAGAACTGCCAATTCATATGGTTCATATGGTAGTTGTATTTTCAGTTTTTTGAGGAACCTCCATACTGTTTTCTCCAGTTTACATCCCGACCAACAGTATACAAGGGTTCCCTTCTCTATACATCCTTGTAAACATTTGCTATTTGTGGTCTTTTTGACAACAGCCATTCTGACAGGTGTGAGGTAATCAAGTACTTGGAAAGAAGACGGTTAAACGTCAGTCAGTCTTCACAGACAGACTGTAGGCTATGCCCAAAGAGGGGTACCCATTTCAGAATCTTAACTGCCTACCACAAGTATGCAGGAAGAGATATAACAATTCCACTGCTATGACTAGCAGAGTGGAGATGTTTTACTATTTCTACAGGGAACTTCTGTTGGACTACAAGCTTTAATACAAGAGTTAGGCAGCAATGGTCCAACAGAACATTGTGTGATGATGATGTTTCATATTTGTTCAGTCCAATGTGAAAGAGACACAAACCACCTGTGATTATTGACTACTGGAAATGTGACAAGTGCTATTAAGGAAGTGAATTTTAAATTTTACTTAATTTCAATTAATTTTGAGTAAAATGCATGTGGCCAGTGGCCATTCTAATGACAGCACACAGTTAGAGAAGCTATTAATTAAAGGCTCAAATGAAGCAATACCTCCAATCTATAAAAATTAGAAAATAAAACATTAAAAAAAAATCATTCCATGGAGGGCAATCAAGATGGCAAGTAAGAGGATATGGAACTCATCATCCCCCACAGACACATGAAAAATACAAGTACATATGGAACAATCCTTACTGAAAATGAATTGGAAACTGGCAGGACTCTTATGCCACCAAGGCTCTAAGAAGGATACAAATATACTTGAGTAAGAAGTGAAGAACAGTGATTAGGTTAGGAACTCTGTCCCTGGGAGGGGACTGAGAGGAAAGGGGAGAACACAGGAGTAGACGCCCGCCATGGGAGTGAGCAGGTGGAGATCCAGACCGTGTGATCCAGTCCTGGAGTCCTACAAGGAAGAGATGAAACCCCTTGGCTGTTTGGAGGACTACTGAGTCAGACGGAAAGACTGGAGAAGCCTGGACTGTGCTCATGAGCAGTGCACTGATGAGCCCAAGGCAGGATGCAGAGAGGTCTGCCCTAGAAGATGCCAGCTTTCTCACGACAGATTCACTGTGCACCCCAGCCTGAGCAAACACCCCGGCCTGCTCACTCCACACCACAGAGTGCACTGGATCTGGGGCTGTGAGGACCAGGAAAAAGACTGAACCTGATCCCAGGGCAGAGCCCGGGGCGGGGGGTGGGGCAGGGGGAGTGGTGGCCATTGTTGGTTCTTACTTAGACATGGCCTCAGAAGCAGCCCAGATCTCTAACAGCAGCTGCTTTACCACAGTTAAGAATTCCAGACACACGTTGAGAATCCACATTGGTCTCTACGTGGCCTGAAGAACGGTTCCACAACAGGGAGTAAGCAGTGAGGGCTGGGGGCAGTGATGAACTATGAGAGACATGCAGGGTTGCATTTGAGCAGAGCGCAGTTGCCTACACTGGCAGCTCAATGGATCTCTGTTGGTAATTATTTCCCACTTATTTCAGCATTCCCCTTCTCTTGGGCAAAGTTCCCAGTGTAGAGACTGAACACATACACTTAAAGGGAACAGGACTAACTAAAGTCTGAACCTGAGGACTTCTGTTCCAGCAACTTGGAATCAGTCCCCACTCCCGACTGAGGGCTGAACAGAGAAGTCTCGCCTCACATCTGCAGCCTGCTCTAGCGCATCCATCTGCAGTCTCCCGGGTGACTGCTGTCAGCACACGGGGAGGAAAGATGTGAGTGCAACCATGTTAAACCCAGCCCTCCCATCAAAGGCACGGGGCACAGGCAGTCTGTATAGGAACACTGCCACACAAGAATCCCCTTAAAGGTTGGAATAGGTAACTGTTTCACCTAAATTCATAGAGACAGATGAAGTCAAAGCAACATGAACATGTAGAGAAACTACTCTCCACTGAAAGAGCAAGAGAAAAATCATTTTAAAAAAATGAAACAAATCAACAATTTACCAGATGAAAAATTCAAAAATTGGTAATATAAATGTTAACTGAATTAAGGAAAAGACTTGATCTAAACACTGATTATGTTAATAAGGAGTCAGTAAATTAAAAAAAAATAAGAAATGGGTAATTCAATAGCTAAGGAACACAGGGAAAGGAATGAATAGCAGACTAAACAATATAGAGGAATGAATAAGGACCTAGAAAATAGAACAATGGAAATCTCCCAATCAGAAAGCAGAAAGAAAAAGAAACATAAAAATGAAAGCAATGTAAGAGATCACCCAAATAACATTAAGCATTCCAATATTCATATTTTAGGAGTTCCAGAAGGAGAAGAAAAAGGGTAGGGGATAAGAAAATGCATTTGAGGAAATCATGCTTGATAACTTCCTAACTCTGAAGAAGGAAACAGATGTCCAGGTACAGGAAGCACAGAGTGTACCAAACTAATGCACTCAGACCCACACCAAGATATATCAGAATTAAAATAGCAAAAGTTAAATATAAAGAGAGAATTCTAAAGGTAGCAGGAGAAAAAAAACAAAGACTCATACACAGGAATCCCTATGAGGCCATCAGTTAATTTCTTTGCAGAAACTTTTCAGGCAAGAAAGTAGCTCAATTTAGTCACTTAGTTGTGTCCAACTCTTGCGACCCCATGGACTGCAGATGCCAGGTTTCCTTGTCCATCACCAGCTCCCGGAGCTTGCTCAAACTCACATCCATCGAGTCGGTGATGCCACCCAATCATCTCATCCTCTGTTGTCCCCTTCTCCTCCTGCTTTCAATCTTTCCCAGCATCAGGGTCTTTTCAAAGGAGTCAGTTCTTCACATCAGGTGGCCAAAGTAATGGAGTTTCAGCTTCAGTATCAGTCTGTCCAATGAATATTCAGGATTGATTTCCTTTAGGATGAACTGGTTGGATCTCCTTGCAGTCTACGGGACTCTCCAGAGTTTTCTCCAACACCACAGTTCAAAAGCATCAATTCTTCAGTGCTCAGCTTTCTTTATAGTCCAACTGTCACATCCATACATGACTACTGGAAAGTCCATAGTTTTTACTAGATGGACCTTTGTTGGCAAAGTAATGTCTCTGTTTTTTAATATGCTGTCTAGGTTTGTCACAGCTTTTCTTCCAAGGAGCAAGCGTCTTTTAATTTCATGGCTGCAGTCACCATCTGTAGTGATTTTGGAGCTCAAAAAATAGAGTCTATCACTATTTACACTGTTTCCCCATCTAAGTGATGGGACTGGATCCCATGATCTTTCTTTTTTGAATGCAGAGTTTTTAAGCCAAACTTTTCAACGTACTGAAAGCAAAAATTCTGCAACCTAGGATACACTTCAAAAGCGAGATTATCATTTAGAACAAGAGGGAGATAAGGAGCTTCTCAGACAGGGAAAATCTAAAGGAATGCATCAATATTAAACCTACCCTAAAATAAATGCAGAAGAGTCTTCTCTAAATAGAAACATAGTAAGAATCTGTCAGAAAAGGAAAATTCCACAGAGAAAGGCAAGTATATAGTAAGAATTCAGGGTCAACCAATTAAATAATCCAAGGCATAGATTGAAAGACAAAAAATAACTAGAATAAACAGTTAAGAGATAAGCATGAAGACGTAAAATATGACATAAAAAACACAAAAGGCGGGGAAGGAAGTAAAAAATGTAGATCTTTTAGAAAGTCTTTGATAAATGGCTGAATTTAAAAGTAGATATAATTACACGTCAATGCATATGAATCCCATGGTAACACAAGTTAAAAAATCTAAAATAGATACACCAAACACAAAAAGAAATTAACATAAGCATACTACTAGAGAAAATCATCATTCAGATCCCCAGGGAAGACAGAGAAAGAAACAGAAATGGAAAAAAAAAAAAAAAAAAACAGAAATGAACAGAGAGCAATAAAAGCAACTGGAAAATAAACTAATGATGATGAGTACATCGTTGTTGTTATATAGTCACTAAGTTGGGTCTGACTCTCTGTGACACCATGGACTGTGTCATAGGCTCCTCTATCCATGGAATTTCTCTGGCAAGGGTACTAGAGTGGGTTGCCATTTCCTTCCTAAACCAGGGATCAAACCTGAATCTGCTTGGCAGGTGAAATCTCTTCCCTGAGCAAAGTTGGGAAGCCATTGATAATGATAAGTATATACCTACCAATAATTACTTTATGTGTCAATGGACTAAATACTCTGATCAAAAGACACTGGATGGCTGATTGGATAAAATAACAAGACCTCAATATGCTGCCTATAAAAGACTCAATTCAGGACTAAAAATACATACAGACTGAAAGTGAGAGGATGGAAAAATGACAATTCACACAAATGGAAGGAAGAAAGAGCAGGGGTAGAAAAACTCAAGTGAAAATAAACTAATACAAAGGCTAACACAAAGGCATAAGACAAAGAAGGGCTTTATATAATGAGAAAGGGATCAAGACAAGAAGAGAATATTACATTTGTTAATATATTTTCACCCCTACAAGAGCACCTAAATATTATAAACAATACTAACTGACAGAAGGGGAGAAGCTAACAATAATATTAACACTATAATAGTAGGGGACTTAAACAGCACAGTGACATCAATGGACCAATCATCCAGACAAAAATAAATAATGCAACAGTGTTTATAAATGACACAAGAGACCAGCTGGGCTTAAACCTACAAATAGCAGAATGCACATTCTTTTCAAGTGCACATGAATCATTCTGCAGGATAGGTCACATGCTAGGCCACAAAAACCTTTCAAAAAATATAAGGGAATAGAAATTATATTAAGTATTTTTTCTAACCAAAATAACATGAAACTAGTTTCCCTAGTGACTCAGACATTAATGAGTCTGCTTGCAATGTGGGAGACCTGGGTTCAATCCCTGGGCTGGGAAGATCTCCAGGAGAAGGAAATGGCAACACACTCCAGTATTCTTGCCTAGAAAATTCCATGGATGGAGGAGACTGGAGGACTATAGTCCATGGACTTGCCATGAGTTGGACACAACTGAGTAACCAACACACAGTATGAAGCTAAAAGTCAATTAAAGAAACAAAGTGGGAGAAGAAAAAACATGAAGAAATTGGAAAATATGCTACTAAAAAACCAACAGGCCAATCACATAATCAAAGAGGAAATCAGAAAATACCTCAAGAAAATGAAACACACACTTTCAAATATACAGGATGCAGCAAAAGCAGTTCTAAGAAGGAAGTTTATAGCCACACATTCCTTCCTCAAGAAATAAGAAAAATCTCAAACTACTTAAATCAGCACCTAGAGGAATCAGAAAAAGAAGAAGAAATAAAGTCCAAAGTCTGCAGAACCAAGGAAATAAGAACGATCAGAGAGGAAATGAATAGAGATTTTAAAAATAGAAAAAGATCGATGAAACCAAGAGTTGGTTTTTGATCAACACTTACCCAGATTCACAAAGAAGAAAATAGAGAGGACCCAAACAAACTAAATAAGTAATAAAAGAGGAGGAATAACAACCAATACCACAGAGATTAAAAAATCCTAAGAATATATGAACAAATGCTTACAAGTTGGACAACCTAGAAGAAATGGATGAATTTCTAGAAAAATACAACCTGTCAAGACTGAATCAAGAGAAATACATAATATGATTAGAAACATCACTAGCAGTAAAATTATATTTGTAATAAAAAAAAGTCCTAGTATATGTATGTATGTATGTATATATATCAGTCAAAAAATGGGATATGCCATAAAAAGAATAAAATAATGCTATGAATGGACCTAGAGATTATCATACAAAGTGAATTAAGTCAGAAAGAGAAAAATCATATAATTACTTATATGCATAATCTGAAAAATGAGAGTTAAATAAACTTATTTATAAAACAGAAACAGACTCACAGAAATAGGAAAGAAGAACATTAACAGCTGCCAAAGAGGAAAGCAAGCAATGGAGGAAGCATAAATTAGGAGTTTGGGATCAACAGATATACACTACTTCATAAGAAATAAATAACAAAGACCTACTATATAGCATAGATAACTGTATTCAACATCTTGTCATAACTTATACTGGAAAACTATCTGAAAATATATTGAACATATTCAGTATCTTATAATAATCCAAATGGAAAAGAATCTGAAAACTGAATCATTTTGTTGTATACCTGAAACTAATGTAACACTGTAAAATCACTATACTTTAATTAAAAAGAAGGAAAAAAAAGAAAAAAAAAAGCGAGAAAACCTCCCAGCAAACAGAAGTCTAGGACCAGGTGGCTTTACAGGGAAATTCTATCAAACATATAAAGAACTAATACCAATCCTTCTCAATCTTTTCCAAAAACCTGAAGACTAGGGAACACTCTCAAACTCATCCCATGAGGTCACCATTACCCTGATAACAAAACCAAAGACAACAACAACAACAAGAAAAAATAGGAAAAAAAAGAAAAAGAAAACTACAGGTCAATATCTTTAATGAATATAGATGTAAAAATACTCAGCAAAATATAAGCAGAATGAACAGACAACACATAAAATGAATAATATGTTACGCTCAAGTCAGTTTATTCCAGGGTCACAAGGATGGTTCAATATTTTTAAGTAAATCAACGTGTGAAACATCACATTTACAAAAGGAAGAATAATATTGACATGACCATACCAATAGATGGAGAAAAAGTATTTAACAAAATTCAGCATCCATTCATGCCAAAAATTCTCATCAAAGTGAGTATAGAGGGAACATATTGCAACATAATTAAGACCATTTATGTCAAAGTCACAGCTAACATCATGCTCAACTGTGAGAAGCTGAAAGTCTTTCCTTTAAATTCAGGAATAAGATAAGAATGCCCAGTCTAATCACTTTAATTTAAGATAGTATTGGAAGTCCTAGACACAGAAATCAGACAAGAAAAAGAAATAAAAGGCATCCAAATTGGAAGAGAAGTAAAACTATCAATATCTAATGATGGGATGATTTTATAAGGAAAACTGTAAAGTCTTGATTGCAAAACTATTAGAATTAATAAATGAATTCAATAAAGTTTAATGATCCTAGAGGAATACACCTAAAATTCAACATTCAAAAAACCAAGATCATGGCATCCAATCCCATCACTTCAAGGCACAGATGGAGAAAAAATAGAAACAGTGACAGACTTTATTTTTTTGGGCTCCAAAATCAGATACAGATGGTGCCTGCAGCCATGAAATTAAAAGAAGCTTGCTCCTTGGAAAAGAAGCTATGACAAACCTAGACAGCTTATTAAAAAGCAGAGACATTACTTTGCCAACAAGTCAGTCTAGTCAAAGCTATGGTTTTTCCAGTAGTGATGTATGGATGTGAGAGTTGGACCTTAAAGAAAGCTGAGAGCCAAAGAATTGATGCTTCTGAACTGTGGTATTGGAGAAGACTCCTGAGAGTCTCTTGGACTGCACAGAGATCCAACCAGTCAATCCTAAAGGAAATCAGCCCTGAATATTCATTAGAAGGACTGATGCTGAAGCTGAAACTCCAATACCTTAGCCACCTGAAGTGAAGAACCGACTCACTGGAAAAGACCCTGATGCTGGGAAAGGTTGAAGGTGGGAGGAGAAGGGGACGACAGAGGATGAGATGGTTGGATAGCATCACAGACTCACTGGACATGAGTCTGGGCAAGTCCTGGGAGTTGGTGATGAACAGGCAAGCCTGGTGTGCTGCAGTCCATGGGGTCACAAAGAGTCGGACATGACTGAACTGAACTGAAAGGGATACACCAAAAAATATGTCACTTTTCTAGACTCTAATAATGAAATATCAGAAAGAGAGTGAAAAAAAAATCCAGTTTAAAAGTTTATCAATACCAAAGAATAAACTTAGGCTAGGAGGTGAAATACTTAATACACTGAAAACTATAAAACACTGATAAAGGAGATGAAGATGATGCAAAGAAATGGAAAGATATCCTGTGCTATTGGACTGTAGGAGGTAACATTTTAAAATGTCCATACTACTTAAAACAATATGCAGGTTTAAAGGACTCCTTATCAAAATATCCATGATATTTTCCACAGAACTAGAAAAGTAATCCTAAAATTCATATAAAACCACAAAAGATCCTGAACTGTCAAAAGAATCTTGAGAAGAAAGAATAAAGCTGGAGGTATCATGCTCCCAGACTTCAGACCATACTGCAAAGCTTGGTAATCAAAATATCATACTGGCACAAAAACAAATACATGAACCAATGGAACATAAGAGAGAGCCCAAAAATAAACCCACATACTTATTGCCAATTAATCTATGACAAAGGCAAGAATATACAATGAAGAATAGATAGTCCCTTCAGTAAGTTGTGTGTGTATGGAATTTTATACATACAATGGAATATTAGTCATAAAAGTATGAAATTTTGCCATGTGTAATAACACAGATGGTCTTGGAGGGTATTATATTTAATAAAGTAAGACAGATAGAGACAGACAAATACCATACCTTATCACTTATAAATGGAATCTAATTAATTAAAAAAAAATAGTGAATATAACAAAAGAAAAACAGACTCACAGATATAGAGAACAAACTAGGGGATACATGGGGGAGATGGAAGTGGGGAGGGGCAACACAGGGGTAGGGAATTAAGAGGTACAATGTACTATGTATAAAATAAACTACAAGGGTATATTTTAAAACAGTGAATAGAACCAATATTTTATAGTAACTATAAATATAGCATATCCTTTAAAAATAATGAAACACTATGTTATACACCAAAACTTCTATAATATTGTACATTAACTGTACCTCAATGAAAAAAATATAGTGAGGTACTGGTGCAAAATCAGATCCATAGAAGAATGGAATGAAATAAAGAGCTCAGAAATAAACCCACACACCTACAGTCAATAAATCTTTGATGAAGTATGCAAGAACGTACAATGGAGGAAGCACAGTCTCTTCAAGTGGTGCTGGGAAAACTGGACAGCTACATATAAAAGAATGAGATTAGAACACTTCCTCACACCATATATAAAAATAAATTTGGAATGGATTAAAAACATAAACGTAAGATATGACACCATAAAATTCCCAAAAGAGAACACGGGCAGAACACTCTTTGATATAAATTGTAGGAATATATTTTTGGATTTGTCTCCTAAGGCAAATGAAACAAAAGCAAAAATAAATAAACAGGACTGAATTAAACTTAAAAAGCTTTTGCCTAGCACTGGAAACCATAGACAAAATGAAAAGTTGGCCTATAGAATGAGAGAAAATATTTGCAAATGACATGAGCAATAAGAAGTTAATAACCAAAATAAACAGACACCTCTCATACAACTATATAAAAAAATGGGTAGAAGACCTGAATAGACATTTTTTAAAAGATATACAGATGGATAACAGATATATGAAAAGATGTTCAACTCTGTCAGTTATTAGAGAAATGTAAATCAAAACAATAATGAAGTATCACCTCACACCTGTCAGAACGGCTATCAGAAATTCTACAGAGAACAAATGTTAGGATGTGAAGAGAAGTGAACTTGTACACTGTTGGTGGGAATGTAAACTGGGGAAGCCACTATGAAAAGTATGGAGGGTCCTCAAAAAACTAAAAGTACACTATCATATGAGATAAGCAATTCTATCCATGGGCATATAACCTGAAAAAACAAAAACTGTAAGTCAAAAAGATACCTGTACCCCAGCGTTCACAGCAGCATTATTTATAATAGCCAAAACATGGATATGACAGAAGAGCCCTAAATGGATAAAGAAGATGTGGCATATATGCATACAATGGGTCTTAGTCATAAAAAGAGTGAAATTTTGACATTTTCAGCAAAGTAGATGGACATAGAAAATATTACACGTGAAATGAGTCAGATACAGAAAGACAAATAGTGTATGTTATCATTTACATGTCTGTGGAATCTTAAAAAAATAACACGAGTGACTACAAGTGTAAAACATATGAGTATAAATACAAGTGAATATGAGTGTAAAACGAAAACTGATTCGCAGATACAGAAAACAAACTGTTGGTTAACAAATAGGACAGGGAAGGGGGGCAGACCAACTAGGAGTATAGGATTGAGAGGTATAAAGTAATATGTATAAAACAGATAAGCAACATGGATATATTGTACAGTACAGGGGATTATATCCATCAGCCTGTAATAACTTTGAAGGGAGTATAATCTGTAAAAATACTGAGTCACCATGGTGTATATCTGAAATTAATATAATTTTCTAAATTAAAAATAAAAGAAATCATTCTAACATTTCACTTATATTGTTACATACACTTTTGTTATAGTCTTTAAAATTTTTTTCTACTGAATATATTCATAAATCACAAAATATATCCATGAGTAGTTAAACTAAATATATATAAATATAATATTTTAGATGAAATACAATGGATGTTAAGAATTATACTACATTAATATATGTAATGTGCCTAGCACACAGTAAATAATTTCTAGACATCATCCATTATTTTTGACTAAAAGTGCATCATTATATTGAGGTGGAATTATTAAATATTCCATCATTGTTGAAAGTTTATGCTTTTTTTCCTATTTTTGTTCTTATAAAAAGTCCTGTAATGAGCACATATCTGTATATCTACTTTTCTATTTGTATTAATAGAGTTTCCCCTAGGAATTTGTATTAATAGATTTTCCCTTAGGAAATTAATAGATTTTTCCTTAGGAAATTAATAGATTTCCCTTAGGAAATTAATAGATCTTTCCTTAGGAAAAAGTTCTAGAATTGAATTTGATTGGTCAAATGTCTTTTTCAGACTGTGATGACTATTATTAACTTATTTCACAGAAAAGATCCAATGAAAAGACAAAACTCTTTTGAATATCTTAGATAAGGCTTACAAACCCCTATACCTGTATCATTAGGATCAAGAAGTAACAGTGAAAATGATACAGTGGAGATGATGAGGCTCTTAAGTTCTCATAAATATCTTTGAAAATCCTTTACTTTACTGTTAAATTACAGTAAAGAGTATTCGTATGTCTTTTTGAAGATTGACATACCATATTCTTCCACTCAAGAATTCCATGTTATATTCAAGTTTTTTCTATCACTGAACAGACTACTGTACTTAACTAGGCCCCCAGCAAAGTGGCAGATTTATCTTTAGGTATATTTTATATGAAGCATACATATCTTTAAGAATTCACATTCAACTCAGCATTATATTCACGTTACAAGACATACAGGGAATTGAGACATCATGAGAAAATAGTAAATTGTACTTTCCCATTTTACTGCTAAATCTGGAGCATATGTTTATGGACTGGATCCACAGTCACCCACACAATTTATATCTCCTGGATTATTCTCTTCCAGCATGAAGAATTTAAATTTATAAATGATGTAACTTTGCTGCATAGGCGAGTTAACACATTCTTCCTCTTTGTGTATAAAGTGAAAGATGGCAGGAAAAGGAAGGTGATAAGGAAGATAAAATAGATGAGTGGGGAAAAAAAGTATGCATGCACATGAGGGAGAACTATTTTAAAACTTGAAATGTGTCCTCTTCTCCTTCAGGTGGGCAGTATTATCTCAATGCTCTATTCACCCTGCTTGTAATGAGTTAAACAGTAGTACATCCCTGGTCCACCCCACAGAAGATCTCATGTTGTTTCTAAGTTCTGCTAGATGTACTTAAATTAAAATCACAAATAAGAGGAAATTTTTTTTCTTATCAAAATGAACCCTAGAAGAAGGTGTGACTAATGTAGTCTTAGCATTTCAGAGTCAGAGGTTAGCATTTTCTTGCTTTGCCTTGTAATTCATGTACCCCATAGAGTCATCTTCATTTACCTTATAGGCTAATAGAAAGAATAGGATATAGTGGGGTTTGCATAATTTTACAATTACATAATGGAGATAATTTTAGTTATCTCTTTTGACTGTGATGACTGGCACAGCAATTTCATGTTCAAGCTTAAAATAAGCAATTGGACAATGAATTCCTTTAAGAATTCAATGTTTTATTCTGCAACTTTTCCCCTATTGAGTTGCACTGACCACATTCCGGGAAACATTTGTTCATAAAAAGCTCATTTCCTTTCTTCAAGGCGATGGAAAGTTAAATTACTGTGCTTAGGAGACAAGTAATAAGGGGAAGAGACAAAATTAAAAGGCCATAGGAATCCAGTAATTAACTTAATTTGAATCCAATTAGCCAATATAGATGGAAAAATAAGGCTAAAAATCTAAATTGATGTGATAGGCCTAGGCTCAATTACAGAAAGTCTGAATAATATTCTGAAGCTAAATATGGCATTCATCCCAATAATTTGGGTAAAGGACTTAACTGGAATACAAAAAGAGTGTTTCAGAAGTAGGCACTAATCTATGTGATCGGTCCTTTAATCAGAATACTCTATTAGACACATTAACTATTTTGGGCAAAATTTGTCCAAAAGACACAAAAATACTGAAGACACACCAGTAAAATTTATCATGTATATCAGTGATTTTAAAAATTTAATATATGAATAGTTAAATAAGGTTATTTAACATATCCATCACCTTAAATGGTTACAATTTTACGTGTGTGTGGTGAGAAATTTCAAGACCTATCCTCTTAGCAACTTTGAGTATGGTTAACCATGGTCCCCGTGTTGTACATAACATCCCCAGAACATACGTAAAACTGGAAGCCTGCCATCTTTAACCACCTTCACCATTCCCACGTCTTTCACCTCTGGCAACCATCAATCTGCTCTCTGCTTCTATGAGATTTTCTTTTAGATTCCATATATACATGAGAGCATGTAGTATTTGTCTTTCTCTGATTTATTTCACTTAGCCTTCAAGGTTCAACCAGCTGTTGCAAATGGCAGGATTTCTATTTTAAGGCTGAATAATATCCTACTGTATATGTGTGTGTAAATACATGCAAATAAACACACATACACACACATATATGTAATTTTCTTTAACCATCTCATCTGTTTACTAACACTTAGGTTGTTCTGTCTTGGCTGTTGCAAATAATGCTGGGATATTTCATTTCCCTTGGAAATATAGTTCAAAGTGAAATCGCTATATTATATGCTGGCTCTATTTTTAATGTCTTGAGGTAATGCCATACTGTTTTCCACAGTGGCTGTACAAATTTACATTCCCTTCAACATTGTACAAGGGTTCCCTTTTTCTCCACATCCTTGCCAACAATTGTTACCTCTTGTGTTTTTACTAATAGCCATCCTAACAATGTAATGTGATATTTCATGGTGGTTTTGTCTTGGATTCCCTTGATGACAAGAGATATTTAGTGTCTTTTCATGTACCTGGAGGCCATTTGTATATCTTCTTTGGAAAACGTCTATCCAACTCCTCTGTCTACTTTTTAATCAGATTATTACTGTATTTTTTGCTATTGAGTTGTATGAGTTCCTTATACATTTTGGATATTCACAGCTTATCAGATGCAGAGTTTGCAAATATTTTCTTCTCCTGTTCCATAGATTGCCTTTTCATTTTGAGGATCATCTCTTTTACTTTGCAGATGGCTTTGAATTTGATGTAATCACTCTTGTTTATTTTGCTTTTGTTGCTTGTGCTTTTGGAGTCACATCCATAAAATTATTGCCAACACCAATGTGAAGAGCCATTTTCTCATGTTTTTATCTAGGATTTTTATGGTTTCAGGTCTTACATGTAAGTTTTTAACATACTTTAAGCTAATTTGAGTGGTGTCAGTTAGGCATCCTTTCATTATTTGGCATATAAATACCCAGTTTTTTCAGCAGTGTGTATTGAAGAGATTACCTCTTCTTCAGCAAGTATTCTTGGTTCCCTTGTCAAGAATTAGTTGATTGTATTTGTAGGGGTTTGTTCTGGAATCTCTATACTGCTCCATTGTTCTATGCCTTTTGTTTTTATGCCAGTACCACACTGTTTTGATTACTATAGCTTGCAATATAATTTGAGATCAGGAAGTGTGATGCCTTCAGCTTTTTTCTTTTTTCTCAAGTTTGCTTTGACTACTCAGGGTCATTTGTTGTTCCATACAAATTTTATGGTTATCTAATTCTGCAAAAAGTTGCCACTGGAATCTTGATAGGGAATAAATAGAGTTCTTAAAGGCCTATGAGTAGTATGAATATTTTAATAATATTAATTCTTCTAATTCATGAACACAGGCTCTTTCTATTTATGTCTTTTTCAATATCTTTCACCTGTGTCTTAAAGGATTTTCAGTAAACTCAGAGATTTCAGTATTTCTTTCACCTCCTTGATTAAATATTTAATTCTTTTTGATACTACTGTAAATTGAAATGTTTTCTTTCCTACTTTATTTTTCAGAGAATAAATTGCTAGTGTATAGAAATGCAACTGAGTTTTGTATGTTTACTCTGTGTTCTGCAATTTTATTGAATTTGTCTATTAGTTCTAGCACTTCTGTTTGGACTTCTTGAGTTTTTTACAATACATGTAATGTTATGCCATCTGCAAACAGAAACAGTTTTCCTTTTTCCTTTTCAATTTGAATAGCCTTTGTTTCTTTTTATCTGCCTGATTGTGCTGGCCAAGATTTCCAGTAATGCCAAATAACAGTGATGAAAGTGAGCATATTTGTCTTGTCCTCGATCTTAAGAGGAAAGCTTTCATCCTCTCACCACTGAGTACTTCGTTAGCTGTGGGCTTGTCATATATGGCCTACATTATTTTGGAGTACATTCCTTATACATCTTCTTGTTGCAGGGTTTGTTTTTATCAACAATGTTGAGTTTTGTCAAACAATTTTTTGCATCTATTGAGGTATCAGTGATTCTTAAGTGGTGGGGTTAGTGAGGATAGTAAAAACTGGGTATGATTTTAGCCTCCTAATATTTCTTCGTTACACTTTTGGAAAATACCATTCTTAGTCTTGATGTTTTTAGGGGAATGGTAGGCTCGTACATTTTTCTAGGGGCAGGGGAAGGGTGTTCACAATATGGTTCATGTCGGCATATGAAAAACCAAACTCATGAGCTCTAATATTCCATTTTGGCTTTTCATTGATGGAGGGATGAATCTTGGGGCTACAATAACCACCTTGTGCCAATAAGGGAAGACCCTGTTGGAGAAGGGACACAGCAGAACCCAGAAATGGAGGCATCATTGAGATTTGATTATCAAACTGAAACAAGCTCTATCTCAGAATTGTTCAGTTATGAGAATCAGTAAATTCCAACTTAAATTTTCCATCACGCAAAACTATGGAGGTGGGAAAAACAGGTTAGACCAAGTGCCTCTTATAGTGTCAGAAGAAGTGAAGAAAAGCATTTCAAACTGGCCCGCTATCTTTTGGAGTTTCATATTTGGACTTATGGACAATAAATAAAATACTGCTGTCCATCACATCTCCTGCTGCTACATATTAGTTTGAAATTCAGATTCTGCCTTGGTTGAGGGTCCCTACAACCATTCTCAGTCTTGATGATGATTATGATGTATTACAGCAAAAAGATTTAAAGTAAAAATCAACAAGGGAAAAAGCGTATTAGAGTGAAATCTTTGGGAAACAGGTGCAAGCTTCCAAGAGGCTACCAGTTTAGTTACACATGACATGCTTAATTTCTTCAGTAAGGAGTTGTCACAGCACCTGTGAAATGTCTACCCCAGGAAGTTCATTAAAGAAATCAGTGTCCATGGTGTATAATGGGGGCTAGTCTTATAGGCGGAGAAGGCAATGGCACCCCACTCCAGTCCTCTTGCCTGGAAAATCCCATGGACGGAGGAGCCTGGTAGGCTGCAGTCCATGGGGTTGCGAAGAGTCAGACACGACTGAGCGACTTCACTTTCACTTTTCACTTTCACGCACTGGAGAAGGAAATGGCAACCCACTCCAGTGTTCTAGCCTTGAGAATCCCAGGGATGGGGGAGCCTGGTGGGCTGCCGTCTATGGGGTCGCACAGAGTCGGACATGACTGAAGCGATTTAGAAGAAGAAGAAGAAGAAGAAGTCTTATAGGCTAGAGGATCCTAGAAGATCCAGTAAGAGAGTCCTCTCACTGATGGAGCACATATAGCTCTGGATTTAAGGGCTGTGTCAGTTCATTTACTCCCTGAATTGCAGCTATTTGTGTTTTTATATTTTCTGTATTTCCTGGGTTCTTTAAAAATGAATGATAGAAACAGTTATTTGCTTAAAAATGTCTTTGTAGCATGTCTGAAGCTGTTTCAAGCCTGTCTGAAGCAAAACAGATATTCAGTATAATACACACTGTTTATAAAAATGTTTTAGACATATCCACTGTGAGTCACTCTTGCCATTTTGAGAAAGTTTTAAATCACTATAGGAAACTGTTTATCATTCACGTTCTCAAACACCAGCCAGAGGCCAACCATAAAAGCCAATGTTCCTAAGGATGGTAGTCTTAGAGCTGCTAGTTAACTCTTTCCTGAACACTATTTTTTAAAATTACTTATTTATTTGGCTCTGCTGGGTCTTTGTTGCTGCGAGCGCTTTCTCTAGTTGCAGCGCGTGGGGGCTGCTCTCTAGTTGTGGTGCAAGGGCTTCTTATTGCGGTGGATTCTCTCATCGTGAGCACAGGCTCTAGGAAACGCAGGCTGCAGCAGTTGTGGTGCATGGGCTCAGCAGATGCAACTTGCAGGTTCCAGAGCCCAGGGGTTAGTTGCCCCAGGGCATGCTGAATCTTCCTGAATCAGGGATGGAACCTGTGCCTCCTTCATTGGCAGGTGGATTCGTAACCACTGGACCATCAGGAAAGTCCCATGCTATCTTTCTTTTGGGATACCTCAAGACTAAGTTGGAAAATCTCTCCTTCAACTGCTGCCCCCCACATGCTGTGGAGACTTATCCTTGTTTGCCAGACTGGACATGACAGGTATTGCAGAAGAATTCAAAGTCCTACCATTTGCCCTCTTCTGATAGAAGGAATGAGCTCCTTTCAAGCTCCAGCCTTTCTTTCTATGACCTGCTCTACTGCAGCCAAGTAAACCAGACTTCACACCACTGGGGATGAGGACAATGCTCTATTTATTTTTGTATCCAGACTTCTTAATCCCTCATACTTCTTTAATAGATATTTTTAGATGAATATCTACATCCCAAGATGCAAACCTGCCATGTCCCTGACCTAAAGAACCCTCCAAACTGCCTTTTTGTTGTGAAGTGGTCCTTTAGATGGATGTAGACATGTTCATACACATAAAAGGCATGCACTTTCTGGCACAGAATATAGGCAACCTAACCGCGCATCAGCAGTAGAACGGCTGCTTCAGTTGCTGGAGCTAAAACTAGCTTACCCCTTCAGCTCAGAAGTCATTACATTAACTCAAAGTACACAAACATGCCTATAGACAAGGACTGAAGTTCATAGGAACAATTTTAAAATGGGAATTTTAAAATCAGAATAATGCTGCTCTTATCAGGAACAGCAACTGAATTGGAAATATATTTTATTTTTTTACAATATTCTGAACACTGTACTGAAGAAACATGGTGAGCATTTGGTGGCGAGGAAATCTACCTAGAAAATAAATGCCCTGCATTCAGTATTGCTGTCTTGCCGCTCTGGCTGCTCTCCACAGATCCCAGATGTAATATGCTCATCAGCAGCCTGTAATACTGTTCATCCAAGCTGCACGGCGCGCTGTGAGACTAGCAGCCTCCCTCTGTGGGGATCATGGCTGCAGATGACTAGCTGAAAATAAAACTAAATTCCAGGCTGAATGTATCATCATGATTTTAATTAAGCTTATAGAAGAGTTGCTTCAATTTGTGGTATTTCTACTCCTATCTTATTTACCATACTATCTCTAGGTAAATAAGGCATTTTTTTTTTTTTAATAAGGCATTTTGAATCAAAGTACAGTAAACATGAATTTTCCTCAGTTTAAGTCTGACAAATGTTGCTGGTTTTAGTTTAGAATGGTATCTTTAAGACACCTAATGTCTATAAATAATAATATTGTAAAGTATACTGGAGAATGACAGATCTAACTTAAAGAGGAAAGTCCTTTTTCAAATTCAAACAGATGTTGATATGGCACAAGTTTTTTATTATACTAAAATACTCCCCCTAAAATTTCTGTACCTCCGTGAGTAACCCATTCCATTCTCTCTCATAGATGAAATCTTCATT
Organism: Muntiacus reevesi; assembly: GCF_963930625.1. Lineage (NCBI taxonomy): Eukaryota > Metazoa > Chordata > Mammalia > Artiodactyla > Cervidae > Muntiacus > Muntiacus reevesi. Next base: position 156,490,410 of record NC_089252.1, on the reverse strand, counting down.
GAATTTTTTTATCAAAACGTCTCTGGCTGTGGTGAATAATAATTGTTGTTAGGTAAATTATATTTGACTTGACTTTAACATATTTATAATTTTACTTCTCAAGTAAAGTAAAACAGCTGACTTAAAAGATTTTTATAACCTGAAAAATATCCAAAGTCCTAAAAACACCTCAACTTTGCTGCTACAGACCAACCTGTTTGTGATAAAATTCATGCTAGTTAGATAAGCTCTAATTCTTGCATATAACGAACTGTGGTTTGCTTTCAGGGAGACCATTTCAGAAGGCACAGCTTCCTACTGGCTTTTATACCCTAAATCTCAGTCTCTGAGGGCAATAACTCCAATTCTTCTTTTTTATCTTGAGGAAAGAAATTGAGGCTGTGGGTAAATTATTACCTGAAACTCTATTTAAATAACAAAAGCAAGCTTGTTAACTAAATTTCTACAGGGGTAACTGTTAACTCCTACTATTTATGAGCATTAAATTTATATGTGCATACATGCACACTCATACATATTAGATATATAAATCGTGAGATAATTTCCCCCAATGTTTTATCTAATCTGGAAGAAACAGTTAATTTCATCAGTTTCTGTGATTGTTAAACCTGTTTTTGTTCTACTTGGTCTCTGCACTGTTCTATGTTGCTGGGCAACCAAGAGGATGAGGATGAAGTGGTAGAAGAGAGGATGTCAGTTGCATTATTCAGGCCAAATAAATATTAAATCAATTACTAAAATTCACATTAAAGTGAGAGCTACTTAAACACAGGGGGCTCATACATCTTCTGTGACTATTTTGAATTAAAAGTTGATAAAGTGGAGATGATTGCATTAATGTTTTTTCCCCTCTTTCCTTGAAGCACGAAAGTAGGTAAAATCATTATGAGGGAAGACAACGTAGGTAAGATAAAATTCATTTTGCAGTGTCTGTTAGAAAGAGAAAATGTATATTTACTTGGCTCTTTTTATAAATAAAAAAGCCAAGTGGTTTGCTTTTTTGTCTCTTTTATTTCTTCCATTGTATATACTGAACTATTCATAAGCAGAAACTAAGTAAATTATTAATAACACACAAGTCAAAGTAAACAAATGGAAGTCTTACAATATTTATATGCTATCATACTAATGCTTAATTTAGTTGTTGCTATTCCATTTTAGTAACCCTTTACAATTTTCTTTGTAATTAAAACAATATATGAACCATATAAACAGGAAAGACATTCTATTTTATTGGTAGTAACAAGTAGGGGTATGCATTTAAGTCATTAAAATATCTACATATTCATAAAATTCATCAAGATATAAAATGATGAAAGAACATATTTGTATTACTTTTAAACCTAGTGAAAAAATTTTAATTGACTATGCTGATTTCCTTATTTAATTTTCTAAATTAAGGAACAAGTCATTTGTTCAATCAGTTTACAAGACAATTCCTAGCTTACAAGATTTCAACAATCTATTTATGTGGCCCTCAGGATGAGTTTTCTCATAAAAGAAAGTTAGAGGCCCTGGTCTCTCACAAAACCCCATTAAATCCATAATGTACCTGATATATAATACTGATAGAATATAGGACCAATCCATAATATAGAGTGATATTTTAGTGGGTGGGATGGTATATTTAATGATCTAGTTTTGAGTGCTAAAATTACCTATCCCCTACACATTACCTTGGAAATAGAATCTTACTACTCTTGTGTAGAAAACTCTCTGCTTATGAAACAGAAAACTCTAAAGGTCCACTAGATTCTTATTCTGGGAGTATGTTCTTTTTTACATGTATTTGCCTACTTGATTATTTATCCACTGATTCTAACTCTACTTTAACTCAAGTGCTCTCTCTCCTTCCCTAAGAGAAAGAAAACGCAACCTTCGACTCTACACTCGTAATCTACCCATTCTTTTTCCCTGATCATTCTACCTTTACAACCACACCTTCAAAAGTTCTGGTGTATTGGAACCATGGTGAGAGTTACATGAGAACCACAAAGGAAGCAAGGAGGAACTTCAAATTTTATGAATCACAAGGAGGAGACTGAGGGGTATCATTTTTCTTAAGTTTCTTTTCTCAGTTTATTCCAACAACATTGAGGAAAATAGAATAAAGTTGCATGAAGGTGAAGGGTATATAAATTCTAATGGTGAAACCTGCAATATTCTCTTGTTATTCCTACCCATTGTTGGATACTCTTAAAGTAAATGCCCCCTCTGGCCTCATCTCCCAAAGACAACGACAAAGACTAACGTCCTTGCTTTGGGATTATAGGTAAAAGGAGAACCATGTGGCTGCCTTCCTTTCCTCAAAACTCAAGGAGGAAGAGAAACCTAGATTTGACACAACAGACTGTGTTAATGGAGGAAAACAGAGAAATGGAGAAAGAAGAAAAGAGGGAGGGAAGGGAAAGAAAACCAGGGTGTGGCTGAGGAGAACAGGATGAAGGTTAAGGGGGAGATGCTGGGGATATAAACATTTGGGATGGTGGTGCTACGGGTGAGGTTGAAGGGAGTGAGGAAGTGTTTCCTTGACTTCATACGTGCATGTTAAGTCACTTTAGTTATGTTCATCTCTGCAACTCCAAGGACTGTAACTCGCCAGGTTGCTTTGTCCATGGGATTCTCCAGGCAAGAATACTGGAGGGGGTTGCCATTTCCTCCTCCAGGGGATCTTCTCCACACAGGGAATGAACCCGCATCTTTTCTGTCTCCTGCACTGGCAGACGGGGTCTTTACCACTAGCGCCACCTGGGAAGCCCTTCTCTGACTTCACTTTTATCCTAATATCTAGATAAGTACTTCTCCTTGGACCACAACTGCTGAGAGGCCTTGACTGCAGGGGTAAGGCAAAAAGCAAATAGGGTTTGTTACCAGGGAGGACCAGAAAAACACTTTGTATGTATGAAGAAGATGGAATAAAATTGTACATGGCAATTCAGAACAGGTATGTAGCTGACAACAGGGCCTGAACAGTTATTTATAAGTGAAGAATACAGACAACTCAGAGATAGATTATATTAAAATAAGACATGAAAATTAATAACTATTAAGAGGTTTTTTAAAAAAATTATTGTATTGAAAAGGGAGTAATCCATGAGGGTAAAGACAAGTAATGCTTACATCTACTGAAATACATACATTTTCCATGTTTAGAAGCCTACAGGATAGAGATTAATAACAGGAAGAAAGTTAATATTTTGACTACTCAATTTCTAAATAAAGATAAAAGGATTATAATAAGATTTTTCTATCAAACACTGCTGTGAGGTCTAAATGTACAGTATTTCTCAATCATATAATTCCTTTATAAGTCACTTATTCTTATTTCTAAAGTCTACTTTAAATATGCTTTTCTTTCCTGAAATTAGCTTTACAGAATGAGACAAATGGCATTTACAATAGGACTAACAAATTTACCCAATGGTGGTAGTTTAGTCGTTAAGTCGTGTCTGACTCTTGCAAACCCATGGACTGTAGCCCGCAAGGCTCCTCTGTCCATGGGATTTTCCAGGCAAGAATATTGGAGTGGATTGCCATTTCCTTCTCCAGGGGATCTTCCTGACCCAGGAATCGAAGCCAGGTCTCCTGCATTACAGGCAGATTCTTTACCAACTAAGCTATGAGGGAAGCCCATGGATGTTTGAAATAAAAGGCAAATTAAAAGGAGCTCTGGTATTTTACCACACATACACAACATGCAAGAGTAGGAAAAGCTCTGGCCTCCTATTCTATCTGGGGTAGTTAGGGGACTACAATTTCCCCTCTTTTAAGAATGGCCCTTATATTATCTATAGTGAAACAGATCACCAGCCCAGGCTGGATGCATGAGACAAGTGCTCAGGCCTGGTGCACTGGGAAGACCCAGAGGGATCGGGTAGAGAGGGAGGTGGGGGGGGGGAATCGGGATGGGGAACACATGTAAATCCATGGCTGATTCATGTCAATGTATGATGAAACCCACTACAATATTGTAAAGTAATTAGCCTCCAACTAATAAAAATAAATGGAAAAAAAACAAAGAATGGCCCTTAGATCCACGAAAGTTAAAAGGCTTTCTCAAGGGTTCTTAGAAGAAGAAAAACCAGACCCGCCTCCCTGTGTGGTACTGTCTACTGTGTCATATAAAAATACATTTCCTGCTTGAATAATTAATGCACAAACACATTAGCAATTCTGGAACCTGATATTTATTACATGGGTAATTCAATTTTAATAATTGCTATATTTAAATAAACATATCTATATTCAGGGTCTTCCCTGGTGGCTCCGTGTAAAGAATCTGTCTGCAATACAGGAGACTCAGGTTCAATCCCTGGGTTGGGAAGATCCCCTGGAGAAGGAACCCCCTCAAGTATTCTTGCCTGGAGAATCCCATGGACAGAGGAGCCTGGTAGGCTACAGTCCATGGGGTCTCATAGAGTTGGACACGACTGAGCGACTAAGCAGCAGTGGCATCTATATTTTATTTTTTTATTTTTTTTTTATTTTTTTATTTTTTTTTAATATTATTTTATTAGTTGGAGGCCAATCACTTTACAACATTTCAGTGGGTTTTGTCATACATTGACATGAATCAGCCATATAGTTACACGTATTCCCCATCCCGATCCCCCCTCCCACCTCCCTCCCCACCCGACTCCTCAGGGTCCTCCCAGTGCACCAGGCCCGAGCACCTGAATTTTAAAAATTTAACCATTTCTTTGAGGTGAAGAGAAAGTATGTATTTATGCTCTAACCACCCATATAGCATAGTTAATACTTGAAGAAATGTCAAGTGATTTTTTTAAAAGGATATAACCATTATCAAGACACCCATGTGTTATAGATGATATTTTTATAAGTCTGAGATAATATTTTCAGATATAATTACTGACTGACATTAATACAAAAATACATTTGGAATACTAACAGCCTGCCTCCTGTAAGATGGATACTCGCTTTTGTTCTTTTGCACTCCCATCTGTTACAGGAGAGGAAATCAATAACCTCGGGAACCCAAAGAACACGTCTAGCAGCTGCAGGGCTCAAATCTTTCGTTTAACAAATTGTCATTCTCTAAGACTTCCTGACCTAAGAAAATTACTACACCCTGGTGGGGCTGTGTGTGTGTGAGCACGGTTGTGTGTGAGTAGTTTGATTCGCAGGTTTGGCTAAAGCAAGAGAAACAACATGTCCAATCTTATTCATTTTAATACGAATCCGTATGTCATTGATCTTTCATGTATTTAAGGTAACAATATTCTCTACCATGTGTTCTTACTAGACAGCGCACATGGCAGGGTGAACATGTTCAAACTTTGGCCTTGGCAAAAATAGGATTAAATTTAGCTTAAAACAACAATAGAATTTGGATTTTTATTAGTCTGCTTTTTATTTACGGGCTTGTCTTAAGAACATCAGTTGTTCTGATTCTTTCATTTACTGACACTATTTTAAAGACACCTATTTTGCTGCTTGGTCATTTAATATAAATATCTCTTTAGATACATAATCTGTTCTGTTGTTGTTTTAAGATCTTGTTACCTCAATATGTTGCCTCCCTTGTGATAAATAGGTTTAATAGAAATTAGGGAATAAAAGGAAAAAAAAACAAGAGGACTTATTAAATAGGGCATTTAATATGGCCCTTACTCTTTCTTGGTATTTTTTTCAGCCTCCAATTTATACTATGTTTCAATGTAAGAACAGCACCCCAAACTCACAGTCTCCTCCCTCCCTTTTTTTTTCCCTGTTACTACTGGATAAATTTCATTTCCACTGCCTTCTGCAGTGTTGGCACTCTTCCCTGAGATAGGGTCTGAGAAGCTTCTGAGTACCAAGCAAATTACTGAGGTGTAAATTAAGACAAAATCCAATATCAAAGTCTTTTACCTGGAAATTTAAAAGAGTCAAGGACAGTTGGGGCTGTATCCAAAAATCAGGACTACATAGACAGAAGTAGGGAATGGCGTAGAATCAAAGGTATGCCAGACACACTGCCAGGCAGGATAATGGCATATATTGCTGCTCTTTAAGAGGGCTTTCTGCATACAGGGTTCTCAGGGGGAAGGCAAGGTGGTCTGGTATTCCCCTCTCTTTAAGGGTTTTCCACAATTTGTTGTGATCCACACAGTCAAAGGCTTTAGTGTAGTCAGTGAAGAAGTAGATGTGTTTCTAGAATCCTCTTGCTTTTCCTGTGATCCAACAGATGTTGGCAATTTGACCTCTGGTTCCTTTACCTTTTAAAAATCCAGCTTCTATATCTGGAAGCTCTCAGTTCACATACTGTTGAAGACCAGCTTGGAGAATTTTGAGCATTACTTTGCTAGCATGTGAAATGAATGCAAGTGTGTGACAGTCTGAACATTCTTTGGCATTGCCTTTCTTTGCGACTGGAATGAAAACTGACTTTTTCCAGTCCTGTGGCCACTGCTGAGTATCCAAATTTGCTGGTATGTTGAGTGCAGCCCTTTAACATCATCATCTTTTTGGATTTGAAATAGTAATAATAATAAAAAGTGATAATAAATTCTACTAGGACTACCAAATATGGACAAGATGAACTATCATAGGCTTGACAGAGTTAATTCTTAGGTGGTTGATAAGATGCGTTCAGGCCCCCCCCCCCCCCCCATACCCAGGAGGAGAAAGGGGTCTAGGGGCTCTCAAGGACAAGTAAAGAACAAACTTTTTTTCTACATTTCTTTGTTTTAGAAGATGTTTTTTTCTTAAACTCTGAGTTGTTATGACAACAATCTTTAAGACTAACTTTCTTTAAGCCCAGAGCTAATGATTATACAGCAAAACACCTCCTCTTGCTCAAGGGTATGTCTCTTCTTAAGCTCTGTATTAATGATTATATAACAACAATGTATCTTGCCTGAAGACATGTTTCTCCTTCTTAACAAGAACCTTCTGACTAATCTAATGTTGTGGGAGTGGGTCTGGTGAGATCTTTCTATTGTTAGTTCTAATCTTGTTAATTTAAGATGTATATTGTGGAAGTGGGTCTGGAAAAAGTATAAAAAGGCCTTGATAAGACTAGCAGTGGGGCACTCTCCACCGGCTTCTGATGTCTATTTCAGAAGCTTTCTCTGTCCTTTTTCACTGTAATAAAACTTCTGCCACACAAAAGCTCTGAGTGATCAAGCCTGGTCCCTGGCCCCAAAGCTACATCTTCATTTTTGGAGATCACAAATCCAACATTGTTCACTGGAAGCTATCAGGCTGATGAATTTCTTTCCCAGCCAAATCTCAGAGCTATCAAAGGTAATATCGAGTCTTTGTGGTTTCCAGAACCTTACTTAGGAAATAAAACCCCAACTATAACAATGAAAAGAACTACAACAGGAAACCCTAGGGAACAGGAAGAGGTTGTTCTACCATGGTGATCTGTGCTCAGTCGCTCAGTCATGTCTGACTCTTTGTGACCTCATGGACTATAGCCCACCAGCCTCCTCTATCCGCGGGGCTTCTCCAGGCAAGAATACTGGAGTGGGTTGCCATGCCTTCCTCCAGGAGATCTTCCCAACCCAGGCAGGGAAAGATATAATCTAAAGATGAAGAGTCAAAAGCCACAGGTTTGGACTGGGAACAGCTCTCTAACTGGCTCCTTTTCACTTACTGGAATTCCCTGGTTAAAGCGTCACATGCACAGTCGTGTTGATGTGACAGCGAAGGGGCACCTCCAGCTGAGTGTCACCCAGAAACAGCAGGTTAACACCAAGGCAGCTCTGGGGCTCTGCTGAAGTCCAGAGCTTTAACCAGGGACTGGCAGCTGAGCAGGCCCCTCATGTTCTCTATCCCTCTCTGCGGTACCTTGTGTAAACTCCACAGGGCAGATATTTTTAATAGCTTTGTTTCCTTCCTCAGACCTAGGATGATACATGATACAAAACAAATAACCACTAAATAGCTGTTGAATGAGTAGGGGAAAAATCAAGAAGAGTGGTCTGAGATGTGACCACAGATACACAGTCTAGGAAGAGGTACTAGCCTCATAAAATGTATCACATAGGTACAGATAGTTACAGTTACAATAGTTACAGATCCTCTGAGAACCATCTTAGAGGACGTGCTATAACAAGAAGAAAAATGAATTTTAGACAAAGCAAAGTATAAGGGAATCAATGGCAAGGAATAACTTAGTAAATTTACTGCTAACAGAATAAGTATAAAAAATATAGAACAAAAACTCCAAATTGTTCCAACAGGAAAGGAAGGAAGGTCATAGTAGCAAAGTCTGTTGGAGGACTGCTAGGATTCTCATTGAGGTAGAAGACTGAGATACAAATTTTACACATTAGAAGGGAAAAAAAGTATGATGAATAATAATAATGAGAGATAACAAAAGAAAAATACAATTTTTAACTTTCAAACAAAAAAATTAAGTCTGAGCTGTCAACATAAGGGAAGGTAGAAAAGGACAAAAAAGAAAACATGATAAAAACACAAAATTAGATTAAAGAAATAAAATCTCTATACAATAAAAAGACAAGACCAAGTTTCTCAAATTCAGTGGTCAAAAGACTCAGATCAGATTTATAAAAAATCTAGTAATAAACTGTCCACAAAAGACATAGAAGCATTGATAAAGAAGGAAAGAAATACGTAAGATAAATATTAACCAAATTAAAGAAGGAAAGAATTATATAAGGTAAATACTAACCAAATGAAAGATTAAATAGCAAATTAAATATTAGAGCAGACAATTTAAGAAGAAAAGAAACATACTTTGGTCATAAATATAGTTTATTAATAAGACATAAAACTCATAAATGTAGTGTATTAATAAAACATAAGACAAATAAATATATATATATATCCAATTGAAATGTAACCACTAAGATGTAAGAGGTATAATTTTTCACTGGAAATTTTAATACAACTTTCTTAGAAATGCATAGATTATGTAGAAAAAAAGAAGCAAATGCAGAGTTAACATGAATTACATCATTAACAAGCCTGATATCAAAATATAAACTTTACCCAACAAGCTAAATGCTTATTTTTTTAAAGAATGTTTTATGTATTGTCACTCTTTCAACAACTTCTATTTAGGTTTGTTCCATTTTTATAAACAGGCCAAGTGTTGACTCTATATAAACCAGGATCAGAGTTAGTACCAATTGTAATCTAATTCTTCTACCTTTTTATTTTCTAAAGGATATAGCAGCTTCCCAGAAAAAGTAATGGTGATGCAGAGATTCTGGTTGCTTCAAAATGGACTCCCCTGATGTTCCACTGAGCCCAAAAGGATCTCTCAGCAAATGCCAACAATAATCAATGCATGCATCTTGATTTCTATATAAATCTCAATGAAACTTTAAATAATTAAAGGAAGCTAATATAAAAAAGTCAAGAAACCAAATAATTAAATCAACTCATGTTAACTGATGTGCAAGTAACATGACAAATTATACAACCCAAAAGAGCTAAATGACTGAGAAAGTTCACCATGTCAAAGGCTATGTGAGATGCATCTAAAACACTAGGATGAAATTAAATAGTTTTTCACATAAAGTAAAAGAGTGGAAACATCGAAGCTATTTGAGAAATCGAGAAATTAAGAAATGGAATGTCTGCTTACAACATGGTGGACTAACAGGTCCTGAAGTTACCACACTACACGAAGCAATCAGAAGATCAAGTGAAATATAAGAAACTAGAGTTTTGAGACTTTGGAAAGTAGTCAGCACAGGACCGGAACACTGAGAGAAGGGAAGATGAGGTGAACTCTACAAACGCCACAGCTAGCTTCCAGCTTGCAGCACACGGGAACTCAGTAATGGAGAGGAGGGTTGCACAGAGGAAAAGAGAACTCCAGAGGCCTGCCGTCAGCTCTCCAAAGCCTCTGGTAAGTGATGCTCAGTGCACGTGTGTGGAGAAACAACATGCAAAGAACTACAAATGAACAGGTGGGGAAAAAGTCCTCCAGAGCTCACACGGGTCAGGAATAATCTGTGTACACACCAGCCAGAATGGATACTAGCCCAACACTCATACAGGGCATTGAGTGAAGTCTTTACCATGCCATTTCATCAGTAGTGTGCACAATGAAATTAGTTCTGGAACTTTCCCAATAACGCTTAAAAGCAAGACTTGAAAGGACCATGTGATTTACATGTAACTGAATGACTTCCTACTATCAGAAACAGTAGAGGGTCTATTTTACCTTATTTGTAAGCTAAAAGTAAACTTGCTCTTGTTTCACAGATGCTGGAAGACACAGACTACTAGATCAAAGACAAAGGATTTCATCACACACGGAAGAGTAAGCAGCACGAGTATCATATTACTTGAGATGGTTCTTCCTTGACTGGGAAGTCCCTTGGTAGCAAACACAGCATACACAGCTTAAATTATAGGCGATAAACACAGACCTTGGGGAAATGTGCCACTTTTAAAGCAAGTGGGAGGAAGTTTGGTGTTTCTCTGATGAGAGATATTATCTTTTCCTCAAGGCTGTTTCCTGCAAATGCCACCCAGAGAAATGGCCTTACAGCTGATAAAGAATATATATAAACTCTTAGAACTTAGCTATAACAAGACAACTCAGTAAAATAAGGGTATGCAATGTGACCAAATGTTTCAACTAAAAAGATTTATAGATGGCAGAACCAGCACCCTGGGGAAAGAATATCGTAGTCCAGGAACTAGATCTCACTATCTGTGAGACAGGAGGGTTCTGAATTTTCCCATTAAAACATCAAATGTACAACTAACAAATGGAACTACTCCCTCTGAGAGAAATCCAGAAACTAGTTGAGTGACCCCTACACATCAGGTGGCAGAAAATACCCACATCAAAATTGATAGGAAAGGCTGAGATACAACCCACCATTGGCATCACACCATAATCAAGAGGAAACCCTGAAATCCCAGCCTCTCCCTGGTAAGTGAAGGGTATAGACTACACATCCAGTGCCCCAACTTTTAAGGTTATGACCCAAGTGACTGACCCCCAAATGATGACGCTCTGAAAGTTCAGAGGGGTGTGCAATCACAAGTCCCACAGGACTATATAGCAAACAAAGAATCAGTTGTTACTGGGTGCATGAACACTGCTGTGGCTATCCCCCTGGGGCTCAGCAAAAAGGGAACAGCCAAAAAAGCCCAACTGAGAAGACTCTGCCTGGAAGAGGTCTGACTACATACTTTATGAGCTGCTCCCCCAGGAGCCTGCACCTAGGTTCACTTTGGGCCACTGATGGGTCTCGGCACACCCTCTTCCTACTGGGAGACACTAAGAACGATGACAGTGGCTTGGACATGCAATCTCGATCCTTCACATGTATAGTTCACGGTAGGTTTTGCACTCCTATAAAAATCTAATGCAGCTGCTAATATGATAGGAGGTGGAGCTCAGGTGATAACATGATCGATGAGGAGCAGCTGTAAATACAGATGAAGCTTCACTTGCTTGCCCACTGCTCACCCCCTGCTATGCAGCACAGTTCCTAGCAAGCAAAGGCTGGTACGTGGACTGGGGGTTGGGGGTCCTTGACTTGTCGAATAGAGAATTCAAAATAATAGTAATAGAGATGCTAACTGAGGTCAGAGGAGCAATGCATGAACAAAGTCAGAATTTAAACTAAGTCAGGAAATATAAATACCAAAGAGGAATCAAAGAGCCTAAGAACACAATAGTAGTGGTAGTAGTAGTTTAGTCGCTAAGTCGTGCCCAACTCTTGCGACCCCATGGACTGTAGCCCGCCAGCCTCCTCTGTCCATGGAATTCTCCAGGCAAGAATACTGGAGTGGGCTGCCATTTTCTTCTCCAGGGGATCTTCCCAATCCAGGGATGAAAACCGGGTCTCCTCAGATTCTTTATTCACTGAGCTATGAGGGAACTGCACTTTGTAAGAACATAATACCTAAACTGAAAAAGTAAGGGTTTCAACAACAAACTGAGGCAAGCAAAAAAAAAAAAAAAAAAAGAACAAGAGAACTTGAGGCCTGGGCAGTGAAGTTTCTTCACAGCAAAAGAAAGAATCAACAAAATGAAATGGCAACTTATGAACAGGAAGAAATCTTTGCAAACCACACATCCTACTTGTAATTTCTTAAATATGCAAGATAAAATGCTGTGGCAAAAAGCAACACAATTAAAATATGAACAAAGGAACTGAATAGACAGTTTTTCTAAAAAGACTTACAATTGACCAACCAGGACATGAAAAATGCTCAACATCAATTCTCAGGGAAATGCAGATCAAAATCACAATGAGATGCTACTTCACACCTGTTAGGATGGCTATTATCAAAAAAATAAGAACAAATTCAGGGAGGATGTGGAAAAAAATAGAGTCCCTGTACAGTTTTAGGAATGTAAACTTGTACAGACACTGTAGAAAACAGCATCCTGTCTGGGTATTGAGGCCATGTCTCAAGAATAAAAAATAGAACTACCATGTGATAAAGTGATTCTATTTCTGGATATATAAAGGAAGGAAACAAATCTCTATCTCGAAGAGATATCTGTACTCCCAAGTTCAATGAAGAATTATTTGGAATAGCCAATACATGAAAACAATTTGAGTATCTAGTTATGGATGTTAAGATAAAGAAAATATGATATATACACACAATATAATATTATCCAGCCTTAAAAATGCAGAAAACCTTGCCACCTTGAACCTGGAAGGTATTATGCTAAGTGAAATTAGTTAGAGAAAGACAAATACACAGTATAGTTTATATGTACAATTAAAAAAAAGTCAGTCATAGGAATAGAGAGTAAGATGTGGTTACCAGGAGTTGGGGGTGTGGGAAACAGAGGTTGGAGAAAGCACACAATATTCAGGTTTAAGATAAAGAGGGCCTGAGGATATGGAGACTACAGCTGATAATATTGTACTGTATAATTGAAATTTACTAAAAGAACAGAACTTAAGTGTTCTTAGAAAAGAATAAATATGTGATGTGATCAACGTGTTACTTGATGGGGGAAAAGCTCTTTCACAATGCATACATATATCAAAACCTAAAGTCAGATACTTGAAATACATTACAACTTTCCCAATTATACTTGTATAAAGTTGAAAAAAGATATATGGATAGCAAATAAACAAAAAAAGGAGTACCCAACATTTAGCCATTATGAAAATGCAAATGAAAACCACAGTGAGATTTCAGTTCACTTCCACTAGTATGGCTAAAATTACCAAGACTGACTATACCAAATATTGGCAGGATATGGAAGAACTAAACTCTCACGGAAATGTAAAATTTTGCAGTCACTTTGGAAAACAATTTGGCAACTTCTTAAAATGTTAAAATTACATGTATGGCCGAACAGTTGCATTTCTAACTATTTACCCAAGAAAAGTAAAATACATGTCTACTCAATGATTTGTTTATATACACTAATAACCTTGTTTGTAATGGCAGAAACTTGAATCAATTCAAATATTCATTAACAAATGAATAATCTTAAAAGCATGTCTATGATGGAATATTATCTAGTAATAATAAGGAAAGAATGACCGATATGTACAACATAAGTCAGTCTCAAAAGTCTTACACTAACTTAATGAACCAGACACAAAAGACTCCATATTGTATGATTCTGTTTCTATGAAACCTTAGAAAAGGCAAGCCTACAGTTATAAAATCAATGGAGTAACTGTCAACGGTCAGGGACAGGAGGACAAATGCTCTTCAAAGTATCATGAGATAGCATTTGGGGGAGCATAACTATTCTTTATTATGATGGTATACATTTGTCCAAACTCAGATACTTATTCACTTAAAATGATAATTTTTATTTTACATGAAACACATCTCACTAGAGTTGACTAGCCTCCCTCTAAGTGGAATGATTAGCAAAACCAAAAATTGATTCTTTGAAAAGGTTTATAAGATAGACAAATGTCTGGCAAGACAGATCAAAAAGACTAGAGAGAAAATATAAATTAACCACACAATGAAATATGGCTAACTACTATCAAGAACTGTTATACAAATTAAGCACAAAATAGATGAAGAATATTATGAACAACTATAGGCCAATGACTTGAACATCTAAATGAAACAGATCTATTCTGAAACATTCAAAAAGAAAAAGAAATAGAAAACAGAAGTTTTCTTGGTTAGGATAAAATATAGAGGTTGAAGTATTACAAGGGCATATAGCAACCTAATAATATGGGGGGAAATCAGGAGAACAAGATTTCTAGCAATATATGTATATGTGTATATATATATATATATACACACACATAAATTCACTGAGTATTAAATATGTACATTGAATTCCTACGGAGAAGGAAAGATGGGGAGGAAATAATAATAATAAAAAAAGAAGAATGGCAATGATAACCTGCAAAAACTAATAAATGAGGTCAGCAACCTACCCTGGTGGCCTAGTGTTTAAGGATCCACATGCCAGTGCAGGGGACAGAGGTTCAGGCCTCGTCAGGGTGGGTTCCAGATGCTGTGAGGCACCTGAGTCCGTGTGCCATACCTACTGAGCCTGTGCTTGAGAGCCCATGAGCCACAACTCCTGAGCCCGCAAGCAGCAACTACTGAAGCCTGCACACGAAGAGCCTGTGCTCAGAAATAAGAGAACCAACACAAAGAGAAGCCTGTGCACCGCAATAAATAGGATCCCTCACTTGCTGCAACTGGAGAAAATCTGCGAGCAGCCACAAAGAGCCAGCTCAGCCAAATACAAATGAATAATTAATAAAAAACAAAAAAAGAAACTAGGACAGGGCCTTGGTCATGTTTTATATTTTCATAACAGCCAGTGAGATCTCATATAAAACCTTCAGTAAAGATAATCATATTGACAAATGAATTAACAATGACCAAAGAAAAATCAAGAGCAATGTTGTAACTGGCAGACAACAGTGATGCATAAGGCAGTTGTGCAAACACTCCCAGGAGGAAGTAAAATACTCACAGGGGAAGGGCATATATCTGACTCAGTCAGAAAGACAAATTATGGCTGAGGAGTTCAAAGTATATGGATCCCTTCTGAAAGAAAAGTTCAACACAGAAGAAGTTTTGGAAAAAACTAGCCCATCAATTTTCAGTGAGTAAAAGATTTAACATTTATTGTCATCTTTCACAGGGAACTTAAAAATAGCCAGTGATGAAACAGAGCTTTTGAGTAATATGTATAAAGAAAGCATACAATTCTAGAGTTAAAAATATCAAGATCAAGTTGGTTCATCAAAATGAAAACCTGACAACTGAAGACATCATGCACTTAAAAATAACTGTAGAATACAAAATGTCCAAACATTAATCACAGTCATCATGAAGAAATTTTGAAGCTGAAGAGTATATGTGACATAAAGAGCTCAAAGATTGACTCCATCATGACAGCTATGATTCACAGAACATTTTCTAAAGAAAACTTAAAAAAAAAAATCAAGAAGACTCAATCACATACTTTAATTCAAAAGACATACAGTATCTTCTAAATGCCTTTTACTACTGCCTATTTCCGATAATCTAACCATCCTCAAAGGACAAGATCTACTATCACTGAGAATTAATGTAAGAAGTATAAATTATGTATGATTTTTAAGTTCCATTATGGCACAGATGGGCTTCCCTGCTGGCTCAGACAGTAAAGAATCTGCCTGCAATTCGGTAGACTTGAGTTCGATCCCAGGGTTGGAAGATCCCCTGGAGGAGGGCATGGCAACCCACTCCAGTATTCTTGCCTGGAGAATCCCCAGGGACAGAGGAGCCTGGTGGGCTACATTCCAAAGGGTTGCAAAGAATCAGACATGGCTGAGTGTCTTTGCACACACAGAACATGGCAGATACCTCTAAGGTAGGCAGTACCTAAGAGAGAAGATAACTGAACATACTCAGGTGTCAGAATATACACAAGTTTTCTTACGCTCTCAGTTGTCGGGAGGAAATTTTCTGAGAAATTCAGGTCAGCAGTGGTTCCCTTTACAAAAATTAAAACAAACAAACAAACAAATAAAACCCAGATCTCCCTGTTTGCTGCTAAGGAAAGTGAAAGTGAGTGTCGAAACTAATTTCTTCCTGCTACTGCTAAAACCTTAATTCAAAAAATGGAAGTCTCGGCTGCTATTTTAATTGTATATACTATTTGTATCCCAATATCACACACATCAACATTCTAAAACTAAATGGTAATAACCACAAAGGTTAATTATTTTCTTTTTCATGTAAGGAGAAAAACACTTTTAAAATGAATCATGTTTTCCACAAATCTTTCCTTGGAACACAGACCTCATCAGGCAGCTGGGTCAGCTTTGGCTCACCCCATAGTTACATTCATTATATATTAAAACCATCTATCAAGAGCGGAGCATTAACTTGACTTCTGTAAGAATTTTAAGTTCATGTGTTTACATAATTAATGAACATAGTATCATTATTAATGAAAGTAGTATCGCTTGTCTCCTAATTCTGTAAACATGTTCTGGGGAAGGAGTATGATTTAAATAATCAAGGTGGAAAACAGAGACACTTCTTTTCAGGGTGTGTACACAGGTACTAGTAATTCCATCTTCTTCCCTAACATACAGGACAGAGAATACACGGCTTTACTCATTCTCCACCCTCGATGATCTCATGAGATTTCAAGAATCCTCTTTCTTAAATACACAAGTAAAGTATGTCACATTTCACATACTCATCAATAAATAATTATCAAAAAACTGCTACAGGCCATCCCCTATGCTGGCAGCAAAAACTATAAACATGTTCCCTCTCTTCCCAGAGGTTCCAGCTTAGGGTAGGGTACACATATCAATCAAATTTGTACAAATAAATCTAAAGCTAGAATGCAATAATGACTCCAGAGAAGCATATGGACATTTGAGAATATGACTTAAATCAAGTGGTCCAAAGCCTTTCCTGATGAAGGGATGATTAAATATTTCTTAAGAGTGAGCTCAGAAAAAAAAAAAAAAACAAGTAAAGAAAGCCTATTTAATGGCTGAGTAATATTCCATTTGAATCAGTTCTAATGAGATGGGTGAAACTGGGGCCCATTATACAGAGTGAAGTAAGCCAGGAAGATAAAGACCAATACAGTACACTAACGCATATATACGGAATTTAAAAAGATGGTAATGATAATTCTATATGCAAAACAGAAAAAGAGACACAGATGTACAGAACAGACTTTGGGACTCTGTGGGAGAAGGTGAGGGTGGGATGTTCTGAGAGAACAGCATCGAAACATGTATACTATCAAGGGTGAAACAGATCACCAGTCTAGGTTGGATGCATGAGACAAGTGCTCGGGGCTGGTGCACTGGGAAGACCCAGAGGGATGGGATGGAGAGGGAGGTGGGAGGGGGGGATCGGGATGGGGAACACATGTAAATTCATGGCTGATTCATGTCAATGTATGGCAAAAACCACTACAATACTGTAAAGTAATTAGCCTCCAACTAATAAAAACAAATAATAAAAAAAAAAGAAAGCCTATTTATTCAGAAGACACAGTATGGGCAAAGGTTCTGACAACCCAAATGCCCACTGGGCTAGAAAGCAAAGCAGCCTTTTTCTCCTCCTTTCCCTTCTTCTCTATTATTCAGCTTATCTTAATTCACTTTCTTCCCTACTCTCAGTTTCCCATTTCAATTATTTTGAAGATGAAAAAAGTAGCTTAAGCACAAAAAATCCCTTAATTGACAATGAAAATGTGCATAAAAGTATTAATTAAATACTCACTGAGCACCTATTATTCAAAGCCCTTAGGATTAAGAAACATGGTCACCATATGACCCAGCAATCCCACTACTGGGCTCGTGTTCTGAGAAAACCATAATTGAAAAACACACACATATCCCGATGTTTCTTGCAGGACTATTTACAATAGCTATATGCAGATGACACCACACTTAAGACAGAAAGCAAAGAAGAACTAAAGAGCCTCTTGATGAAAGTGAAAGAGGAGAGTGAAAAAACTGGCTTAAAAGTCAACATTCAGAAAACTAAGATCATAGCATCTGGTCCCATCACTTCATGGCAAATAGATGGGAAAACAATGGAAATAGTGAGCTCCAAAATCACTGCAGATGGTGAGTGCAGCCATGAAATTAAAAGACTCTTGCTCTTTGGAAGAAAAGTTATGACAAACCTAGACAGCTTATTAAAGAGCAGATACATTACTTTGCTGACAAAGGTCCATCTAGTCAAAGTTTTGGTTTGCCCAGTAGTCATGTATGGATGTGAGAGTTGGACTATAAAGAAAGCTGCGTGCCAAAGAAGTGATGCTTCTGAACTGTGGTGTTGGAGAAGACTCTTGATGGTCCCTTGGACTGCAAGGAGATCCAACCAGTCCATCCTAAAGGAGATCAGTCCTGGGTGTTTATTGGAAGGACTGATGTTGAAGCTGAAACTCCAATACTTTGGCCACCTGATGTGAAGAGCTGACTCATTTGAAAAGACCCTGATGCTGGGAAAGATTGAAGGCAGGGAGAAGGGGATGACAGAGGATGAGAGGGTTGGATGGCATCACCGACTCGATGGACATGACTTTGAATAAACTCCAGGAGTTGGTGATGGACAGGGAGGCCTGGTGTGCTGCAGTCCATGGGGTCAGATAGGACTGAGTTACTGAACTGAACTGACAGTACGCTCAGACTCCGTGACCTTCCTCGAGTTCCAACATGCAAGATTCAAACAGCTGCTAATTAAGGAAGGTGGGAGGTAATGCAAGAAAACAAGCAAGGGTGGGCATGAAATCAAGGAGGGGTGGGCAAGAAACGCCACACAGCCTCAGGGCAGGGCACTAGCTCCCCCGGATGGACAATGTTTAACCTTTGGGTTCTTCTGCCAAAACGAAGGGCCCCACCCAGGTGAAGGATGGTAACTCCAAGGCAGCAGAAGATTCTGGGAACTCTGTCCTGTTCACTCATCACAGTCAAAGGAAGTCACAAACCCTGCAGCTCTCATCCCAAATTTTGCCTATAAAAATTTTTCCCTGAAAACTATTGGGGAGTTCAGCGTTTAGGGGGGCATAAGTAACCAGACACCTTGCATGATCTTACATTAAATTTTTCTCTGTTCTAAATTCCAAAGTATCCTTGTGCTTGGCTTCACTGTGCATAGGTCAGTGATTACAGTGATAACAGGATTGCCTATATAAGAACTGCAAAAGGCATAATTTTCAAGTCGAAGCATTGAGTTGTATGTTGTATGTATCATCTCTGGTGTTTTGCTTTGGAAGATTAGCTTGTTTTCAGGTACATGAATTTCCCTCTTTCTTTTCTGTTCCTGGAAAATTCTGACCTTCAGTTATTAATAACATTTTGGAGAGTCTTTCTGAACTAGGAGGTTTTTTATTTGAAAGAAGCCACTGGCAAAGGAAGAGAGCTCTCCCCTGCCCTGCCATCACATATCCCCCAACTCAGGAGCCCTCAGGGTGTTTGAGCTGACAGGAATGTATCCCAGCTATCCGTGTACAGAAAAGTCACAAGAGCTTCTCGCATCTCTAGTTGCTTATACTGAGTCAAGTGTTTTCACATGATACACATCACTGCTTAGGAGTCCGTGACTGATGATCAACAAACATTCTGCAAAGGGATCAGTGAAAGGCATAGTATTATATTTTTGTATTCTATTTTAATTTGGCAATTCATAATTCTGATTTGGCCATGAGGCAGCATTTAAGAAGAAGAAACCTTGCATTGAAGAAACCCAGACTGAGCACATTGGATATGATAATAATCCTTGTATGGTCTTAAATATTCTAACTAAGGGAGAGGAAAATTACTTTAAATTACTACATCATAATTAGAATGCATTTGATGTGCCAATAGACTAATTCAAGTAACAGATAAAGTATTATTAAGATCAACTTTTCAATAAGTTAAAGTGACCTAACCTATACATAACAATAAATATTATTTACAATATATCATATTCTTAATAAATATATTTTATTTATACCATGTTTTAGAAATAAATGAATAAATAAATTATACATTATCAAAGACTGAGGGAAAACAGGAAAGGGGAATTACTGCTTAACAAGTATATATTTTCTGTTTGGGGTTATGAAAACTTCTGGTAGTAGATAGTGGTGAAAGTGGTTGTACTACTTGCAAATGTAATTAATGCCACTGAATTGTATATTTAAAAATGGTAAAGATGGCAAATTTTGTTATACTTTACCATAAAAAAAGAAGTAAAAATAGAAACACTACAAAATAAAAAATACACGTCTCTTAGCACCTCAATATCTGTTGTCTCCCTCAAAGCAAATTTTACCTGTTTAGGAGGCAAAATTATCGTATCCACATCTTTTTTGTAAAGACACAAGTATATGTAAAGTATACAAACTGGGAAAATAATTAAAACCAAAAACATGCTATTACTTTAATTTCTCCACTAATGCTATAATGATTCTATGTTTTGTGAAGTATTTTTATACTTAAACCTCCAAAATTATATGTCTTGAATATAGTGTATAAAAGGTAAACAACAAAAATAAAATAGAATGAAAGAGTATTATGCTAAAATGACTTTCTCTTCTAAACACATTAATAATGGAAACTCTTAAGCAAATAATAATTGATGTTTCATAAAACATCCTACAGTTTTTGACTATTTGACTAGTAGACTATTTGACTATTTGAAAACATTCTTTAAAACACAAGGCTTAAACTTGTTAAAATGAAGACCTTTACCAAATATTCGAGCATAAGAGATATGCAGGTTTTCATTTTGATTTCAGTAAGTTATGTGGGAAGTTGAATTAGTCATTTAGCAACTTGAAGGCCTTCACCTTTTCCTGACTGCACAGAGATACTAATTATGAAGGACAAGTTTGTTTGTTTGTCTATGTTAATACACTGCAGATAATCTGCCAAGAACTGTTTCTTTAAAACCACTCTTCAACATTTATTAATATCAAGGCTTCCCTTGTGGCTCAGCTGGTAAAGCATCTGCCCGCAATGCGGGAGACCTGGGTTCGATCCCTGGTTTGGGAAGATCTCCTGGAGAAGGGAAAGGCTACCCATTCCAGTATTCTGGCCTGGAGAATTCCATGGACTGTATAGTCCATTGGGTTGCAAAGAGCTGGACATGACTGAGCGACTTTCACTTCACTTCACTTCACTTCTTGGAGAAGGAAATGGCAACCCACTCCAGCACCCTTGCCTGGAAAATCCCATGAACAGAGGAGCCTGGTAGGCTACAGTCCATGGGGTCACAAAGAGTTGGACACGACTGAGCGACTTCACTTCACTTCATACATATTAGGAAATATGATATGTAATACACCCCGTGAATGAAAATGTCAGCTTCTCCATATATACAGATATATGATTTGTATTTGGAGTATCAACCTAAAACAAGCCAGAAAAAAAGTGAGCTGAATAAATGTATTTTAATTCAAGCTATCAACTTCTGTCATTTATCTTTTACTACTGGATGTCAATCTTTAAGGAAAAAGTAGCCATAGAAACACATGTCAATGACTGCATTTACTTATACCAGCTGAGCAAACAGAACAACAATATATTAATACTTATTATATTCATATTTTAAGAAAATTAAAGACTTATTTTCGAATTGAGGGTAATGAAATAGTCAAAAGCCTACAAGTTATGGCTCATAAACTTTAAAAATTTTCATGATTTATTTACTGTTAGATAAATTATTCTGATTTTTACTAAAAAGTCACACAGGTATCTAATAATACTTGTTCCTTACATTACTTCTAACTCTTTTCTGAGGTCACTGCCACATTACTTTCAGTTGGTATTTACTTCTGTATTTGTCTGTATGTTAGTGTTTTTTTCATAAAGTTTTATCAGTTCCTATCTATTAATTATTCCCTGTCGCAGGATTTAGCAACCAGTTACTATTCCTACTACCACCCACACAAATACTGTGTTTATATTCCTATACTCCCAATACTGTTGAAATAGTTCCCCCTTATCTAGGATATGATCCAAGATCCTCATTAGGTGCCTGAAACCACAAATGGTACCAATTGCTACATATATGATGTTTTTTTCCTATACAAACATACCTATGGTAAAGTTTAATTTACAAGTTGTCACAGTAAGAAATTAGCAACAGTAACTAATGATAAAACAGCCTGATGCTCAGATGGTAAAGAATCTGCCTGCAGTATAGGAGATCCAGGTTCAATCCCTGGGTCAGGAAGATCCCCTGGAGAAGAGAATGCTACCCACTCCAGTATTCTTGCCTGGAGAATTCCATGGACAGAGGAGCCTGGTGGGCCACAGTAGATGGGGCGGCAAAGAGTCGGACATTACTGAATGACTAACACTTTCACAATTATAATATATACTATAATAAAAGTTATGTGAATGTGGTCTCTTTCTGTCAGAATATCTCACTGTACAAATTTAGTAGCATTTCATCTTAAATAAGCACTGACAACACACAATGGCCATAATTTCTGCAGCTTAGATAGCATCGTTGACTCAGTGGACATGAATTTGAGCAAACTCTGGGACACAGTGAAGGACAGGGAGGCCTAGCATGCTGCAGTCCATGGGGTCACAAAGAGCCAGACAGTACTTAGCAACCCAAAACCAACAAGGTGTGAAAGCAAAACTAGCATAAATTTACTTTTCTCTCCTCGTGATTTCATTGAGAGAAGATACATTCTTATCATAAATCTTAGCAACCTCAGCAAATGATTCTTTTCTTATTAAGTCAAGAACTTTCACCTTTCCACTTAAAAGAAGTGATTTTCGATCATTTTTTGGTCTACCCAAATTTCTGGCATCACTTCTCTTGTGCTATGGAGCTTTTATCAAGCAAAGTAAGTGTTGCATGAACACAAGCACTGCAGTACCTCAACTATCAACATGATCACTGATTTTCATCTTCCTCAAGAAGAACCTTCAGAAACTATGCTACACTCCTATCAGAAGACTTCAATAGCTTCCTTTTAATAATTGAACAGCCAGATAGAAGATTAAGAACTTAACACAACTAGACCTAACAGACATATACTCTAACTTATTCAGTAAGGCCAGTATTACTGAGATACCAAAACCAGACAGACACTATAAAATTAAAGACCAACATTCTTTATGAACAAACTAGCAAACTGAATTTAGCAGTATATTAAAAGGTTTATATAGCATAAACAAGTGGGATTTATTATGGGAATGTAAGCATTGTTCAATATATGAAGATTAATTAATGCAATACATTCTATCAACAAGATAAATACATAATCATATCTTAATTGATGCACAAAAAGCACGAGACAAAATTCAACACCCTTTTGTAATGAAGCCACTTAACAAACCATGAACAGAAGAAAACTATCTCAACATAGTAAAAGCAATAGAAGAAAAATCCATAGTAAACATTATACTCAATGGTGAAAGATTGAAAGCTTTTCCTACAAGATCAGGAACAAAACAAGGATACCACTTTCCCTTTTGATTCAGCATAGTTCCTGATGTTCTAGCCAGAGCAATTAGGCAAGAAAAATAAATGAAAGATATCCAAATTGGAAAAGAAGTAAAATTATCTGTTTGCAGATGATATCATCTTTTATGCCAACCCCCCAAAACTTTCCTAAAAAATTCTGCCAGAAGTGATGAACAAATTAGTAAAGTAGCATGATATAAAGCCAACACACAAAAATCAGTTGCAATTCTATAGAATGACAATGAGCAATTTAAAAAGGAAATTAAGAAAATAATTTCATGTACAACAGCATCAAAAAGAATAAAATACTTGGAAATTAACCTACACAAGGGTATGAAATTAACCTACACAAGGGCATGAATGACTTGTACAATGAAAAGTACAATTTTCTCTAAAAGAAATTAAGAAAGACAACTACATGGAACTACATCCCATGTTCTTGGATTGGAAGACAATATTGTTAAGATGTCAATACTACCCAAAGTGACCTACAGATTCAATGCAGTTCCTACAAAAGTCTCAGTGATTTTTTTTTTTTTTTTTTCAGAAATAGATATAGAAAATTCACATGGAATCTTGAGAGTCTTTTTAATTTTTAACAAATGGTGCTGGGAAAATTGGGTATCTAAATGCAAAAGAATGGAGTTGGATCCTTACCACACAACACATTAAAAAATTAATATAGTCAAAAACCTAAATGTAAGTCCTAAAATGATAATAAAACTCTTAGAAGAAAATATTTATATGCATTGAAAGACAATATCAATAGAGTAAAACTGTAGCCCACAGAATGGAAGAAAAATTGGCAAATCATATACCATACAAGGGCTTCCCAGGTGGTGCTAGTGGTAAAGAGCTCATCTGCCAAACCAAGAGACATAAGAGATGCAGATTCAATCCCTGGGTCAGGAAGATCCCCTGAAGAAGAAAATGGTACCCCACACTCCAATATTCTTGCTGGGAGAATCTCATGGACAGAAGAGCCGGGCAGACTATAGTCCATGGGGTTTGCAAAGAGTTGGACATGACTGAGCATCTGAGAATATATCTCCCTCTTCTTCTAAGACCCCATTTACTCCTGAAACTGCCTCACATAATCTGAGGCTATCAAAATATCCACAATATATAGAATACTCTTTAAACAATGAAAAACAGATTGCTGAGTCCACAAATATGTAAATTTATATCTCCTACCAAATTCCAAAGGATTTCTGCAAGTATTGCTTTTTAAACTTTTATTTACTGATTTACCTAATTTTTGGCTGCACTGGGTCTTCATTGCTCTGGGGGTTTTCTCCAGTCTGGGTGAGCAGGGGCTGCTCTTCATTGTGGCGCACGGGCTTCTGATCGTGGTGGTTTCTTTTGCTATGTAGCACAGTACCTGAGGCTTGTGGGCGCTAGGGCGTGGGCTCAGTAGTTGTGGCTTAGCTGCTCCAAGGCATGTGGAATCTTCCCAGACTAAAGACTGAACCCACGTCCCCTGCATTGGCAGGCAGATGTTTAACCTCTGGACCACCAGGGAAGTCCCCAGTATTTTTCAATTTCTTTTTTCTTCTCTGTTACCTCACTCTTCTCCTTCCAGGACCCCATTTATCTTCTGCAATTGCCTCGTATCATCTGAGGCTATCAAAAAAAATTTTTTTTTCTTTCTCTCTTCAGATTTTTATTGTCTTCATTCTGATATTAAGGTCATCTAGTAAACTCAGCTTCCCAGGTGGAGCAGTGGTAAAGAATTGACCTGCCAATGAAGGAGATACAAGTTCGATCCCTGTGTCAGGAAGATCCTCTGGAGTAGGAAGGTAACTTACTCCAGTATTCTTGCCTGGAAAATTCCATGGACAGAAGAGCCTGGCAGGCTACATGTGGTCCAGGAGGTTGTGAAGAGTCAGACACCACTGACTGAGCACTTACACAAAGTAAACTTTTTACTCCTGATCCTTTATTTCTCAGCTGTAAAATCTGCATTTGGTTATTCTTCATAGCTCCCTGAGATCTCCTATCTTTCCATTCATTACATACATCCCATTTTACACCTCTTTGACCACAGCTATAAATACGCTTTAAAATTGTTATCTAATGACTCCAACACCTGGGTAATTCTAGGGTTGCCTATGAAATGCTAATTAATGAAAACAAAACTAACTACTTTGGAAAGGCTGAATTTTAATTATATCCTTATCATGGAGGATTCAATAATTTAATAAAATAAAATGCATATCTCCTTCCTTCCTAAGATGCTTTAGTTTTATTATGTGGGAGGATGCATGATAAACCAAATAGAATATTAAAGATGTCTAAACTATTTAAAATCAAATCAAATGATAGCACATTTAAGTCACTTATCAATATATACCAACCTTTCACAGCAGTATAATTCTATTAAAAAATAATTTTCCTAAATTATCTAAGCTAACCATACTAATTTCTTTTTCTCACCTACTTGTTACAATATCCTATAGAATCCTTCCAGAAAGGGATAGATTCCAAAATAAAAATGAAGCCTATTGCTTTATCTGTGCATGGATCTGATGCACTTATTTGATTGGTTAAATATTTATAATATTGAAATAAAGGTTGTCTGGAACTTATTGAAAAAAAATTCAAACAAAGTTCAGAACATGAAAGCAGTGAGAAAGAAAATGTCCCTCAAAACACAATACACTCATCCTTAATCATTAAAATATGTGGAGTAGCAATTCTTTTGGCTTAAGTCATTCTTACACTAAAAGACAAGGAATATTTTATTACATAGTGACTGATAACCTTTTTGAGGAAATAATATCCCTTTAGTCAACTTTTAAGAATATCTCAGTTTTCAAGAATATCAAGAAATGTAAATCTTAGGTTTAGAGGTCTGAGATGTTTCAAAGACATATGTTATAATGAATGCTCTCAGGAAACATTATACTTTTCTTATGAGGAATTTAAAAAATTTCATATTTATATGGTTCTGATATTTATGAGTAGGAACAGAGAGATGAATTGCACAGGCAGTATTCTGTAATAAATGGGTGAGACATGTAACATTGTTTTGTAAACTGCTTTTTAGTATTTTGACATATCTTTCTCTGGTATTTTAACAGTTGTATCATCCTTTCAATAGATAATGAATGTTTATAATTTTATAAACAATATAGTTCTAACTTTAAATGTGAAGAATTTGTATAGGTTTCACTGATAGAGAAAAATCTCTTCCTGATGCCATTTTATTGAGAAAAGCTGCAGAATGGATAGAGAAATCTATCAAGGTGTCAATACATAATTAATAGTACCTTAGAACCAACACATTCAGTTTGTTCACTTACAAATGAAACAGTAGTAGATTGTGCACTAAGCATTTTAAAAAAATAAGATTCTTGTCAGCCAAAAATCTATAGTTCATGTACCAAAATCAAATGCCTTGGTCCTTCTGAGTCTAGTAATAAGGTTTCTCTCTTCTCTTTATGAAAACACTCCATTATACTTTTTTATACTTTTATACTCCATTTTATACAATTTTTAACAATCTTGAACTTCACAAGTTTACTTCTACCTTTGATACCTGATACCAAAACACTTGGAGAGTTTAATATTTTCTACTAAGTATAGAATAATGATCAATGTACACAGTAAACCAACTAAAAATTGGTGAGTCATATGAATTATAATGGTTCCTGGAAAGACCATAAACATACCAATCATATCTTTTTCTTTTTTACCCACAAATGTTATTTAAGACATAAAATCTTAAAAATATAACAAGCTAGTTCAAGATCCCAGGGTCTATTAAAGTTAATCAATATTTTATATTTCAAAAAAGCATATTCATTACATGTGGTCACATCTAATTAGAATGTGTCTTTTCTAAAAGAATAAAACATCAAACAAGAAAAGAGTATTGTATTTTCTATTGTTAACCTCAAAGCTGCTTTTCAAAATCCCTATGCAATGCTATAGAAAGTTGGCTAAATTTTGTTGCATATTCAGAAACTTCTATTTTTAAGAAATATTCAGGAAAGCCAAAGGATATGCTTTGATTAATTTATTCAGCTTCAGTATGTTCTAAGCTGTGTGTGTGTGTGTGTTACTTGCTCAGTCGTGTCCGACTCTTTGTGACCACATGGACTATAGCCTGCCAGGCTCCTCTGTGGAATTCTCCAGAATACTGGAATGGGTAGGAATGGGTAGCCATTTCATTGTTGACACAAACATGACTATTTTGTTTCAACATTTATTGAGTTCCTATGGAAGTGTGGGATACAAAATATATGCTCTTGAAGTCACTGAAATAAATAACTTAAACAAGTCAATTGGACACAAAAACAAAGTATAAATTTAAAACATGTGTAATTGTAACTTTAGTATCAAATGCATAAATTGGTGAAAAATGAATTAATTTTCCAGTAAAAAGGGCCTAGTATATATTTAAGAATTTATTTCTATATCATTTCAATACTTACCTACAGAAATATTATTTCTAAAAGGTAAAAAATGTTGTATCACAAAAACATTTATTTCAAAGATCAAACAATAACAGACATTTCATAGATCAGAAAGTGAATTTCAAAGAGCACTAATTTTTTATACACTTTTGCTCAGTTTTTGCTTACTAATTCTAGTGAAAAATCTTACTCAGACTGAAAAGGCCTATAACATAAATCTATGCTATTTCTTTCTTTTATATTGAAGTACAGCTGATTTACAATGCCTACTATTTCTAATACCTAAGTTTACTGATTTAATTTCAGAGCCTGCCAACTCATCATTAAGGCTCTGACTGTACTCTCTATGTGAGTGGTGGGACCAAGATTACTCCTTCTAATAAATGAGCAATACATAAAATAGAGCCAAAATGCTAGACTTTCTACTATACAGAAAATGAGAATTAAAAGTTTTAAATCTTAAAAAGCTTGAAGATTACATACAGAACTAACTTTTACAGTGAAGTAGTCACTACCTTTTTGTTTTACATAACTTTCCTTTTTAAATTGAAGTACAGTTGATTTACAATACTGCCTTAGTTTCAGATATACAGGACAGGGATTCAGCTATACATACACACTTACATCTGTATATAAGCACACACATACTTACATCTGCATACTTGTATTTGTTGTTGTTTTTGTTTAGTCACTAAGTTGTGCCTGACCCTTTTTCAACCCCATGAACTATAGCCTGCCAGGCTCCTCTGTCCATGGGATTTCCCAGGCAAGAAAACTGGAGCGGGTTGCCATTTCTTTCTTCTGTGGTTCTTCCTGACCTAGGGATCAAAGCCGTGTTTCCTGCCTTGGCAGGCAGATTCTTTAACACTGAGCCATTTGAGAAGCCATATATATATTTTCTTCTTCATATTCTCTTCCAAGTTATTACAAAATTTTGAGTGTAGTTTCCTGTGCTATGCAGTAGGTCTATGTTATAAATAGGAGTGTCTGTATTTTAATTCTAACCTCCCAATTATTCCTTCTCCTATCCTCTTTTCCGCTTTGGTAATCATAACTCTGCTTTACCTTGGTGAGTCTTTCTGTTTTGGAAATAAGTTTCATTGTATCTTTTTAACGTTTTAATTTTTATTTTTGCATTTATTTTGGCTCTGCTAGCTCTTTGGCGTGCCATGCAGGCTTCTCCTGTTGTGGAGCATGGGCTGCAGAGTATGTGGACTCGGTAACTGTGATGCATGGGCCTCTCTAGTTGTAGCATGCAGCCTTAGTTGCTCCATAGTATGTGGGGTTTTTACATCCCTGACCATGAATCAAACCTATATTCCCTTCATTGGAAGGCAGATTCTCAATCACTGGACCTACGTGGAAGTCCTCTCTTTTTTAAATTCCACACTGTATGATATAAATTATTTCTCTAAGGTACTTCACTTAGTATGATAATCTCTAGATCCATCCGTGATGCTGCAAATGTCACTATTTCATCCTTTTTTATGGATGAGTAGTATTCCACTGTGCATATATATCACATCTTCTTTATCAATTCATTTTATAAATGGACATTTATTAGTAGGTTACTTCCATGTCTCGGCTACTGTAAACAGTGACACAGTGAACACTGGGGTTCATGGGTTTGCAAAGAGTTGGACACGACTGAGCGACTAAACTGAGCTGAACTGAACACTGGGGTGCACATGTTTTTGAATTATGGTTTCCTCTAGATAAATGCCAAGGAGTATGATTATAGTATATGGTAGCTCTATTTTTAGTCTTTTAAGGAACTTCCCTACTGTTCTCCATAGTGACTGTATCAATTTACGTCCCCATCAAAAATGTAGGAGGGCTCTCTTTTTTCCATACTTTCTCCAGCATTTATTGTCTGTAAATATTTTGATGGTAGCTATTCTGACCAGTGTGAGGACACACCTTATTGTAGTTTTGATTTGAATTTCTTTGATAATTAGCAATGCTGATCATATTTTCAAGTGCCTTTTAGCCATCTGTACGTTTTCTTTGGAGAAACATCTATTTAGATCTTCCTCCCGTTTTTTTGATTGGGTTGTTTATTTTTTGACTTGAGCCATATAAGCCGCTGCTATAGTTTGGAGATTAACCCCTTGTTGGTTGCACTGTTTGCAAATATTTTCTCCCATTTTGTGTATTTTCATTGTTTGCTTAGCAGCAAAAGCTTTTAAATTTAATTAGGTCTGATTTGTTTATTTATTTAATTTCCATTACTCCAGGAGACAGATACAAAAAGATATTGCTGCAGTTTATATGAAAGAGAGTCCTGCCTACGTTTTCTTCCAGGAGTTTTATAGTCTCTGGTCTTATATTTAGGTCTTTAATCCATTCTGAGTTTATTATTTGTTCATGGTGTAAGAGAATATTCTAATTTCTTTCTTTCATATGTAGCTGTCCAGTTTTTCTAGCACCACTTCTTGAAGAGACTGCCTTTTCTCCAATGTGTATTTTTGCCTCTTTTGGCACATATTAATTGAGATCAGGAACAAGACAAGGATGTCTACTATTGCCACTTTTATTCAACATAATTTTGGAAGCCCAATGAGTGATAAGTGGAGACAAAAAGGAAATAAAAAGGATATATATTGAAAAAGAAGAAGCAAAAATCTCATTGTTTGTAGGTGACACAATAATACATACAGAAAATCCTAAAGTTGCCAACAGAAAACTATCAGAGCTCATTAATAAGTCTGGTAAAGTTGCAGGATACGAAATTAATACACAGAAATTTGTTGCATTTCTGTACACTAACAATGAAAGATCAGAAAGAGAAATTTAGGGAACAGTCTCATTTACCATTGCATAAAAAGGAATTTTTAAAATGTAGGAATAAACCTACCTAAGGAGGCAAAAGATCTGTACTCCAAAAACTATAAAATGTTGATAAATGAAATAGAAGCTGACAAACAGTTGAAAAGATATAGCATGTTCTTGGACTGGAAGAATCAAGACTGTCAAAACGACCATATATCATCCAATACAATTCCTATCAAATTAGCAATGGCATTTTTCACAGAGCTAGAATGAAAACTTAAAAAATTTGTTTAGAAACATAAAAGACCTCAAATAGGCAAAGCAATCCTGAGAAAGAAAAACAGAGCTGGGGGAATCAGACTCCTTGACTTCAGACTATACTACAAAGCTACAGTAATCAAAATAGTATGGTACTGTCATAAAAGCAGAAATATAGATCAATAGACAGGATAGAAAGTTCAGAGATAAATCTATGTAACTATGGTCACCTAATCTATGAGAGAAGTAATATTTTAAAATAACATGTATCTTACTTCACAGAAGCATTTCAATTATGAACTTGATTGTAATTTGCCTTAGTATTTTAAAATACTTTTGCCCAGTTAAACTCAGCACCTTTATTTTCTCACCTTCTTTACTAAAATTACTATAAAAGAAGTTAAGTTTTTAAAAACTATGTGATGATAAAGAACATAAGACTGATAAGAGATTATATATGTGGTGACTTGCTTAAAATATCAGAACACATGAGGGTGGGGGAGCAAGGGATGTGTTACATAACAGAAGTTGGGGAAAGTCCTAGGATTGGAGGTGCCAGATATTTCAGATTGAGAACAAGAGGACTAACTGAGAATCTTTATAACATCAGTTATAACAATTATAACTATCAGTTTTTGCCCCTGGTCTCCCTGCCAGATCTTTCACCCTACCCACACTCAGAAGGAGAAAGAGGTTTACTGTCTAGAGACAGTGAGCAGTCAAGCTTTCAGACTGGAGGAAAGCAAACACAATGAAGCAGAGCTGGAAGGCATGGTCTGAAAATGAAAGTCTATCACTTGAAGATTCTGAGGGAGAACAATAATTAAGTCTGGGGGCAAAATAAAGATTTTCATGGTCTCTCTCTCTCTCTCTCTCTCTCTCTCTCTCTCTCTCTCTCTCTCTCTCTTCTTTTTTAATCTTCCACTGAGCTTTTCACAGGCAACTACTGTAGAATAAGAACCACCAAAAGGAAGGTATAAGCCTAAAGAGAGGAAATGGGATCCAGGAAGCAGGGAAGTCAACCAAAAGAGAAGTAAAGAGAATTTCTGCATCTGCACCTGGACAGCATCCTGATGGGGGGAGGGAGCGAGCAGAATAATGGAGGCTGCAGGAGGAGGGTGAGCAAGGAAGGCAAGAGGTGGGGAAGCAGAAATATAAGGATGGATTTCCTGATGTTTGTCATTAGGTTACTGAGGAGTATGCAGAAAGGATTAATGAGAGTTACAGGGAACACTGAGCAAATTAAAGGAAGTGAAAGTGAAAGTCGCTCAGTCCTGTCTGACTCTTTGTGACCCTATGGACTATACAGTCCATGGAATTCTCCAGGCCAGAATACTGGAGTGGGTAGCCTTTCCCTTCTCCAGGGGATCTTCCCAACCCAAGGATGGAACCCAGGTATCCTGCATTGCAGGCTGATTCTTTATCAGCTGAGCCACAAGAGAAGCCCAAATTAAAGGAGGAGGCAGTTATTTACAATAGGGGAGGAAAAAATGTTGATGCACATGTATCAATCAGTTCCTCAGGCCAGGCTTCACGCAGAGTAAGGCGGAAAAGGACAGAGGTGTCACCTGAGTAGCAAACAGAAGATGTACAGCACAAAAGAAGTACACATCATCACAGTGCACTGAGCTGTTCAGTTGGAAACAATGTTTTGTTTTGTTTCATCACAAGGATGAAAACAGTGAACATTCCTTAACCCCAAAACTTGAGATATAAGGGTGGGAGGAATTGTGTGAATGTGAATGGTGATGGCTGGAAGAAGTATCTTATGTAATACAAAGTCAATACAGAATTTCAAACACTGAAATCAATAAAAATGACATAAATATTATTTACTTAGAAATATATAGGGTGTTAATATGGAAAGAAATATTTAAAAGAAGTGAAAGTAATTGCCCTTGAAGAGTAGAACTTGAGGTAGGGGATGAAGGACCGGGAAAATCGCTTTTCATAGTAAATCTTACACTACTTTGACTTATATCTGTAATACTACAATAAAAATTAAACTGAAAATGTAAAATATCAATAAAGTTAAAACAAGTCTGTGACTTTTTTAAACCACTACATAAATGACCCAACAATACTGTTTACTGAAAAAACTTTAAAGTCAGCAAAACAGGAAAACTTCTTTTAATGTACTTTAATAGATCATCATCTGATTCATATTCTGCTATCAAAATAACCAGCTAAGCAATATTTTTCACCTAGTTGATGAAAAATGCATCATATGCATGCAACCTAAGTTACTAGTATAATTTTAATAACAAACTTAATTCCTGAATTGGCTTTCTAACATGTGGAAGCAAACACTATGTGACAATACAATTCATGCTGGGAAGCCATAGTCATTTCTGATTTTTTGGTTTTAGAAGTCATTTGAATTATCAATTAACATAACCATATTAGAGATAACCATTTATGTACAAACATAAAACTTACTCAAACAATTGATACATAGGAATGATCTTGTGCCTCTTTCACTTTTAACACTGTCAGAACAACTATAAGCATCATCTACTTCCTTCCTCCCCTACCAGGGGCAAGACAAACACCCTACGATAAACGAAGTATTCATCATTACAACAAGCTGACCCTGCCAATGCCTTTGCTATTGCCACTCCCTCGCCTGCAGACCCATTCTCCTGCTGACAGAGTCTGCCACCTACCTATACCCACGACTATACCCGGGCCTCCTGAACATCTGTGTTCTCTCATTCTACCTCCATCTGGAACTGGTACTATAGGAATTCTAGGGCTGGAGGAAAATACACTTGGAATCTTGAGCTGTAAATTATAAGCTATCCTAAACAGTACTGACTTGATTGTTCCAGTACTTCAGATATGAGAAGGCATAGGAGATTTTGTGTACCAGTTTAACATAGCCAGATTGCTACCACCAGGAATTTCCAACTGAATTTTAAATCCTTAGAAATAATTCATAAGTTTCCCTAGTGGCTCAGTGGTAAAGAATCATCTCTCTCAGTAGAGGAGAAATGGGTTCAATCCCTGGGTCAGGAAGATCCCCTGGAGGAGGAAATGGCAACCCACTCCAGTATTCTTGCCTGGAGAATTCCATGGACAGAGGAGCCTGGCAGGCTACAGTCCATGGTGTCTCAAAGTGCTGGACACGACTTAGTGACTGAAAAATAAGTTTGAGGTACACTCTGTAAAGAAAACAAGTAGCCAGAATATAAATACCTATAACTGTATGTAATTATCCAAATTTACTTGTTTACATTTTGCAGTAATGATAAAAACATTATTATAAATTTAATTTATTATATATCATTCTGTATTATAGCTTTATTGAGGTCAATCATGGAATCTTCATTTTGTTACTCATGAAGTTATTCTTTAATGATTATTGCAAATATTCATCTCACTGAACTGCAAACTGACGCTGTGCAATACAATCTGGCATCCATTTCATTCATTTGGGATAAACTCAAAGGCTACATAGATACCTTTCCTCCATGCTGTTTATGGTTCTATGTTTCAATGGAATGAGGAATATACAAGACTGATTTTGATTTTATAGTATATTACTCCAGTACTTGTCCAACTGAGGTTTGCCAATTCAGGGATATTTGGGTAATGAGAAAAATAGAAAAAGGAATTATTTCTCAGTTGTTTATTTAATTGTTTAACTAATTTACTAAGGATTTGGAAAAGTCAGGCATTTCAAATAAAAGTAGTGTTATT
Source organism: Muntiacus reevesi (assembly GCF_963930625.1). NCBI lineage: Eukaryota > Metazoa > Chordata > Mammalia > Artiodactyla > Cervidae > Muntiacus > Muntiacus reevesi. The sequence goes on along the minus strand of NC_089252.1, from coordinate 156,455,899 downwards.
AAAGCAGAATAAATAAATAATCTAAAATCTGACCCCTCGAGACACTTAGTTTCCCATCTTTCATAATTTCAGCACCACCTTACTATAAAGAAACAGCAAAGGGCACATGATCATCAATGACATCATTTAGTTCTGAAGAAAGGAAAGAGAGCAAGCATCTGTCCACATTTCCAATGCCACCAATATTCTCTGAGTGTCTACCGTATGCTGAGCAAAATTTAAAGGTGAACAATACAGATAAGGGCTCTACTCTCATGAGCTTATTAACAAACAAGTAAAGAGGATGGGCTTCTCAGGTGGTGCTTGCGGTAAAGAGCTCACCTGCCAAGGCAGGAGACCAGAAGACAGGTTAGATCCGTGGGTCGGGATGATCCCCTGAAGGAGCGCGTGGCAACCTACTCCAGCATTCTTGCCTGGAGAATCCTATGGACAAGACAGCCTGGTGGGCGACAGTCCATGGGGTCGCAAAGAGTCGGACACAACTGAAGTCACTTGGCATGCATTCAACCAAAGAGGATAACCTACGCAGTGACAAATACCATGAAGAAAATAAATGGAGAGATGTAACAGTGAAGGGAGGAAACGGAACAGGGTCAAGGCCTGTCTGAGGTGTTGGCATTTAAATTTAGACCCAAGTGACAAGGAATCAGCCACAGTGAAGATCTAGAGGAAGATCTTCCTGGGCAGAAAGAAAATCAACTGCCAAGTCTCTACTGTGGGAACAAACTTAAGAGAGTTTGAGAGAAAACCAAAAGGAAAATAGAATGGTTTATGGAAGGTAAACATGGAAACAGGAAGACCAGTGAGGAGACTGATGGTTACAACAAACCAGATGATAGAGGCTAGTGTGGCCGGTAGTAATGGAGATGAAGATAGGAAAAGGATATGCACTACGCCGTAGAGCTAAATGTCCCTAACTTCAAGGAGCCCTTTGTATATGAGGAATTTTTTTCAGCACCTCTAAGCCAAAAGAAATACCTAATGGTTTTGTTTATTAAACTACTTAATAGGGGCAGTCTGAGCATGTTCTGTTACCCTTGCATATTTAAATATCCCTGGGCTACCTCATAAGGAGTTTCTTATGCCCTCCGCACAGCTTGAAAATCATGGTTTGGGGCCTAAGACTTACTGGAGAACTGGATTGGGGAGTAAAAGGAAAAAAGAATCGTATCAACAATGACTCCTGGGTTTTGGGCCTGAGCAACCAGAGAGGTGGGAGCACCACTCACTGAGATGGGTTAGGATGAGAGAAAACACAACCACCCTGGGAGGTAGATTATATCCCATTAGCAAGTAAGAAAGCTGAGACTTCGAGTGGCTGTGTAAGTCATTCAAAGCAGCATAACTGATTAGGAAACATAGTAAGATTTGTCTCCAAGTCCTGTCTGATGCCAAATATTATTTTTTATTTATTATATTATTTATAAATTATATATTATTTATTATTTTTATATAACATATATTATAATGTATTAATATAAATTATATATTATTATTAAAAATAAATGTTATTATTTACTTATAATGCAATAAATAATGAGCGGCTATGTTAGTCACCTTAGAGTACATTTAATATGTCACCTCATTTAATTCTAACAACATTATTAGACAGGTCTGTCTGATTCCAAAGTCAGCTACAGCACATCTTCTCTCAGTTGATAGAAGCAATTTTAAGGACATGGCAACCCACTCCAGTACTTTTACCTGGAGAATTTCATGGATAGAGGAGCCTGGCAGGCTACATTTCATGGGATCACAAAGAGCTGGACACGACTGTGTGACTTTCACTTTCAAAATGTTGACAAATGGTAGTCTCATCCACTTAGCCTCAAAAACAAATTTTTTAAAGTGAAATAAAAGTCTTAAAAGTAAAATATGAAACTGAACATCTTAAAAATGTCCACAGCTTTGCTGTGATGATTAGACTATATTTCTATTCCTAAAATCAGAGCAATCTGATTGTCTGCAATCTATATGTCATACAGGACATATATGGGGAAAGTTCTAAGCAGAGTTTTAATTGATGTGTATTCCTTAGGGCGGGTGGCACAACCTCAACCATCTTGACTGTGCCCACCCAAGGAAAGTAGCAAGACACCAGAGGCAACACAAAGGCTCCAAGAGGCAATGCAATCCCTTGAAATCAAGACTTTGGCGTGAAATTTAACGATGGCAAAAAATTTGCATTTTTCAAAGAAAATATGTCTCAGGGCTAAATTCAGTCCTTGCAAATAAGCTAAAATACAGATTAAATTTCTCAAACAAAATGATGATAAGAGACTGAAGGGAGAACCTTAAGGAAGCTGAAGATCAGAAGAATTGAGGAGAAGACTGTTAATTCAACGCAGTAAACTAAAGTTAAAATCATATACTTTATACATTTTCTATTTTCCAGTACTATGTGTTTTTATTGAAATAGAAACAGGAGCACCTTATATTTAGTCTTGTATATTTTAATCTGCCCAATAAAAATAATATTATCAAAATAAATGAAGATGTTCCATCAGGGAACACTGTTCATTTTTCTTCCTGCCAAGAATAACATGTCATTAGACTATTTGTCTCTGCATCTAGCAGCTTAATAGCATTTGAAATCCTACAATTCTATCAGTCATAGGAAGTACTATCACAAATGTGGACAGAAGTCACTACCTTAGCTCTCCAGCTGCCTGAGAAAGAAGGAACCAAGAGATCTGTCTTCAGAATTTTTGTCATGGGACTTTCAATGTTGAAACCCAAACTAAGCTTAGAGTATATAACTAATATTAAAAGTTATTAGAAATGTCATTGTAGCTTGTCACTAATTATAAAGATAAGAATTCACTTGGCAGTGGTTTTGAAAAATCCTATTCTCAAATCTTGAATGCCATGGCTTTTGTTTTCCTGAGGTCATAACTGCAAACTAGCTAAGGAAGACACTCACACAGACGAAGCCAAATCCAGTAGAAACAAAAATATAGCAGGCTCACTCTGGGCAGTACTTTTGAGGGGGGGCAATTTTATTATTTGTATAATCTTTCTAGGGAAAAAAAATAAGTCTACAGTTTTATAAAGCAGAAATGTTAAATGAAGTACAAACAAAGCACAATACTATCATGACAGATATCTAGTCCAAGTGGGAGAATGACATGCAGAGGCCCTGCTGTTGTTCAATTGCCCACTTGTGTCCAAGTTTTTGCGACCCCATGGACTGCAGCGTGCCAGGTCCCCCATCCCTCACCATCTCTCGGAGTTTGCCCAAGTTCATGTCTACTGCATCGGTGATGCCATCCAGCCATTTCCTTCTCTGATGCCTCATCCCTTCTGATCCCTTTCATGGATCACTGCCTTGTTGTGGCAAAGGGGCTGAGTAACTCGATAAAGTTATGAACCATGCCGTGTAGGGCCACCCAAGATGGACAGGTCATAGTGAAGAGTTCTGAGAGAATGTGATCCATTGGAGGAGGGAATGGCAAACTAAGCCAGTATATTTGCCATGAACCTCATGAATTATATAAAAAGACATAAAGGCCCTGAGGCTTCGATGAATCATCAGAAGCAGAGAATGTTGCACAGAGCAGGAGGCAGAGCATGGGTGAAGTGGTTCAAAACAGAACAGGAAAGAGATGGCTAAAAGTAATGCTGCAAATGGTTCTAGACTTTCAGATCTGCTGAATGCTGTGGTAATCATTAAACAACTTTAAGTCAAGATGGGTAAGATTTGACTTTGTTTCAGAAAGTTCACAGACAGAGATAAGAAGGATAAACTCTTGGAGGTGAAACTTAAGGCAGAAAAATTCTCTGTGCATCTCCTGGTGTTGCCCAGTCATCTTGACCCCACATCCTCCTTCACAAAGGGAGGTTCACTTTGATTTTCACTCTTAGGAATTTGGGAGCCACCTATGTGATTAAAGGATTAAAATTTTTCAGGGGACTGGTTCAAGACAGTGGAGTAGAAGGACCTATGCTTATCTTCCCCTGTGAGAGCACCAAAATTTGCAACTAGTTGTTAAACCACCACCAACAGGAGAACACTGGAACCCACCATAAAAAAGATATCCCTCATCCAAGGACAAAGGAGAAGCTGCAACGAGACGGCAGGAGGGGCACAATCATGATAAAGTCAAATCCTATACTCACTGGGTGGGGAGCTCTCAAACTGAAGAACGATAATAATCAAAGAAGTTCTCCCACTGTTGTGAAGGTTCTAGATGCCATATCAGGCTCTGTAGCCTGGGGATCTGGCAAAGAGACTGGAAATCTCCTGGGAATTTGACGTTGAAGGCTAAGTAGGGCTTGATTACAGGACTTCCACAGGACCGGGGGAAACAGAGATTCCACTATTGGAGGGCACAAACAAAACCTTGTGCATACCAAAACCCTGGGGAAGGGAACAGTGACCCCACAGGAGAACGAACCAGACCCACCTATGAGAGTCTGAGGGCCTCTGCAGAGGCGTGGTTGGCAGCGGCCCACTGCAGGGATGGGGCCCTGGCAGCAGCAGTCTTGGGAGATGCATCTCAGCCTAAGTCCTCTTCAAGTTTGCCATTAGCCCTAGCATAGAGTCTACAGACTTCAGGACTGAGTCATCTAAAGCCAAACAACTAAACAGGAGGGAGCACAGCCAAACCCATCAGCAGACAACTGGATTAAACTTTTACTGAGCATAGCCCTGCCCGCCAGAGCAAGACCCAGTTTTCCCCGCAGCCAGTCCCTCCCATCAGGAAGCTTGCACAAGCCTCTTATCCTCATCCACCAGAGGGCAGACAGAAGAAACTAGAATTACAATCCAAGCAGCCTCCAGAACTTAAAAAGCCACCACAGAAAAATAATCAAAATTAAAAGAAATGGAGTTATTTCTCACATGAATGAAGAAGACAAATCCCCAGAAAAATAACTAAAGAGATAGGCAACCTTCCAGAAAAAGAATTCAGAATAATGATAGTGAAGATGATCCAGTATCTTGGAAAAAGAATGGAGAAGATGGAAGAAATGCTTACCAAAGATCTAGAATAACTAAAGAACAAACAAACAGAGATGAACAATACAGTATAAGGAATCAATAACAGAATAACTGAGGCAGATGAATGAATGAGAAGACAGAATGATGGAAATCATTGTTGCAAAACAGAATATAGAGAAAAGAATGAAAAGAAATGAAAACAGCCTGAGACTTCTGGGACAACATCAAATGCACTGACATTCACATTAAAGGGCTGCCAGAAGGAGAAGAGAGAAAGGACCTGAGAAAATATTTGAAGAGACAAAAGCTGAAAACTTCCCCAACATGGGAAAATAAAAAGTCAGCCAAGTCCAGGAAGCATAGAGTGTCCCAGGCAGGATAAACCCAAGGAGGAACACACCAAGACACACAGTAATCAAATTGACAAAAATTAAAGATAAAACAAAAGACATAAAATTAAAGACATAAAATATTAAAAGCAACAAGGGGAAAAAAGCAAAACAATATACAAGGTAAATCCTGAAAGATTATCAGCTGATTTCTCAACGGAAACTCTACAAACCAGAAGGGAATGTCATGATATATTCCAAGTGATGAAAGGCAAGAAACTATAACCAAGAATACTCTACCCAGCAAAACGCTCATTCAGATTTTAATGGAGAAATCAAAAGCTTTCCACATATGCAAAAGTTAAGAGAATTTAGCATTACTAAACCAGCTTTACAACAAATGCTAAAGGAACTTGTCTGGGCAGGAAACACAAGAGAAGGAAAAGATCTACAAAAAATAAACCCAAAACAATTAGCAAAATGGTAATAGGATCATACATATCAATAATTACCTTAAACGTAAATGGATTAAATGCACCAACCAAAAGATGTAGACTGGCTGGATGGGTACAAGACAAGACCTTATACATATATGCTGTCTACAAGAGACCCACCACAGACCTACAGACATTTACAGACTGACAGAGGACAGAAGCGCGGACTTCCCACAAATGGAGATCATGAGAAAGATGGAACGAAAGTGAAAGTGACAGTGGAGCCGTCTTTGACTCTCTGCTACCCCATGGACGGTAGCCTACACCAGGTTTCTCCGTCCATGGGATTTTCCAGGCAAGAGTACTGGAGTGGGTCGCCATTTCCTTCTCCAGGGGATCTTCCCCACTCAGGGATCAAACCCGGGTCTCCCGCATTGCAGGCAGACGCTTTACCCTCTGAGCCACCAGGGAAGCTAACAATACTCATATTGGACAAAACAGACTTTAAAACAAAGGCTGCTAGAAGAAATTAGGAATTGGTACAGTTCCAGTTAATCTTCTGTGGATGCTTGAATTTAGAAGTACATCCAAGCTTATGGTGGCAGAGTGTGATCACAGATGAGAAAAACCACAGAAAGATCTCAAAGAGAAAGAAGGAAGAGAATGCATACAGCCAGAAAAAACAAGACCACAATGTCACATGGACACAGAGGCTGAGCACATGACTCTCCAGTTTCTGCTCTCAGCTCTGATGAAATGAAAATTCATATTTTAAGGCAAGACATAAAAAAATTAAGATGTAATATTTTCCTCTGCCCATTCTGGCCTCCATCATTCCTTCTAGTGTGCAACTGCATTATGCCTTAACCAGATCTCCCCAACAGGAAAAATACCTACTGAACCATATACATCAATTTTTCTCCTTCTGGCATTAGTAGTGTAGCTCCTTAGAAGATAATATTACTTTCTCAACTCTGTAAGTGGTTTTAATGACCCACTATTTGCCTTGTAGGTGCAGACATCTTTAGTGAACTTTATGTATGTCCAATGCTTATTTATCATTCCCCTTAAAGATAGCAATTGATGCAAAACAGACTGATCAAACAACCTAGGAATATACTGAGTCAAACCTAATAGAAGTTCTTAGCTTAACTACCTACTTATAACCTACCAGCTATATTACTTATATTCTTTCTATTTTATAAGGTTGTTGTTTCCTTTATTACCAAATGTATGATGGAGCCTCAGATAAAATTATTCATGATTAGGTGATTTGAAACCACTGATCAAATAAATAGTTCTATAAAATCAATGACTGAAATAGCATAACTGTAGGTATGGGAAGAAGCAATGAGAGGGAACCATTTCCTGGACCATAAGAGATCAGGTGTTGTGGTGGTCCAGAGGCTTCTGGCCACTGTTAACAGAGCATAGTCCAGTAATAGCACATTGAGTGGTCTATCAAGGAAATCCCTGCCTGATCTCGGCATGAGCATTGTTAATGCTTTGAAGCAAGTTGGTCATGAAATGTCTCCCAAACCTTGGTCAAAATTAAGACCAAAAAAAAACCAACAAAATTAAGATAGAAAGGGAAGGGACTGTACAATAAAGAATGCTGCCAACCATCCAGTTCTATAAGAATCAAGTCATTAATCGCTGCAGTTGCTCATCAACAATACAGCCTCAAAGGAATTCCGGGTAAAGATCAAGATGAGGCAAAATTGCCAGAACTGCTCCCCAGACAGACAGATATTTTCAGGAGAAATTTTTATGAACCTGATTCTTTTGTCTTCCCATACCTATGAAAACACTAAAACCATTACCTTAGATGTCTATTCCTAGTGACTAGCAACAACCTTCTACAAGAGATGTGTGATTGGTCGCACTTACCCTCTTCACCAAAATCGTATGTACACTGCCCTCCCCCTTTGCCTCTTCAAAACAATTCTCAGAGCTCTCTGAGAGACTGTCTTTAGGTTATTTTCAGGTTGGCCCAAATAAAATGTTCCATTTCTTTCTTAGATTGACTACTGATTAATATTTTTTCACAAGCCCCTTGGAAGGTTCAGCTTTATTTCTAAACATCAAGCCCGTGCCCTTATTGCAAACCACTCTTTTTTAAGTTAGGTTTGAGTAAATTCTGTTACTTGCAAATACAATGAACTCTAACTAAAGCATGGCCTAACCTTGGACAGATAATGAAAATGAAGATAATAGAAGAATATAAGAGACTTGTGTTTGTGCTCACTCAGCCATATCTGACTCTTTGCAATTCCATGGACTGTAGCCCTCCAGGCTCTTTTGTCCATGGGATTCTCTAGGTGGAAACACTAGAGTAGGTTGCCATTTCCTCCTGCAGGGGATCTTCCTGACCCAGATATCAAAGCCGCGTCTCCTGTGGCCCGTCCTTTGGCAGGCAGATTCTTTACCACTGAGCCACCTGGGAAGCTCAGTAACAATTGATAAGGGAGTAAAAGTGAAGGGAATTGCAACCATCTGAATTTGGACATCTTGGCCCCCCAACCACAGTCCTGGGTTCCCACTGGACAAATCCCTCACAAGAGGAAGAAGGGCAGAATTGGTGAGAAACAACAGACCGTCTTGTGCATGTAGAGGTTGGTGAGAATAGGATATCCAAATAAAAATGCCCAGCAGCTGGATATGACTATGCATCTCAGAGCAGTTCTGATCTGGAAAAGTATGCTAGGCCATTTCCAACAGGTAGATGGTCACGGAAACTATGGAAGGGAACAAAATCTCCCAGCAGAGTTACAGCTGCAGTCAAGGCCTGGGGAGCACTAGCATTAAAGTGTAAACAGAGTAGAAAACGTCATGAAGGAGACTCAAGATGAAATGCGGTGCTGTGCCAACAAGGGAAATTTCTTAAGAAGAATGCTGACCAAGTGAGGACAGCCCAGATAGCTGAATTAGTGAGAGGATAATAAATGTGAGTTTGGGAAGAGGAGAACCAAACTCCCCGACATCTGAGGACCTTCTGTAAGGCAGACATTTCCTTAACTCATTTCATCCTCAAAACAACCTTTCAAGACAGGTAGCACCACATCTTTTTAAAGATGAGAGGAAAAGACCAAGTTCCCTGGGGATGGGCTACATTATGTTCTGTATATCTAGTCCCTGGAGGAGTGCCTTCCCCTTATGCGTTTAAAGAATGAACATTTCTACAATTTTGTAGGTGGTGCTAGTGGTAGAGAACCTGCTTGACAATGCAGGTAGATTGAAAAGGCACAGGTTTGCTCCCTGGTTTGGGAGGATCCCTGGAGGAGGACACGCCAACCCGCTCCAGTATTATTGCCTGGAGAATTCCACGGACAGAGGAGACTGCCAGGCTGCAGTCCACGGGGTCTTACAGAGTCGGATACAACCGAAGCGACTTAGCACACACACACCTGGAACTAACGGGACTGGTGACTCTCAAACTCACATATGATTTGGGGAGCAAGGTTCTACTCGAGGGACAAAGCGGGCCTATTTCCTAGAGCACACCCTTGGATTTCTGTGCTATTATTTCAATTCATTGACACCATCTCCATTTCTTCTGCTTACCTTTCAGCAAGACATATGAGTGACAGAAAGGTCAGTCAAGGAAACCACATCATCATATCGCCAAAGACGTCCTAGGGAACACAAATCTAAGGGTGCTTCAGAAACTGGTGGGGGGGAATAAATTTCCATTAATCACAAAACTTTAAATTCACACCTGACTCAGAAAACACTTAGAAAGGACTTGACTATCTTTTGACGTAAACCACAAGTCAGGCCCCCTGGGGTACACTTAGTCAAGCTCCTACACTTCCCAGGGAGGCATTGTTTGTTCTCATTGTTTAAAGGTCACTGAGGTCTTTTCTGGTTCGCTTATATGTGGAATCTAGAAAAAAATGGTTGAAATGAACCTGTGTGCAAAGCAGAAATAGAATAACAGATGTAGAGAACAAACTTACGGTTACCAAAGATGTAAAGGGGTAGGTTGGATGAACTGGGATTGACATATATACCCTACTATGTAGAAAGAAGAAAACTAATGTAAATATCTACTGTGTAGCGCTGGAGACTACTCGGTGCTCTGTGGTGACCTAAATCGGACGGGAATCCAAAAAAGAGTGGATATATGTACACATATAGCTGATTTACTTTGCTGCATGGTAGAAGCTAACACAACATTGTAAAGCAACTATACTTCAACAAAAGTTAACTTTACAAACGTCACTGAGGTCTTTTCTCCCTGACTAAACATAAGAGGAAAAGAATGTATCTAACACTGAAGCAGATAGCACTCCTATCACATGTATTAGTTAGAAAAAAAAAATACTACTTTTCCTTTTCCTATATTTTGAAAATTAGAGACAAGCATCAAAAAAAAAAAAAAAGGTATGATAACAATTTTGTATTTACAGAGGATGCTTCAAATGCTGGACTGATGGATGGATTGAGCCAAAGAGGACAAGTTAACTAGGCAATGCCTCTGCTTTTCACAAATGATCTGGCATTTTCTAAGCATTTTGTTCCATTCATACTACCTGCTGAGAACCTCAGAGAGAGTAAAACATCACATTTGGTTCAGACTTACAACATGAGAGAGCAAACCCTTATTCTTTTCTTATTTCCTGTCACCTCTGTTTTTCTCTATATTTACCACCATCTGGCTGGCTTGTTGTACTGTGTTTCCTTTGCATGGTAATTTTTCACACTAGGAAACTTTGTTGGGGATAAAATATGATAATGGAACAAATTCAAAACTACTGCACTTATGAAATTAAATTATTAAATATGATTAACAAGTATAATACCATCAGGCTGGCCTGTCCACAAACTCTAGATCAGCATATAAAGCAAAGGCCTCAACTGGGTACTAGCAGTTTAGTCTGATGCATTTTATAATTCTTGAGATGGATGCAACTTTGTTAGCTCATAGTCATTTTGGACTTTTATCTTTGGGTGGTACTGAATTTCACTAACTTTGGTTTGTTTACATATCACTCCCAAACAAGCTTTAAAGTGACAGCCCTAGGCACTTAAGGTGTTCTACCACTAACGGGTAGCCCAGATGACTCAGAGTAAGAAAATCAGGTTGTATCCTCAGTCAGTTTTCACCCCAATCCCAAAGAAGGGCAGTGTTCAAGAATGTTCAAACTACCACACAATTGTGCTCATTCCCCATACTAGTAAGGCTATGTTTAAAACCCTTCAAGCTAGGCTTCAGCAGTAGAAGCCTATTCAGTAGAAGCTCAGTTCAGCTTCTTGAACTGAGGACTTCCAGATGTACAAGCTGGGTTTAGAAAAGGCAGAGAAACCAGAGATCAAATTGACAACATTCACTTGATCACAGAGAAAGCAAGGGAATTTCAGAAAAACATCTACTTCTGCTTCATTGACTATGCTAAAGTCTTTAACTATGTAGATCACAACCAACTGTGGAAAATTCTTAGAGATGGTAATATCAGACTATTTTATCTGTCTCTTGAGAAAGATGTATGTGAGTCAAGAAGCGACAGTTAGGACCTTACATGGAACAACTGACTGGTTCAAAATTGGGAAAGGAGTACAATGAGGTTGTATACTGTCACTCTGTTTATTTAACTTATATGCAGAGTTCATCATGCAAAATGCTGGGATGGATGAGTTACAAGCTGGAATCAAGACTGCCAGTAGAAATATCAACAATGTCAGATATGCAGATGATACCACCCTAATGCCAAAAAGTGAAGAGGAACTGAATAGCCTCTTGATGAGGGTGAAAGAGGAGAGTGAAAAGGCTGGCTTAAAACTCAGCATTCAAATAGCGAAGATCATGGCATGCCATCCCATCACTTCATGTCAAGGGGAAAAAGTGAAAGCAGTGACAGATTTTCTCTTCTTGGTCCCCCAAATCACTGCAGATGGTGACTGCAGCCATGAAATTAGAAGACGCTGGCTCCCTGGAAGGAAGGCTATGACAAACCTAGACAGCATATTAAAAAGAAGAGACACCACAAAGGTCTGTATTGTCATATCCATGGTTTTTCCAGTAGTCATGTAGGGATGTTAGACTTGGATCATAAAGAAAGCTGAGCACCAAAGAACTGATGTTTTTGAATGGTGGTGCTGGAGAAGAATCTTGAGAGTCCCTTGGTCAGCAAGGAGAACAAACCAGTCAATTCTAAAGAAAATGAACTCTGAATACTCACTGGAAGGAGTGATGCTGAAGCTCCAGTACTCTGGCCACCTATGTGAACTGCTGACTCACTGGAGAAGACCCTGATGCTGGGAAAGACTGAAGGCAAAAGGAGAAGAGGGTTGCAGAGGATGAGATGGTTGGATAGCATCACCAATTCAATGAACATGAACTTTGGCATACTCTGAGAGATAGTGAGGAACAGGGTGGCCTGGCTTGCTGCATGCAGTCCATGGAGTCAGAAAGAGTCAGACACGACTTAGCAATTGAACAACAACCACCCTCAGTTCTAAAACTTGTGTTACAGTGGACAAGTCACTTTAACTCATTAAGCCTTTGCTTCCTTAGTTTGAGAATAAACAGAAGAACTGCCTTGCTGACTCAACAGGATAACTATAAAGAACAAGAGAGGTCACGTCTATGAAAATTTTTATAGTGTTATATATAAAAAACAGTAAACATGTTTGTTTTTACCATTACATTAATAAATAATTATATCACTGAAGAGGCTAAAAGTGTTGTCCTATTTTTCCTTTTCTGTTAATATCTATTTTACATGCTAGAATAGTACCAGGTATTAGGTTGGCGTAAATGTAATTCTGGTTTTGGACAGTGAACTTTAAATCATTATAACTAGACTCAAAAACATTTTTATTAAACAAAATATTAACCATTACAATCAACACATTCTTGCAAATGAGAATTAAATCTGTCTATTTCTGTAGCATAAAAACTCGTGCTTTGGGATTTGACAATCTCTTGGAAAGCATTTTCTGCCTACTGCTGGATGTGGAAGTGTTTTCCCTGCAAGAATTGTCAAGATGCTTGAAGAAGTCATAGTCAGTTGGTCAGAGGTGAGGAGAATATGGCAGATGAGGCAAAACTTTGTGGCCCAATTCACTCAACTTTTGAAGCATTGATTGTATGATATGCAGTCAGGCGTTGTCATGGAGAAGAATTGGGCCCATTCTGTTGATCAATGCCGGCTGCAGGTGTTGCAGTTTGTGGGGCATCTCATCAATTTGCTCAGCATACTTTCTCAGATATAATGATTTCGTTAGGATTCAGAAAGCTGTAGTGGATCAGACTTGTAGCAGATCATCGAACAGTGATCATGACCTTTTTTTGTGCAAGTGTGGCTTTGGGAAGTGCTTTGGAGCTTCTTCTCAGTCCAACCACTGAGCTGGTTGTTGCTAGCTGTCGTATAAAACTCACTTTTCATCGCACATCACAATTCAATTGGGAAATGCTTCACTGTTATTCCAAAGAATAAGAGAAGATGACACTTTAATGATGATACTTTTGACATGTGGTCAGCTCATGAGCCACTGACTTATGGAGCTTTTTCACCTTTCCAATTTGCTTCAAATGCCAAATGACCATAGAATGGTTGATGTTGAGTTCTTCAGCAACTTCTCGTGAAGTTGTAAGAGGATCAGCGTCAATGATCCTCTGTATTGTGAATCTGTTAGCTGTCTGCTAACCACCACTGCACTGTAAAGTTGTAAGCAGTCCCTGGGCCAAATGTGTTGCTGATGTTGTGAGTTATCTCCACTGCTTTATGGCCCATTTTGAACTCAAATAAGAAAATTGCTCAAATATGCTTTTTTGCTTAATATAATTTCCCTAGACTAAAATAAATATAAAATAAACAGCAACTAGTAAGGCATTAGCAAAAAAATAAAAAGAAGCGAGAAATGCACATGAAAATGATGTATAACATAACCACATTTATTTACAAATGTATTTCAGTATCAAATAACAAAGTTCAACAGTGCAAAACCGCAATTACTTTTGCACCAACCCCATAGTGAAGTGAAGTGAAGTGAAGTGAAGTCACTCAGTTGTGTCCGACTCTGCTACCCCATGGACTACAGCCCACCAGGCTCATCTGTCCATGAGATTTTCCAGGCAAGAATACTGGAGTGGGTTGCCATTTCCTTCTCCAGGGGATCTTCCTAACCCAGGGATCGAACTCTGGGTTCAATCTCCCACATTGCAGGCAGATGCTTTAACCTCTGCGCCACCAGGGAAGCCCATATTAATGCTGAGTAAATGATAGCTATTAAGATTAGTATTGCGAGGCCATTTTTTCCAAAGCCTTCTATTATCTCTAGTAAACACAAAGAAGTAGTGTCCACCGGAGATTAAAGTAAAGCAGTTATGCAGGTGGGAATGATCTGCCCATCCTATGTAATTGCCTATCTCCTACCCCTACATTAAGTTAGGAGAAAAGAGAAAGAAGAGATGAATCTGGGCGCATTAATCTGAAAGAAGAGCAGTTTAAAAATAGCAGACTATTTAGAGTGTCCAAAATAAGTTTATACACCCATAATCCTTTTTACCTGAAGCTGACATAAAAGCTTCAAATTCTGGATTTCCTTCTCTTTATCGCAAATGTTCTGTGTAACCTTAAAATGATCCATTAAAACACTTGGTTTTCCCAGGTAAAACTCTGCTACCTTCCACCTGTCCAAGATGGACTTTTTATGTTTATCAAGACATATCAAAATATAGCTTATTTTAAGTTCCTCAAAAGAAGCAAGATGCTAACAAACCCAAATGTAGCAAATGTTTCCTTTCTTTTACTTTCTCTCCTTTTCTTTTTTTCCTCTCTCTCCCTCCCTACCACCTAATTACTCACCCATACACATTTTGGTTGTGGAAATAATAATGTAGGAATGACCCCTTTATTAATAAAATAGACACTTTTAGCTAGAAATTGGAACACTATTGACATTATAACCAGAGTTTAGAATAGATCACATGAGAATTACTTTAAGTGAGTTGTTTTCACATCAATCATCATATTCTTCATAGATCACTACTCTTCCAATTATTTTGACACATGGAAATATTTTATTGGTCTGTGAGGTAGTGCAATAATATAGCAGGAATATATCAGGAAAACAGAACTCTATTTACTTGTTCTTCTCTCTTGTGAATAGAGAGTAAGCTATTCAGCAGCATGCTTGAAATTATTGATTAGAGTCATAATAGAAAATTGCCTCTTCTAAAAGTTAAATGTACTGTCTGAAGTATGTAACAGTCCTAAGACCTTAGAAGTTCTATGCTTGAAGTGACAGTAGGATGATAATGTATGGGTTAGGATATAAACACGATTTATACAAATATAAGATACTTGGATACACTCACAACAGATATATGTGTGTGTGTGTGTGTGTGTGTGTGTTATTCATAGCAGATAATAAATATTCTAAGAAATAAATTTATTTCCTTAACTGATATAGAATATTAATTCATGGATATAGAAATGAAGATCCTATGAGGGAGACCAGAGAAAATTAAACATGGTAAGATTATATAATACAATTGTAAGGATGATTTATGTTTCAATATTTTTTCATATGATCTTTTATCAACTGTTCTGGGTAAAAAACAGAATTCAAACTTGGGGTGGAAAATGGATTTTATAAAAACATTTCAACTTCTACAGATTATTAAGTTTGGGTTGGAAATATAAAGGCGCACTGCCTACTTCATTTTCCACTTGAAAGAGAAGAAGCAAAAAAGAATAAAGAATAATATACATAAAAAATATTCATAAAAACAGAATTCTGAATTAAATAACATTTTAAAATGAAAAAAGTAATAGATATTTTCTAGTAAAGGCAACAAAAAGTAAGCTATTAAGCTGCATTTAAGAGATTATTTTAAACTATAAGAAATAAAAATTATGGTAGTACTTACTGTATCTTAAGGATAATGGGGGAAAATGGAAAAGAAACACATATACACGCACACACATGAATACAGACTAGATAAAGTAGAAGAAAACACATTATATGAGAATCCTAAATTAGGCATTTTCCATCCAAATAATAAAAATAGTATGGTTTATTTTAAAGAAATTGATTTATAGTTTTTTTTCCAACTTATTTATTTATTTTTTTAATTTTTTTCATTTATTTTTATTAGTTGGAGGCTAATTACTTTACAGTATTGTAGTGGTTTTTGGCATACATTGACATGAATCAGCCATGGATTTACATGTATTCCCCATCCTGATCCCCTGCTCCCACCTCCCTCTCTACCCGATCTGGGCATACACACCGAGGAGGAAACCAGATCTGAAAGAGACACGTGCACCCCAATGTTCATCGCAGCACTGTTTATAATAGCCAGGACATGGAAGCAACCTAGATGCCCATCAGCAGACGAACTGATTTACAGTTTTATGGGCTTAAAATATGAATGTCTGAAGTTATGTACTACGAAAAACCAACGGTTACTTAGCATGGGTAACATCATGTAAGTGTCTAGACTTCTAACCTCCAATACTAAGGTTATATTAAAGTCTGCAGGAAGTTGCCAGCTATTTTGCATCATGTAGACACAGTATAAAATTAACCATAATTTACCTTATTTTATTATTCTTACTTTCCAGGATTAATACTCAACTATAAGCAACAGCTGTATTGAAGACATTACCTATTAGTTTGTGATAAGCAAAGTACATTAATGACTATCATACATCTTATGGAATATCAGGATCCTTACAGTCATATCACTTGATCTCACTGTGAAAAGATTGAGAATTTGGAGAAATAAACACTTTATTAAAATTTGAAAACCTGAATCAGCACATTTTACATTAGATATCACAAGTGGACTTGTGATATAACAATCATTTCAACACACTGGTTTCGCCTCACCCACCAATTAGATTGGCCCTGTCTGTGATCCTTGTTTTACAGGACTACAAAAAAGCACAACAAAAATTCACTTTCTACGCTTTAAACTTGTCAAATTTAAATGCCTAGAAAAGGGCAGCACAAACAAAAGATTTTCAGAAATAGGATAGATGTTAAATTAGGTTGATGAACTAGATTTGTACATAGGATTATTACTGAATTGCATTGTTTGAAAGATTGGTGCTAGCCTTGTTACAATTCCATACTAAGGCCAGCAGATGTGCCTCAGAAAAGTCATGGTATGCCACGTCCAGGAACAAAAATGTTAGGTGCTATACTGACAGATGAGCTTAATAGATATGATAATAGTGAGGAAAAAATGAAAGTAAATGTTAGAGGGGAGGAAAGAACCAATATTAAAATGTAGCTCAGAAAGCTGATGGCTAACGAGGATTACCATTAAAGTCAAATTCACAAAGGGTATGGATAAATTCAAGTTGGAGTTCCGTAATCAATTCCAACTTAATCTAATGGGCCCTTGGGCCCTAGTTACTACTTTAACTAATTCACTCTTCTGAAATTGCCACTGAATAGTTCATTATAACGCAAGTAATTAAAAAAAAAAAGTCCCCAAAACAAATGGTTTACTAAGTAAAATCCAATTTTACATAATTTGTATTCTTCTAATGAATAATTTTAACCAGTATGTATAGGGGAAAGCTTCTGAGAACATAGGAGCTTTTCCCCAATAACCAGATTCTCAGCAAATATCATGACTTTTCTCTAACCCATATTCTGTCACCTGGGATCTTAAAAGTCTCCTCTTGGAACAATCTTACATAGTTCTTATGACAATTTGAAATTCTGTATTAAATTGTGAATTTATTTAATGTGTTGCTTCCTCCACCAGCCTGTATACATTATTAAGCCAAGAACCATGTCTCCTGTATTCACTGATACGTATCTAGTACAAAATCAACCATCAAAAATGGGTTTAACATCGAATGAATGAAATACGGTAGAACCCCCACTATTCACTCTGCTTCACCCACAACACACATACAACTTTGAGAATTACTGTGAAAACTAGAAAACGTGGAACTTTAGTATATTCCCTACTTCTTTGCTCCCAGTCCATCCCTGGTCCACTGTACTCTAAGTTGTCAAAGACATACTTCTATTAATGTTCTTATCACATTGCATTGTAACTGACTGCCCTAAAAGGAAATGAACCAGTTGTGTGTCCACTGATCTCTAATAAATGCCAGGTTTATCCTTTGGTTTGCTTTTTAATGAGAATCAAGAAATAGCTTATGAAAAATGACACATTTAGTAGCTCAAAATAAAAGAAACTAACTGATGGCATAAAAAAGAAATTGTAAGAAATCAAATAAAGCCAATAATTACAATGAACAAAATAAGTCACTCTTCTAGTTAAAATTTGGTAAGATTGCTAAACACTGTACAGGTAAGTATCTCCCCAAAGGAGAATTCTATACATTTAATGAAAACAAATCAGCAAGAGTCCTACTATTTGGTTTCCGTATAAAATAATTCTTCACAATCTTTTCAATAAAAAGTCAGAGAGAAATACATACATGATGGTGTTAATGCCTGAGAGCTGTTGGAACATTTGTAGACCACAACCCACAATTAACGCTCGGCGAGTTGGGGGATAACTCAGCATTCTGCAGATCACAGGTCCAGCTTTTTAAAAAAAAAGAAGGAAAAAGAAGGACACATCTATTATTTTTAGCTCCCACAGTAATTATTCCCATTAGGATAAATTTCCTCAAATCTCTATGGAATCAACACAACTTGGCATTTAAAAATAGAACGTGTGTACTTTTATAGAAATAGGGGCATAATATATTTTTGAAAACAGTTTATATTTGAGTTGAAACTATAAAATCAAAGAGAGAGAATTCAAGTTAAAACATTTTATGGATACTAGGGGGAAGATCTACATAACTGTAATGGTTAGAAATTCTTTTTCCTTAAATTCCTATGAGCCGTAATAACCACTCTGTTCTTCTGCTTCCCAGGCCATTAATTACTATTTAAAATCCACTCAATGTAGGACAACTTACAAAGTCACTGGAAAAATTGCTTTAATCAACTGAAAGAATGGCATTCATTAAAAAACAATTAAACAAGGAACAGAATTTATTACAATTTATCTGACTAAAGTAACAAAATTCATTCCAATGTATTTAACTAAAGTTAAGGAATCTGACTGTGATATCAGACTTAGTTATGACTGAAATGAATATTATTAATAAAAATACCCAAAAGATAATATAGAGATAAAATTTAAAATCTATTTTATATGGGTATATGTATGATATTTCTAGGTTTTTTAACAGTTTCCTAGTGGTATTCAATGAAAATTTCAAAATAAAAATGAGCTCTCAAAATGGGTGTCTCTATATCAGAATCTAGACCAATTCTGAAAAGCTCTAGATCTGAACCCTTAGGCCTTAAGTAAGGTAACTAACCAATTGAGGCCTATCATTTGGCCATAACTACCAAAAGTGCCCCTTCTATTCCCAGAAGTGCTGTTACACCTTCACAGAGGCAGGCTGTAGAGTGTCATTATGGTGCCAGAGTTGACTAAAAGGACCTTTGGTATTCCTGCTCTATAAGAAATAGCCTGCGACCACTAGGATGCTAATTGCTTCATTGGAGGAATTTTTCCTGGAGGCTACTTTTTTTTTTTTTTTTAAAGTAAACCCTAAACCAAGTCATTGGAAGGACTGATGTTGAAGCTGAAACTCCAATATTTTGGCCACCTGATGAGAAGAGCTGACTCATCTGAAAAGACCCTGATACTGTGAAAGATTGAAGGCAGGAGAAAGGGACGACAGAGGATGAGATCATTGGATGGCATCACCGACTCAATGGACATAGGTTGGGTAGACTCCAGCAATTTGTGATGGACAGGGAGGCCTGGTATGCTGTGGTTTATGGGGTCACAAAGAGTCGGACACGACTAAGCAACTGAATGGATGCTGATAATGAAACCAAATCAGGTAAAAATTTGGGAATATTTCACTATTTTGGAAACTTCTGGAAATCTAATATTCCAGTTCATAGAAATGGAATAGAATGTGCTATTGTCTCAGCAATAAAAGTTAATACAGAATGTCAAGACAGGGCATTAATTAGTATTGAACATTACTGGGTGAAGATATTCATCTCTACATAGGAATGATTATAATCACATGAAGACTTGATTGACTTCCAACAATTTTGTCTCTAGATGGTAAGACTGTACATATCCATTTAGAAAGCAGGCTAAGAGTGTTATAAATATCAAGTTGTTTTATATTCAAGTAAAGTTTTAAGAAGGTTGTTTCAAATAGGTAAATTTTATGACAATATAGAAATATATCTGGATCAGTTCTCTGAAAAGCAGGCTCATCTACAAACTTAGAAATCTATGAATGAGCCACAAAATAAGGACTGTGCATACCATCACATAAATATCTACCTATTTCCATAAATCAAAAAATTCAAATAAAAGATTATTCAGTGGCTAAGTTGTAGCTGATTGTTTGTTATCCCATGAACTGTAGCACCCAGGATCCTATGTCTTTACAGAATCAGACTTTACTTTCACCATCAGACACATCCATAGTTGAGCATTGCTTACGCTTTGGCCCATTACTTAATTCTTTCAGGAGTATTTAGTGATTGCCTTCCATCCAACCCCAGTAGCATAGTGGACACCTTCCCACCTGGGGGGCTCATCTTCCATTGTAATATATCTGTGCCTTTTCATACTGTTAATGGGGTTCTTTCAGCAAAGATAACAGAATGGGATGCCATTTCCTCCTCCAGTGGACCATGTTTTGTCAGAACTCTTCACTATGACACATCCGCCTTGGGTGGTCTTGTATAGCATGGTTCAAAGCTTCATTGAGTTACACAAGCCCTTTGGCCATGAAAAGAATATGATCCAAGAAGAGGAATATATTATAATTTACTTTATATACCATGAAAAAATTTAAAGACAACAACTATGATGTTGTGACAAAGAGAACAACAACGACAAAAACCCAAACCCCTTTTTCAGCTTTTAGGAAACTCCACAGATGAGAAACTGGTCTTCTGCAAGAAATCTATCATAATCTTTGGATAGATGTATCTATTTTTTCTATTAACCCGTTTCATGACTTGACAGACAGTTTAAGCAATACTGATTTGGGAGGGAAGAAAAATAAAGAGAAAATGATGACAAATTAGGGTTAAAGTTTTATTTGCCAAAATATCAAGAGATAAATTATCACACAACATCACATATTTGTTTCCTAGTTGTTTTTTTTTTTATATCTGGGTTTTGAAAAACAGAGCTGGAGTAACTAGATTCCTTGACTTTAAACTATACATTTCCTAGTTGTTTTTTTTTTTTTTTTAATATCTGGGTTTTTAAAAACAGAGCTGGAGTAACTAGATTCCTTGACTTTAAACTATACTCCAAAGCTACAGGAATCAAAACAGCATGGTACTGGCACAAAATCAGAAATATAGAGCAATGGAACATAATAGAAAGTCCAGAGATAAACACAAGCACCTACAGTCATCTAATCTATGATAAAGGAGGTGAGAAATGGACATGGAACAACAGACTGGTTCCAAATTGGGAAAGGAGTATGTCAAGGGTGTATATTGTCACCCTGCTTAACTACCTTATATGCAGAGGACATCATGGCAAATGCTGGGCTGGATGAAACACAAGTTGGAATGAAGATTGCCAGGAAAAATAGCAATAACCTCAGATATGCAGATGACACCACCCTTATGGCAGAAAGTGAAGAGGAACTGAAGAGCCTCTTGAGGAAAGTGAAAGAGGATAGTGAAATGCTGGCTTAAAAATCAACATTCAAAAAACGAAAATCATGGTATCTGGTTCCATCATTCATTCATTCATTTCAGTTGCTCATTCCTGTCCAACTCTCTGCAACCCAATGGACTGCAGCACACCAGGCCTCCCTGTCCATCACCAACTCCCAGAATTTACTCAAACTCATGTCCATTGAGTTGGTGATGCCATCCAACCATCTCTTTCTCTGTTGTTCCCTTCTCCTCCCACCTTTAATCTTTTGCAGCATCACGGTCTTTTCCAGTGAGTCAGCTCTTTGCATCAGGTGGCCAAAGTATTGGAGTTTCAGCTTCAGGATCAGTCCTTCCAATGAACAACCAGGACTGATCTCCTTTAGGATGGACTGGTTGGATCTCGAAAGTCTTCTCCAACACCACAGTTCAAAAGCATCAATTCTTCCGCACTCAGCTTTCTTTATAGTCCAACTCTCACATCCATACATGACTACTGGAAAAACAACAGCTTTGACTAAGACAGCCCTTTGTTGGCAAAGCAATCTCTCTGCTTTTTAATAAGCTGTCTAGGTTGGTCGTAAGTTTTCTTTCAAGGAGCAAACATCTTTTAACTTCACGGCTGTAGTCACCATCTGCAGTGATTTTGTAGCCCAAGAAAATAAAGTCTGCCACTGTTTCCACCATTTCCCCATGTATTTGCCATGAAGTGATCAGACTGGATGCCACGATCTTAGTTTTCTAAATGTTGAGATTTATGCCAAATTTTTCATTCTCTTCTTTCACTTTCATCAAGAGGCTCTTCAGTTCTTCTTCACTTTCTGCCATAAGGGTGGTGTCATCTGCACATCTAAAGTTATTGATATTTCTCCCCACAATCTTGATGCCAGCTTGGGCTTCATCCAGTCCAGCGTTTCTCATGATGTACTCTACATACAAGTTAAATAAGCAGGGTGACAATACACAGCCTTGACGTACTCCCTTCCTGATTTGGAACAAGTCTATTGTTCCATGTACAGTTCTAACTGTTGCTTCCTGACCTGCATACAGATTTCTCAAGAGACATATCAGGTGGTCTGGTATCCCCATCTCCTTCATAATTTTCCACAGTTTATTGTGATCCACACAGTCAAAGGTTTTGGCAAAGTCAATAGAGCAGGAGATGTTTTTTCTGGAACTCTCTTGCTTTTTCAATGATCCAACAGACATTGGCAATTTGCTCACTGGTTCCTCTGCCTTTTCTAAATCCAGCTTGAACATCTGGAAGTTCACAGTTCACATACTGTTGAAACCTGGCCTGGAGATTTTGAGCATTACTTTGCTAGTGTGTGAGATGAGTGCAATTGTGCAGTAGTTTGAGCATTCTTTGGCATTGCCTTTCCTTGGGATTGGAATGAAAACTGACTTTTTCCAGTATTGTGGCTACTGCTGAGTTTTCCAAATTTGCTGGCATATTGAGTGTAGCACTTTCACAGTATCATCTTTTAGGATTTGAAACAGCTCAACTGGGATTCCATCACCTCCACTAGCTTTGTTCGTAGTGATGCTTCCTAAGGTCCACTTGACTTCCCATCCATGATGTCTGGTTCTAGGTGAGTGATCACAGCATCGTGAATATATGGGTCTTGAAGATCTTTTTTGTATAGTTCTTCTGTTTATTCTTGCCACCTCTTACTATCTTCTGCTTTTGTTAGGTCCATACATTTTCTTTCCTTTATTGTGCCCATCTTTGCATGAAAAGTTCCCTTGATATCTCTGATTTTCTTAAAGTGATCTCTAGTCTTTCCCATTCCATCTGGTTCCATCACTTCATGGCAAATAGATGGGAAACAATGCAAACAGTTACAGGCTTTATTTTCTAGGGCTCCAAAATCACTGCAGATGGTGACTGTAGCCATGAAAAAAAAGACATTTGCTCCTTGGAAGAAAAGCTAGGACCAACATAGACAACTTATTAAAAGTAGAGACTTTTTGAACTGCATGATCAAACCAGTCAGTCCTAAAGGAAATCAGTCCTGAATGTTCATTGGAAGGACTGATGGTGAAGCTGAAACTCCAATACTTTGGCCACCTGATGCAAAGAACTGACTCACTGGAGAAGACCCTGATGCTGGGAAAGATTGAAGGCAGGAGGAGAAGGGGATGAGAGAGAACAAGATGGTTGGATGGCATCATCAACTCGATGGACATGAGTTTGAGCAATCTCTGGGAGTTGGTGATGGACAGGGAAGCCTGGCGGGCTGCAGTCAACGGGGTTGTAAAGAGTCAGACAAGGCTGAGTGACTGAGCTGAACTGAAAGTTCAGTTCACCACTTCAGTAAGTGGTGCTAGGAGAACTAGACAGCTACATGTAAAAGAATAAATTTAAAACACTCCCTAGCACCACACTCAAAAAATAAACTCAAAATTGATTAAAGACCTAAGTGAAGGCTAGATACTATAGAAATCTTAGAATAGAACACAGGCAGAACACTTTCTGACATAAATTGCATCAAGATCTGTTTTGATATATCTCTGTTTTATTTTGAAAAAAAAAGATATATGGGGCCTAATTAAACTTAAAAGCTTTCGCACAGCAAAGAAACTGTAAATAAAATGAATAGACAACCATATAATGGGAGAAAATATTTGCAAGCAAAGCAGCTGACAAGGGATTAATCTAAGATACAAATATCTCATGCAGCTGAATATAAAAAAAATCAAAAACAGCAAACAATCCAATCAAGAAACGGATGAAAGATCATATTTCTCCAAAGAAGACATACGGATGGCCAAAACACATGCAAAAAGATCACTAATTATTGTAGAAATGCAAATCAAACCACAAAGAGGTATCAACTTCACATAGGTCAGAATGGCCACTATCAAAAAAATCTATAAACAATCAATGGTGGAGAGGATGTGGAGAAAAGAACCTTCTTACACTGTTGGTAGGAATGTAGATTGGTACATATGGAGAAAAGGATCCTTAAAAAACTAAAAGTAGAGCTACCATGTGATCCTGTCATCTGGAGAAAATCATAATTTGAAAAGGTACATACACCTAATGTTCATTACAGCACTATTTACAGTAGCCAGGACATGGAAGCAACCTAAATGTTCATCAACAGAGGAATGCATAAAAAAGATCTGGTACACACACACACACAATGGAATATTACTAAGCCACGAAGCAAAATGAAATAATGTCTTCTCCAGCAACATGGATGGACCTACAGAGTGTCACACTGAAATAATTTAAGTCAGACAGAGAAATACAAAAATCATATGACTTTGTTTACATGTAGAACCTAAAAAAAAAAAAGTTACAAAACGAACTTATTTACAAAACAGAGTCACAGATATAGAAAACAAGATTATGGTTACCAGGGGGAAACAGAGGGAGGGATAAATTGGGAGACAGGGATTAACATATGTACACTACTATATATAAGATAGATAACTAGTAAGAACCTACTGAATATAGGTTCTCAAAACTCTGTAATGACCTATATAGGAAAAGAATCTAATAAAGAGTAGATATATGTATATGTATACCTGATTCACTTTGCTGAATAGCTGAAACTAACACAATACTTTAAATCAACTATACTCCAATAAAAATGAAAAACAAGGTTACAGCTAAAACATATGGTTACATCTGGGTTTTAGGCTTTCTTTTGGTTTGGAATTCCTGATAATAATAAACGATGGTAGTTCCTTTATTATACTGAAATATTTTTTAAAGCTAAATTTTGGTCATAGCAGCTGTACATCTGATTATGCATAAACAGATTTAAAGAATTTTCTTTCATTAAAATTATAAACCGAGTTTTATCAGGCAGTAAAACTAACTTCATGAATGCAAACCATTAATCTTCAATTCATGCAAGCCATGAGGCAAGAAATATTCAAATATATTAATTGGTAGAATGTGAAAATTTAAACTGTCATGTTCTACTTATAAAATTCCTTTTGAGTTTTGTAATTAAAAACATTTTAGGTACACAAACATTTCACAGTTTATTGTTAACAAAACATTTGTCTTTGAAAAACAGAAATTCCCACACAATAAAAACTAAAACCTCTAGATAACTAAAGCAAAATGGAAATGCAGAATATAAAAAATAATACATAATAAACAATACAGGCAAAAACTCCAAATGGGTTCATCATTCTGAACACCTCATACTAAGTATCAGTAACTTTCACAGTGGTCATCCAGTTGTGGAGGGGCTCTGGGAGCAGGGCTGTAAAGAACGGTCTGAAGAGTGTGGCCACTCCTGTGGACAGGCTGACTATGAAGAAGCTGTGCCTACAGAAGTTTCTCCGGGTATGATTAAAAAATGCACTAGACCACACTTTGTATAAAATTCCAGGTCCTGACTTCCATTTTCAGACAAGATGAAGTAACAGTTATCAGATTTACCTCCAATATGCAACAATTAAAAAGCCATGCAAAAACGCATGAAACAATACTTCACATGATGAGAAGGCAAAGAATACGACTCCTGAGATTCAGGAAGTAAATGAGATGAACCCTACAAATGCCCCAGCTAAAATCTGGAGTAAAGCATTCAGGCAGTAATACAGGAGGCTGCAAGACGCGGAGGGGAAGCCAGGCAAGCTGACGGCCACCTTGAGTTGAAACAATGCCACTCAGGACCCAGATGACTAGAGTTCACGGGGCAGAGGGTTGGAGAGACCAGAAGGTCAAAGAGAAGACACCGGAGACATGCAGGACTCTTTGAATTTTCAGTTGAGGACTGATCAGTAAACGTTTTGTGAAGAAACCACCCCAGGCAGGGGAAAGAGTCGCAAGAAAGAACTACAGTAAATGAACTCCAGGAATTTACAGAAGACTAGCATAAGGAGGAATATTCAGAAGTGTTTTACCTCAGTAATATATATATTTAGTCCAAGATTAAACATGGCTTAGACACCATCTAAAACAGTTTAAATTAAAGACTCAAATGCTTCCAAGTGAGTGAGTAGCATCCCAGAACCAAGTTCAACAGTAAGATAAAATTTAATAAATCTGGCATACCATAAAAAATTACCAGGCATGCAAAAAGGTGGGAAAGTACAACTTGTAATGATGAAGAGTTTAATTTAGCAAAAGGAGATAACAGCCCTAAACGTCATTGCACCTAATAAAAGCTTCAAATTATATGAAGCAAAAAGCACAACTGCAAGGGAAAACAGAAGAACCCAAAGTTATACTTAGATATCTCATTACCTCTTTCTGAGTAATAGCAAAAGTAGGCTAAGCAAAGATAATCAGCAAAGATACAGAAGACGTCAACAGCACTATAAACAAACTTGACCTAACATTCAGACAACACCCTATAGAACAAATGTTCTTTTCAACAGTAAATGCATGTTAAATGTCTTAGAACATTTATTGAGATAGATTATATTCTGAGCTCTAAAACTGGTCTCAATTAATTTAAAAGGATTCAAGTCATACAGAGAATGTTCTCTGATTATAATAAAATTAACATACAAATCAATAAATGGAAAGACAATTGGAAAATTCCCCCCAGATCAGAACCTGAATAACAAATTTCCATGGATCAAACAAATTATGGGAAATTAGAAAGTATTCTGAACTAAAATAATATGAAAATGCATCTTACAAAAATTTGTGGAATGGAGCTAAAGTAGAATACAGGAAAATTTATAGCAATGAACTTGGCTTCCACCTTACAAAATCAAAAGAGGGACAAAAGAAACTCCCCAAAAGCACAAGATAAAATAATAATAAAGATCAGAATGGAAATCCATGAAATAGATAAGGAGACAACTGAGAAAAAAAGCAATCAAATGAAACCAAAATCTGACTCACTGAAAATATCAATAAAATTGATAAACTTTGAGCCAGATTGTGGAAGGCTGAATAATGGCCCCTCAAAAGATATAAATCCTCTAATCCCTAGAGCTTGTTAATGTTACCTCAGATGTCAAAAAATAGTGTTTGTGGATGTGAGTAAGGATTTTGCATATGGGAAGATAATCCTGGATTATTCCAGTTGGGCCTAAAAGTTACCACATGTAACTCTATAAGAGGGAGGCAAAAAGATTCAGACAGAATAGGAGAATGCAATGTGATCATGAGTGTATATGTTGAATTGATGTAGCCCTAAGCCAAGGAATGCTGGTTAATATGTAAGTATTTATTTAAAGCAAGAAACAGATTTCCCTCTGGAGTCTCTAGTGGGTGCATGGCCCTGCAGATACTTTGATTTAAACCTAGTAAAACTTATTTTGAACCAGACTGTGAGAACAAATTTCTATTGTTTTACGTTAACAAGCTTGTGGCAATCTGTTACAACACCCATAGAAAAAGATCAGGGAAAAAAAAGAGAGAAGACACAAATCACCAACATCATAAATGAAGGAACTAAAATCAATACAGATATCCACAGATATTTAAGGACAATAAAAGAGCATTATGAACAATTTTATGGCATTATATTCAACATCTTGGATATAACAGACAAATAACCTAAAAGAGAATCTTCCAAAGCTATCTCAAGACACAGCTTGACTATATATAGCCTTATAAGCTATTTAAAATACTGAATTCATAGTACTCTGAACTTTCTGCTAATTGGAAGTGGTTTGACAGGAAGTAGACCAGTGGTTCCATATGGAGGGAAGAGTTACAAAGGGGGACAAAGCAAAGTCTTTGAGAGACATGGATACGTGTTCACTATTTTGATTGTAGTGAGGGTTTCACAGTATATACATGTATCAAAATTTCTCAAATTACAAGCTTTATCTATGGGCCAGTTATTGTATGTAAATTATACCTCAATAGAGCTGCTAAAGACCTCATAACTTCACAAATAAAGAGACTTTAGATGTCCAGAGGACTGAAATGATGAAATGGATGGTAAGGAGAAAATTCAGATATTCAAAGTCCATGACCGTCACTAAAATAACGTCACAGAGGAGTTATTAACTAGAAGAAACAACAGTGTTTGTTTAAACTGGACCACTAAAGTCAATTGTGAGATAGTCAAGTGAGAACTGTCAAGGATGCAGGATCCTTAGAAGTTCTTCAAGGTTTTCCTTGCTCTTACTAACCTCTTTCTGTTGTTATATATATATACACGTGTGTGTGTGTGTGTGTGTGTGTGTGTGTGTATATGTGTGTATTTTATCATGTACTAAAGAAAACTTAAGGAAGAACAAGTAGAACGTATGTCTGATGAATTGCAGATGCAAACTGTGAGAGGCTTCCTCACTGCGAGTAGTCTTCAGAGGCTAAATTGTTACAGGGAAGGATGCCTCTATGGAGAAAGTAGGGCCTTCAGTAGGGACAAGATAAGCAACGCTCAGCTTCAAATATTACTCTCTCTGCTCCTCAATCTGAGACCCTACCGATTGGGCTACAATCAAGCACAGTTAAGGATGCAACACCACATCTTCTTCTGAAGGCAGCTAGAGAAGGCCATTCTCATACCCTGCAAACTTTCAGGAGACAGAAAGTGTGCTGGCCACAATGACCCCAAAGCTCAATGACCATTTCCAAGTCTTCTCCCCAACCAGGCAAAAAAGCTTGACAGTCTGCTATCTAGCTACTACCAGTGCATGTTTGGGGCAGTCATATTTAATTATTTTATCAATCACCAAGTATCTCTATCAGCTTGAGCTGCTAGAACAAAATACCATAGACTGTGTGGCTTAAACAGCAGACATTTATTCCATAGTCTTATTCCATAGACTTATTCCATAGTCCCCAAGGCCAGGAACCCAAAGGTCAAGGTGCTGGCAGACTCAGTTCCTGGAGATAGCTCTTTTCCTGGCTTGCAGAGGGCCATCTTCACACTGTATGCTCCCATGGCCTTTCACCAATACATGTGCAGAGAGAAAAAGGAAGGGAGGAAAGGAGGGAGGAATGGAAGAAGGCAGGAGGTGGGGTTGGGAGAGGGGGAGAGAAAGAGAGCCAGAGAGGTGTCTGCTTTCTTCATGAGAGAAGGTCCTACTCTCATGACCTCAACTAAACTAATTACCTCCCAAAGGTCCCATCTTCAAATACCATCCCATTAGGCATTTAAAGCTTCAATATATAAATTTTGGGGTGACACAAACATTCAGTCCCGTAGCACCAACAGTATTAGACACCTGTTCAAATCTCAGTGAATCTCCTAGTATTTCAATAGCTCTTCCTGCCTTATGAATCATTTTTCATCATCAAAAGAGTCTTACCAATAAGAAAGAACATGGACTATTAATGAGGAAAGAAGCACATAGAGTTTAGGCAACTATCCAAAGGTCACAAACTAATAAGTATGGTATGTAGGGCTGAGAATTGATCTAACTTCTGTTCATGCCATAAATGTCAAGAAACTTTATATGTATACTTAAAGGAGCTGATTGTCCTTAGCATAAAAAACTAACAAATATGAACATGATGAGTAACAAAACACAAAACTAAAGCACTTTCAAGATACAGGAATATACATACTCGGTGTTTATGAGACTCCAATCCCTCAGTCTCTTCTTTTGCTTTCATCTTTTTAATGGCCTTACTTGCCTGCAGCCACGAAATTAAAAGACGCTTATTCCTTAGAAGGAAAGTTATGACCAACCTAGATAGCATATTAAAAAGCAGAGACATTACTTTGCCAACAAAGGTCCATCTAGTCAAGGCTATGGTTTTTCCAATGTATGGATGTGAGAGTTGGACTATAAGGAAAGCTGAGTGCCGAAGAATTGATGCTTTTGAACTGTGGTGTTGGAGAAGACTCTTGAGAGTCCCTTGGACTGCAAGGAGATCCAACCAGTCCATCCTGAAGGAGATCAGTCCTGGGTGTTCATTGGAAGGACTGATGCTGAAGCTGAAACTCCAATACTTTGGCCAATTGATGCCAAGAACTGACTCACTGGAAAAGACTCTGATGCTGGGAAAGATTGAGGGCAGGAGGAGAAGGGGACGACAGAGGATGACGGCTGGATGGCATCACCAACTCAGTGGACAAGGATTTGGGTAGACTCTGGGAGTTGGTGATGGACAGGGAGGCCTGGCGTGCTGTAGCTCATGGGGTCACAAAGAGTTGGACACAACTGAGCAACTAAACTGAACTGAACTGAACTGCCATTATCCCCAGCCTTAATTATCAAGTTATCTATTTCAAATCATTCATTTCAATCTGTTTTTCTCCATTCCTATATCTAGGGAGTTGAGCATCACTTACAAATAATTAGGAAAACAGGCCATCCTGGTTTGACGCCAAATTAAGTATTTCTATGAGTCAGGCCCTCCATGCTGGCCAGAGGCTCTCCATTCATCTCAAGCTGGCTTTCAATTATATTCCCACAACATCTATTTCAAATACTCTGCCTCCTTGGAATTCTGTTACTCTCTGCAGCCTCTCAGACCAAATATTCCCTAGTCCACTTATCACACCTGAAGCACCAACCATGAGCCTACTCTTTGCTAGGTACAGAAACAGAAAGAGGCTCTGCCCTGGAAGACTTCATAATATTGGGGTGGGGAGGGAGTGACACACAGAAATGAAACAAGCTACTGCACACCAGTTTAAGGGCTCTAACAGAGGAACATGTAAAGTATTATGAAACTGAGGAATAGGGAAGAACCCAGAAAGGGTGTGCAAGCTTAAGGACATGTAAAGAGAAGTCTTTTCTCTCTCCAGACCCTATGTTACCTAATTTCATAATAAAATAGGATATAAAAAAAAAGTGTCATTTGGCTATCATCCCCTCTTCCAACTTCCCATATCCAGTGAGCTGCCAAATTCTAATGAAAATTAATGAATATACACCTGAGTCGTTTCCACAAAATATCAAGAAAATTCTTCTGCCTCCCCAGCTCTCTACTGTCCTGCTTGGCGCTTATCTGTGTCCTTGGTGAGACCGCATGGCAGTGGACAGTACTTGCATAGGTCGCCATGGAAATTCCAGTTCCACTGCTCAGCTGCTGGTGAGGTCTTTCACATGTTATTCAACTTTGCTAAGCCTTTATCTCCTCCTCAGTTAAGTGGACACAGTAGTAGAACTTACAGTTATGAAGATTAGAGATAGTTAGCTTCATGGCATACACTTTGTGTTATGGTTAATTTACTTGTCGCCTTGACTGGGTTACAGAGTACCCAGATATTTGATTAAGTATTATTTCTGGATATGCCTATGAAGGTGTGTCTACATAGGATTAACATTTGAATTGGTAGACTGGGTAAAGCAGATTGCCCTCCTCAATATGGGTTCATGCATGTATGCTAAGTCACTTCAGTCATGTCCAACTCTTTGTGACCCCATGGACTGCAGCCACCAGGCTACTCTGTGCATGGGATTCTTCAGGCAAGAATACTGGAGTGGGCTGCACAAGCTGGACTCAAGTTTGCTAGGAGAAATATCAATAATCTCAGATGTGCAGATGACACCAGCCTTATGGCAAAAGCAAAGAAGAACTAAAGAGCCTCTTGATGAAAGTGGAAGAAGAGAGTGAAACGCTGGGTTAAAAATGAACATTCAAAAAAACAAAGATATGGCATCTGTCCCCCATCACTTCATGGCAAAGAGACAGGGAAACAATGGGAACAGTGATGGACTTTCTTTTCTTGGGCTCCAAAAATCTTTGCAGATGGTGACTGCAGCCATGAAATTAAAAGACGTTCACTCCTTGGAAGAAAAGCTATGACCAACCTAGACAGCATATTAAAAAACAGAGACATTATTTTGCCGACAAACGTCCACATAGTCAAAGCTCTGGTATTTTCAGTAGTCATGAATGCATGTGAGATATGGACCACAAAGAAGCCTGAGCACCAAAGAACTGATGCTTCTGGACTATGGTGTTGGAGAAGACTCTTGAGAGTCCCTTGGACTACAAGGAGATAAAACCATACAATCCTAAAGGAAATCAGTCCTGAATATTCACTGGAAGAACTGATGCTAAAGCTGAAGCACCAATACTTTGGCCACCTGATGCAAAGAGCTGACTGATTAGAAGAGACCCTGAGCTGGGAAAGCTTGAAGGCAGGAGGAGAAGGGGACGGCAGAGGACGAGATGGTTGAATGGCAACACTGACTCAATGAACATGAGTCTGAACAAGCTCCAGCAGATGGTGAAGGACAGGGAAGCCTGGTGTGCTGCAGTCCATTGGGTCGCAAAGAGCTGGACACAGCTGAGCGACTGAACAACAACAACTGAGATCCTAAGTACAGCCATGCTGTTTTTTTCCTTCATTGTGCAGGAGATGATGTTTGTGATTACAAGGTGGTGCTTGGCATACATTCTGTTTGGAAGAATGGACTGCTGCTATTGATAAATTCAATCCCATGTGATTCAATCATTGCTTCACAGTCTGGCAATTATGCCAATACATCCTGAAATTCTTCTAAAGTATCAATTTGCCAATTTGCTGTGTTACGCTAATTGTCTTTAGATATATGCTCGTGAGCTGATCATGGTATTTTATGGCCTGTATACATAGAATGAATAATCTAGTCATTATTATTCTGAGTTGCTAAAGTAAACACTGTTTTCTAAGATAGGACTTAATGCTACTAAAATATTGTTTTTCAAAAATCTACTCTTGTTACTACCAAGAATTTTTAAGGTCTAAAAGTATTTCCTTCATCAGAGGTATCTATATAAACAAAGGCAATCAAAACATAGATCCCCTAAACAAGCAATTCTCAAACAGTATCAAGAGTAAGAGTCTCCAGATATAGGGAAAACCAGACTCAAATCCAGCTCAGCTCTATAGAAACTGTGTGACCTTGGACAGGTTCTTTACCCTTTCTGAGCCTCACATTCCTCATATGAGATAACATCTACTTCACAACTGTGCTCTGATAATTAAAGGTGATAATACAAGTGGAGTATATTGCACCAAAACTCAAATAATGGTGCTAAGATTTCATCCATCAGCTCTATAGAATTTATCCATAGTTGAATACAATTAGAAAGTTTTAAATAAAATATTGTCAGTAAATTGCATAGGGCAAACAAAGAGATTTCATTTTTAAGATTCTGTAAAATAATGTAGTTTCATTAACATAAAAAATAGGTGAATTTTATACTTATAATTTCTATATCTTCTATAAATAATAGTACACGTCTACACAGATTGCTGATAAACACAAGGTGATAAATCAATAGAAATTATATCACAGGCTCCTGTAATAAATGACATTTTTCTCAATTATATATACTGCCAAACTATTGAATTTATCTATTCAAACACAGATAAAGTGGAATGATCCTGTTTCCCTGCTTTCATTTTAAATCACAGGTAGCCTTTCTAGAAACTACATATTTCTACATTACTATTAAACATTTTAAGACAGATGAACTATAGTTCTAAACATCAATTACTTACTTGATTAAAAATGTGTTCATATGGATATTTGAATTCTCTATATATTTAAAGATTTCTATTAACATCTCTTTTTACATCCAAGCATTCAACAAATAAGTACTATTGAGAATAAAGATGAAACTCTAAAACATGATTCATATATTTCATACTGTTCTTTTTTGCTATATTTAGCCTTACATGTGAGAGTTACCATGAATAAAGATACCAAAAAAATAAAAATCAGGCCAAATTAAAGGGCCCATGATCTTACAGTGGGGCAGAATATCTAAAATCATGACTGTTCCACCAGATTCTAGAAGCATGACTGCTGCAAACATATGTGGTACCTTGAAATATAACATTTTAAAGGAAAGAGACAGTGTTTTCTGTCAGTATGATTCTCAGAAAATCACATTTATTCCAAAAATATCCAGGAACAAGAAACAAAAGAGCCACATCTATAAGGTTGTAAATGTACTTATTTTCTAATTCCAAAGCAGTTTTCCAGTCACAACTCTCTTTTCCTACTTTCAATTACCTCTTATAAAAGAAAAAAGATAAAGAAAAATAATTGTATCCTTCCTGTGTTAAAAAATATGTGATAGTTATTAAATATGGAGTAAGAAATAAAGATGTTCTGAGGTGTGGCCAAGATCGCAAAGTAGGTAAACCCTGAAATCCCTCCTCCTCTGGAGACACCAAAATTACAACTACATACAGAGCAACTACTGATGAGAAAGTCTGGAAAAACAGAAGGAAAAAAAAGAAAAGATGTTTACAATTAAAGATATGAAGAAGAAACTACAGTAAGATGGTAAGAGGGGCAGAGACATGGTGTAGTTAAGATCCATACCCAAAGGTGAACATCCCACAAATGGGAGAATCACTACAATTACAGAGGTTCTCCCCAAGGAGTGAGGGGGTCTGAGGTCCTCACTGGGCTCTGCGGCTAGCAAGTCCTACACTCAGAAGGTGAACCCCTAAAATGTTTGACTTTGAAGGCCAGCAGGGTTTAATTTTGGGATAGCCAGAGGGTTGTGGGAAATTGAGAGTCCAGTCTTAAAGGGCACACACAAAGTCTCACATGCTCTGGGGGTGCCCAGGGCAGAAACAGTAATTTGATAGAAGCCCGAGCCAGATCCATTTGCTAATCCTGGAGAGCATTCCAGAGAGGCAGGAGGCTACCAGAGCTCACTCGGGACCCAGACCCTGGCAGCAGCCATTTCTGGAGCTTGTTCTAACACGAGGGGGCTATTGCAGACAAGGACCACTTTGGAATCCTTCTCAGCTTATTAGATCCAGGACCTGGTGCTGCCTACCAGTCTGTTATTACCTGAACTGGGATGCATCAGGCCAAGCATCTACCCAGACAAGGACACAGCCCCAACCACCAACAGGCCTGCTGCCTTAAGACCCCTTGAGCCCACAGATTTCCTGGGACATGGCTTTGTCCACCAGAGGGCCCAGGACACAGCCCTACACAACAGGCAACACACTAGGCCTGGGAACCACAGGGTCCTGTGGTCAGAGATCCCGGGACGCAGTTCAGCCCGTGGGCCTGTACCAGACATGGGGCCAGCTTTACGCACCAGTGGGCAGGCACCAGCCCCAGGATACGAGAGACCCAGGACCCACCCACCAGCAGTCCCATAAATTCTGGGGCCCCCAGGGCCCTAGCACCAGAGACCCCCCCACCCCCACCCAGGATGAGCTTTGTCCAACCCGGCACACGTCCCAGGTCAAGGTGTCACCAACCAGTGGGTATGCACCAGCTGTAGAATCCTCTGTGCTCTGATCCCACCCACCAAGGGATGAACAAGAGCCTCAGGACCACCAGAGGCCCACAGGCTGTGTCAGTACCCAGCCCACAAACCAGCAGGCCGGCACCAGGGCAGGGAACTCAAGCCCTACCCCGCCCACCAGCATGCCAACAACAGCTCTGAGACCCCTCGGGCCAGTTTCCACACAAGGCTGGGCATGGCAACTAACCAAGCCAGAAGCCATAAGTACTTAACAGAATACCTACGGCAGTGAGCTTGTCAAACAGAACAACCCACATGGCCCTCGAGGCGGGCACCCACGGAGTTTGCAGTTCTAGCAGTCAGAGGGAAGGAGGCTGATGGGACACACAGGATGTCTCCTACAAAAGGGTACTTCTCCAAGGCTGTGAAACAGAATCACCTTACTAAATACACAGAAATAAAGACAGGAAATTAGGCAAAACGAAGTGACAGGGAAATACGTTCCAAACGAATGAAATAACCCCAAACAAATGAAATAACCCCAAACGAATGAACAAAATAAAACCCCAAAAGAAAAACTAAGTGAAAACAAGAAATCTACATAATAAAGAGTTTACAGTCATGATGATAAAGATGTTCCAAGAACTTAGGAGAAAAATAGATGAACAGAGTAAGAGGGTAGCAGTTTTTAACAGATTTAGAAAATACTAAGAACTAAAAACTGATGGAGACTATAATAACTGAAATAAAAAATATACTAGAAGGAATTTACAGTGGATTAGATGATACAGAGGAACAGATCAGTGAGCTAGAAGACAGAGCTCTGGAAATCTACTGAAGCTAAACAGAAAAAAAGATAAAAGAAAAAAAACAAAAAACAGAAAATGAAGACGGTTTAACAGACCTCAGCGGTAGCATCAAGTGTACTAATATTCACATTAGAGGGGTCTCAGAAGGAGAAAGCGAGAGAAAGGGGAAGAGGATATATTTAGTCATCTCAGTTTATAAAATTTTAGAAGAAAACAATCACCCAAAAAATGTTCCATACAAATGAACAAATTATATTTCCCAGGTCTGACACAACTTAAACAACAATAAAACCAGCTAACTGGCATAAATACAGCTTCATTTATTCCAGAAAGATATACTAAGAAAAATATAGTACCACAATAATCACTTTAACTTTCTTTTCCACAAAATATTTTGTGACCTACAGGAATCAACTAAACATCCCCTGCTCGTGCGATCAATACTTAAGGCAAATGAATACCGAAAAGGAAGTTTATGCATATTAACAAGCTGGTATATTAGTTTTACTTTGAAAAAGCTATTGGATTTGTGTGAGGAATTGCTCTTTTAATTGCATATCTGTTTATTGCTTCTGTGCTAACGACTCATCTTGCTACTTTAAGCAAGCTGAAAGAACACTGAGATAACTACAAAAGTTGGGAAAGATTAATAAATCTGGGGGAGTTTAAAATACTTTTAAAATTAAGTAATCTAAATGAACAAAAAACAAAAAAAATTCAAAAATAAATTTTCACAAACTTCTATTTATAAATACAGTGATATATATCCCTACCTATCCATCCATCCATCCATCCATCCATCCATCTATCTAAATGAAGGGGCTCAGCTTAGTAAAGGCATGGTTTAGGTTTCTTCATGTATTAGGTTCAGAAATCTCAGTGACCTTTTTTAGCAGCAAGCAATTTTCAGAATTCATGGTCTATAAGGGTGATTTCCTTCAAGATCATAATTTTAAGATAAATCTATGATATATACTAGCCGAACTACAACTCACCACTCAGTGAAATCCAACAAAATAGTCCTACATCCAAAGGAAAGCAAAGGAAAACCAAAGTTCTCAAATAAAATTTAGTTTATTAACTTGAGGCAAATCCCTGAGTACTAAGGGCTGCTTAGGCATCTGGAAAAATGTCTTTTAAATTTTCTTCGCCCGGTTGTTATACACAGCAGTATAACGCATAAAAGCAACATGAAAAGCTATCCTGTGCTATGGTTATCAAAATGGATTTAGTGAAAATGCTGAAGGGATGCTCACCAGTTTTGTTTAAATCAAATTTTGGACATGAGAGGTATGCTAGACAATACAGCACCTATGGGAAACAGGGCTTTCGTGTACACTACAAGGGTGTTAAAACTGTTAAACTCTTCCTTTTTTCCTCATACATACACACATATGTATGTTTGAATATAAATAAATATATGTGTATATGTATATATATGTGTGTGTATTATTTATTTACACACACACACATGCATAGAGAGAAAGGTTTTGTAGTTACAATGATCACCATTACAGAATCTTTGCAGAAATTTAGTTCCTGATCCCCCTTTTTGACCACTTCTTCACTCTTACTTAGATGAGGAAAATGAGATATCATTAAAGATAGAAATAATTTTTTTTTCAAATTGCTACAATTCTGTTCCTTCTTCCATGCTTTTGTTTAATTCATAGGCACATGCCCACAAGACTACAAGTTCTGAAAAACTACAGCAGAATTTCAACAGAGAACAATTGGCAGCAGGAAATGGTAGAAGTGAGTTCCACATATTCTACTCTAGAAATGGTATGGTAAGAATCAGACAAAAAAAAACTGCGCTCAATAAGCACAGCTAGCATCCGTCTATGGGGTCTCACAGAGTCGGACGCAACTGCAGCGACTTAGCAGCAGCAGCATCAAATAATCTGCATCCAGTGCCCGCTAACCTGAGAACAGATGCACATGGTGAACATTTCTGCTGATCAACCCTTCAGCATTTTCACTAAATCCATTTTGATGACCATAGCATAAGACAGCTTTTAATTCCGCTTTTATAGTTAAGCTACTGTGTATAATGATTGGGCAAAGAGAATTCAAAAGACATTTCTTCAGGCGCCCTTGCTTTTAGATGTCTGTGGGTCTCTATCCTTATTTCCTTGGTATTTTTAACTTGTGATTATTTTTCATTAGACAGATTCTTCTAATCTTTTAACATGACACAACCCTAATTTTACTTGATACGGTTTAAGATGCTCCTCTAAATAAATATGGCCCTCGAGGGATGAGGTCAGTATTTGAATGTCTACATATGGCCATTTTATTTTGAGGCATGTCTGTAGTTACCATATGGTCAAGAGCAGTCTGTGAAGGGAGTCAGGATGTGTCTATTTAAAAAACTGACGGAAATTTGATTTTCTACTTAGACATGCTTTGATCTTTCTTCTTTTGAATGCTGAAACTTAGTGTTTTAAAAATGTAACCTGCTCACTGTACCATAAAATTCAATTACAAAATAAAACTAGTTTCTATACATTTCTCAGTTATGCATATATAAAAAGCACAGCATTATTTCATTGTCAGCGATGTGGATATGTTTCTAATCTTGCTACTCAACTTGTTCACGGCTTGCTTAGACTACATCCTGATATGGCTCATGATCCTTTGAATACAAAATTTAAATAGAAGTGAAGCAATGTGTGGTTGAATGCTTTTCAGGGATGTTCTAGAACATCCTGTTCTCTGAGGTTCCTTAAAACAAAAAGATTCTAATACTGTTAAATGAACCTATTTTAGCCAACATTAATGTCAAAAATACATGACTTTTTATGTGAAACATAGCCATGATGTAATTGTTGTGTAGGAGTATAAACAAATGTTGCATTTGAGTGAGGTCTGTATCTATTATAAATTATTCCCATTCATTATTCATCGAGCTACTATAAATGTTTTAGGAAAACATTATTCATCAAGTTACTATAAATGTTTTAGGAAAACAGTGAAAAGTCATTTTTCCAGCACTTTCCTAAAAAGTACTCCTCATAAATATTCCATTTAGCCTATTAGTATAAAGCTTTCACTTTACTCTTATAAAGCCATTTGGTCTTTTAAGGAAAAAGTAATACATCTGTGTGGGAATTGAATGGTTGTAAAGAGACAAAGCAAAATAAATTATTCCTGATTTTTTTAAATGACACATTTAACGAGGAAATGGCATTTTCATAATCTCAAAAATATCTTCTAAAATGATATTTTGACTTAAGCGAGTCATGACTTAAATAGAATACCCATCCACACATACTTTCAACTCACTTTGCAAATTACCTCAAATCAAGCAATACAGGAGGCCCTGTGATGGAAATTCCCGTAACTTACTTAGCTCCTTCCAATATAAAGTTCCTCAGCATCATTACCTGTTTCTCTTCCCCTTCCAGTTCAGTGAAAATAATCCCCGAGCCTCCATACATATGGTCCTGTCTCCTTCTTCCTCTTGGATCTTGGATATTCATTATTCCCCTTTCTTCCCATTCAATCAATTCCTCTATCCCAATTATGCCAAACTACGATCTTATCATTTCTGAAAGAATATCTACACATAATTTCTCGATTCTTGCCACTCTAACTCCCCCAAACTCATCCTCCACCATTCTAGTGAAACAACTCTCTCAAAAGGTCATTAATGATATTCTAATTACTAATACTAATAATTAAGTAGTCATCTCTCTTTGATCTCCTTACATTTCATGTTATGTCCAATTCTTTTGTAAAACTCTCCTTTCCTTTGCTTTCTCTGATAGTACCGAATTTTGTTTCTCCTCTAACATTTCTTTGTTCTATTTCATCGACCCTTGCTGAATCCTGTTCTTTTATCTTCCATATCCATGTAGGTATTCTCCAAGGTTTTACCCCAAGTCCTTTAAACACTACTGTAGCCAATATTTTTTACTTCTAAAACTTCGTCTTTTAATTGAAAAAAATGCACACACACAAAATATTTTACTTATAACTTTGTACTTTTTGATCACCAAAGTAATATATAACAAACGCCTTGATGTTTTAAGAACTAACTTTATATAAACAACATTACTGCACTTGCGCTCCTGAAGAATATTTTCTCCTACTCACACTAACCCCTATACGAAGCCTCAGGTAAGAAAATATGTAAATACCAGTGAAAGTATTATTTCATGTTTCTTCCTCACAGTCAGTGAGAAACATGTAACTGATAGTATTATTCTTGTTCAGGCCGATAGGAGGCTTAGAATCAAGTATGGAACCAATCATTACTGTTTATGCCTTTATGGTCGATAGTATATATCTACACAGTAAATTGTCCCCCGGTATTGACTTTGTCTTCTAATTTCAATTTCCCATATTATTATGTTTTTATTTTTATTTTAGCTTCATTGATTTTCTCAAAGTTCCTCCTTAAGTTTCCCAAAATCATTTAGGAAATAAGACATAACAAAATAAGGAAACAAATAGAAAGAACAGTAGGTACTCAAATTCAAAATCAAATTTGTACACTTACAGTCATACACACAAAAGCAAATATTATATCCTTGCTCTGTGTCCCTTTGTGGAGGGGGGAGGGTAGTAAAAGTTAGGGGAAAAAAGTCTTTCTAGAAATATCACCTCATTTTAGTTTCTCTGCTTCTAAATACTACTTTGGGTTGATCAACAAATATGCTTCTCCAATGTCTTCAAACTATCCCCTACTTCCATTTCATACTTTGTGACCAATTATCAAACTGCAGCCATAATCATTTCACTCCCTTCTTTAAGATATAATTTCATTGTTTCCCCAACACTTGCAGACACTTTAGTATGGAGCTCAAAATAGTCTAGTTTCAAATCAAACTCCCATAATATAACCACACTGAATTTGTCATCACCCAGTTACACATACACTGACATCTCTTTATGCCTTATTCCAAGTTCTCCATGATTCCAGAGTGCTTAAACCAGTGCCAAATTTCCTCATCCCAAATCCTATGCAGCCCTCAAGGTTCAGCTCAAATAGTACCTTATCCAAGGGGACCTTGTCTAATCTGACTCAACTGTAAGAATTACTTGCTTGCTTCTATTTTTCATACTCCTCTCATATCACTTATATTTTTATTTATACAGTGACCATTTTTATGCATTTCTTTATCTATCAATAGGTGTTTAAGCCCTTGACAGCTTAGTCCATGTGTTATAGATATATTTGTCTCCTCAGTGTGGCTTATAGCAAGTGTTCACTGAGAGATTACTGAACTGAATTACTGAAAAGAAAATGGCTTATATAAAATATTTCCTTTAAGTGATATTCGTCTAATAAACATTTATTTTTAAGGCCCAACAGTAACACATAATTTCAAATGTCAAAAGGTACAAGAAGTTTCTTATTCATAAGCTTCCCCATCATTTCAAAATTGGCTTGCATCCTGTGAATATCTCTGGATGGATGAAAATCTCTGGGCTATAGATTCTTTATGGCAATAAGTAAATAAATATGTGGTTCCTCTCATTACCTTATGACTCACCAAAAATATTGTGTGTGTGTGTTAAGCCACTTCAGTCCTCTCTGACTCTTTGTGACCCTATAGACTATAACCTGCCAGGCTCTTCTGCCCATAGGATTCTTCAGGCAAGAAGAATACTGGAGTGGGTGGCCATGCCCTCCTCAAAGATTTCCTGACCCAGGGGTCGAACCTCATTTCTTATGTTTCCTGCATTGGAAGGTGGGTTTCTTACTACTAGCGCTGCCTGGGAAGCCTAAAATATACTATATATAAATTATACTTATAATTTATATTAGGAGTTGGAGCAATATATATGTCAACAATGAAAAATAAAGATAGTTAATACGTGTAAGACTGACTGTGATGCCCTCAGGTTGTTTCCATTCAGTTCAGTCGCTCAGTCGTGTCTAACTTTGTGACCCCATGGACGGCAGACAGCCACAATTCCCTGTCCATCAACATCTCCCGAAGGTTACTCAAACTCATGTCCATCGAGTAGATAATGGCATCCAACCATCTCATTCTCTGTTGTCCCCTTCTCCTCCCACCTTCAATCATTCCCAGCATCAGGGTCTTTTCAAATGAGTCAGTTCTTCGCACCAGGTGGCCAAGGTACTGGAGTTTCAGCTTTAGCATCAGTCTTACCAATGAATATTCAGGACTAATTTCCTTTAGGATGGACTGGTTGGATCTCCTTGTAGTCCAAGGGGCTCTC
The DNA here is from genome assembly GCF_963930625.1 of Muntiacus reevesi. NCBI lineage: Eukaryota > Metazoa > Chordata > Mammalia > Artiodactyla > Cervidae > Muntiacus > Muntiacus reevesi. The sequence continues at coordinate 156,413,471 of NC_089252.1, read as the reverse complement.
AAGAATCTTCCCCAACACCACAGTTCAAAAGCATCAATTCTCTGGCACTCAGCTCTTTATGGTCCAACTCTCACATCCAGACATGACTACTGGAAAAAGCATAGCTTTGAATAGATGGACCTTTGTCAGCTAAGTAAAGTCCCTGATTTTTAAAAAGCTGTCTAGGTTGGTCATGGCTTTTCTTCCAAGTAGCAAGTGTCTTTTAATTTCATGGCTGCAGTCACCATCTGCAGTGATTCTGTAGCCCCCCAAAATAAAGTCTCTCACTGTTTCCACTGTTTCCCCATCTATTTGCCATGAAACGATGGGACCAGATGCCATGATCTTAGTTTTCCCGAATGCTGAGTTTTAAGTCAACTTTTTCACTCTCTTCTTCCATTTTACGGAGAAGGCACTGGCAACCCACTCCAGTACTCTTGCCTGGAGAATCCCATGGACGGAGGAGCCTGGTAGGCTGCAGTCCATGGGGTTGCTAAGAGTCAGACACGACTTAGCGACTTCACCTTCATTTTTCACTTTCATGCACTGGAAAAGGAAATGGCAACCCACTCCAGTGTTCTTGCCTGAAGAATCCCAGGGATGGGGAAGCCTGGTGGCTGCCATCTAAGGGGTCGCACAGAGTCGACACGACTGACGTGACTTAGCAGCAGCATCAGCAGCAGCTTCCATTTTCATGAAGAGGTACTTTAGTTCTTTGCTTTCTGCCATAGGGTGGTGTCATCTGCACATCTGATATTACTGATATTTCTCCCTGCAATCTTGATTCCAGTTTGTGCTTCCTCCAGCCCAGCATTTCTCATGATGTACTCTGCATATAAGTTAAATAAGCAGGGTGACAATATACAGCTGTGACGTACTCCTTTGTTGATTTGGAACCCGTCTATTGTTCCATGTCCAGTTCTAACTGCTGCTTCTAGACCTGTATACAGACTTCTCAGGAGGCAGGTCAGGTGGTCTAGTATTCCCATCTCTTTCAGAATTTTCCACAGTTGACTGTGATTCACACAGTCAAAGGCTTTGGTATAGTCAATAAAGCAGAAACAGATGTTTTCTCTGGAACTCTCTTGCTTTTTCGATGATCCAATGGATGTTGGCAATTTGATCTCTGGTTCCTCTGCCTTTTCTAAATCAGCTTGAACATCTGGAAGTTCATAGTTCATGTACTTTTGAAGCCTGGCTTGGAGAATTTTGAGCATTACTTTGCTAGCATGTGAAATGAGTGCAATTGTGCAGTAGTTTGAGCATTCTTTGGGATTGCCTTTCCTTGGGATTGGAATAAAAACTGACCTTTTCCAGTCCTGTGACCACTGCTGAGTTTTTCAAATTTGCTGGCATATTGAGTGCAGCACTTTCACAGCACCATCTTTTAGGATATGAAAGAGCTCAACTGGAATTCCACCACCTCCATTAGCTTTGTTCGTTGTGATTCTTCCTAAGGTCCACTTAATTTTGCATTCCAGGATGTCTGGCTCTATGTGAGTGATCACACCATTGTAATTATCTGGGTCATGAATATCGTTTTTGTATAATTCTTCTGCATATTAATGCCACCTCTTCTCAATATCTTCTGCTTCAATTAGGTCCATAACATTTCTCACCTTTATTGTGCCAATCTTTGCATCACATGTTCCCTTGGTATCTCTAATTTTCTTGAAGAGATCTCTAATCTTTCCCATTCTATTAGTTTCCTCTATTTCCTTACATTGATCACTAAAGAAGGTGTTCTTATCTCTCCTTGCTATTTTTTGGAACTCTGCATTCAAATGGTATATCTTTCCTTTTCTCCTTTGCCTTTAGCTTCCCTTCTTTTCTCAGCTATTTGTAAGGCCTCCTCAGACAACCGTTTTGACTTTTTCCATTTCTTTTTCTTGGGGATGGTCTTGCTCTCTGCCTCTTATACAATGTCACGAACCTCTGTCCATAGTTCTTCAGGCACTCTATCAGATCTAATCCCTTGAATCTATCTGCCACTTCCACTATAGAATCGTAAGGAATTTGTATTAGGTCATATCTGAATGGTCCAATGGTTTTCCTTACTTTCTTCAATTACATCTGAATTTGGCAATAAAGAGTTCATGATTTGAGCCACAGTCTGCTCCCAGTCTTGTTTTTGCTGACTGTATAGAGTTTCTCCATCTTTGGCTGCAAATAATATAATTAATCTGATTTTGGTGTTGACCATCTGGTGATGTCCATGTATAGAGACTTCTCTTGTGTTGTCATACTTCTTAGGAAATCATCTCATAAAAACTCAGTGAAAAACTTAAGGTATAAAATATGTTGTTCATTAGGACCTTAGCATTCAGTTGGTCAACTGAAAGCTGTAAGAATCACATGGCAGAAACACAGAAACAGCATTTATGGATAAAGTAGGACAGAGAACACAGTCCATAAAGTCCAAATCCCTTCTGTTGGGAAACATGTCTCCCAGGATCCTGTTACCCAAGAATGTAATTTATGCAGATATTGGTTAATGAACATGATTCATCCATTATAATTATTGCACTTACTAATGACCTTGACTGTTATTTTACTGAGAAAAGAGGAACAATTAAAGGAGAACTAATTCATCTTCTCACCACCACAAAGGCAACCTTCCTATATCTTTACCCATATGTATATTGGGCCATCTCCTCAGTACAAGGCTAACCTCGCTACTTTAGATCTGAATCCTATCTCTCTGAGCCCACAGAGAACACTGCTTCTTTAATAATTATCTTCCCTTTATGCAAACATCAATTTTCCTTGTTTACTGGATCCTCTCCACTAAAATATAATCTTGCTATAGTAACATCCATAGTGAAACAAAACTGAAAAATCAACTTTCAGAAAATCCACATCATCCTTCAGTTCATACCTAATTTTTCTCTCCAAGTTTACTGCAAATCTCAAGAGTCATATCTCCACTTCCTTCCCTCCTCTTCTCTTCTCAACTCCATTCTCAACAGGCTTTCATGCTCACCAATCCACTGAAATTGTTCTTATAAAGGTCTCCTATTACCTCCACTTGGTAAATTCAGTGATCAAACCTAAAACTATGAATGTAGAAAACAGCTGAAACACTTCCGTCATTAATTTCCAGAAACCACTTTCTTCTGAATTTATTTCTCCGTCACCTGGATGAGTCTACTCAGTCCCCTTCACTAGATCCACACTTTGGCCCAGATCCCTGATTTTCTCTCCAGGTATGCATTCTCCATGGATCTCCTCCACTCTCATAACTCTCAAATTAACAGTGCCACGCCAACTTCATTGTTCCAGACTCACAATACAACTTTTTACTCCATATCTGCATTTGAATATATAATCATAACCTCAAATGACATTAGCTAAAACAGTACTCCTCTCCCAGCAATTCACTTCTTCAGCATTCCCCTTTCCACAAAATAAAACCTGCATTCACCTAGCTGCTTAAACAATTAGAGGCATCTATCTCTCACACCTGGTAGTGTTCTCCATATCACAGCATATTTGTTTCCTAGTGCACTGTTTCTCTCTCACCAGACAAGTTTCTATGTGGGTAGAGCCCTCAACTCTAATGCCTATCCCCCAAACAGTTCATGCCTTGCATATTTGTTGAGAGAATTCTTTTGCTTCAAAAACTGCAACTGTTTTTGATTCAAGGCACATTTCCGTACCACCCTGCCTGATCTTTCTAGTATCAGAGTCAGTGGGGAAAAAGCATGTGTTCTGGAATTACAGATATGCCTGAGTTTCTATGAGCTCTGCTCTACTACCCCACCCCCACTAGGATCACTATCCTTTGTCTCTGGCACCATTTACTCCACACTTACTATATTCCACAAACTATGTTAACTTCTTTACACACATCATTTAACTCTAACAACAAATATACAAGTTGAGTGTTTTCATTTCTGCTTCTCGAATCACAGAAATCCTAACTGGTATACCCAGAATGTAGCTGAGGATCTGATTCCAAAGCCCCTTCTCTTAATCAATATATTCTCCTACAACCGCAGCTGAACAAATTGCCCACGGCTTCTCACACAATTATGAATGACACGGAGCGGACTCAGGCCATATCTGGCCTCAACAGTAACCATGCTGCTATAATCAGTGTCCTCATCTATAGGCTAGAGTGATGATGACACAAGCCAAGATGATGTACTCACATTGACTGGACAAAGCAAGCACGAAACAGTCACTAGCCATCTGTCCTGAGTTCTGCAGTTCCAGACTGCATTTTCAAAAGCTTCACATTATTTTTCAAAAATTTTCTTTAGTCCCTGGATAAACTTCCAGTATTTTTGAAGCACTTCTTCAATGAGAATCTAAATGTTAATGCTACAAAGTTATTTTACAAGATATGTTCAAACTTATTAAAGTACCGTATTTATAAAGCAACTTGTACAATTTTAGAAAAATGGCATGGGACAAGGACGAATTATCACTAAAAATCATTTCCTTTAAACCTTCTGAGAAGTGTCATATTATGAATTTTGATAAATTATACTATAAATTTTGTGAACTTTAAAATAATTTTTCAAAGAAAACTTAGAGGCAAAATTCATTACTGTTGTTGACATTTCCTAAATCTCAAATTAATCAAATATTCTGTGTTCAAATGTTATAGTGATCAAGTGTTTTATGTGTTACACCCAAATTATAGCTCAATTTTACTCTAATATTAAAAAATTGTAAAGTTCAGAGACTCAGAGACTTAGAAAACAGACTTATGGTTGCCTGAGTGAAGGGATAGTTAGGGACTTCGGGAAGGTCATGCACATACTGCTATATTTAAAACAGATAATCAACAAGGCCTTATTGTATACCAAGTGGAACTCTGCTCAATGTTATATGGCAGCCTGGATGGGAGGGGGCTTTGGGGGAGAATGGATACATGTATATGTATGACTGAGTTCCTTCCTTGTTCACCTGAAACTACCATAACATTGTTTATCAGCTATATCCCAATACAAAATAAAAAGTTTGGGAAAAAATTTTCTTAATTTTAAAGTTCATAGTAACATCAGAAAGCATGCATCCTTTCTCTCCAAAATTTGTCTCCTCTATCACATGACCAAATACTTTTGCTATGCCTGAAAAGGGCTATATTGCCACTCACCATGGCGATCCTTTTTATAATTATCTCCAGTTGAGGCACACATTTAACAGACAGATTTGGAGAGTAAATTTTGCTTAGGCACGCTGCATGTGTGTATATTTGTTGCTCAGTCATGTCTGTTTGTGACCCATGGATTGTAGCTGGCCAGGCTCCTCTGTCTGTAGAATTCTCCAGGCAAGAATACTGGAATAGGTTGCCATTCCCTCCTCCAGGGGATCTTCCCGACCCAGGGATCGAACCTGGGTCTCCTGCTTTGCAGGCAGATTCTTTACCATATGAGCCACCAGGGAAGCCCCAGGCACACTGTTTACTTTCTGTTAAATAGTAGTGTTTAAAAATTAAGGTAGAGGAGAAATACAATTACTCCCTCCGCCTGGCTTGTGTGTGTGTGTGTGAGCACTAGGTTGCGTAAGTCGTGCCTGACGCTATAGACTGTAGCCCACCAGGCTCCTCTGTCCATGGGATGCTCTAGGTGAGAACACTCGAGTGGGCTGCCACGCCCTCCTCCAGGGGATCTTCCTGACACAGGGTTCGAACTCATATCTTCTGCAACTCCTGCATTGCAGATGGATTCTTTACTGCTGAGCCACTGGGAAAGCCCTGGCTTACACTTTGTTAATTTGCTATGGAATAGGAAGAAAATAATGCCCCAAGGAGCAGACCAAGAAAGCTTTGTACTCCCTTCCATGGTGGCTCAGATGATAAAGAATCTGCCTGTGATACAGGAAACCTGGGTTCGATTCCTGGGTCGGGTAGAAACCCCGGAGAAGGAAATGGCAACCCACTCTTGTATTCCTACCTGGAAAATTCCATGGACAGAGGAGCCTGGTGGGCTACAGTCCATGGGGTTGCAAAGAGGTGGACATGACTTAATGACAACAGTATTAAACCAACACAGTAATTTTAACTACACACATCCTGTCTGCATTTTGAATTCCCATACTAAAATAAGTCCTTGTTATACGCTTTACTCAAGTAACTACTTGGAGAGTGCCCATATTTTTACTATATCTGTGCCACTAAAAGGTAGTGAAATTTTTTCTAAATTTCTCCATTTAAGATTCCATTAATTTTAATTGAAGCTTCCCATTCCCTGCTTATCCTTGGCAGATAAAACAGTTTGGAGATTGTAGCCAAATGTAAGATTTCCCAGGAGGAATCTGAAAATAAGTTATAAGTATTTAAGTAAGCCACATGTCTCAAGATTTACTTATATGATCAGAGCAGCTTTCCAAACTTCAAACAACCTATGCACAGAACAGATGTAGCTCTTTAAGCAAATGTTTTTATTTCATTTTCTACTAACAAGCATCACAAATGAATATAGCAACCCTAAAGAGGCAAAGTATACACATTTTCAACAATGTATATTTCTTAGAAATCCTGAGTCATAAATAAACATCAAACCATGTTCTTAAATTTGAGCATTCTAAATAATTATATGTAATAACAGCAGACTAGGAATGCTCCCTTCTAGGTTAAATATCCAAATATAACAACTCATGCATCATTGGAACAATGACACCACTCAGAAACATAAATCACATAGGAGACGCAATTGTCACAGGTGTCACTTGCTCAGGAGTGCATCTTCCTGTCTTCTAACAGGACAGAAAATAAATCTTGAAATAACTGTTCCCTTGAAAATATAGTTTCAGGTGCCCATTATGACCACACCAAAGTAAGTTCTTTCTAGTCACCATCAAATGCAATTTATCATCATCATCAGGACTGTAATAACTGATAGGCTCAAAGATAAATTAAATATGTTCCTTGCCCCCAAGAAACTTACACATGAGGTGGCATTGATCACAGTGGGATGTGATAAGAGCCACAGAAGGTGAATGAATGACCTGAAGAGTTGAGAACAGAAGAGAGCTATTCTAACTGAAGTTGACTATAAATGAACACATGCATAACTTCATTGGTTATTTTCTAGTGATAATTTATTAGTTTCATGATTCAAGTTACAATCAGTAACTTTCATAAACGTTATTTAGAGAAACATTTATTTCTCTACCCCTAATCCTACCATTGGTATCTATGTAATACACTAACATGTTTCACCAAAAAATTAAATTTAAAAAAAATCAGAAAGGAAAACAAAAAGCAACATATGAATTTTAAGCTAATGACTGGATTTTGTTAGGTTTGATATCTACAGTAAAAGAGGGGGCTGAAGGGATAAGAGAGATGAAGTTTGGTGTGGGATAATATTTATTCGATTTCTACTAGATTTAAGCTCCATGCAAATTAATCTGCACTGCTACTTAAGATAGTTGTAATATGACCTCATTTGGCAGATTAGAAAAATAAGGCTCAGAGAGACAAAGCAACTTTTTCAATATTAAACAGCTGCTGCTGCTGCTAAGTCGCTTCAGTCGTGTCCGACTCTGTGCGACCCCACAGACGGCAGCCCACCAGGCTCCCCATCCCTGGGATTCTCCAGGCAAGAATACTGGAGTGGGTTGCCATTTCCTTCTCCAATGCATGAAAGTGAAAAGTGAAAGTGAAGTCACTCTAGTAAATGCAAAAGCCAATGCCTATCTGACTTCAAAGTCCAAAAAAACCCATAATCTTTCCACATGGCAAACTGTTTCTCTAATTTCTTTCAGACATTAAACAAGCAACTGAGCCAAACAACATTTATTGTTACAGATATTTTTTTCCACTTATGATTATAGAGATTTTTTTCCCCCCTCAATCTTCATTTTCCCTAAAAGAAAAAGCAGTGGACTAGGCTCTCAAAAAGAAGTACAGTCTTTTTCTATTTGTATTACATTAAAAATGGTTATGAAGTAATGTGCATGATTTTTGAAGAAACATATTAGAACTTCAAATTTTTTTCCTTCAAAGTCACCTTGAGAAGGAAGTTACACAGTCATTTCACTGATGATAATACAGCTCAAAGTATTTCTGAAAATCTTTTAGAAACATCTTCAGCACCAGTGGTACACTTTGGATATCTTTAGGGTCACAAGGTTTCATCCTTTGCAAAAGGATTTTGCTTTTGAGTGGAGTCACCCAAAGGCAGGCCTTATTGATAATCAAGATGGCTTGTTTAGTTGAATAAAAAGCATTTGAGATGGAAAAGAAGTGCCAATAAATTAACGAGCTTGGAATAACCCAAGTTATTTCATAATCTTCGCCTCCTTTAAATACCCATCCTCTTATATCTAAATTATCTTTATGAGCATGTTTCTTTTCTTTATATTAAGAGTTCTCCTGCCTGACTTCAGGCGCTACTACAAAGCCACAGTCATCAAGACAGTCTGGTACTGGCACAAAGACAGAAATATAGATCAATGGAACAGGAGAAAGCTCAGTACTACTTTTAAAGCATTTAATGTGTGTACTTTTTATTAATGCTGTCTCCTCTACTCCATTATAAGCTTTTGAGCTCAGTAACCACATGGTTTTGTCACCATAGTATATCTGAAACCTAAAGAGAACTGATAAAGTAAGAATACAGTAAATGTTTGATGAGTGAGTGAATGGAACATACTGTTTTGTGACTCAAGAACTGGCTTTCAAGATAATTCTAATAAAAGTAGAAGTCTTCTGAGCAACAAATGGCAGTATCACTAAAATACAGTTCTCCCTCAAAATGAGAGAACAGGTAAATTCTTCTTGATTAAAAATTAGAGTCACAGGCTGTCTTGAATAAACTTCACAAAGTAGCATAATAAAGCAACAATAAATGTAATATTTGATAAACAGGAGGGTTCAATGAAGAAAAAGGATACAGGAATAGTTTTTTTATTTAATATAATATTTATTATATATATTAAATATATTATATATTTATATTATTTTTCTATATATATATTTATTTGTATATTTGTATATTTATATATATATATTATATATATTATATATTTATATTTTATATATTTATAAATTTTAATATATATTTTTAAATATTTGAATATTTTTATATATTATATATATTTATATTTTATAAGTATATTTATATTTTATATATATTTTACATATTTTTAAATATTTAATATTTAAATATTTATATATATTATAAATAAATAAATAAATAAAAATTATATATTATATATTATATAAATATTATATATATTATTTATATATATATAAATTGGGAAAGAAATACATCAAGGCTGTATTTTGTCACCCTGCTTATTTAACTTCTATTCAGGGTACATCATGAGGAACGCTGGGCTGAATGAAGCTCAAGCTGCAATCAAGACTGCCGGGAGAAATATCAATAACCTCAGATAAACAGATGACACCACCCTTAAGGCAGAAAGCGAAGAAGAACTAAAGAGCCTCTTGATGAAAGTGAAAAAAGAGAGTGAAAAATTTGGCTTAAAACTCAACACTCAGGAAACTAAGATCATGGCATCTGGTCCCATCACTTCATGACAAATAGATGGAGAAACAGTGGAAACAGTAGCAGACTTTATTTTGGGGGCTCCAAAATCAGCGCAGATGGTGACTGCAGCCATGAAATTAAAAGATGCTTACTCCTTGTGAGAAAAGCTATGACCAACCTAGACAGCTTATTAAAAAGCAGAGACATTACTTTGCCAACAAAAATCCATCTAGTCAAGGTTATGGTTTTTCCAGTCGTCATGTATGGATGTGAAATCTGGACTATAAACAAAGCTGAGCACTGAAGAATTGATGTTTTTGAACTGTGGTGTTGGAGAAGACTCTTGAGAGTCCCTTGGACAGCAAGGAGGTCCAACCAGTCTATCCCAAAGGATATAAGTCTTGAATATTCATTGGAAGGACTGATGTTGAAGGTGAAATTTCAATACTTTTGGCCACCTGATTTGAAGAGTTGACTCATTTGTAAAGACCCTGATGTTGGGAAAGATAGAAGGTGGGAGGAGAAGGGGACAACAGAGAATGAAATGGTTGGATGGCATCACCGACTCAATGGACATGAGCTTCAGTAAACTCTGGGAGTTGGTGAAGGACAGGGAGGCCTGGTGTGCTGCAGTCCATGGGGTCGCAAAGAGTTGGACACGACTGGGCAACTGAACTGAACTGAACTAGCATTTTAATGATAGAGACAGAGCAGGACTAAACCCTGTTAAAAGATCAAGAGTCACACACTTCCCATCCTTGGGGCAAGGGACACACTATGCATGCATGAAAGCCTTCATGGGGTCAAAAAGACAAGAAATCCCAGACCGCAGTTAAGTCTGACTCTCCCCTTCCAGAGACCTTTACAGTGGGATCCATATCAATTGAGGGGGGCGTGCACACCCAGGGGAGTGTAAATTAGCCATGAGGTCAAAACAATACAATTGGCCAAAAAGAAGACAAACACCTGGAAGACTGCTCCCTTATAAAGGATTTAAACTTCCCAAAGATGTGATTCTCTCTCTGAGTTCGCCTGTGTGTCTTTCCACATGTTCTTTTCTTTTGCAATGAATTTTTTTACTCTCTTTACCTTCTGCCTCCTTGCCTGAAATCTTTCTTGAAATGGTAGGCAAGAACTAGGGACTCAGGTCCTAACTGCCTGCCCCTCTTGTACGGTGTTTAGGACTCCCAGTCTGGAAACTAAGATCTCACTTCCAGCTACTGCTCACTTCTGCTTGCCATAAGCTGTTGCTTACTGCTGCCTCAACTAAATCACATCTGCTTATTTCTTTTTTCTGAAATTACCAAGTTAGTTGTTAATTGCATTCTGCAAGGCATATTAACATTGCTTATCAATAAAAATGATATAAAGTATTGATGGGAGGTAATAACAGTTAATATTGATTAAGGAAAATATTAAAGATCTGACCAAAATGATTATTAATTCACCATGTGTCTTTTGATAACTTCCCTTTAAAATGTCAAAAAGATGAATGAAAAGGGTAAAAGTGTTCCAGCAGCTAAGTGACAAGGTTGATGCACAGATGCGCTATAGACCAGAAGATTACTGTTAGGAAACCACAAAACAACAAGCTGTGAAGAAACATGTGAAGAAACATCTAAAGTTTGGGTGCTAAAAGGAATGGTTTACAAACCCAGCAGTGGTTCTATAATCCACTCACCAAAATGTCAGAGTTAAGATTATAAGCAAGTTGACTAACAAAAAACTAAACAAATCCCTCAGTCTTCTAGTTTCCTTGCAGATGAGTGGTTCTTTTGCCACTTTTCATGCTACCGTGTCATACCTCCCTACATCAATGTCACTGCATGAAATATAAAGAATTTTTCAATGTACATGTATTCTCTTAGAGATACTGACCATGCTTGTTGGTTATATTTCCATCTACCTTTTTTCCAGTGAGAACTACTGATTCAGCTGAGTCTTCAGTTAATGAAGTGCCTTTTACATAATGAATATTGCTTCTCAATCTGTGATGGACCAAATTTAAAAAATTTTTTTCAATTTGCTGCAGACTGACATTTTGTTAAATAACTTAAAAAATGAATTACTAGGAAAATGAAATTTAAAAAAGACACACAAAATATAAACAATTTTATTAGATTCAATAGACATAAAATTACTCTAATGCTATAAAAGTTTCTAAATGCTTATTCTCAATTTCTGTATGTAACCAACAACAGATTAAAAAAGAGGATGGGGAATTAAAGACAGGCACCAGTTTATGGGCCTCAATTTAGGCTACACTCATCAATCTGACCAACTTCAAAGAGCATAAACCTTAAGCAAATATATGGTGCTTGCCAACATGTTACAGGGCTAGATTTACATTAAGTTTATTTCCTTCAGGGTCTTTAAGGCCGTGGTCTTGGTTAAAGCTGCCACTTACAGAAACCTACAGTTTCACACCACATCAGACTTCTATAAAAAAAATACTTAAATGTCAGAAAGATGCAGCGTCCGTAGACAAGGATATTAACTACCTAGATAGACTGATATGTCAAAAAAAAAAAAAAAGACAAAATAATGAAATAAGTGCTACAATTGAGACATTATAAAGATCATGGTCTCGATACTAGCTATACACCAATGATTCCCAAATTCACATCCCCAAATGTACCCAATATCCTTAACCAAAAATTTGCTCATCTAGCTGTCTGCTAAATTTCTTCTTTGGATGTCTAAAGGCATTTCAAACTAAGTGTGTTCAACACAAATTCCTAATTCCCCTCTCCCAAATAATAACTTGCTTCTTTCACAGTTCTCTTAATTAATAGGTTCCTGATCTTTTAAAATGCTCAAGTCAAAAAAATTCAGGTCATCTTAATTCCTGTTTCTCTTATGACCCATTTCCAGTACATCAGCAAATACTGTCAATTCTACAGTCCACCACTTCTCACCCCTCATAGCAATCACCCAGGCCTCTTGTTTCCAGGTAATTTTGTTGTTGTTCACTCAGTCCGTCCAGCTGTTTTCAACCCCATGGACTGCAGCACACCAGGCTTCCCTGTCCTTCACCAACTCCTAGAGCTTTCTCAAGGTCATGTCCATTGAGACACTGATGCCATCCAACCATGTCATCCTGTCGTCCCCTTCTCCTCCTGCCTTCAATTTTTCCCAGCATCAGGGTCTTTTCCAATGAGTTGGCTCTTCGCATCAGGAGGCCAAAGTATTGTTGCTTCAGCTTTAGCATCAGTCCTTCCAATGAATACTCAGGACTTATTTCCTTTTGGATTGACTGGTTTGATCTTCCTGAAGTCCAAGTGACTCTCAAGAATATTCTCCAACACGACAGTTCAAAAGTATCAATTCTTCAGCGCTCAGCCTTCTTTATGGTCCAACTCTCACATCCACACATGACTGCTGGAAAAACCATAGCCTGAGTAGACAGACCTTTTTTGGCAAAGTAATGTCTCTGCTTTTTAATAAGCTGTCTAGGTTGGTCATAGCTTTTCTTCCAAGGAGCAAGCGTCTTTTAATTTCATGGCTGCAGTCACCAACTGCAGTGATTTTGGAGCCCCCAAAAATGAAGTCTGTCATTGTTTCCATTCTTTCCCCATCTATTTGCCATGAAGTGATGGGACCACATATCATGATGTTTGTTTTTTGAATGTTTTAACTTTGAGCTTTTTCACTCTCCTCTTTCACCTTCATCAAGAGGCTCTTCAGTTTCTCTTTGCTTTCTCTCATAAGGGTGGTGTCATCTGTATATCTGAAGTTATTTTAATTTCTCCCCACAGTCTTGATTCCAGCTTATTCCAGGTTATTCCAGTAGTCTCCAATTTAAGGCATCTGATTCAACCACTGTCTCACCACTGTCTATTTTGAGCACATGAGCCAGATGAACCTTTCTAAATACAAGTCATTTTTATTAATTCTCTGCTCATAACCTTCCAGCAGGTTCCCTTCTCATTGGGGAAAAAGCCTAAAGCCCTTTAGTCCCTACATAATCTGCTCTTCTTTCTGACCTTACCTCCTAAAACTTTCCAGATCTTTCTGCTTTAGCCATGCTGGCCCAGATATCTGAATGGCTCACTCTGATCACTTATTTTAGTCTTTTGAGCACATGTGACCTTTCTGACCTTCCTGGAACAACCTACGGTGCAACCACATTGCCCCGGTATCTACCAGCCTTTACTAGGCTTCCCTGGTCACTCAGATGGTAAAGAGTCTGCCTCCAATGCAGGAGACCCAGATTCAATCCCTGGGTCAGGAAGATCCCCTGGAGAAAGGAGTGGCAATCCACTCCAGTAATCTTGCATGGAAAATCCCATGGAAAGAGGAGCCTAGCAGGGTATAGTCCATGATGTCACAAAAGAACTGGACATGACTGAGCACTTTACCAACCTTTATATGCTCATTAATTTTTATCACCATTGTTCAACTTCTGTCATACATATGTTTACATGTTCATTGGTCACCTCTCCCCACTAGAAAGAAAACTTTAGGAAGGCTTGCTTTTGTTCATTGCTAAATCTTCAGTGTCCATGACTATATCTGGTATGTAACAGTCATTCAAGAAATATTTTCTGAATCAATGAATAATCAAGGTTGGATATCCTGCTCCAGTTGTTTATGGGGAATATCAGGGACACATTTATTCAAACTAGATCACACTGAAACTAAGTCCTGAAAGATTCAAGCTTCCCTGATTCAGAAAGGGCTAAAAATATCATTATCATATGAGCAACATTTTCCACAAAATCTTGAAGCTTAAGAATATATTGTAGGAAAGAATATTGACTTTCTAGCTAAGAAAACTCCCAGGAAAGAAATTAATCCCAATGATCCAGAGAAGAGTCAGGGTACAGATTAACAATAAGAAAATATCCACAGTTCTCATGAAATTTTACAGATAAGAAATTACTATAAAATAAATTAAGCTACTGAATAATATTAACATACTCCCAGTAATCTGGTTATTATTGAATCACCCTTTTTTTTTTTCTTTTTTCCTGTAAGATTTCAATTTTATTCTCTGGGAATTTCCCTACATAGTGGTACTAAAGTTCTGATTTTAACAAAGGAAACCAAAGGAGAAGAAAAAAATATCCAATATGTAGAACTTCAGGGTTCTGTGGAAAATCAATTCTAGTGACACTTATGGCCATGCCCTCTGGAATCATATTTCTCAAATATTACTTGAAATATGACTTCACTTTACTATCTGAAATTGTCTTACACATATTTATTTATTCTCTTAGTTATTTCCTACCTTCTCATTAGAAAGTAAATACCTTCTAACAGGGAAAGGACTTGTCTTATCTTTCCCCCAGTACCCTAGGTTCTGATAAGAGCTAAGTACACAGAGCAATCAATAAATGTCCAATGAATTAATAAATAAAATTCAAATAATAAATAAATGACATGTCACACAGGGAGTTAAGACTTTAAATGCCACCATGTATTTTAGCAGTACATTTTCTCCTGAGTAAGAGTTCTAAACCTAATGACATTATCAAAAGTACAAGTAGAATTATGTCCACACTTGCATTTCTGGCTTTACCATCTCTGGGAATATTATCTCAGCACCTATCAGAGAAGGATAGTTTGGGAAATGGTTGCTCTGATGATACACTGCTTAGATAAACAGGGCTAAAGAAGGCAAAAGGATTCTTGCAACTCTGGTTTCGGGGTTGCAACTAGGCGTCTTTGCTTCACAAAAGTGACATTTGGGATTTTCTGTTGCTCTCTTGAGGAAGCTGTGCTTGAGACACTTCAATATATTGCTATGCATACACTTCAATCACTATGAACAAAGCTAGTGAGGCGATGGAATTCCAGTTGAGCTATTTCAAATTGTAAAAGATAATGCTGTGAAAGTGCTGCACTCAATATTCCTGCAAATTTGGAAAATTCAAAGTGGCCACAGGACTGGAAAAGGTCAGTTCTCATTCCAATCCCTAACAAAGGCAAGGCCAAAGAATGCTTAAACTACTGCACAATTGCACTCATTTCACATGCTAGCAAAGTAATGGTCAAAATTCTCCACGCCAGGCTTCAACAATACATGAATCATGAACTTCCAGAAGTTCAACATGGATTTAGAAAAGGCAGAGGAACCAGAGATCAAATTGCCAATATCCGTTGGGTCACTGAAAAAGCAAGAGAGTTCCAGAAAAACATCTACTTCTGCTTTATTGAGTACGCCAAAGCCTTTGACAGTGTGGATCACAAAAAACTGTGGAAATTTCTTAAAGAGATGGGAATACCAGACCACATGAGCTGCCTCCTGAGAAATCTGTATGCAAGTCAAGAAGCAACAGTTAGAACTGAACATGAAACAACAGACTGATTCCAAATCAGGAAAGGAGTATGTCACCCTGCTTATTTAACTTATATGTATATTGTCACCCTGCTTGTTTAACTTATATGTGATGTTATAAGAGAAACATCATGAGAAACACTGGGCTGGAAGAAGCACAAGCTGGAATCAAGATTGTAGGGAGAAATACCAGTAATCTCAGATATTTGGATAACACCACCCTATGGCAGAAAGCAAAGAGGAAGTAAAGAGCCTCTTGATGACAGTGAAAGAAGAGAGTGAAAATGTTGGGTTAAAACTCAACATCCAGAAAACTAAGATGATGGCATTCGGTCCCATCACTTCATGGCAAACAGATGGGGAAATAGTGGAAATAGTGACAGACAGTCAACGGCAGTTGTTTAGTCGCTAAGTCACATCTGATTCTTTTGTAAGCCCATAGACTGTGCTAAGAAGTCACATCCAACTTTTTTGTAACCCCATGGACTGTAGCCCATCAGGCTCCTCTGTTCGTGGAATTTTCCAGGCAAAAATACTGGAGTAGGTTGCGGTTTCCTTCTCCAAGGGATCTTGCCAACCCAGGAATCAAACCCGTGTCTCCTGCACTGCAGAATTCTTTACTGCTGAACCAGTAGGGAAGCCCCAGCAAATGGCAGAGTGACAGTTAAAAAAGGAAGACACATTAATCCAGATTGTTTTCATCTTAAAGCTACTCTTTTCTAATAGAGATGTCTTATTATTAACATTGTATTTTAGACCACCAAAATTAAATAAGATTAAATGACAATAAAATATATAAAAGTTCAAATTCATAGTTTCTATTCTAAACATGTGTGAAAGCTGACAATATCAAATTTCTATCAGTTTCTCAAAAATAGAAACTGGGCCAATTTTCTAGATGTTATTTTTCTTTGTTTAAGAGTAATAAAACATCAGTTAGCTCACAAAGCAGTTTTCAAATTGCCAACTTAAAGGTTTAAAATCCACGGATGTGTGTATAACAGTTACATATATATACATATATGTATATTTACAGCACATTGTTCTTTCTTTCAAGCAAAAACTGATGAATATATCTTATTTTAAAAAGATAAACAAGTAATTAGGCATCTAAGAGGAGGCATCCTTATAACAAAAACGATTTTAATTTTCAAGTATAAAACAGAATTGATTTTATCTCCTTATCCCAGTAACTATCAATTCAACATTACATAAAAAGCAATGACTATTAAAACATATTACTACTGATGAAACTTTTCAGTGACTTGACTCTGATGCTTTATCATCACTACTTAATTTTTCATGCTCATCTTCTATGACTATCCATTTTGGAAGCTAATCAATGTGAGAGGCATGCTTTTAGTAGGAACCATGAAAAGAAACAATATAATCTGGGTACCATTTCTCAGTTGCTGTTTGAGAAATGCAGAGAAAGTCCCTGATGTCTTTCCTTCTGCATCCTCCACAAGTCGGTTGCTAGGAAACGTCAAGGAGGGATTCAGTATTAGGCCTGGGGAACAATGACCTAGCTTAATAGTGTCCATACACTAACATATAACTTTCATTAACTATGGCATAACCTTAAGAAACTAAAGATTACAAGCCATGTTTTTAGAGAGAAACAGACCTACCCTTTAACTATTTTAAACAGATTCTAGTATCTACTGAAAAAAGAAGTAACAGCTGTAGATATCTTAAAATACTTTCTTCAGCCAGAAGTTGCCCCCATTCTGCTATCCAAACTTACAGATGATAAGAACTGATCTCTTCACTGCTTCAGTGTATTTTGATCCTGCTACACTGATACATATATACACTGTAGATATGTGTATGTACATTCAACTGTGTGTGCACACACAACACACAAGAAATTAAAAAGAAAAAGGAAAAAAACACACATATCACCACTCCCACAATAAAATACCTGACCCAAAATAACCAAGGAGAAAAGGGAGAAAAAACTTAAGGAAAAACACATGTGTATACCTCACATACATGGTCATATACAGACATCAAAAGCATTTCTCAGTCCTTGGGGCTTGGTTTACCCAGGTCTAAGGAAAAATAAACGAGCTTTGAATGGTAAGTTGGGAAATGAAATCCATTAATTCAGTATGTAACTCTGAAAAGGTGTCTTAACTTCTCTGGGAAATCACTTCCCAGAAAATTAAGAGAGGAATGCCAGTCTCAATAGGTTTCAGGGAGGATGAGATGAAATGATGCACTGGCAAACACTTTAAAATTGTACAGCGCCATACATGAAAAGGGAGTGTTACTATTTATAAAACAGCCAATTCAGTAGATAGGCATGTGAATGGGACCCAGTATTGGAAAATCAAAATTAAGCCAATTAAATATCACTAATGGATGACTTATGGCTGTTGGTCCAAAACTTCCCACATAAATTAGACTGTTTCATGAATATTAACATCAAAACAATTGGTGTGATTTACTAATACAGGAAAGCAATGACTTAAAATAAAACACAAGAAAGAATTTACCTTATGCATGTCTCTAAAAAGGTTTTACATCATTTGCATTAATTCCTCCATAATTTCAAAGTAGAAAAGTATACCAAACAATGAAAGATGTAAAAATGAGCTCTCATTAAAACAAATTAACTATCTAAAATAAGGTCCTTTTTGCCTTTTCCATGCTAAAAGTAACTTTGCTATCATTTCTAACTTCCAGGGAATGACCATAAAAGCTGTAGAATTTGTGACCCTCTACTAAATTCAAATTGAAACTGCATTTACTTGTGGGTTATGCACTCTTTTCTGGGTGTTTTTTATAATCCCATGGTCAACATATACTTGGGGAATTTCAGCACCTGGGATCTGTGAGACTGTATTAGTTTGCCAAGTCAGCCACAACAAAATAGCAGAGATTGCACAGCACTAAAAAGAGAAATGTATTTCCTCATAGTTCTGGGGGCTGGAAATCCAAGATCAAGGCCTGAGCATGTCTGGTTTCTCTGGAAGTCTTCTCCTCTTGGCCTGGAGATGCTGCCTTCTCACTGTGTCCTTACGTGATCTTTCCTCCCTGCCCATGTACCCTGGTGTCTCTTCCTCTTCTTTTAAGGACACCACAATGAATTCAGACCCACTAATGTGACCTCATTTAAGACTTATCTCTGTAAAGGCCCTTTGCCAAAGTACAGTCACTTTCTAAGGTACGAGGGGTTAGGATGCCATACATTTTGGGAAGGCACAGATTTAATCCATAACATTCCACTTCTACTTGATCTCAGTGGAACGCTAAACACCAAGAAATACTAAACAGATGATCAACTCCAGACAGAGGCTGTAAAACATTTCCTGTTGTCCCAAAGCTCCCAGTCCTTATCAAGAAGGAAAACAACGAGGACATGGCCATTCAGGAGAAATTATGCTAACATACATAAATGTCAGCAAGGCTGAGGAACCAGAAGCCTCTAGGGCTCACAAACTGTATGGATAAACACTGGTATGTTCAACTGTTTGCAGAAAGTTTCCTAAACCCTATCTGCTGACTTTGGCATTTACTTAGACTGGGCCTTCTACTGAAAGTATTTGAAAGTATCATACTGCTAAAATGCAAACTGGCAGTCAACACTGGGGCGGGAACACAAATGACAAGCCACTGTGTGATGACTCTGCAACTTTTCTTTCAAAGGGAGCCATAAAAAAATCATTAAAAACAATTCATGAATATTTTGAAAATTTCTTTGGAATAAAAAGTCAGATAACAAACACATTTTTACTGTTTTAACCTATGCACTAACCCTGTCTAAAAATTAACATCACAGAACATGGCCTTATACAATAAACACCGCATCTTTCTATAGTATTTACCATCCCCTAATATTTTCTCATTTCACTCTCATAAAGACTTTGTGAGGAAAGAACAGGAAAAGATGAGGATAATGAAACTGAGTGACATTAAACGACTTGCCCAAGGTCACAAACTAATAACCAAAGGAATCAGAACAAAAATGCTGGTCTTCTGACTTCTAAGTTAGCACTCTTTATTCTTGGGACTTAATGACATTCAGGGCAGTGAAATTACAATCTTGCAAATTTCACTTTATTTAGCATCACTGGGCTGTAAAAGTCTATAAATAAAATTAGATTTGCTGAGATTTTGCACCTAATCACAAAACAAATTCAGTCTGAAATAAAGATAATTTTGAGCATTTCTTCAACAAATAAAACATTTTAAAGATATCAGTCATCTTAGATTTTAGAAGCAGCATTTTCGTTGAGAATTTATTTCACTATGCCAAATAAAAAGCAGAGACCTCACTTTGCCAACAAAGGTCTGTATAGTCAAAGCTATGGTTTGTCCAGTAGTCATGTATGCATGTGAGTGTTGGACCATAAAGAAGGCTGAGCGCTGAAGAACTGATGTTTTTGAACTGTGGTGCTGGAGAAGACTCTTAAGAGTCCCTTGGACTGCAAGGAGATCAAACCAGTCAATCCTAAAGGAAATCAACTCTGCATATTCATCAGAAGGACTGTTACTAAAGCTGAAGCTCCAATACTTCAGCCACCTGGTGCTCACAGCTGACTCACTGGACAAGACCCTGATGCTGGGAAAGACTGAGGGCAAGAGAAGGGGGCGACAGAGGATGAGATGGTTGGATGGCATCACTGACTCAACGGACTTATTTATGACTTTCAAATAACATTAAGTATTTGCTCTTTTACCATTTTATATATCAGAGTATTTTATCTGAAAATTGCCCAAAGGAGGCATTATATTTTTAAAATAAATACAACTGATCCTTGAACAACACTGGAGTTAATCTGCATAAAACTAATAGCAAACTCAATGTATCCTCGGTTCCTTTGTATACATGGATTCGAATAACCATGAATCATGCAGTACTGTAGTATTTACCACTGAAAAATATCTTCATATAAGTCCACCTGCTCAGTTCAAACTCATGTTGTTCAAAAGTAAACTGTAATTCTACTGCTTTTTTTAATGAGTGAATCACTGCTACTAGCTCAAAGAACTCTAAATTCTGAACGCTATTAATAATACCTTTGTCTATCAGTCTAACAGACAATTCTAATAAGATTTTATTAAAATGCTACGTTATTATTTACTAATAGTAACCCATTAGTAACATAAAATGAGCCATTACTAATGAATTACAATTCCCAGAGGACAATCTTTTAGACTCTTCTCTTGGTGAAAACACAATTAACTGTACCTAAAAATCACTCAGAAGACTATTTTATGTTTTTTTTTTTTTATGTTTTTTTCCCTTTATTTTTATTAGTTGGAGGCTAATTACTTTACAATATTGTAGTGGTTTTTGTCATACATTGACATGAATTAGCCATGGATTTACATGTATTCCCCATCCCGATCCCCCCTCCCACCTCCCTCTCTACCCGATCCCTCTGGGTCTTCCCAGTGCACCAGGTCTGAGAAGACCACTTTATAATGAACAATTTCAGGCTATCAAAACAAAAATCACTGTTACATCATCAGATAAAATGGCTTTCTGTAAGGTGGATATTGTGGTTATAGATATTTCTGTCTTGTACATCTCATATTACAGACATTTGGAAATTGATCTTCAAAATGGTCACATGACGATACAAGTTAGAATCAATTTTCATTCATTCTTCAATTTCTCATATCAGTATTTGTCTAATTCTTAAGACACTGAAGGCTGTAGTCATCAAGGATAAAATAAAAAAGAACCTTGAAAAAAAAAAGAACTCTTTTTCCAGAAACTGCAAGCCTAACATAAATCAGATCAACTAGAACTGTGCTAACATACCATTTGAACATTTATTAACCCATACAAAGATTTAACAGAGGAAAAAAGTCATTCCTCTGAACTGGAAATCAGCAGAGCAAAAATCTAACATATGAGATTCCAATCTTCAGTGTAAAATATGATTATTCATTACACAAACTATTGGTCAATAATTTATATCTGTGATTTGTAGGTGAGAAAGGGACACTTGCTAAATGGGCACGTCAGTCACAGGCTCACTGCCCTGCTCCATGCCCCACCTTCATCCTCTTCTCCAGTAAAGAATGGTGGACTCAAAATGGGAGTGCAACAGAGAGAAATGTGTGAAAACCATTAACCTAGAAATGGAAACTTACATATAGTTCATCATATAACATTTTGTAAATTAGAAGTTATATAATTAGGAATAAAACAGTTTCTAAAAAGCAATACCTACTAAAGAGGAAGCTTATAAATTAACTTCTGCTTCAAGCAGACTAGTATACGAATTACTCTATTTAACAACTAGAACATTAGATGAATTTTAACACATATGATTTTCAGTGCAGTGTTGACTTCCTAAGAAAGTAATGGATACCTTCTAGGACCAAGGAAGGGAAGAGATAAAAACATCTAACCAAATAATGAATGGGAGCTGACAGCAAGAACCAAACTTGAAAGTCAGAGTTGTCCTGTAAGCAAATACTTACAAGGGTTATTGAATCATTAGTCTAAGCCTTATGCCCACTGCACAGCAGGGGAGCTAATTCTAAGACTCCCACTAAGATGAATTTTGAAGGGGTTAAACAACATTCTAAACCCCTGATATGCCTTAACACTTAATATAAAAAAGTGAATCTTCCCAAAAGAGAAGAAATCTTCAATATGTATTGGGATTTTACATTAAGAAATTCACCAAGCCTATAATTCCTCAGCTCCCAGGGTGGTGAAGTTAGGGACATGCTCTCAAACCTCCCTTGACAGCTTGGAAAACTGCTGGGACAGATAGAAAAGCTGGGGAAGGCTACACTCCACTTGTGAGGAGTGCTGGCTAGCCCGCAGGCAGGGCATCTTTTCAAATTGCCGCCATCCCACTATGCTCCCCCATCTGAGCGTAGGGAATGCTCCAACTCCACCCACTCCAAGCCATAGCCTAGCACTAGATCTGGGGCAGCCACAACAGGGGGAAAGACACGATCCTGGGCTGCATCTGAATGAAACCACAGACTTCTACTCTGGCAGAAATCAGACCTCTGTAAGAACATAGATGCCACTGGCTTCAGCACTCCCCCTCTTCGAGGCAAAAAGTCCCAGGGTAGGGAGAAGGAAAAACACACAATTAAAGGGAAAACAGCGGCTTGAGTCTGACATTCAGGGCTTCCGCTTCAGCAATTTAGGGACAAGCCTCACCCCTGATAGGGCTGTGATGGCCACTGAGCAGATAGGAAGTCCTGCCTCATGCCTGAGCAGATCTAGCTCCCCTATCTCCAGCCTCACCACCTACCGAGGTGAAAGCCGCCAGCATACCCTGAGGAGAGACATGACTGCGCCCACATCAAATGCAGTCCCTCACCAAAGCCAGTGAGTACACAGTCTGATAGGGATGCCCCCACGTATGAACACCCCTTCAAGGCCACAATAGGTAAGTGTTTCAAATAAAATCACAGAGACAGAGAAACTTAAGTTTAAAAAAAAAAAAACTAACAAAGAAATTGGTCTCAAATAAAAGGTAAGAGAAAATTCCTAAGGACATAAGTTATGGAACAGAAACAATTTACCACATGAAGAATTCAAAAACATTGGTAATAAAAATGCTAAATGAATTAGGGAACAGAATTGTTTTAAACACAGATCATTTCAACAAGTGACTAAAAAATATAAAAAGATCCTATCAAAAATAGATAATCCACTATCTGAAAGAGGAAAACTCTAAAAAGCAAACAACAGCCGACTAAATGACACAGAGGAACACACAGCTGATCTGAAAGACAGAATAACAGAAATCACCCCATCAGAAAAGCAGACAGAAAGACAAAGGAAAAAAACAAGTGCAACATATGAGACTGGGGGGTAACATCAAATGTGCGAACAGTCACATGATAGGAGTTCCAGAAGGAGAAGAAAGAAGGGTATCAAAAAATATATTTGAAGAAATTATGGCTGGAAACTTTCCAAACCTAAATAAGAAAATTATCCATGTAAAGGAAGCACAGAGGGTCCCAAACAAGGTGAACCCAAACAAACACACACAAAGACATATCATAATTAAAATGTCAAAAGTTAAAGATAGAATTCTAAAAGCAACAAGAAAAAAACAGAGAGTCATAAATAATGGAATGAAAAAAGCTGCAACCTGGGATATTCTACACAGCAAGATTATCATTTAGAATAGAAGGAGATAAAGAACCTATCCAATGATGAAAAACTGAAAGGATTCAGCTAAACTTAACCATAAAAGAAATGTTGAAGGACCTTCTCTAGATGGAAAAGTGGTAAGAACCTATAGGAAAAGGGTAATTCCAAGAAGAAAGTCAATATATAGTAAGGATTATTGTTGTTGTTGTTCAGTTGCTCAGCCGTGTCCTACTTTTTATGACCCCATGGACGTATGTAGCCCACCATGCTCCTCTGTTCACGGCATTTTCCAGGTGAGAATACTGGAGCGGGTAGATCCCCTTCCCCAGGGGATCTTCTCAACCCAGGGATCAAACCCAGGTCTCCTTCAATGCAGGAGGATTCTTCACCATCTGAGCCATCAGGAAAGCCCAGCAAAAAGTGCATACCTATCAACAATCACTTTAAATTGTCAATGGACTAAATGGTCTGATCAAAGGACATAAGGCAGCTGATTTTATTTTAAACATGAAAAAAATAATAACCTTCAAAATGCTGCCTACAGGAGACTCACTTCAGGGTAAAGACAAACAGTGAAAGTAAAGGGGATGGAAAAAGACATTTCATGCAAGTAGAAACAAGAAAACAGGGGTAGCAATACTTATATTAGATCCAAGTACTTGTATTGAGGCCATAAAACAAGCTTCAACATATTTATACAGAGAGAAATTATACCTTTCATTTTTTTCCCCTACCACAACAGAATGAAACTATAAATCAATTACAGAAAGAACTACAGGGAAAGAAAAAAAACACATGTACACTAAACAGTATGTACTGATGATGAAGTTACAGGGGAAATCAGAAAATAATTTGATATAAATGAAAATGGAAACATAACTTTCCAAAATCTATGGGATTCAGTAAAAACAGTTCTTATAGGAAAGTTCATAGTGATACAGGCCTTCCTCAAGGAACAGGAAATACCTCAAATAAACAATATAATCAACCAACTAAAAGAATCACAAAGAAGAAAAACAAACTAAAAGTCAGCAGAAAGAAGGAAATAATAAAGATCAGAGAGGAATAAATAAATAAAAAATAAGATCAATAAAACTAAGATCTTATTTTTAAAAAGATAACGAAAATTGATAAACCTGGTAGCCGAACATGGAAAGTATAAAAAGAGAGGACCTAATAAACAAAATAAGAAATAAAAAAGGAGCAATAACAAATGCCACACATACACAAAAAATCATTAAGAAAATACTATGAATGGTTATACACAAATTGGACAACACTGAAGAAATGGACAAATTTCTAGAAACGTACAGCCTGCCAAGACTGAGTCAAAAAGAAACATAATTTGAACAGATTGATCACTAGAAGTGAAACTAAATTCATAATAATAATAACAACAAAAGCACCCAGCAAACGAAATCCAAGACTAGACAGCTTCACAGGGGAAATCTACCAAACTAATACCTATCCTTCTCAAACTATTCCAAAAACTTGAAGAAAATAAAAGAATCCCAAATTCTTTTAGAATTCTTCAAGACCACGATTAACCTGATACCAAAACCAGATAAAGACACTACAAGAAAACAAAATTATAGACCAATATCTTTAATGAATATAGATGCAAAATTTCTCAACAAAACATTAACAAACTGAATTCAAGAATATATGAAAAGAATCATATACCATGATCAAGTTGGATTTATTGCAGGGTCACAAGGATGGTTCATCATGTGCAAATCAATCAATGTGTTACACAGCAAATTAGCAAACCAAAGGATAAAAATATCACATGATCACCTCAATAGACACAAGAAAAGCATCTGACAAATTTCAACATTGTCTCATGATATATTAAAAAAAAAAAACTCATCAAAATGAGTACAGAAAAAACATATCTCAACATAATTTAGGTAATTTATGACAAATGCACAGTCAATATAATACTCAATGGTGAAAAGCTGAAAGTTTTCCTGCTAAATTTAGGAACAAATCAAGAATAACAACTCTCTCCACTTTTATTTAACACAGTATTGGAAGCCCTACCCACAGCAATCAGACAAGAAAAAGACGTAAAAGATATCAAGTTGAAAGGAAACAGACAAGACTGTTACTATTTGCAGATGACATGTATATAGAGAAAACCCTGAAGTCTCCACTCAAAAACTAGAACCAAGAAATGAATTCAGTAAGGCAACAGGATACAAGATTAATATACAGAAATCGGTTGTCATTCTATACAAATAATAATGAACAAGCAAAATGAGAAAGTTAAAAAGAAAATCCCATTCAAAACTGCACCTAAAAGAGTAATACACCTAGGAATCAACTAAACCAAGCAGGTGAAAGACCTATACTCTGAAAACTTTAGAACACTTATGAATAAAACTGAAGATGATACAAAAAAAATGAAAAGATATCCTTGGACCAGAAGAATTGACACTGTCAAAGTGGCCACACTCCCCAAATGATGAGTCAAATGAAAGTATAAGCATATTCTTACTTACATTTGAAGGTGAACATCTCCTAAGAGAGGAAAGAGTTTATTCTGTGGAGAAGGATGATGAGAGGTAACATAGGC
This sequence comes from Muntiacus reevesi, assembly GCF_963930625.1. Lineage (NCBI taxonomy): Eukaryota > Metazoa > Chordata > Mammalia > Artiodactyla > Cervidae > Muntiacus > Muntiacus reevesi. Next base: position 156,387,087 of record NC_089252.1, on the reverse strand, counting down.
TGAATACTGTAGGCTTTTTGTGCATTATAAATCTTCAGGATAATTTGATTTCTAAAACTCTTTGGGTATCTATTGCTTCAATATTTTTAAAGTAAGATTAACTTTTAAAATAATATGGATTAAGAAAATTGACATACTGTACAAAGAGATCGAATTATTAGCTTTTAAGTAGAGAATCAGAATGGAAACTAGGCTGCATGAGTTTAATCCATGTGCTTTGCTTTATCATTAATGTTTCTATATGGTTAAAATAGAATAGAATTACTGTGATATAGAAAACAGGAATTGTTATGACTATATACCACTGTAAAATTTTTAAATCAAAGATTTTCTTGCTGAAAAGAGATCTGTTACTTTTAACAAAACTTCCCCCATATTTTCCCTTCTTCAACATACAGAATTTACTGATAAAGTAACTGATACCTAGGACCATCCAAAAAGGCATAAATGTGATATTTTTGACATCCTTTATAGATGTATTTCCATTCTTCCAGAAATATGTGTAATCAAATAGTGTGTTTCTAAATTCAGTTCAGTTCAGTTCAGTCACTCAGTCGTGTCCAAATATTTGTGACCCCAAGGACTGTAGCATGCCAGGCTTCCCTGTCCAAAGCCAACTCCCGGAGTTTACTCAAACTCATGTCCATTGAGTCGGTGATGCCAGCCAACCATCTCATCCTTTGTCATCCCCTTCTCATTCTGCTTTCAATCTTTCCCAGCATCAGGGTCTTTTCCAATGAATCAGTTCTTCACATCTGGTGGCCAAAGTATTGCAGTTTCAGCTTCAGTATCAGTCCTTCCAATGAATATTCAGGACTGATCTCCTTTAGGATGGACTGGTTGGATCTCCTTGCAGTCCAAGGGACTCTCAAGAGTCTTCTCCAGCATCACAGTTCAAAAGCATCAATTCTCCGGTGCTCAGTCTTCTTTATGGTCCAACTCTCACATCAGTACATGACCACTGGAGAAACCATAGCTTTGACTAAGTGGACCTTTGTTGGCAAAGTAATCTCTGCTTTTTAATATGCTGTCTAGGCTGGTCATGACTTTTCTTTCAAGGAACAAGTGTCTTTTAATTTCACAGCTGCAATCACCATCTGCAGTGATTTTGGAGCCCCCAAAAATAAAGTCTATCACTGTTTCCATTATTTCCCCATCTATTTGCCATGAAGTGACGGGACCAGATGCCATGATCTTAGTTTTCCAAATGCTCAGTTTTAAGCCAACGTTTTCACTCTCCTCTCACTTTTATCAAGAGGCTCTTTAGTTCTTCACTTTCTGCCATAAGAGTGGTGTCCTCCATGGAAGCAACCTAGATGCCCATCAGCAGATGAATGGATAAGGAAGCTGTGGTACATATACACCATGGAATATTACGCAGCCGTTAAAAAGAATTCATTTGAATCAGTTCTAATGAGATGGATGAAACTGGAGCCCATTATACAGAGTGAAGTAAGCCAGAAAGATAAAGAACATTACAGCATACTAACACATATATACGGAATTTAGAAAGATGGTAACGATGGCCCTATATGCAGGGCAGAAGAAGAGATGCAGAAGTACAGAACAGACTTTTGAACTCTGTGGGAGAAGGTGAGGGTGGGATATTTCGAAAGAACAGCATGTATATTATCTGTGGTGAAACAGATCACCAGCCCAGGTGGGAAGCATGAGTCAAGTGTTCGGGCCTGGTGGGCTGGGAAGACCCAGAGGAATCGGGTGGAGAGGGAGGTGGGATGGGGGACCAGGATGGGGAATTCGTGTAACTCTATGGCTGATTCATATCAATGTATGACAAAACCCACTGAAAAATAAAAAATTAAAAAAAAAAAAAAAGAGTGGTGTCCTCTGTATATCTGAGGTTATTGATACTTCTCCCAGCAATCTTGATTCCAGCTTGTGCTTCATCCAGCCCAGCATTTCTCATGATGTATTCTGCATATAAGTTAAATAAGCAGGGTGACAATATACAGCCTTGATGTACTCCTTTACTGATTTGGAACCAGTCTGTTCTGTGTCCAGTTCTAACTGTTGCTTCCTGACCTGCATACAGATTTCTCAAGAGGCAGGTATGGTGGCCATCTCTTTAAGAATTTTCCAGAGTCTGTTGTGGTCCACACAATCAAAGGCTTTGTCATAGTCAATAAAGCAGAAGTAGATGTTTTTCTGGAACTCTGTTGCTTTTTGGATGATCCAACGGATGTTGGCAATTTGATCTCTGGTTCCTCTGCCTTTTCTAAATCCAGCTTGACCATCTGGAAGTTCATGGTTCACGTACTGTTGAAGCCTGGCTTGGAGAATATCGAGCATTACTTTGCTAGTGCATGAGATGAGTGCAATTGTATGGTAGTTTGAGTATTCTAAATTACCTTCTCTCAAAGAAAATACTAAATAGCTAATTTTATTAAACAAGAGACTGAGTTTGGCATTAATAATTTTAATTGCAAATGTAAATTCTCTCCATCCAAATTTATAACTGGCAACTTTATAGATGAATAGCAAGGTTTTATCTGTTCTTTTCTCCTCCATTTTTATTCAAATGCCAATTTATTTTCTACTTCACACCAATTAGGATGGCTATTTTCATAAAAATAGAAAGGCCCCAGAGTCTAGTGAGAAAATTTGAAACAGCCATGCACTGTCCATCGCAATGTAAAATGATAGTTACTATGGAAAACAGTGCAGCAATTCATCAAAAAATTAAGTATAGACTTATCACATGACTCAGAATTCCATTCCTGAATATACACTCAAAAGAACTGAAAGTAGGGACTCAAACAAATATTTGTACACTCATGTTCAAAGCAGCATTATCCACAATAGCCAAAAGGTAGAAGCACCCCAAGTGCCCATCAACAAATGAAAGGATAAGCAAAATGTGGTGTGTGTGTCTATGTATGTCTATGTGTACATGTATATACAATAGTATATTATTAGTTACATTATACGTAATTAGGTTACCAAATATATATAATGGAGTAATATTCAACCTTATAAAGGAAGTAAATCATAACACATGCCACACATGCATGAACCTAAAGAACATTATGCTAAGTGAAATAAGCCAGATAAAAACAATAAATACTGCCTGATTCCACTTAAATGAAATACCCAGGGTAGTCAAATTCAGAGACAAGGAGTGGGAAGGAAGGAATGAGAAATTAATGGGTACAGGATTTCAGACATTTGTTATTTAGCTCCTAAGTTGTGTCCAACTCTTTGTGAGCCCATGGGCTGCAGCACACCAGGCTTCCCTGTCTTTATTTTCTCCCAGTTTGCTCAAATTCGTGTCCATTGAGTTGGCAATGCTACCTAACCATCTCATCCTCTGCCGGGCTCTTCTCCTTTGACCTTCAATATTTCCCATTATCAGGGTCTTTTTCATTGAGTCGGCTCTTCACATCAGGTGGCCAAAGTATTCGAGCTTCAGCTTCAGTATCAGTCCTTCCAATGAATATTCAGGGTTGATTTCTTAGGATTGACTGATTTGATCTCCTGGCAGTCCAAGGGACTCTCAAAAGTCTTCTTCAACACCACAGTTCTAAAGCATCAGTTCTCTGGTGCTCAGCCTTCTTTATGGTCCAACTCTCACATCAGTTCATGACTACTGGAGAAACCATAGCTTTGACTGTATGGACCTTTGTCAGCAAAGTGATGCCTTTGTTTTTTAATACTTTGTCTAGGTTTGTCACAGCTATCCTTGCAAAATCTGTCACTGCTTTTTTTTTCCCCCAGACATACAACATGAAAAGACATGGAGATGACCAGTGGTGATAGTAGCAACAGTACTATGAATGTACTTAAAACTACTAAAATGTAACTTAAAAATTAATAAGATGGTAAATAGTATATTGTGTGCATTTAACCACAAAAAAATTTTATTCCAATTTTCTAAGTTAAATGATTCTTCGGTTAATTGTGTGTGCGTGTGTGTGTGTGTGCGCGCGCTTAATTACCAATCATGTCTTGACTATTTTTGACACCATGGGCTGAAATTTTCCAGGCTCCTCTATACACGGAATTTTCCAGCTAAGAATACTGGAGTGAGTTTCCATTTTTTACTCCAGGGCATCTTCCCAATCCAGGGATCAAACCTGTGGCCTCGGGCATCTTCCACATTGCAGGCAGATTCCTTACCACTGCACCACCTGAGAAGCCCTTGGTAAATATTGACTAATTTTAATTTATCCATAATCATTTACCATTGTTTCTGGGAAAATGTGCATTTTTCAGCAAATTAGCAAAAGGAAATCAGGATGGAAAATGTTCACCTTTTGGGATTTTTAAAATCAATGAAGAAGTAAAGAGAAAAAAAGAAAGCCTATAGCTATGGTATGAAGAGATCTCTAAATTGAAGCAACCTGACAACTTTACAGGTCACAGAATAAGGTGAAGGAAAAACTAAATCCACTTGAGGTGGATACTAAACCCCTCATGTAGCTATATGATTGCACTTTACTGGTCGTAGAGGGCATATGGGAGCGCCCTGTAATTCTGAACGATAGCTTGCAAAGTCAGTGTGGTATGTAGCCAGAAGGTGTGTATGGTAACCTAAAAGGACAAATCAGAAAGTGAAACCCTATCTGTCTCAAAGAGCAACACTTAGACCTGCAGTGGTTCTCAAGTTGACAGCACAGAAGAGCAATATTAGCATCCCCTGAAAACTCAGGGCAGACCTACTGACTCAGACTGCTGGGCAATCTGCACGTGATTCAGATATACAACGGTTGAGAGCCAGTTTTCAACTACACTGTGTTACATTACCATCGAAGACTATTTTAAGCGCCAGGCAAAAGTTTTTGGCTCTGTCTTCCATCTGTAACATTTTGATTAATTTTATTTTTCTTTCCTATGATTCCACTTCTCTTCCACTGTAAAATAGTCAATATATATCAAAGCAAGGTTGTGAGGAACAAACAAATAAAGCATGTAAAGCACTTAGCATAATAATCAACATATTTACCCTAAGTGTAGGCTTACAAGTAAGAAGAAAATCTTACTAAAGTGAAACTATAGCAGCAAAACAATGAGTAAGTTCTAAGACTCTGGTAAAACATTTCTGTGCTATTCTAAGCTAAGAAAAAAGTACTAGAACAACAACAATACTAAATCCTAGGGGAGTTCTCCCTCTCTTATGTGGAGGCAGCAAGGACAGCTGTGGACGTTGCACTCAACTCCCTTACCTCCTGTCAATGGAACAACCAGCTCTTTACTCAGGTCTCTTTAGGAAGAAAGTGCTTCACAAGACATAAAATGCATGCCTGCAGTTGCGCTACACAGTGTTCAAACAGTGTTCAAACACGAGCTCTTATTCTCGTGAATGCTAAGACGATATCCTTAATTTCTTTATTAAGTTAACCACTAATAATGAAAAGGAAATCCCATTTGAGTATCTATAATGCTGGCAGATGAACATTTACTGCTGATTTTTCCAGCTTGCAGAAGTGAGCCATTAATTAGTTCTTACTTATAACAAAAATGGGTCAGATATTCTAATCAGCAAACACATGTATACAATTATTCATCTACTTTCTTTCTTTTACACAACACTTGACCCAGTATTAGAATTTCTTGAAACTACTGAATCACACCCATCCCACCCTGTGCCTGAGAAGCAATCAATGTGTAAACACAGGTGCGTGCTGCAGCGGGTAACAGTCATTTGTTCTGTTTGATGTTAGAAATAGAGCTGATGGAACTACCAATAATTTTAATTTTTTTAATAGTTCAGGATTTTTTCAAATTTTCCATATGTCTGCCTTATTTTTCAACACATGAAAAATTTAAGCATAGGGCCTAATCTATAACAGAAAGTCAATAAATAGTTTATAAATAAATGAAAGTAACAATGTAAATGTTCTAAACCTTGGTAAGTTTTTTCTTTTAAACTTGAAAAAAAAATAAAAGCAGACAAAATTAACTGTGATTGTTGTATCTACAATTATTTTATCTGTAACTATCCTTGAAAGCAACTGAAAGATTTTTTTTTAATCGTTAGTATTTTAAAATTAAGCAAAACGCTAAAACTAGACTCTCATGACTTTAAATGATGGTGTACAAGGAGCAGCCCTACATAGACACCGAAAAGTGAATATGGTTCTAATGAGACAAGCTTTGTTCTGAATTCTTAGCGTCACTATTTCTTAATAGGGTAGGTAACTCTTGGGAATGTTACTTCTTTCTCAGTTTTTACAACTATAAAATAAGAACAATGTCATGTTTCTAGGCTTGCTGTAAGAACAGAGGGGAAAACACAGGCACAACACCTCACGCGTGAAGACATTAAACACGGGATAGTGGTATAATCATTCAGGTAAAGAAACACCATTCAAATGAGATAGGAGGCAATCAGCCCCATGTTTTCATACTATACACGTGTGCCTTATTTATGGCACATTTATAACATATAATGATGTGTTTTAAAGGAAAAACTAGATTTTAAATCTAAGCATTTCCCACTTCTGAGGTAATTCCACAATATCTGGAAGATTCCCAAGTGTTAAACCAATGTAGGTATGATTCTGAAGGGATCAGTCACTCAAAACATTTCAAGGAAGCATTTCACTATGTTTTAAAACTTTAGACTGAATATAATCCAATGTCTGCTAAAGTGATTCCTTACAGTGATGTCTTTTGTCGACTGAAACTTGTGTTAGTAAAAGGAGAAAAGGCAGAAGAGCCAAAAGGATTTTACTAAAGCATCAAAAGCAGGGGGAGTAGAAGGTAGCTCCAGGGTAAAAACAATATAAAAAGTAGGGATAAATAACTAATTCATTACATCATATGGTGATACCCAAGATGTCTTAGATTTCTAAAAGGCTAGATTCTATGACTTTAGTCCTATATACTATAAAGCTAAGAAAGAATCTTTCCCTGAAACAAATGAATCAAGACAACACTATATATGCTCTGATATAGATGGTCCACAGATCTACTTTCTGGGATTTACTTTAGGGAAATATACATACATGTGCTAAAGAAAATATGTAAAGGATGTTCCTTATCACACATATAATGTCCAGTAACAAAGAAACAAAAATAAAATGAGGTATAATCATACCTGGGATATCATACAGCACCCAAAAAGAATGGACAAGATTTATATCAGATCTGACCAATTGAGTTTGACTAAAGAAAGGAGTCAAGTAACTAATCAATGCATACAGTATGATACCACAACTCTAAAAAAAAAATCTGTATGGCTGTGGGGAGATGACAGCATGGAATTGTGTCCTTGTCTGGAAGGATACATTTCAAGTATGTATTAGATGCACAAAGAGGAATTCAGCTTTGTATCTAAAATTCTAAACTTTTAAAAGGAGGCAGTATCTGTATATTACTTCTTAAATTAAACTACTTTTTTAAAAAGTAGTTTGTGATGTCTTTGATCATAACTGTTAAGTCCTTTGTTTCACTAGCCAAATAAGATGTTTATGACTAATCTGTTGAACAATATCTGCAAAACTGTGACAACTGATGGTAGATATAATGTTATGTTGTGTAACAAGCATGTGTAATAGGGAGCATAACAAAATGTACCAAGGATTGATTTATTAAAGAGGTTGTCCACTATTTTCTTTCAACAAGTTTAGAATTAGGAAACCCAGAACTCTGTCGCAAGTTAGAGACATGAACTCTGTTCCAAGTTAGGGAAATGAGTTCTAACAAGATAAAACCAAGTCAAAAGGCTTCCTGAAAAATCACATTGACTGACAAATAAATGGTCTCTCACCTCAACTCAAACAGTATTTTGAAATTAACTGATTTGACTACACTTTTGTTCATATTATTTATACTTGTCTATACTAAAAGAATGTGATACATTTCCTCCACTCTATCCAGGCATGTGGAAAGTTCAAGAAATAGAATACATGAACTGAAAAAGGAAGGAAGAAGCTCTTGAGCACATCAATATTGAATCTGGCAAGAGACAGACCTTATGTTGGTGTTCATGAAATTAAAAACTAAAGGAATATCTTCTTGAGATACAAGGTGGTGCTAAGTAAGGAAATAAGGCTGGGAAAAATTGAGGGCAGAAGGAGAAGAAGGCATAAGAGGATGAGATGGCTGGATGGCATCACTGATGCAATGAACATGAACTTGGGCAAATTTCGGGAGATGGTGTGGGACAGCAAGGCCTGGCATGCTGCAGTCCATGTGGTCGCAAAGAGTCGGACATGACTGGGCGACTGAACAAGAAGTAAGGAAAACAATTTATAGACTTCACTGAGCTGAGAGTTGTTTGGGTCCACTGCTGCTGCTGCTTTTCAGTCACTAAGTCACGTCCAATTCTTTGACACCCCACGGATGTAGCCCCCCAGGCTCCTCTGTCCATGGAATTTCTCAAGGCAGAATACTGGAGTGGGCTGCCATTTCCTTCTCCAGGGATCTTCCTGACCCAGGGATCAAATCCGCGTCTCCTACTTTGCAGGCAGATTCTTTACCACTGAGTCACCTGGGAAGTTTGTGACTATAAGTGACAGAAGTAAAGTACCTAACTATATTCTTAATTTCTTCAGAAAATACAGTAGAAACCATGCTGTCTGATACACTGATTATTAGGAAAATCATCATAAATTACATTCCTAAATAAAACAATTCATATCATCACAAAACATATAAATGTCATTCTGCTGTCTTGTGATGTGGGTCAGGCCTTTCTCTGAGCATGTGTCAGTTAGCTAATCTTGCAAAACCACAGATGTAGTTGTCTACAGTTTCCATAAAGAACAGTGGAAACTTAGTTAGTTATAGAATCTGATTTTAATGATTCTCTCCCAAATCCTTTAGATCCATCTTGTTGTTCAGTGGCTAAGTCTCATCTGACTCTTTGTGATCCCATGGACTGCAGCATGCCAGGCTCCTCTGTCCTCTACTATCTCCCAGAGTTTGCTCCAATTCATGTCCATTGCAATCCAGAGAGCAACTCTGGTGATGCTATCTAACCATCTCATCCTATGCCACCCTCTTCTCCTTTTGCCTTAAGTCCTTCCCAGCATCAGGTGCTTTTCCAACGAGTCGGTTCTTCATATTAAGTGGCCAAAGTACTGGATTGTCAGCTTCAACATCAGTAGTTACAATGAATATTCAGAGCTGATTACCTTTAGAATTGACTAGTTTGATTTCCCTGTAGTCCAAGGAATTCTCAAGAGGCTTATTCAGCACCACAGTTGGAAAGCGTCAGCTCAGATTTTCACTGAAATCTCTCTCCTTTTTTAATATTTTTCTTCCCTGAAATTTATGTATTAGTTGATTACATTGCATAATGACAGCAATCAGCACAATGGCATAAATCAGTCCGGGAACAAACCCAAGGACTTGGTAAACTGACAGCCCAACAGGTAGCAGCAGAAATAAAAGGAATCCTAGAAAGTCATTCACTGACTGTCAGGGTAGTGTGATTCAGAGGGCTAAAGTGGTCAGGAGCCTGCCAGTTAACTGGGTAAGTGTGAGAGGTGGAAAGGTTTAGGAGATAGTATCTCTGTACTACACCTTGTGGAAATGTTAGATCACATTTAATAATCACCAGATTCACTCTTCAGTCTGTAATGGGAAAGAATACAATAACCTACTGTGGTGCGTTAGTCACTCAGTCATGTCTATCTCTTTGCGACCCCGTGGACTATAGCCTGCCAGGTTCTTCTGTCCAGGGAATTATCTAGGCAAGAATACTGGAGTGGGTAACCATTCCCTTTTCAACCCAGGGATTGAACCTGTGTCTCCTGCATCGCAGATGGATTCTTTACCACCTGAGCCACTAGGGAAGCCCTAAGACCCAGGCTACTCGCTCTTGCTCAAGAGTGCTAGAGGCGAATCTTGAGAGTCCCATGGACTGCAAGGAGATCAAACCAGTCAATTCTAAAGGAAATCAACCCTGAATATTTATTGGAAGGACTGATGCTGAAGCTCCAATACTTTGGCCACCTGACGTGAAGAACAGACTCAGAGAAGAACCTGATGCTGGGAAGATTGAGGGCAGAAGGAGAAGGGAGCAGCAGAGGATGAGATGGTTGGATGGCCTCACTGGCTCAAAGGACATGAGTTGGAGCAAACTCTGGAGATGGTGAAGGGCAGGGAAGCCTGGCGTGTTGTAGTCCATGGGGTTGCAGAGTCGGACCCAACTTAGTGACTGGTGAACCACCACCGAGTAACCTCCCTGGGGCAGTACCACCTGTTAGAGATACGAACAATGAATTACACAGGGTTTTTCAACCTCAATTTGAGGCCCCCAAATTTTCTGTTGTGGGACTGTCCCGTGCATTTGGAAGACTAAACATCCTACTATGTGTAGATGCCAGGAGCATCTTCCCCAGCTGAGACAACCGACACTGTCTTCAGACATTGCTAAAGTCCACTAGGGGGCAAACTTGCCCCGGTTGAGAATCACTGAGGTCAGGGTGAACGCGGAGCTTTCAGTTTCAACTTTGTTGGGACTCTGAACTCCACACTGAGGATCTTTGTTGCCCTTTCTGAAATTCAGAGAAGTAACTTGTCAATGGCCAGGACCAGCTGTTCGTAAGGTCAAAGGCAAAATGAAAACCTGAGTCCCTCGTTCAAAAATTATTAAGAATTTCAAGGCAGGAATGAATAAGGAGAACATTAATAGAAGCACGGGGCCCATCTGGGTACAGGGCCCCAGGCAGCTGCAGCAGGCGCATATCCAGGAAGTCAGCCCTGCTGATGGCACTTAGTCCTAGGCAGGGTAGGAGCGATGACCTGGGATTCTTGGTGCTCTGTTTACTAAACAGTCATATTAAGATCTATTATATCTCAATGAGTTTTGATATTTCAGGAATCTAATTTCCCTTTATCACATTTTTCATTAATATTTCCCATATTTCACAAATACATTGAATATAATAGCAAATTCACTTCTTGTCTCAAAATATTTAGGAATCAGATGTTTTAACACAAACATACTCAATGAGATTGACAGTTCAAATTATAGGACCATGAAACCATTTGTGTTTTATTGGAAACAACCATGAGGAGCTCACAATATTTTATCAGTAGCATCTGTCTCCTGCCTTTGAAAACTAGAGAAAATATTAATGATGTTCTTTTGCCATTTGGGAACAGACACTCTTTCTTCAAAATTTATCTCTGGCAATGGATTCATTCTTTAAATTAAGCGATTAGTGTTTTGACTCCCAAGTGTGGAAATAAGGTTGTTTCCAGTATAATCAAGGGAGATAGAACCACTTACTATAAAATGTCTGAACACATGTTAATGAAAGATGTGATGCTTATGTTTTTTCTATTGCATATGCATGACCACAATGAACCTAAAAATCCAGCTTTAATGTCATCAGTTTGGCCTTACTTTAGGACATACCTGACGCTACCATTTTCTTTCCTTTGTCTTTTTAAAAATATTCTTCCAAATGTAAACAAACAAGACAAAGGTATTTCTGCCGTGGATAAGGTGACTTTTGAAACGCAGGTGAGTCCATTGGTTACCTAATGTTCAAAACAACAAATCATAATCTCTCGAACATGTGAATGAAATCAAATTTTACCATTCCTGAATAGAAAGTGACGTAGAAAGTCACGTTTTAGCTGCCAGAGATAGCGTACTTCTGAAACCAGGACTGACTGACAATGCTGTTAAAATCAAGTGCTAGGGAACGTCTGACAGAACATCTAAATCTAAATCTGTGCTTTCCAGTTTCTAAGTTCAAGGATGTTGGGGAAAAAATGTCCTCTATCTAAAGATATTTCTATGATCCTTCAGACATAAGGAGACACTAAAAATATATATATATATAGTGGTGGCTACAGAAAAAAAAAGTTTTAAAAATTTGTATAATCAAAATATACATATATATATGATATTAAGAAACTATTCTAAAAAATGTGTCAATGAAAAAATTAATCAACAGTCAATCTAATCAAGAAATGGAAATTTTTATTTGAGCCAAACTGAGAATTATAACCTGAAAGACAGTCTCTCAGAGAGCTCTGGGAACCGTTTTGAAGAGGCAAGGGGGAAGGCAGTGTACATGTGATTCTGGTGAAGGAGGTACAACCAAGCAGGCGTCTCTGTAGAAGGTCGCTGCTAGTCCCTAGGAACAGACATCTAAGTTAACGTCCTCTACCTAATGGTTTGGGAGCTTTTACAGGTATGGGTGACACAAGAATTGGGTTCAATCAAACGTTCTTCCTTACTTTTGCCACGGATAAGGTGGCTTCTGAAACTCGTTACTACATTGGCCCACTAACATTCAAAACAACAAATCATAAGTCTTTTGAAAACAAGTGAACAAAATCAAATTTTACCATTCCTGAAAAGAAAGTGACATAGGAAGTCACACTTCAGCCAGAGACAGTGCACCTCTGAAACCAGACGTTGTCTGAATGACAACGCTCCTGAAAACATCTGCGGGGCAGTTCTATCATTTTTGCCCCATTCTGATCTTTGCCTGGAATTCCTTGCAGGTTATATTGTAGGTCAGCCACTGCAGTGATTAATGACTTGATTCTTGTAGAACTGGATGGTAGCCAACAATCCAGCTGGTAGTCAACAATCCCTTCCCTTCCTGTCCTGATTTTTTTTTTTTTCCAGTCTTAATTTTGACCAAGGTTTGGGAGGCATTCTATGACCAACTTGTCTCACAGCTAGGAATTCTTATCCCTAGATCAAGGGTTACACTGATAGGCCACTCAACATGCTGTTAGTGGAATCGACTCTGTTATTCGTAACCAAAAGCCTCTGGAGCACCTGCTTTACTAATCTGTTATGGTCCAGGGAATGGTTTCCTTTCATTGCTTCTTCCCTTTCCAAGAGTTACACAATTACATTTATTGATCTTATAGAACTATTTATTTGCTCAATCATTTCAAATCACCTAAGCATCATTAAGAGTTTCCCAGGTGGTGCTGGTGATAAAGAACCTGCCCACCAATGAAGGAGATGTAAGAGACACAGGTTTGACCTCTGGATCTGGAAAATCCCCTGGAGGAGGGCATGGCAACCCATTTCCATATTCTTGCCTGGAAAATTCCATGGACAGAGGAGCCTGGAGGGCTACAGTCCACGGGGTCATAAAGAGTCAGACATAACCTTAGTGACTTAGCATACACAACCATCACTAATTTTATCTGAGACTCAGTCATACATTTGGTAATACAAGAAAAACAATCTTATAAAATAAGAATATAAATTTAAAAAAGAATATAAATAATACAGCTAGGAACAATAATAGGTCATAAGCAAGTATTAAAACTAAGAATTTCCATTAGGTCCAGCACAGTATCTCTCGAAGCCATCTGAACAATCTGTTCTGCATTAACCACTATCTTTAAGGGAATTACATATTGGCATTGGACATAAAGTTCACCAAAGATTTCTGCATGTACAAGGTGAGTGGTGGGGTCATCACGACCTTTTACATGATTGAGAAACGAATGCTATCTTCTGAGCAGTTACACAGCTGCCTCCAGAAGAGGAAATACTGACCTTTATGCTTCAGCAGGTATTTTTGAAGTTGAGGAGGCCTGGTTAAGGCATACTGAAGATGCACAATGTACTCTAACAGGCAGGGAGAAGGCAAAAATGGGCAGAGAAAAAAATGTATGCTTAATTTTTTCTTGTCTTTTCTCAAAATATGAAGTTTTATTTAATCAGAAGGTAGAACAAATCACCAAGTTCTAAATGATGAGAGAAAAAAATCAGCAGAAATGAACTATTTTCTATAAAGGCTGAATGAGCTCTAAAACTAATAACAGAGTAGCAAAGGGAAAAATTGATGTTAAGAGCAAAGAACCTTGTTTATCACCCTCTTCTCCATGCCTAGAACGCTGCAGGCACTAAAAAAAAAAATTTACCAAATCAATCAGTTGTCACCTCCAATGATGACAGAAATAAGACAGGTGCTTTTCAATAAAGACAATAGAATAAATTGGCATTTACTGGATTAGATTCTGACTTTCACTCCCTGTATGAAACCTACTTTTAGAAATGCAAGAGGTGTACAAACATAATTACTTTTTAGCACACCCCTGGGTACTTTGTTGGTATGCTAACTTCAATAATAATAATTATTTTACAGAATTTATAATATATCAAGCACTATCATTATAGCTTTATATATTAAACAATCAATATTCAAAGTAATTATAACTATCTACACAATACAAAAGAGGAAACTGAAGCACAAAGAGATCAACTAAATTGCCTAACGCTGTATAGTTGCAATTAAGACCCAGGTGTTCTACTTTTAGAGTCCATATTCTTAACCTTTTTACTACAGAAGTATAAAGAATTCTACAGTACAAAACAATCTGATGAAAAGCATTACTTTCCTATCTTACTCAGAGTAACTATATCATTATTTTACAAAGTTAGTGAAAAATTAACCTTTATGTTGCTAATGAAATATAAGAAGTTATCAAATTTTATGTTTTTTTTTTTCAGGGTAGGTGTGGAGCTGAAGTTTTTATTTTTGTTTTTGACTATGGTCTATGACAGTACTTTGGCCACCTCATGCGAAGAGTTGACTTATTGGAAAAGACCCTGATGCTGGGAGGGATTGGGGGCAGGAAGAGAAGGGGACGACAGAGGATGGGATGGCTGGATGGCATCGCCGACTCGATGGGCATGAGTTTGAGTAAACTCCGGGAGTTAGTGATGGACAGGGAGGTCTGGCGTGCTGCTATTCATGGGGTCGCAAAGAGTCGGAGATGACTGAGCGACTGAACTGAACTGAACTGATGACTTCCTTTGCTTCTTTTAATCTATCTTTTAAACAGACTTTCCCAAACTCTCTAAAATGAAGTATAGCATAAATATGTATATTTTATTCTCAGTTCTATTCCTGAGGCCCTTGTGAATTGCAGTTTACTTTCTGAAAGTAACCACTGTAAACAAACACTGAGGCAACTTCAGAAGCCTCTGGTACTGCCCAAGATGTACCTCAGATGAGATCAGCAGGGCCTCCGAGTTGGTGTCTGCTCCCTCTCAGCCCAACTAGGCTTAAAAGTTCAGGATGCATAACAAAAGAGAATATTATATGGAAATATGATTAAAGGAAATGTCTTCATTTTTATGCTCAACCCTTATAAAATTAAGAAAACCAGTGAGTAGCTATGTCTTCCACAAATTTATCTCTTTATAACTGCTACCCATAGAGCCACTACTGATTTCCAAAGACTGTAAAGAAAGCAGCTCTCCATACATAAAACACTGAATATATGACAAATACCAATGTTAGAAAACTTGTAGATTCATGAAACTATGGCCAAGTATGGGTCTAAAGAGACTGACCAGAAGATCATAATAGATAAAGCTGCTCATTCCACAATGAATAATTTCAAAAAGTTGTCTGAAATCTTTATATCTTGCTACTCCTTTGGTAGCATTATCTCCATTTTAAAGTTAAGAAAATTGAGTTTGGAGATGTAAAATAACCTACCCAAGTCAGAAACATCACACCTAGACCTTGAAGGTACTCAAGTCTTCCTTTTAACAAAGTTGATCCCACTATATAAGAATTCATTATAGAAGATAAGCCACTCTTACATTTTACATATATATTTTGTATGATGAAAATAAGTACATTATAATTTGACTGTGGGCATGTTATTTTGGGGTTTACTTCACTAATGTACTGGGCTCCCTGTGGCGCAGCTGGTTAAGAATCCGCCTGCAATGCTAAAGACCTGGGTTCAATCCCTGGGTTGGGAAAATCCTCTGGAGAAGGGAAAGGCTGCCCAATCCAGTACTCTGGTCTGGACAATTCCATGGACTATATAGTCCCGGGGGTTGCAAATAGTTGGACAAAACTGAGAGATTTTCACATTCATTCACTAAAGTATAAAACAAAGAATGAGGAATCCACTTCCAATGAGCTCTTCAGTCCAAATCCCTGCAACAGAAGGAACTGTACATACTCTGCCCTAGTTACACCTCACGACAATGGTGTAGCGCAGACCTCACCCGATTTTAAAGCCAAAGAGATTCAATACTTAGAAAGGAAATTAAGTATCTTGCACCTGTTTACACAAACAGCAATTGGTCAGGTTTATATTTAAACAAAATCATAAAATTTCAGAAGAAATAAAAAAATAGTCTATTGAGACATAAATGTTGATATATATCTAGAAAATATCTATACTCAAATATTATATAACTCATGCATCCTTGTTTAGACATTTAATTTTACCTAGTAGATTATAAAAGCTCCTGGAAACCGGAGCTTTTGTTTTTAAAAACTTTCCATAACACACTGGATTTACTACTACAACCTGCAAGTAGGACACTGATCAACATGTGTCAAATAATGAATGAGGATGCATGTCTGGTTCAGAGGTAAAGTGTTAATTACACTCGTCCAGTTTACAAAGACATTCTTAAATTATCACCTTCCTATACAAAACATAAGCTATATTGACCTAGTCAAATTTTGTCTCTTAGACCTCAATATGCTTATCTTTTTATCTCTTAGACCACGCAAGTGAATTATAATACTTTGTAAAATTACTAAGATATAGTTCACATACCATAATTTTTGCCATTAGAAAGTATCCAATTCCGTGGGTTTAGTCTATTCAGCAAAATCAGCACTAATTCTAGAATATTTTCATTATCCATAAAAGAAATACCATACCCATTAGTTATCACTCCCCATTAAAGCCCTGGTCATTCAATCACAAATGTACTGATTTGCCTATTCTGGACACTTATCTAAACGGTATCATACAACACGCAGATGTTATATGCCTTGTTTCCACTGAATACAACCTTTTCACAGTTCATATGTGATCTGTTGAACCACATACCACATAACTTTTTCAGGACTGAAAAATAATCGACTGCATTGATATACCACAGTTAATTTATCCAATCATCAGCTGATGAACATTTGGTTTATTTTCATTTCTTGTACTATGCTGCTATGAACATTTTGTGTACAAGTTTTTGTATGAACACATGTTCTTAATTCTCTTGGGTATATATCTGGAGTTTGGAAGGAGGGTAAAGAATCCGCCTGCAATGCGGGAGACCTGGGTTTGATCCCTGGGTTGGGAAGATGCCCTGGAGTAGGGCATGGCAACCCACCCCAGTATGCTTGCCTGAAGAATCTCCACAGACAGAGGAATTTTGCAGGCTACATTGCAAAGAGCTGGACATGACAGAGCAACTAAGCATAGCACAGCAGTATATGGGGTTCCATTTTCCCCACAACCTCATCAACACTCCTATTTTTCATCTTTTAAATCATGGCTATCCTGGTGGTGTAGGTATGTCGGTATGTCACACTGGTTTTGATTGAACATTGACATCTTAAGAATCAGTAAACTAAAATGGACAGGAATGGGCGTATTTAACTTGGATGCCCATTATATCTACTACTGTGGGCAAGAATCCCTTAGAAGAAATGGGGTAGCTCCCATAGCCAACAAAAGAATTAGAAATGCAGTACTTAGGTGCAGTCTCAAAAAAGACAGAATGATAGTGGTTCATTTCCAAGGCAAACCATTCAACTTCACAGTAATCCAACTCTATGCCCCAACCACTGAAGCTGAAACTGGCTGGTTCTATGAAGGCCTACAACAGCTTCTATAATTATCACCAAAAAAGATGTCTTTTTCATCACAGGGGACTAGTATGTAAAAGTAGGAAATCAAGAGATGCTGGGAAAAACGCAAGTTTGGCCTTGGAAGTTCAAAAAGAAGGAGGGGAAAAGGCTAAGTTTTGTCAAGACAACATGCTGGCCATAGTAAATATCCTTTTCAAACAACACAAGAGGTGATTCTACATATGGACATCACCAGATGGTCAATACTGAAATCAGACTGATTATGTTCTTTGCAGCCAAAGATGGAAAAGTTCTATACAGTCAGCAAAAACAAGACATGGAGCTGACTGTACCTTAGATTATCAGCTCCTTATTACAAAATTCAGGCTTAAATTGAAGAAAGTAGGGAAAACCACTAGGCAGTTCAGCTATGACCGAAATCAAATCCCTTTTGATTATTTTGTAGAGTTGCAGATGTGGTAGCTAGAGTGCCTGAAGAACTATGGACAGAGGTTCAACGGATTAGATCTGGTAGGCAGAATGCCTGAACAACTATGGACAGAGATTGATAACATTGTACAGGAGGCGGTGAACAAAACCATCTTCAAGAAAAAGAAATGCAAGAAGGCATAGTGGTTGTCTCAGGAGGCTTTACAAAGAGCTGAGGAAAGAAGAGAAGTGAAAGCCAAGGGACAAACGGAAAGATATACCCAACTGAATGCAGAGTTCCAGAGAATAGCAAGAAGAGATAAAAAAGCCTTCTTAAATGAACAATACAAAGAAGTAGAGGAAATCATAGAATGGGAAAGACTAGAGATCCCTTCAAGAAAACTGGAGATATCAAGGAACATTTTATGCAAGAATGCATACAACAAAGTACAGAAAAGGTAAGGACCTAAGAGAAGCAGAAGAGATTAAGAGGTGGCAAGAATACACAGAAGAACTATACAAAAAAGGTCTTAATGACCCAGATAACCGTGATGGTGTGGTTATTCACCTAAAGCCAGACATCCTGGAATGTGAAGTAAAGTGAGCTTTAGGAAGCATTATTACGAACAAAGTTAGTGGAGATGATGGAATTCCAGCTGAGCTATTTCAAATCCTAAAAGATGATGCTATTAAAGTGCTGAACTCAATATGTCAGCAAATTTGTAAACTCAGCAGTGGCCACAGGATTGTAAAAGGTAAATTTTCATTCCAATCCCAAAGAAAAGCAATGCCAAAGAATCTTCAAACTATGTACAACTGTGTTCATTTTACATGACAGCAAGGTTATGCTCAAAATCCTTCAAGCTAAGCTTCAGCAGTATGCGAACCAAGAACTTCCAGATGTACGATCTGGGTTTCAAAGAGGCAGAAGAACCAGAGATCAAATTGCCAACATTCACTGGATCATGGAAAAAGCAAGGGAGTTTCAGAAAAACATCTGTTTCATTGACTATGCTAAAGCCTTTGTCTGTGTGGATGACAACAAACTGGGAAATTCTTAGAGATGGGAGTACCAGATCACCTTACCTGTCTCCTAAGAAACCTATATGAGGGTCAAGAAGCAACAGTTAGAACTGGAAATGGAACAACTGGATGGCTGAAAATTGGGAAAGGAGTACAACAAAGCTGTACGGTGTCACCCTCCTTATTTAACTTCAATGCAGAGTACATCATGGGGAATGCCAGGCTGGATGAACCACAAGCTGGAATCAAGATTGCTAGGAGGAATATCTACAACCTCAGATATGCAGATGATTCCATTCTAATGGCAGAAAGTGAAAAGCAACTCAAGAGTCTCTTGATGAGGGTGAAATAGTTAGCTTGAAACTCAACATTAAAAAAATTAAGATCATGGCATCAAGTCCCATCACTCCATGTCAAATAGAAGGGGAAAATGTGGGAACAGTGACAAGATTTTATTTTCTTGGGCTCCAAAATCACTGTGGACCATGACTGTAGCAATGAAATTAAGAGACACTTGCTCCTTAAAAAAACAAACAAACAAAAAAAACTATGACAAACCTAGATATCCTATTAAAAAGCAGAGATATCATGTTGCCTACAATGGTGCATATAGTCATAGTTTTTCCAGTAGTCACATACAGATGTAAGAGTTGATCTATAAAGAAGAATGAGCACTAAAGAACTGATGCTTTCAAATTGTGCTGCTGGAGAAGACTCTTGCGAGTCCCTTGGACTGCAAGGAGATCAAACCAGTCAATTCTAAAGGAAATCAACCTTGAATATTCATTCATTGGGAGGACAGATGCTGAAGATGAAGCTCTAGTACTTTGGCCCCTTGATGCAGAGTCTACTCACTAGAAAAAAACTTGATGCTGGGAAAGATTGAAGGCAAATGGAGAAGGGGATGGCAGAGGATAAGACAGTTAGATAGCATCAATGACTCAGTGGACATGAACCTGAGCAAACTCTGGGAGAGAGTGCAGGACAGAGGGGCCTGGCATGCTACAGTGAATGTGGTTGCAAAGAGTCAGACATGACTTACCAACTGAGTAACAATTCATTAGGCATTCTAGATACCAGAGCCTTGCCAGATATATAATTTGCAAATGTTTTCTCTATTCTGTAGATTGTCTTCTTATTTTTTAAATAGTGTCCTCTGACACATAAATGTTTTAACTTTTGGTGATGCTTAATTCATCTATTTTTTTTTTTTTTTTTGCCACCTATATTTGTGGTATCTTATTTAAGACATCATTGATCCACTCTGTATCTTGAAGATTAGATTTTCTTGCGTCTTCTTCTAAAAATCTTACATTTTGCTCTTCAGTAAAGGTCTTTGATGTCTTTTTTAGCTCATTTTTGTACATGATATAAAGTAACTGTTCAACTTCATTCTTTTGTCTGTAGATACGCAGTTGTAACAGTACCATTTGTTGAAAAGACTGTTCCTTCCCCCTTGAATAATCTTGGCACCCTCATTTATAGCGCTAAGCTATTAGAAGAAAATGAAAGAAAGCTGTCCGCATGTGGCTTACATTCTTTGCCTTCTTTTTTCTCAGTAACAGAGGCTATGTTTATGTTTAAAACTGCATCTTCCTAAAAGTTGTTTCTAGCTCTGCTGTAAAATTATATACTCATTCATGTAACAAAATCGGGTACCAGCAAATGTCAAACTCTATCCTCACTGTTAAGATTGCAACTTTAGATTCTCCTATCTAATGGAGTCCCTTCTCAGAGCAAGTCATTAACACCAAGATCTTAATAATGAGATCTCTGGCTAGTGTTCCTAGGCAGCTTACTATTTCACTTGACAGGCAGAGCTGCTTATTACCAATTTGTCCTCAGAATAAAACTAATGGCAATCATATTTCCGGTTTCCATATAATTTAGCATTCTATTTCTTATTCTTTTACAGGCACATATTTTTTTACCTTTCAATGCCTATTTGGAGAATCACTCCTCCCTGGTTCTCATGCCATGTTGTTTGGAATGAGTATGTCTAATGAGTCACCACAAATCCTAATCACAGTGACTAGTTCAGGGGTGGACACGTGAAGAGGACAGGACAATAAGAGCCATCTCTGAAATTTTTGTGGGAGGCCTTGGGGAGGAGAACATTAGTGTTGCTAAGTAGTAACATTTAAGGTCAAAACTAAAATCTGTAATGGCCATTTTTGCCAGCATATGGGGAGAGCAGAGCTGGGAATAGAGCCAATGCATTATTAATGCATACACACAAGAGGGAAGTTTAAACCTAAGCTGCATTAAGTTATATTACTCCTCCTTTATAACTTTAAACTACTTTGAGCTGTGTTTCCAAAACATAATCCAAAAGTGTCCTGATTAATGTATCCTCCTAAAATTAAGTGCCTCATTCAAATAATCACTGAGCTGCAGGCACTTTTCCTAAGTTCTTTAAATAATACAGTGAATAATGATTTAAGACCACTTCTATGATCTGTCCCTCAACCACCTTCAAAACTCATTTCCTACTATTCTCCCACTCCACACCATCAGCACCGACTTCCTTAAACTTACCAAATTCCACCCCTCCCCAGGGATGTTCTTAATGATCAATGACCAGTAGGTCTCTCTCCCAGACCACTCTTCCTGGAGACAAGTGTATGGCTGGCTCCCTCACTTCTTCAGGACTCTGTTCAGAGGGCACCTCGTCAAAGAGGCCACTCTTCCCCTTTCTAACCCACAGGCTGCTAACACTGTCTCCTCCATAGAGTTTACATTTCCATACCACAGTCACCCCTCCATAGTGTATTATACACTTCTTTACTGTCTGCATTCCTTCACCAGAATGTTGATCCATGAAGGCAGAGTCTGTGCTGTGGTGACTGCCGTAATCTTAACAGTCAGAATGGAGTATGGCATTTGGCAGGTGCCCAATTCTTGTTAAATGAACACATTAATGAGTGTAATGAAAGTTCTGCTGCCAATGGTTATGCAAGTTTGCCACTTACTATAGGTCCTGTTCTAATTTTACCATATCTGCAAACTTTAAAACACATAGGAAATAGCAAAGTTAAGTGTGCTCCCCTGGCGACTCAGCGGTAAAGAATCTGCCTGCCAATGAGGAGACACAGCTCGATCCCTGGGTTAGGAAGATCCCCTAGAGAAGGAACGAGCATGGACAGATCCCCATGGACAGATGAGCCTGGCAGGCTACAGTCCCTGGGGTCACAAGAGATAGACACACTTAGTGATTAAATAACAGCAACAAGCAAAGTAAGTATGAAAGATTCGCCACTTCTTTATAGAATTTCATCAGAAATTTAACATCATATATATTTTAGTAAGCTGGATTTTGTGAGATAATTGTTGTCTATTTGTGCACCTGTACTTCCTTCTGGAAAATCAATGTATGTCCTAAACTCCCCTCTCTCAAGTTTTCAAGGTACACAACAGATTTTGAAAAATGAAACGTAATAAAGAAACCATCCTTTCTCACTTACTTAAAGCCTTTTGATTTGTTGACTAAATATTCTCCATTGTTTAAAGGATCATTCAAAGACACAATAAAAATATATCACAAGATAGACTACCCTCACTGGTATAACTGAAAACCATGCAAACTGCCTTCTGAATCAATGCATTTACTTTGTGTTCTTCAAAGGGCTACATAAGTGTAATATTAACAGAAGAGATTACTGAAAGCTTTACATGATTTAAAAGAATTTTACCTGATTCTCCTGTGTACTACTGTGTTCACAGCAGTCCCACAGTCATCAAGTCATCGCCCCCATCTCTATTGGTATTCTTGTGATCCTCTTTGGAATAGTCCCCCATTCCTCTACAGAACATTTCAATATTACTGACAACGGGCGGCAGTTTCTTCTTTATTTATTTTATAAGTGATTTTTTTTTTTAGTTCTAAATAAGGTCCATCACAATAGGGATCTTTGTCTATTTTATTCAGTATGACAAGCTATAGAGTATGGCTGTTAAGAGAGACGATTACTTAGAACATTCTTGGCTTTCCTGTGATTTTCAGCAAATTACTTAATCCCACTGAGTCTGTTTCTTCATCTGTGAAATGGAGATCCTACTGGCATTCACCTCTGTTGCTATGATAACTATACTGCTTAGATACATAATGGCCTTAAATGATGGCACATAGAAAGTACTCAAGAAATGTTAGCCATCATTATTATAAAAGCCCATAAACTGGCATCTAGCACAGCCTGACACATGATAAGTAGTCAAACAATGCTTGTGGATAAAAAAATTATTCTAGCCTTCTAAAACTCTCAGTTCTTCTTTTCTTTCTTTTTCTTTTGGTTGTGGTGGGTCTTCGTTACGGCATGCAAGCTTTCTCTAGCTGTGGCAAACAGGGTCTACTCTTCATTGCAGTCCCCAGGCTCCCCATCATCATGTCTTCTCTTTTGTTGTGGAGTACAGGCCTTAGACGTGAGAACATCAGTAGTTGTGGGCTTTGCTGCTCTGAGGCAGGTGGGATGTTCCCAGACTAGGGATCAAACCCGTGTCCCTCGCACTGCAAGGCAGCTTCTTAACCACTGGGTCACCAGGGAAGCCCCAGACTCTTGACTTTTTAACTACCTCTCTTCTATTATTTCTGAAGGAAATGACAGCCCACTTCAGTATTCTTGCCTGGAGAATTTCATGGACAGAGGAGCCTGGTGGACTCAGTCCATGGGATTGCAAAGAGTCATAACAAATGAGCAACTAACACTTCTATTATAGTTGACAGTCAACAAATAAAGGTTAATCAACTATTACCTTAAAAAAAAATGACCAGAAAAAGTCTGAACAATTATCTTTGGGAACTCATTTTAAGAGAAAACAGTTTCATTTTGTTCAGTTCCAACTACTAAAATGGTGCAATAATACATTACAGTTCAAGAAAAAGTGTCAATGAAATTGAATAGCCTGTGTTTCTTTATAAACAAATACACTATGTATAAAATTATAATACAACAAATACTTTTATTTTTATTTCAACAAATACTTTTAAAAGCAAATCTCAAAGCATGAAAATAAGCACTTTTCTTATTGTCATAAAAAAGTTTTAATGATTGATTAAGAGGGGGTCAGTAAACTATAACCCATAGGCCAAATTTGGGCAGCTCCTTATTTTTGTAAAATAAAATAAAACAGGTACAAAATAATAAGCTTTCGCGTTTTCTTGCACAGGCCACACTCATTCCTTCACAGTTTGTCTCTGGTTGCATTCATGTTGCAACAGCAGGTTCAGTAGTTCTGACAGAAATGATGTGGCCACAAAGCCAAGTATTTACTATCTGGCCCTTACAGAGAAAGTTGGGGACTCCCGTAATAAGGCATCAAAATAAAAGTTATTCGAATGAGAGAGTCAATTCCTAGGCAGGTTGATAAGAAGTCTAGGGGTCCCCATGGAGAGAGGGGTCTGGAGTTCTCAAGGAGGAAGAAAGTACAAACTTTTCTCCCCCTCTACATTCCTTAGGATTATATAACAATAATGTATCGTGCCTGAGGACAGTCTCTGGAAAAAACCTTCTGGCTAATCCTGTTATCTCAAAGTGTAAATTATGGGAGTAGGTCTGGTGAGGTCTTTACAACCTCCAGACATTCTTTGTATTCACTGTAATAACTAATTTGAGAGCATATAATTCCAGTGCTAAGACTAGCAAGGGGGTATTCTTTCTACTCCCTTCTGATGTCTATGTCAGAAGCCTTCTCTATCTCCTTTATACTTTAATAAAACTTTATTACACAAAAGCTCTGAGTGATCCAGACTCGTTTCTGGCCCCGGATTGAATTCTTCTCCTCCGGAGGCCAAGAACCCCGGCGTCTTTGCGTGATTTAGCAACAACCTTTCACTACCACCAATGAGAACAGTGCCAAGCCTATCATCTTAAACAAAATAAAATAATCCTATACTACCTTTTTAAATTTATTTCTTTCAGATGAAACATGATTTTATCTAATTTGTAGACTTTCTACACTTGTACAACTCAATATCAGTATCTACTGGACTACACAGAAAGAAATACCTAAGTACTTCTATTTCAGTCTTTCTCAACAACTTTCCAAATGTAAATGATGATGGATCATGTTAAGGCCTTCTTAGCATAGAAAACATTCACCATGTTACTAGTTTTCAAATGTAATATACTTTTTAGTGTGAGGCAATATTTACATTTTCTTTGTAAGAAGCACCAGCTGGATCAAATAGTGAAGCTCGGGAACTCCACCCAGACCATCTCCCCACCTCTAGTCATCAGCTCCCCACCCTGAGAGTCAGGAGGCTCCACTCAGTCAAAGAAGGTGGCATCTTCCAAAGTGGCATCTTCCTTTTAATGATGACAAAGCCTTGGTTCTAGTGAAATAAACTGGAAAGATAAACTAAAACCAGATTTTAAAGAAAGTTTATTAACATATCATGGAATTTGTTTCTGAGGAGAGGGATGTGATGTTGTGTATGTGTTGGGATGATAACCCTTGGAGGCCTCTGAGAAAGTAAATGAAGAGGGTGAATGAAGAAAGTAAATGAAAGTGAATGCCAGAAGCAAGAAGACCAGCAGAAACCACTGTTAGCTGATACCCAGAGATGAAGAGCAGAAACCCACTCAGCCAATGACATCAAGGGTGGAAATGAGGGAACTGAAGGAAAACATGCTCTCAAAGTGAAAGCAACTCAAGTAAATTATGTGCCAACTGACTCTGAGGGTTGTCTTTTTCATATTTTTGAGGTTGTTTTCTGTTTTTCCCTTTAGAAAAGGAAGACAAACTTAAGGAAGTTATAAAACTTAGCTTCTTAAGAGCAAGGACAAGGCCTAACCTCTTTTTTCAGCATATACATCCACGCTGCATAGTGCAGAGGTGGCATGAGATGAACAATTTGCCAAGTGGAATAAGGAGAGGCTTGAGAGGTGGTGAGCTAAGACTCAGATCCTGCCTCGTTCGCTTCCCAGCTCTTTGCCTGCGACAGCGGTCCATTTTCTCGATACAATGTGGGTGATAATGCCTAAACTGTAGGTTGTTTTAAAATCAGAGAATGGTGTGTGTGCGCACGCACACATGCATGAAACATTTACAGAACTAAGCGTTCAGTAAATAGTTACGGCTTCTGTCATCTTCACACTATTATTGTTTACATGTGAATAATGAATAAGAGAGCATTAAGAATCATCTTTGCTTTTATACAAACCAGGTTTTAAAAGTCTCTAGGTCGCCTTCATCCCCTAGAAAGAGCATTTATTAGATTCTACTTTTTTAAAAAGGTATTTTGAAGATTTATTTTATTCTAAGACACACAGTGGAATCATTTTCAAGGAAATATCTTGAAAAAAATCAGGGAGGAAAACAGTATACTCAAAGTGTGAAGACAACGCTACAGCAATTTATTCGTGATCTAGCTTCATAAATGCAGTATTTTTCTCCTCAGTCTATCCTGCCAAGCACATATCTCCTTATCGAATACATTTCAAATAATTTAAATGCAGATAAGTAAGTTAACTGAAATGTATATATCTATGGTAAGTGTTCACTATGACTAGAAATTAAATGATTTGTTAAATTAAAAATTTTTAATTTGTTAAATTTAACAGATTAAAAATCACTCACATGAGTGTTTATAAGGTTTGATATAAAGTGGTAAAAGGAGAAAATTAACACTGCATGACCATTCTATCTGCTAGTGCAAACTGAATTTAAAACGTTAGAAAAATTTAAGAGTAATTCCTTGGATCTTTGAGAAACATTTGAGATGATCTCTTCTGACATTTGTAAATAGGCAAGTTTCTTCAGACAGCACACAACATGGTTATTAATATTGTGATTGATTCGACAACCCATCAATAGAACTGGGCTGTTATCACTAAAAAGTCCCAACATTCAAGAGTGTCTCACGTGCCTTTCCTTTTCAGATGAAGAAACTGCGTTTTCTTCAGGATATTCCTCTAACCTTCTCCAAACACCAGGTAACCTTTAAAGGGCAAAACAGTTTGTCTTTTCTCAAGGAAAGAAACCTCCTGACCATGGTTTTATTTACAAAGCAGACTCTATCATTTGTGCTGAATGATGGATTTAGTGTTAAGTTGGAAATGAACTTCCCTGAAGCAGCAACTCAAGAATTACATTCCTTCTGAAATGTACTTTGTTGGGTTTTCTCCTCCTATCTGTATTAAATACAGAAAAAACTTTATAATGTGTTGGAATAAAAAAGAAAAACTTGACACAAGCAAAACGTCTTAAGCATGGATTTTTCTATGAGATTTTCTACATCTTACCAAGAAAGCAGAAGGATGAACCATCAACTATCAACTTTCTGAAACAATCTGAATTTTCAATATAAACCAGTAAAAATGGCTTGAAAGGCTATAGGTAATCTGAAAAGTACTTCCTTTTTCAGTGATTTACAGGATAGAAAATTTTCTCAATGTTGTTCTTTACCTCTTCGTAAGAGGAGAGTCAATGACATTTTAATGTAAAACCTAAGAACTATTTCAATTTTGCTTATGATTTTAAAAGTTCCCTGAGGTCAAAGAAACTTTTATTTAAAGCCACATTGAACTAAATAGCAATTCTTTTAAATAAGTCATGATGGCTAAGAAAATAAGTTTAACTAAAAACTGAATAGAATTATATACTCTTTTAACAATCATTCAGCTTACAGCTTGTTAACACAAAGAAAATTAAAGTAGCTTTTCATTTAACCTTTTATTTTATTCTACCATTTACCATAGGAGATACATATAACAACCTCACAGTTGACAATCTGGACAATTTTGCAACAACTTCAAGAATATTAGATATAGAAACATTTTCTTTCCCTACATATGAAAAACTGGTTGTCCATCTTGCTGAGAAAAATTTGTTAATATCTAGTTCAAATCACCCATTAAATAGCACCTACGCATTACTTTCAGTCAGGAAACACTACTATCACACAAAGAAAATATAAGCAAAACTACCAGAAACATTTGGAAAAATGACACTTTGAGCTAAGGGCAATAGATGTCAACTGCAACGAGCACTCCACTGAAATGTCATTAGGCTGGAATTAGATATCTACAGAAACATTTGGAAGGATTTCTATTAAAACAGATGATATATATCTACCCTTTTTTACCTCTCTGCAGAATATGATTTGTTGAAATGGCCACACAATATCAATTCATAAAAAAAAGGAAACTGATTTATAAGGATATGAATCTTGATGACCTGACTGAAAAATTACTGGAAGAAAGAGAAGAGAGAGAGACGAAGCTATTCTTTCCTGTACACCATAGGTATGACTTCCAACAGCTAGAGGTAAGTCATACCAGGCTTTAAAAAATGAACTCACAGAAGAGTCTTGAATAAATTTTCCATCCTACAACATTCTTCCTTTCCAGGCTGGAGATTAAACTATCCAATGAAGGCAAAACGCAGAATCAACATTCTTGCAGATTACTGAGTTGATTTGTTGATACAATTAAACAATGCAAATCTTGACATAAATTTGCAAAGATTAAACACTGCAAAGATAACTTGAATGCACCACAAAAGTGACTAGCAACCAGCAGGCCTGGATCTAATTTCAGTTTAAAGCATTAACCAGTACCTCTGGGCTGCTGTTCTCACATACACCCAAATATTAAGATTTTAGTGCCCAAAGGGTAGGGCAATTTCTCAGTGACATTCTTACATGAAATAAATCAATTTTGGAAGTATCTGTGTTTTAGGTAAACCTAGGCAATATCAATAATCTCAGATATGTAGTTGATACTACCTTTATAGCAGAAAGTGAAGAAGAACTAAAGAGCATATGGACAAAAGTAAACGAGGAGAGTGAAAGGGTTGGCTTAAAGCTCAACGTTCAGAAAATTAAGATCATGGCATCCTGTCCCATCACTTCATGGTAAATAGATGGGGAAAAAGTGGAAACAGTGACAGATTTTACCTTTTTGGGCTCCAAAATCTCTGCAGATGGTGACTGCAGTCATGAAATAAAAAAACGCTTACTCCTTGGAGGAAGTTATGACCAATCTAGATAGCATATTAAAAAGCGGAGACATTACTTTGCCAACAAAGGTCCAGCTAGTCAAAGCTATGGTTTTTCCAGCAGTCATGTATGGATGTGAGAGTTAGATTATAAAGAAAGCTGAGCACCGAAGAATTGATGCTTTTGAACTGTGGTGTTGGAGAAGACTCTTGAGACTACCTTGGACTCCAAGGAGATCCAACCAGTCCATCCTAAAGGAGATCAGTCCTGGGTGTTCATTGGAAGGACTGATGCTGAAGCTGAAACTGCAATACTTTGGCCACCTGATGCGAAGAGCCGACTCTTTTGAAAAGACCCTGATACTGGGAAAGATTGAAGGCAGGAGGAGAAGGGGACAACAGAGGATGAGATGGTTGGATGGCATCACCGACTCAATGGACATGAGTTTGCGTAAATTCTGGAAGCTGGTGATGGACAGGGAGGCTTGGAGTGCCACAGTCCATGGGGTCGCAAAGAGTCGGACACAACTGAGCGACTGAAATGAACGGTACTAAGGCAATATTAACTGTAAAAAGATTTACATATATATATATAAAGATAGGACATACAAAGAAGTTCTTTGCTAAAAAAAAAAAAGTCCGTTTACATTTTCAAATTCCTCAGATTGCCCATGTGCTATAAACAGATGAACATATTTGCAGGAGGCTGCCCCTGTCACCTCAGGTCTGTATTCAGTCTCCCCTTTGCCTGGCTCCCGTTATCAACCTGCTGGAGCAAAGTTGCCTTGATGACCCCAAATCACTTTCCCTGGTCTTTTTGTAAGGGTTCAAGAATCAACATCTGCATATTTCTTCAGGGAGAGAAAACTTTCTTTGTGCACATTTTCCCTTCAACGATCCTGCTTTAATCCTGCAGTGTAGAGCGTAGAAGGGAGTGGCAGAAAGCGTGCCTATTGTCAGACTTTCCCTGAGTCCTGTCTAACAGGCTTCTTCTGAGAAGCATGTCAGTAACAGCCTTCAACTCTCCTATGAAACCACCTGATGAATATACTTGTTGTTCTCTGGTGTAGGATAAAAAATTGAAAAAGTTAAGAAAAAAATGTTTTTACTGTGTGTGGTGATCACTTCACAGTATGAACATATATCACATCATTATGATGTACATTTGAAACTAATACAAAGTTATATGTCAATTATTATATCTTAATTTTAAAAATATGAAAATGAAGAAAGCTTGACCATAATGGTGGAGTAGAAAGACCCGCAGCTCCCCTCCTCTCGTGGGCACACAAAAATTACAACCATTTACAGAGCAATATTGATGAGAAAGACCAGAATCTATCAGAAAAAAATATATAACTAAAGATATAAAGAAGAAACCACAATGATATGGGTAGGAGAAGCAGCGATATAGACAAGACCCATGCCTCTAGGTGGGTGACCCACATGAGAGGAAAATTAGAAATGCAGGAAGCCCTTCACTGGGAAGACCAGCCCCTAGAAAATCTGATTTTGAAGGTCAGTGGGGCTTACATTCAGGAGAGCTGTGGAAGATAGAGACTCCACTCTTAGAGTGCAACCAAAATGTCACATGCTCAGGGACCCAGGGCAGAAGCAGTAATTTTAAAGGATCCTGGGCCAGATGCAGGCTAATCTTGAAGAATCTCCAGAAGAAGCCAGAAGCAAGTGGAGCTTACCCTGGGAACACAGATACTGGCATTATCCATTTTGGGAAACTTGTTATACCATCTGGACAGTGGTACTAACAAGCCCCACCCCTAGTTTATCAGCCTAGGGACCTGGCCCTGCCTAGCAGGCCATAAGCACTTGTACTGGGATGTCTCAAGCCAAGCAACTAACCTGGAGAGGACACAGCCCCCCAAAAGTAGGAAGGCTGCTATAAAACCCCATGAGCATACAGCCATCCTTGGAGATGAGGGTCTAGGACTCAGGACCACACATGAGTGCACAGGCACCAAACATGGGACTCCCAGGTCTATCAGCTGACTTTTCATCACAAACCCTGAGGTCAGAAGAGAGTGTCACAATATACTTAAAAGTGGTGAACGCGAAAAACCTACATCAAAAATTACCTACCCAAGCTAGGCTTTCATTCAGATTTGATGATGAGATCAAAAGGTTTCTTGATAAGCAAAAACTCAAAGAGTTCAGCACCACAATAATCCCTTTACAATAAATGCTAATGGTGAGCAAAAAAAAAAAAAAAAAAAAAAGCCACAACTGAAAACATAAAAATTACTAAAGGAAAAAAGCTCACGGGTTAAGGCAAAAATACAGTAAAGGTAAAAACACAGTAAAGGTAGTAATCAAGCATGGACAAAGTTAGTTAAAAAGGTTAAAAGACAAAAGCAGTATAAAGTCATCTGTATCTGCTATAAGTAGTTGAGGAATACACAAAACAAAGATATGTAAAATATGATGTCAAAAGAAAAGTAATCCTGGGGAACGTTGAAGAAAATATAGGATTATTAAACTGCATTTGAAATGAAGAGATTAGCAACTTAAAATAATCATTCATATATATATATATATATATTCAGTTCAGTTCAGTCACTCAGTCGTGTCTGACTCTTTGTGACCCCGTGAACCGCAGCACATCAGGCCTCCTTGTCCATCACCAACTCCCTGAGTTTACTCAAACTCAGATCCATTGAGTCAGTGATGCCATCCAACCATCTCATCCTCTGTTGTCCCCTTTTCCTCCGGCCCTCAATCTTTCCCAGTATCAGGGTCTTTTCAAAAGAGTCAGCTCTTCGCATCAGGAGGCCAAAGTATTAGTTTCAGTTTCAACATCTGTCCTTCCAATGAACACCCAAGACTGATCTCCTTTAGGATGGACTGGTTGGATCTCCTTGCAGTCCAAGGTAGTCTCAAGAGTCTTCTCTAACACCACAGTTCAAAAGCATCAATTCTTCCGTGCTCAGCATTCTTTATAGTCCAACTCTCACATCGATACATGACTACTGGAAAAACCACAGCCTTGACTAGGTGGACCTTTGTTAACAAAGTAACGTCACTGCTTTTTAATATGCTGTCTAGGTTGGTCATAACTTTCCTTCCAAGGAGTAAGAGTTATTAAAAAAAAAAAAAAAAACCTCACGGTAACCACAAACCAGACCTGTAATAGATGTGTACAAAAAAGAAAAAGGAATCAAAGCATAACACTAAAGATCAAATCACAAGAACATAAGTCAAAAAAAGAGCAAAAACAAACTACAAAACTACCCCAAACATTTTTTTAAAAAGTAGTAGGTACCTAATTATCAATAATTACTTTCAATTTAAACAAACTACATGCTCCCATGAAAGGACTGGCTGAATGAATACAAAACAAACCCATATATATGCTATCTGTGCTGTGCTGTGCATAATCGCTTAGTTATGTTTGAGATTCTTTGTGACCCCATGGACTGTAGCCCACCAGGCTCCTCCGTCCATGGAGATTCTCCAGGCAAGAATACTGGAGAGGCTTGCCATGCCCTCCTCCAGGTGATCCTCCCAACCCAGGGATCGAATCAGGTCTTCTGAATTGCAGGTGTATTCTTTACTGCCTGAGCCACCAGGGAAGCCCAAGAATACTGGAGTGGGTAGCTTACTCCTTCTCCAGAGGGATGTTCTCGACCCAGGAATTGAAATGGGGTCTCCTGAATTGCAGACAGATTCTTTACCAGCTGAGCTACCAAGGAAGCCAAATATGCTATCTACAATGGCTAAATTTCAAATCTACACACACACACACACACACAGACAGTGAAGTGAGGGCATGATATCAAAGAAGACATTATACACACACACACACACACACACACACACCCCTTCAGACAAGTGAAAACAAAACACAGTGATTCAAAATCTGTGGGACGGAGCAAAAGCAGTTCTACAAGGGAAATTTATAGTGATACAAACAAACCTCAGGAAATGAGAAAAATCTCAAATAAACAACCCAACCTTATACCTAAGCAACTGGAAAAAGAAGGACAAAGAATACCCAAAGTTAGCCAAAGGAAAGAAATCAAAGACCAGAGAATTACAGACACAAATAAAATAGAGACTAAAAAAATAATAGAAGAGATCAATGAGATGAAGAGGCAGTTCTTTAAAAAGACAAACAAAATTGATAAGTTTAAGCCAGACAGATCAACAAAAAAGAAGAGAGGACCCAATTAAATTATATCAGATATGAAAAAGGAATACTTACAACCAACACCACAGAAATACAAAGGACAGTATGAATGATTATATGCCAATAAAATGAATAATCTAGAAAAAATGAATGAGTTCCCAGAAATGTACAATCTCTCGAGACTGACCAGAATGAAATAGAAAATAAAACAGGCTGATTACCAGAAATGAAATTGAATCAATAATCAAAAACTCTCAACTGACAAACATCTAGACCAGATGGCTTCACAGGTGAATTCTACCAAACATTTATAGAAGAGTTAGCATCTGTAATTCTCAAACTATTGCCAAAAATTACAGAGGAATGAATGCTTCCAAAATCATTCTACAAGACCAGAATAACTCTGATATCAAAACCAAACATAAATAAATAAATATATATATATATAATTTTTATATATATATATATAAATTACTGGCCATTATCACTGATGAACACACATGCAAAAATCCTCAACAAAACAATCGCAAACCAAATACAACAATACATTAGAAGAATCACACACCATGATCAAGAGGAATTTATTCCAGAGATGACTAAATATACACAAATCAATTAATGTGATACACCACATTAACAAAGTGAACAAAAAAAATCATATGATAATCTCAACAGATGCAGAAAAACCTTTTGACATAATTCAGCATCCATTCGTGATTAAAAACTCTCCACAAAGTGGGTATACAGGGGACGTACTGTATATGTATATTCATATGTATATATATGAATAAAACCATTTTTGACAAACCCACAGCTAATGTCATACTCAACAGTGAAAATTGAAAGGACTTTCTATAAGATCAGGAAGAAGGTAAGAATGCCCTCTCTCGCCACATTTTTCAGATGTTCCAGTCACAGCCAAGAAGAAGAAAAAATAAAAGGAATTCAAATCTGAATGAAAGAAGTAAAATGGTCACCGTTTGCAGATGATATGGTACTATACATTGAAAATCCCAAAGATGCCACTGAAAAAGTACTAGAGTTCATCAATTAATAAAGTTACAGGATACAAATTTAATATATATATAAACCTGCTGCATTTCTATACATTAACAATAAAATGTAAAAATGAGAATTTTTTTAAATTCCACTTGCCATCACACTAAAAAATACCTAGGGAATAAATTTAACCATGGAGATAAAATACCTGTACTCAGAAAACTATAAAACACTGTGAAAGAAATGGAAGATGATACAAACTGATGCAAAGATATACCATGTTGATGGATGGGAAGAATTAATATTGTTAAGATGACCACACTACCCAAGACAATCTACATATTCAATGCAATCCCTATCAAACTACCAGTGGTACACTTCACAGAAATAAACAAGTAATTTTAAGATTTTTATGGAAACACAAAAGACGCTGAAAAGCCAAAACAATATTGAAAAAAATAACAGTTGGAGGTATCATGCTTCCTGAGTTCAAACAAAGTCATCAAAACAGTATGGTACTGGCCACAAAATAGACATGCAGAACAATGAATAGAGAATAGAGAGCCCAGAATTAAACTCACACATTTATGGTTGGTCAATCTATGACAATGAGGCAAGAATACACAATGAGGAAAATACAGTCTCTTTAATAAGTGGTGCTGGAAAAACCAGATAACTACATATAAAAGAATAAAATTAGAACATTTTCTCACATCATATTCAAAAATAAACTCAGAATGGATTAAAGACCTAGACATACAACTGGAAACCATAAAACTTCCAAAAGAAAACAGAGAATACTCTTTGACATAAATCAAAGCAATATTTTTGGATCTGTGGCCTAAGGCAAATAGGACCTAATTTGAGATGAATCTTCATGCCATGTGTAGAAGAGATGAAATCCCATTATAACCCCATCCTACTCCAAGCACGGCCTATGAGCCTCATCTCTGCTGCTGACCTGGTCAGAGAAGCCACAATATTCACTGCATAAAGTCATAAATTGTGTTTTGAACCCCGAAGTAATTCAGCCCCATATAAGCTAACATTTCACACACCAAAAAAAATTAATACATAATTCAGCCACTATCCCTATTTTCCTCAAAGAGGTCAAATTTAAATTGAAGTGACCAAGGGAAAAAAAATTTCACAAAAAGAGAAGGTACACCTGCAACGCGGGAGACCTGGGTTCAATCCCGGGGTTGGGAAGATCCCCTAGAGAAGGGAAGGGCTACCCACTCCAGTATTCTGGCCTGGAGAATTCCACAGGGTCACACAGCGTCGGACGTGACTGAGCGACCTTCACGTCACGAAGTATCACAGAAGTCACAAGTCACAAATCCACTGGGAACTCCGAGAGAAGGACGCGGTTTGCTGATCTGGAATCAGATTTAGCATGCTTACAGGTAGCAGGAAACTAAGCCACAAGGTCTGATGATACAATATTTCTGCCTAAAAGAAAAAGTGGTCTTATTAAACAACTACTTTCTACCCTCCTGGAATATCAGGGTATATACGGTGCCCAGGTCAAGGCTCTTCCCTCCAAACAACTGTCCTCCACCGCTCGGAGTTTCTGGGCTCCAAGTCATGGCTTGAAATTCACCTCAACAGAATCCACGGACTGACTGACATATGTCACTCTCTAATCCTCCAACACAATGGCTGAATCTTCTCTGAGCCAGAACATTTTTATTTCAAAGTTAGCTGTTTCTTCATGTGTAATAGTCCATGTAGCCTATCTTCAAATGTAAAGTGACTGAGGGAGGGACATCCTGGTTGCTAAGGCAAATTCTAGCACGGCTATTTACCAACTGAACTGACACAGTTTTGCTCATGGACATGAAAATGATGCAATAAAATTGATACTGTGCAAAACATGTTTTATTGTGGTCAGATTCCTCAATAACAAAAATGAAGCCCCAAGTTACTGGTATCATGTAACACGGGCAAAACTGTGTGCATTCGTGCCACAATGCTATTACTATTAATTCTTTACCTTTATAAAAGAACAATGGATTAGTTTTAAAATTAAGCAAGATGACAGTATTCAAATAATACAAATTCAGAAATGGATAAATTATTAATCCTATTAGTTATAAAGTTTGTAATATTTAATCAAGCATAAGACATACCGAGATTCAGTGAAGAACACAGTATTAAGATTTCTGCCACTTTTGTCTTTGAAATGATGGCTGCCTTTTCTTTAAATTTTCAATGAATGTGTAATGTATAACAAATACATTTATGAATATAATTTTAAAAGAAAATTTGTGCCAAATGTGCATCTAAAGCAATGTTTTAATGAGGAAATGATTAAATAGCTAAATGGAAATGATTAAATAGCTAATATTTAAATAGCTTAAACATAGTAAGTAGTTCCCAAGAACTTCTGATAAAAATTAAAGTAGGGCTTCCCTTGTAGCTCAGCTGGTAAAGAATCTGCTTGAAATGCAGGAGACCTGGGTTCAATCTCTGGAGAAGGAAATGGCAACCCACTCCAGTATTCTTGCCTGGAGAATCCCATGGACAGAGGAGCCTTGGCGGGCTACCATCCGTGGGGTCACAAGAGTCAGACATGACTTAGCAACTAAACCACCACAACCACCACCAAAGCAGATGCAGATAATTGCAATCCTGTGTATCTATAAATATAAAAACCCATTTGATTATACATTTCAAATAGTCATGAGAGGCAATGTGCATTGTCAACAACTGCATGGCTAGACCAGTCAAATTCTTAAGTAGTCAAAAGGAAGCTACATGTTCAAAGCTGTGTAGTAAACTCTGTGGTATACCCACTCCACAACAAGAACATGCTTTTTTAAATTAAGTTGTTGTCCTATCCCTCACATAAATTAATAAAAACTTACTTTCTAAGTAGTATTTAGTATAACCTAATGCTCAACAAATATTTCCACTCACACAATATATATTAGCATATGGGTTTCAAGAGTATTGATTACTACAAAAACAACCTCATATTTAATTCAAGTAACTGATGAAAGGAATTTAGTCAGAAGCATAAAATAAGTTATTTGTAATTTAAATTAACATTTGAAATTATATTTTAAAACCTAATACAATCCTGAACTCATAAAAATGAATTATTTTGTTGAAGCAAAATTCTCCTTAATGTATACACTAATGTGCAGAGTACTTGGGCTTCCCAGGTTAGCACTAGAGTAAAGAAGCTGTCTGCCAATGCAGGAGTCATTAGAGACGTGGGTTCAATCTCTGGGTTGGGAAGAGCCCCTGGAGGAAGGCATGACAACCCACTTCAGTATTCAAGACTGGAAAAATATCATGGAGAGAGGAGCCTGGCAGGCTGCAATCCACAGCACTGCAGAGAGTCGGACACGACTGAAGTGACTGCGCACACATGCACACGTGTACACAGAGTACTGGAAATGCTGACAACGCCAGGCACACGGTGTATACACGGAGAAACTTTTTGGTAAAAATGACCTTCACCTAGATTGGGCTCACAATTAGCTAAAGGCTTTGGTCTGAGCAAGGGAGTAATAAGATCACAGTGCTGAGCTGTGTATATCTAAGTCAAGCCACGCTGGGCTTCCCTGCTGGCTCAGACGGTAAAGAATCCGCTTGCAATGTGGGAGACCTGGGTTCGACCCCTGGGTAGCGATGATCCCCTGGAGGAGGGCATGTCTACCCACTCCAGTATTCCTGCCTGGAAAATCCCACGAACAGAGGAGCCTGACAGGCTACAGTCCACGGGGTCGCAAAGAGTCAGACACACCTGAGCAAATAAGCACATATGCACACATGTGTGGCTAGCAGAGTGACCAGTTTCTGAAAAGCGTTCATTCTACTGTTCCTTCAGCTCTACCAAAGAACAGTAAGAGAGGTGAATGAACACACCTTCCAAGACTTGTGTAAGACATATATCAATAAAGGGGTGTGTTTGTGTTTGGTATTTTTTCAGATGTGAATAACCATTTTACTAATATAAGTTAAGCATCTCCACTGAACAACCAATTACTGTAGAGGCAGAAGGAAAGTTGAGAGAAAGTGAAACAATTTTGGGGAATGTGAATCCAACAGACATTGTAAAATATCTATTTTCTTCCCATCATAAAACTCTGGCAAATTGCTGACTCAAATCAGGCTGTAAAGATTATAGATCCTGTCTGAGAATTTTTAAATCTCTATATGATTTCTTCTCTGAAATTATATTCATCAACATAAATTAACCAGAAACTTGCTTTTTTTTTTTGGTTTCTGACATAGTAGAATTGTAATTAGACAATCAACATTTTAATGAAAACAGGGAAATGCAAAACTATTCCATAACTTGTATATGAAGGTATATGCTTAGTATGGAAATTAATTAGTATGGAAATTAATGTAACACATGTAAACAAGGTGTTTAATTTTACTTAAGTGTTTTATTTTGACAATAGTTCATGCTGACTTTTTATTTAAGACAGAAGGTCAATAATGCAGGTTTATCTTTATATATTATATATTTATATGTAAAATATACTTAAAAAATGTTCCCCCATACAAAATGACACCTATATCAAGTATATCTGACTTAAAAGAAATCACAAAAATAAAAATTATGCGAGGACAGTGGCATTCTGGGCATTTTTTCTTCATTCTTTTATAGCACAAGTATTTGCTTTTGAAATTAAAATACATTTATTTTGGCTTAGTTATACATATAGAACCACTTCATCATTTGGATATATTAAATAAAATTAGAAGAGTATGATTTATAAGTAAAATTATTATGGAGTCTTAAAATTAATATACATATAAAAGTCACATACCTGAGCCAACCTCTTTTTCCTCTTCTTCAATGTTGTTTTTGATACTATCATACTCCTCATCAATGGTCTGGTTACCACGCATCTGAGATAAAATTCTACGGGCCTTTTGAGTCTGCCCTTTCTGAATAAGCCATCGAGGGCTTTCAGGTAAAAAGAGAAAGCCAAAAAACTGTATAACTGCTGGAATTGCTGCAAGTCCCAGCATGTACCTGCAATAAGAAATCAATATATTGCTGTAAAATGTGGTCTTATAAATGCTGAATATGAATAAAAGTTTGCATTTACCACATTAGGAATAACATATAATGGTAAAATTAGATTTTCTTTTCATCATATATATATACGTGTGTGTG
This sequence comes from Muntiacus reevesi, assembly GCF_963930625.1. Lineage (NCBI taxonomy): Eukaryota > Metazoa > Chordata > Mammalia > Artiodactyla > Cervidae > Muntiacus > Muntiacus reevesi. Next base: position 156,347,891 of record NC_089252.1, on the reverse strand, counting down.
TCATCAAAAATAACGACATTTTTCTACTTTAGCAGGAAATTGAAAAATAAGAAATCTGATTCTTCTTTATCTCTCCCACAAATTACAATGACAAGGAATGGACAAAAGTCACATTCATCACAGATATACATTCTGAACCAAACACAACATGCAAAACACCATAATCACCATTCCTATCTAACACTACTATAATTTTGCAATTTACAATATAAACATGGAGTTAAGACGAAGTGCTCTAATATCTGGTTTAGAAGATATACTGTTCATTAAAATATATGCTCAGATTTCTTTACAGTTATTTCTTCTCTGTAAATAACCAGTTATGATTTCATTTTGCCATCAAGCAACATATGTTTTCAGGCCAAAAGCACTTTACTTTGTTTTTTAAAAAAGACAAGGAGAAAGGGAAGGACAGAGAGGAAAGCATATAGCAGCCGACAGCAGAAAAAATTTAGTTAGACTCAAATAATGATTATTAAAATGTTTAGGAAATGAAAAAGCTGCTTATGTTGTTTCATTTGTCCTCTTCTTCAGACGTCTGTTCTTATTTTAATTGTAGGATAATTACAATATTGTGATGGTTTTTGCCATACATCAACATAAATGTCTATTCTTAATGACTGGCAAAATTCTAAATAGCAAATAAGCACACCACTTTAAATCCACCAGAGAAATAACAAAAATACCAATATGAATATATCAATATCAAAGATCTCTTCAAATTAGTCTGACTACTGGACTAATCTCCTAACATCTCCAGGCCTCAATTCTTTTAAACTGAGTTATATTACATAAACTTCAAGGCCTCTTTAAACTGACGGGTTCTATGAATCTAGGAAGAATCAGACACAACTGAGCAACTTAAACAAACAAACAAAAAAATCAATCTAGGACACTTGGATGTTTCCTACTGATCCAAGTTCCCAGAATATTTTCCATGGTAGATATATGGTAGTAGAGCTTAGAAGGCCAGTCCTGATTACATAATAATCCATAAATTAATGAGAATCCACCTGATTCAATATACTTTTCAAAGCTATTCTAGAATTTCAGTTCAGTTCAGTCACTCAGGCGTGTCTGAATCTCTACGACCCCATGGACTGCAGCACGCCAGGCTTCCCTGTCCATCACCAACTCCTGGAGCCTACTCAAACTCATGTCCATCGAGTTGGTGATGCCATCCAACCATCTCAGCCTCGGTCATCCCCTTCTCCTCCTGCCTTGAATCTTTCCCAGCATCAGAGTCTTTTCCAATGAATCAGTTCTTCACATCAGGTGTTAAGCTATGCCAAACCAAAAGTACAGCAAACCTGAAGATTCCATACACATATTTTGTGAACAATTCTATTATTTTCCAGGCAATTTCATTTTAATTCCAAAGAGAGTAGAAAAGCAAAATACAACTGCTACGTAAGTGTTCAGAGTATCTCTTATGACAAACTGTAGCAACAAATACACTCAGAAAAATTAACTAAGATATAGAAAGTAAACAAAGTATTTATGAATGACTGAGTAAATAAATCACTTGACCCACAATATTAAAAGATCTTATTAGACATGTTTCATACTTTAATCCATCAATTTTGATGACTGCACCAATACTGAATCATTCCTTCCTCAGCTCACCTACAAAACATTTTTAACCTCAATTATGTCATTACACCTTCAGTTCAGTTCAGTTAAGTCACTCAGTCATGTCCGACTCTTTGCGACTCCATGAATTGCAGCATTCCAGGCCTCCCTGTCCATCACCAACTCCCGGAGTTCACTCAAACTCATGCCCATCAAGTCGGTGATGTCATCCAGCCATCTCATCCTCTGTCGCCCCCTTCTCCTCCTGCCCCCAATCCCTCCCAGCATCAGGGTCTTTTCCAATGAGTCAACTCTTCGCATGAGGTGGCCAAAGTATTGGAGTTTCAGCTTCAGCATCAGTCCTTCCAATGAACACCCAGGACTGATCTTCTTCAGGATGGACTGGTTGGATCTCCTTGCAGTTCAAGGGACTCTCAAGAGTCTTCTCCAACATCACAATTCAAAAGCATCAATTCTTCGGTGCTCAGCTTTCCTCACAGTCGAACTCTCACATCCATACATGACCACTGGAAAAACCACAGCCTTGACCAGACGAACCTTTGTTGGCAGAGTAATGTCTCGGCTTTTTAATATGCTGTCTAGGTTGGTCATAACTTTCCTTCCAAGGAGGAAGCGTCTTTTAATTACATGGCTGCAATCACCATCTGCAGTAATTTTGGAGCCCAAAAAAATAAAGTCTGATGCTGTTTCCACTGTCTCCCCATCTATTTCCCATGAGGTGATGGGACCAGATGCCATGATCTTAGTTTTCTGAACGTTGAGCTTTAAGCCAACTTTTTCACTCTTCTCTTTCACTTTCATCAAGAGGCTTTTTAGTTCCTCTTCACTTTCTGCCATAAGGGTGGTGTCATCTGCATATCTGAGGTTATTGATATTTCTCCTGGCAATCTTGATTCCAGCTTGTATGCCAGTCCAGCATTTCTCACGATGTACTCTGCATATAAGTTAAATAAGCAGGGTGACAATATACAGCCTTGACGTACTCCTTTTCCTATTTGGAACCAGTCTGTTGTTCCATGTCCAGTTCTAACCGTTGCTTCCTGACCTGCATACAGGTTTCTCAAGAGGCAGGTCAGGTGGTCTGGTATGCCCATCTCTTTCAGAATTTTCTACAGTTTATTGTGATCCACACAATCGAAGGCTTTGGCGTAGTCAATAAAGCAGAAATAGATGTTTTTCTGGAAATCTCTTGCTTTTTTGATGATCCAGCGGATGTTGGCAATTTGATCTCTGGTTCCTCTGCCTTTTCTAAAACCAGCTTGAACATCTGGAAGTTCACAGTTCACGTATTGCTGAAGCCTGGCTTGGAGAATTTTGAGCATTACTTTACTAGCGTGTGAGATGAGTGCAATTGTGTGGTAGTTTGAGCATTCTTTGCGATTGCCTTTCTTAGGGATTGGAATGAAAACTGACCTTTTCCAGTCCTATGACCACTGCTGAGTTTTCCAAATTTGCTGGCATATTATACCTTACATTATAATAAATTATTTACCTATTTCACTTGATTGCATATTTAACCATGTATTCAGCAAAGGACCTTATAAAGTATCTTGCACAGTGGGTATTTTGTAAATGTTTTGTGAAATGATACAAAACAGCTATATATTATAAACTGTCTATAAAAACTAAACAGAAAATAACTGTTTCACATTTCTATAATAACATTTTATGCAAAACCCTACTGGGCCACTTAGGTCTGCAAAGTTACTTACAGAGTAATTCTTTCCAAGAAACTAAATTTTTGTACTTCAAGATATAACCAAACCTTTTCTTCTGAAGAAGACTCATTTGATGAGAACTAAAAAGATTAGCTCACACAAAAGCGTATTTCTGGCCTCTTTCCTTTACAATGTTAATTTGTATAACCAAATCTGTTACTTAGATGTATGATTTAATGCTATAAGTGAATGAAATTTCTATTAAGTTGTGTTCTCTCTTTAAAAATTTAAGAGAAAAGATTATCCTACACTGCCAATTACTTAAAAGAAAAGCAATAAAAAGATGACTTGAAGAGCTTACTCACTGAAGACCCTGATGCTGGGAAAGATTGATGGCAAGACGAGAAGAGGGCAACAAAGGATGAGATAATTGGATGGCATCACTGACTCAATGCACACGAGTTTGAACAAACTCAAGGAGAGAGTGAAGGACAGGGAAGCCTGGAGTGCTGCAGCTAATGGGGTCACAAAGAATCAGACACAAGTTAGCAACTGAACAAGAACAAATAAAAAGGTAGAAAGCAAATATGTTGAATTAGGAAATAAATAAGAAAAATACTAATGGTGAAACCCTTTATGTTCATTTCTTTATATCTTTCTCGATCTTTTATTCTGTTCTCCAAACCCCCTTTAGTGATGAATTAAGATTAAAGGGATACACTAAATACTTCAAAGAAGCACTGAAATGAATATAGAAACTGAATCATTTTTAGACCCAAAGATGCTCACGTAATACTTTGCACGTTTGTAGGCTTCCCTGGTACACTTCATTATGCTCATAATGTTCACTTCATTATGTTCACTAAGAACATAAGCTTTTTTAAAAATTAAAAGAAAAAAGAAGAGGAGAAAAGGGAAAAGAAAAACACAAACATATATATTAGCTTGTTTTCTAAGCCAGCTGTAGGAGACAGAATACTTCAGCCCTCCAGTCTTCTGAAATTTCTAAATGCAAAGAGTCTAGATCTGACATTTACAATTCAATGACTTAATACCAGGATAAGAAAAAGAAACTCACATTCTACTGCCAAATTTTAAGGAAATTAAAGCCTATTTTCAGAGACTGGTCAAGATAAACATGTTTTATACATTTACATCCTAAGATTTCTCTTTTAAAAAGAAGCTTATTTTCAGTTCAGCTCGGTCGCTCACTCGTGTCTGACTCTTTGTGACCCCATGGAATGCAGCACAGCAGTCTCCCCTGTCCATCACCAACACCCAGAGCTTGCTCAAACTCATGTCCATTGAGTTGGTGATGACATACAACCCATCTCATCCTCTGGCGTCCCCTTCTCCTCCTGACTTGAATCCTTCCCAACATCAGGGTCTTTCCCAGCATCAGGGTCTTTCCCAAAGAGTCAATTCTTCACATCAGGTGCCCAAATATTAGAGCTTCAGCTTCAGCATCAGTCCTTCCAATGAATATTCAGGACTGATTTCCTTTAGCACTGAATGGTTTTATCTCCTTGCAGTCCAAGGGACTCTCAAGAGTCTTCTCCAACACCACATTTCAAAAGCATTAATTCTTCAGCACTCAGCTTTCTTTATGGTCCAACTCTCACATCCATACATGACTACTAGAAAAACCATTACTTTGGACCCTTGTCAGCAAAGTAATGTCTCTGCTTTTTAATATGCTGTCTAGGTTGGTCATAGTTTTTCTTCCAAGGAGCAAGCGCCTTTTAATTTCATGACTGCAGTCACCATCTGCAGTGATTTTGGAGCCCAAGAAAGTAAAATCGGTCACTGTTTCCATTGTTTCCCCATCTATTTGCATCTATTTCCCCGTCTTTGCATCCGTGATGGCACCAGATGCCATGATCTTCACTTTCTGAATGTTTTAGGCCATTTCTGAGTTTTAAGCCAGCTTTTTCACTCTCCTCTTTCACTTTCATCAAGAGGCTCTTTAGTCCTTCTTCACTCTCTGCCATAAGGGTGGTGTCATCTGCATATCTGAGGTTATTGATATTTCTCCCAGCAATGTGATTCCAGCTCGTGCTTCGTCCAGCCCAGCATTTCGCACAGTGTACTCTGTATGTAAGTTAAATAAACAGGGTGACAATATACAGCCTTGACATACTCCTTTCCCAATTTGGAACCAGTCTATTGTTCCATGCCCAGTTCTAACTGTTGCTCCTTGACCTGCATACAATCTAGGCTAGTTAAAGCACTGCTACAGACTCACCAAGAGTCCTCTAAATCCAAGGAAACCAAATGAATGACAAGAGTACACTAATAAACCAGGCAGGCAATTCCCAAACAAACAAGTAGCCCCCTGACATGGGATATCTCCTTATTATAAGTCCAATCAAGAGTTCTAAACCCTGGCTACACATTAGAATCAACCAAGAGGCTTTTAAAACATACAGGCATCCAGGTCCCAACCACCCCAGAGATTCTGACTAACTGGTCTGGGCTTTAAGACCAGGGAATTCTATTTTCTTAAAAGTTCCCAAGGTGGTACTAATGTGTCTTCCTGGCTGAAAACCACTGATCTAAGTATTTTAAAAGCCCGGGGTTAAAGTGAGCAATAAGTTCTCAAAGTCCACATTTTAACCAAATGCCATTTACCTTCTAGAGGCCAGACAGCATATCAAGCTGAAAGAATGGGAAAGGAGCTTGACTCAAGAAAAAGTGTCAAGCCTTCATGAATTCTAAAATCTTTAGCACTTTCTTTAATATCAAGATCACTCATAGAAAGATACCTTTTAAAACTTGCTAAGCTGAAGTTAACAAATGAGCTATTCTCTGGAACAACTAGCAGTACCTGGACCTACATACCAGACAGCTAAGACAGGAACCTCAAACACTAAGCAATACTTTCAAATTGTGTGTTTGGGCCAGCTATCAACAAAGGAGACAAGCCTGGTTTCATCTCGGATTAAGCCTTCCCAGTCTCAGGAACTGAAACTCTGTAAACCAAACATCCTTCCTTCCTAGGTGTCAACCTTCGACACTACGGCTGAGCAGACCTGCTAAGCTGCTGCTATTGGGTGGCCTGATCCTCACACAAAACCAAACAAGTCCTTCAGTGAACTGAACATTTACAATCAATCTTGTCTTAAAGGAATCACTTTGCTCTCACCTATGAAATGAAAGACAAGTGTCCTCAAACAGATGGACATTTGAGACACAGTATTTTGTAGTTCATAACTGCCCCTCTCTGAACTGATGACAAAATGGTTATCTGATAACACAGTCAACAGATAAACATATTGTTTATCTCAGTATTTCCACAGTGATGTCAATTATGTTCCAAATTCATGAACATCTACTTGAAGGTATAAATTTAGCTTGGACATATGATCATTTCACAGTAACAGCAAAAGTAATAGCTAACGCATAGCACTAGTACTAGTTACTGTGTGCCAAGCACTGCTCAAAGGAATTAAAATATCCTAACTTATTTATCTCTACACAACACTAGGACATAGGTACCATTATTATCACCATTTTAAAGACAAGGAAATGAGGCACAAAGAAGATAAAGAACTAGCATGAAGTAGAATTAGGATTAAAAACCCAGGCTTCCTATAATAAATGTTTCTTTTAAGTTAAGCTACAATAAATATTTAACAGTTACTTCATAAAATTCATAAAAGGGGGCATACATTTACATTAGTCTCATATTTAAATACTTTGAAGGATCGCTTCAGAAGTTTGCTGTTTACACATCTCTCAGTGTTGTTAACACATCTCAGTAAAACCCGGCAGCAACAGAAGGAGAAAGAGCCTCTGGGTGATGTCCTCCCAGTCTTGCCGAACACAGCACTGACCTAGGCACCCACTGGGCTAGGGATCTGCAAACTGGACTTAACAACGCTGACCTGCTAGTGGCAAACCCAATATCTTTTTATCCTCTCAACACCAGAGTGTTTCTATGAGAACAGCTGACCATTAGTTAAAAGAAAATATAATTTGTAAGGGTACACTTCTACTGTACCCTATGCCAAACTGAATTTTGATGTCATTTTTCTTTACTCTATACAGGTAAACTTTTCAAACAGGAAAAATCTAGACAATAAGACAAGAGATAATTGAGAAGAAGATTGGAGCAACAAAATGTTGACTTGAGAGTTGATCCTTTTAAAATGTTTTATATGACAAGCTGGGCTGGGTTGTGCTAAGCTGCTTCAGTTGTGTCTGACTCTTTGTGACCCCATGGACTGTAGCCTGTCAAGCTCCTATGTTCATGGAATTTTCCAGGCAAGAATACTGGAGTGGATTGCCATTTCCTCATCCAGGGGATCTTCCCGACCCAGGAATCAAACCCATGTCTCTTACATTGCCTGCATGGGCAGGGAAGTTCTTTACCACTAGCGCCACCCGGGAAGTCTCTTTATGTGACATATGTGATATTAATAGATCTAAAGTTGCTTTTCTCTACATTTTGTTTTCCAATGTCTGCCTCCCAGAGGCTTCCCCGAAAGGAACTGTGCTGGAGAGAGTAACTGTTATCCGGCATCATATTCTTTTTTACTTCTTTTCTCCCCTCTATTCTTTTTCTCCCTCAAATTCTCAAATGACAGGAAAAAAGGTTACCAGGGCCTTGTAATGTAAGAGCCATACATACGATTTATGGTTTTAATTATAAGTCAAGCTATAACAGAAAGACTATCACAGCTAGGGGAATTGTATTACAAAGTGTTATATTTAAAACAAACTATACAAAATTATTTTCATGGCCCTTGAGGTGCTGGATTCTACTAACAGAAGACATTTTCATGTGGAAAAGCCCAGCAAAGATTTTTTTGGACACTGCAGTCATTTAGCCAATTATCCTCCTCAAGAGCCATGAGAGCATTAAGGTGCAGCTCAATAATCACTTCCTTACCTGTCTCTAGACCTCAGGTTGTTAAAAATCTCCATTTTTAAGCCAAATCATCACATTACACTTTTCGAGTCACAGAGAATCTTGATATTTTTCAAAACACAACCTCTGAAACTGTCTTGGGTACAGGGAGGGTTTTTAGCAATATCCTCTAATAATATAAATACCGTCTTATAATAAACTGGGAAAAAATGTACTTGTTATTCTAACAGTTTTACCTCCATACTTTATCTTCTAGTTTGCATTTATATCTATTTTCTATTAATTTAAAAATAAGAATGTTATGCTAGCCCATTTCTATGTTAACCCATTTCTAAGAACACAAATATATTAGAGGAATACTGTATCATAAATACTAAGATGCTGTGCTTTATTCTTTAAAACTCTACAATTTCAAACTGGCATCCTTTCACATGTAATTTTGAAATAAACTTTAAACTTTTTTTTTCCTGAGACGTTTCACTGAATATCAGAACAAGTCAGCAGTTAGAATCAGTAAATTCTTTGAAAATGTTACTTTATGATGATTCATGTTACTTTATGCTTACTTAGTGGAGAAGGCAATGGCACCCCACTCCAGTCCTCTTGCCTGGAAAATCCCATGGACAGAGAAGCCTGGTAGGCTGCGATCCATGGGGTCGCTAAGAGTCTGACACGACTAAGCGACTTCATTTTCACGTTTCACTTTCATGCATTGGAGAAGGAAATGGCAACCCACTCCAGTGTTCTTGCCTGGAGAATCCCAGGACGGGTGAGCCTGGTGGGCTGCCGTCTATGGGGTCGCACAGAGTTGGACACGACTGAAGCGACTTAGCGGCAGCAGCAGCAGCAGCATGCTCACTTAGAATGCTAAGGCTGAACTTCAAACGTCTGAATGTAAGTTAAGTGCCAAACTCTAAGAAGTTGAGCATCATGAACAAACTTAATCAGAGTGCAGTATTGTGTAAATCCAAAAACATCTCCCCAAGCTGCAACTTTCCAATATATTGACCGTTATACTCTATTTAGACTGGTAAGAATTTCCCCTTAAAAAGGCATAAGCCAATTCCTTCAAACCACATCCAAGTACACAGTCCTTCAGCCCTATATCTAGAGCTACTCAACTTTGATGTTCAAGAGTCCTACGAATTTTGAGTTTTTTCATATATTTCTCATATACTTTAAGTAATAATACATGAGCAATATATTTACTCCAAAATCTCTGTTCTTGGATTTACAAAAGAAACAGCCACCTTTAAATATTAATAATAAAATATTTACTCAATAGTTATCAAACATAAGTTATGATTTATATGTGTTCCTACTTAATGCAAAAGTTTTAAATGCAAGAACACAGTACTGAATTTTACTATCTGCTACAGTTATAACAATTTACTTCATAATATATTTTTTAAGTTTTTTTCATCACTCAGAAAAAATTAAATTAAGAATTATACTGCCTTAAAAAGGCTACAAATGAATTTATCTACAAAACCAAAATAGAGTTACAGACATAGGTAATAAATTTATGGCTTCCAGCAGGTAAGGGGGGGAGAGGAATAAATTGGGAGACTGATATTGACACATATATACTACCATATATAAAATAGATAACTAACAAGGACCTAGGACAGGGATCGCTATTCAATATTCTATAATGGTCTATATGGGAAAAGAATTTAAGAAGAATAGATATATGCACTTGTATAAAAGATTCACTTTCAAGTTTAACTAACACAACATTGTAAATCAATTGTATCTCAATAACAAATTTTTAAAAAGAAAAAAAGTATTGCCTAATTAAGACCTCAGGCTAATAAGTTAATTTTCTTCTGCCATTAAGGACTATATTCTGTATTCATCAATGATGATTCATATTGTCAATAACTAATACACTTGAAGATCTGAAGGAAGACAGAACAAAGAGACACACAGCTGGGGGTAAATAATTTAAAAAAAAATTAATGTGTCAAGTTGTATTCTCTCTAGTAAAAAAAAATGATACAGCAGCAGCAAATGAGCAATTTTTGTGTTACCTAGTAAATGAGTCTATGTAAAAAAATCATAGCCATAGGTATAAACATAGACATAAGCCAAAGAAAATATTAACTCTATCTACAAATTTAGGGAAAAAAACCTCTGCAAGAAATCTGAGGTCAATACACAAGGCAAGTGGCTTCAATTCAGTTCAGCTGCTCAGTCGTGTCCAACTCTTTGAGACCCCATGGACTGCACCACACCAGGCCTCCCTGTCCATCATCAACTCCTGGAGTTCACTCAAACTCATGTCCATTGAGTCAGTGATGTCACCCAACCATCTCATCGTCTGTCTTCCCCTTCTCCTCCTGCCTTCTATCTTTCCCAGCATCTGGGTCTTTCCCAATGAGTCAGTTCTTCTCATCAGGTGGCCAAAGTACTAGAGCTTCAGCATCAGTCCTTTCAATGAATGTTCAGGACTGGTTTCCTTTAGGATTGACTGGTTTGATCTTTGCTGTCTGAGGGACTCTCAAGAGCCTTCTTCAACACCACAGTTGAAAAGCATCAATTCTTTGGCACTCAGCTTTCCTTATGGTCCAACTCTCACATCCATACATGACTACTGGAAAAACCACAGCTTTACCTAGATGGACCTTTGTCATCAAAGTAATATTTCTGCTTTTTAATATGCTGTCTAGGTTGGTCATAGCTTTTCTTCCAAGGAAGAAAATTTCACGGCTGCAGTCACCATCTGCAGTGATTTTGGAGATCAAGAAAATAAAGTCTTTTATTTTCTGTCACTGTTTCCATTGTTTCCCCATCTATTTCCCATGAAGTGATGGGACCAGATGCCATGACCTTTGTTTTCTGAATATTGAGTTTTAAGCCAGCTTAGTCACTTTACTCTTTCACTTTCATCAAGAGGCTCTTCAGCTCCTCTTCACTTTCTGCCATATGGGTGGTATCATCTGCATATCTGAGGTTACTGACATTTCTCCTGGCAATCTTGATTCCAGCTTGTCCTTCACCCAGCCTGGCATTTTTCAAGGCACATGGCTTGGCTGAGGTTATTTAGTGTTGTAGTCACAGTAGGATCAGCAAAATACACTAGCCTTGACAGAATAAGATTAGATGCTATTTAAATAAATGAATGTGGTATTCGGCAGAGATATTAGATAGTTTTAAACAACATGGCAAAATGTATCAAGACTTGTACAAAATTCACAGTAAGAGTGCAGAAAATAATGCGCGCACAGCCATACCTATATATATATATATATACCCCCTTTTTTTAAACTCTGAATATCTTCCATATGCAAAGCTCTACGTTTGAGATTATGGAGATACACAAATGATCAAGAGACATTTCCTTGCTTCAAGGAACGTATACCTAGTAATTGTGGAATGAAATAGTATTACATAATTGCTATGATTGAGATTTAGTCACTGTGTAAAAATAAGGGGAAAATTATTTCAACAGAGGATATTAGAAAAAGTGTCATGGTAAAAACAACATTTAAAGTACTACTGACCAGTGCAGAAAAGGAATATAATGCAAGGAGCCAATATAAGATTCAAATTAGAGACTTTCCCGGTGGCTCAGTGGATCAGAATCTGTCTGCCAAAGCAAGGAACATGGGTTCGATCCCTGGTCCAGGAAGATTCCAAGCATCACAGAGCAATTAAGCCCATGATCCACAACCACTGAGCCTGTGCTCTAAAGCCTACAAGCTACAACTACCAAGCCCACGTGCAGCAACTACTGAAGCCACCGCACCTAGAGCCTATGCTCTGTACCGAGAGGCCACTATAAGGGGAAGCCGACAAAGAATCCATAGCTCGCCACAACTAAGGAAAGCTGGCAAAACAACAAAGACCCAGCGCAGCCAAAATAAATAAATAAATATAAATAGGTAAAATTAACATATTCAAATTAACTCTTTTGTAAAATTTGCATACAATAGAATGAGACGATCCAAGGGTTACCATTCTATGAGTTTATATATCTATATGCATACATGTCTCCTTGTAACTACCATCTTAGTGAAGAAATATAACATTTCCATCATCCAAGAAGGTTCCCTCAAACCCTACCCCCTCTTCCAGTCAATCCCCATTGCCTTAGATCATCACTGGTCGAATTTCTGTCCCCATAGTTAATTTTGGGACTTCCCTGGTGGTTCAATCAGTAAAGAATCTGCCTGCAGTGTGGGAGACCTGGGTTCGATCCCTAGGTTGGGAAGATCCCCTGGAGGAGAGTATGGCAACAGCTAATTTTGAATGTTAGTGAATTTTATATGGAATCATAGAGACCATACTCATTTGTGTCTAGCTTCCTTCCATCATGTTTTTTGAGATACATTCATCCTTTCTAATCCACTGATTTATCAATGCTTACCAGTCTCTCACTGGTTATTTTCACTTTACACTAAGTCTTGAAATCAGACAGTGAATTCTCCAACTTGTTCTTCAAGATGGTTTTTGGCAATTTTAGGTCCTTTACTTTTCTGTAAAAATTTTAAAATCAATTATCCATTTCAATGAATTCAAATGAATGTAAGTGGTGATGGCAGGCATCTAAATCTTGAATTACATCATAAGGGAAAGCATTTAAGCTTTCCCCATTGAATATTAAGTTTGCTGCACATTTCTTCATAGATGTCCTTCACTGAATACAAGAAGTCTCTTCCTTTCTAGTTTGCAGAAAAGGTTCTATCATAAACAAATGTTATTCTGTCAAATGTTTTACTGCATATACTGAGATTGATCACTTAGGTTTTCCTTCTTTAAACAATTCAATATGGTAACTTCTACAAATTACTTTTCATATGGTAAGCAAACTTGACTTTCCTGGGAAAACTGTCTCGGTCAGTTTATATAAAGCATTTATTATTCTTTTATGTATCATTGGGTTTGATTTTACTAATATTTTAAGTATACTTTCAATCCGTGTCTAGAATTTACTCTCCTTGTAGTAACTTAAGCCAGTCCCAGAAGTAGCAAGCTATGAATTCGAACCAGTTTTTCCAAATGAATGGGAATCTTCATTACTACCAAAAGTGCAGCCCATCCAGAAGAAGTTCAATGTTTCAGCAGCAGGCAGCCCTTATATATAATCTCTTAACATAAAATTTATTGGCACCTATTATGATATACTTTAATATTTAACATGTATGTATAACTACTGAGTATCCAATGTGTGTCACTGTTAAATGTACCAGAAATAAAAAATAAAAAACTGGACAACTGAGGCATGACTAATTTCATAAAAAAAGTCCACAATATTAGTCATGCTGGCCTCAAAACCCAGCTGGGGAGTATTCCTTATACCTCTATCTTTTAAAAACTTTTGTTTAAGATTGGAATATTTCTTTCTTATATGTTTTATAGAATTCACCAGTGAAACCATATGGGCCTGGAGTTAGCTTTTCAGGTAGGTTACTACTAATGATTCAACTTAATATACATAGTAATACTCAGATTTTCCATTTTACCTTGCGTTGGGTTTTTAGTCGAGTTGTGATTTTCAAGCAATATGCCCATGCCATCCTTACTGGCACAAAATTGTTCAAAGTGTTCCCTCAACTATCTTTATATCAACAGAAATGATGTGCTTTTACTCCTGAAAATGGTAACTTGTACATTATCTTTTTAAATCTGTCATAACCAGTTTACCAATTTTATTAATAATTCCAAAGAACCAAACTTGTTTATTTTTTCTATTGTTCACCTGCTCTGTACCTTGGCTTCTACTATTTATTATTTAATCCTTTCTGTTTTACTCAGTTTTAATGTGCTCATATTTTTCTAGCTTAACATGAAACTTAGATCATTTGACTTCTCCACTTCTCTAATAAAATCACTCTAGCTATATATATTATGCTGTAAGCACAGTTGAAGCTGTATTCAACAAATTTTGATATTTTATTTCTTTCGAACTCAAAATTATTTTCTCATTTTCCTTCTGATGTCTCCTGAGTTATTTAGAACATGTTGCTTTAATTTCCAAATATTTGAAGCTTTTCTGATTATTTTATTGATGTCTAATTTAATTCTGCTACAGTTAGAGAACACACTCTCTTAAGAGTCACTTTTAAAATTTGTTAACTTTTATTTTATGATTCAACACATGGTCAGTTTCAGAGAATGTCTGATATAAATTTGAAAAAGAATGTGTACATTGCAGCTGTCCGGTATGGCCATCTACAAATGTCAACTACGGCTAGGCAGTTAAGAGTGTTTTCTAGTTTTTTTATAAACTTAATTTTTGTATGGTTGTCCTATCAGTTGCTAAAAGAGTTAAAAATTCTCCAAATATGAGCCTGAATTTGTCTACTTCTTCCTTTAGTTCTATAATTTTTAAATTGTGTTTGTTGTTATTGTCATCACTCAGTCATGTCCAACTCTTTTGTGACCCCATGGGCCATAGTCTGCTAGACTCCTTTTGTCCATGGGATTTCCCAGGCAAGAACACTGGAGTGGGTTGCCATTTCCTTCTCCAGGGGATCTTCCAGATCCAGGGATCAAAGCCGTGTCTTCTGCATTGGCAGGCAGGTTCTTTACCACTGAGTCACTAGGGAAGTCCTTAAACTGTGATAAAATATACAAAATAAAATTTCCCATTTTAATCATATTTAAGTGTACAGATCCATAGCATTGAGTACACTCACAATGTTGTATGATCATCTGCTAATTTTCGTTTATGGATTTTGAAGTAAATTATATGTTCTTTATAATTTTTAATTCTGACGAACTGACTCTTTTAGCATTATGAAATCTAAATCATCTCTGGTAATACCACACTCAAAGTCTACTTTGTGTGCTTATTAACATAGTCACATGAGCCTTCTTATACTTGCTGTTTGCACAGTCTGTCTTTTGTCCTCCTTTCACTTTTAACCTCTCTATGTCATTTTATTTAAAGTGTATGTCTTTTGGACAACATAAACCTGTGTCATGCTTTTTATACAAAATGATAATTTTTTTACATTTAATGTTACTGTTGCTGTAATTGGATTTTAAGTCTACCATTTTGCTATCTGTTTTCTATTTGTCCCATCAGCTATGTATTCTTTTCTTGCCTTTGTTCAGATTATACAAATATTTTAAATAATTTTATTTTAATGCTTATAATGACTCCTTAGCTGTAACTTTTTGTAATCTATTCCAGTGGCTGTTTTGAAACATGCATTTTATCATTCTACGTAGAGATAATATTGTAACTCTTCACAAACGTGCATAATTCCATTTACTGGGCCCAATTATTTTGCTATCATCACCATATACTTTATAATTTGCATACATTACAAATTGTACAATACATATGAACAATCATATCTTTCAAAGAATTTGAGAGATGAAAACAACAAAGTTTTTGGCCTCTTATGATAGCCACTATTCTATCTCCCTCCCATAGGGGAGTTTCATCTAACGTCATTTCCCTTCTCTGAAAAATTTCCTTATAATGCAGGAGGTCTAGCCTTCCTAATTTTAGATTATCTGAAAATATTTATAAGCATAATCTTGGGGTTTGTCTACCTTGACCAATTTTTTTTCAATTATGGGTCACACTTTCTGTTTATCTGCATGTCTAACAATTTTTAATGTGTTCTGAAAATGTGGATAAACTCTGAAGACTCTAGATTTTGTTCTCTTCTGAAGAATACTGACAGTTTTTATCAGGTACCGTCTATCTGTAGAAGCTTGGTTTTACACTTGGTTAGTGTAAATCTGATTTCAGTTTTGGCTTGTTCTTAGGAGAAATTCCTTAAGTATACAACAAGGCTTTATGCCTAAGGTACGGTGCTTCTAGGATTTCAATGGAAAACTCAAGGTGTTGGCCCCTCTATCCTGGTAGGTTTCAAATTCGAAATATGTCCTTCCTCCTATGGGCAGGAAATAAAATCTCTCTCATCTTTGACCACCTTTTAACTATTGTTTTCTGCAGGCTCCATGGAATCTCCCTTGTAATATTCATAGTTCAGGGATCTATAAAATATTTGTAGCAAACTAATACTCATATTTGGAGGCTTCCTCCTACATGGGTCATTTTCTTCCTGGATTTCCCCCTCAAAGTTCACCTGCTCTGGCCACCCCAAACTCTAGCCACTGATAGGACAATAAAACTGCTGCATTCTAGTTAAGTTCTCACTACCCAGTATCATGAATTGAGGGTTGGTAGCTCAAACGGTAAAGAATCTACCTGCAATGAGGAAGACCCAGGTTGCATCCCTGGGTTGGGA
Source organism: Muntiacus reevesi (assembly GCF_963930625.1). NCBI lineage: Eukaryota > Metazoa > Chordata > Mammalia > Artiodactyla > Cervidae > Muntiacus > Muntiacus reevesi. Next base: position 156,331,551 of record NC_089252.1, on the reverse strand, counting down.
AGATCCCATGGAGAAAGAAATGGCAACCAACTCCAGTCTTCTTGCCTGGAGAATCCCATGGACAGAGGAGCCTGGTAGGCTACAGTCTATGGGCTTGCAAACAGTTAGACAGGACTGAGCAACTCAATCCTGTTGCTCAGAGGAAAAGTCACAGGTGTATGCCTCACCATGAACTGTTCCCTACAAGGACCAAATGCCCCTTCAGTTCCTTGGTGCTAGAGCTCTACAGTGTTTTAAATAGCTTTTTTTTTTTTTTTTTTAATTCTGTCTCTGACTTATAATGGTTATCTTCAGTGGAGGTTAGTGTTATGCAAATTAGTATCATTAGCAAACTATATTAACTTTTTACCTGGAAATTTCAGATAGTTGAATGTGAGGTGATTTTTACTGCTAGCTTTATGCAAGATAGGGACTCAGTCTAAGATTTTGGGGAGAGAAAACAGCAAACAAAACTTAAGAACATTTAAGAGTTAGTATGTTCATAGCTATTAATTCATTTGATTCTCACAATAACACTGAACAATTGCTGAAGCATTCGTTACATAAGGGTGTCAGTGCTTAGATAAAGCAATCCATGTACTGTTAAATCAAGTCTCAAGTCTATACTATGTTACCTTTATGATAAACAGTCATACATCTTCTATCTGAATTCTGTCAATAATATAATTACAGATATCTTTAACATATTTACTCGTAAACAGGCTGTTAACCAAATTCATCTATCTTAAAATGGCCAAGAGTTCTCTCTATAATATTTGTGCTTAGAAATATCATCCTCTTTTAAATATGATTCTGAAAATCATCTTATGGACATGGTTTTTAAATTATAAAATATTATGAGGGAGAAAACCTCATAAACTTTTTTCATCTAAAGTAATGCTAGTTTTTAAAAAATTATTTTCTAAGACTGTCAAGAATCAAAGTGAACTCAAACAAATGTGAACAACGTTACTGTTAAAGAGAGCACAATGGATTCAAAGTTCTATGCATACTTAGAAGTGGGAAAGTGGGAAAACTAGCCTTCCCACTTCACTTTCAAACACCCAAATAGTAATCATGGCCCTCCCACTAGTCACTCTGAAATGCCCAAACATGATTGGCTCTTTCATACCACAGGGTCTTTAGAAATTATATTTTACCCAGAGTTTCCTTCTCCCTCACTCTGTCTGGAACTCTTCTATTCATAAAAGACTCAGCTCACATAACATTCTACTGTTAAGGTAAGTTATTCTTTCCCCTTGAGAGTTCCCATAACACTATGATTTACTTAACATGTCAATGAAAAGTCTCTCCTTCACTAGTGTGTGAAGTGCTTGATTGATTAAGGGCAGGTACTTTTCTGTTTTGTTTTGGGTTTGTTTTTAAACTTTTTATTTTGTCCTGGGTAACAGTGTTGTGGTAAGTTTCAGGGGAACAGCAAAGGGACTCAGACATACATACACATGTATCCATTCTCTCCCAAAACTCCCTCCCATCCAGGCTGCCATATAACACTGAGCAGAATTCCATGTGCTATTAAATAGGTCCTTGTTGGCTGTTCATTTTAAATAAAGTATTGTGTTCATGGTCATCCCAAACTCCCTAACTAGAGCAGGTACATTTATTGATCTTTCCATCTCTAGTGCCAAGTACAACAGAAGTATATAATAGGTACCAAAATTTTTTTTGAATGACTGAATGATTTCCATACTAACTGACGTCTCCAAGAGTATCACGTCAATACTTCACATCAATATTCTGGCAGTATTCAACAGGTTCCCTAAACCCATCCAAGAGCCAAGAGCTCCACAAATTCTGGACATGACTGTTATCTTAGTCATTGACTCACATTATGCCATGATTTGCTTAAAAAGTATTAGCTTCCCTTTGCTTGTAAGGGGAGGTGACCTCCTCCGGGATTCTTGCTTAGAAAATTCCATGGACAGAGGAGTCTGGTGGGCAGTGCTCCATGGGGTCACAAAGAGTCGGACACAACACACGCACAAACACAAAACCTCCAGCCTAGAATTCACAGACCTCCACAATCTGGCTCCAACCTACTGCGTACATTATCACTTCAACTTAAAGCCTCCTGATCCTGCCTTCATCCAGCCTACGTTCTGCCACCATTTTCACCTCAGTCCCCATAAAGTGAAGTCACTCAGTCATGTCCAACTCTTTACAGACCCCATGGACTGTAGCCTATCAGGCTTCTCCGTCCACAGGATTTGCCAGGCAAAGGTACTGGAGTGGGCTGCCATTTCCTTCTCCATTTCCTTTTCTTCAGTCCCCATGAATTCTACCAGTTCTTCAAAGCTCAGCGTAAGTCTCACGTTGTCCATGAATCAGCCTTGTCATTCTCCAGAAAAAAATCTAATATAGATGTAACTAGCACTAATACTTTGTGATTTCATTCATCACCTTTATGACCTCAAATTTTCCTTCTACAGCTGAAAAAAGAAAAGGAAAATAAAAGAACATCACATGAATGATGAAGCATACAAAAATACCCAGCACATTTGGATACTTTGCAAATAGTTGTATATAGTCTACTGAGGTTAAATAAGATAACTGTAATATAAAAATAAATAAATTGGAGAATTAGTAAAAGCCAATATAAAGGAGAATAATTTAGCCCTTCTTTATATATACCATTATTTTTAATATAAACCACATGATGATTTATGTATTTGTAAATAGAGGAACACTAATTTGAAAATCAGCTTTGTCCAAGAGAGAAGAACAAAGAATGTTCTGGAATGCAAAGAGGTATATTATTTTGAGGGAGGTAAAGTCTCAGAGGCTCAGAAATCACTTCTCTTTCTCTTATTTTTATGCTCAATAAGAAATGCTTACAATTAATAATCTTGCTTTTCGGCTATCTGCAAAGGGTATCCATTCCCCAGCAGAAATTAATGAATTGGCACTTTGCTTTATAATCAATATCCCTTTAGTTTAGTTAAGAGTCTCTTCCCTGGAGCCCAGTCAATTTTACTTCAGTTCAATAAACACTTACTGAGCAATTACTATGTTCCAGGCCCTTTTCTAAACCTAAAACTGAGTACAAGGTCAATGATATTAAAAAGCTCCAAAGTGAAATAAATAAACAGCATAAGCAAATGGTTCAAAATTGTACAATCAGTATAAAAGTGAAGCCACATACAAAGCATTATGAAAGGAGAAAGGGACAAAAACAGATTCACATGATATAGAAACAAAGATTTAAAGGAGGAATAAGAATTGAACCAGTAAAGCAGGACAGGGTAGAAAGACTGATCAAGGCAAAGTGAGCAGAAGGAAAAAACAAACACGAAAAACAAGATGTGACTGGTGTATAGAGTTTATAGGCATAAACCTATATTGTATAAAGAAGGAGGAAAGGAGATAACAATAAACTAAAAAATCTAGGAAAACAGATATTGATTGGATAACAAAAACCACTACAAGCTGTGATAAAGAGACTGATTTCTTTCTGCAGGAAATGGGGAATCTTTGAAGCAATGGCACATCCAGATAAGGATTTTAGACCAATTCTGGTGGTGGAAAGTTCACTTTACTATATGTTTATAGAGTGCCAAACTTTAACTCAGCAATTAAAATGGAAAATGTTTCTTTGCCTGAGGGTAGTGACTAAATCTCACCATGCTCAATAAGCACAACTTTAAAATATTAGCACAGAAAAGGGCAGTGATAAAACTTCCTATCATAGGTGTTAACTACCAAAATAACTCTGTCATCTTTATAAGTACTATATCAGATAAAAATTAAATCTTTCACAAAATTATTAGTCTACAGGGAAATGCAAATCAAAATCACAACAAGACACCACTTCATACACACTGAGATGACTACCATGGAAAAAGAGAGATAATAAACATTTATTAGGATATGGAAAAACCAGAACTCTCATATACTGCTAAATGGGAATGTGAAATAGACACTGTGGAAAGACAGTCTTACAGTTCCTCCAAAGGTAAATATAGTTACCACATGACCTAGCAAGTCTACTCCTAGGTATACACTTGAGAGAACTGAAAATATATCTCCATCCTGAAACCTGTACACAGATATTCATAGCAGCATTATTTTTAATAGCCAAAAAGTAGAAATCACTCAAATGTCCATCACCAGATGAACGGCTATCTAATATGTGATATATCCCATTGTTATTGTTGTTTAGTCACAAAGTCCTGTCCAACCTTTTGAGACCCATGGACTGCAGCCCACCAGATTCCTCTGTCCATGGGATTTTCCAGGTGAACTGAATGGTTTATCAATTATATTTCAATAAATCTATTTTAAAAGACTGAATCTTTATTGATACTTTCAAAAGCCTATTTCCCCTTTCCTCATGGAACCCAATGAGGGCTCAATATTCTTCCCAGTATAGAATGTGTGATGACACTACAGTGTTACAAAAATATCAATCTTCTGCTGCTAAAAATTCTACTGGCTAGAAAAATATCAGTCTTCTACTGGTCAATCTTCTATTGGCAATTCTAGACAAGTTCATCCTCCAGCAGTTCAGCAGAAAACAACTTTCATCTAAACAATAAGAGAATGGAAGCACTGACCCTTCAGGCAAAATAAGGTGATTTATTTTAGTTTTTCAACAAAAACATCTGAGAAGTTTCTCAGTCAGTTTCAGCTTCTGTATATCTTAATTTGATTGTTATCGTAAAGATAATCAGTAATCACATTTTAGCTAATAAACTCTCAGAAGCTGAATGAGGGAAAAGGTGGGCAGATATCAAGTGAAAAGAACAGGCTCTAATTTATGTCATCTAATAACCATGTTGAATGGTTTGCTTGGAAACAAACCGAGGTCATTCTGTCATTTTCAACACTGCACCCAACTTCAGACACTTTTGTTGACTACGAGGACTACTCCATTTCTTCTAAGGGACACCTGCCTATAGTAGTAGATATAATGGTCATCTGAATTAAACTTGCTCATCCCCATCCATTTTAGTTCACTGATTCCAAAGATGTTGATATCCACTTCTACCATCTCCTGCTTGACATGTTCAATTTATCTTGATCCCCAGACTTAATGTTCCAGGTTCCAATGGAATATTGTTCTTTACAGCATCAGACTTTACTTTCACCACCGGAAACATCCACAGCTGAGCACCGTTTCCGTGTTGGCCCAAACACTTCATTTTTTATGGAGTTGATACTATTAATAATGGTCTTTCTCCAATTACATATTGGACACCTTCTGACCTGGAGGACTCATCTTTAGTATCTTTTCTTTTTGGCTTTTCATACTGTCGATGGAGTTCTTCAGGCAAAAATACTGAAGTGAGTTGCTATTTCCTTCTTCAGCAGACCATGTTTTGTCAGAACTCTTCCCTATGATCCATCTGTCTTAGGTGGCCATGCATGGCATGGATCATAGTTTTACTGAGTTACACAAGCCTCTTGGCCATCCTAAGACTGCAATCTCAACAGAATAATCAAGGGTTGTTTCCAGGGCAAACCATGCAACATCACAGTAATTCAAGTCTGTACCCCAAGCACTGATACTGATGAAGCTGAAGCTGACAAGTTCTATGATGACCTAAAACACCTTCTAGAACTAAGAAAAAAATGTCCTTTCCATCATAGGGGATTGGAATGGAAAAGTACAAAGTCAAGAGATACCCAAAATAACAGGCAATTTTTTCCATGGACTACAAAATGAAGCAGTGGAAAGGATAAGAGAGTTTTGTCAAGAAAACATGTTGGTCACAATGAACAGCCTTTTCCAACAAACCAAGAGATGACTCTACACATGGACATCACCATGTATGTCCACATGGTGGACATGTGGAGTCAACACCAAATGGGATTCTACACATGGACTTCAATTTTGGATGGTCAATACCAAAATCAGATTGATTATGTTCTTTGCAAGCCCAAGATGGAAAAGCTCTATGCAGTCTGCAAAAACAAGACCGGGAGCTGACTGTGCTTCAAATCATCAGCTCCTTACTGGAAAATTCAGGCCAAGTTAAAGAAAGTGGGGAAAACCACTAGGCCATTCAGGTATGACCTAAAACAAATTTCTTATGATTATACAGTGAAGGTGACAAATAGTTTCAAGGGATTAGATCTGGGAGATAAATTACATGCAGAACTAGGAACAGGGGTTTGAAACATTGCACAGGAGGCAGTGAACAAAACCATCCCAAATAAAGAAAAAGAAATGCAAGAAGGCAAAGAGGATGTCTAAGGAGGCTACATATATAAGTTGAGGAAAGAATATAAGCAAAAGGTAAGGGAGAAAGGGAAAGATACACCCAACTAAAGGCAGAGGTCTAGAGAATAGCAAAGAGAGATAAGAAGGCTTTTAAATTGAACAATGTGAAGAAATAGAGGAAAACAAAAAAACTGGTAAGACTAGAGATCTCTTCAAGAAAACTAGACCTATCAAGGGAATGTTTCATGCAGGATGGGCATGAAAAAGAACAGAAATGGTAATGACCTAACAGAAGTAGAAGAGATTAAGAAGAGGGAGCAAGAACTCACAGAACTATGCAAAAAAGGTCTTAATGATCTGGATAACCACAATGGTGTGGTCACTCATCTAGAACCAGATATCTTGGAATATAAATTCAAGAGGTCTTAGGAAGCATTATTAAAAACAAAATTAATGGAGGTGATAGAATTTCAGTTGAGCTATTTCAAATCCTAAAAGATGATGCTCTTAAAGCGCTGCAACTCAACAGTCCAACAAATTTGGGAAAACTCAGCGATGGCCACAGGACTCAAAAAGGTCAATTTTCATTCCAATCTCAAAGAAGGGCAATGCCAAAGAATTTTCAAACTACTGAAAAACTGTGCTCATTTCACGTGCTAGCAAGGTTATGCTCAAAATCCTTTAAGTTAGACTTCAACAGTATGTGAATGGAGAACTTCCATATGTACAAGCTGGGTTTCAAAGAGGCAGAGGAACCACAGATCAAATTGGCAACATTAGTTGGATGATGGAGAATGCAAGGGAGTTCCAGAAAAACATCCCTTTTGCTTCATTGAGTAAGCTAAAACCTTTCACTGTATGCATCACAACAAACTGGAAAATTCTTAAAGAGAAAGAAGTACCATACCACCTTACCTGTCTCCTGAGAAACCTGGATGTGGATCAAGAAGTAACAGAACCAGACATGGAACAAGAGACTGGTCTGAAATTGGAAAAGGAGTATGACAAGGTTATATATTCACCTTGCTTATTTAAGTTTTACGCAGAGAGCATCATGTGCAATGCACTGGATTTCACTGGATTGAGCTAGAATCAAGATCGCTGGGAGAAATAACAACAGCCTCAGATATGCAGATGATATCACTCTAATAGGAGAAAGGGAAGAGGAACTCAAGAGCCTCTTGATGAAGGGGAAAGAGGATAGTGAAAATGCTGACTTGAAACTCAACATTAAAAAAATTAAAGATCATGGCATCCAGTACCATCACTTCATGACAAATAGAAAGAGAAAAAAGTGTAAGCAGTGGCAGATTTTCTTTTCTTGGACTCCAAAATCACAGTGGACATTGACTGTGATTAAAAGAAATTAAAAGACACTTGCTCCTTGGAAGGAAAGTTATGACAAACCTAGACAGGTATTAAAAAGCAAATACATCACTTTACCAACAAAAGTCCAGGTAGTCACAGCTATGGTTTTTCCAGTAGTCCTGTATGGATGTGAAAGTTGGAATTGACATTTTAAACTGTGGTGCTGGAGAAGATTCTTGAGAGTCCCTTGGACTGCAAGGAGACCAAACCAGTCAATCCTAAAGGAAATCAGTCCTGAATATTCATTGGAAGGACTAATGCTGAACTGAAGCTCCAATACTTTGGCCACCTGATGCAAACAGCCAACTGATTAGAAAAGACCCAGATGCTGGGAAAGATTGAAGGCAGGAGGACAAGGGGATGACAAAGGATGAGATGATTGGCATCACCAATTCAATGAATATAAGTTTGAGCAAGCTCTGGGAATTGATGAAGGACAGGGAAGACTGGAGTGCTATAGTTCACGGGGTCGCAAAGAGTTGGACATGACTGAGCGACTGAAACGAATTGAACTGATGCTGGTAACAAGTTATGGTCTCCCTCTTTCTGTTCTTCTACAGGGAAGAAAAGAAAGAGGAATTTCATGCTTCTTCAATTTTCAGTAATCTCTCACTTTGTCAGAGATTCTTTCCTTCAGAGGTAGAAAGTGGTTTCTCAGCATCTGCAGACAGAGTTAATGCTTTAAAGAAATGTGTCCTCTCTTTAATGGTTTCTGACAAACAAAGGCCCTTACTGACTTCTGTTGAGTTTCTTCACATAACTTTTAATAAAACTTCATCAGTCTAAGTCTTTAATGATTCCGATTTATTGTGCCACTTACATACGTAACTTTAATTCCCTATATCCACATAGCAGTAAACCCTTTTTCTTCAGCTGTTAAGAATTAATTTCAATACTTTAAGCATGATGAAAATATGCACCAGAGTCTGTCTTGTGGAATATTTTATCTCCAGCACCTATACAGAGTATAGGGAAATTTTATTAAAAATTAAACCCCTGGAAGAGTTACATGAATCTGTTTTTTGAATACCATGAAGTATATCAAAATCTCAAGCCCATAATATCTTAAGTTTAAACATGAGACTGTTTGTTTTACAAAAAAAAAAAAAAAAAGACTGAATTCTCTTTCAGATCAGAATGTAGCTTCCTAAATCCAAAAAGGACATTAGTTATATCTGAAGTCCATAAATAGCTTAACAATCACTGATAAAATTCAAAAACTCCATGCATATTTATGTTACATTCATTTTAAACAAATATTGCAAAATACCATACACAGTGTGAGAAATGTCACCTAAATGCTAAAAAATCCTGTAAATATCAATTCTTAATGATAAGTTCCTTGTTTAATATTAAAATAAATATCAGCTTCTGGTCCACTTTCAATTTTGCTGAATACCATCATGCATGAATTAGCTATAATGAGTAAAACTACCTAGTTATATTTTTTCTTTTCCATCATTTCTCAATTTTTCTTCTATCCCCTAAAGTCATAATTTATTTGCAAATTAAATGTAAGAACGATTACAGACCTCCATCCATCTTTCTGAAGATAACTGAAGGCTCCATCAACAACACTTGCAAAGAACTGCCCTCCTGTGATGAAGAGGGTATTAATGGTGACTAATCGACCTCTTAAATTGGGGGGTGAGACCTCAGCAATGTACACTGGCACCGTCATAGAAGCAATGCCTGTAAAGAAAGAATGAAAAGTAAGCATCAGACATTCATCCAAGATTTCTGCTGTCACAGATATTAACATAGACTAAGACATATATACACACGCACGTATGGGGGCTTAGTTTTCTATTTTAAACAAAAGTTTACCACATATTTAAAGATTTTGTTTATAACTAGTAACTACTGAATATAAGTAAAGACATGTTAAATACCAATCTATAAATATCATTTTTCATATTATCACTTGAAAGCCCACAAATGAAAGTAATCCTAGAGATCTCAGATAATTTTAGAAAGCATGTTTAAGTATCCTTTAAAACTTTATGAAGACTAAAAATAGGAAAATGCTCTCCAGATAGAATATAATCATTGAAATATTGTTAATCCATATGGAAATGTAATCAGGCAATGGTGAGAATAAAAAATTATCCCCAAATACACATTAACTATTCAAAGTTATAGACACAACAAAACTCTTAATTTGTTTCCTAATTAGATGCCCATACATTAGATCACTTTACTCAATTGGCTAGGTGTACATTTCAGAAAGAGCTTGCAATGGACAATAATTTGGGAATTTACAGTCTTCAAAAACAGATGATCTTAACCATAAAACTGATGATTTGGGGATAACATGTACTTGGTTACATCTGCTTTAAATTTTTTTCTATATAAAACTAATACAGTATAATCTATGGCAGCAATTCTCAAACTGCACTAGAATCAATGGTGTGGCTTTCTTTAAAAAAATAAGGATAAATTCACCTCAATCACCCTAAACCTATTAAGTAGAAAACTACAGAGGTGGGAGATGAGCCTGTCTTTTAAAAATCCTCCAGGTGACCCTGATGCTCACCACATGTTTTAAAAACTACAGTTCTATGGCATACAATTTTAAACCAATCCCAAATTATCTCTTAAAATAAAATCTTGGTGCTGCTGGCCATATCTAGCTCGCTTCCCAGGGGCACTTCCAGTTTCCAGATAAGTCTGGTTATTTAACCAAAATCTAACATCTAATCAATACTCACCAAAAGCGTAGAGAAAACAATTAAGCAGGATTATCTAACATAACTTAATCTCTTTATACTGTGGACAATATAAATCAATGACCAGATGACTTCATAATATCAATGGGTTGCATAATAGACCCATGTAGAATTGTTTTTAATGAATTGATCTTTGTAATGCCAAAAAATAGCCTGCTGCAACTGAAGGCAGCAGCGCTAATAAACCTGTTGCCGTGCTTTTTGTGGACAAAGACCGCTGGGCTACAGTCCATGGAATGGGAGAGAGCTGGACATGACTAAGTGCCTGAGCACGCACACACACGCTTTCTGCACAGGGCTGAAAAGGTGCTATCTACCACATTCTGACAACAGGAGACATTTCTCTCTGGTTTCAGTAGTTGCAACAGCTATGCTTCTCAATAAGTGATTTGTGTTTCCTTATGGCCATTATACATCACACAGCCGTCTTTTATCTCCCCTTTCACATAGGAAGTCAGTGAGGCTCACTTCACCAAGTGGTTTGGACTTCATGGCTATTTATTTTGTGAGTTAAGTTCCTTCCCGACACCACAGTCATCTCCAATTTTACCTATTTTAAATATTTTTTGCTATATATGTATTTGCTTTCTTCAAAGGTAGAATAATAAACATATCAACAAGACATTTAAATAGTACATATATCTACTTCTGGAATATTCACTGTGTTGTTGAAAACTACTGGTAAATATTTATTGAATTTGCACACAAGTCAGAACATTTAAGTCTCAGAACTATATACTCTGTAGTTTCAACCAGTGTTATTTGCTTCTGGAGTATGTGTCAATATACGGCGACAGTGAAAAGAATCATACGATTTTATGAGTTCCACAAAATAATAAGTATATATTAGCAGACAAAGTAAGAATAGCTTTTATAATTAAATCATCACCTAAACTGCTGAAAGTTTCCATCTGACTGCTAATCAATTTAATAGCACAGACTACTCTAAATTGGCTTTCATCTAACTTAGAAAGAGGAAACATTCGACAGAGAAGAGCATGAGCCTAAAGACTGTGAAATCACATGAGGCTTTCTCAGGGGTAAACAGAGTGTGAAGCACAATATGTACAGAGATGAGAGGCAGACAAAGCCAAAATCATGGAAGAAATATCCTTTAATCAACACGTGTACAATGAATACTCAATCTGAGCTGCGTACTGTGGTAAGCATAGTGGAAGAAGTGCTACAGGAGACAGACACGCCTTCTGACTTCATGCTAAGGTTTACTGGGCAAAATGTGTTAGAACAAGTATATAGATTTCAAGTGTGCCGGCCGTTCGCAGAACAAAGGGACCGAGAAAGTCCTGAGAAGAGCTCGCAGCCTGCGGACCGGCCCAGCCCCGCCAGAGGCAGGAGGCAGGGGGGAGGGGAAGGGGGCAGGCTCTGCCCCAAGGACCGCATCCCCTGCCGCACAGCAAACGGGCCTCCACCTTCTAATAAAAGACCTCCCGAGATTCTGGATGGTCGGCATCTGCCGGGAGGGTCGCGGCTAGACACAGGGCCCACGCACCCGACCGGCGCGGGCGGGGATTGGGGCTGGGGACGCGGAGGGCAGAAGGCGCACACACCCGACTGGCGCGGCGGAAACTGAGGCTGGGATCGCGCAGGGGAGAAGGCGCGCCGCACCCGGGGAGAGAGCGCCCGACAAGCGCCTGGCTGCCTGAGCCACTGGGGCGGCGTAGGGACAAAACACAAGCGCAGCTTTGTGTACCGCGCTTTTGTGAATCACCCGAGGGCTGGAACCGCGCACAGCACGGGCGCTCCATGCAGAGCAGCCGGGAGCCTGAGCAGCCCAGACGGAGAAAATAGCGCCGGCCCCTCCCCGGCGCGCCGGCCCCTCCCCGGCGCGCCGGCCCCTCCCCGGCGCGCCGGCCCCTCCCCGGCGCGCCGGCCCCTCCCCGGCGCGCCGGCCCCTCCCCGGCGCGCCGGCCCCTCCCCGGCGCGCCGGCCCCTCCCCGGCGCGCCGGCCCCTCCCCGGCGCGCCGGCCCCTCCCCGGCGCGCCGGCCCCTCCCCGGCGCGCCGGAGCGCCGGCCCCTCTCCACAGCGCGTCGGAACTAGCTACCTGAATAAGAGTCCACCTCCGCCCGCCTGTGTCAGGGCGGAAATTAGGCGCGGAAGAGACCGGCAACAGAAGCCAAATAAACAAAGGGAACCGCTTCAGAAGGGACCGGTGCAACAGATTAAAATCCCTGAAGAAAACACCGACTACACCGGAAGGGCCTGTAGATATCGAGAAGTGTAAGCTGGAACGAGGAGCTATCTGAAACTGAGCCGAACCCACACTGACCGCAACAGCTCCAGAGAAATTCCTAGATATTTTTTTTTTTTTTCCTTTAAGAAAAAAAAAATTTTTTTTATCTTTTTCCTCTTTTATTTTCCTTTAAAATTCCCTATTACTCCCCCATTACTCCTTAACTTTCATTTTCATAGATTTTTTACGATTTTTTTAATTAGATAAAACAATTTCTTTTCTTTATTTTTTTTCTTCTTTTTTTTCCTTTTATTTTTTCTTTTTGTCTTCTATTCCCTATTTTTCTTTTTCTCTCATTTCTTTTAAAGTCCTCTAGTACTCCTCTTACTACTCCTTAATTTTCATTTTCAATACACTATAACCTTACAGAGAAAAGAAAAAAAAAAAAAAAGAGAAGCCCTATTTTTAAACCGAACTCCATATATATTTCTAAATTTTTTTTGTATGTTTTGGTTTTTGTTTTTAATATAGTATTTTTAAGAGTCTAACCTCTACTCTAGATTTTTAATTTTTGTTTTTCAGTATATGATATAAATTGTGAACATTTAAGAATCCAATATTCAGCTCCCATTTTTATTCAGCAGTGTGTTGATTATTCTCTCCCAATCTTGACTCTCTGTTTTCTACCTCAGAACACCTCTATTTCCTCCTTTCCCCTTCTCTTCCCAATCCAATTCTGTGAATCTTTGTGGGTGTCTGGGCTACGGACAACACTCTGAGATCAGAAAACTTCGTAGATCTGTCTCTCTCCTCTTGAGTCCCCCTTTTTCTCCTCCTGCTCATCTCTATCTCCCTCCTCCCTCTCCTCTTCTTCATGTAACTCTGGGAACCTCTCTGGGTGTCCCTAAAGGGGGAGAAACTTTTCACCATTAACCTAGAAGTTTTATTATCAGTGCTGTATAGTTGGAGAAGTCCTGAGACTACAGGAAGAATAAAACTGAAATCCAGAGGCAGGAGACTTAAGCCCAAAACCTGAGAACACCAGAAAACTCCTGACTGCATGGATCTTTAAGTAATAAGTGACCGTCCAAAAGCCTCCATACCTACACTGAAACCAACCACCACCCAAGAGCCAATAAGTTTTAGAGCACGACATACCACGCAAATTCTCCAGGAACGCAGGAACATAGCCCTGAACGTCAACATACAGACTGCTCAAGGTCACACCTAACACATAGACCCATCTCAAAACTCATTACTAGGCACTCCATTGCTCTCCAAAGAGAAGAAATCAATATCCACGCACCAGAACACTGACGCAAGCTTCGCTAACCAGGAACCACAGACCTCCAGAATACAGAAAGCCCACTCCAGACACAGCAATCTAAACAAGATGAAAAGGCAAAGAAATACCCAACAGGTAAAGGAACATGAAAAAAAGCCCACCAAGTCAAACAAAAGAGGAGGAGATAGGGAATCTACCTGAAAAAGAATTTAGAATAATGATAATAAAAATGATCCAAAATCTTGAAAGTAAAATGGAGTCACAGATAAATAGCCTGGAGACAAAGATTGAAAAGATGCAAGAAATGTTTAATAAAGACCTAGAAGAAATAAAAAAGAGTCAATTAAAAATGAATAATGCAATGAATGAGATCAAAAACACTCTGGAGGGAACCAAGAGTAGAATAACGGAGACAGAAGATAGGATAAGTGAGGTAGAAGATAGAATGGTGGAAATAAATGAAGCAGAGAGGAAAAAAGAAAAAAGAATCAAAAGAAATGAGGACAACCTCAGGGACCTCTGGGACAATGTGAAACGCCCCAACATTCGAATCATAGGAGTCCCAGAAGAAGAAGACAAAAAGAAAGGCCATTAGAAAATACTCGAGGAGATAATAGCTGAAAACTTCCCTAAAATGGGGAAGGAAATAGCCACCCAAGTCCAAGAAACCCAGAGAGTCCCAAACAGGATAAACCCAAGGCAAAACACACCAAGACACATATTAATCAAATTAACAAAGATCAAACACAAAGAACAAATACTAAAAGCAGCAAGGGAGAAACAACAAATAACACACAAAGGGATTCCCATAAGGATAACAGCTGATCTATCAATAGAAACCCTCCAGGCCAGAAGGGAATGGCAGGACATACTGAAAGTAATGAAAGAGAATAACCTACAACCTAGATTACTGTACCCAGCAAGGATCTCATTCAGATATGAAGGAGAATTCAAAAGCTTTACAGACAAGCAAAAGCTGAGAGAATTCAGCACCACCAAACCAGCTCTTCAACAAATGCTAAAGGATCTTCTCTAGACAGGAAATGCAGAAAGGTTGTATAAACGTGAACCCAAAACAACAAAGTAAATGGCAACGGGTCCACACCTATCAATAATTACCTTAAATGTAAATGGGTTGAATGCCCCAACCAAAAGACAAAGATTGGCTGAATGGATACAAAAACAAGACCCCTATATATGCTGTCTACAAGAAACCCACCTCAAAACCAGAGACACATACAGACTAAAAGTGAAGGGCTGGAAAAAAATATTTCACGCAAACGGAGACCAAAAGAAAGCAGGAGTCGCAATACTCATATCAGATAAAATAGACTTTCAAATAAAGGATGTGAAAAGAGACAAAAAAGGACACTATATAATGATCAAAGGATCAATCCAAGAAGAAGATATAACAATTATAAATATATATGCACCCAACATAGGAGCACCGCAATATGTACGGCAAACGCTAACGAGTATGAAAGAGGAAATTAATAGTAACACAATAATAGTGGGAGACTTTAATACCCCACTCACAACTATGGATAGATCAACTAAACAGAAAATCAATAAGGAAACACAAACCTTAAATGATACAATGGACCACCTAGACCTAATTGATATCTATAGGACATTTCACCCCCAAACAATCAACTTTACCTTTTTCTCAAGTGCACACGGAACCTTCTCCAGAATAGATCACATCCTGGGCCATAAATCTAGTCTTGGTAAATTAAAAAAATTGGAATCATTCCAGCCATCTTTTCTGATCACAGTGCAGTAAGATTAGATCTCAATTACAGGAAAAAAATTGTTAAAAATTCCAACATATGGAGGCTAAATAACACGCTTCTGAATAACCAACAAATCATAGAAGAAATCAAAAAAGAAATAAAAATATGTATAGAAACAAATGAAAATGAAAACACAACAACCCAAAACCTATGGGACACTGTAAAAGCAGTGCTAAGGGGAAGGTTCATAGCATTACAGGCTTACATCAAGAAACAAGAAAAAAGTCAAATAAATAACCTAACTCTACACCTAAAGCAATTAGAGAAGAAAGAAATGAAGAACCCCAGGGTTAGCAGAAGGAAAGAAATCTTAAAAATTAGGGCAGAAATAAATGCAAAAGAAACTAAAGAGACCATAGCAAAAATCAACAAAGCTAAAAGCTGGTTTTTTGAAAAAATAAACAAAATCTACAAACTGTTAGCAAGACTCATTAAGAAACAAAGAGAGAAGAACCAAATTAGCAAAATAAGAAATGAAAAGGGTGAGATCACAACAGACAACACTGAAATCCAAAGGATCATAAGAGACTACTACCAGCAGCTCTATGCCAATAAAATGGACAACTTGGATGAAATGGACAAATTCTTAGAAAAGTATAACTTTCCAAAACTGAACCAGGAAGAAATAGAAGATCTTAACAGAACCATCACAAGCAAGGAAATCGAACCTGTAATAAAAAATCTTCCAGCAAACAAAAGCCCAGGACCAGATGGCTTCACAGCTGAATTCTACCAAAAATTTAGAGAAGAGCTAACACCTATCTTACTCAAACTCTTCCAGAAAATTGCAGATGAAGGTAAACTTCCAGACACATTCTATGAGGCCACCATCACCCTAATTCCAAAACCAGACAAAGATGCCACAAAAAAAGAAAACTACAGGCCAGTATCACTGATGAACATAGATGCAAAAATCCTTAACAAAATTCTAGCAAACAGAATCCAACAACATATTAAAAAATCATACACCATGACCAAGTGGACTTTATCCCAGGAATGCAAGGATTATTTAACATCCGCAAATCAATCAACGTAATACACCACATTAACAAATTGGAAGATAAAAACCATATGATTATCTCAATAGATGCAGAGAAAGCCTTTGACAAAATTCAACATTCATTTATGATTAAAACTCTCCAGAAAGCAGGAATAGAAGGAACATACCTCAACATAATAAAAGCTATATATGACAAACCCACAGCAAGCATCACCCTCAATGGTGAAAAATTGAAAGCATTTCCTCTGAAATCAGGAACAAGACAAGGATGTCCACTCTCACCATTACTATTCAACATAGTATTGGAAGTTTTGGCCACAGCAATCAGAGCAGAAAAAGACGTAAAAGAAATCCAGATAGGAAAAGAAGAAGTGAAACTCTCGCTGTTTGCAGATGACATGATCCTCTACATAGAAAACCCTAAAGACTCTTCCAGAAAATTACTAGAGCTAATCAATGAATACAGTAAAGTTGCAGGATATAAAATTAACACACAGAAATCCCTTGCATTCCTATATACTAACAATGAAAAAACAGAAAGAGAAATTAAGGAAACAATACCATTCACCATTGCAACAAAAAGAATAAAATACTTCGGAGTATATCTACCTAAAGAAACAAAAGACCTATACATAGAAAACTATAAAACATTGATGAAAGAAATCAAAGAGGACACAAACAGATGGAGAAACATACCGTGTTCATGGATTGGAAGAATCAATATTGTCAAAATGGCTATTCTACCCAAAGCAATCTATAGATTCAATGCAATCCCTATCAAGTTACCAACAGTATTTTTCACAGAACTAGAACAAATGATTTCACAATTTGTATGGAAATACAAAAAACCTCGAATAGCCAAAGTAATCTTGAGAAAGAAGAATGGAACTGGAGGAATCAACCTGCCTGACTTCAGACTCTACTACAAAGCCACAGTCATCAAGACAGTATGGTACTGGCACAAAGACAGAAATATAGATCAATGGAACAGAATAGAAAGCCCAGAGATAAATCCACGAACCTATGGACACCTTATCTTTGACAAAGGAGGCAAGGATATACAATGGAAAAAAGACAATCTCTTTAACAAGTGGTGCTGGGAAAACTGGTCAACCACTTGTAAAAGAATGAAACTAGAACACTTTCTAACACCATACACAAAAATAAACTCAAAATGGATTAAAGATCTAAATGTAAGACCAGAAACTATAAAACTCCTAGAGGAGAACATAGGCAAAACACTCTCCTACATAAATCACAGCAAGATCTTCTATGACCCACCTCCCAGAATATTGGAAATAAAAGCAAAAATAAACAAATGGGACCTAATGAAAATTAAAAGCTTTTGCACAACAAAGGAAACTCTAAGTAAGGTGAAAAGACAGCCCTCAGACTGGGAGAAAATAATAGCAAATGAGGAAACAGACAAAGGATTAATCTCAAAAATATACAAGCAACTCCTGAAGCTCAATTCCAGAAAAATAAATGACCCAATCAAAAAATGGGCCAAAGAACTAAACAGACATTTCTCCAAAGAAGACATACAGATGGCTAACAAACACATGAAGAGATGCTCAACATCACTCATTATCAGAGAAATGCAAATCAAAAACCACAATGAGGTACCATTACACGCCAGTCAGGATGGCTGCTATCCAAAAGTCTACAAGCAATAAATGCTGGAGAGGGTGTGGAGAAAAGGGAACCCTCTTACACTGTTGGTGGGAATGCAAACTAGTACAGCCACTATGGAAAACAGTGTGGAGATTTCTTAAAAAACTGGAAATAGAACTACCATATGACCCAGCAATACCACTTCTGGGCATACACACTGAGAAATCCAGATCTGAAAGAGACACGTGCACCCCAATGTTCATCGCAGCACTGTTTATAATAGCCAGGACATGGAAGCAACCTAGATGCCCATCAGCAGACGAATGGATAAGGAAGCTGTGGTACATATACACCATGGAATATTACTCAGCTGTTAAAAAGAATTCATTTGAATCAGTTCTAATGAGATGGATGAAACTGGAGCCCATTATACAGAGTGAAGTAAGCCAGAAAGATAAAGAACATTACAGCATACTAACACATATATATGGAATTTAGAAAGATGGTAACGATGGCCCTATATGCAGGGCAGGAGAAGAGACGCAGAAGTACAGAACAGACTTTTGAACTCTGTGGGAGAAGGTGAGGGTGGGATGTTTCGAAAGAACAGCATGTATATTATCTGTGGTGAAACAGACCACCAGCCCAGGTGGGATGCATGAGTCAAGTGCTCGGGCCTGGTGGGCTCGGAAGACCCAGAGGAATCGGGTGGAGAGAGAGGTGGGATGGGGGACCGGGATGGGGAATACATGTAACTCTATGGCTGATTCATATCAATGTATGACAAAACCCACTGAAAAATAAAAAAATAAATAAATAAATTAAAAAAAAAAAAAAAAAACAAAAACAAGTGCAATGGGTCTCATCACAGGAAAAATATGGGGAACAAGTGTGTGTGTCTGTTCTCAGTCATGTCCAACCCTTTGCAACCCATGGACTATATAGCAAGCTGGGTTCCTCTGTCCATGGAATTTTCCAGACAAGAATACTGGAATAGGTTGCCATTTTCTATTCCAGAAGCTCTTCCAGATCCAGAGATCAAACCTGAGTGAAACAAGAGTTTATAGCAAAGGGATTGGGCCCTGTCTGAGGAGTCAGAGAAATCTTGGATGAGGAGGTTGGTGGGTGGGGTAGAGGGTAAGGAGGGTGAAAGATACTTGAGACATCCAGACCCATTTTAGACAAAGGCCTTGAGGCAGGAAGAGATGCATCCTGTTAAGAAGGGGACTACTTTTAGAGACATAAGCAGAAACCAGCCAGAGTATATGGATCTTAGAGGCCGTATTGTTGTTTAGTCACTAAGCCTTTCACAACCCCATAGACTGTAGTCTGCCAGGCTCCTCTGTCAATGGGATTTTCCAGGCAAGAATACTGGAGAGGTTTGCCATCTCTTCCTCCAGGGGATCTTCCTGACCCAGAAATCAAACCCGAGTGTCCTGCATTACAGGTGGCTTCTTTACCACTGAGCCACCTAGGAAGCAGAGACCATATTAAAGGCTTGGTACTCAAAAGCCTTTGAAAAATGTAATGAAGGAAAAGGCATAACCAGATGCATGTTTTAAAATGATCTTTCTGGTTGGAATATGGAAAAAGGATTGCAAGGAAACAAGGAGTTCAGTGGCATAAGTAGAGATTGGGTAAAACGGAGAGATTCTAGAAGGGTATATTCAGTATCTAGGATGAAGGGAATGTGAATGGAGCTATGAAGGGTGAGGAGAGGAAGAATTTGAGAATGATCTTCATATGTTCAAAATAAGCAGCTAACAGCATGATGGACACTTTATATGAAGACAAGGGTATTAGAGGAGATGCAAGTTTGTATGGATGATAAGGTCAAGTTTTAGACAGGCTGAATCAGAGGTGTTCTGTGAAATAAACAAGCAAAGAACAAGTAAAACATTCTATCAGGGTGCTGGAAATACAGGTTATTTACATGTAAATGTTCCCAGCCTCCTCTTTTTGCCTATTCAAATAAGAGTCTTTGCCAAACTAATCTTTCCCTTCCTCTCTCATCTTCAAAGGAGAATTTGGTCTTTGCCAGCCGAGTTCTTGGGCTGTTATCATTGTAGGCAAAAAAGGACAGAGAAGAAAACATGGGCCAAACATGGTTTGTGAGAAGATCAAATGAGAAAAAGTCTGCAGGGAGTTGTGACTGAGTCTCAGGGTCAGTATGGAAAACCGGGAGCACATAACCCAGGGACTAATTGAGGTTTGACTGGGGGTAGGGGTGGGAATGGATAAAAGATTTTTTGAAATATTGCTGAATTATACCCTTCATGCTATTATGTTCTTGGAGAGTTGAGTAAAAAGTAGTATTACTATTTAATTACTTTTAGTTGCTGGACAGTATTTCTTTAAATGCAATGTCAAACTGAGACTGGGCCCAGTAGAGTTTGAGAGCTACACAAATACTTGGAACTCAAAAGATGGTTCTGTGTGAAAGGTATATAACTGAAACCATGGGAATGTATGAGATTTCCTAAACATGGAACACGAGAATGCCTAGAACTGAGTCCTGAAAAAGTCCAATATTTAAGAAAGAAGAAAAAAACAAAGTGACCAGCAAGCAATTACCTTACCCTTGAATTCTATGTTACTTTCTACAATCTTTTTACGTTGCCATTTTGCATTTCATGTAAGGTCATCCTTTAAAAAGCAGGTGGGACAGGTATCATTCACTGCTCCTGTAGGAAAGATAAAGAACCCCACTCTCAGAGACAATAAGAGGTTTTCAGAAAGTCGCATAGCCAAGTTAACGTCAAAGACCTCACAGACTCAGGTCCCCTAGTCTTTGTCATGTGTCACTGGAAGACTGACGGCTGTGTCTCTGTTTCAAATATGACCCTTTGGAAATTTGTCAGGAACATTTTACTTTTGGCCCTACTACTTTAGCATTACTGTGCAAACAAAGGTCAGTCTCGTCAAGGCAATGATTTTTCCAGTAGTCCTGAATGGATGTGAGAGTTGGACTGTAAAGAAAGCTGAGCGCCGAAGAATTGATGCTTTTGAACTGTGGTGTTGGAAAAGACTCTTGAGAGTCCCTTGGACTGCAAGGAGATCCAACCAGTCCATACTGAAGGAGATCAGTCCTGGGTGTTCATTGGAAAGACTGATGTTGAAGCTGAAACTCCAGTACCTTGGCCACCTGACCTAAAGAGCTGACTCATTTGAAAAGACCCTGATGCTGGGAAAGACTGAGGGCAGGAGGAGGGGATGACAGAGGATGAGATGGTTGGATGGCATCACCGACTCGATGGACATGAGTTTGGGTAAACTCCAGGAGTTGGTGATGGAGAGGGAGGCCTGGCGTGCTGAGGTCCACGGGGTCGCAAAGAGTCGGACACGACTGAGCGACTGAACTGAACTGAACTGATCTTAGCAAGCACACGTGAACTTCAGGCGGCAGGAGGGCCTGATCTCTTCTCTGCTCCTATTACCTGCTATGTGACTCACTGCCAGCAGGTGTCGTGTTAAGTAACAAAACTGAGAACTGAATGTGGTTAACTATATAATTTCACGCTAGACAAGTTTAAAGTCTCCTTTTATAAAACTGCTTTATGAAAATGGAGAACTATAAAAGAATGCCAATGACCAGGAAGAGCAGTAGACTTCAGGTTCACTGTACTCACATCTCTCCAATATGCTATGTTAAGCATGGGCCCTGTTCATTCACTTTGCTGTTAATAAAACAACACACATGGAGGTGTGCTCAGTCATGTCCGACTCTGTGACCCCAAGAACTGTAGCCCATTAGGTTCCTCTGTCCACAGAATTTCCCAGGCAAGAATATTGGAGTGGGTTGCCATTTCCTTCTCCAGGGGATCTTCCTTAATGAGGGAGCGAACCCACATCTCTTGCGTCTCCTGCATTGGCAGACAGATTCTTTACCTCTGTGCCATACCCAGGGAAGCCATAATTTGTGGATTTTTAAACATAACGCCTGCTCTGGAAAAACCTCTAACATGAAGGTTATGTCACCTCAAAATCTCCTTTCCACTTTGGGGAAACAATCAAGTTCACTATTCTTATGAAGGACAGTCTAAGTGCTTCATGCGTGTGTTAGTCGCTCAGTCGTGTCTGACTCTTTGCGACCCCATAGACTGTAGCCTGCCAGGCTTCTCTGTCCATGGGATTCTCCAGGCAAGACTACTGCAGTGGACTGCCATTCCTGTCTCCAAAATGCTTCATAAACAGATGTAACTAATGATACTTAAAGTTTAGGAGTATTCTACAAAGAGCTTTTGATTTCTGCCCTATTTCAAAATAAATATCTCATAAAGAAAAAACAAATTATTTATTGTACACATTAAACAGGTGTCACTAGTGATAAAAAAAAAAAAAAAGAAACAGCCTGCCAATGCAGAAGACATAAGAAACCCTGGTTTGATCCCTGGGTCAGGAGGATCGCCTGGAGGAGGAAATGGCAACCCACTCCAGTATTCTTGCCTGGAGAATCCCATGGACAGAGGAGCCTGGTAGGTTATGGTCCTTAGATTTGCAAAGAGTCGGAGACAACTGAAGCGACTGAACACATAAACTCATGGATTAAAATTAACGTACAGAGTATAGTAGTACAAGTTGTTATTAATACCTTACTAGAGTAAATACAACCACAAAAACCTATGTTGGTATTATTCCCGAGTATTTTTTGAAAGTTTGATCCCTTACAAAATAAAAAGGTCTATATCAAAGAGAAGTCATTATCATGTTTAGCTTGAGGAGTCTCACCAGAAGACTGCACCTCAGCCACTGTAGTACAACCCAGTTCACACATTCTGATACTGCCAACCTGATTCACCATACATGGCACAATATGCTCTTAAGCTCAGAAGCTGGCTTTCCAACACTGCTGCAACCTAGATGCCCATCAGCAGACGAATGGATAAGGAAGCTGTGGTACATATACACCATGGAATACTACTCAGCCATTAGAAAGAATTCATTTGAATCAGTTCTAATGAGATGGATGAAACTGGAGCCCATCATACAGAGTGAAGTAAGCCAGAAAGATAAAGACCAATACAGTATACTAACGCATATATATAGAATTTAGAAAGATGGTAACGATCACCCTATATGCAAAACAGAAAAAGAGACACAGATGTACAGAACAGACTTTTGGAGTCTGTGGGAGAAGGCGAGGGTGGGATGTTTCGAGAGAACAGCATCGAAACATGTATATTATCTAGGGTGAAACAGATCACCAGCTCAGGCTGGATGCATGAGACAAGTGCTCAGGGCTGGTGCACTGGGAAGACCCAGAGGGACCAGGTGGAGAGGGAGGCAGGAGGGGGGATCGGGATGGGGAACACATGTAAATCCATGGCTGATTCATGTCAATGTATGGCAAAAACCACTACAATATTGTAAAGTAATTAGCCTCCAACTAATAAAAATAAATGGAAAAAGAAAAAAAGAAAGCAAAGTCAAATATAAACAAAAGTTTAGTAGGTATTCTATCATAGATTAAATTTCTTTTCCTCCTTGAGCAAAAGGAACTATAGACAAAGCAAAGTGATTAAACTATTTGAACTTTAAAAAAAAATAAAAAACTGCTGGAAGTCCTTTTAAAGCCTTGAGTCAGAAATGTAAATAATTTCATAACCAAATAGCATCAGAAAATCCTGTTCCGATGGGTAAATACCCATGAATCTCACAGCCTCTCAGCACAATAACCCAAGCAGCAACTAATCAGCTTCTTAGCAGCACATGAAGCTAGCTTTTAATAATTATGCTTCTTGAACAAGAATGATTATGATGTCCTAATTTCATTTTGTAAATTATTGCTCTATGATCTCTAAAGAAAAAAATTTAATAGCAAGAATTTGTCCAAACAAACGGTATCTCTCACTGTAAAACTGTCTCAGTTTTGCTGTCCTGCCCAGGACTGGTATGTCTGTATTCTTCTAAATATCAAGTATCTACATTTACCAGGTTATTAACACCTTAGAATTCAGTTTTTGTTTCTGTTTCTTTCCTGAATAATAAGACATGTAATACCTTGATTTTGGACGTCTGACCTCCAGAGCAGTGAGATAATAAATTCCTATTAAGTAAAAAAAAAAAAGAAAACAAAAAAAAACACCTGCTGGGCAGCTTCAAAAAGCAATAGGCCCCAAAGTGATGCAAATATATACAACACATAGTGCTTAAAATGGAAGAGCCTGGTAATGAGAAAGACTCCATCTATAAGGATAACTAGCAGAGTTTATGTTCTACAGCACTGAAAAGCTCCTAAGAAAGCATCACCAACACATCACCATCATTTCAACTCAGTTAAGTCCCTCACAGCCTAAACGGCCTCTTCTGTTACACTACTTGAGAATATTCTATTGATCTGCTCCTGTCCTTTTTAACTGCTAACAGCTCAGCAGAGCCTGTATCACATTATTTCTCAAAGCAGGCCTACAAGCCCTTTAATGAAATGTTCATACCTCACGTTGTCATTGTCTATGTGTTAAGCACAGACCTGGGCTTATGGTCGTTCCTTAGTACCACGGGATGAATAAACAAAACCATATCCTTTCAACCTTGTGTTAATAGATGCTATTCATTAGGGAAAATTTGAAAACTACAAATAAGAAGTAAGATAATTAAATATCCTCTCTAATCATACCACCCACAGGTAACCATTATTAAAATTTGGCTATAACTTGCAGTATTTTTTCCATAAGTTTTTAAAAGAAGCTTTAACCCATTATATTGCAAATATTATTATTGTCCATGAAGGGGGTCTCAAACTTCTTACATAAGTTAGGCAGGTACCATAAATAGAGAAGCTGACTGAGCATAAGACATAATGTATAAAGCTGCTTACACAACTAAGGTACAAAAAATTCTTTATACCAAAGAAAACAGTCAAACAAAATACATTGTTATGTAGCCATACACAATAATCTGGATACTAGTTTAGCACTCTTAAAGCAAAAAATCATTTTAAGTAACAGTATAACATTTCAGCATTCAGATAAGGAGAAAAAAGTATTGCTGAACACAGAGATGCAGCAAGGTAGGAAAAGAACAGAGAACAAAAAAAAAAATTCTTTATGGGGAGAGACAGCAAATATAGAAATTATTAGATGTGTAAGATACTTTTACAATAGAGTTTCAAGGTTATAAGAGAAAGACAGCTGTGTCAAATGCTACAAAAGCAGAAGCAGGATGCTTTTACATCTGACAAGTGGAATGCACAAAGGTTAATAAGAAATCAATACATTTTCCTCAAGGCAGTGAATTTAGCAGACAGAAGCAATAGTAATGCTTTGCCTTAGCTCTATGTGACATCTAGAGGTAAATGTTCTAAGGACAACAATATGGACCTAAAATGAGCTAAAAGTCTGTGAATCACCTGAATATAGATTTTAATTTAATAGGTATAGATAAAATACTTAAGAAATATATACAGAATAAGATAAGCTCAGGGCTAGAAGTTGCTATAGAAATAGTCATTCAATCAATAAAAAGGTTTGAGGGATAAAATAGAAGGAACTCTTAAAGAAAATATTAAAATAGCAAAACAACACATGAACACCCTCCAAAAACTGTTTGGATTGTTCAATATACAGTTGAACCTTACCTAAAAATCAGGAACGGAAAGCCAGGAGGAGGGAATTGGTTTAAATTAAAATACAACAGAACAGAATTAAACAGGGCAGTGGGTAGTGTACAGAAGGATCACAAGAATACCAAAAATTTAATAGCAAGATATATAAATAATTATAGAAGTAAATACCGTATTGGAGACAGTATATAACAAAGATGAAGGTGTATGAAATTTGAACTAGTGTGAAACATCAATTTGAGATGTTCTACAAGAATGGAAAGCAGAAGTTCCAGTTCAAGATGGTGACCTAAGAAGATTCTGAGCTCACTTTTTCCCAAAGACACACCAAATCTACAGCTATATATGGAATAATTTCCTCTGGAAAAAGACTAAAAACTGGCAGAGCAACCCCTTCATATCAGGCAATTGAGAAGCAAATAACATCGGGCATCTCAACATTTAAGTTGGGTACCTGAGAGATAAGCCCCCAAAACATCTAGCTTTGAAGATCTATAGGACTCACATCCATGTAGACCAATGGGACTGGAATGAATTGAGGAATGGCTCTTAAAGGGCCAGTGCACAGACTCATCTGCCCCAGGGCCCAGTGGAGAAACAGCACTTTGAAAAGTGACCAGACTTTATGTGAAACAGACTTGCTTTCTACTTTTAAATAAAATATTGGTCTGGGGGGCAGGAGCCTTCTGGGATATTCTGTGGGTAGGCAGGCTGGTGGGTGCCACTGTCCTGCTCTCTCTCTGCCTTGCTAAACCTGGCACCATCTCCCAACCACAACTCTTTCTTATTTTCCCTTTCCCACTGATGTCATCTTCATGCTCCAACTAATGACTGCCATTTGCACACTGTCCTCTGCCTTGCAAAAGCCAGCTAGCACCATCTCTTTTTCTTCACCTATTTTTCTCTTTTGTTTGTTTCTTTATTTTCTTTTTACCTTTTCTCGGCATCTTTATACTCCTCCTCTGCCATGCTATAGAGCTCCAATATCTTCCAGAGATACTTCTACACATACCTTCCAGGTATCTTCTACACATAGCTGGAGTCTGGCTTTTAACCATGATTTGATTTTTGCAGCTACCACCCAAAGGATGCATTTGATGTCCTGAAGTCCCTGACTCTGGAGGCCAGTAGGCTTGGTCCTTGAGTGCCCTTGCTATGAGAACAATTGGAAATACAGCTCTTGGCAGTCTGCCACTCTCAGATCCCTGCAGAGAAAGCAGGCTAAAATAAATCCTAGTCTTTCTTAGAAATTAGCCTATCCGCTTGTCCAGGAGATTTTGCCTGAGGAGCTGACTTCTGGTTTGGTGCACTTGGAAGGCCTACAGAGGGGCTATCAGTGAATAAAGGCAGGTGGGTGCAATCAATCTTTGCAATCTCCTTCTCTCTCACCCTAGCTAACTGGTATTGGAGTTTATGCTCCAATACCTTTATATTTGTGGTTTCAGCCATGGAACAAACACATTTATTGACACTTGGCTCTGGTGGCCAAGTGGTTTGGCTCACAGGTCCCACAGGACTGTGATCAACAGAGAAAGAATCCTTAGACAGCTACCACCCCCAGGGCACAGTAAGAGGCAACAGACTCAGGAGCTCAAGTCTTTCTGTGAAAGAGGCCTATTACTTTGCCATCACGGCAGCAACACGAGGGGCAGGGTTCTAATAGAAACACACATCTAAGGTCTGACGATAAACCTATCCTGAGACCTTGGAGGGAGGTTATTAACTTCATGTTCTACCTCTACAGCACTCCAGAGCACCAGAATCTGCCCTGTTTTTATGACTGGTGCCCTAGTTTCTATGGCTGTTGCCTGAGATGTCCCTTGATCACCCGGCTCTAGTGGCCAGGGAGCTTACGTTCCTAGGTCCAACAGGACTGAAACAATCAAAAAGGACAGTGCTTAGCAGGTAACCACTTCCAGAGCACAACAGAGATAGCAGATTGAAACACACTCCAAGTCTTTCTGTGAAAGAAGACTCCTTGCTAGCTGTGGAGGTTCAGCCATAGGGGCAGGCTTCAGCCTTGGCACACAGCTAGAGGCTATGGAGGTGTGCTCAGGAATACTAGAATGGGGAACAAAAGTTTTGCATCCCACCTCTGCCTCACTAAGCTCATCAGTATCTCCCAGAAAGGGGCTAGTACACCTGTCGGAAGCCCTAATTTTTGTGACTGCTACCCAGGTGACACGGTCAGACTCCCATCTCAGAGAGTCCTCAGGGCTTAAACCTGCAGCCCCATGTGACTATATATTTGCATTCTTCAAAATCCATTGCCTGAGCATTTGCCTCCCAACCAACCTGAATCTAGACGCTGATTAATATCTTCCCCTTTGGGACACTAGCTGGTCTTCCCATCCCTCAGTTACCAGGCACTACTTAAAATATGCTGCCTGGACAATCACAATGGTTTGAAAACCAATCAAGAGCTAGGGCAGAGTTGATTAATAAGGTTCATCTCCTATACAAGGACAGTGTTCAAGGCTGAGAGAGGTGGTTGCTTCATTTAATACACAGAAAACAACACAAAGATTGAATAAAAAAAAAAAAAAAAGAAATCCTCTTGCCCTCTTGGTGGGAATGTAAAGTGATACAGCCACTAAGGAGAAGAGTATGGAGACGCCTTAAAAAACCAGGAATAAAACAACCATATGCCCCAACAATCCCACTGGGCATGCACCCTGGGGAAATCATAATTAAAAAAGACACATGTACCCCAGTGTTCACTGCAGCACTATTTACAATAGCTACTACATGGAAGCAACCTAGATGTCCATCACCAGATTAATAGATAAAGAAGTTGTGGTACACAATGGAATATTACTCAGCAATAAAAAGGAATGCATTTGAGTCAGTTCTAATGAGGTGAATGAACTCAGAACCTATTATACAGAGTGAGGGTTTCCCAGGCAGTGCTATTGGTAAAAAACCTGCCTGCCAATGCAGATGACATGAGAGATGCCACTTTGATCCCTGGTTCGGGAAGATTCCCTGGAGAAGGGCATGACAACCCACACCACTATTCTTGCCTGGAGAATCTCATGGACAGAGGAGCCTAGTGGGTTATGGTTCATGGGGTCGCAAAGAGTCAGACATGACTGAGGTGACTTAGTAGGCATGCATATACAGAGTTAAGTCAGAAAGAAAATAAATATCATATAGTAATGCATATAGATGGAATCTAGAAATATAGTACTGGTAAACCTATCTGCAGGGCAGCAGTGAGAAACAGAATAGAGAACAGGGGGTGAAGGTGGTGGTAGGAGAAGGTAGAATGAATTGAGGAAGTAGCATGAAAACATACATTACCATATGAAGAATAAATAGCCAGTGGGAATTTGCTATATGATAAAGCGGGCTCAAACCAGGTGCTTTGTGACAACCTAGAGGGATGGGTGGCGTGGGAAGTGGGAGGGAGGTAAAGATGGAAGGAACATATATATGGTGCATTTATGCTGATGAAAGGCAGGAACCAACACAATATGTTAAATCAATTATCCTCCAACTAAAATAATAAAAATAAAAATATGCACATAATTTAAAAAAGACAAATATGTTTTAAATGAAAGAACAACATAAAACCTCATGTGGAAAAAAATAACAACATAATGAAATTGTTGTTCAGTTGGGCCGGCCGTGTCCAACTCTTTGTGACCCCATGGACTGCAGCACACCAGGCCTCTCTGTCCCTTGCCATCTTCTGAAGTTTGTTTAAATTCATGTCCATTGCATTGGTGATGCCATACAGCCATCTCATCCTCTGACGCCCTCTTCTCCTTCTGCCCTCAATCTTTCCCCGCATTAGGGACTTTTTCAATGAGTCAGCTGTTCGAATCGGATGACCAAAATACTGGAGCTTCAGCTTCAGCATCGGTCCTTCCAATAAGTATTCATGGTTGATTTCCCTGAAGATTGACTGGTTTAATCTCTGTCCTGTCCAAGGAACTCTCAGGAGTCTTCTCCAGCACCACAGTTCAAAGGCATCAATTCTTAGGCGCTCCACCTTCTTTGTGGTTCAGCTCTCACAACCATATGTGACCACTGGGAACACCACAGCCTTGACTACACGGACCTTTGTCGGCAGAGTAATGTCTCTGCTTTCAACACACTGTCTAGGTTTGTCATAGCTTTCCTGCCAAGGAGCAAACATCTTCTGATTTCATGGCTGCAGTCACCATCTGCAGTAATTTTAGAGCCCAAGAAGGAAATCTGTCACTACTACTAGTTTTTCCCTCTCTGTTTGCCATGGAGTAATGGAGCCAAGATGCCATAATCCTCATTTTTTTAATGTTTAGTTTTAAGCCAGCTCTTTCACTCTCCTCCTTCACACTCATGCAGAGACTCTTCAGTTCCTCTTTGCTTTCTGCCATGAGAATGGTATCATCCACATATCTGAGGTTGTTGATGTTTCTCCCACCTATTTTGATTCCAGCTTGTAATTCATCCAACCCGGCATTTCTCATGATGCACGCAGTGCATAGATTAAATGAACAGGGTGACAACAGACAGCCCTGTCATATTCCTTTCTCAATCTTGAGCCAATCAGCGGTTCTGTACAGGGCTCTAACTGTTGCTTCCTGGCCTGCATACAGGTTTCTCAGGAGACAGGTAAGACAGCCTGGTATTCCCATCTCTTTAAGAGCTTTCACAGTTTATTATGATCTGCAAAGTCAAAGGCTTTTAGTCAATGGTGTAGTCAATGAAACAGAGGTAGGTGTTTTTCTGAAATTCCCTAGTTTTCTCTATGATCCAGCAGATGTTGGTAATTTGATGTTGGTAATTTGTTGATCTCTGGTTCCTCTTCCTTTCCTAAACCCATCTTGGACATCTGCAAGTTCTTCATTCACATAATGCTGAAGCCTAGCATGCAAGATTTTAAGCATAACCTTACATGCAACTGTCCGATGGTTAGCACATTCTTTAGTACTACCCTTTTGGGGAACTGGAATGAGGATTGACCTTTTCTAGACCTATGGCCACTGCCGGGTCTTCCAGATTTGCTGACATATTGAATGCAACATATTGATTGCATCATCCTTTAGGGTTTTGAATAGTTCTACTGGAATTCCATTACAACCGCTGCTGCTGCTGCTGCTAAGTCACTTCAGTCGTGTCCAACTCTGTGCGACCCCACAGACGGCAGCCCACGAGGCTCCTCCGTCCCCAGGATTCTCCAGGCAAGAACACTGGAGTGGGTTGCCATTTCCTTCTCCAATGCATGAAAGTGAAACGTGAAAGTGAAGTCGCTCAGTCATGTCTGACTCTTAGCGACCCCATGGACCGCAGCCTACCAGGCTCCTCCATCCATGGGATTTTCCAGGCAAGAGTACTGGAGTGGGGTGCCTTTGCCTTCTTCGATCACAACCACTAGCTTTATTAATAGGAGTACTTCCTAACGCCCACTTACCTTCGCTCTCCAGAAAGTCTGGCTCTGGGTGGTTGACCACACTATCAGAGTAATCCAGTTCATCTGGATCTTTCCTGTACAGCTCTTCCATGTATTCTTTCCATCTCTTTTTGATCACTTCAGCATCTACTACATCTCTACTGTTTATGTCCTTTATTGTGCCCATCTTTGGGCAAAATGTTCCTTTGGTATCTCCAATTTTCCTGAAGATATCTCTGCTCTTTCCCCTTCTATTGTTTTCTTCTAGCTTTATACACTATTCATTGAAGAAGGCCTTCTTGTCTCTCTGTGATGTTCTTTGGAAATCTGCATTTAGTTGGATATACCTTTCCCTTTCTCCCTTGCTTTCAGTTTCTCTTCTTTCTTTAGCTATTTGTAAGTCCTCCTCAGGTAACCACTTAATGAGATAGAGAAAAGTAACTGACCTGATAAATAGTTAAAAGCTCTGGGAGATAATGAAGGGAAGCCTTGTGTGCTGCAGTCCATGAGGTCACAAAGAGTTGGACACAACTGAGTGATCAAACAACAACAACAAATAATTTAAAACATAATAATCACAAAATTGCTCACCTAACTTGGGAGAACAATGGATAAACACAGTGAGAACTTCAACAAACACAGAGAACATAAAAAAGTAACAAACATAAGAGAGGTTCAACAGCAGACAGGTTAAAAGATTGGATCAGTGAGTCGGAAAATAAAGCAATGGGACTCACCCAGGCAGAGCAATGAAATGAGAAAAAATTTTTAAATGAAATTGAAGGACTTCAAAGACAACATCAAGTGAACTAACATTCGCAATATAGGAGTCCCAAAAGGAGAAGAAAGAAGCAGAAAACTTATTTGAACAAATAATGCTTGAAAACTTTCTGAACTTCAGTGGGAAAAAAAAGCCAGATTCAGAAAGCTCAGAGACTACCAAATAAGATAAATCCAAACAAACACAAAACAGTGGATATTACAAATATAACTTAAATGTTAAAAGGTAAAGACACAGAGAAAATCTAGAAGCAGCAAGAGAAAAACACCTTGCTGAGTGCAAAGGAAACTCCACAAGACTCTCAGCAGATTTTTCAGCAGAAACTTTGCAGACCAGAAGGGAATGGCATGATATATTCAAAGTGATGAAAGACAAAAACTTCCAACCAAGAATTCTCAAACTAGCAAAGTTATTACTCAAAATTTAAAGAGAGATAAAGGAGTTTTTCAAAGAGGCAAAAGCTAAAAATGTTCGGCATTTCTAAACTGGCCTTACAAGACATTTTACAATGACTTTTTAAAGCTGAGTAAAGAAAGGGTGCTAATTAGTAACAAGAATATGAAAGTATGAGTTTCACTAGTGAAGGCAAATATAAAGTAAAGGTAGCACATATATCACCTATGAAACTAATATAGAGGTTTTCAAAATAAAATGTAGCAAAAATTATTATAACTACAATAATTATTAAGGGATATACAATACAAAGAGATGTAAAATTTGAATTCAAAAATGAAATGTGTAGGGGAAAGTAAAAATATAGAGCTTTATAATGCATTAAAATTTAAGCTGTTATTTACTTAACATAGATTGTTCTAAATACAAATTGCTATATGTAAGATTCATGGTAACCACCAAGTAAATACCTGTAGTGGTTACACAAAAGACAACAAGAAAGGAATCTAAGCATATCCCTAAAGAAAGTCATCAAACCACAAAGATAGAGCAAAAGAAACAGAGGAACTATTGAGTACAAAACAACCAAAACAATTAAGAAAATAGAAATAAATATATCTACCAACAATCACTTTAAATGGAAATGGACTACAAGTTCCAATTAAAAGACACAGAGGGAGTGATGGACAAATAAACAGGTAAATAAAAAGACCCGTACAAATACTGCCTACAGGAGTTTCACTTAATATGTAAGGTAAGACATTTTTAGAGGAGAATTGAAAGGATGATAAAAGATATTCCATGAAAAATGAAAACCAAAAGAAAGCTGCAGTAAGTATATTTATTTCAGACAAAAAATATTTTAAAACAAAGACTGTAATAAAAGATAAGGAAGGATATTCAGTTCAGTTCAGTCACTCAGTCGTGTCTGACTCTTTGTGACCCCATGAACCGCAGCACACCAGGCCTCCCTGTCCATCACCAACTCCCAGAGTCCACCCAAACCCATGTCCATTGAGTCTGTGATGCCATCCAACCATCTTATCCTCTGTCATCCCCTTCTCCTCCTGCCCTTCATCTTTCCCAGCATCAGGGTTTTTTCAAATGAGTCAGCTCTCCACATCAGGTGGCCAAAGTACTGGAGTTTCAGCTTCAACATCAGTCCTTCCAATGAACACCCAGGACTGATTTCCTTCAGGATGGACTGGTTGGATCTCCTTGCAGTCCAAGGGACTCTCAAGAGTCTTCTCAACACCACAGTTCAAAAGCATCAATTCTTTTGCGCTCAAGGATATTACATACTGATAAATGGTCAATTCAACAAGAGGATATCACATTGGCAAGTATTTATGCACCCCAAGAAGGAGAAACTAAATATATAAAGCAATATTTACACACCTAAAGGAAGTAACAGATAGTAACACAACACTACTGGGGAGATTTAATCTTACATTCAGAAAGAAAATAAAAAATACATATGCCTTAAAGGATACCCTGAACTATGGCCTTCCTTGAAGAGATATATATAGAACATTTCATAAAAAGGCAACAATTTACATTTTTCTCAAGTGCAAATGACACATTCACCAAGGACAGATCATATGTAAGGCCACAGATTTACAGCGACTAAAACCACACTGGTACAAAACTTCTATTCAAATACATAGAAATGAAAGCATCACAGATATGTGAAGACTATACAACATACTACTAAACAGCCAGTGGATTAACAAAAAAATAAAAAATGAAATTTAAAAAATGCCTATAACAAAAATAAAAATATACCAGAACTTATGAGATGCAGCAAAAGCATTTCTCAGGCAATTTCAGAGTAATAAATGCTTACTTCAAAAACAAAAATCTTTAAATTTCAAATGAACAAACTAGACTTACACATAAAGGAACTAAAAAAAAAAATAAACACAGCCTAAAAAGAGTAGAAGGAAGGAGGTGACAAAGATCATAGAAGAAACAGAAAGTAAAAAGACAACAGGAAAAACATATCAATGAAACTAACTAGTTCATTCTTCAAAAACATAAACAAAATTGACAAATCTTCAGTTAGACTAAGCAAGAAAAAAAGTGTTTGAAACAAGTAAAATCAGAAATAAAAGAAGAAATCTTTCAACTGTTACAACAGAAATGAAAAAGATTATAAGAAACCACATAATACATAATATGGCAATAAACTGGACACCAGAGAAGAAACTGGTAAATTCCTAGAATCATACAATCTTCTAAGATTGGAGTGAGAAATAGAAAATGTAAACATACAGATTACTAGCAATGGATAGAATCAGCAATTTAAAACCTCCCTACAAAGACCATAACCATGACTTCACTGGTGATTCTACCAAATATTAAAAAAGAATTAATACCTGTCCTTCTCAAATGCTTTCAAAAAAAACAGAAGAGGAAGAAACACTTTGAACTCATTTTACAAGTCCAGTATTACCCTACCAAAACTATGTAAAAATACTACAAAAGAAAAAATATATACACACACACACATTATGTCATATGCAAATTAAGTACATTATATAATAAATATTACAATAAACATGCATTAGCATAATATATATGTATACTAAAATCAGAGGCCAATGCACCTGAAAAACATAGAGGTAAAAACTTTCACAAAATATTAGCAGGCCAAATGCAACAATATATAAAAAGTATAAACAATACATGAAAAGAATCAACTGAGATTTCTCCCAGGGATGCAAGGATGGCTCAACAGCCACAGATCAAGCAATATAACAAACCATATTCACAAAATGAAGGATACAAATCATATAATCATCTCAATGTGCAGGAAAAGCTTTTGATAAAATTCAACAGCGATCATGATAAAAATTCTCTCCAAACTGAATACAGAGGAAACATACCTCAAGATAATAAGACCATATATGAAAGCCCACAAAATGCATAACCAGTGATAAAAAGCTAAAAGCTTTTAATGTAAGATGAGGAGGAGTTCTCCGCTAGTCTGTTGCTTAGGATTCTAGGCTTTCACTGCGAGGGCCAAGGTTCAATCAATGGTTGGGAAATTGACATGCTACAAGCCATGGGGTCCAGTAAAAAAAAATCTAAGATCACAAATAATGCAAGCATGATTCCTCTCTCCAATTTCATTCAAAATATTATTGGGATTTCTAGTCACAGCAATTAGACAGGCATAATAAATAAATAATAAAAACAGAAAGCATTTAAATTGCAAACAGACAAGGAAAACAGTCACTATTTGTAAATGACGGTACTACATGTAGAAAATCCTTAAAATCTCCTCCAAGAAGAAAAAATGTGAACTAATAAATGAATTCAGTAAAACTAGAGATACAAAAATAATATGCAGAAAACTGTTGCATTTCTACACATAGTAATCAATTATTAGAGAATTTAGAAAACAATCTCATTTAAAATTGCATCAAAAAGAATATCTAAGAATAATTCTACACATAGTAATAAACTATTACAAAGAGAATTTAGAAAACAATCTCATTTAAAATTAAATCAAAAAGAACATTTAAGAATAAATAAGGGAGATGAAAAGCTCTACAGTGATAAAAATAAAATCTGATGAAATAAAATGAAGAAGACATAAATAAATGGAAAGATATTCTATGTTCATGGACTAGAAGAATGAATATGTTTTTAGTGAAGTATAGTTGATTTATAATATGTGTAAGTTTCAGGTGTACCACAGAGTGATTCAGATATATATGTATTTTTTCAGATTACTTACAATTATACATTATTACAAGAAACTGAACACATTTCCCTATGCTATGCAGTAAATATGTGCTGCTCATCGATTTTACATAAATTAATTTATATCTGATAATCCCATGCTGCTAATTTGTCTGCCTACCTCCCTTTGTTCTTGTGTAACCATTAATTAAACATTACTAGGAAAAAAGCTAGTGGAGGTGACACAATTCCAGCTAAGCTATTTAAAATCCTAAAAGATGATGCTGTTAAAGTGATGCACTCAATAGGCCAGCAAATTAGGAAACCTCAGCAGCAGTGGCCACAGGACTGGAAAACGTCAGTTTTCATTTCAATCCCAAAGAAGGGCAATGCCAAAGAATGCTCAGACTACCACACAACAGGGCTCATTTCACATGCTAGCAAGGCAATGTTCAAAATCCTTCAATCTAGACTTCAACAGCACATGAACCAAGAACTTCCAGATGTACATGTTGGATTTAGAAAAGTCAGAGGAACCAGATATCAAATTGCCAATATCCCTTGAATCACAGAAAAAGCAAGGGAATTCCAGAAAAACATCTGTCTTTGCTTCATTGAGTGCACTAAAGACTTTGATTGTGTGGATCACAACATCACAAAAAAACTGCTGAAAATTCTTAGAGACAGGAATACAAGACCACCATATTTGCCCCCTGAGAAACCTCTACACAGGGCAAGAAGCAACAGTTAGAAACATGCATTGAACACGGGACCATTTCAAAACTGGGAAAAGAGTATGTCAAGGCAATAAATTGTCACCTTGCTTATTTAACATAGGTGCAGGGTACATCATACTGTACTCTGGATGAAGTACCAGCTGGACCCAAGATTCAGTTCAGCTCAGTTCAGTACCTCAGTCAACTATTAGAGTTGGGGTCCCAAGTCTTTGAGACCCCACGCATGGCAGCACACCAGGCTTCCCTGTCTATCAACAACTGCTGGAGCTTGTTCAAACGCATGTCCATCAAGTCCGGGATGCCATCCAACCATTTCATCCTCAGTCATTCCCTTCTCCTCCTGTCATCAATCTTTCCCAGCATCAGGGTCTTCTCTAATGACTCAGGTCTTCACATCAGCTGGCCAAAGTATTGCAGCTTCAGCTTCAGCATCAGTCCTTCCAATGAATATTCAGGATTGATTTCCTTTAGGATTGACTAGTTTGATCTCCTTGCAGTCCAAGGGACTCTCAAGAGCCTTCAACACCACAGTTCAAAAGCATCAATTCTTTGGCACTCAGCCTTCTTTACGGTCTAACTTTCACATCCATACATGACTACTGGAAAAACCATAGGTTTGACTAGGCGGACCTTTGTTGGCAAAGTAATGTCTCTGCTCTTTAATATGCTGTCTAGGTTGGTCATAGTTTTTCTTCCAAGGAGCAAGCGTCTTTTAATTTCATGGTTAGAGTTACCATCTGCCATGACTTCAAAGCCCAAGAAAATAAAGTCTGTCACTGTTTCCATTGTTTCTCCATCTATCTGCCATGAAGTGATGGGACCAGTTGCCATGATCTAAGGTATCTGAATGCTGAGCTTTAAGCCAGCCTTTTCACTCTCATTTTTCACTTTCATCAAGAGACTCTTTAGTTATTCTTCACTTTCTGCCATGAGGGTGGTGTCATCTTTGTATCTGAGGTTATTGATATTAATTCTAGCAATCTTAATTCCAGCCTGTGCTTCATCCAGTCTGGCATTTTGCATGATTTATTCTGCATATAAGTTAAACAGTCAGGGTGACAATACTGTTGACATACTCCTTGACATACTCCTTTCCCAATTAGGAGCCAGTTCTCTGGCCACTATTAAGTTTTTCAAATTTGCAGGCATATTGAGTACAGCACTTTCAAAGCATCATCCTTTAGGATTTGAAATAGCTCAGCTGAAATTCCATCATCTCCACTAGCCTTGTTTGTAATGATGCTTCCTAAGGCCCATTTGACTGTGCACTCCAGGATGTCTGGCTCTAGGTGAGTGATCACACCACCATGGCTATCTTGGTCATTAAGATCATTTTTGTATAGTTCTTCTGTGTGTTCCTGCCACCTGTTCTTAACATCTTCTGCTTCTGTTAGTTCCATACCATTTCTGTCTTTAATTGTGCCCATCTTTGCATGAAATGTTCCCTTGGTATCAGTAATTTTCTTGAATAGATCTCTAGTCTTTCCCAGTTTATTATTTTCCTCTATTTCTTTGCATTGATCACTTAGGAAGGCTTTCTTATCTCTCCTTGCTATTCTTTGGAACTCTGCATTCACATGGATATACCTTTCTTTTTCTCTTTTGTCTTTTGCTTCTCTTCTTTTCTCAGCTATTTGTAAGGTCTCCTCAGGCAACCATGTTGCCTTTTTCTTTTTCTTGAGGATGGTTTTGATCATCGCCTCCTGTACAATGTTACAACCTCCATCCAAAGTTCTTTAGGCACTCTATCTGATCTAAGCCCTTGAAACTATGTGTCACTTCCACTGTTTAATCATAAGAGATTTGATTTAGGTCATACGTGAATGATCTACTAGTTTCCCCTACTTTCTTCTATCTAAGTCTGAATTTTGCAATAAGGAGCTCATGATCTGAGCCACAGTCAGATCCAGATCTTGTTCTTGCTGACTGTACAGAAATTCTCCAACTTCAGCTGCAAAGAATATAATAAACCTGATTTCGGTATTGACCATCTCGTGACGTCCATGTGTAGTCATCTCTTGTGCTGTTGGAAGAGGATGTTTGCTATGACCAGTGTGTTCTCTTGGCAAAACTGTTAGCCTTTGCCCTACTTCATTTTGTACTCCAAAGCCAAACTTGCCTATTACTACAGGTTTCTTTTGACTTCATACTCTTGCATTCCAGTCCTTATGATGAAAAGGGCATCTTTTTTTGTTCTTTGTTCTAGAAGATCAAGTAGGTCTTTATAGATCCATTCAACTTCAGCTTATTCGGCATTGGTAGTTGGGGCACAGACTTGGATTGCTGTGATATTGGATTGTTTGCCTTGGAAATGAACAGAGATCATTCTGTCACTTTTGAGACTGCACCCAAGTACCGTATTTTGGACTCTTTTGTTGACTATGAGAGCTACTCCATTTCTTCTAAGGGATTCTTGTCCACAATAGTAGACATAATGGTCATCTGAATTAAATTCACCCATTCCGGTCCATCGTAGTTCACTGATTCCTAAGACAGTGTTCACTCTTGCTATCTCCTGCTTGACCACTTCAAATACACCTTGATTCATGGACATAACATTCCAGGTTCCTATGCGATAATGTTCTTCACAGAATCGGACGTTACTTCCATCACCAGTCACATCCTCAACTGGGCTTTGTGTTCACTTGGCTCAGCCTCTTCATTCTTTCTAGATCTATTTCTCCACTGTTCTCGAGTAGCATACTGGGCACCTATCAACATAGAGTTCATCTTTCAGTGTCATATCTTTTTGCCTTTTCATACTGTTAATGGGGTTCTCAAAGCAAGAAAACTGAAGTGGTTTGCCATTCCCTTATCCACTGGGCCACATTTTGTCAGAATGCTTCACTATAACCCATCCTTCTTGGGTGACCTATACAGCATGACTCACAGTTCCTTGAATTAGACAAGGCTGTGATCCATGTGATCAGTTTCTTAGTTTTCTGTGATTGTGGTTTTCATACTGTCTGACCTCCGATATAAAAGGCTAAGCGTCTCGTGGAAGCTTCCTAATGGGAGGGACTGACTATGGGCGAATCTGGGTCTTGCTCTGATGGACAGGACCATACTCAGTAAATGTTTAACCCAATTTTCTGTTGATGGGTGGGGTTGTGTTCCTTCCCTGTAGTTTGGCCTCAGGCAAACTATGGTAGGGGAAATGGTGGTAATGCTGACCTCCTTCAGAAGAACTTATGCCAGCAGGTCCCAGCTTCCAGGACTGTTGTATCCAGCGGCCCTGACCCCAAGGCAGGCCACTGTCAACCCAGGCCTCTGCTGGAGACTCGGACACTCAGGCAAGTCTGGCTCAGCCTCTTGTCGGGTCACTGCTCCGTTCTCAAGGGTCCTGGTGTGCACAAAGTTTTGTTTGTGTCCTCCAAAAGTTTGTTTCCCCAGTCCTGTGGAAGTTTTGTTTCCCCAGTCCTCTGGAACCAAGACTGCCAGGAGAAATATCAATTACCTCAGATATGCAGATGACACCACCCTAATGGGAAAGCAAAGAGGAAATAAAGAGCCTCTTGATGAAGGTGAAAAAGGAGAGTGAAAAAGCTGGCTTAAAACTCAACATTCAAAAAACTAAGATCATGACATCCAACCCCATCACTTCATGGCAAATAGATGGGAAAAAAATGGAAACAGTGACAGACTTCATTTTCTTGATCTCCAAAAGTCACTGTGGACAGTGACTGCAGCCATGAAATTAAAAGAAGCTTGCTCCTTGGAAGAAAAGTCATGACAAATATAGACAGCATACTTAAAAGCAGAAACATCACTTTGCCAACAAAGGTCCATATAATAAAAGCTACGGTTTTCCAGTAGTTACGGACAGATGTAAAAGTTGGACCATAAAGAAGGCTGAGCACTGAAGAACTGATGCTTTCAAATTTGTGGTGCTGTAGAAGACTCTTGAGTGTCCCTTGGACAGCAAGATCAAACTAGTCAATCCTAAAGGATATCAGTTCTGAATATTCATTGGAAGGACTGATGCTGAAGCTCCAACCTTTTGGCCACCTGATGAGAAAAGACCCTGATAGTGGGAAAGACTGAGGGCAGGAGGAGAAGGGGGCAACAGAAGATGAGAAGGTTGGATGGCATCATCGACTCAATAGACATGAGTTTGAGCAAACTCCAGGAGATGGGGAAGGAAAGGGAAGCCTGGTTACTGCAGCCCATGTGGTCACAAAGAATCAGACGTGACTGAGCAACTGAACCATAACAGTTTTTGCTTTCTATATAAATTCATTTATATATTTGTTCATACTGTACACATAAGTGATAATCATAATACTATTTGTTTTCTCTAACTACTTCATTAGTATGAAAATCATTAGGTCCATCCATGTTGCTGCAAATGGCAATACCCCACTCTTCATGGCTGAGTAATATTCCATTACATTTATGTATACGTGTGTATGTGCATGTATATACACAATGACATTTATCACTTCTCCTTAAATCAATCATCTGTTGATTGTCACTTGGGTTGTTTCCTTGCACCGGCTATTATAAACAGTGCTGCTATGAACACTGGGGTTCATCTATCTTTCTGAATTATAGATTTCTTTAAATATATGCCCAGGAGTGGGATTACAGGATAAAACAGTAACTCTATTTTTACTTTTTTAAAGAAACTTCATACTGCTCTACATAATGATTGTACCAAATTACATTCCAACAACTGTGTAGAAAGGTTCCATTTTTTTTTTAAGCATCATCTCCAGCATTTATTGTTTGTAAACATTTTGATGGCAGCCTTTCTGACCAGTATGAGGTGATACCTCACTGTGGTTTTGATTTTACTTTCTCTAATAATTAGCAATGCTGACAATCTTTTCATGTGCCTCTTGGCCATTTGTACGTCTTCTTTGGAAAAAGTTATTACTGAGATCCTCTGCACATTTATTCATTGGATTATTTCTTTTTTGATATTGAGCTGTGGAAGCTGTTTATTTTGGATATTAACCACTTGTCAGTCACATCATTTGCAAATATTTTCTCCAATATCATAGTTTGTCTTGTTGTTTCCTTCACTGTGCAAAAAAAAAAAAAAAAAACCTTTTCATTTAATTAGTTCCCGTTTATTTTGCTTTTATTTCTTTTGCTTTCAGAGACTGGCCCAAGAAAATACTGCTATGATTTATGTGCCAGAATGTTTTGTCTCTGTTTTCTTTTTGGAGTTTTATGGCGTCATCTATGATATTTACGGGCTTCCCTGGTGGTGCTAGTGGCAAAGAGCCCACCCCCCAACACAGGAGACGTTAAGAGACACAGTTCAATCCCTGGGTTGGGAAGATCCCCTGGAGGAGGGCATGGCCCACTCCAGTATTCTTGCCTGGGGAATCCCAAGGACAGAGGAGCCTGGCAGGCTATAGTCTGTGGAGGTCACAATGAGTCAGATACAACTGAAGACACAGCATACATGCATGTCTTATATTTAGGTTTCTGAACAATTTTGAGTTACTTTTGAATATGGTGTGGGTATTCTAATTTCATTAATTCACTCAGCTGTCCAGCTTTCCCAACACCACTTGCTAAAGACACTGTCTTTTCTCCGTTGTACATTCTTGCCTTCTTTGTTGTAGATTGACTGTATGTATGCAGGTTTATTTCTGTGATCTGTATTCTGTTTCACTGATCTCTATGTCTCTTTTTGTGCCAATACCATGCTGTTTTGATTACTGTAGCCATGGTTATGCCTCCTGCTTTGTGCTTTTCCTGAGGACTCCTTTGGCAATTCTGGATATTTGTGGTTACATGTAAATTTTAGGATTATTTGTTCAGTTCTGAGAAAAATGTTATGTGTATTTTCAATGGGATCATATTAAAACTGTAGATTGCTTTGGATAGCATGGCCATTTTAACAATATTAATTCCTCCAATCAAAAATATCTTTTTATTTCTTTGAATCATCTTCAATTTCCTTTAACAATGTTTTATAATTTTCAGCATATAGATCTTCAGCTCCTCAATTAAGCAAATCCCTATTTTGTTTTTTTCTATTTTTCTGATTTTAAACAGGATTAATTTACTCACTCATTCTGATATTGTATTGCTAGTATAAAGGAATGCACAGAATTCTAAATATGAATCCTAT
Source organism: Muntiacus reevesi (assembly GCF_963930625.1). Taxonomy (NCBI): domain Eukaryota; kingdom Metazoa; phylum Chordata; class Mammalia; order Artiodactyla; family Cervidae; genus Muntiacus; species Muntiacus reevesi. The sequence goes on along the minus strand of NC_089252.1, from coordinate 156,288,774 downwards.
CCTGCTACCTTTTAATTTGTTACTTCAAACAAGTTTTTGTATGGAGTCTTTATGGTTCTCTACATGCAGAGCATCATATCATCTGGAAATAGTCACAGTTTCACCTCTTCCCATCCAAACTGAGTATCTTATATTTCTTTCTTTTCTTGGGGTGGGGCTGATTGCTGTAGCTAGGACTTCCAATTCTACTATAAATAGAAGTGGAAAGTGTGCATCTTTGTCTTTTCCTAAATTTATCAGGAGGCTTTCAGCTTTTCACCACTAAGTATTAATGTTGCCTATGGGCTTGTCATAAATAGCTTTTATTATGTTCAGATATGTTCATGCTATACCTACTTTGGTGAAAGTTATCAGTAATGGATGTTGAATTTCACCAAGTGCTCTTTATGTGTTTACTGAGATGATCATATAATCAATCTATGTGCTGTATCACATGGATTTATTTCCATCTGTTGAACCAACCATCCTTTTGGCACAGGAATGAACCCAACTTGACTGTGGTACCTAAGGCGATATCAGTATTTTCTTTTTTGTAATGGATCAGGTTAATGGCTTCACCAGGTGAATCTGGGGGTGTTTTCTCTTCTTCAATCTTTTTGAGTAGTTTGAATAGGATACGTATCAGTTCCTTATATGTTTTATAGGATTTCCCACTGAAGCTGTCCGGTCCTGGAATTTTGTTTGCAGGGAGATTCTGTTATAGACTCTATTTCACTTCCAGTGATTGGCCTACTCAAATTATTTGTTCCTTGTTGACTCAATTATGGCAGGCTGGATGCTTCCAAAAACTTGTCCGTTTCACCTAAGTTTTCCATTTTGTTGACATAACTGTTCATAATATTTTCTTCTTGTATTTTATATTTCTGCAGTATTGGTTGTTCTCTCTCCTCTTTCATTTCTTATTTTGCTTATTTTGGTGCTCTCTCTTTTCTTCTTGGTGAGCCTGGCCAAAGGTTTGTCTATTTTGTTTATCCTTTCAAAATCAGTTCTCAGTTTTATTGATCTTTTTCTATTTATTTTAATCTCTATTTTACTTATTTCCTCTCTAATCTTTATTCTTCCTTCCTTCTACTGACTTTGGGGGTTTTTTTCTTATTCTTTTCTAAGATGGTAAGGTAAGGTTTTTTATTAGAGAATTTTCTTTTTTCTGAAGGAAGGCCTGTATTGCTATCAACTTCCCTCTTAGATTAACTTTTGCTACATCCCATAGATTTTTGTAGGGTTATGTTTTTATTGCCTTTTGTCTCAAGGCGTTTTCTGATTTTCACTTTGATTTCATCACTGACCTACTGGGCTTCTGTTTTTGTTTTTGTTTTGTTTTTTAGTAGCAAGTTGTTTAGTTTCCATGTGATAGCTTTATTTCCCATTTTTCTTCCTGTGGTTGATTTCTAGTTTCATAATATTGTGGTTAGAAAAGATACTTTAAGTAAGTTCTACCCTCTTAAATATGTTGAGACTTCTTTTGTGACCTAGTATACAGTCTAACCTAGAAAATTTTCCATGTGAGCTTGAAAGAAAAATGCATTCTGTTTTATTCAGATGTCCTACAGATATCAATTAAGTTCAAATGGTCCACTGTGTCATCTGGGATGGCCGTTCGTTGCCTTTCTGATTTTCTGTCTACAAGATCTTTCCATCAATGAGAGAGCGGTGTAAAAAGTTTCCTACTTATTCTATAATAATAGTCAATTCCTGATTCATAAAAAAAAATAATAATAATAATAGTCAATTCCTATCTTAATGTCTCTCAGTATTTGTTTTATTTATTTAGGTGCACATATCTTAACAAGCATCATATCCTCTTTCAATACTAATCCTTTTATCATTATATAATTCCCTTGTCTTCTGTTATAGACTTGGTTTGAAAGACTATTTTCTCTGACGTGAGTATTGCTACCCTCATTTTCTTACCGTTTCTATTTGCATAAAATGTTTTTCCATCCCCTCACTTTCAATCACTTTGTGTCGTTATCCTTTGTATCTCATCTATCTTGCATTACAGATTCTTGTTTTCTCGTTCAACCTGCAACTCTATGACTTTTGATAAGAACATTTAGTACATTAACATTTAAAGTAATTATTGATAGGTATGTATTTATTGTCATCTTAAGCCTTGTTTTCAGTTGATTTTGTAGTTATTTATTCATTTCTTCTTTATGTTTTTCCTTTTGTGGTTGGAAGGTCTTCTTTTGTATTATGGTTGAGTTCCTTTCTGTTTTTTGTGTAACTACTCTGTTTCTGATTTGTGGTTACCATGATTTTCAATTATGTTAACCCAAACTATATCTACTTGCTTTAGCCTTATAGTCATATAGTTCAAACACATTCTAAAAAATTTACATTTTTTTTACTCCTCTCTCCCACATTTTGTGATTTCAATGCCCTATTTACATCTTCATGTTTATCCTTTTGCTGTTGATTTTATTTACAATCACTTTTATAAAATTTTTGGTTTGTTTTTTGTACTATACAAACTATGTACTGGCTTATTTAAGTGATCTTCAATCCTTTTATATATTTTCCTTTCCAACTGTGATTTTCCCTTTCCTATAGAATCTTTTTTTATGTTTAAAGATGACTTTTCAATGTTTCTTTTAGATTAGGTTTGTGTTTGTGTTAGTTGCTCAGTCCTTTCTGACTCTTGGTGACTCCATGGACCACAGCCCGCCCAGCTCCTCCATTTTTCACAGAATTAAAACAAATTACTCTTTAAATTTCTATGAAAACACTAAAGACTCCAAATACCAAAAGCAATCTTAAGAAAGGAGAGCAAAGCTGGAAGCATCATGCTCCCTGATTTCAAACTCTATTACAGAGCTACAGTAATCAAACAGGGTATTGGCATAAAAAAGAAACACATGGAAACCAACTGACTAGAACAGAATGCAGAAATAAACCTATTCACGTATGGTCAATTAATTTATGAGAGTGGAGTCAAGAATAAACAATAGGGGAAAGACAAATTCACTCAATAAATGGTGTTTGGAAAACTGGACAGGAACATGCAAAATAATGAAACTAGATCACTATCTTACAATACACAAAACTTAACTCAAAACAGATTAGATGCTTGAATGTAAGACCTGAAACCAAAAACCTATTAGAAAAAATCATAGGTGGCATGCACTTTGTCATTGGTCTTGGCAATAATTTTTTTAATTTGACACCAAAAGCAAAGATTATTAATAAGATCAAATATTAATAAATGGAGCTTCTTCAAACTAAAAAAATTTGCATAGCAAAGGAAACCATCTACAAAAATGAAAAGGCAACCTACTGAATGGGAGAAGGGATTTGCGAATCATACATATGACGGGTTAATATCCAAAATATATAAAGAACTCACACAGCTCAATAGCAAAAGAGCAAGCAGTCCAATTAAAAACTGGGCAGAGGACATGAATAGCAATACTGTCCAAATAAAACATACAAAAGGCCAACAGGAATATGAAAAGGAATCAGGGAAATGCAAATCAAAACCACAGTGAGCTATCACCTCAAACTAGTTAGCATGGTAAAATTATTAATATAAAAAAGACAAGAGAAAACAACTAGAGGTGAGTACATAGACAAAAGGGAAGAATGCACTGTTGGTAAGAATGTAAATTGGTGCAGCTACTATGGAATATAGTATGAATGTTCTTCAAAATATTTAAATAAAACTATGGTATAATCTGGCAATCCCACTTCTGGGTATTTATCCAAAAACACTAATTGGAAAAGATATATGCATCCCCATGTTCACTAGCGACTCAGAAGGTAAAGAATCTGCCTGCAATGCCAGGGACCTGGGTTCGAACCCTGGGTTGAAAGAGCCTCTGGAGAAGGGAATGGCTACCCACTCCAATATTCTGCCCTGGAGAATTCCACAGAGAAAGGAGCCCGGTGGGCTACAGTCCATGGGGTCACATAGAGTCAGACACAACTGAGCGACTTTCGCTTTCACATGCTCACTGCAGGATTATTTACAGTAGACAAGAAACAGAGACAACAGTAAGTATCCATGGACAGTTGAAAAAAGAAAATGTGGTATGTTTATACAATGAGATACTATTCAACTATAAAAAGAAAGAAGTGGACAAGATGAATGGACTTTGACGGCATTATACTAAAACAGATTAAAACAAATACCATATAATCTCACTTATATGTGGAAGTTAAAAAAAAAAAACACGAAGCTCATAGATACAGAGAATAGATTCGTGATTGCCAGAGTCAACTTGGGAGTGGGAGAAATGGATAAAGGGAATCAAAAGGTACAAATCAAAAGGTGCAAACTTTCAGAACTTACAGAAAATAAATGTCATGGGAATATAATGGACAGCATGGTGACTAGACAATATTTTATCATATCACTGAAAGTTGCTTACATACTAAATATTAAAAGTTCTCATCACAAGGGAAAACAATTTTGTGTCTATGTATGGTAATAGATGTTAATTAAACTTAGTGTGGTGAATTGTTGCAGTATCTATAAACATAAAATAATTATGTTGTACTCGATATTAATTGTACCTGAGTTATAAAGTCAATTATATAACTCCATTTAAAAGGAAATTAAAATGATAAAAGATATTTCTGGAAAAGAAACAATTATAAAAAACTAAATCAGCCCAGGGGTAGGTAATAACAGCCACCTATGTTCTGATTTGCACGATTAACTAAAATTGATGACTTTTCTTATGGATCTATTGTTGGTGTTTAGTCACTAAGTCGCGCCTGACTCTCTCATGGCCCCACAGACTGTAGCCCGCCAGGCTCCTCCATCCATGGGATTTCCCAGGCAAGAATACTGGAGTAGCTTGACATTTCTCTCGCCAGGCTATCTTCCCAACCCAAAGGTTGAACCTGTATCTCCCGCAATGCAAGCGGATTCTTTTACCGTTGAGCCACGAGGGGAGTCCTTTCTTACGGAGAAGCAGAAGGAAAAAAAAAAAGCTTACAGACAAAATAATAAAATATAAAACATAAAATACCATATAGAAGCAAGTGCAAAATTTAAGGAGAAAATGTTGTGATCAAAGTATATTCTGGCTAGTCTTTCAGGAGTAAGCATGTGAAAGATATTGTCGAGCAAGAACTATTTCAGAAAATAAATCACCAATTTACTAATTTTGAAACAATTTCTAAACTAACTCCGAAATTAACAACAGCAAAACCTTTAGAGATGGAAATACCAGACCACTTTACCTGTCTCCTGAGACACGTGTATGCAGGTCAAGAAGCGACAACTAGAACCTTATATGGAACAACTGACTGGTTCAAAAAAGGGAAAAGCGTAAGACAAGGCTGTATATTGTCACTCTGCTTATTTAACTTATATGCAGAGTATATTATGCAAAATGCTGGGCTGGATGAATCACAGGCTGGAATCAAGACTGCGGGGAGAAATATCAACAACCTCAGACATGGTGACGCTATCACTCTAACGGCAGAAAATGAAGAGGAACTGTAAGAGCGTCAGTAAGGGGGAAAGAGGAGAGTGAAAAAGCTGGTTTAAAACTCAACATTCAGAAAACTAAGATCTGTCCCATCACTTCATGGCAAATAGCCGGGGGGGGGGGGGGGGGGGGGCAGGAGGGAGTGGAAGCAGTGACATATTTTATTTTCTTGAGTTTCCAAATCACTGCTGATGGTGACTGAAACCATGAAACTCAAAGATACTTGCTTCCTGGAAGGAAAGCTATGACAAACCTAAACAGCATATTAAAAAGCAGAGATACAACTTTGCCAACGAAGGTCCATATAGTCAAAGCTACAGTTTTTCCAGTAGTCATAAACGGATGTGAGAGTTGGACCATAAAGAAGGCTGAGCGCCAAAGAAATGATGCTTTTGAATTGTGGTACTAGAGAAGTCCCTTGAGAGTCCCTTGGACTACAAGGAGATCAAACTAGTCAATTATAAGGGAAATCAACCTTGAATATTCTTGGAAGGACTGAAGCTGAAGCTCCAATCCTTTGCCCACCTGATGCGAAGCGCCAACTCATTAGAAAAGACTCTTATGCTGGGAAGATTGCAGGCAAAACGAGAAGAGGGAGGCAGAGGATGAGATGGTTGGATAGCATCACCAACTCAATGGACATGAATTTGAGCAAACCCTGGCAGACAGTGAAGGACAGGGAAGCCTGGCATGCTGCAGTCCATGGGGTCATAAAGAGTCGGACATAACTTAGCAACTCAACAACAACCACAATGGCAGCTCAGGAGATCTGACCCTCACTTAGTTTGGACTACAGAAATATACCTGAAAAAGTATGCCACTGAGTGCTCACTTAACTATTCTATGACTCATCTCTGTCACCAGTTCTAAGTAACACGTTTATTCAGCTACACAGAAAGAATTATGGAGCTTGTCTGATAACCACTTCACAGCATTAACTGTCCTTTGCCTGTGCCAGAACTTGGTAACAATTGCTAAACATTTTATCTGATTAGAACACTAAGCTTGAGTAATTATTAAACTAAAATTTCTGCTTTAAAAAAAAAAATGTTCAATCAGGCATAGACTCATAGAGCAACATAATGTCCATCTTTATTACCCACGATCTCTATTAATGATTTCCTGTGTCTCTAAAATGTAGCCTGAATGAACTAATAAAAATAAACGGGAAAAAAATTTTTTTAAAGTAGTAAAAATCACATAAGCCACCCACCAAGAGATATTATCTTTCCCAACCTCTTCTAATAATATCTATCTAGATCACATGTATATTCCTATGCTGCTGCTGCTGCTGCCAAGTCGCTTCAGTCGTGTCCGACTCTGTGCGACCCCATAGACGGCAGCCCCCCAGGCTCCCCCGTCCCTGGGATTCTCCAGGCAAGAACACTGGAGTGGGCTGCCATTTCCTTCTCCAATCCCTATGCTGTTTATACTCAAAAATTAATGTAAGTGGTAAAATCTTAACCCAATAAAAGTGCAGAGGAAAGGAGCACATTTTTTTAAGCTCTCCAGTGACATACACTTACTTCCTCAGACTCATCAATGATAATCCATGGTAATCATGGGAGTTTCTATTTTACATTTCTAAATTTTGATGGGTAACATAGCCAACTTTGCTTTCACTCCCTGTTATTTCAATACTATAAAATAGGGAATTATCTACTACATGTACATTTTTTGCAGTTATTGTCCAAGAAATAGAAAATGGAAGTTTGTTAAAGAGCAATGATAAGAATTCGAGCCACACTAACATTAAACAAAGAGTCTGCTTTTAGGAGCTCAAGTTCTGTATCATTTTATAAGGAAGCTAAATCTCACTAATGATAAACGAAAATGGAGTGAAGGAGAGGGAAGATCCTTACGTTCTGTCTGGCATAGAGTCAAGATTATTTTTATAACCAACTTCATGTTTTGTTCTTTAGTATATAAGGAATATACACATAACTCTAGTATCATTAGGCTGGTTCTTTGAAATTGTAGGAGCCAGTCACAGCGAAACATATATCAATGTTTTGCAACGTTTTTTTTTTTTTCTTGTAGGGTCTAAAGAGAGTAGATGAATCCTTAACATTTATAAAAGGCGATAAGCAAGTCACAAGACTACTGTTAGACTCCAAGTGATATGAGAAATAATGACAAGCTAGAAGACTATGAAAATAGCTAGCTTTAGAAAAAGGTTCATTTAAATTAATCCCATATTACTTTCCACGGCTTATAAACATATTTTCACTCTACTTGTACAACTAATGGCAGCTCTGACTCAGTAGTCAAACACAGTTTGATACAAGTTCTGTGGCGTCAACTCTGAAATTGTCTTATTTCTATTCTAGCAGCTTTGTGACACTGACACAGCCAGAAAAGAAGTGGTGATCTCCAATTCCTTGACAAGAGATCAAAAGATAAGGTAAGATGACTTTTATCCCTGCTTCTACTCACATTTTACTTGAATAATTTAATAGTAAAAATACCTAGTTCATTCTTAGCCTTTTTGAACTGCATTTTGCAAAATCCCTTGTCTATAAACATATCAATACCATATTTCAGTGGGCTAATATTTATTTAAAGTCAACCCCCTTCAAGAGAAGGCAGAGTAGGTAGAAAGACATATGATAGAGACAAGGGACAGATGTAGAAGGATGACTGAGTAGATGACCAAAAAAGAGACATATAGCTACATATCATTTAAATCCAGTTTCAAAGGACTAATTTCAATTTGATGGAAACTTTTATATAAGTAACTTTAAATGCAAAAGAATTAAAAACTTCCTTTTATTAACATTTGTCTTGGAAAAGATCCCCCAAGTCCTGAAGTTTCTTTTCTTCAGTTATGTCTCAACTTTAAGCCTGTGTTTTTCTTCATACTTATGGGAGGGGATCAGAGACATGAGAAGGGAAATTCTCATGTATAACTAGTTTCTTTGGAAATGCAAAGTTGAAAGAAAAAATATGACAGTATTTGGCCATCTCCAATCTTCTAATTAACATCAGAACTTCTTTGTTAAATGACAGCTGACTTCTTGCCAGCAACAATGGAAACTAAGAGATAGTAAAATGGTATTTTCAGTGTGCTGAGAGAATACAACAATTAGTAACCAATACAGTATACTATATACTAACATAGCATATTACTATACTGTACTACTTTACTATACAGTAAAGTACACAAAAGCCCAACTCCTTGTAGAGGATGCACACATCTGACAATGTACACCAGGCACGTGAACTAACTTACGTGATTGGACATGCAAACACATGTATGTAGGTTCATGTGTAGGGGACTTACTGTAAATCAGAGGAGGTACTGTAAGTGAAGGGGAAAAGATGGACCTTTGACCAAATCATGGTGAGATAACTGGCCATCCACATGTTAAAAAATGAAACTGAACCCCTACCTTTCACTGCATCAATACGAGCTGAGTTAAAGAAATACATTCCAAAGAGCAAACCTATAAAGTTTATAACGAGGCTACTGTTTTGTAATGAGACCTTCAAATTTTCAGTTTAACCTACCCAACTAATAAAAGAAGGTAGCACCCTCACCAGAAATTGAGATTACTAAAGATGAACTAGATCCACAAACAAAACACTAAATTTGGTTTCTTACTTTTGTAGTATCAGAAAGAGAAAGCAAAAGATCCACAGCTTATAAATACAGTGATCACATAAAGAAAAAAATACTGAATAGTGGTACAAAAAACAGAAAGGAAAAAGCATGCTTTATTTTACACATTTGAAGATTTTCAGGAAAAATGAGAAAAAGGTATTTGTAAATAAAAACAAAATTAAAAAGTTAACTCTAAACTACTTTAGGAGTAAGTTTAGAATAAAAACTAATGGCTAAACTGAACCTAAACTTCACTGTAATCTTTCATATTCCTAGGAAAAAATTACACTGGGTTTCCATGTTTTCTTTTTATATAATTTAATTTATTTGGAAGCTAATTACTTTACAATACAGTAGTGGTTTTTGCCATATATTGACATGAATCAGCCATGGGTGTACATGTGTTCCCCATCCTGAGCCCCCCTCCCACCCACCCCCCATCCCATCCCTCAGGGTCATCCCAGTGCACCAGCCCTGAGCACTTGTCTCATGCATCCAGCCTGGACTGGTGATCTGTTTCACATATGATAATATACATGTTTCAATGCTATTCTTTCAAATCATCCCACCCTCGCCTTCTCCCACAGAGTCAAAAAGACTGTACTATATATCTATGTCTCTTTTTCTGTCTCACACATAGGGTTATCATTACCATCTTTCTAAATTCCATATATATGCGTTAGTATACTGTATTGGTGTTTTTCTTTCTGGTTTACTTCCCTCTGTATAACAGGCTCCAGTTTCATCCACCTCATTAGAACTGATTCAAATGTATTCTTGTTAATAGCTGAGTAATATTCCATTGTCTATTATGTCTACATGGCAGACATTTGCCTGCCATGAACACTGGGGTGCACGTGTCTCTTTCAGATCTGGTTTCCTCGGTGTGTATGCCCAGGAGTGGGATTGCTGGGTCATATGGCAGTTCTATTTCCAGTTTTGTAAGGAATCTTCACACTGTTCTCCATAGTGGCGGGACCAGTTTACATTCCCACCAACAGTGTAAGAGGGTTCCCTTTTCTCCACACCCTCTCCAGCATTTATTGCTAGTAGACTTTTGGATAGCAGCCATCCTGACCGGCATGAAATGGTACCTCGTTGTGGTTTTGATTTGCGTTTCTCTGATAATGAGTGCTGTTGAGCATCTTTTCATGTGTTTGTTAGCCATCTGTATGTCTTTGGATTTCATGTTTTCAAGAAGTAGTAAGCTTAGGAAACAAAATTTAAAGAGTTTAAGATTCAAATTCATTTTGAGTAAGAAAAGTTTCCTAATATCTCTGTGTGCAACACTACACTAATTAGACACTAAAGAAAAGTCTTCCATTTGAAAACTTGAATTATATATGTATCTTGCTTTATTTATCTTTATGAGAACTTGGTGATTGATGCAAGAGTAAAAACTCACTGTTCCTCATTTTTAAAGTGATATTTACTGAAAAAGTCAATAGCCAGCTAGTTAAATGCAGATAAAATTACCATTTTCCAGTAACTATTTAACAATTTTTATATAGACCTCCTTTCATCAATCTCTCTAAATAACTTTTTATTTTATCTCAATGAATGAGATAAATCTATACATTTCAATCACTAAAAAAATCAGTTAATTTTGTAGATTATAGATTGTTCCACAATTTGTAACATCTCAATTTTTAAAGCCAAAAGCCGAAAGAGAGACAATTCAGTTCCAGGAGTACTCTCTGGAACTTTCACAAGCAAACCGTCCCAATATTTACTTGAAACCCAAATTTGCTCTCCCTTAGATAAACAATAGAAAAAGGAGTTATCCTGGCCAACAATTCATTTGAAGCATGATGTCTATATACCTAAATTAGTATAAAACTGGAAAAAAAAAAACAAAACAGCTTCTGTGTCTCGGTTCAGAATCACACAGCAGCTGTGAAAAGGGTTTTATTCTTCCACTTCTAAGTCAGTATATCAAAACATTTCACCCAGAAGCTTGCCAGCAACTTCCATACTAATTGTAGAATTGCCAAAGCTAAGAAATGACAATAGCCACACACATTCACTTGGACTACTAAGCCTGGGCTATTTACAACTGGAGAAATGATTCCAATCAGAAAGTCAAAGAGGATAGATTAAATAAGGTGTGCAACTCCAAAAATGTTATTGACTTAACTTCATCTTGTTTTATTCAACTTAACTCATAAAAATAATGACTCTAAATTCATGAACTGTTTTTTATTCCTTTTGATAAAACCAAGCATTGAGTATTTATGCAACACATGTCAAACACTGGGTTATTTTACTCTTGTGGTCTTTGTTTAAAAAAAATCTTCAGTATCAGTTATAAATATAATTCAGTATCAAGTCCATTTCTTATAATTGAGTGGTTTTAAATTTTTAATGTTTAAAAAACAAATAATAAATGCAATTTTCTTCCATTTCAACTTAAATGAAAATATCTAGGGTGAAGTAATTATTTATTGATGAAAGAAGGAAGGAAAGAATATATATGACAATGGCTCTAAAAAAAGCTAACAGACTCCCACAGCACAAAGAATTTCTTTTCATGATCAAGAGAATCTCAATCCAATTAAGTGTCCTACAGCTTTCTGCTTATTAAAATTACCAAAATGGAATCCATTACAAGTTTGTTATATCTCATAACAGCATATCAGTATACTGTTTCCATCACAACAAATACAACAGAATATTTAATCGAGACTATTAATATTCTATCAAGATGCTATTTGATGCTCCTGTAAAATACTAAAGTGTTAGTAGTGAGAAGCAATAGGAGAAATCATGATGAATCACTGTCATATTATCAGAAACCCTTCAAAAATCTGTACTTTGATGGTTAATTTAGTAAATCCAAATTCATGCAACTTGAATGTAAAAATTATTTCAAAGAAAAATACTTTTTCCCTAAAAACTTAAACACTGATATCTTTATAAGTAAATGACAAAACAACCCCCTCTTTTTTATGTGCACTGTAATACTATTTTATTTATGAGTGAAAGTCGCTCAGTCGTGTCTGACTTTTTGTGACTCCAGGCCAGAAACTGGAGTACGTAACGTTCCCCTTCTCCAGGGGAACTTCCCGACCCAGGAATCGAACCCAGGTCTCCCACATTGCAGGCTGATTCTTTACCAACTGAGCCACAAGGGAAGCCCATTTTATTTATAGTATAATTCCTATCCTTTTAAAATAATTTGGCTGTTTAGGTCACTTCAGGTTGTAATGGAGAAGTTAGATGTCTATGCCATATAGAATTTTTATAGAATCCTAGTAGATATCTAACAGCATTTTTTAAATAATCAGGTTTTTAGTAGTAGCTGAGAGATCTAACCATGTTGATAAAAATAGTCAGAAGAATCTATGATTATTGTATAACCTCAGCAGTTTATTTTCAGTGTATACCATCACTGATGATACCATGATATCATAACGTTCAATCTTAAAAAGTATAAAGTCTAGCTCAAAAAAAATGAGTAAGTGGAGACCTAATATTTAAGTGAGGCCAGAAAGAAAAAATGAAAGAAACTCTAGCCCATAGTAGGCAACATAAACAGGATTATCATCATGAAGATAAAGTGCTGAGGTTATACAATAACTATAGATTCTTCTGGCTATTTTATTAACACGGCTAGATCTCTCTGCTACCACTCAAAACCTGATTATTTAAAAAATACTGCTGACTATCTACTGAAGAAGTGAAGTTGCTCAGCTGTGTCTGACTCTGCGATCCCATGAACTGCAGCCTAACCAGGTTCCTCCATCCATGGAATTTTCCAGGTAAGAGTACTAGAGTGGGTTGCCATTTCCTTCTCCAGGGGATCTTCCTGACCCAGGGATAGAACCCAGGCCTCCCACATTGCAGGCAGATGCTTTAGCATCTGAGCTACCAGGGAAGCCCCCTAAAATTCTATATGGCATAGACAACTTCTAACTTCTCCATTGCAATCTGAAGTGACCTAAACAGCCAAATTATTTTAAGAGGATAGGAATATTTAATTGTGATAGTATATTACAAAATTTAACCACAGTGAAGGTGGCGTAAATCAGGAGATGATTAATAATGATTTCTTGAACATCGACTATGAGCCTGGTTTTATATATATGCTTTCATTTTAATTCTCGCAACTGTACTCTGGAATAAGCATTGTTAGCTCATAACAGAACTAACTAAAGAATCAGAAGCCTGAATGAAGTAAACAAAACACCCAAGGTCACACAGCGAGTAAATGGCAAGACCATCTGATCTGAATATTCATGCTCATGTAGCCTCAGTGTCTCTAAATATTTACATTTGCTCCACTTTTCAAAATGTTTTAAGAAATTTACACATTGAAAACAATTTAAGATAGCACACACATTTATACACATACACATACACACAAATTAAAAGGAGCCATCTAATGGATGTAACTAAATGCAGACATTTAAGATTATTTATTAAATAATTTTGAGTCCTTTGAATAAGCCTCCAGGTAAAGAGGTCTGGCCAGAAACTTTTAGGCCTGTATGTCATAATATTTAAAGCAGTGACTGGAAAAACAAGCTGTACTGAGTATAATATTCAGGTAATGGCTCCAAAGTCAGCCATAAAACAAACCCATTGACATTTCTTCCAATCTCGCTTAGCTACAATATAACTACTGTAATGGAAAAGTGAATATTATATGAGATCTAGTCAAGGAAATAATATGCACTCTTTTAGGAAATGACAGAATAGAAAAGGCTTTCAGCTCCTTCAAACTCTACCTAATGAACATTCACTGTGAGAAGATGACCCGCATGTTTTCAAAACAAAAGTAAGATATTACTGAGCAATAATAATCACTCATTCAGAAAATATCAAATACATACTATAAGATGCCTAAATAAAGAGACCTGTAATATAGCTTGAGATACAAAACATACAATTAATAATAATGCATAATAGTAGGTGTGAAATGAATACTAACAATAACAAGCACTCTTAAATTCATAGGAAGGAAAGATTACTGGATTTGCCAGGCATTTTCATCAAACTTCTAGGCTTGAAATAAAAAAGAGGTAACTTAATGTCAAGAAAATTATTACATCTTAATGAACGATTATATCACAATTGCATAATTATGAAAAGCTAACTCCTTAAGTTGAATTTTAAAAAGCTTCTTTTCTTCTAGAATCATGAGATTTAACAATCCTTAAGACTTACTTTTAATATTCCTATGGAAATTAATTCAACTTAGCTATTAAAGCAAATCACATAGTCGTATATGGAGAGAGCAAAGTATATGGGTTTCCCTAACAGACAATATTCAATTTGCACCTCTGCCACTTACACCTCATCCATACGTGACCACTGGCTTCCCAGGTGGCACAACGGTCAAGGATGCACTTGTCAATACGGGAGATGCAAGAGACGTGGGTTTGATCATTGGGTTGGGAAGATCCCCTGGAGTAGAAAATAGCACCCAACTGCAGGATTGGTGCCTGGAGAATTGCCATGGACAGAGGAGCCTGGAGGGCTACCGTCCATGGGGTCGACAGAGTCAGAAAAGACTGAAGGACTAAGCATAGCACAACACAGTACTATATCTGTTGAAAGGAAGAGAGAGACAGGAAACGGAGAAAAACAGATTTATCTACGATCTCCAAGTCTTTATGGTATCCACTAACAGAAATATTATATTCAGAAAAGTGTATACAAATTAAGAAAAGAAATTATATGTTATTCATTTAATGTTCATAACTTTTATGGTATTTAGTAATAAAGTTAATTCTCTTTAATAAACCTTCAATAAGATGAACTATTAATTTGTCAATGATATAGATTTTGCACATATATATATATATATATTTAAGCAATATGAAGAAACAAGTCAGAGAAAAAAGAAATCAAAATTGGAAAAGAAGATGTAAAATTCTGTGCGCATGTAACATGATACTATACATTAAAAAATCCTAAAAAGGCTACCAGAAAGTGAGCTTATCAATGAATTCAGTAAAGTTGCAGGATACAAAATTAGTATGCAGAAATTTTTCTATACATTAATAAGAAGAGATCAGAAAGAAAAATTAAGGAAACAATCCCACTGACCATTGTATCAAATTTTTTTTTAATCCCTACAAATAAAACCTACCTAAGGAGGCAAAGGAGAACTAAAAAGCCTCTTGATGAAAGTGAAAGAGAAGAGTGAAAAGGTTGGCTTAAAGCTCAACATTCAGAAAACTAAGATCATGGCATCCGGTCCCGTCACTTCATGGCAAACAGATGGAGAAACAGTGGAAACAGTGGCTGACTTTATTTTGGGGGGCTCCAAGATCACTGCAGATGGTGATTGCAGCCATGAAATCAAAAGATGCTTACTCCTTGGAAGGAAAGTTATGACCAACCTAGACAGCATATTAAAAAGCAGAGACATTACTTTGTCAACAAAGGTCCATCCATCTAGTCAAGGCTATGGTTTTTCCAGTAGTCATGTATGGATGTGAGAGTTGGACTATAAAGAAAGCTGAGCATCGAAGAACTGATGCTTTTGAATGTGGTGTTGGTGAAGACTCTTGAGAGTCCCTTGAACTGCAAGGAGATCCAACCAGTCTATCCTAAAAGAGACCAGTCCTGGGTGTTGATTGGAAGGACTGATGTTGAAGCTGAAACTCCAATACTTTGGCCACCTGATGCAAAGAGTTGACTCATTGAAAAAGACCCTGATGTTGGGAAAGATCGAGGGCAGGAGGAGAAGGGGATGACAGAGGATACGATGGATGGATGGTATCACCGACTCAACGGTCATGAGTTTGGGTAAACTCCGGGAGTTGGTGATGGATAGGGAAGCCTGGCATGCTGTGGTTCATGGGGGTGCAAAGAGTCAGACATGACTGAGCAACTGAACTGAACTGAAGGAGGCAAAAGACCTATACTCCAAAAACTATAAGATACTGATCATGGGAAATGAAGATGACACAAACAGATGTAAAGATATATCATGGTCTTGGGCTTCAAGAATTGATAATGTTAAAGTGACTATACTACCCAAGGTAATCTACAGAGTCAATGTCCATTGCTATTAAATTATCAACAGCATTTTTCACAGAACTAGAACAAGTAATTTTAAAATTTGTATGGAAACACAAAAGACTCCGAATAACAAAAGCAATCTCAAGGAAGAAAAATAAAGCTGGAGGAATCATGCTTCCTGACTTCAGGCTACACTACAAAGCTACAGAAATCAAAATATCACGGCTCTGGCATAAAAACAGAAATACAGATCAATGGAACAGGATAGAAAGCCCAGAAATAAACCCACAAACCTATGGCCAATTAATCTATGACAAAAGAGGCAATAATAGAAAAAAAGATAGTCTCTTCAATAAGTGATGCTGGAAAAACAGAAGAGCTACATATAAAAAAAATGAAAGTAGAATATTCTCTAACACCATATACAAAAATAAACTCAATATGGATTAAAGAACATTCTCTGACCTAAACAGCAGCAGTACCTTTTGGGCACCACCTCCCAGAGTAACGAAGATAGAAACAAAAATAAACAAATGGGGCCAAATTAAATTCAAAAGCTTTTGCACAGCAAAGGAAACCATTAAAAAAAAAAAAAAAAAGACAACCCAGGAACTTGGAAAACATATTTGCAAAAAATGCTATCAACAGTGAATTAATTTCTAAAATATAAACAGCTCATACAGCTCAATATATTTAAAAACTAAAACAAAAAATGGGAAGAAGATCTAAATAGAAATTTATTCAAAAATGACATACAGATGGCCAACAAGCACACAAAAAAAATTGCTCTGATTATTAGAGATTTTTTACTATTAAACATTTCTGATTATTAGAGAAAGGCCAAAACTACAAGATATTATCTCATATGATCAGAACGGCCGTCATCAAATAATCTACAAACAGTGAATGCTGGAGAGGGTATGGAGAAAAAGGAACCCTCCTACACTATTGGTAGAAATATAAATTGGTACAGTCACTTTAGAGAACAGTATGGAGGCTCCTTAAAAAGCTAAAAATAGAGTTACCATATGATCTGTGGATCCCACTCCTGAGCATACATCTGGAAAAAATTACAATTTGAAAAGATACACTCACCCCAGTGTTCACTGTAGCACTATTTACAATAGCCAAGACTTGGAGGCAATCTAAATTGCCATCTACAGATTAATGGATAATGAAGATACGGTATAAATAAACAATGGAATACTGCTCGGCCATAAAAACAATGAAATAATGCCATTTGTAGTAACATAGATTAAGCTAAAGATTATCATACTAAGTGAAGTAAGCCAGACACGTAAAGACAAATATCATATGATAGCACTTATATGTGGAATCTTTTTAAAAAATGATACAATTGAGCTTCTTTACAAGACAGAAATAGAGCCACAGACAGAGAACACAAGCTTATGGTTACCCAAGGTGAAAGTTAGGGGGTGAGGAGGAACAAATTAGGACTTTGAGATTAACATATACACATTACTATATATGAAATAAATAACCAACAAGGAGCTACCATACAGCACAGAGAACTATACTCAATGTTTGTAATAATCTACAAGGGAAAAGAACCTGAAAAAGAATATATATACACATACATACATATATAAATATATACACATACATACACATATATGAATAACTGAATCACTTTGCTACACCTAAAACACAACACTGTATATCAACAATACTTCAATTTTTTTAAAAAACGGTGTCTAGAGATGCTATCTTGCTACAATGGAAATGTAGAATATAATAATTATACATGAACTGTGGTGAGAAGAGGAAAGAATGATGCTTATCTTCCACAGAAAGTAGTTTCTTTCAATAGTTTCTTAACCACTTAGCAAACAGCTCATGTTTTCAAAATCTCCTAATCATTTGCCATTTAAACTTTTTTTTTCAAAGAAGGCATCACTCACATGTTCTTTACTTGCTATAACTTTTTAAATCTTGAATTTCATCAACAGTTTCATATTAAATCATTATTGTGCACCACTAATTTTATAAAGCTCATTATTACTTAAATGTAATCAGTTTAAGAGAGCCATTTGTAATCATTATACAAGAGCTATTATTATTATGGCTTCCTTCTCTAAGACAAGGTTTATAAACACATTCTTTATTGAAGGTTTTCTAACAACAAAGCTATTATAAATCAAGGCGATAAGGTGCCCTCAGAAAGGCATGAATGGAATCTGATGTAAACTAATCAGTCATATTAGTTTGAACAATGAGTATATTAACAGAATGCCAATTGATCTGCATGAAATCTAGGATGAGAAAAAGATGCCAAAGTGGAAGACTTGTCCATGTGTTCCTGGCATTGAAAGGTTAAAGAATTCCCTGAAAAAAAAGCAGTGGAAGAGTACTTGACTTGGTAGATCTCCCTCCAGGTTGGAAGTAAATGGAAAACGAATATTTAAATATCACCAACTATAATACCAAACCACCTTACCTGTCTCCTAAAAAACCTCTATGCAGGTCAAGAAGCAACAGTTAGAACTGGACATGGAACAACAAACTGGTTCCAAATTGGGAAAGGAGTATATCAAGGCTGTATACTGTCACCTTGCTTATTTAACTTATATTCAGAGTACATCATGCAAAATGCCAATATGGATCAATCACAAGTTGCCAATCTGGAATCAAGACTGCAGAAGAAATATCAACAACCTCAGATACGCAGATGACCCCGCTCTAATGGCAGAAAGTAAAGAGGAACTTAAAAGCCTCTTGATGAGGATGAAAGAGGAGAGTGAAAAAGTTGGCTTAAAACTCGACATCCAAAAAACTAAGATCATGGCATCTGGTCCCATCACTTTCATGGCAAGTAGTAGGGGGGAAAGTGGAAGCAGTAGCATACTTTCTTTTCTTGGGCTCTGAAATCTCAGTAGACAGTGACTGCAGCCATGAAATTAAGACACTTGCTCCTTGATAGCAGATTAAAAAGCAAAGACATCACTTTCAAGCCATGGTTTTTCCAGTGGTTATTAAATCAATAATGATTTAATATGAAACTGTTGATGAAATTCAAGATTTAAAAAGTTATAGCAAGTAAAGAACATGTGAGTGATGCCTTCTTTGAAAAAAAAAGTTTAAATGACACATGATTAGGAGATTTGAAAACACGAGCTGTTTGCTAAGTGGTTAAGAAACTATTGAAAACAGGTCTTGGCACTGTTCAAGCCATGGTATAACATAACCATAACCAAGCCATGGTATTTCCAGACATGAGGGTTGGACCATAAAGAAGGCCAAGCAATGAAGAATGGTTGCTTTCAAACTCCCAGTAAGAACTGGGAGAAAAACCGCTTTTCAGCCAGAACCGCCATTTTCCAGTAATTCGCCAAAATGACCAACACAAAGGGAAAGAGGAGGGGTACCCGCTACATGTTCTCTAGGCCTTTTAGAAAACATGGAGTTGTTCCTTTGACCACATACACGCGAATCTACAAGAAGGGTGATATTGTAGATATCAAGGGGATGGGCACTGTTCAAAAAGGAATGCCCCACAAATGTTAGCATGGCAAAACTGGGAGAGTCTCCAATGTTACCCAGCATGCTGTTGGCATCATTGTAAACAACGAAATTAAGGGCAAGATTCTTGCCAAGAGAATTAATGTGTGTATCGAGCATATTAAGCACTCTAAGAGCCAAGATAGCTTTCTAAAACGTGTGTATAAAAGAGAATAAAAACTCCTTTTAAATTTATATAACATTTGCCCCATTTAGTATACAGTTCTCTGCATTTTGATAAATATACAGTAATGTAACCACCACCACCATTAAGATGAGGATTCCCACCATCATTAAGCTTTCCTTTGTGCTGTCTATTTGCAGTTGAGCAGCACCCCCACACCTGGTGACTTAGGGTTTGACATCCCTATAATTTTACCTTCTCTACAATGTCGTATAAATGTTATTATCCAATATGTAGTCTTTGAGTCTGATTTATCCCCTTAATAGATTTGAGATGCAAACATGTTATGGTCGTGCATATATGAGTACTTCAATCTGATTTCAGTATTGACCATTGGTGAAATAAATGGTCAATATCCATGTGTCAAGTTGTCCCTTGTGTTGCTGAGAAAGGGTGTTTGCTATGAGCAGTGCATTTGCTTGGCAGAATTCTGTGCTCTTTGCCCTGCTTCATTTGGTGCTCCAAAGCCAAACTTGCCTGTTACTCCAGGTATCGCTTGACTTCCTACTTTTGCAGCCCAACCCCCTATGATGAACAGGACATCTTTTTTTGGTGTTAGTTCTAGAAGGTCTTGTAGGTCTTCATAGAACCATTCAACTTCAGTTTCTTAGGCATTAGTGTTTGGGGCATAGACTTGGATTACTGTGATACTGAATGGTTTGCCTTGGCATTGAACAGAGACCATTCTGTCGTTTTTGAGATTGCCCCCAAGTACTGCATTTCAGACTCTTTTGTTGATTATGAAGGGTACTCCATTTCTTTATACTTCTGGGCATACACACCGAGGAAACCAGATCTGAAAGAGACACACCCCAATGTTCATCGCAGCACTGTTTATAATAGCCAGGACATGGAAGCAACCTAAGGGATTCTTGTCCACAGTAGTAGACACAATGGTCATCTGAATTAAATTTGCCCATTCCTGTCCATTTTAGTTCACTGATTCCTAAGATGTCGATGTTCAGCCTTGCCACATTTACCTTGATTCATGGACCTATCATTCCAGGTTCCTATGCAATACTGTTCTTCACAGCATCAGATTTTACTTTCATCAGCAGACACAGCCACAACTGAGCATCGTTTCAGCTTTGGCTCAGCCACCTCATTCCTTCTGGAGCTATCAGTAACTGTCTTCTGCTCTTCCCCAGTAGCGTACTGGACACCTTCCAACCTGGGGGGCTCATCTTTGGTGTCATATCTTTTTGCTCTTTATACAGTTCATGGGGTTATCACAGCCACAATACTGGAGCAGTCTGCCATTCTCTCTTCCATCAGACCACATCTTATCAGAACTTTTCACTATGACCTGTCTGTCTTGGGTGGCCCTGCTTCACTGAGTTATACAAGCTCCTTTGCCGTGACAAGGTAATGATCCATGAAGAGCTTGAAGTTTACCCCTTTCATCAACTCTAAGAAGCTTTCAGCTATTACTTTTTCCTTTTTTATTGAACCCAACTTTTTTCCTCTCCTTCTGGGATGTTGATGACATAAATTTTAGAACCTCTAATATTGTCCTGTAGGTCTCTTAGGATTAGTTAATTAAAATCCTTTTTTTTTCTTTTTTGGATAATGTCTATTATTTGAGTAATTTCTACGGATCTATTTTCTCCCTTCTGCTAAAACATCTACGCAAAGTTTTTGGGTTTTTTTTTTTGCTTTTTTAAATTTCAGATAGTGTTAACTTTCAGTTGTAAAATACTCATGTGGTTCTTTTTAGAGCTCTCATTTGTTTTTGCTGAGAACATCTATCTTTCAATTTAAGAGTATTCATGTTTATCTCTTGGATTATGGTTATAAATGCTGTTTTAAATTCTTTGCCTGATCAAACCCATTTTCTGGATTATCTTGCAATCAGCATCATTAATTTTTCCTTTGAGAATTGGTCAGAGATCCCAGGTTTCTTTGAGAGTAATTTTGGATTATATTCCAGATATACTGAATAGTATGTTGCGAGTCTGGATACTGATAAAATCCTTTTGCAAATGCTGATCACTTTGTTTGTTTGAGTGAAGTGAAGTCAAGTCGTTCAGTCATGTCAGACTCTTTGCGACTCCATGGACTGTAGTCCACCAGGCTCCTCCCTCCATGGGATTCTCCAGGCAAGAGTACTGGAGTAGGTTGCCATTTCCTTCTCCAGGGAATCTTCCTGACTCAGGAATCGAACCGGGGTCTCCTGCATTGCAGGCAGACTCTTTAACCTCTGAGCTACCAGGGAAGTAGTCAATACAAATTCTGTCCTGCCTTCTGCAGGAAATGGTTCAATGTTAAATCAGTTTTCAACAGCTGATGTTATTGGGATTATTTAGGGAACAGTCTGGGACTTGAACGGTAGTTTACACCAAAGTTCAGTAACCTTTGTCATGCCCCTTTGGGCATAACTGATCCATGCATATGCAGTTTAGGGGTGAACTTGGGACTTGTATGGATTTACACACAAAGAACGAGCTCCCCTTTTCAGCTCTGTCTTCTCCAAAATTTACCTAACACTCTCTCGCTCCCAGGGTCCCTTCTTCACAATCTATAGTCTAGAAGTTCACGATTTCTCTCGGAAGTTTACTCTTTTATACTAACATAATGTTCCACATATTTAGAACAGCCCTTGGGCAAAGTAGCAAGACAAACTAGAGAGAAAAGTAACAGACTCTCTGGAGTCCAAAGACCCCTTTCCCGATTCCTCCAGGCAGAACGTGGGCTCTCTCTCCGCATCTGGTGCCGACAGCATCGCCACCACCACAGCAGCAACCCAGCCTGTGACTGTGGCTGGCCTGAAGGCAGAGTCAGGAGAGGAAAAGGAGAGGAAAAAGCCCACCCACAGATGAAAGTCACAAGACTACAGAGGAAAAAAACAAACAGTAAATTCACTGCCATACCAGTTAGGCTTCAAATTTTGACCGCCACCCTCCACCCCTCCATTTGTCTGCTATCATTCACTTTTCAGTCCTCAACTGTGTTTTGCATGATTTCCAGACTTCTTAGCTATAATCAGTGGAGTGACAGGATGTAGAGGATTTACTGCTCCATTTTAACCAGCACTAGATATCACTCATCATATTTTAAAATGCAGCTGTTTTCTTTTAAAGTATATACAAATATGGATTTGAAAGGCAGTAAAAAGCATTCCAACAATATCAGTAACAAGTATAAAGAATAGTGAACATTAGACCAAGTGCTTTTAACTGATATATTTAAATGTATCTAATTAAGCAAGAAGTTCACATCTGGCAACATAATGGCAAAATTTCAGTTTATACTGATACCATAAAAAATAATCAAATAGGAAACTCCAGACCTGGATCATGCTTTCTTCTCCATCTTTAATCCTTAAAAACACTTCAAACTATAAGCACTGGGCTCTCAAGTACTTACCTGTGCATTCTATCCACCAATAACTACTTCGAAACCATGTCTGTTGACTTAGATTTGTATGGTCTATGAAAACACAAAGCCACTTTTCAATGCAACAGTTTTTCATGAAAAAACACTTTCAAAGAGCATACTCTTCAGCTTCAACAAGATGCCTTAATAAGAAATACACAAATAGCCAGGAAAGCAAGTTTCTTACAATGCTCACTCAAATAACAGGACTCAAGATAAATGAGCTCATTCAATTGAAGAGCTATCCAGAACTGAGTACCAATTCTCAGTGAAGGGAAACAGCAATTTACTAAAAATTAAAATGATTTAGGATGAATGCAAAAAAAAAAAAAAAAGGTAGGACAGGGTTGGACTTAAAGCCTCATTTTCATAATGAATTTATCTATGTGGCAGCTTGTAATTCTGTGAGAGTAGAATTGAGCTCTCTCTTGCTAAGGCCTGACCACTCTGTTTTTGTGTCCATTTCACACTGAGAAAGGGGCCTGAATAGGTGGCCGATCATCTCAGTACTCCTTTTCCCTTCCTCTCATCTGGTCAATGAAGTGCCTATGTTAAAAGAAACTCTGCTACTGCTACTGCTAAGTCACTTCAGTCGTGTCCGACTCTGTGCGACCCCATGGACTGCAGCCCACCAGGCTCCTCCATCCATGGGATTTTCCAGGCAAGAGTACTGGAGTGGGGTGCCATTGCCTTCTCTGAAAAGAAACTCTACCCAGAACCTGATGAAACGCTTACTTTACAAAGGAGAAAGCAAGCTCAGAGTGGCTAAAATCTCATATTTGAACAAAAGACAAAAACAAGACCATAGCAGAAGATTCACAATTCCGTATGCCAAGTTCCCTCCACTCCACCACTCCATGCTGCCTTCGCTGCCTTCCAAGCAAGGGCAAAAAACTGGCAAACTTCTGAAGTAATGGCACTGGGCACCAATAGCAGATACACTTGCAGTTAAAATGCAAGTGGCCTAGAAAGGTGATATTTTCCTTAATTTCCCTGTTCCTAACTGCTAACATCTTTCTGAAAAAGTTTAATTTGAAGACTTCTGATTTTATCTATTCATAAAAATAAATAAAAGTAAACATTTCCATGATAAAAGAAAGTGTGGTCTCCTTTGATGCCATGTTTTTTCTTAACCTGTGGTCGTCAATAACGTGACAGAAACAACCTAAACTGAGAAACAAGAGCGGCTCACAAATAAGTTACATGTCTGGTCTCAGGTGTCATTCCTATGGGTAAGAAATACTTTATTTTTCCCACTGGCGAACAATAGCACTCGCTTTTCCTTACTCCAACAGCAGAAGGTATTCCAGACAATTCAGTCTTAAAAGTCAAACAGAAACTAAGAGGAAAAAACAATGGAGGCACTGCTGCCTCTTGTCCACAAGCAGAGAGATCAATGAACACATAACTGCCCAGACACAACTGATGGGCAGTGTGATTAGCTGTGACTCTAAAGCCAGGGACAGATCCCAGTTTGTCCCCTTGACCTAATACTGCTCCGTGTTTCTGGAGAAATCTCCAAGTTAAGGGGATGGACTGTCAAGCTATACTTCCCTTACGTAGTTACTAAAAGTCAGTCTCAGGAAATAAGTTTCACTACTGCATCCCAAGAAATATTGTGAGGCCTTGAGATAGAACATCACAACAACCCTGAAAATGCATTATCTTCCCTCTGAACTGCTGCCTTAGCTCTGATGGTGGATGCAGAGAATATGTCCTCAGTTTAATTTCATCAGATACCAGGTTGTTTGCTCGACTGGTGATAAAACCACACACACACATACACATACACATACACACACACACACACACACACACGCACGCACACATCAATAACGTTCCATGCCCCTCGCTACCACCTTTGGCTACAGTTCCATTCAAAAAGGATTTATCAAAGACACACAAGCAAAGTGCAAGTTATTTTTTTGAAAATAAAGGCTAATCATCTAATTCTATTTCCAAAAGCCCCTGATCACTGGTACTAAGACTCTGAAGCTACTACTAAAGAGTGTTATCTAGGGTTTTAGAGTGCAACATCCCTATAGTACTTTGTCCAGTTACCCAGTCATGTCCTACTCTTTTCGATGCCATGGACTGCAGCACACCAGGCCCCCCTCTCCCTCATCATCTCCCAAAGTTTTCCCAAGTTACTGTCCATTACATCAGTGATGCCATCCAGCCATCTCATCCTCTGATGCCCTCTCCTCCTTCTGCCCTCAATCTTTCCCGGCACCAGGGTCTTTTCCAATGAGAAGACTGTTTGCATCAGATGACCAAAATACTGGAGCTTCAGTTTCAGCATCAGTCCTTCCAATGAGTATTCCGAGTTGATTTACCTTAAGATTGACTAGTTTGATCTTCTTGCTGTCTATGGGACTACCAGGAGTCTTCTCTAGCATCACAGGTCAAAGGCATAAATTCTTTGGTGCTCTGCTTTTTTTATGGTCCAGCTCTCACAACTGTACATGACCACTGGGAACACCATATACGGACCTTTGTTGGCAGAGTAATGTCTCTGGTTTTCAACACACTGTCTAGGTTTGTCATTGCTTTCCTGCCAAGAAGCAATATCTTCTGATTTCATGGCTGCAGTCACCATCCACAGAGACTTCAGAGCCCAAGAAGTTGAAATTTATCCCTACTTCCACCATCCCCCAAACCCCACCATTTGCCATGAAGTAATGGGGCCAGATGCCATAATCTTAGTTTTTTTTAATACTTCACTTTCACTCACCTCCTTCACCCTCAACAAGAGGCTCCTTGGTTCCTCTTCACTTTCTGCCATTAGAGTGGTATCATCCACATGCCCGAGGTTGTTGATGCTTCTCCTGCCTATCTTGATTCTAGCTTGTAACTCAACCAGCCCAGTATTTCTCACGATGTGCTCAGAGTAGAGGTTAAACAGTGACAGCAGACAGCCCTGTCATACTTTTTTCTGGATCCTGAACCAATCAGTTGTTCCATTACAGGGTTCTAACTTTTGCTTCTTGACTCACATCCAGGTTTCTCATGAGACAGGTTAGATAATCTGGTAATCCCATTTCTTTAAGAGCTTTCCACAGTTTGCTATGATTCACATGGTAAAAGGCTTCAGCGTAGTTGATGAAACAGAAGTAGATGTTTTTTCTGGAATTCCCTTGCTTTCCCTATGGTTCAGCAAATGCTGGCAATTTGATCTCTGATTCTACTGCCTTTTCTATACCCAGCTTGGATGTCTGGAAGTTCTTGGTTCACATAATGCTAAAGCCTAGCATGCAAGATTTTAAGCATGACCTTACTAGCATGGGAGAGGAGTGCAATTATCCAATGGTTAGGACATTCATTAGCACTACCCTTCTTGGGAATTGGGATGAAGATTGGCATTTTCTAGTCCTGTGGCCACTGCTGGGTCTTCCGGATTTGCTGACATATTGAATGCAACACATTGACAGCATCATCGTTTAGGGTTTTGAATAGCTCTACTGGAATTTCATCACATCCACTAGCTTTATTAACAGGAGCGCTTCTTAAGGCCCACTTGACTTCACACTCCAGAATGTCTGGCTCTGGGTGGCTGACCACACCATTTTAGTTATCCAGTTTACTAAGATCTTTTCTGTACAGTTCTCCATGTATTTTTTCTTGATCTCTTCAGCATCTACGAGGTCTCTACCATTTCTGTTCTTTATTGTGCCCATCTTTGTGCAAAATGATCCCTTGATTATTTCCAATTTTCCAGAAGAGGTATCTAGTATTTCCCCTTCTGTTGTTTTCTTCTAGTTTTATGCACTGTTCATTGAAGAAGGCCTTCTTGTCTCTCCTTGCTGTTCTTTGGAAATCTGCGTTTAGTTGGATATACCTTTCCCTTTCCCCCTAGCTTTTTGCTTCTCTTCTTTCTTCAGCTACTTGTAAAGCCTCCTCAGATAACCACTTTGCCTTCCTGCTTTTCTTTTTCTGTGGGATGGTTTTCTTCTCTGCTTCCTGTACACTATTATGGACCTCCGTCCATAATTCTTCAGGCACACTGTTTACTAGATTCAATATCCCTTGAATCTATTCATTACCTCCACTGCATATTCATAGGGGATTTGATTTAAGTCGTATCTGGCTGGCCTAGTGGTTTTCCCGGATTTCTTTAGTTTAAGCCTGAATTTTGCTATGAGAATCTATCATACTTACTAAGTTTCTTATTCTTTCTTTGCCTCTCCACTTTCTCTTCCATTCTTCAGTCCTCAAGTGGCCAGGTTTGGCTGCCTAATACTTGAGAATTAAATATCAGAACAGTTTAATCTTTAATTTTAAAATAAAAAACTAAGTTTTTTAATTCAAGTGACTTTCAAATGATCTTTTTTCTCTAGAAGAAAATTACTTCCAGGAGAAAAATGTTCATACATATATCCTTCCTTCTGTTCTTTCTCCTTTCAAAGAATTCATTCATTTATTCTACAAGCATTTACAAAATACCTACTATGCACCAGGAGCTGTGATATACCCTTAGTTGAATGCAAAAATAATAAAACACTGATCTTGTCTTTAAGGAATTCACATCTTAGAAGGGAGCAGAGTAAGCCAACACTACTAGGCATTTAAATGTACCAAGTTACTCTTCTATAATGCTACCTAATTTAATACTCACAAAACCACTATGAAGTGCATACTAGAGCTAAAGTACATATACTATAGGTACAGTATAACTAAAGCTAAGAAACCTAGGACTCAGAAGGGGTTGATAAAATATATAAGTTCATGGAACAACTTACATTACAATCTATAAATATTATTTGCACTATTCCACTGAGAAAGATATATGCTAGACTTATTAAAATCAAAATTTAATACTAATAGCTAACACTTACTATATATTTAACTATATGCCAGGCACTGTCCTAAGACCTTTGTACAGTCTGTCCCATTTACTTCTCATGCTAACTCTGTAGACAGGTACTATTATCATTGGCTTAAAGAAGCATGGTGCAGTGGTTAAGAGATCAAATTTTGGGTCAAAACCACTGGGTTCCAATGTCACCTCCACAACTTACTAAATGCATGTCCTTCAGAAAGTTATTCATTCTCACCTGTCTGAGGTCCTAGTTGTATAAAATGAGAAATAACATTATTGTGTGGGGAAATAGTAAATGAGTTAATACATTAGAATACTTTGAACAATGCCGAGGTGGGGAAAATAAATTTCAGGAAGAGGAAACAGCTCAGGCTGAATGAACTGGAAAACTACATGATCCCACTTAAAGTCAGATAGCTAAAACAGTCAAACACATAGAAGGACAGAGCAAAATAGTGATTTCCTGCGGCTGTGGGGAGGGGGAAATGAGAAGCTGCTAACCAGTGGGCATAAAGTTTCAGTTAAGCATAGTGAATAAGTTCTATAGTTTGGCTGTACAACACTGTACCATAGTTATCAATACTTTTACCATACACTTAAAGATTTAAGAGTAGATATCTTAACTGCTTTTATCAGAATAAAATCTTTTAAAATGAAATAAAAAACTACAGACAGAAAAAGTATTACAACCACTTCCTAATCTTCCATGTTTTTCTTTCCACCATACTTTACTAAATTTTTCTAGGAAGGAAGGATGGGAGGGAGGAAGAGAGATCCTCATTTTTTTAATGGCCTGAAAATGTGTTTAAAGTAGAAGTAATTAAATATTAGGAATTAAGTAAAACAAATCAGTGGCATAAAATTTCTTTCAGGACATGAAGCTCAAAAGAGGAAGAGTTAAAGATAATAAGTACCATAGTACAGGCCGTTCTTACAAAAAAAAAAAAAAAAATTCTTGGTAGAACTTGAATATTTTACCAGTATCTAAAGTGGAAAAGAGGACATTTATACACTGATCTTACTTATTAGACCACTTTATTTTAAAACTGCTATCTTTCAAACTGATCTCAAACATACATTACAAGGAATTACAAGTTACGTGAAACTGCATCTGACTAGCCATTAAACTGTTTATAAAGTAAAATCATAGATTCTTCAAAATACTTTTAAACCCAGTAATCAACAGGGGCTGCCTTTTAATGATGGGCAAATATTACCTGAACAGCTATCACAGATTTGTAAGTTCTATATGGATGGGATTTGTGGGGATGTTAATCAGGGTGAAGAGCCAGGGGCCCTGTCCTGAAATATTGCAAGTATACTATGTATGTGGCATATTACAGATCAGTGAACAAAGCAATTCCTAAGATGCTTTTATTCACACTCTACCTAAGACTAGGAAACACAGAACTTCTCATCAAAGAGTTAAAACACCAAAGTATAATGTTTGTGGTGGAGGGAAGAAGAAAATAAGGATATAGGGAGCAGTGAGGACCTAAGCTCCAGGAAAGGCACATAAGAAAACAATTGGCTTTCATTTGTACAAGATAAGAATTTCTTTGGTGAAATATTTTTTAACAACAAAACTGAAGATGAATGTGTAGTATGGAGCCCATACCTACTAATTTTGATAGTCTATTAATCTTTGAATATCTAAGTAACTCAACTACAACTCCAGCATGTGTTGAAATAATCTACATTTTCAGAAATTGGTCAAAAAGTACTTAAAATCACAAGATTATCTGCAAGTCAATCATCTCCAAAACATTAAATAACTGATTTTCTTGACAGGAATCATCAAGCGGCAGAATGAATCATTTAGAATCAAGAGAGAATAAGAGAGTTCCACAGAGGGCATACAAACGGTTTTCAGAGTTGCCATCTTCATATTTTACCAACTCTCTTTACAAAAAAAACAATAGCAAATAAGGTTTGTGATTTCATAAAAACAGATTCAAACTATACTTAAGAAAAGGGAATTTGGTAAATCAAAAGACAGGAGTCAAAAGTAATAAAATTAAATGACTCAGGTGTTGTTAGTGAGTCAAACCACATTTATTGTACTAAGCACTAATTGCCATTGTTATTCAGTTGCTAAGTCATGTCTGACTCTTTAAGAGCCCATGGACTGCAGCATGCCAGGCTTCTCTGATCTCTACTACCTCCCAGAGTTTGCTCAAGTTCATGTCCATTAAGTCAGTGATGTCACCCAACAATCTCAATCTCATCCTCTTCTTTTCCTTTAGCCTAAATCAACACTAATAAAGGGGTTCCTTGGTGGCTCAAAAGGTAAAGAATCTGTCTGCAATGCAGGAGACCTGGGTTTAGTCAGTGGGTTGAGAAGATCTCCTGGGAAGGAAATGGCAACACACTCCAGTATTCTTGCCTGGGGAATCCCTTGGACAGAGGAGCCTGGCTGGCTACAATCCAAGGGGTTGCAAAGAGTCTGACACAACTGAGTGACTGAAATGAACTCAGTAGGAAGTTACAAAAAGGGGACAGTGTTTCCTTTTGTAGGCAGTACGCAAACTTAGCTGATTTATTCCATTTCAGAGAAAAAGTCCCCTTGGAGACTTGACAAAAACCACTTCTGGTGGCTCAGATGGTAAAGAATCCGCCTGCAATGCGAGAGACCTGGGTTTGATCCCTGGGTTGGGAAGATCCCCTGCAGGAGGGCACAGCAACCCACTCCAGTATTCTTGCCTGGAGAATCCCCATGGACAGACGAGCCTGGCAAGCTACAGTCTATAGGGTCACAAAGAGGTGGACACAACTGAACAACTAAAGCACACACACTTGTCCATTGTAATCATCAGAGAAGTCCTCAGAATTGTATAATCAGGTTGGAATACAAAGCTCCTCCAGTCAGGCTACGAATACAACATAGATTTCTTCTTCACCTTTTAAAGAGGTCTCTCTGTCCCAAAAGCTGGGTGCCTACTTGTATGGACTCCTACAGATTCCCTACTGGACGTACACTGGAGGAGTCTGTCTCACCGATGACCAGGTCTAAGTGTCGGTCAAAAGGACTGCTATTTGAAATGTAAAAGGCAGTATAAAGATATTAGAAATATATTAGCTGTGGCTTTTAATTTTTCTTAATGAGCATCCATTGTCTCAAAAATATTTTGAATATTAACTCTGTTATTGTTAAAGAACCTACTTGCAATGCAGAAGATGTGAGTTTAATCCCTGGATCAGGAAGATCCCCTGGAGAAGGAAATGGGAAACCACTCCAGTATTCTTGCCTGGGATTGCTCAAGGACAAAGGAGCCTGGCAGGCTATAGTCCATGGGGTCTCAAGAGTCACATACAACTTAGCAACTAAACCACCACGACACTGATTTAGCTTGCTCTGGGCTTCTCAGATTTGATCCTCATGGAGCGTGAAGGATGGAGCTTCGGGTCGTACCCTGTTCGTGACCTCAATCTGAGCCTACTCTTCAACCCTAACAGAGTATCCAACTAAGCCTAATCTTTTCTAACTACTAAATTTCAGAGATTACTTGCTATCATTATTATCCACAGGTTTAATAAAGTTTATTTTGCTCACCACCCAATACAAAGTAAATGTTCTACAAATTTGTTAAATGAAAGGAGTATGTCAAATTCTTTATCTGTCGAATTTCCCTAATCTACCAACCCAGCAATGCTTTCAAAGAAAAAGTTAGCTTAACAATACATATTACATACACCAGACTATTTTTTAAATGCTTCCAAATCCTCACTGTAATATTTTATAATTTTTCTAGAAATTAATGTCATGTCCATTGATCTATAATTCCTAGAACTCATTCCCGTTTGAACCAGTAAGGCACTATGTGCCTCTCTCTATGTCTTATCTCTGAATACCTCATCTTCATGACTGCTTGGAAATAAAAACAAAAAAAATTACTGTCAGTGACTTTGAGTTCACATCTACAAATTCTTTTAATCCAAGTTGGATTAAGTTCAGTAGTTGTTCACCTAGACCAAAGAAAAGATAAACTATTAACCACAGCAGTGGCTCTCCCTACGCAAATCTTTAATGCATATCAATAACTAGAATTCTGAATCTTAATAAATATAAATTATATTTGAAAATGGTGTTATATTTTAAACAAATATAATTTTCAAAATATGCTTTTGAACTGTGGTGTTTGAGAAGACTCTTGAGAGTCCCTTGGACTGCAAGGAGATCCCACTAGTCAATCCTAAAGGAAATCAGTCTTGAATATTCATTGAAAGGAGTGATGCTGAAGCTGAAACTGAAACTCTAATACTTTGGCCACCTGACACGAAGAACTGACTCAAGAGAAAAGATCCTAATGCTGGGAAAGACTGAAGGCAGGAAGAGAAGGGGATGACAGAGGATGAGATGGTTGGATGGTATCACCGACTCGATGAACATGAGTTTGAGCAAGCTCCAGGAGTTGGTGATGGACAGGGAAGCCTGGCATGCTGCAGTCCATGGGGTCACAGTCGGACACAACTGAGCGACTGAACTGAACTGAATTTTGAAAATGCTCTGAAACAAAATCTCTTGCACAGATGAAGATTAAATAAATGATTGAGTATCACAAAATGATGTCCATCTTTTCCAAAATTCATGTTTTCATATTTTTAATTAAGTTAAGATACTCATTTTTTCAAAATGAGTTATTACTTCCTGGATCTAAATATCTGCTCATTCACAGTCAATAATGTCCTTTATATTTGTGGTTACTTTATTGATGTATTGTCTTATGAAAAAGAAAATGAAGTTACTGACACAGAATCTTTAGTAAGAGATTCTTGATAAAGATGTACACATGTAGATACTCTGTTATATAAAATAAGATCTATAAATTCTATTTTATGTATCATACTTTGCACAGTGAGTTAAATATTGACAATAAATTCATTCATCTGTTACTAAAGTGTCGTTTCTTTATTCCTGTTTATTTCACAGGATAAGAAGAAAACTGGATCTAAAAAAAGCCCCATATTATTAGAATCTTCTGTTGTGTTTTTGTATACCATAATAGCCTACACTTCAATAAAAGCCAACTACTCACAACAAAGAGTAATGACATTTCATATATTAATGCAGTGAATTCCATTTCTTTTCATCCAGTCCTAAAGTTTGATTCAAATAAAATTTCAAATTTTCTCTCCCCATTTCGCTACAAATTATGTATGTGAAACTAGGTAAGTGGCCTACTGCACTCATACTAATATGAAAACTATAGTTCTACAAAAGGTTTTCATTAGTAACATGCCAGGAAAACTTAATCAGCATAATCTAGTTCTGCTCACTGATCCAATAGTTATTGATGTCCTGTCCGCAACAGAAAAAAAAAATGGCAAGAAAAATTCAGATCAATCAATCATGTACAGGTGCCAGCACTCAGCTAGACCACAGGGATTTAAAAATGGCTTGGAGGTGAGCAAAAGACATGGTCTCTGCACTTTTCAAATTTATAATATGGTAGAAAAAAATAGCCACATAAAAACACAATTACAACAACAAGATTATCAGTTAAATTTTATTGAGAATTTACTGAGTGCCAGCAACTACGCTAAGCTTTTAACAGAAAGTATTTTATCAACTGGCCAACACAGAAACTCTCTGAAATAAATTCTTTGTGAACCTGACTTGCTTCCTCCAGGTAGATTTCATCTGTGCTACTATACTACCATGACCATCAACGTCAGTGAGATATGAATACCACATATGTGAACAGAAGAGGTACAGAGAAAGACATAAGAAAGTATGTCTGGGATGCAAGGATGTTTTCACAGTTATTAAGGGTTTAAGTGGTTTACAAGGTTAAAAAGTAGAACCTCATCACAAAGATGACTGAAGGTCATCTCTTCATAAGTCTCTTTTATAGTCTTAAAGAAATATTACTCTCCAACACCCTCTCCCATCTTATTTTACTTCAGGTTCAACTACAAAGATGCGGCTATTGGAATTATAATCTTTCTTCGCACAAATCTCCCTGCAAGGAAACAGCAGAGCCAATAGAGATTAATAGCATCTGAAAAGGACATGCACCATCTAGTGAGTTTGCACGCAAACTGATTCCATCACTGCATGTCAAAGTGTGCGCGCTAAGCCGCTTCAGCCGCGTTCAACTCCTTGTGACCATACGCTGTAGCCCACCATGGGACTCTCCAGGCAAGAATACTTAAGTGGTTGCCATTACCTTCTCCAGGGGATCTTCCTAACCCAGGGGTCTAACTCATATCCTGCAGCACAGGGGGAAGCCAGGATTGTCAAAGCAGTTACTCTAAGTTCATCCTTGCTAAGTGGCTTCAGTCAGGTCTGACCCTTTGCAGTCCCATGGACTGTGGCCCGCCAGGCTGCTCTGCCCATGGGGTTCTCCAGGCAAGAATCCTGGAGTGGGCTGCCATTTCCTCCTTCAGGGGATCTTCCTGACTGAGGGATTAAACCCGAGTCTCCTCATTGGCAGGAGGGTTCTTTACCACTATCACCACCTGGGAAGCCCAATTCATCCCAGAGATCCCTGAGAGTACGTCATTTCTCACACACATAACAACTTCTATTTTCTTGGACTTGCAAGGGTGAGGAAGAGATCCGCTTTTGTCCCAGGAACTGAGAACAATGTGTAACTTTTAAATCTCTAGTTGAACTTAATCTGTTTTTTCCCCAACTACTTTAAAAAATTTGAAACCAGAGACTTGAGTCAGCAGCAACCCTAGAGAACATTACATCCACCCACTGCAAGCTCTTCCTACAACATCCCTGATGCATAGATAATCCAATTTCAGCTTAAATATTACTCACCAGGGCTACACAGTTTTACTTTTTATCTACTCATTAAGTATTCACTGAGTGTTTGCTGTTAGCCAGATATTACATTACCCACTCGTGGAACAGGAGTAAACAAAACAGAAAAATAAAAACCATGGAGACTAAATTCTAGTGGAGGGAAAAAATACAAATATCAGACAGTGGAAAGTATCAAAGAGAGAAGTAAAACAGGGAGAAAACATAAGAGTAAAAAAATAAAATTTCAAAAATGAGAACAGAGAATGCCAGTGGTAAGGGCCACAACTTTAAGCAGAGATTAAGGAAGAAATCACTAACACACATATGAGGAAATGTAAAGATCTAAGACTGAAGTCTTAGGGGGTCCTTGTAGCTCAATTGGTAAAGAATCTGCCTGCAATGCAGGAGACCTGGGTTCGACTCCTGGGTCAGGAAGATCCCTTAGAGAAGTAAATGGCAACCCACTCCAGTATTCTTGCCTGAAGAATCCCATGGACAAAGGAGCCTGGCAGGCTACAGTCCACGGGGTCACAGGTTCGGATACGACTTAGAGACTACACCACCACCAACACTGAAGTGGATATCTGGGGAGTGGTTTCTTAGGAGAACAAACAGCCCTTGCAAAAGCCTGTGATGATGACTTGTTTGTCCCTAGAGGTCAGGAGCAGGGGTAGGGAGAAGTGGGAGGAAGTAAGATCCCAAGAGAAGAGTGGAAGGGCAAAACTTCTACAGCAATGCAAGCAACCGGCTTCCACTCTGAGGAGGCGGGAAGCTAAAGAGGGCACCACTATAAGTAGCAGTGGACTGGCATAATCTAATTTATGTATGAACCATTCTGACTGTCATGTGGAGAAAAGGCAGCAAAACTATCAAGAAAAAGACAGTGTGAAGTGTTAGCAGAAATGTTAGTGAATAACAGTGGAAGCGATGAAAAATAGTCTAGATAATAATAGAAGCTAATTACCGTTATATAATCTATAGGAATACAGACTCAGAGGATTTCCTGGCAGACTGAATGTGTGGCATAAGAAAAAGTCAAAGGCAACTCCGAAGATTTTGCCCCAAACACCAGGAAAGATGCCCTTCCCTGGTATGTGGAAGACGGCGGGCAAAGCAGGAAGCGGGGTGAGAAGCCTGGAGGCCTGGAGAGAGGTCTAGATCTGGGAGTTGTCAGCACACAGAAGGCAACAGAGGGCGAAGGGCTGAAATCATGCACACAGTATGAATTCAAAACACAGAGGAGAGCTCCTAGGAGTGAGCCCTGGGGCCTGCCAAAGTTAGAGAGGCGTCAGAGAAGAGAAAAACCGGCAAAGGCCGTTGAGAAAGAAAAGACTAAGGAAATCCTAGGACAGTGTGGTGCCAGAGAAGCCAGGGAAAGTGCTTCCCAAAGTCGATTTCCTGTATCAAATGCCTCTGACAGGTCAAACAGGGTGAGACCCGAAAACTGGCCTTGGATGAAGCCACACAGGATATAAAATCTTGACAAGGGCAAAGCTGGTGGAACGGTAAAGGCAAAATCCATCTGGAAGGGGAGGCTCACAAAAAAGGGAAAGAGAAACTTAAGGGAAGGAATGCTATCGGCAATTGTGTTGCCAATAATAAAAGAAGATGATAATTGGGGTAATAACTGAAAGATTAAGTCGAAATTTTTTTGATTTTTCCATATGGCAAAAATCACAGCATGTGTATATGCTTATGGGAATGATCCAGAAGAAAGAGAAATTTATAAAAGAATGGGGGAAATGGGTGGAACTACAGCTTTAAATAGGAGAGAAGGGATGAGCTCTCAGACACAAGCAGAGGGGCTGGCCTTATCCAGGAGCAAATATAGCAGAAACCACACTTCTGGGCAGTGCGGGCAGCAACATCTGGGGAAACACTAAGGAGATGAGGGAATTTGTGGATGGACACCATCAGTCTGATTATTTCTATCTTTCTCCATGATTAAGCAAGCAAGATTCTTGCCTGGGATTCATTTTTTTTTAAAAAGATCAAAAAAATGTTCATGATACATCATGAAGGCTTGCTACACATTCAATGACTTAAAGTTTGGGAGAAAGAAATACAACCATGTAACTCTCAAGTGATTAGAGTCTCTATAACATTTTGGTCATCATTTTTAATCTTTGGTCATCACTTCTTAAAAAGGTCATCCCACAAAATATGAGGGAAAATTTCATTTGTGAAACAATTCTACTGCTGGTTCATCTCTGTGTATTTTAAAACAAAAATCAGAAATCCAAGTAAAGTTATAATGATGAATATAAAGGAAATAGTAAAAAATGAAATATAAAGTCCATTTTGTGATGTGTAAATATATGTACAATTTTATGCCTTCTTCCAAACTTTATGTCCAGCCATAACTTTTTAGATAACTATAATCAGTGTATTCATACACCTAGGTTCTATTCTTTGTATTTATTATTTGTGGATTTATACATATCTCAGGTCCATGTATTCACTCTAACAGCAATATAATGTTCCTCCATATAATCAATTCTCAATTGCTAGGCACTTGGAGGTTTCTTCCAAGATTTCTAAAAAATTACATAGTATCTATCAATATATTTTTGCAAAATGAGTTTTTATTTTCTTTATATCAATTTTAAAATCCCTCAAGCAAAATTTCTAGATCAAAGAATTTCAGATCAAAGTGAACTCCAAGAACATAGACTTTACTGTATTAGCTTCCATATTCCAAGTATTCACTTTGGTATCTAATATATGAGTAATTCAAACTAGGTTTGTTGAACTCATGAACAAAGGACTAATGCATGAAACATGTTAAATATGCCTATTATCTAGAATATTCTCTAAAGAAAATTATTCCAGTATATTTTATTTTTCTTTATTTTTAAAATTACAAATCTATGATAAAACATTTACAGGAGACTTAGAAAATATAGAACAAAGTTACATATAGTTAAACCATCTATTACAATTGTTTAAGTAGATAAATTAAGATTTTTAGTTGGAGTTTCAATATCAAACTCTCAGAAATTAATAGAATGAATGTACAGAAAAGTAGAAGAATACAGTACACCTGAAAAGCATTATGAACCAAACTGACATAATTAAGATTTATACAACTTTCACAGAACAGCAGGATACAAATTTTATTCAAATTCCCACAGACTATAAACTAGGAGATACTGAAACATATCCAGAGACATAAGACCAGGTGCAGAAATGTCATGGTCTAAAGGTATTGAAATCATACACAGTCTAATCTCTAATTACTGTGGAATTATGTTTGAGATCAATATCAAAAGATACTTGAAAATAACCCACATATTTTCAAGAGCAGTGTGCATTTACCAAAAGAGATCTTTGACTTAGCCATTGTAAGCCTCAATAGTTAGAAGACTGAAAAAACAGAGGGTGACTGCAGATGAGAAAGCATTTAAATGAGAAAATTAATATCAAAGATACTTTAAAAATTCCATGCATTTGGAAATTAAATGTCCACTTTTAAATGAGGGGTATACATAAGAAGCCATAATACAGAAAATTAGAAAAGATTTAGAATAAAAATGACAAGAGAATTTATCAGAATTTGTGGCATGCAGTTGGAGCTGCTCAATACAATTAAATAAAATGTGGAGTCTTGAATAAGGTAAGAAAACAAATAATGAACACTAGCATAAAATTATGTGAGATTTAAACAAAACCTGTACTTTTAGTTAAAAACACGTATCACGTTAATTTCCTATATCCTTTTTATAGCGTAATATTTCTTTATATTCTCAGAATTGGATTAGAAGTTTCAAGCCTCACAATTTTATTTAATCACTAAGATAATAAATTTTCTAGACTTTTAGCAGTAATACTAGATGCCAAAACACATGGGATTGTATCAAAATTCTGAGTGCATATAAATTAGAAATCTAGCATTCTATTCATACTAGGTCAAAAAAGTGGGATCAAAATGTCATAAAATTTTTAGCGAGGTAAAAATTCATGTTTTCTAAACTATATATATCATACATACTATTTATATATATGTATACAAAAGCTTTTCCAATACGTTTCATAAAGGTTTGAGAAAGAACATCACAAAAAAAAAAGAGAGAGAGAGAGAAATTGGAAAACAAACTAAATGAAATAGGAGTACTGAATATGAAATAGAAAAAGTGAAACAAACTAGATAGAAGTAAAAGATCATCTCATATAGTCCAGTTGTTTTTAAACATGGCTGTTCATTAGAAACATATCCGGAGTTTTGCAGAAGAAAGAAAAAAGCAATACCTGGGCATTTGCATTTTGCAAAATATTCTGAGATAATTTTGATATGCATCTGGATTTTACAAAGTGATACTGGTTTTTATATTAAATAGCAGTTGTTGTTTTTTCCCTTTATTTTTATTAGTTGGAGGCTAATTACTTTACAATATTGTAGTGGTTTTTGTCATACATTGACATGAATCAGCCATGGATTTACAAGTATTCCCCATCCCGATCCCCCCTCCCACCTCCCTCTCCAGTTTTAGTGATATAGAACTCTATTATTTTCCGTTGACCAATGATACCATTATTAAACAAAAATCACAACAGTAGATGTTTATCAGTAATCACAATCAGTAGCCAGACAAAAAATAAAAGATCATTATAACTGCAAGTCATAATGGGAATATGATTAATCTAACAACATAAAATAATTATATACTATTTAGGGGGTTAAGTAGAGGAATGTGGAAAGTGGAAGTGCATACTTGCACATGTTTTCATCTGCCCAGCCAGTCTGTTTTTTGGTTGGTGCATTTAATCTATTTACATTTAATTATCAATATGTATGATCCTATTACTACTTTCCTAATTGTTTGGGTTTATTTTGTGTAGATCTTAGCCTTCTCTGTGTTTCCTGCCTAGAGAAGTTCCTTTTGCATTTGTTGTAATGCTGGTTTGGTGGTGCTAAATTCTCTTAAGTTTTGCTTGTCTGTAAAGCTTTTGATTTCTCCATCAAATCTGAAGGGGAATCTTGCTGAATAGAGAATTTTTGGTTGTAGATTCTTCTCTTTTACCACTTTGAATATAGCATGCCATCCCCTTCTGGCTTGTAGAATTTCTATTGAGAAGTCAGCTGGTAATTTTATCCCTTGTATGCTATTACTCATTTTCCCCTTGTTGCTTTTAATATTTTATCCTGTCTTTAATTTTTGTCAGTTTTATTACTGTGTGTCTCAGTGTGTTCCTCCTTGGGTTTATCCAGCCTGAGAATCTCTGCTTCCTGGACTTGGTTGATTATTTCCTTTCCCCATGTTAGGGAGGTTTTCAGCTATTATTATCTTTTCAAATACTTTCTCAGATCCTTTCTCTCTCTCTCCTCCTTCCAGGACCCCTATGATGCAAATGTTGGTGTGTTTAATGTTGTCCAGAGGTCTCTTACGCTTTCTTCATTTTTTTTTTTTTCATTCCTTTTTCTATATTTTGTTCTGCAGCAGTGATTTCCACCATTCTATCCTCCAGGCCATTTACCCGTTTTTCTGCCTCAGTTATTCTGCCATTGATTCCTTCTGGTGTATTGTTCATCTGTTTATTTGTTTTTCAGTTCATCTAGGTCTTTGGTAAACATTTTGCATCTTCTCCATTGTTTTCCCAAGATCATAGTTTATCTTCACTATCATTATTCTGTATTCTTTTCCTGGAAGTTGCCTCTCTCAACTTCATTTAGTTGTTTTTCGAGGGATTTATCTTGTTCCTTCATGTGGGACATAACTGCTTTTTCATCCTGATTAGCTTTCTGTAATGTGGTTTTTGTTCTAGCTACTATGGGATTGAGGTTCTTCTTGCTGCTTCCGTCTGCCCTCTGATGGAGGAGGCTAAGGCTTGTGTAAGCTTGCTGATGGGTGGGGTTGTGCTCCCTCCTGTTAGTTGTGTAGCCTGAGGTGACAGTCCTGGGGCGTATGGGCTCAATGGCAGAGTTAGTGGCAGCTTAAGTGGCAAGACGACTTAAGCCGAGGGGCCTTTCCAAGACCGCTGCTGCCAGGGCCCCATCCCTGCGGCAAGCCACTGCTGACTGACATGTCAGAGGAGACCCTCCACCGACAGCAGGTAAGTCTGGTCACTGCTCCTTTCCCCTGGGTCCCGGTGCATGCAGGATTTTGTCTGTGCCCTCCAAGAGTGGCATCTGTTTCCCCCAGTCCTGTGGAAGTCCTATAATCAAGTCCTGCCGGTCTTCGAAGTCAGATTCCCTGGGAATTCCTAGCCCCTTTGTTGGATACACAGGCTGCGAAGCCTGATGTGGGTCTCCAAACCTTCACAACAGCGGGAGCATCTCTTTGGTGTTATTGTTCTCCAGTTTGTGGGTCACCTACTCGGTGGGTATTGGATTTGATTTTATCGCACTTGCACCCCTCCTACCATCTCATTGCAAGCTTCTTGTCTTTGGACATGGGGTATCTCTTTTTGGTGGGTTCCAGCGTCCTCCTGTCAATGGTTGTCCAACAGCCAGTTGCAATTTTGGTGCTCTCGCAGGAGGAGATGAGTACATGTCCTTCTACTCTACCATCCTGCACTGCTGGTACCCTAATATATTTGGCATACAATATAACCCAAATCAAAAATCCTCTTCCTAAAGTATAACCCTGAGCTTTCTCTAATTTGCTAATTTACTTAGTAAAAAGTTACCTTAATTTTCACTTCTAATTTTTACCAAGGTTTAACACTTTCCCCAGAGTTTATTCACTAACTGCATTCTCGCCTGCTGTGACCAGCCTACTTCATATGCTTTGAGCATAAATATATTTAGCTTTAGGTAAATAAATGCATCACAATATTCCTCCATTCTGCATTTGCTTTTAAAATCTATGATTGAAGATTTTTTAAATTACAGTATAAAGAAATCACTCCATTTCTATTTTTGTTATTTTGATGACATTTGACACTATATTTTTATCGAGGTTTAGCTGAGATTTATTATTTTCAGGTGTACAACTTAGTAATTCAAAGTTATTATACATTATACTCCATTTAAAGTTATTATGAAATAATGGCTACATTCCCTGTAATGTACAATATATCCTTGTAGTTTATTTTATACATAGTAATTTGAACCTCTCTTAATCCCCTATTTTGCCACTCGTCCCTCTCTCCCCCCATGGGTAACCACACAGGAGTGAAACTGCTGGATCATATGAAAGCTCTATGTTTAGTTTTCAAATGAATCTCGTACTGTTTTCCATAGTGACTGCATGGATTTATATTCGCACCAACAGTATACAAGGGTTCCCTTTTCTCTACATCCTCATCAATTTTTGTAATTTGTGGTCTTTTCAATGATAACCATTCTGACAGATGTGGGCGATATCTCATTGTGGTTTTGATTTGCGTTTCTTTGATGATTAGCAGTGCTGAGGATCTTTCCATCGTCCTGTTGCTCATCTTTGTCTTCTTTGGAAAAGGTCTATTCAGGTCTTTAGCCTATTTTTTTTTTTTTTCCATTATTGAGTTGTAGGAGCTATTTTTATATTTTGAAACATTAACCTTGTATCAGCATATCAACTGCAAATAATTTCTCCCATTCCATAGGTTTCTTTTTTTTTTTTTACCTTACTGGTGGTTTCCTTTGCTGTTCAAAAGTTTTAAGTTTAATTAGGTTCTGTATGTTTATTTTTGCTTTGTTTCCTTTGTCTTTGGAGTCAGATCCAAAAAAATACTAACACAATTTATGTCAAAGAGTAGTCTAA
The DNA here is from genome assembly GCF_963930625.1 of Muntiacus reevesi. Classification (NCBI taxonomy): domain Eukaryota; kingdom Metazoa; phylum Chordata; class Mammalia; order Artiodactyla; family Cervidae; genus Muntiacus; species Muntiacus reevesi. The sequence goes on along the minus strand of NC_089252.1, from coordinate 156,246,415 downwards.
CTTTTCTTCTAGATTTATAGTTTCTGATCTTACATTTAGGCCTTTAATCCATTTTGAGTTTATTTTTGTACACTGTGTGAAAAAATGTTCTTTCTTTCTTTCTTTTACATGTAGTTGTCCATTTTTCTCAGCACCACTTATTGAAGAGATTGTCTTTTCCCAGGAGATTTTTTTGCCTCCTTTGTCAGAGATTAAATAAACACGAGTGTACAGCTTTACTTCTTGGCTCTTTATCCTGGTCCATTGATCTCTGTGCCTGTTTTTGTGCCAGAACCAGACTGCTTTGATGACTGCAGCTTTGCAGTATAGTCTGAGGTCAGGAAGCATGATACCTGCAGCTCTGTTTTCTTCTCAAGATTGCATCAACTATTCAGAGTCTTTTGTGTTTACATACACATTTTAAAATTATTTTTCTAGTTCTATGAAAAATGCCATTGGTATTTTGATAGAGATTACAATGAATCTATAGATCACCTTGGACAGCATGGTCATTTGAACAACATTAATTCTTCTGAACATGTTATATCTTTCCATCTGTTTGTGTCATCTTCAATTTCTTTCATTGGTGTCTTATAGTTTTCTGAGTTCAGGTCTTTTACCTCCTTAGATTTCCTAGGTATTTTCTCCGTTTTGAAGTGATGGTAAGTGAAATTGTTCTCTTAATTTCTCTTTCTGGTAGTTTATTATTAGTGTACAGAAAAGCAACAGATTTTTGTATATTAATCTTGTATCCTGCAACTTTACTGAATTCACTGACAAGCCAATAGTAGTTTTTTTTTGGGGGGGGGGGCCATCTTTAGGATTTTCTTTGTGTAGTAACATATCCTCTGCAGTTCAAAATTTCATCTGTTTTGCTGGAAAATAAATTTTACATAATATACCTGAACACTTGAGAGGAGGAGTTTTGGTGTTAATCACTCATTCATGTCCAACTCTTTGCAACCACATGGTCTGTAGCCTGCCTCTTGTCCAAGAAATTCTCCAGGCAAAAGTACTGGAGTGGGTAGCCATTCTCTTCTCCAGGGGATCTTCCTGACCCAGGGATTTAACTCAGGCCTTGTGCACTGCAGGAAAGAAAGAGTACTGCCACACTTTTAAACTATTCACTCTGTCTTTCACTATTCTGTGTTTCACTATTCAATTTATATTATGGAATTTTTACCCATCTGTTACTGGTTATGATAAAGAAATACAAGGATTATTTAATTCCCGTTGATTACAGAAGATGTTAAGGCCATGATCAGGATGGTACAGCTGATGCCAAGAATTACCATTAACTGACATATTTTACATGGATTAGCTCACTTAATTACTACAACAAGTCTATTTTCGAAGTACTATCATAACACTCATTTTAGACACATGGAAACTGAGGACCACAGTAGTAAATGCCCAAGGTCACACATCTTATGGGTGAATGTTTAACAAACACTGACACCTTACTTTGCCAAGAACTTTAAAAGCATGTTTATAAAAATAAATTCACTTAATCCTCGTAACTACCCTAGGAGGTAGGTCTTATCACCACTTTACAGAAGAGGAAACTAAAACACAAGACTTGACACAATCACCCAGGGAGTTAAGTTTGCAGCCAGAGTGTGAGTCCAGGCAGTATGTCATCCAGAGGGCCCAGGAGAAAGGAGCAGTGACCCCACCAGAGGCTGACACAGACTTGCCCATGAGTGCCCAGGAGTCTCCGACAGGGGCGTGGGTCCGCAGCAGTCTGCTGCGGGGCTGGGGGCACTGAGGGTAGCAGGGCCTGCTTGGGACCTTTTGAAGGAGGTCACCATTACCTTCCTTACCTCCACCATAGTTTGGCCCCAGGTAAATAACAGGGAAGTAACACAGCCCCACCCATCAACAGAAAATTGGACTAAAGTCTTACTGAGCATGGCCCCGCCCATCAGAACAAGATTGTTTCCCCCTCAGCCAGTCTCTCCCATCAGGAAACTTACATAAGCCTCTTACCCTTCTCCATCAGAGGGCAGACAGACTGAAAACAAAATCACAGAAAACTAACCAATCTGCTCACATGAACTGCAGCCTTGTCTAACTCAATGAAACTATGAGCCATGCCATGTAGGGCCACCCAAGATGGACAGGTAATGGAGGAGGGTTCTGACAAAACATGGTTTACTGGAGAAGGGAAAGGCAAACCACTTCAGTATTCTTACCTTGAGAATCCCATGTACAGTAGGAAAAGGCAAAAAGATAGAACACTGAAAGATAAACTCCCTAGGTCAGTAGGTCCCCAATATGCTACTGGACATCACTGGAGAAATAACTCCAGAAAGAACGAAGGGACAGACCCAAAGCAAAAACAACACCCAGTTGTGGATGTGACTGGTGACAGAAGCAAACTCTGATGCTTTAAAGAGCAATATTGCATAGGAACCTGGAATATTAGGTCCATGAATCAAGGCAAATTGGAAGTGGTCAAACAGGAGATGACAAGAGTGAACATCAACATTTCAGGAATCAGTGAACTAAAATAGACTAGAATGGGTGAATTTAACTCAGATGACCATTATATCTACTACTGTGGGCAAGAATCCCTTAGAAGAAATGGAGCAGCCATCACAGTCAACAAAAGAGACTGATGCAGTACTTGAAGGCAATCTCAAAAACAACAGAATAATCTCTGTTCATTTCCAAGGCAAACCATTCAATATCACAGTAATCCAAGTCTATGCACTGACCAGTAATACTGAAGAAGCTGAAGTTGAATGGTTCTATGAAGACCTACAAGATCTTCTAGAACTAACACTGAAAACAAAATGTCCTTTCCCTTAGAGGAGATTGGAATGCAAAAGTAGGAAGTCAAGAAATGTCTGGAGAAACAGGCAAATTTTCCCTTAGAGTACAGAATGAAGCAGGGCAAAGGCTAATGGACTTTTGCCAAGAGAACGCACTGGTCACAGCAAACACCCTCTTCCAACAACACAAAAGAAGACTCTATACATGGACATCACCAGATGGTCAATACCAAAATCAGACTGATTATAGTCTTTGCAGCCAAAGATGGAGAAGCTCTATACAGTCAGCAAAATAAGACCAGGAGCTGACTGTGGCTTGGGTCATGAACTCTTTATTGTCAAATTCTGACTTAAACTGAAGAAAGTAGGGAAAACCACTAGACCATTCAGGTATGATCGAAATCAAATCCCTTACGATTATATACTAGAAGTGAGAAATAGATTCAAGGGGCTAGATCTGATAGAGTGCCTGAAGAACTATGGACAGAGGTTCGTGACACTATACAGGAGGCAGGGATCAAGACCATCCCCAAGAAAAAGAAATACAAAAAGGCAGAATGGTTGTCTGTGGAGGCCTTACAAATAGCTGTGAAAAGAGAAGCAAAAGACAAAAGAGAAAAGGAAACACATACCCAATCTGAATGCAGAGTTCCAAAGAATAGAAAGGAGATACAAAAGCCTTCCTCAGTAATCAGTGCAAAGAAATAGAGGAAAACAACAGAATGGGAAAGACTAGAGATCTCGTCAAGAAAATTAGAGATACCAACGGAACACTTCATGCAAAGATGGGCACAATAAGGGACAGAAATGGGAGGGACCTAACAGAAACAGAAGATATTAAGAAGAGGTGGCAAGAATACACAGAAGAACCATACAAAAGGAATCTTCACAACCCAGGTAATCTCAATGGTGTGATCACTCATCTAGAGTCAGACATCCTGGAATGCCAAGTCAAGTAGGCCTTAGGAAGCATCACTACCAACAAAGCTAGTAGAGGTGATTGAATTCTAGTTGAGCTATTTCAAATCCTAAAAAATGATGTTGTGAAATTGCTGCACTCAATATGCCAGCAAATTTGGAAAACTCAGCAGTGGCCAGAGGACAGGAAAAGATCAGTTCTCATTGCAGTCCCAAAGAAAGGCAATGCCAAAGAATGCTCAAACTACCACACAATTGCACTCATCTCACACGCTAGTAAAATAATGCTCAAAATTTTCCAGGCCGGGCTTCAACAGTACATGAACCATGAACTTCCAGATGTTCAAGTTGGATTCAGAAAAGGCAGAGGAACCAGACATCACATTGCCAACATCTTTTGGATCACTGGAAAAGCAAAAGAGTTCCAGAAAAACATCTATTTCTGCTTTATTGACTATGCCAAAGCTTTTGACTGTGTGGATCACATCAAACTGTGGAAAATTCTTAGAGACGGGAATACCAGACCACCTGACATGCCTCTGGAGAAATCTGTATGTCAGGAAGTAACAGTTAGAACTAGACATGGAACAACAGACTGGTTCCAAAGAGGGAAAGGAGTACATCAAGGCTATATATTGTCACCCTGCTTATTTAACTTATATGCAGAGTACATCATGAGAAATGCTGGGCTGGATAAAGCACAAGCTGGAATCAAGACTGCCGGGAGAAACATCAATAGCCTCAGATATGCAGATGACACCAGCCTTATGACAGACAACAAAGAAGAACTAAAGAGCCTCTTGATGAAAGTGAAAGAGGAAAGTGAAAAAGTTGGCTTAAAATTCAACCTTTAGAAAACTAAGATTGTGGCATCTGGTCCCATCACTTCATGGGAGATAGATGGGGCAACAACGGAAACATGACAGACTTTATTCTTCTGCGCTCCAAAATCACTGCAGATGGTGACTGCAGCCATGAAATTTTAAAAGACGCTCACTCCTTGGAAGAAAAGCTATGACCACCATAGACAGCATATTAAGAAGCAGAGACATTATTCTGCCGACAAAGCTCTGTCTAGTCAAAGCTATGGTTTTTCCAGTGGTCACGTATGGATGTGAGAGTTGGACTATAAAGAAAGCTGAGTGCCGAAGAATTGATGCTTTTGAACAGTGATGCTGGAGAAGACTCTTGAGAGTCCCTTGGACTGCAAGGAGATCCAACCAGTCCATCCTAAAGGAAATCAGTCCTGGGTGTTCATTGGAAGGACTGATGTTGAAGCTGAAACTCTGAAACTCCACTACTTTGGCCACCTGATGCAAAGAGCTGACTCATTGGAAAAGACCCCAATGCTGGGAAAGATTGAGGGCAGGAGGAGAAGGGGACGACAGAGGATGAGATGGCTGGATGGCATCACCGACTCAATGGACATGAGTTTGAGTAAATTCCGAGAGTTGTTGACGGATAGGAAGCCCTGGCGTGCTGCAGTCATGGGGTCGCAAAGAGTTGGACACGACTGAGCAACTGAACTGAGCAAAGCCCTGCCCACCAGAGCAAGACCCAGCTTTTCTCATCACTGTGCCTCCCATCAGGGAGCTCACACATGCCGCTTAGCCTCATCCATCAGAGGGCAGGCAGAAGAAACAAGAAGCGGCAGTCACAGCACCTAAAACAAAAACCATAGTACAGAAAGTCAATCACGATGGAAAAAGCATAAAGTTTTGTCCCAGATGAAGGGAAACAACTAAATGAAGAGAAACTAAATGAAACTAAATGAAGAGAAATGAAGAGAAACAACTAAATGAAGTGCAGAGAAACAACCTTCCAGAAAAAAGAAAACAGAATAATGATAGTGAAGACGATCTAGGATCTTGGGAAAAGAATGGAGGCAAAGATTGAGAAGATGTAAGAAATGTTTACCAAAGACCTAGAAAAGAACTAAAGAACAAACAACAGAAATGAATAACACACTAGAAGGAATCAACAGCAGAATAACTGAGGCAGAAGAACGGATAAATGACCTGGAGTAGAGAATGGTGGAAATCACTGCCACAGAACAGAATATAGGGAAAAAAAGAAAAGAAATGAAGATAGCCTAAGAAACCCCTGGGACAACAATAAGCACACCAATATTCACATTTTAGAGGTCCAGAAGGAGAGACAGGAAGGACCTGAGAAAATATTCAAAGAGATAACAGCTGAAAACTTCCCTCACAGGGGAAAGGAAATAGTCAACCACGTCCAGAAAGCACAGAGAGTCCAGGCAGGATAAACCCACGGAGGAACACACCAAGACACACAGTAATCAAACTGACAAAAATTAAAGACAGAGAGAAAATATTAAAAGCAACAAGGGAAAAATGACAAATAGCATACAGGGGAACTCCCATCAGGCTCTCAGCTGATTTCTCAACAGAAACTCTACAAGCCAGAAGGGAATGGCATGATATATATATTCAAAGTGACGAAAGGGAAGAGCCTATAACCAAGAATAATCTACTCAGCAAGACTTTATTCAGATTTGATGAAGGAATCAAAAGCTTTACAGACAAGCAAAAGGTAAAGAGAATTCGGTACCACCCAACCAGCTTTACAACAAATGCTGAAGGAACTTCTCTAGGCAGCAAACACAAGAGAAGGAAAAGACCTACTGAAAAAAAACCCGATACAATTAAGAAAATGATAATAGGATCATAGATATTGATAATTACCCTAAATGTAAATGGATTAAATGCACCAACCAAAAGACATACTCTGGGTTGGTAGATGAAAACATGTGCATGTATGCACTTCCACTTACCACATCACTCTGATTGACCCATCCACCCCCCAAATCATATGTATTTATTTTATATTGTTAAAGTTACTCATGTTCCCATTATGGCCTGCAATTGTAATTATCTTTTATTATTTTTTTGTCTGGCTATTGATTGTGAAAACTGATGAACATCTCTTACTACTGTGATTATGTAACTATTACTCACTTAATACCACTGCATCATGATTGGGCAACAGAAAAAAAATAGAACTCTCTATCACCAGAACTAGGATCTAATAGAAAAACCTGTAATGACTTTTTAAAATCCAGATGCATATCAAGATTATCTTGAAATTTTTTGAAAACTACAAATGCTCAGGTATGAATTTTCTTCTCCAGAGCTCCAGATGTTTCTGATGAGCAGTCATGTTCAAAAACATCGGGATGGGGAACACACGTAAATCAGTGGCTGATTCATGTCAGTGTATGGCAAAAACCACTACAAGATTGTAAAGTAATTAGCCTCCAACTAATAAAAATAAATGAAAAAATAAAAATAAAAACAACTGGACTCTATGATGATTTTTACTTTTATCTAGTCTGTTTTACTTTTTCTATTTCATATTCAGTGCTCCCATTTCTTTAGTTTATGTTCTCCAATTTCTCTTTTCTTTTTTGGGGATGTTCTTTCTCAAGGCTTATTAACTGTAGCAGAAAAGCTTTTGTGTATAAATATAAATATGTATAATGTATATGTTTTAGAAAACTTATGATTTTTTGCCTAAAAAATATGACATTTTGATTCCACTTGTTTGACATAGTATGAACAGAATGCTAGATTTGATTTAAAAATAGATATGCAATAAGCTACAAAGGTTTACTGTATAGGATAGGGAACTATAGTCAATATCTTGTTATAACCTATGATGGAAAATAATTTCAAAAATAATATATGGTTTTTTGTATTTGTATAACTGAATTGCCTTGCTGTGTACCTGAAACATTGTAAGTCAACTATACTTCAATAATACATATATTTATTTTTTTAAACTTTATTGCTGAAAAACATTAATCATTATCTGAGCCTCCACCAAGTTCTAATCTTTTCCAATGGTAACAAAAGATCACTGATCACAAGTCATCATAACACATATAACAAAAATGAAAAAGCTTGAAATATTGCAACAATTACCAAAATGTGACAAATGTACACAAAGTGAGCAAATGCACTGGTGAAATGACACTGATGAACTCAATGTGGGAATGCCACAAAACTTCATTCTGTAAAAGGCACAGTGATCTGTAAAGCACAATGAAGTGTGCTGGTAATAGTGTTATCTCACTGGGTTATTATGAAAATTATATGAATATAAGTAACATATTTAGAAGAGTATCTGGCACAGAGTAAGCAGTACATGAAAGTTAAGGTATCACTTCCAGGGTGTTGGCAGCTAAATCAACTTCCAAGTCACGTTCTGCCTTGAAGTGACTAGGGAGATGCTAAAATCGGTAGAGAAGGATGCTGGTTCCACCGTGATGCTGGGTACTGTGGCCCTGGGGCCCCAGCACACTGCTCAGCCTATTGTGAAACGAGGCTTCTGCTGTGTGGATTTAGACACATATTCCAGAACACACCACTCTAAACAATGGCGCCAATATTTAATAGAAGACCTCAGTGTGAATCATGCTGGAGTCCCCACTTGAGTTTAGACTTATCTGTAACACTTGGCTATTTTGTTTCCTCTATACATCCAGGGAAGTTAAATTTCATATGTGGAAAATGTTTTGGGGTTTTCTGCTGAGTATAGATTTTCCTTCAATGAAAGTTTCCTCTATAAAAGTGTTGCTTCCTCCTCACTATGAAGTCAAAGAAAAAGAAAAGCAAGGAAATGAAAAGAGGTGAATACAGGAAGGAGGCATAAAGGTACCAAGTTCAACCAGGAAGAAAAAAGAAAAACAGTATTATGCGCTTTTGAGTAAAGATGATGAAGACTGCTTGCTATGTGAGATCTACCAGCAGGTTCTACATCACCAGAGGTATTAAACCCAAAGACATTAGTGTGAATCAGACTATGTCCTTACTTTGAGCTTAAAACACAGAAGAGGGAAGTATGGATGGATGAAAAAGAAAAATGTTTAAGACAGAAGTCATATGAACAACATCACAGAACTCACATTAACACTCATGTCATCTCACTGACAGCTCACGCAAGGAGGGCCATGCAATACTACTAGGCAAACATAATTAGGTCATAATTCTCACTGTAACTCTATACTGTCAACTCCAGCAGACATAAAAGTGTGGAGTTAAAGAGGGGTGGGGCATTCCACATAATGTTTATGAAACAAGGAAACAGAGGTCAAATGAAGCTTTACTTGACCTGTCAGTTGCATACCAGTAGAGAGCATAAATCCAATACAGAAATTCTGCATTAAAAGAACATAAAACTGAAACAAATTGTGGGGGCTGGGGAAGGGAACAAAGTTGGTTACAAAAAAAAAAAAAAAAAAAAAACAGTACTATCTGATTATCTAAAAATCTGTCTGATTCTAACTTTGTTTACCTTAAATAAATTTTTCATTGATATTAGTCTTAGCATTGCACGACTTTTTAATCAAACAAGATTTTAAATTTGCTTTGCATTAAAGGGCAAAAGTTCAAAGTACTCTTTGAAAAAAGACTGATATTTTTGAAAAGTATTACTCAATAGGCCATAACATACTCATTAAAAGCTGCAAAGCAGCTACAAACGGTGGTCCAGTAGAGGCAGTACTGGCACAGAGGGCGACAGAGAAGAAACTGGTGTAAATTTAAGATGAATTCAGCAAACCCAGTGCTGTATAGATTAACAAGTCCATTCTCGGTAAAGGTTTTGAACACCAGTAAATGTCTGAATCGAGACACTCTTTGATACGCCCCACACAGATGCTAAATCATCACTTACAATTAGCAGTAAATGCCAACGCCATAGGAAAAGGGCGAAATCACGTTCTGTGCTTTTTGGCTAGGGACATGCTAACAATGGTAACAGTATTACGTTCTTATACTCTGCTTCTTCACAGCAACCTTGTCTGTGTGCTATGTATGAGAGATAAGATCACAGACAACAATCAAATGAAGCAAAACCTTTCAATCCTTTTGTACCTAGCCATACCTGAAAACTCTGACTGTAGGTACAACTTTGCTAAATACACTCATAAAAAATATAACTGTATAAGTGAACGTGAAAGTCACTCAGTCATGCCCAACTCTTTGAGACCCCATGGACTGTACTCCATATATATATATGGAATTCTCCAGGCCAGAATACTGGAGTGGGTAGCCTTTCCCTACCCCCAAGGGATCTTCCTAACCCAAGGATAGAAACCAATAACTGTACAAAGGATATAAAAATAAGATTACAGTGGAGAAATCCAATAAACTCTTGAGTTTGCAAGTTTGTGTCTATTTGAAATTTGAGTCTTCAAGTTAAAAAAGTCTGGTGTCAAGTAGTAGAGCAGGAACATTGGCAAAAGCCTGGTCCCAGGACTGAAGACAAGGATGAGACCAGAGGAACCAAAAGAACCTCTGATGAAACCAAAATGTAAACAATGCCATTTTCAGAATGGGTACGCGATAAGCTAATTTTGCTGTAACTAGTCAAGGAAAATGAACCCATAAAATAAATCAGAAACTTCCGATTTTTGATGCTTCTTTTACATGAATCATTGATTCTCAATATATTTATACATTCTAATTATAGATTGAACAATTATACTCTACAGCTTGGTATCTTTTATGTTTTTCAGAGATTCTGCCGAAGGGTCCTGTGACTCCTCCTATTTCAGTAATTCAGGACTGCATGTTTTAGCCACCCAGTAGTAACTATATCAGTAAAGGACTTCTAATGCTACAAAATTCAAAGAAGCAAGAGGTGTCAAAGGAGAATCAAAATTGAGTCAGTATTGTTAAGAGAGCTCTTTTAAACAGAGCTGGCAGCCATTAAAAAAATTCATTTCTCAGCCTGGACGGAATCTGACTTTGACCTGGTAAAGTCGCACAGAACACCAGCCAGGAATTCAAGATACTTCATGAACCCTTACTCTAATTCTAAGGGCTTTCCTGGTGCCTCAGTGGTAAAGAACCCACCTGTCAATGCAGGAAATGCGGTTTCAATCCCTGGGTCGGGAAGATGCCCTGGAGAAGGAAATCGCAACCCACTCCAATATCCCTGTCTGAGAAATCCCACGGACAGAGGAACCTGGCGGGCTACAGTCCATGGGGTCAGAAAGAATCAGGCGCAAATTAGCCACTGAGCATGCAGGCACTCTAACTCTACTGACTCCTTAAGGATCGATACTTTCCACCTTGAATGGAGACAATCACAAATCCTACCAGGCAACTTTTAGCAACCTCATGATCTTTAGCCTTTACTTAACTCTTTCTCTTCCTTGGAACACTCTTTCAGGGTTACGGGATTCTGTATATACCGAATCTCAGTTCCTAAGACTCTAAATTAACTTTTTTCCTTATTTGCAGCCTTCTGCATTTGGGGGGGGTTGACAGAAGTTTGAAGAAGAAAGTAAAAGTTTAAAAGCAGAATGGCTTAAAATAAAATTTTAAAAAAGATGCAACAGATATTAATCTGGTATCATTTACAACTGAAAATCCCCAAAGACGGTCCCTGCATAGCCAACACCAACTAAACCCTATTCAGCCTAATCCTCCCACAAAAATCATTCCAGTGTCATGACTGACCCATCACCACCCTTCAGTCACTTTTTGCTTCATATACTACTTGGACTTTTTGGTGTCTTTACACTCACTGTTTACTCGAACTTAAATGCTCACTAATAGAAAAGAGCAAAAGACTCCAAGGTTCTGTTTTTTTAATTCTGATTTTGCATTAGTGTCCATATCATTTAACTGCCATACCTTGCTTTATTGCATACCTTGCTTTATTGGGCTTTAAAGACACTAAATGTTTTACAAAATGAAGGTCTGTGGCAACCCTTCATGGAACAAGTCGATTGGCACTATTTTTCCAGTAGTACTTGCTTACTTCAAGTCTCTGGGTCACATTTTCGTAATTCTCACAATATTTCCAACTCTTTCATTATGATTGTAATTGTTACGATGAACGACAATCAGCGATCTTTGATGTTGCTAAAGCAATTGTTTTGTGGCGCCACAAACCAGACCACAGAAGATGGGAACTTCATGTCTGTTCTGATTGCCCCAGGAACCGCTGGCTCCCCAGCCTCTCTCCCCGTCTCCCAGGCCTCCCTGTTTCCCAGAGACACACAATATTTAAATTAGTCCAATTAACATCCCTGCGTTTACCAGTTTCTAAGTGTCAGAGTGAAGAGAAGCATCACAGGTCTCTTACTTTAAATGAAAGCTAGAAATAACTAAACTCAGTGAGGAAGGCATGACTCAAGCCAAGACAGGCCACAAGCCAGGCCTCGTGCACCAGTGAGCCAAACTGCAAAGGCAAAGTAGAAAGATGTTACAAGTACTATCCAGTGAATAAAGTTCTCCAAGCCAGGCTTCAACAGTACACGAACCATGAACTTCCAGATGTTCAAGCTGGATTTAGAAAAGGCAGAGGAACCAGAGATCACATTGCCAACATCCACTGGATCATAGAAAAAGCAAACAGAATTCCAGAAAAAATCTACTTCTGAATTACTGATTACGCCAAAGACTTTGACTGTGTAGATCACAACAAACTGTGGAAAATTCTTAGAGATGAGAATACCAGACCACCTGACCTGCCTCCTGAGAAATCTGTATGCAGGTCAAGAAGCAACAGTTAGAACTGGACATGGAACAACAGACTGGTTCCAAATAGGGAAAAGAGTATGTCAAGGCTGTATATTGTCACCCTGCTTATTTAACTTATATGCAGAGTACATCATGCAAAATACCAAGCTGGATAAAGCATAAGCTGGACTCAAGACTGCCAGGAGAAATACCAATAACACATGGCACCACCCTTATGGGAGAAAGTGAAAAGGAACTAAAGAGCCTCTTGATGAAAGTGAAAGAGGAGAGTGAAAAAGCTGGTTTAAACTCAACATTCAAAAAACTAAGATCATGGCATCTGGTCCCATTACTCCATGGCAAATAGATGGAGAAACAAAGGAAACAGAGACTTTATTTTGGGGGCCTACAAAATCACTGCAGATGGTGACTGCAGCCATGAAATTTTAAAAGATGCTTGCTCCTTGGAAGAAAAGCTATGACCAACCTAGACAGCATATTAAAAAGCAGAGACATTACTTTGCCGACAAAGGTCTGTCTAATCAAAGCTATGGTTTTTCCAATAGTCATGTATGGATGTGAGAGTTGGACTATAAAGAAAGCTGAGCACAGAAGAATTGATGTTTTTGAACTGTGGTGTTGGAGAAGACTCTTGAGAGTCCCTTGGGCTCCAAGGAGATCCAACCAGTCAGTCATAAATGAAATCAGTCCTGAATATTCATTGGAAGAACTGATGCTGAAGCTGAAGCTCCAATACTTTGGCCACCTGATGTGAAGAACTGACTCACTGGAAAAGACCTTGATGCTGGGGAAGATTGAAGGTGGGAGGAGAAGGGGATGACAGAGGATGAGATGGTTTGATGGCATCACTGACTTGACGGACATGAGTTTGAGTAAACTCCGGGAGTTGGTGATGGACAGGGAATCCCGGTGTATTGCAGTCCACCAGGTCGCAAAGAGCTGGACACAATTGAGTGGCTGAACTGAACTGAACTGAACTCTGGTGAATACAAGAATGATAAGAAAGCAAAACAGCCCTATTGCTAATTCAGAGAAAGCTGATGATCAAACCAGCTAAAATATTTCCTTAAGCCAAAGCCTAATCCAGAGAAGGGCCTGTGTGTGCGCTTAGTCGCTCAGTCCTGTCCAACTCTTCGTGACCCCATGGGCTGTAGCCCGCAAGGCTCCTCTGTCCATGGAATCCTCCAGGCAAGAATACTGGAGTGGGTCCAGGGGATCTACACGACCCAGGAATCGACCCAGGACTCCCACATTGAAGGCAGATTCTTTACCATCTGAGCCACTAGGGAAGACCAAGAAGGGCCTCTCTTCAATTATATGAAGGTTAAGAGAAGTGAGAAGGATGCAGAAGTGTGAAGCTAGCAGAGGTTGATTCATTAAGCCCAAGGAAAGAAACCCTCTCCATAATACAAAAGCTCAAGGTGAAGCACCAAGAACTAATAGAGGAGCTGCAGCAAGGAACCCAGAAGACACAGTTAGGATAAGTAATGAAGGTGGCTACACTAAACAACAGATTTTCAGCATACACGAAACTGCCTTATATTAAAAGAAGATTCCTTCTAGGACTTCTATAAGAGAAGTCAATGGCTGGCTTCAGGGTTTCAAAGGACAGGCTGGCCCTCTTGTCAAGGGCTAATGCAGCTGGTGACTTTAAGTCAAAACCGATGCTCATTTATCATTCTAAAACTCCCAGGGCCCTTAAGAATTAGGCTACATCTACCCTGCCTATGCTCTACAAATGGAACAAAGCCTGGATGATAGCACATCTGTTTACAACACGGTTTCCTGAATATTTCAAGCCCTCTATCAAAACCTACTGCTCAGAAAAGACTCCCTGCAAAATATTACTGCTCACTGACCATGCACCTGGTTACCCAAGAGTTCTGAGGATGTACAAGACTGATGTTGCTTTAATGCCTGCTAACATAACATCCTGCTAACATGGATCAAGGGGTAATTTCGACTTTCAAGTCTTATTTAAGAAATACCTGTGTAAGCTTATAGCTGTGGTCCGGAACCCACACTATCTATGAGGTATGCATCCAGCAAAAGGAGACCTGTTTCTAGAGCTAAAAGGATTAAATGAGATAATATATGTAAAAACAGCAGGGTACCTATCCCATACTAAAGCAGTAAAAAATAATAGCTTCTTTCATGGATCTCTGTAAATCTGTTAAACTCCTACTCACCCTCCAAACCCCAATTTAAATATCTCCATAAAACCTCCTTAATTATTTGTTCTATTTTCTTCCTCCCCAAAAATGCAATTGCTTAGTCTTCTGTTTCCCATAGGAGTTACAGAAACCTCTACTGTACTTTAAATGCTTCTTGATGGCCTTTCTGTTCCATTAGAGAATGAATACCTCCAGGGTGGAATTTTTTATCTAACTATTGCCTACTCCAAAAGTTAAAGAATCAATAATGAAACTTAATTAGCATTTATTAAACAAGTAAATGATTTCATTAAACTATTACAAACTAAATTCCATCACCTCCACTAGCTTGGTTCATCGTGATGCTCTCCATCTATATGCCATCACTCCATGGCAAATAGATGGAGAAACAAGGACAGACTTTATCTTCTTGGGCTCCAAAGTCACTGCCGATGATGACTGCAGTCATGAAATTAAAAGATGCTTGCTCCTTGGGAAAAAAAGCTATGACCAACCTAGCATATTAAAAAGCAGAGACATTACTCTGCCGACAAAGGTCTGTCTAGTCAAAGCTATGGTTTTTCCAATAGTCATGTATGGATGGACCATAAAGAAAGCTGAGCACCGAAGAATTGGTGTTTCTGAACTGTGGTGTTGGAGAAGACTCTTGAGAGTCCCTTGGGCTGCAAGGAGATCCAACCAGTCAGTCATAAAGAAAATCAGTCCTGAATATTCATTGGAAGGACTGATGCTGAAGCTGAAGCTCCAGTACTTGGGCCACCTGATGTGAAGGACTGACTCACTGGAAAAGACCCTGATGCTGGGAAAGATTGAAGGTAGGAGGAGAAGGGGACGACAGAGGATGAGATGGTTGGATGACATCACTGACTCAATGGACATGAGTTTAAGTAAGCTCCAGGAGTTGGTGATCGACAGGGAAGCCTGACGTGCTGCAGTCCATGGGGTTGCAAAGAGTAGGAAATGATTGAGCGGCTGAACTGAAAAGAACAAACTAAAACCTTTATAGAGTCTTTCAAGTATTCCACAATACCCTAAAAAAATAACAATCCTTACATACTTTGATACCCTATCAGCAATGTAATTTTTTAATGCTTCTGCTTACCATACACTCATTTACTCATCAATTACAAGTGCCTTCTGCAGGCTGAGAGTACTGTACATTGGTGAACAAAATGAACAAAAAACCCTGTCCTTATGGGCTTTATGTTTACCTAGGTAAATCTGTAGAAGAAAGAAATTTCCATGACAAATATACCAGAAGACACAAAGTTATTCTTCAATATTTACTAAATATCAAAAGGATAATAAGAAACAAAAACCTCCTGACACACAAAATCTAACTACTTTAAAAAGCATGATATAAATTCAGATTCAGTGTAGTAAACAAGTAAAACTAATTTTGTATCCCTAAAAAAAAAAAAAAAAAATGCTCATCCTAAGGACTCATTTCCTTATAGCTAAAAAGTATTTGTAATTTCTTTTTTGAATGGTTACTAGTCTTTGTGAGTTTTAAGAATTTTATAAATACAATTACAAGCATCACATAGATCCTAATTTGAAAGGTGGTGATGTGTAACGTGGCCTCTTTGAAAATCTGTTTATAACCTTAAAACATGCTTCATTGTATAAGTGAGGAGAGCTTTTCACGCAACTTTATATCAGGGCTTCCAGTCTAAGTGGTGCTCCTCCATGAGTTAAGACAGGCTATGCTGCTGCTGCTGCTAAGTCGCTTCAGTCGTGTCCGACTCTGTGCGACCCCACAGACGGCAGCCCACCAGGCTCCCCCCCACCCCCCCATCCCTGGGATTCTCCAGGCAAGAACACTGGAGTGGCTTGCCATTTCCTTCTCCAATGCATGAAAGTGAAACGTGACAGTGAAGTTGATCAGTCGTGTTCGACTCTTAGTGACCCCATGGACTGCAGCCCACCAGGCTCCTCCATCCATGGGATTTTCCAGGCAAGAGTACTGGAGTGGGTGCCATTTCATTCTCCAAGACAGGCCATACCAGCACCAAATGAACTAGCTGCAATATCAGGCAAGCAGCCCTAGTGCCAGAGACTCAGATGCTGCTCTTGCACACCAACCTTTCTCCAACCTCACCTCTTGCTTCATCCTCTTTGCTGCATCCACCTTGTTCCTCAAGTATGGCCTATGGTTTCCTTTCTTTGCTCATTTCCAGGTTTGGCCTAGAAAGTCCTTTCCTTATCTCTACTGTCAAAATACTACTTATCAACATACCATTTCCATCTGGAAGAGCTTAAGCTTTTCTCTCTTGGGGTAACTGTATCCTCTTTTAATTAACAACCCTCTCTGTGAGCCTTTCCTACAGAGCTTAGCTAGTTCTACCTTGCTCGTTTAACCCTGCCCAGCCACTCTTACAGAAGCATAAATGTTCCTCACTGTTCTGCTCATCTGGAAAGGGCCCTTAAACACACAACAGGGGCTTGATTTTCCTATCAGATAAAAGACTAAACATAATACCCAAATATCCAACACTTGCCATAGCTGAACACTAGGAAACTTCACTGAGAGATCTCTGCAAAACAGTATTGAATTCCAAAATCACAATAAAGACTCAGTCTTACTAAACAAATCTTGCTACCTAAAATTACATTATTTCAATATCAGAAGAAACAAAAAAAGGTAATCTGTTGTCCCATGCAGAGAATGCTGAGAGGAGGATCCTGAAGGCACTAGGTGCTTCTTACAGAGAGGTTTCATTTCTATTGTACCTTTTGGTCATTTTAGGCTTTAATAAGCCAACGTAACATTTAACTGAGTGACTTGCCCTGCTTCACTAATTAACAGTGCAATCAACAAACGGAAAGGGAAATCAGTAATAACCAATCCTGGATATAAAGTGCAGTGAGCTGGGTTTCGGGTTATGGTTCCTACATGTGGAGTTGTATAAATAGCGCTCTCTCCCCCATAGAGTCTACAGAGAAAAGGTGAAAAGCATAAACGTCAAACAAGTGGTGAATGGACAGATCACCAGGAGCCCTAGTTTCAAGGGCTCTTTCATCAATCCCCAGCCATAGGGAAGAAACACTTCAACAGCACCCTAAAGGAAACAAGAAATTGAATCATGAAAGGAAACAAAAAAGCATCAGTGGCATGCCTTACAAAAATTACTAGTGAGATTTAAGTCTCAACCCCCACTTTTGTCTCAAAAGTGCTTTCTAATAATACTGCGCACGTTCCAAACGGCTTCCATCTGCCAAGAACTTACCAACTGCACCTCCCCTGCTCAGCAACCAAGGTGAAAAACCAATCCCAAGGGAACCTCAATCCCTTCATCTTGGCAGAAAACTGCAAACATCTACCTTGCTGGGCATTTATCCACAGGGCGAATAGTTTCAAAGTGAATTTAGGAGGTGAACAAGACCCAAGGGAAAGCAGGAGAGACAAAACAAAAAGGAGAATGGGTGAATACAGATTTAAAGGAAAAGGTCAGAAAAACAGAAAAGTCAAGAATTTATTTGGGGGGGGGGGGGAAGGAAAGCAAAAAGGCAATACAAAAAGTAAACTCAAAAGAAGAGAATAAAATAATACTCTGCCCTAAAGATAAATGACTCGAGAAGGAAAGTGAGGAGCAGCAAAGAGAGTCCAGATGACTTGAGGAACTTTAAAAATTCTCTTACTGTGTCTCTTAAGACTGATTGGGTTCGGAGATCAGAATCCTAGAAGAGGCAAGGGTCTAGCAGGGGAGGAAAAAGTGAGCCAACGTTGGAGAGTAAAGATATCCTGCCTCCTAGGCTCTTAGATAGACATGAGGTAGGGCTGAATCAAGGAAACGGCTGGTGAGGATCCGGGGTCCGGGAAGGGCTCAGAGAGGCAACGATCACGCGGATTCACTTGCCCGTGGGCGACAGGGTCCACGTGGGCCCGGGGGAGACCACAGCGCTCCCCCACCCCCGCCCCGCCCCGGGGGCAGACTGCGAGGCCGGACTACCAAACAGATGGGCTCCCAGAACAGGCGCAGGAGATGCGAAGTATCCTCGGGAGCCGGCCGCCCTCGACGGGGACCCTGAAGGGGGGACGAGAACGCAGCGACCAGGGGCAAGGGCGGAGTCGCCAGGGGCCCCGCAGGCGCGCCTGGCCAAGCCGGAACTCACCGATGCCGAGCCCCACGACCAGGCGGCCGGCGAGCAGCGTCTCCTTGTTGTTCGCCGCGGCCAGCACCGCGGAGCCGGCGGCGAAGAGCGCACTGGCCAGCAGGATGGCGGCGCGGCGGCCGAAGGCGCCGTTGAGGGCCCCGCCGGCCAGCGCCGAGACGGCGGCCGCCCCCACCGTGCCGGACACGAGCAGCTCCTGCCACAGCGCGTCCAGGCTGAGCTGCCGCTTGAGCAGCAGCATGGCCCCCGACACCACGCCAGTGTCATAGCCGAAGAGGAAGCCGCCCAGCGCCGAGAAGACTGCCACCACGTACACGAAGGCGGGGGTCTCGTCCTGCTGGAACTGCCGCCGCGCCGCGCGCTCCAGGTCCCCGACGCCGCCGCCGCCCGCGCCCGCGCCCTGCAGGCTGGCGCTCGACTCCGCGGCCGCCAGCAGGCTGCGCTCCCCGGCCGTGCTCGCCGCGTCCGGCTCCTGCTGCTTCCTGCGGCGCTCGCCCATGAGGCTGCTCAGGCTCCGCAGCGTGTACTCCACATTCTCGCTCGCCTTGCGGGACATAGGGCAGGGGCCCGGGGCTGCCCGGGGGAACGAGGCTCCGCGGGCTGGCGGTCTCGGAGGGCTGGACAGCCCGCGCGGGCACAAGGAACCGCCGCCTTCCTCCTCCCGGCTCCCGCTCCGCCCGCCACGGGAGCAGGCGCCGCCGCCGCGGCCACTCCGGGGAGAAAGTTGCCGCCCGCCGGCCCCGGCTCTGCGGAGTTGGAGCCTGGCGGGGCTCACTCGAGACTCACGCCCCGCGCCTGCCGAGCTGGCGCTGCGGAGCAGGCGGGAGGCGGCGCCGCGGGTCACGTGCAGCCCCAGCCGGCGGGGCCGGCCCGGGACGCCCCGCCCCTGCCCGGGCGGTGCCAGCCTCAGCCCACCCCGGACCCCCAAACCCCACCTCCCGATCGAGCGCGACCTGTGACCTAGGCGCCTTCTAACGGGGCTCTCGGTTCCTTAACTGCTCCGAGTCCCGTGGTTTGGGGGTTGCAGCTGAGGAGCAAGCCAGTGTTTGCCAGCCCGCTACTGGGCTTCCAGACCCGGAGAAACAGCTTACGATGATTGCACGGTTTCCAAAGGCGAGGGGAGAACCACTTAGAAAAGCCTGAGGATGGCCAAGGCTGGAAGGGCCTAGGAAAAAATATCCTTTTATGGCATATAGCAAGTACCCTTCCTTCCTTTTATAATGCTGTGATATAAATGAATCTGTTCCGGAGCAAGTCAGTTTCTTATCGCCAGTCCCTCCTCACTTTATGTTTATTTTAAAGGAACGATACATATTTCTTTGAGGACAGAGGTAACCTATCTCCCCAGGTGAATCGCAAAACTTGTTCCATGGATCCCTGATGTGTAAAAGAACATTCACGTGGATACGTTCCACTCTTGTGTCACCAAGTATTAATAGCTCCTACTGGTACAAAGTAAACCCAAGATTTCATCTGATTTGAGGCTTGATAGGCCATCTCCACCAACACACTCGCTAAAAGGAAGGCTGTCTTCCTGGAGAAATCGACACTGTTGTCCTCCATTTGCAGGGGGTAGTTTTAGCCGTCTCATTTGTTTGTGCGCTGTGTGTGCTAGTCCCTTCAGGCGTTTCTGACTCTTTGCAACCCTATGGAATGTAGCCCGCTAGGCTCCTTTGTCCTTGGGATTCTCCAGGCAAGCGTATTGGAGTGGGTTGCCATTTCCTCCTCCAGGAATCCAACTCTGGTCTCCTGTGTCTCCTGCATTGCAGGTGGATTCTTTACTGCTGAACCACTGGGTAAGCCTGCCTCATCCTCCTGAAACAATGCAGAGATGACATTACTTGCCACCAGTTTTTTAAACTGTTAATTGCGGGTTATTAGTTTGTGGGTTTCCCCCCCACACACACACACTTTGACTTGTCATTAGTAAATCATTCTGTACAGCTTCACTTTAGAAGAGAAACTATGTCCCTCTGATTTGCTTTCATTCTTCAGGTCAGGGCAAGAGGGAAAGCGTCATATAATTCTATTCTTGATCATTTCAGTGTTAGTTGCTGAGTTGTGTCTGACTCTTTTGCGACCCCCATGGACTGTAGCCTGCCAGGTTCCTTTCTCCATGGGATTTTCCAGGCAAGAATACTAGAGTGGGTACCCATCCCCTTCTCCAGGGGATCCTCCCAACCAAGGGATCAAACCTGGGCCTTCTGCATTGTAAGTAGCTTCTTTTGCCATCTTTACTGCTGAGCCACCAGCTTTATTTTCCTTATTGGAGTGAAAGACTTCTTAGTTTGAAGTCTATTTTTCCTTGAAGGCTAGAACTTTTTCCTTTTAAAGAAAAGGATTTTGTTGTCTTGTTTCAATAAAAAGTTACATTATAATTTGTCAAAATTGCTTTTCTTGGGATTATCAGTCATGATTATCTCCATGATACAACACTTTCCTTTCCCGCAACTAGGAAAAATGATTTAATGGACTCAGAGGGCCTAACTGTTTAAATTTATTGTGTGCCTTTTAAGTAAGGTTCTCTCATAATTCCCAGGGATCAGTTAAACAGAGAGAGCTTTTAGCTCTAGAGCAATGAACTCTTTAATAATACTCATGCTTCTGTAAAATATTCAGGTAAAAGCACGCCCTTTCCCAGGCCTGCTGGTGTAAAACCGCGCCATCTGGTGGTGAGCAATTCCATCGTTTTTTGAAGAGCTGGGCTTTTCTACCAGAGGAGAATCGACTGGTATTGTTGCCAGTTCCCTCTTGTTGAGATGAAACAAACTTTCATTTACTCCTAGCAGGGACACCTTGATGACCATCCCTTGATGGAAATTCAAATTTTGTGTTACAGAACACTAAACTACTTAAAGTGGTTCCATTCCATATCATCAGGTCACCTAAATACCTAGAAACAGGTTACATCCTAAAAGAAATATGACATGAAAAAAGGGATAAGAGAGTTTAAACAGAGTTCTTCCCAGCCCTTGAAGAGTACCAAGTTCGTTTTAGTACCACAGCATGAGTAAAATATAGTTTCCTGAAGCCTGCCACAATTGCAGATTATGGTGAAATGGAAAGCCCATTGGCCAAAAATCAAAAGACAGCAGTCCCATCACTATCACTGTTTTGCTGTACACTTTTGACAAGTAATTAAATTCGCCTGTGCTTGTTTTCTTATTTGCAGAGCAGATAATGGTACAGCAATGACTTGTTTACTAGAAATGAAAAGGAACTTTAAAATATACCCAATTCCTGTTGCAGAGTAAGTAATAATTACAAGCATCATTATTGTTTGCAAGGCGAATTTGAAAACCCAAGTTTTAGGTACACTTGCTTTACAACCTCAAGAAATGCTAAGGACCAGATAGAAAAGGGAAATAAGTCAGAGAATGGTTTTAGCTTTACTGCTACAGATCCCTTTCCATTCATCTCTCCCACCATAATAGTCCCCTTTCCCCAGAGATAACCACGCCTATCAGTTTGAAATGTATCTTTGCAAAACATTCTCTATGCATTTATATGTATGCATTTTTATGTACACAAGTAAATACAGTTTTGATATTGTTCAGATCACAAAGAAAAACACACATCAAACTGGTTTAAGCCAAAATTATGAAGAGGGAGGATTTATTGTCTCTTGTCTTTGAAAAGTTTATAATAGACTGATTTCAAATATAACTAAATGTGGGACTCAAAAACCAAGATGTCACCAAGAACTCCATCTCACTACACTTCCTTCTGTGTCGGCTCCACTCTCAAATTCCATGTGGTAACCGAGTGGCTACAGCAGGCTCCAAGATCTGTTTCCTTTTCTACTCGTATCTGAAGGTCAGTTAGTGCTCACAGCTTGAGCTATTAATGGAAGTAAATCATATGGGCTTAGATTGGAGGGGGGGATGATACTCCCATAATAAATCTGGGGTCTTTTTTTTTGCCAGAAGACAGACAAACCCTGGGCAATAAAGACAACAGACTTGAGTTGTGAAAGTAACTAGTGAAGTTCTCAGTGGCTCAGTTGTGTCCGATTCTTGGGACCACATGGACTGTAGCCTGCCAGGCTCCTCTGTCCATGGGATTTTTCTAGGCATGAATACTGGAGTGGGGTGCCATCTCCTTTTCCAAGGAATCTTCCCAACCAAGGGATCAAACCCACACCTCCTGCGGCTCCTATATCGGCAGGCAGATTCTTTACTGCTGAGCCATCTGGGAAGCAACTAGTAAAGTAACATGGCATAAAAGCCAAATAAAGTGTTTCAGGAAGGAGGGGCTGGCTAATAGTATCAAATATATTGCACAGAGATCAAAGAGAATAAAAGCTCTTATGAAATCATTGAAGTTAATTATTAGAAAGTCAATGATGAAGACCTAACATACAGCATGATGACTATAGTTAATATGTTGTATACTGGAAATTTGGGCTTCCTTGGTGGCTCTAGTGGTAAAGAACTCGCCTGCCAGTGAGGGAAACTTAAGAGACATGGGTTCAACCCCTGGGTTGGGAAGATCCCCTGGAGGAGGGCATGGCAACACACTCCGGTATTCTTGCCTGGTGAATCCCACTGAAATAGGAGTTTGGCGGGCTATAGTCCGTAGGATCACAAAGAGTTGGACACGACTGAAGCAGCTTAGCACACACATGCTTGAAACTTGCTAGTTGAATATATCTTAAATGTTCTAACAACAGAAAATGGTAATATATGATTTGATTATGGTAATAATTTCACAGTGTATGTATATATCAAAACATTACATCGTCTACCTTAACAATATACATTTTTTATTTGTCAGTCATACTACAATAAAGCTGTGGGAGTAGGGGGAAAGAGAGAAAAAAGTCAATGATGCCTGCTGAGAATCAGAGTGTTGTTTTGATAATATTTTGCTGGTAATATGTTCAGAAACCCAGTAGTAATGTCAGAAACCTGCCTTATTACTCATTCTTCCTTCCTACATATCTAATATACAGTGGTAGCATCAAAATAAATATACTGTTAATAGGTACAAAGAAGTGGGTCCCAAGGCTAATTCTGAGGTATCATAGATGCACTTCCCCCAAAATCTTGCACTTCTTTGACTTATTCTAAGAAAGAAGAGATGGAATAAGGGAGGCAGGAACGGAAGGTGAAAAGAAAGGATGTTCAGCATGCCCAGCAGACAATGCCCGATCTAGATTTGCTCACTACGTGGAGATGTGAAACAGGAAATACAAGAAAGCATGAAGTATGGATGTTACTTTAATACATGTTGACTGCACCCACCAGTAAACATGCCCAAACAGGAATAGAACTTGTAACACAACATATTATCACTTCCGCCTCTTTTGGGTGGGGAGGTTATAGCACCTCTTATTCCTCAGTGACTTTTAGGAGAGAAATTTCGATTAACAGGAAATTAGTGGAAATAACAAACTTGGCTGCATTTTCTAGAAGTCTCTTGGTAAACATGATGAAGGAGAGAATAAAGAGATATCAGGACCAAGGGAAAGGGTATAGGGGTTAGGCATGATTTGAATTTATTCATATACGCAAGTAGTTGGCACTAGTAGTAAAGAATCTGCCTGCCAATGAAGGAGCCACAGGACATGCAGTTTCCATCCCTGGGTCAGGAAGATCCCTTGGAGGAGGAAATGGCAACCCACTCCGGTACTCTTGCCTAGAAAATTCCATGGATAGAGGAACCTAGAGGGCTACAGCTCATGGGGGTCACAAAGAATCAGACACAACTGAGTACACACACACTGAAGTGAAAAGAATAAATTGATAATTCAAGATCCTGCATGAGTGATAGAACAGTCTCAAAGAAGGCAGGGAGGGAAAGAGCAAGATGGTTAAAGGAGAGGCTAACCTAGCCATAGGGAAGAGGAGAACACTTCTTCCTCTAAAAGAAAAGACAAGAAAAACAAATATATATATATATATATATATCAGGAAAGAAGAACATGGCATTAATAACAAAAATACAGTATTGACTTTTGTAGTTCTTAATTGAGGGACTAGCAAATGTCTATACTAATAGCACTCAATTCTGGGCACTGTTGTTGGCCCGAGGATTTTTATTAACTTATTAATTAATTTAGTTAGTATTAATTACTTATTAATTACATAAGTAATAGTATAATTACTAACAAACATTTTAAAAATAGAAAAGAAAGCTTTGCATGAAGTGGATAATAGGGAGTGGGGGATGGAATGAACCTAGATTTTGCTAGCAGGATCACCTTGGGTTCATATCTTCAATCTGCTACTTCGTTGATTGTATGACCACCTACCTATTTTCTCTAAGCTTCAGATTTCTCTTCTGTAAAAGGAAGATAATAATAGTATATCAGTAGTTAGATGGCGTGAATCTGAGTAACAGGAAATCCATATCAAACTGCTTATACACCACAGAAGTGTGTTATTACATAAGTCTGAATGTTCAGAGGTGGCAGCATCAGATATGGTATGAGTAGTCTTTGAAAAATAGTATCAAAGATCCAGATTCTATCCTATTCTCCACTCTGTTATTCTTATTGTGTTAGTTTTGCCCTCTGCTGGCTTCTTCCAAATGGTAAGAAGTTCTAACATTTCCAGGTTTCAATTTTCTAATATATACCGAAAAGTACAGTACCTAGCTCCTATTCTCAAATGCAGTATATCC
Organism: Muntiacus reevesi; assembly: GCF_963930625.1. NCBI lineage: Eukaryota > Metazoa > Chordata > Mammalia > Artiodactyla > Cervidae > Muntiacus > Muntiacus reevesi. The sequence goes on along the minus strand of NC_089252.1, from coordinate 156,221,302 downwards.
CAAGTAGTAAAAGACCAACAAGGCTGTGCTTGAAAGTGAAAGTGTTACTTGCTCAGTAGTGTCCGACTCTTTGTGACCCTATGGACTGTAGCCCAAGAGGCTCCTCAAATCCATAGAATTCTCCAGATGAGAATACTGGAGCAGGTTGCCTGGCCTTCCTCCAGGGGATCTTCCTGACCTAGGAATCAGACCAGGATTTCCTGCATTGCAGGCAGATTCTTCACCATTGGAGCCACCGGTTTGCAGACACTTAATAACACAAAGAGGGCTTCCCAGGAGGCTCAGTACCAAAGAATTTGCTGCCAATGCAGGGGGTGCTGGAGACACAGGTTTGATCACTAGATTGAAAAGATCCCCTCGAGTAGGAAACAGCAACCCGCTCCAGTATTCTTGCCTAGAAAATCCCATGAACAGGGGAGCCTGACAGGCTACAGTCCATAGGGTCACCAAGAGTCTGACATGTCTGAGCCACTGAGCATCCACACAATAATACAAAGCATAGTGTACCAAATTGGTGCTAGAAACAAAATTCTAGCGGATCTCAACTTTGATAGAAGAGTATCGAAATAATCTTTATTGAAACAAATAAATAGCTGCAAATAACTAGTTAAAAAAACAGAAAGATTGTTTTAAAGAAAGACTTGAAGTTGCAAGAAGTCCCTTAATTAACAGGATGCAGAAATCTGAAATGAGAGCAGTGGGAAATATTTGTTTCAAAATGGAATCACTAATGAAACTAGAAAGAAGTTGCTACTGAGAAATTGTTAATTTGGTCTGACACTGGTTCTTCAGCCAGTATCAGTGGTTTGACGAGGAATGGAAAATACTTTTCAAATGTTTCTTGTAACATCATGAGCTCCTCACTAATCATTTTGTTTTTAAAAATTCAATATGTTTGTAGTTTGTAAGCAAACTTCTAAACTCATTTGCAACAGTGATTCTATCTGAAGTTGTGAGCATGGTAATAAGGTGACTGCGCTTTACTATTAGCTTCCCAGGTGGCGTTAGTGGTAAAGAACCCCCCTACCAGTGCAGGAGACATAAGAAACACAAGTTCGATCCTTGGGGCGGGAAGATCCCCTGGAGAAGGAAATGGCTATCCACTCCAGTATTCTTGCCTGGAGAATCCCATGGACAGAGGAGGCCAGAGGGTTACAGTTCAGAGGGTCTCAAAGAGTCAGACATGGCTGAAACGACTCAGCATACAGACACAAAAGCCCAAAGTCAAAGAAAATTGTCCTTAGTGAATGAGAGCAGGGCCTGTGTTTGTTCTGTTCACCACTCTATCCCCTGAGTGGTTGGCACATATAGGACTCAATAAATACTTATTGAATGAATTAATGAGGGAAATCAACGCACATGGAACTTGTTTGGCTCAGGTCTATAAGTCATCACTTTCCATATCTGTGCATAATGTGGTGAAATAACAACAAATTGAGATAATGCAAAGTATAAGATGCCACCTGACCCCAATCCTAAATATAACTCAAGTAGTGTCAGATTTTAACTGGTCAAACAAGTTATGTTTTTTCTTAAGAAATACATAACATAGCCAATAGATGTTAATAGAAATAAAAGCACTATTTCTTGGGCATTTAACTTTATGAAAAGCACTTTATTTTGCATCTCTCTCAATTGCCCTCATTCTCAATAGAAAAACCCTGCAGACCCATATGCAAAAATAGCTGATTGTATAAATTATTATGTACCAAATTATTGAAAGAGTCAAAATTTTCTTAAGAGGTTAAGAGGATAGAGACCAATGGACTGAAATTAAAATTTTAAAAAACAAAATGGTATTTATTTTCTCCAGTTCAAAGCCATAACATAAAACAACAAAGTTGTTACAAAAAAATATTCTTATTCCTCAGTCAGTTCAGTCGATCAGTCATGTCCAACTCTTTGCAACCGCGTGGACTGCAGCACACCAGTCATCTCTGTCCATCACCAGCTCCTGGAGCTTGCTCAAACTCATGTCCATCAAGTTGGTGATGCCATCCAACCATTTAATCCTCTTCATCCCCTTCTCCTCCTGCCTTCAATCTTTCCCAGCAACAGGGTCTTTTCCAGTGAGTCTATTCTTTGCATCAGGTGGCCAAAATATTGGAGCTTCAACTTCATCATCAGTCCTTCCATGAATATTTAGGACTGATTTCCTTTAGGATAGACTGGTTTGATCTCCTTGCAGTGCAAGAGACTCTCAAGAGTCTTCTCCAACACCACAGTTCAGTTCAGAGTTAAGAATTCTTATTCCTAATTGGTACCAAAATTGTTGATGACATGTCGACTGATTAAACTACAGAGTAAATAACTCCATTTGCTTGGGTTTTACAATCTGCACAGTTTTTACATTTTTCTGCCCTGTGAGTGATCATAGTATGTTTCACCATTAATTTGGGGAACCCTAGGTTACTAGTGGCAAAGCACAATCTCTGTATTCTACTTTTTAATTAATGGACATCTTACCTAGCTACTAACCAGACAGGATCACTCTGCTTATCACTATGTGGTTTTGCATATTATTTAAATGAAAATTTGTCAAGTAGAAGAAATATGGCATAAATTCCAAAACACAAAACAGGAATACATACTTCAAAAATCTTTTAAAAGAAAATTTTGACAATTTTCAAGCTGAAAGCTAAGTCAATATACTTATCAATCATCATCTTGAAAAATTACTCTGAACTCTGTGGAGAACAAGAAAGAGATGGAACTACTTTAGCAGCTCTTCCCAATATCAAAAAGAAAAATAAACCTTCCAAGTGTGAAAAAGCATTCCTTAGTTTGCAATACAAAAGAAAAATTGTCATCTGAGGAGCTAAGATAATTTCATTATTTTCTCTAAATCATTGAATTGTAAGAAATGTTTGGTTGAGTATAGAAATATTCAGTAAATATGTTATTGCCACTGGCTAATGATGACAGATATTCACCAGGGAGTGATTTGGTAAGAGAAGAAGAATGCAGTAGGGCACTGACAAGAAAAGCAAAGTCAGTTTCTTCCATATGATCTTTGTTTTGTGAAATTGCCATGAAATTTTCATGCAGGAACCCTGAGGTATTCATAGCTATTTTTTGTAGACCTACAAGCTAAGTGAAGACAACTTTAAATTATCATCCCAATAGATGAGAAGCTCACAGTGTGAATAATAAGGGGGAAAGCAGCCAACTATATATACTCATAATTTTAAAGCCCTTGTTGACTTTAAAAACTATTTCAGATATCTATTATTGCTTAGTATGAAGGAAAATTGCTTTGTGTCTCTTATTTCTAAAACCTCCTGAACTTCTCTGGTGGGCCAGTGGTTAAGAATCTGCCTGATGATGCAGGGGACTCAGGTTCAATCCCCGGCCCAGGAAAATGCTACATGCCACAAAGCAACTAAACTTGTGTGCAACAACTACGGAAGCCCAGGTGCCTAGATCTTGAGCCCCAAAACAAGAGAAGCCACCACACAGAGAAGACTGCACACCCCAATGAAACTAGAAACTGCGCACACTCTCTGAAACTACAAAGTCCGAATGCAACAATGAAGACCCGGCTTAGCCAATAAATAAATAAATAAAATAAAAATTTACATCTTTTAAATGTTTTCTTTTCTTTCTTTATTTATTTATTTATTTTTTATTTTTCAGTGGGTTTTGTCATACATTGATATGAATCAGCCATAGAGTTACATGTATTCCCCATCCCGGTCCCCCATCCCACCTCCCTCTCCACCCGATTCCTCTGGGTCTTCTTTTAAAAATTGTCTTCTTCAGTTCAGTTCAGTCGCTCAGTCATGTCCGACTCTTTGCGACCCCTTGGACTGCAGCACACCAGGTCTCCCTGTCCATCACCAACTTCTGGAGTTTACTCAAACTCATGTCCATGGAGTCAGTGATGCCTGGAACCATGTCATCTTCTGTTGCCCTCTTCTCCTCCTGCCTTCAATCTTTCCCACCATCAGGGTCTTTTCCAGTGAGTCAATTCTTCACATCAGGTGACCAAAGTATTGGAGCTTCAACTTCAGCACCAGACCTTCCAATGAATATTAATCTTACAATACAGTATATTACAAAATACAGTAGTACAATACATCTGGCATACAGAAGCCAGCATCGTGAGCAAGCAAGAAGAGTTACTGACTGGAAGAGGGAGAGAAAATGGGAGATGGTAGAGCTGAACCATCTTCAGCAGTAGGAGATGGAGAGCGAGCTGCACTTTCACTCACACCTGATGGCAAATGTTCTGGTTCCTTCTGAATGGCTGCTCCAACCTTCGTGTACCATTCTACGCTCATGACCTGTACCTCAGAAACCAACAGCACCCCCTCAAATAAAGAAAATCCCCCTGCCATTTCCTGCATTGTGGCTCTCTTTGGTTCTTCAGTTACCTCTTCCTCTTGTCTTTAGTCCTTTCTCTGGGCCTTCAGTTCCAGACGCTTCTCAGCAGTACCAGCTATGTCACTGTTGCTTTTATGTTTCTTCCTGACATCCTGAGCTTGAAATAAAGATATTGCACTACCGTACCCTATACAGTACTGTAAGTAAAGTACACAAAAGCATAACCACTTGTAGAGGATGCACGCATGTGACTGTGTACACCAGACACGTGAACTATGTGATGACATGAGAACACACACATCCTTGCATTTTTGAATGTGCACAACCTCAAGGTTAGTATGTAGAGGACTTACTATAATGAAACTAAGTTCACCCAGATTGTGAAAATATACATAATCAAACTGTCTTTATTTAGAAATGACATATTGGTCTCTAGAAAATCCAAAGATATCTACAAAAGAGCCACTTAGAACCAAAAAGTCAGATTAGCAAGGTTATGGGATATATTATCATAAACAAAAGAACAATTGTATTTCTAAATACTAGAAACAATCAAAAATTGAAATAAAAATTCTATTTGTAGTGACATAAAAATGTGAGATAATTCAGGATGAATCTTACAAAAGATGTGAAAAAGTTATACAGTGAAAAAGCTATAAAACACTGCTAGAATGAATTAAAGACCTGAACAAATGGAGATGGATATGTGCCACCTTCATGGGTTGAAAGACACATTAAGATATTAACTCTCCCCTAAAATGATACATAGGTTAAACACACTCCCACTCAAAATTCCAATAGGCTTTTCATGAAGAAATTTACAGACTGATATAAAATTTTATATGAAAAGAAAAAGGAGATAAAATATCCAAAGCAACTTTAAAATGAAGAAGAAAGTTGGAGGACTAATAAACATGCTCTAGTTGGTCAGTCAAAATAAAAAAACTACTTGATTTCAAGCTGTAATAGAAAGTTATAGTAATCAAGGTAGTGTGGCATTGGTGTAATGACAGACAAATAGAGCAGCTTAATAGGACAGAAATAGATCCACAGATGTGTGCAAAACTGGTTTTCAACACGTGTGTGCTAAGTCATTTCAGTCGAGTCTGACTCTTTGTGACCCCGTGGACTGTAGACTGCCAGGCTCCTCTGTCCATGGGTTTCTCCAGGCATACTGGAGTGGGTTGCCATGCCCTCCTCCAGGGGATCTTCCCAATCCAGGGACTGAATCCACATCTCTTATGTCTCTGGTGGGCAAATTCTTTACCACTAGCAACACCTGGGATATATCCTAAGGTAAATGTTAGTTAAATGCAAATGTAAGAATCTAAAACTAATAAAAATCTTCTAGAAGAAAACAGAGGGGAAAATTTTTGCTGCCTTAAGTTAGGCAAAGAGTTCTTAAATACACCATCAAAAACACAATGTATAAAATAACAAATTGATAAATTAATTTTCATCAAAATCGGAACATTCTGCATGCCAAATTTACTTTTTATAAAAAAATTTAAGCAATGCATATATTTTTATTAACTTAAAATTTTGTGAAGTTATTTTACATATAATTGAGACATACATAACCACTATAAGTCTGCCAAAGTAACTTCATACCAGAATATTAATACATAGTAAACTGAAAAGTAGAAGGAAAATTTTATTCCTTTCTTTTTTAAATGTATTTGTTTTAAATTGGAGGATAATTGCTTTACAATGTAGGTTTCTGCCTACAACAAATTCCTGAATCAGCAGCAATAAGTATACATACATATGTCTCCTTCCTCTTAAATCTCCCTCCCACTCTTTTTCTGTTCCACTCCTCTAAGTTGTCACAGAGGTTGAGCTCCCTGCGTTATTAGCAACTTTCAGCTAGCTATCTCTTTTATATATGTTAAAGTACATGTTTCAATGCAACTCTCTCACTTTGACCCACCCTCTCCTTTCCCTGCTGAAAAACTACTTTTTAACTAAACTTGCTTTTTGAGATAATCGTAAATTCATCCACACTATAAAAAATAACCCAGAGATCCTATGTATCCTCCAATCAGCTTCCCCCAAAGGTAACATTTTTCAAAACTATCATTGCTTTTGTTGCTCAGTTGCTAAGTCTTGTCTAACTCTTTGTGACCCCATGGACTGCACCATGGCAGGCTACCCTGTACTTCATCATCTCCTGGAGTTTGCTCAAATTTATGTCCACTGAGTCAATGATCCATCCAACCATCCCATCCTCTGTCACCCCCATCTCTTCCTGCCTTTAGTCTTTCCCAGCATCAAGGTTTTTTTTCCAGTGAGTTGGCTTTTCACATCAGGTGGCTAAAGTATTGGGGTTACAGCTTCAGCATCAGTCCTTCCAATGAATATTCAGAGTAGATTTCCTTTATGATTGACTGATTTGATCTCCTTGCTGTCGAAGGAACTGTCAAGAGTCTTCTCCAACACCACAGTTTGAAAGCATCGACTGCCTAATGTTCAGTCTTCTTTATGGTCCAACTCTCACATCTATACATGAGCTACTGGAAAAACCATAGCTTTGACTATAGGAACCTTTGTCAGCAAAGTGATGTCTCTGCTTTTCAATATGCTATCCAGGTTTGTCATAGCTTTTCTGCCAAGGAACAATTGTCTTTGAATTTCACATCTGAAGTCACTGTCCAGACTTTCTTGGAGCCCAATAAAATGAAGTCTGTCACTATTTCTATTATTTCCCCATCTGTTTGCCATGAAGTGATGGGATTGGATGTCATGATCTTAGTTTTTTTAATGTAGTTTTAAATCAGTTTTTCCACTCTCCTTTTTCACCTTCATCAAGATGCTCTTTAGTTCCTCACTTTCTGCCTTTATGGTGTTATCTTCTGCATATCTGTTGTTTTTCCTTGTTCAGTTGCTTAGTCCTGTCCATCTCTTTGCAATCCCATGGACTGCAGCAAGCCAGACTTTCCTATCCTTCAATATCTCCTAGAGTTTGCACATCTGAGGTTCTAGACATTTCTTCCAGCTTTTTATTTATCTAGTCTGGCATTTCGTGTGATGTACTATGCATTTAAGTTAAATAAGCAGGGTGACAATATACAGCCTTGATGTACTCCTTTGCCAATTTGCAAACAGTCCATTGTTCCATGTCCAGTTCTAACTGTTGCTTCTTGACCTGAATACAGATTTTTTTAGAAGACAGGTTAGATGGTCTGGTACTAACATCTCTTTAAGCATTTCCCAGTTTGTTGTGATCCACACAGTCAAGGCTTTAGCATAGTCAATGAAACAGAAGTAGATGGTCTTCCAGAATTCTCTTGCTTTTTCTATGATCCAACAGATGTTGGTAATTTGACCTCTGGTTCCTCTGCCTTTTCTAAATCCAGATCATACATCTGGACGTTCTCGTTTCATGTACTGTTCAAGTCTAGCTTGAAGGATTTTGAGCATTACCTTCTTAGCATGTGAATTGAGTGCAATTTTACTGTAGTTTGAACATTCTTTAGCACTGCCCTTCTTTGGGATTGAAATGAAAACACGTTTTCCAGTCCTGTGGCCACTGTTGAGGTTTCCAAATTTACTGGCATATTGAGTGCAGCACTTTTACAGCATCATCTTTTAGGATTTGAAATAGCTCAGCTGGAATTCCATCATTTTCATTAGCTTTGTTTGTAGTAATTCTTCCTAAGGTCCACTTGATTTCACACTCCAGGATGTCTGACTCTAGGTGAGTGATCACACCATAGTAACCACTATCCAGGTCATTAAGACCTTTTTGTATAGCTCTTCTGCATATTCTTACCACCTCTTCTTAATCTGTTCTCCTTCTCTTAGGTCCCTACCATTTCTGTCCTTTTTTGTGCCCATCTTTGCCTGAAATATTCCCTTGGTATCTCTAATTTTCTTGAAGAGATCTCTGGTCTTTCCAATTATACTGTTTTCCTCTATTTCTTTGCATTGTTCCCTTAAGAAGACTTTCTTATTACTTCTTGCTATACTTTAAAACTCTGTGTAAGCCCTCCTCAGACAACCATTTTGCCTTCTTGCATTTCTTTTCTTGGGGATGGTTTTGTCACTGCTTTTTTTTTAATGTTACAAGCCTCACTCCATAGTTCTTCCTCCATCAGATCTAGTCCTTTGAATATGTTTGTCACTTCCAGCATATCATTGTAAGGGGTTTGATTTAGGTCATACCTGAATGGCTTAGATGTTTTCCCTACTTTCTTCAATTTAAATCTGAATTTGACAGTAAGGAATTCATGATCCAAGCCATAGTCAGTGCCTGGTCTTGTTTTTGCTGACTGTATGAAGATGGAGAAGCTTCTCCATCTTTGGCAGCAAAGAGTATAATCAATCTGATTTCCGTATTGACCATCTGGTGAGGTCCATGTGTAGAGTTGTCTCTTGTGTTGTTGGAGGAGGGTGTTTGCTATGACCAGTGTATTCTCGTGTCAAAACTCTATTAGTCTTTGCTCTGCTTTATGTCTTACACCAAGGCCAAACTTGCCTGTTACTCCAGGTATCTCTGACTTCCTAATTTTGCATTCTAATCCCCTATGATGAAAAGAATATCCTTTTTTGCTGTTAGTTCTAGAAGATCTTGTAGGTCTTCATCGAACCTTTGACTTTAACTTCTTTGGCATCAGTGGTTGGGGCATAAACTTGGATTACTGTGATATTGTTAGTTTGCCATTGAAATGAATTTCTGATAACAGCAGAAATATAGAATCTTTCCCATATGAGAATCTCTTTTGTTGTCCTTTTAGAGCCATATGGACTTTCCTCTAGTCCTCATGTTGCATGCTAAGTTGCTTTAGCAGTGTCCAACTCTTGTGACCCCATGACTTATAGCCCACCATGCTCCTCTGTCCTCTCCTTAACCTTGAAATCACTAATCTGTTCTCCATTCTGTAATCTTATCATTTCAGTGTTATTTAAATAAAAGGACACAGGATGTAAACTCTTCATATTGTTGTTTTGTTTTGTTTTTTTACTCTGCATAATCTCTGAATATTCATCTGGGTTGTTGCATATATCAGTCTTTCCTCCCTGCTTCTTACTGTGTTATATCATTCACTCACTGAAGAACATCTGCGTTGTTTCCAATTTGGGCCTGTGATAAATAAAGCTACTATTAACACTTGTGTCCAGGTTTTTGTGTGAACATAAATTTTCAACTCTTATGATGAATGGCCTAGAGTATAATTGCTAGGTTACATGGTATTAGCATGTTTAATCTTTCAAGAAACTACCAAAATGATTTATAGTGATTGTACCATTTTGCATTCCCACCAGCAATATATTAATTTTCCAGATCCAAATTCTCCAGATCCTCATCAACATTTCCTCTTGTTATTTTGTTCCTTTTAGCCATTCTTATAGATGTGTAGTGACAACTAATTGTGATTTCAATGCGCACTTTCTTTTTTTTCTTCCTCTCTCCATCCTCCTCTGACTCCACGCATCCTGACCCCTGTGCCCCTTCATTAAAAAAAAAAAAAAAAAGCTGTGGCATGTTTCATTTCACTGGAAAAATCTGTGTGAAGAATCATATCTTGTTCCTATGAAGAAAACACCCACCACAGCTTAAGTAAAGGTGAAGGGAATGGGGAAAGGGGTGAGGTGAGAGTGTACTGTGTTGGGCTAGCTCTGTCACTGATGTTGTTTAGCCCCTAAGTCATACCCAACTCTTTGTGACGCCATGGACTGTAGCCTGCCAGCTCCTCTGTCCATTTGATTTCCCAGACAAGAATCCTGGAGTGAGTTCGCCATTTCCTTCTCCAGGTGATCTTCCCAGCCCAGGGCTTGAACTCGTGTCTCCTGCATTGGCAGATGGATTCTTTACCACTGAGCTACCAGGGAAGACCAGCTCTGTCACAATTTTAGTTCTTACTCTGAGACCCTGTGTGTTGGCATTTACACATGCCGAAGGGAATTCTCTGTTGGGCTCTCTCTCTTTTTTGAGTAAATTTTTTTTTTGTCCACACCATGCAGCTTGCAGGGCTAGACAGGAATTAAACCCATAACCTAGGCAGTGAAAATGCAGAGTTTGAACCACTGAAACATCAGTGAATTCCCTCTGTTGGGCTCTCTGATGAGCCTTGAGGGCAACTATGACCTCTGCTTTCTGGCTCACAGACTGAACTCCTGAGACCGCCATGGTAGTTATCAAATGTGTGGATAAACAGAATTCAAAAGTGACTACATTGGCATTTTCATGTAGCCACATACAGGAAAAACACTTCAACTAGGAAGGGAAATAGGTAATTTATCAAAAAATAGTTCTAGTAAATTGAGAAACACTTAAGTCCCCTGTAGCCAACACTTGCCCCTTCTCTTCCTTCCCAGTACCACAGAATAAGCCCAGGGCTGACGGGGGAGCAGTGAGGGGGCATAAACAGAAGAGGAGAAGTCCAAGGAGTAGAAGAGGAGATTTTAACATTTGCTCATTCTGTGATAGGATGGAGGGAATTCAATGGGTGTGAGAGAAGCAGAAGTTAGTCCTGAGTTTGTTCCAATTCCTCACAAACCCTAAGACAGATTTTTGAAAACTTGGACAAGTGTCCTGCATCCTTGAGGACCACTATTAACAAGCAGCTGATCTGAAAGCTTTGTTGCCAGCAAGCGTGTGATTTATCCTCTTTTTTTCATTTGTCCCCTTGAATACTGGTAGATAGAGTGTTGAGTGGAGGAAATACCAAATAATTGAGGTGAAAAAGAAGGGTCAACGGAGTAGACACTACACGGACTTCTTAGCTCTGTAGAAGCTCTTGAGGTGATGTGTCTGCCAGATGTCAGCGAGGCTGAGGCTGGTGGTCTGACTGAAGCATCACCACAGGAGCCCCGGCTTGGTGCTCTTCCTGCTCAGACCAAAGCTCTCACTGGCAGCCGTCACCCAGCCTCAGCAAGTGCCACCACCAGCCCTCTTCTCACGTTAAGAAAATCAGCATTTTTGTAAAGGCTATTGATATGCACCATATTTTTGTGTCCTAATTTGCCATCTCTATATCATCTTCAGTGAAATATCTCTTCATGTTCTTTGCCCATTTTCTAATGGATTATTACTTTTACTTTTGAGAATTCTTTGTATCTTCTAGATAATAGTCTGTTCTGTTGTTGTTGGATATGTGGATAGCAAATATTTTCTCCAAGCCTGTAGTTTGATTTTTTATCCTTTTAACAGGGAGTTTGGCAAGCATATGTTTTCAGTTTTGATAAAATCTAAAGGATTTATTTTTTTCTTCTAAAGATCATATATTTGATTTTGAGTCTAAGAATTCTTTTCCTGGCCCTAGGCCTCAGCGATTTTTTCCTATTGTTTTCTGAAAGTGTTATGGAATAAAATGCAAAGCTTCACACTTAATCCAGTGACCCATTTTAAGTTAACGTGTGTGTATGGTGTATAACTTAGGTCAATATTGATATTTTTGCTCATGGATATCAACCTACTTCACCATCATCTTGTTGACAAAGGCCATATTTATTCCATTGAATTACTTTTGCACTTTTGTCAAATATTAGTTGGACTGTTATGGTCTCTGTTTCTGGGTTCTCTATTTTGTTTCATTGTCTACCCTCCCCCAGTACTACAGTCTTAACTATTGACACTATCTAATGTGTCGAAATTGGGTAAACAGATTCTTCCCAACTTATGTTTCTTTCTTGAAATTATTTTAGCTCTTCTAGTTCCTTTCCATTTAGATTTTAGGACAATCTTGTATATACCTACAAAAAATTCTTGGATTTTGAGAAGAGCTGTATTAAACTCTTACATCAGTTTGGGGAGAACTGATGTCTTCACAATGTTGACTATGTTGAGTCTTCGTATCCAGAAACAATTTGTCTTTCCATTTATTTAAGTTTGTTTTCTTCACTCAGAATTCTGGGGATTTTGGCATACAAGTCTTGTACATGTTTTACTAGATTTAAATCCAAGTACTTCATCTTTATTGAGTGATGGTAAATGATATGTATTTATAATTTTGGCGTCCACATTTTTATAACTAGTATATAGAAAAATAACTGATTTTTTGTATGTTTATTTTGTATCTTGTAACTTTGTTGAAGTTACTAGTTTTAGATATTCTTTTATGATTCATGTCAATGTATGGCAAAAACCACTACAATATTGTAAAGTAATTAGCCTCCAATTAAAATAAATAAATTAATTTTAAAACTAGACTTTTAAATATATAAGATAACTTACAGACTGATGGAAAATATTTGCAATTTTGTGTCTCCAGAAACCATGCAGATGGTGACTGCAGCCATGAAATTAAAAGACGCTTGCTCCTTGGAAGAAAAGTGATGACAAACATAGGCAGCATATTAAAAAGCAGAGACATCACTTCACAGACAAAAGTCTGTATAGTCAAAGCTCTAGTGTTTCCAGTAGTCATATACAGATGTGAGAGTTAGACCATAAAGAAAACTGAGCATTGAAGAGTTGATACTTTTGAACTGTGGTGCTGGAGAAGACTCTTGAGAGTCCCTTGGACAGCAAGGAGATCAACAAGTCAGTTCTAAAGGAAGTCAGTCCTGAATATTCATTAGAAATACTGATGCTGAAGCTGAAAAAAATACTTTGGCCACCTGATGCGAAGATCTGACTCATTTGAAAAGATCCTGATGCTGGGAAAGATTGAACGCAGGAGGAGAAGGGGGTGACAGAGAATGAAACGGTCAGATGGATCACCAACTCAATGAACATGAGTTTGAGCAAACTCTGGGAGATAAAGAAGGAAAGGGAAGCCTGCTGCACTGTAGTCCATGGGGTTGCAAAGAATTGGATACAACTGAGTGGCTGAACAACAGTAACAATCTGATAAAAGACTCATATAAAAGACTCTTGAAATTACATAATAAACAACTCAATTAAAAGATGGACAAAATAATTGGAAAAGCATTCACCAAAGACTATATATATTGGTAGCAAATATGCATATGAAGTGATACTTAACACTCACTGTTCATTAGGGAAATGTAAATTTAAACCTTGATAAAGTACTACTATATACCTAATAGAATGGCTGAAAATAAACTTACAGATTTAAGTGCAGACAAAGATGTGGAACAATTGGAACATTTATCTGCAGGTGGAATTGTATAATGATACAACAATTGAAAATAGTGTGGCAGTTTCTTTAAAAGGTTAAAATTACATCCAGTATATGATCCAGTCATTCCATTCCTAAATAGAGATGAAAGATGAAACCATATGTATATACAACATTTTGTTAGTGTTTATAAAGCTTTATTTGTAATAAACAGTAAATGAAAACAATTCAAATCTCTATCACAGATGATTAGCAAGCTGTGGTATATCTATACACAGAGAAGTAATCAGAAATTAAAAGTAATTAACTATTGATACATATAACAGCATAGATGAATCTCAAAGTAATTGTGCTGAGTGAAACACACCAGACAAAATAATATACACTGTAAAATTTCATATATATAAAGTAATATTAAATATATACTAATCTATAGTAAAAGAAAGTGAATATTGGTTGTCTGAGAATGGCCTTGGGAGTAGAACTGTCAGAGGAGATTTCGCAGGGGCTGGTAGACGCAGTGGCAGTTCATGGTTATGTTCACTACCTTGACTGTAGTGATGGTTTTTCAGGTGTATGCATATGTCAGACTTACCAAATTTTGCACTTTAAATACGTGCAGTTAATTGTACATCTTAATACACCTATTTTTTTAAAAGTTATATTTAAAAATGTATATCTTGTTAAAAATATTTTTTATTTTATATGCTGACTTTATTATTATTTTTTAAGCATGTTAAATAGTTTGTACCCAAAGTTGGAGATATTAAGAGAAAGATGGAAAGGGCTCAGGTGTCAGATGTCATCACAAAGTTACCATATCAGTTATTGTCTCTCCAGCCATGTGTTCCTCATACATGAAAAAATTAAAAGCAACAAATTTTTAAAAACTGCCAATCTTAAAATTTTCTTATTGTTATAGGCAGTTTAATTCAAATTCTAAGACACTATACCTGAATAGTCACACTAAGCCATTAAAACATTAAATTGAATTGCTTATCATTATCGATTAGAGTCGTGTGTCCTGAAAATTAGGAAAACTATATTTTAAATGTAGGACTCCTTCCAGATCAAAGGTCCCCAGAAAATACATGTACTTTTAAGTGCTTACGAACTATGAAGCCCAATCATGTGATATAAATAACTCAGGTAGGGCTATGACACTTCTATCAGTAGGCAAAAGGATCAGATATCTATAAATGTAATCCAATGATATGATTTACTATAAGTCATATTGATACAGGTAATGCTAAACCTGTCCCATCAATCTCTAATAGCAATCCAGTTAGCATCAAAGTCAAAAGCTCTGATTGTGAAACCAAGCAGAAGTTATGCAGATATTCAACTGGGATGGCATAATTATTTCCTTATCAAGAAAGCATCTCTCAACTATTAAAATATTTAGAACTAAGCATAGAAAAGTTAAAAAGAATCAAAAGCATCATATTAAATCTTTATGTAACAGAATCTGAGGGTATTGGCAATGTCCTTCTAATGAAAAAATAGGAGTTGAACTTTTAGAGCAACATATGTCAAGCATTCAATTCAACTTAAAATGAGTAATTTAGTGATTGATTTAAACTTTTGGTTTTAAACTAATTCTTTATTAAGTGTCTACATTGAAACATTTAAGTGAACTTAAGAACAAACTATGCAGAAGCTTAATATCTTTATAAGAATTAATTTTATGCTTCAGAAGATTTTAAGTCATAAAGGACTTAAGGAGGGAATTGAATATTTTGTTTTATAAGTGTAGTTTAAAGTATTTTAAAATATTAAATGGGACAGATCAAACCTTATTTAGAAACTGCTAAACTAAACTTGAAAATACATTTGTGTATTCAACTTATTAATAAAGCTTTAAGGAATAACCTTTCTAAATTGAATTTCAAATTTTAATACCAAAAGAAATTCTTGGATGATCTCTTTTGCACTGAAAAACTGTTTTTAAGGGTATACAAATCTCATATTTAATAAGACATTCCTGGTATTTTTTTCTGAATTTTGTCCCATGTTCCCACTGGCTCTTAAATTCTTAGATTTTTAGTTCAGAAAATACCTACTCACAGAGTTTTCAAGAACATAAGTCTCAAAATTGTGGGAAGCTGTCCTGTATGTATACATGTGTTTCTTCTACTAGATTCTGAATTTTGTGAAAACAAGAACTGCTTCTTATTCTTTGTCTTCTGTGGACTTAGTAGCAAGGTTGGCACTCAATTGATTCTTAATAGGTATTCAATAGGAGTTCAGTAATAATTGTTGAAAGGACTGATGCTGAAGCTGAAACTCTGATACTTTGGCCTCTTGATGCAAAGAACTGACTCATTGGAAAAGACCCTGATGCTGGGAAAGATTGAAGGCAGGAGGAGAAGGGGATGACAGAGGATGAGATGGTTGAATGGCATCACTGACTCAATGGACATGAGTTTGAGAAAGCTCCAGGAGTTGGTGATGGACAGGGAAGCCTGGCATGCTGCAGTCCATGGGATCACAAAGAGTTGGACATGACTGAGCAACTGAACTGAACTGAATAACTGTTGAACAAACTCTTTTGTTTTTGTTTACTAAAGCTCTTGCTCAGCATTTGTACACAATTAATCCCACCATGGGGCTTTCCTAGTGGCTCAGATGGTAAAGAATCTACCTTATAATGTAGGATACCTGGGTTTGATTCCTGGGAGGGGATGATCCCCTGGAGAAGTAAATGGCAACCCACTCCAGTATTCTTGTCTAGGAATACCATGGAAAGAGTAGCCTAGCAGGCTACAATTACAAAGAATTACAAAGAGTTACAAGAGTCAGACATGACTGAGCGACTTTCACTCACTCAGTCAATTCCAGTATGAGGAACCTTGATGCTTGCAAACATTTCTTGGAAGTCTTTTGACTGCTTAGCATTTGATTCTTCTTTTGATGTTTGCAAAGTCTGCTACTCTACTAGTCTTGGTGGAGGCCTCTAACTATAGTAATGAAAAAGGCCAGACTGCTGACACCTATACCACGGATTTGTGTGGTCTAAGCTAAGATAGGATTTCCAAGCAGCTTGGGAAAACACAGCATGTTTGCCAAAGGCAACCTTAGAATTTTGGGGGGCTCCAAAATCGCTGCAGATGGTGATTGCAGCCATGAAATTAAAAGACGCTTACTCCTTGGAAGGAAAGTTTTGAGCAACCTAGATAGCATACTAAAAAGCAGAGACATTACTTTGCCAACAAAGGTCTGTCTGGTCAAGGCTATGGTTTTTCCAGTGGTCATGCATGGATGTGAGAGTTGGACTGTGAAGAAAACTGAGCGCCAAAGAATTGATGCTTTTGAACTGTGGTGTTAGAGAAGATTCTTGAGAGTCCCTTGGACTGCAAGGAGATCCAACCAGTCCATCCTAAAGGAGATCAGCCCTGGGTGTTCATTGGAAGGACTGATGCTGAAGTTGAAACTCCAATCCTTTGGCCACATGATGCAAAGAGCTGACTCATTGGAAAAGACCCTGATGCTGGCAGGGATCAGGGGCAGGAGGAGAAGGGGACGACGGAGGATGAGATGGCTGGATGGCATCACCGACCCAATGGACATGAGTTTGAGTAAACTCCGGGAGTTGATGATGGACAGGGAAGTCTGGTGTGCTGCAATTCATGGGTCACAAAGAGTTGAACACGACTGAGTGACTGAACTGAACTGAACTGAACCTTAGAACAGATGTTTATTTACCTATCCCATTTTATTATTTATAATTGCAAGTAATCACAATTTGCAATTATTATTTATCCAATCTTATTACTTACATGTGTTGCTTATTAATTTATTAAGTAAGTCACTCATTCAATCATACTTTATTTTGTGCCTACTCTATGCCAAGAACCATCCTAGGTCTTAGACTTACAACAGTAAAAAGAAAAGACACAGTCCTTTCCTTTATTGAGCTTAATTCCTGTTTTTGAAATGAATTTCTAGTCTTTAAAATATTAGTAATTTTTGAAATGCACTTTGCAGAAAACAAATGTAAGGATAGCTGATGTGGGAGATAGTGACAAGCAGTAGTCATAAGCTGCTTTGATCTTTATTTAATAAGGATCTTTACTAGGGATCATAAAGGGCCAAACTAAGACTAAAGGATGAGAAAGAACTGGTCAAGAAGAACAGAAGGAAGACCATTTATAGCAAAAGAAATAGCATGAACAGGGGATCTGAGGTTAAGTAGAGTTTGTCATGTTCACATAAAATAAAGATCATACAGCCAGAATACAGGGTATGATGGGGGAAGGTGACAGGGAATAAGATGATTTTGGAGAAATAACAGGGACAAGATATATAAGATTTTGTGGAATGAACATTCTCTACTGATAAACTTTCAATAATTTTCTGCTTTTCTTTGTTAATGTTTTCCTCTCTCCCTCTGATATTTTGAATTCTAGAATAAGATGCCAGATCATTTATGTAATCTTTAATATTCTTGTATGGTATTCTGCTCCTGATAGTACTTTGTTATTGTACAGTAATTACAAATATTTTCATTTTCTCTACTTCAATATAACCCATGCAACTTAAATTTTTATTGTTAATTCTGCTGTTACCATCTTCTCTGGGGCTTTTAAATGTCTTCTAAATTCCTCTCATGACAGTTCACACATAAGTAGTTTTGCCTACACATTCTTACATTTTTTCCTCTGTTCCACAGCTTCTCTAAAGCATATGTTTTCTGCTCACTCCTGCAAACAGACCATTATTTTCACCAATTATCTCTCATGCCAACAGTAGCCGACTACACCATCATAGTTGCTTTTTCCAAAAGTACGTAAGAATTTTTAAAAATTCAGTA
This sequence comes from Muntiacus reevesi, assembly GCF_963930625.1. Classification (NCBI taxonomy): domain Eukaryota; kingdom Metazoa; phylum Chordata; class Mammalia; order Artiodactyla; family Cervidae; genus Muntiacus; species Muntiacus reevesi. Next base: position 156,203,137 of record NC_089252.1, on the reverse strand, counting down.
CTTTATTTCTGCCTCTAAATTTCTTCATGTTATTCAAAGAAACACAGACTTGAGTAGACTTCAGAGATTCTTTAGTTTCCCATCTTTATTTTACCAATAATCTCTTTTAAATATATCATTCATTATCCAATGTTTAACAATCTCATATGTAAATCTTTAATTCCTTAACATCTCTCTGTTTTAAATGGTCTAACTTTTCACAATACTTTACAGAGGTCAGTTGGCATCAGAAATATCCATGTAGGCTTTCTTAGCAAAAGTTAAAACAAAATATTAAACACACATTATAAAACATTAAATACACAGGATTAATTATCCCCAAATTCCCAGGTAAACAAATTTGTCATTTGCAGGTCTTTTATATCAATTTTACATTCATATTCGTATAATAATAGACATGTTATAGATATTATTAACCATTCAAATGGAAATAAGCAATATGAAAAATAAATCAAAAGACAAATAATTACACTGCATAATTAAACTAGATTCTAGTTTTATACTTGGCCATTCTTCACAAAGCTGTCCAGGAGATAAGCAAAAGAAAGCAGTGAGGATCCTCCGGGCAAGTTTCCCTTACCTCAAGGCTGGAAAGAAATCTACATATAGTTTTTCTTTTGCTCCCCTTCATTTGTTTAAGTAGTTGAATGACCAAATAATGTTTTCAGGTTTAAAAATGTTTAAACATTTTCTTTGCTACAAGTTGTCTCATCTGTTACTGAGGAAAAGAAATGTCTGAGCAGATATTCAGAGAAATGAAGTTTCCCAGGTATTGAGAAGGAAAATGCTGATCTGCATGTTACCATGGAGTTAGTGTCTGCCTTCCTTCATGGCAGTTAAAGAACAGTCTAATTATCTTTAAAAAAGCAACACTTTATCTTGGCAAAGCAGTTCATTAGACTTTGAAATATCTCTATAAATCAGTTGTTTTCTTACTCTACCACAAGTTCTAAATATCTCTGCCTCAAATAATATTACAAGCTATTTACAAGAGAAAAATACCCTTGTTGTAATATTACAAAGATTTTATGATGAAAATCATGAATTTCTATTTTAAACTATCTGGGGAAAGAACAAAATTCATTCATGAGGAAATTCTTTATACAAATAAAATACTGTATTTTAAGCGTTCTGTCAATAACACTATGTATTTGGTAAGAAAATACACTCTCTGATATTTTCTGCAGCTGTTTTTCCTAAGAACAAGAATTTAATGCCAGATATTTTTATTTCTTACTATCTTAGGCACTGCTGCTTTCACAGATGGAATTTATTAACTTGAAAGATAGCATCAAACCCAAGGTAAATATGTGTGTAAGGGGAAAATAAAGATTGTTACTACAATTGTCGATAAAATATACATATATATAAAAATATATATATATATACATATATACATTGAAGCTACAATACAGTTTTTGTACATGTGAAAGAGGAAAGTGCATGTTGATTAATAAATTACTATTAGAAATGTATCTACCAATAAATAAATAAATAAAACCATACCAGTGGCTATAAAATAAGAAGTATTAATGTCCCTCTTCTTTCTCCCCCACCACTCCTAGTTATACCAAGGCCATCCTCGAGACGGAAAGAATGTCAGTGATTTCTACTTTTAGTTATTTTGATGGTTGCCATCAAGGTTGAATTTACTTTGCAGCTAAAGAGATTTTAAGTTTCAGGGTCCTCTGGGTGCGTGACTCTCCCAGCATTCTGGGAGTGGCCCAGAAGTGGATCCAGATTATGTGGGGCCTAAAGGCATACATTTGGGAAGATATATCTATAAGAAGGTGTTCATACAAAATTACATATACAAATGAAACTATGAGCCAAGCCATGTAGGGCCACCCAAGACGGGAGGGTCATGGTAGAGAGTCCTGACATAACATGATCTACTGGAGAAGGGAATGGCAAACCACTTCAGCATTCTTGCCTTTGAGAAACTGATGAACAGCATGAAAGGCAAAAAGATATGACACTGAAAGATGAACGCCAAGATGAGTAGGAGTCTAATACCCTACTGGAGAAGAGCAGAGAAGTAGCTCCAGGCTTCAACAGTACATGAACCAAGAACTTCCAGATGTACAATTTGGATTTAGAAAAGGCAGAGGAACCAGAGGTCAAATTACCAACATCTATTGGATCATAGGAAAAGTAAGAGAATTCTGGGAAAGCCATATATTTCCGCTTCATTGACTATGTTAAAGCCTTTGACTGTTTGGATCTTAACAACTGTGGAAATTCTTTAAAAGATGTGGATACCAGACCACCTTATCTGCCTCCTGAGAAACCTGTATGCAAGGTTAAGAAGCAACAGTTAGAACTGGACATGAAACAATGGACTGGTTCAAAATTGGGAAAGGAATGCATCAAGCCTGTCTATTGTCACCCTGTTTATTTAACATATTCAGAGGGCATCATGCAAAATGCCAGGCTAGATGAAGCCCAAGCTGGAATCAAGATTGCCAGGAGAAATATCAATAAACTCAGATATGCAGATGACACCACCCTAATGGCAGAAATTAGAGAGGAACTAAAGAGCCTCTTGATGAAGGTGAAAGAGTATAGTGAAAATGCTGGCTTAAACTCAGCATTCAAAAAAGCTAAGATCATGGCATCCAGTCCCATCACTTCATGGCAAATAGAAAAAATAGAAAAATGGAAACAGTGGCAGACTTTATTTTCTTGGACTCCAAAATCATTTGGGACGGTGGCTGCAGTCATGAAATTCAAAGACACTTGCTCCTTGGTAGAAAAGCTATAACAAACATAGATAGTGTGTTAAAAAGCTGAGACATCACTTTCTTGACAAAAATCTGTGTAGTCAAAGCTATGGTTTTTCCAGTAGTTATATACAGATGTAATAGTTGGACCATAAAGAAGGCTAACCGTCAAAGAGTTGATGTTTTTAAACTGCTATGTTGGAGAAGTCTCTTGAGAGTCCCTTGAATGGCAAAGAGATCAAACTAATCACTCAACCCTGAACATTCATTGAAGGACTGATGCTGAAGCTGAAGCTCCATACTTTGCCCACCTGAAATGAAGAGTCGACTCACTAGAAAATACCCTGATGCCAGGAGAGATTGAGAGGGGAGAAGGAGAAGGGGTTGACAGAGGACGAGATGGTTGGATGGCATCACCACGTCAATGGACATGAATTTGAGCAAACTCTGGGAGATTGTGAAGGACAGGGAAGCCTGGCGTGCTGCAGTCCATGGTGTCACAAAGAATTGACAAGATTCAGCGACTGAACATACATATACAAAACTGCAAAATTGCTAGCGCTCCCTCAATGCGTTTCAGAAAGTCCTTGCAGGTGAGCATTCCTTAAAGTCATGCTTCATTAGTTTCAAGGCCAATAGGTTCCTGGTTGCCATTTTTAGATTTACCAAGAGCTTTATACAGTATATTTAGATTATCTACTCAGAAGCATAAGGACATTTAGTGTACCTACCTTATCTATCAATTTTCTTTTTCTTTCCCCAATTTACCTTCTGGTTTTTATAGTGTATTTTTTGTTGTTCTATTGATAGGTAAGGTTTATGACAGTCACTAAAATTATGTCTTTAATCTTTTGTAGATTTATTCCAAAATCTAATCAACAGTAATACAATATTACTATATAAATTATATCTTGTGTTGAATTAAGTAATATGTTTGGATGCCTACAGAAATAAATGCAACCTTGTATTTTTAAATTCTCCTACTCTAAGGGAAATCTTCCAAGCATCTTGACTTATGATATTCTTTTTTTTTTTTTTTTTTTCAATTTTTTTCTTAACTTCTGGATAAGACTTAGCTGACCTATTTCTTATATTCCTGCTTCCCATTTTTTGTGTTTGTTTACACTGCCTGGATTAATGCCTCAAATAATTTTTTACCTAGTTTTGCAGGAAGTAGAGTTTGTGAATGTCCTTCAAAATTAAATGACTTCACAGACTATTACTAGCTGCAGAAAATGTTCTTTATGTAAAAGTTTCAAAGACATATTTAATTTAGTTTTCCATGTGTATACTTTATCATAATAACATGCTTTTAAAAGAATTTCAAAGAAAATTATGGGAAGGAAGGAGTAGTAGACATAAAGAGGTAATGTTTATTTAATTCGCCTCAAGGTAAATGGGACCAATCTGAGGTGAAACCACCTTTTGCAATTGTTAAAAGGCATGCATTTATATGACTAAAAGCTAGGATGAAGTATTAACCTTTACAGTATTCAACCAGATGTGTTAACTATTTTCTAAAAATCTAAACATTTTTCCTGACAGGGTTTTCTTCCTTTTTGTTTTCTCAACATTCAGGCTGAGAACAACTATGCCTTGTGAACCACCAAAAAATAGTCTTAATACATATTTCAGAATGACTTAGTGGGATGATAAGTACTCCCTCAACAATTCAATATACTAAAAGTAATCACCTTTTCCCATTGAGGTTTTCTTGCATGTATTAAATAAATTGTTTATACTCTAATAAGCCTAGGAAAATAGGTCATTATACTCCAACTTTAGAAACTCTTCAAAGTAATATATTTACAGTATCTAATAAGAGATTATATATTTCTTCCTCCCAATTTTCTTAATATTTTCAAAACTCATCAGTGCTGGTAAAAATGATATATGTAACTTTAAAAATATTTGTGCAAATTTGTGTTCATGACTCACTTATGAGTCATGGGAATCCAAATATCTTTCCCTCCTGTAGAAGAGAGGGGATTTGAGTAAACACAAGCTGACATGACCAGCATGGTTGTTTTTTATATACTTATTATCAGTCTGAATAGCTGTCTGATAGAGAACTGTGTTTTTGTCACAGTCATGAATGGGTTGAGCCAGGATCTAAGGAGAAGGGTTTGGCTTTCTGTTTTTCCATTCCCTGATGTTTATGTTCATTTCTCACCCCTGACTTATCTGACTTCTTATCCCTTACCATTGTTTCTATCTTGTTGCTGTTGTTTATTTGCTAACTCATGTCTATCTCTTTTGTGACTCCATGGACTGTAGTCCACCAGGCTCCACTGTCCTTGGGATTTCCCAGGCAAGAAGTTTGTCATTTCCTTCTCTAGTGGATCTTCCCAACCCAGAGACTGAACCCACGTCTCCTGTATTGCCAGTGGATTCTTTACCACTGAGCCACCTGGGAAGCCCTGTATCCATCTTAGCATGTTTTTAAAGCATGTTTTTGAAGTCTATCCATCAATTAGTACATAGTTTTCTGCTATGTAAGATAGAAGCCAAATGATAATGATAGGAATGACCAAGTAGTTCACACTTGAATTAGGAAGGTAACATTCATGGTGGAATTAGAGAACATTGATGCTGAATTGTGTGGTGTGAACTGTCAACTCAATAGACTTTTTAGAGAAAGAAATGAGCACTTTTAGTTGTAGTACATAATTTAGGGTTCTTTGATGGCTAGCTATAGAAACTGACTGCCTAATGTAAGGCAAAATTTTAATTGGAAAGATATCATGATATTATAAAACCTACAGAAAGACTAAAGAACTACCCACAAAATGACCGATTCCAAAGACTAAGCTGCCAGAATTGCTTAGTTGTGTTGTAAGAATGTGGCCCCTGGAGTAAATACGCTTCATCTATTTTTTCATGTCGTGTCACTTCATTCACTTAGTAAAATCTCAGGAGAGAAAATGTGACAAGTCAAATGATGACTCCTTGACTATAATAAATCAGGGCACCTTGACTTGCAGCTCACAAAGTGGATTTCTGCTTCTGCCTGTGATGGAATAATACAAAAACCAGCTGTTTGAAAATAGCAGTTTGTGAATTATCTCTCAGTTCTGCATAACATCTCTGCTCTTGACTTGGAATCAAAGAAAGACAATCCAATAGATTCAAATCTAAATAGATTTCCAACAATATTTACATCTATAAAATGAATGATTTCTTTTGCTGTTCCAGATGATGACTTGAAGGCAACAGCACTGGAATTCTGGCTTAGGTGTTTAGTAACTGTTTGATTTTGTGTAAGATATTTCCTATAACCCTTCAGTTTTCCACCTTGCAGGATTGTTGTGGGGATTAAGGCAAATTCATATAAGAGCAGTTTGCAACACATGTATGAAATAAATGGAGGCATTTTATATTATTATTGAATAAGTAAATGTATCCAGAATAGGCATAACTGATGCGATAGATAAGACTCCACTTTTCTGTTAAATAACACTTCTTACATTTCTGTCCACACTTGGTAAAAATTATTAATCCCACATATTTCTTTCAAATTCTTACTGAATTAAAAAAATATCAATTATTTAAAATAGAATAAAAAGCAATCACAGAAATCAGAGTTTTCTAAATTGGTTCATGGGCAGAAATTTTTATTCAGCATAACCTTGTATTTTGAGACCTGTTCAGCCACCTGTTTTGTTTTTTGTATTTTAAGGTGATGGTTTGAGGTCAGGTTTACCAAAGTAAAACATGTCACATGCTGCTGCTAATTATATTATTTTTTTACTTTGATAAATGTTCGGTTACCATATTCAATGCTATATTCTGAGTGTATTATTGGTAACCTTTACATTGTTATGTTTGAAAACTTGTAGTACTGAAATATAACTAAAGGCAAAGAAAGGCATTTTGTATTTGTAGTGTTAATTAATTTTGATTTTTACCATGAGAAGCTGGGGCTCTGGCTACAAGATGAAGTCAGGGAGATACATAGTAGGGGCGTTCAGAGTGTCTGGGAGATGCCCACTGAACGTCTCTTGGGGCTACCATGCCCAGTGAAAACTGTGGATAGAAGATTGTAGCAACCAGCCTGCCAAGCGCAAGGATATCACGGGCACAGACTCTTTGTTGGTAGAAGTCAGGCACACTCCAGAAGGAAAACAACATAAATCAGCCATGTTGCATGTCTAAGCTGAGAAAACTCTAAATTTGTTAATGGAGGAGGGAGATAAATAATGTCTGTTATGGCCTTGGAATCAGGTGCAGCCTTGGGGATGGCAGCTTGTCTCACCTACTTTCTTACATTCAGTCTTGGCAGAGATGCCAGCTGGCCACCATCTTGAAAGGAATTCTGTAACTGACTAGACTTCATAGACAGAAGCTGGAAATGTGAGTTGAAGGCACAGAGAATTGACTATTGTAACAACTCTTGAGTGCCTCTTCTAATACTTTTATTCTGATCTTAGTTGTGAAGACTAGTTCTCCTGAAGACGTCAGCCAGATTCTTTCCAGTGTAACCTTAGGCCTCAGGCCGACACTGAACACCTCTTTCTTTCTGTTGGGAGGCTTCTATTAGGCAAGTCATTAGCTATCGCAGAGTCCTCTCAATATTCATGCTCGAGTAACTAAGAAACCTAGAGATGTTAAAGCCCTGCGGCTTAGCCTTCATCAATGGAGAAGGGAGAGTGAAAGCGTTTGTCACTCAGTTGTGTCCAACTTTGTGATCCCAATGATGGTAGCCTGCCAGGCTCCTCTTTCCATGAAATTATCCAGGCAAGAATGCAGGAGTGGGTTGCCATTTCCTTCTCCAGGGGATCTTCCGGATCCAAGGATTGAATCTGTGTCTCTCGCATTGCAGGCAGATTCTGAGCCACCAGGGAAACTGGCTGATAAATGCTTTCTTTACTTTACGCAGTGAATGGTTCTGAGATGCATTTGGCTTGTGCAGGATTAAGCTCCTTGTCATCCAAGTGAGAGCCAGCTCAGTGTACATTCCTCTGTTGCCTTTCTCTTCTCCATTTTTACGCTTTCTGACTCTCAGTGCTGATCCCTGGAATCACATTCCCCAAACACTACAGTTGTCGCTTGTTATCCATTGTAGATCAGTGCAAGGACTCTTCAGGGCAACAAGATCCATGAATGGTAAGTCCTTTATGTAAAATGATGTACTATTTGCATATAATCTACTTACATCCTCACCGATACTTTAAACCATTTCTAGCTTACTTTTAATGCTTAATACAATGTAAAGTTTATGTAAATAGTTGCCAGTTCACGGCAAGTTCAAATTTTGCTTTTTTGGAACTTTCTAGAATTCTAAAAAATATTTTTGATCCACAGTTGGTTACATCTGCAGATTCAAAAAACTGTGGATATTGAGGGCAGACTATATACTCTTAAATATGCTTTATCTCAGTTGCTACTTTTGAGAAAACCTGGACTGAGACAAGAATATTTTGGAGTGACCAAAAAGTTTGTATATGTTGGCCATCCCAATAACTTATATTTATTTAAATCATATTAAGAGACTTACTGTGATACAAATATGCTTTATTTTTCTTACTTTTAAACTTATAAATTTTTTATTTGCAGTTAAAATGAATACATTTAGACTATTGAAAGCAAATATCTGACATTATTTCATCTATAAATATATTTGCATGTATCTTTAACATATAAGGTCTTTAAAAATGTAACTACAATCCCATTATCACATCTCTAAAATTGACAATATTTCCTTTATATTATCTAATCCTTAGTATGTGCTTACTTTTCCTTAATTGTCTGATAGATGTCTTTTTTGCCATCAATTTATTGCAGTCAGGATTATAACAAGGTCATACAACTCTCAATCTATAGCAGTTCTTTTTCTTTCTTTCCTTCCTCCCTTTCTTTCTCTCTTTTATCTCTTCCATTTATTTATTTATGGAAAAATTGGGTCATTTGTTCTGTAGAAATTCCCACATTCTGGTTTTGACTGATTGTTTCCTCAAGGTTCACTTTAACTACCATCCCTTATTTAAAAATATAAGTATTATTTCTAAAAAATTTCTCTGCAAAATATGTGTTACTGATGATCTGGGAATAGTTTCTATCTCTGTTTCCTTGTGCTGACTTTTCTGATTTCTGACTTGAGTGCTTTGCATTCTCCAATCTGCTGTGGCAAAAGAAAGTTCATTTCCTGTTCACTTGGAGGAGTGAATTCTTTATTGTGTCTATGCTGAAAATGTGTTTCTACGTGGAGTTGTATTTGGTTATTCATATCACACCTCATTCCATAATGATTTGAGGTGTTATACACACCTACATACAAATCAACAATTTAAAAATAATGTATTAAAGAAGTCAGGGCAAAAGGAATACTAAGGTAGGAAAATTTATAAAATGTAAGGTGTCACTCTGAACAGAATGATGGTAACCAAGATGCTTCATGTAAAGCACAATTAGTCATTCTGCATGATTGTAATGTATCAACGGTAGTACTACTTACCAGGGCTTATAACAGTACCTGAACACAGGATGAATAAAAAACTAGTTTCTAACTATCTAATAATTTATGCTTATCACACAGTCTCCATATGTGAACAACTGAAGATATATAGACATATAGACAATTCAAAACATAAATTTTGTATGAATTCTTGGTATACCTTCTGGGAATTAAATAATAAATAGCATGTAAGAATAAGTAAAGTAGGTTTCAAAGATTTAGATTCAAGGTCAAGACAGGATACACAGTTATTTCTAAAGCCTAGAAATAACAATTACTGCTTTTTTCCATTAAAGAAAAGATTAAGAGCTTTGCAATGGTGTAAGGATAAGGAGTAACTTCAAAATAAGGTGTGACTTGACATTTAGCAACTAGGAAAAATACTTCATAGAAGCAGTTTAGAGCTGAAGACCATCCATAGAAGTGATTGGAATGCTGCAGATCTAATTTTCTAATCTGAAGCATTACAATAATTCCCTGAATGGTACCTTTGTATTTTAAAAAGCATTAACTTATAAAACTCACCTGGACGTATTATAAAGCCCGACAGACCGTTTTTAAAATTGAAAACAAAACTGAAACACAATTAAAACATTTAAAAAATATTCAAACAAAATAGAATTTTGATTTTTAGATACAGTAAAATGCAGAAACACAGTTCTGTTTCTTGTTAGAACCATTGAGAATTCAGGAGAATTAAATAAAATCGGTATACCAACACATGTTTCGCAGGAGAAAATTAACTTGAAATCACTTTAAAATGTAAAGTGCCATGTAAAATTATTACTTGGTTTTACTGTGTGCTTAGCATTGTCAGGCACTGAAGGCAAGGAAAAAATAAACAAACAGATAAACCAAGCATAGCTTTTGGATCTTGTCTGAGAGTCGCTGACAGGACCTCCCTGTCATCATAACAGTGTAATCAATGTTTCTGGAAGTCTCTTGTCCCTTTGTTTCATTATTTGGATCAGAATATTCTGTGATCAGAGATTTTTTTATATTCATATCCACACAAATGTCTACCAATTGAACGTTAAGTCAAGCTCAAATATTTTATCCTCTAGAGTGTACATATGTGACAGTTGAAAAAATGAAAAATAAACTACAAAATTTAATTAAATGACTTCTTCAGTATACTAAGCCTTCTTGTAAAAGAATCAACCAAACTGAAACCCATTTATTTGTAGATTCAATTAAAAGCATTTTGACTAGCAGGATAATAAGCCTGGGTTCTTGTGTTACAGTCTGGTTGGCCATACATTTAAGTCAAAATCAGTTTAGTCGATTAAATTTATTCTGATATTTATTAATTCAACAAAATTTTATTGCTCAATGCTATAGCCAAACACTTTACTTAGTTCTAGGACTATAGAGGCAAGTGAAGCAAGTTGCTTTCCCTCAAGAGTCAACAGTTTAGTAGAGGAAATAAAAGGAAATCTAAGATTACAGTTTTTCCTAACATGAGCCAAGTTAGAAAGAGAGTTGTAGGGGCAGCTTTAGCTGAGCAAGGCTGTTGGTGGTGGTGGTGGGGGTGATGGTAATAGTAGTATTACAGTCAGCCTGAGGTTATGCTCAAAATTCTCCAAGCCAGGCTTCAACAGTATGTGAACCGTGAACTTCTAAATGTTCAAGCTACATTTAGAAAAGGTAGAGGAAACAGAGATCAAATTGCCAACATCCTTTGGATCATCAAAAAAGCAAGAGAGTTCTGGAACAGCATCTACTTCTGCTTTTTTGACTATGCCAAAACCTTTGACTGTGTGGATCACAACAAACTCTGGAAAATTCTTCAAGAGATGTGAATACAAGACCACCTGATCTGCCTCTTGAGAAACCTATATGCAGGTCAGGAAGCAACAGTTAGAACTGGGCATGGAACAACAGACAGGTTCTACATCGGGAAATGAGTATGTCAAGGCTGTATATTGTCACCCTGCTTATTTAACTTATATGCAGAGTACATCATGAGAAATGCTGGGTTGGAGGAAGCCCAAGCTGGAATCAAGATTGCTGGGAGAAATATCAATAACCTCAGATACACAAATGACACCATCCTTATGGCAGAAAGTGAGGAAGAACTAAAGAGTCTCTTGATGAAAGTGAAAAAGGAGAGTGAAAAAGTTGGCTTAAAACTCAACCTTCAGAAAACTAAGATCATGACATCTGGTCCCATCACTTCATGGCAACTAGATGGGGGAACAGTGGAAGCAGTGACAGACTACATTTTGGGGCTCCAAAATCACTGCAGATGGTGACGGCAGCCATAAAATTAAAAGATGCTTGCTCCTTGGAAGAAAAGTTATGACTAACTTAGACAGCATATTAAAAAGCAGAGACATTACTTTGCCAACAAAGGTTTGTCTAGTCAAAGCTATGGTTTTTCCAGCAGTCATGTATGGATGTGAGAGTTGGACTATAAAGAAAGCTGAGTGCTGAAGACCAGATGCTTTTGAACTGTGATGTTGGATAAGACTCTTGAGAGTCCCTTGAACTGCAAGGAGATTCAACCAGTCCATTCTTAAGAAAATCAATCCTGAATATCCTTTGGAAGGACTGATGCTGAAGCTGAAACTCCAATACTTTGGCCACCTGATGGTAAGAGCTGACTCATTTCAAAAGACCCTGATGCTGGGAAAGATTGAATGCAGGAGGAGAAGTGTATGACAGAGGATGAGATGGTTGGATGGCATCAGTGACTCAATGGACATGAGTTTGAGTATACTCTAGGAGTTGATGATGGATAGGGAGGCCTGGCATGCTGTAGTCCATAGGTCAAAAAGAGTCAGACATGATTGAGCAACTGAACTAAATTGAGGTTGTGCGTGAGGAGGTGGGTGAGGACCTCGTGGACATAGTATACTCTAGATTATCTTTAATGGATAAGGGATAAGTGCATGCCTGCGGGTGTGTGTGTGTCCTCAGTCATGTCTGACTCTTTGTGACCTCATGGACTGTAGCCCTCGAGGCTCCTCTGTCCATGGAATTTTCCAGGCAAGAATACTGGAGTGGGTAGCCATTCCCATCTCCAGGGGATCTTTCTGACTCAGGGATTGAGTCCGTATCTCTTGTGTCTCCTTCATTGGCAGGCAGATTCTTTACCACAGTGCCACTTGGGAAGACCAAGCGAAAAGTGAGAAAAATATTGTAAGAAAAGGAAAACTACATTATACATTGTAAAAAATCTAATGAATTCCCTTTGGCTGACATGAAGTTTGATTATTTGGAACAATGGGAGTGGGAGGATATAGTGAAAAGTGGGAGGAAGCAGGTACTTGTTAGAAACTGTAGGCAAGTTTAAACTTTATTTTCTCATGTAGAAGCACTGATGGATATTTAAGCAAAGGAATGATATGACCAGATTTAAATACTCTGAATGTGAAACAGCATTGTTTCATGAAACACACTGTGAAGCATCATGGAGAATCAAACTGAATGATAAAGCAACTGGTCAGAAGCCAGTTCTGAGCGTGAATTCAGAATACTGAGAGAGAATGGTTAAGAACTGGGTAGCAGAGAATTTGGCAGGACCTGGTAACTGGGACCATGGGGAAAGAGGAAGAAGAAGCCAAGAGTGGTGCTTAGACTTGAATAACTGAGTGAATGGTGGCACCCTTCTCTGAGAGAGAAAGCATCTAAAGAGGGAAAAATTGAGGGAAAAAAAAAGAACAGTTAAAAAAAATTATTTATGTTTTATTGAAAGATAATTGCTTTATAGAATTTTGCTGTTTTCTGTCAAACCTCAACATGAATCAGCCATAGGTACACATACCTCCCCTCCCTCCTGAACTTCCCTTTCACTCCCTCCCCATCCTACCCCTCCAGGTTGACGTAGAGCCCCTGTTTGAGTTTCCTTAGCCATACAGCCAATTACCATCAGACATCTTTTCTACACATGGTAATATAAATTTCCATGTTACTCTTTCCATACATCTCACCCTCTTCTCCTTTCTCCCCAAGTCTACTCTCCATGTCCATTTCTCCACTGCTGCCCTGTGAGTAAATTCTTCAGTACCACTTTTCTAGATTCCATATATATGCATTAGAATATGATATTTATTTTTCTCTTTCTGACTTGCTTCACTCTGTATAATAAGTTCTAGGTTCATTCACCTCATTAGAACTGGCATTTCTTTTAACGTCTGAGTAATATTCCATTGTGGATATGTACCACAACTTCTTTATCCACTCAATTGTTGATGGACATCTAGGTTGCTTCCATGTTTTAGCTATTGCAAATAGTGCTGGAATGAACAATGGGATACACATGTCTTTTACAATTTTGGTTTTCTCAGGGTATATGCCTAGGAGTGGAATTGCTGGGTCATATGGTGGCTTTATTCCTAGTTTTTAAGGGAATCTCCATACCATCTTCCATAGTGGCTGTATCAATTCAAATGTCCACCAAAAGTGCAAGAGAGTTCCCTTATCTCCACACCCTCTCCAGCATTTACTGTTTGTAGAATTTTTTATAATGGCCATTCTGACTGGTGTGAGGTGATATCTTATTGTAGTTTTGATTTGCATTTCTCTAATAATGAGTGATGTTAAGCATCTTTTCATGTTTGTTAGCCATCTGTATGTCGTCCTTGGAGAAATGTCTCTTTAGGTCTTTTTCCTACTTTTTGATTGAATTGTTGGTTTTTCTGGTATTGAGTTGTATGACCTGCTTGTATATTTTGGAAATTAATCCTTTGTCAGTTGTTTGATTTGCTATTATTTTTCTCCCACTCTGAAGGTTGTCTTTTCATCTTGCTTAGTGTTTCCTTTGCTGTGCAAAAGCATTTAAGTTTAATCAGGTCCCACTTGTTTACTTTTGTTTTTATTTCCATTACTCTAGGAGGTGGATCATAGAGGATCTTGCTTTGATTTATGTCATTAAGTGCTCTGCCTATGTTTTCCTCTAAGAGTTTTATAGTTTCTGGTCTTTCCTTTAAGTCTTTAATCCATTTTGAGTTTATCTTTGTGTATGGAGTTAGGAAGTGTTCATTCTTTTACACATAGCTGTCCAGTTTTTCCAGTACCATTTATTGAAGAGGCTATCTTTGCCCCATTGTATATTCTTGCCTCCTTTGTCAAAAATAAGCTACCCATAAGGGCATAGGTTTATCTCTGGGCTTCCTATCTTGGCCCATTGGTCTATATTTCTGTTTTTGTGCCAGTACCATACTGTCTTGGTGACTATAGCTTTGTAGTATAATCTGGTCAGGAAGGTTGATTCCTCCAGCTTCATTTTTCTTTCTCAAGACTGGCTATTTGGAGGCTTTTGTGTCTCCATATGAATTGTGAATTGTTTCATTCTAGTTCTGTGAAAAATGCCATTGGTAATTTGATAGGGATCACATTGAATCTGTAGATTGCATTTAATAGTATAGTTATTTTCACAATATTGATTCTCCCTATCCAGGAACATGGAATATCTCTCCATCTGTTTATGTCATCTTTTATTTCTTTCATTAGTGTCTTATAGTTTTCTGTGTACAGTTCCTTAGTCTCCTTAAGTAAGTTTATTCCTAGATATTTGATTCTTTTTATGCAATGCTGAATGGGATTGATTCCTTCCCTTTCAGCACTTTAAATATATTCTGCCATTCCCTTCTGGTATACAGAGTTTCTGCTGAAAGATCAGCTGTTAAACATATGCAGTTTCCCTTGTATGTTACTTGTTGCTTTTCCCTGGTGCTTTTATTTATTTATTTATTTTTGTTTCTCTATTTTAATTTTTAATTTTTTTTCCATTTATTTTTATTAGTTGGAGGCTAATTACTTTCCAATATTGTAGTGGTTTTTGCCATACATTGACATGAATCAGCCATGGATTTGCATGTGTTCCCCATCCCGATCCCCACTCCCACCTCCAAGCCTGAGCTGGTGATCTGTTTCACCCTAGATAATATACATGTTTTGATGCTGTTCTCTCGAAACATACCACCCTCGCCTTCTCCCACAGAGTCCAAAACTCTGTTCTGTACATCTGTATCTCTTTTTCTGTTTTGCATATAGGGTTATCGTTACCCTCTTTCTAAATTCCATATATATGCGTTAGTATACTGTATTGGTCTTTATCTTTTTGGCTTACTTCACTCTGTATAATGGGCTTCAGTTTCATCCATCTCATTAGATCTGATTCAAATGAATTCTTTTTAATGGCTGAGTAATATTCCATGGTGTATATGTACCACAGCTTCCTTATCCATTCGTCTGCTGATGGGCATCTAGGTTGCTTCCATGTCCTGGCTATTATAAACAGTGCTGCGATGAACATTGGGGTGCATGTGTCTCTTTCAGATCTGGATTCTTCAGTGTGTATGCCCAGGAGTGGTATTGCTGGGTCATATGGTAGTTCTATTTCCAGTTTTTTAAGAAATCTCCACACTGTTCTCCATAGTGACTGTACTAGTTTGCATTCCCACCAACAGTGTAAGAGGGTTCCCTTTTCTCTACACCCTCTCCAGCCTTGATTGCTTGTAGACTTTTGGATAGCAGCCATCCTGACTGGCGTGTAATGGTACTTCATTGTGGTTTTGATTTGCGTTTCTCTGATAGTGAGTGATGCTGAGCATCTTTTCATGTGTTTGTTAGCCATCTGTATGTCTTCTTTGGAGAAATGTCTGTTTAGTTCTTTGGCCCATTTTTTGATTGGGTCATTTATTGTTCTGGAATTGAGCTTCAGGAGTTACTTGTATATTTTTGGTTTAATCCTTTGCCTGTTGCTTCATTTGCTATTATTTTCTCCCAATCTGAAGGCTGAGTTTTCACCTTGCTGATAGTTTCCTTTGTTGTGCAAAAGCTTTTAAGTTTAATTAGGTTCAGCTTGTTTATTTTTGCTTTTATTTCCAATATTCTGGGAGGTTGGTCATGGAGGATACTGCTGTGATTTCTGTCGGAGAATGTTTTGCTTATGTTCTCCTCTAGGAGTTTTATAGTTTCTGGTCTTACATTAGATCTTTAATCCATTTTGAGTTTATTTTTGTGTATGGTGTTAGAAAGTGTTCTAGTTTCATTCTTTTACAAGTGGTTGACCAGTTTTCCCAGAACCACTTGTTAAAGAGGTTGTCTTTTTTCCATTGTATATCCTTGCCTCCTTTGTCAAAGATAAGGTGTTCATAGGTTCGTGGATTTACCTCTGGGCTTTCTATTCTGTTCCATTAATATTCACCCAACATAGGAGCACTGCAATATGTAGGGCGAATGCTAATGAGTATGAAAGGGGAAATTAACAGTAAAACAATAATAGTGGGAGACTTTAATACCCCACTCACAACTATGGATAGATCAACTAAACAGAAAATTAACAAGGAAACACAAAATTTAAATGACACAATGGACCAGGTAGACCTAATTGATATCTATAGGACATTTCACCCCAAACAATCAATTTCACCTTTTTCTCAAGTGCACACGGGACCTTCTCCAGAATAGATCACATCCTGGGCCATAAATCTAGTCTTGGTAAATTCAAAAAGTTTGAAAACATTCCAGTCATCTTTTCTGACCACAATGCAGTAAGATTAGATCTCAATTACAGGAAAAAAATTATTAAAAATTCAAATATAGGGAGGCTAAATAACATGCTTCTGAATAACCAACAAATCATAGAAGAAATAAAAAAAGAAATCAAAATATACATAAAAATGAATGAAAATGAAAACAAAACAACACAAAACCTATGGGACACTGTAAAAGCCATGCTAAGGGGAAGGTTCATAGTATCACAGGCTTACCTCAAGAAACAAGAAAAAAAATCAAATAAGTAACCTAACTCTACACCTAAAGGAACTAGAAAAGGAAGAAATGAAGAACCCCAGGATTAGTAGAAGGAAAGAAATCTTAAAATTCGGGCAGAAATAAATGCAAAAGAACCTAAAGAGACCATAGCAAAAATCAACAAATCTAAAAGCTGGTGTTTTGAAAAAATAAACAAAATTGACAAACTGTTAGCAAGACTCATTAAGAAACAAAGGGAGAAGAACCAAATTAACAAAATTAGAAATGAAAATGGAGAGATCACAACAGACAACACTGAAATACAAAGGATCATAAGAGTCTACTACCAGCAGTTCTTGCCAATAAAATGGACAACTTGGAAGAAATGGACAAATTCTTAGAAAAGTATAACTTTCCAAAACTGAACCAGAAAGAAATAGAAGATCTTAACAGACCCATTACAAGCATGGAAATCGAAACTGTAATCAGAAATCTTCCAGCAAACAAAAGCCCAGGCCCAGATGGCTTCACAGCTGAATTCTACCAAAAATTTAGAGAAGAGCTAACACCTATCTTACTCAAACTCTTCCAGAAAATTGCAGAAGAAGGTAAACTTCCAAACTCATTCTATGAGGCCACCATCACCCTAATTCCAAAACCAGACAAAGATGCCACAAACAAAGAAAACTACAGGCCAATATCACTGATGAACATAGATGCAAAAATTCTTAACAAAATTCTAGCAAACAGAATCCAAAAACATACTAAAAAAATCATACACCATGACCGAGTGGACTTTATCCTAGGAATGCAAGGATTCTTTAATATCCACAAATCAATCAATGTAATACACCACATTAACAAATTGAAATATAAAAACCATATGATTATCTCAATAGCCTTTGACAAAAAAGCCTTTGACAAAATCCAACATCCATTTATGATTAAAACTCTCCAGAAAGCAGGCATAGAAGGAACATACCTCAACATAATAAAAGCTATATATGACAAACACACAGCAAGCATTACCCTCAATGGTGAAAAATTGAAAGCATTTCCCCTGAAATCAGGAAGAAGACAAGGGTGCCCACTCTCACCACTACTATTCAACATAGTTTTGTAAGTTTTGGCCAGAGCAATCAGAGCAGAAAAAGAAGTAAAAGGAATCCAGATAGGAAAAGAAGTGAAACTCTCACTGTTTGCAGATGACATGATCCTCTACATAGAGAACCCTAAAGACTCTACCAGAAAGTTGCTAGAGCTAATCAACGAATATAGTAAAGTTGCAGGATATAAAATTAACACACAGAAATCCCTTGTATTCCTATACACTAACAACGAGAAAACAGAAAGAGAAATTAAGGAAACAATACCATTCACCATTGCAACAAAAAGAATAAAATACTTAGGAGCATATCTACCTAAAGAAACAAAAGACTTATACATAGAAAACTATAAAACACTGATGGAAGAAATCAAAGAGGACACAAACAGATGGAGAAATATACCATGTAAATGGATTGGAAGAATCAATATTGTCATAATGACTATACTACCCAAAGCAATGTATAGATTCAATGCAATCCTTATCAAGCTACCAACGGTATTTTTCACAGAACTAGAACAAATAATTTCACAATTTGTATGGAAATACAAAAAAACCTCAAATAGTCAAAGCAATCTTGAGAAAGAAGAATGGAACTGGGAAAATCAACCTGCCTGACTTCAGACTATACTACAAAGCCACAGTCATCAGACAGTATGGTAATCCCTTGCTGCTTTTAATATTCTTTCTTTGTGCTTATTCTTTGTTTGATTAGTATGTGTCTTGGTGTGTTTCCCTTGGGTTTATCCTGTATGGCACTCTTTGTTCCTCTTGCACTTAACTGACTATTTTCTTTTCCATGTTGGGGAAATTTTCATCTGTAACGTCTTCAAAATTTTCTCGTGCACTTTCTTTTTCTCTTCTGCTTATGGGACCCCTATAATTCAAATTTTGGTGCGTTTGTTATTGTACAAGAGGTCTCTGAGACTATCCTCATTTCTTTTTATTCTTTTTACGTTATTTTGCACTTCAAAAGTTATTTGCATCATTTTATCCTCCAGCTCACTAATTCGTTCTTCTGCTTCAGATACTCTGCTGTCGATTCCTTCCAGAGTATTTTTAATCAGTAATTGTTTTGTTTGTATGTTTTTTCTTTAATTCTTCTAGGTCTTTGTTAATTGATTCTTGCATTCTCTCCATTTTGATATCAAGGTTTTCGGTCATCTTTACTATCATTATTCTGAATTCTTTTTCAGGTAGTTTGCCTATTTCCTCTTCATTTGTTTGGACTTCTGTGTTTCCAGTATGTTCCTTCATTTGTGTAGTATTTCTCTGCCTTTTCATTAATTTTTTTTAAACTTATTGTGTTTGACGTCTCCTTTTCCCAGGTTTCAAGGTTGAATTCTTTCTTCCTTTTGGTTTCTGCCTTTCTAAGGTTGGTCCAGTGGTTTGTGTAAGCTTCATATAGGGTGAAATTTCTCCTGACTTTTTTGTTTGTTTGCTTTTTTCCTCTGTTGGGCAAGGTTGAGTGAGGTGGTAATCCTATCTGCTGATGATTGGGTTTGTATTTTTGTTTTGTGTTTAAATGAGGTGTCCTGCACAGGATGCTATTGGTGGTTGGGTGATGTTGGGTCTTGTACTCAAGTGGTTTCCTTTGTGTGAGTTCTCACTATTTGATACTCCTGAAGGCAATGGCACCCCACTCCAGTACTCTTGTCTTTAAAATCCCATGGATGGAGGAGCCTGGTAGGCTACGGTTCATGGGGTCGCTAAGAGTCGGACATGACTGAGAGACTTCACTTTCACTTTTCACTTTCACGCACTGGAGAAGGAAATAGCAACCCACTCCAGTGTTCTTGCCTGGAGAATCCCAGGGACAGGGAAGCCCAGTGGGCTGCTGTCTATGGGATCACACAGAGTTGGACACGACTGAAGTGACTTAGGAGCAGCAGTGTTAGTTCTCTTGCAATCTAGGGTCTTGGAGTCAGTGCTCCCACTCCAAACGTTCAGGGCTTGATCTCGACTTTTGCATGGTTCTATATATTATTTTCCACTGGTCAGATACTCCTGACCATTCTCTGCTGGTGTTCTACATGCACTTTTGGGTATGAAGGTGTATTCCTCATATATCTGTGGAAAGAGGTGTACTCCATGTTCACCTACTGCTCCATCATCTTGTTTTGAGAAATGAATTTTGTCATTGAGTTTGAAATGTGCTGTCCTATTATAGATGTTTACGTGTTGAATATGTGGAAAAAATCAATACTTAAGAGGACAGAGAAGGAAAAGTTCACAAGAGAAACTGTGAAGGAGTGAGAAATATGGAGAACTGTGAGAGCTAGTAACAGACTTTATTTTATTGGGCTCCAAAATTACAGCTGATGGTGACTACAGCCATGAAATTAAAAGATATTAGATTCTTGGAAGAAAAGTTATGACAAACCTAGAAAGCATATTAAAAAGCAGAGGCATTACTTTGCCAGCAGAGTTTCATCTAGTCAAAGCTGTTGTTTTTCCAGTAGTCATATATGGATGTGAGATTTGACCATGAAGTAAGCTGAGTGCCGAAGGACTGATGCTTTTGAACTGTGGTTTTGGAGAAGACTCTTGAGAGTCCCTTGAACTGCAAGGAGATCCCATCAGTCAATCTAAAGGAAATAAGTCCTGGATATTCATTGGAAGGACTGATACTGGAGCTGAAACTCCAATCCTTTGGCACATGATGTGAAGAGCTGACTCATTTGAAAAGACCCTGATGCTGGGAAAGATTGAGGGTGAGAGGAGAAGGGGAGACAGAGGATGAGATGGTTGGATGGCATCACTGACTCGATGGACATGAGTTTGAGTAAATTCCAGGAGTTGGTGATGGACAGGAAGGCCTGGCGTGCTGCGGTCCATGGGGTCACAAAGAGTCGGACATGACTGAGTGACTTAACTGAACTGAACTTAATAGGGGAAAGAACCTATAAACTTTGAAGATAAAGGCAAAGAAGAAAAACTGCATGATAGCGAGTCCCTAAGAATGAAGAGGGTATGGATAAAAGATTCAAGCATAAAGAAGGAAGAACATGAAAAAAGAGGAAAAACTGGAAATTTCAACTTAATTGGATATTTCTCTTAGTCAAGTAGGTAGCTACACTTTGAGCCTGTCTGATATAGCAAGGGAGACAAGGCCTTGGAGTTTGATGTCTTGTCAAGAGAGAAGAAAAAGTAGCAGCTGGTACCAAAATGAAAAACACAGTGCAAGGGTTATTGATTATTTTAAAATATCTTATAACAGGTTCTGTCTAATACTTTGAAAGAGCTATTCATAATCTTAACAATTAAGCACTGTCATTTTTCCTTAAATGTATTCTCACCACAGCTGCTGTTATCTTATCAACATCTGTCCATGCCTTATGGAAGTTTATTTTTCAAGTGAAACAAGAATAAAAAGCTTGACATTTAATATATTTAATATGCAGTCTGTCTCATGATGCATCACTGACTTTATTTTTAATATGAAATCTAGATGAAAATCTTTGGGTTGAAAAAAGAAGCTTACAAATGTAAATGTATTTTAAATATAATTCCATAAATAACAATATCATGAATTTATCAATAAGATTGCTTGTTTATCTGAAGATTTATGATAACATTCTTTGTTAGAATTGTGGTTTTACTTTAATAATTAAAAGTATTTTGTACATTGATGTATGGCAGAAACCAATACAGTATTGTACAGCAATTATCCTCCAATTTTTAAATTAAAAAACTTTTAAAAAGTGAAAATAAAAACAACTCCAAAATAGTCCGTTGTAAGTTTGATTATATATTTTATTTTCTATTGAGTTATTTATATAAAAGTTAGTTGCTATGATGGTTTTGTGGGTGTTCCCAGGTAGCACAGTTGTAAAGAATATCCTGCTAATGCAGGAGATGTAAGGAATGAGGATTCAATCCCTGGGTCAGGAAGATTCCCCAGAGTAGGAAATGGCAACTCTCTCCAGTATTCTTGCCTGGAAAATTCCATAGACAGAGGAGCCTGGAAGGCTACAGTCCATGGAATTACAAAGAGTCAGACACGACTGAGTGAGCATTCACATGCGTGCACACACACATGATTTCACGATGATGTGAATACACTTACTGCCCACCATGTGGTACACTTAAAATTGGTTAAAATAGTAAATTTATGCTATGTATGTTTCACTAAAATAAAAAAGTGAAATGCATTTTAATACTCTTTATGTTGGACTTTTTTTTATTGTGAAAATAAAATATAAACAGTGAATTAGATACTTCAATGTTGAAATGAAAGGGCATTTGAGTGTTAAATAGTATTTAAGTGCATTAGAGAAAGGAGAAATCAGAGAAAAATAAATGTCCCTACCTACTTCCATTATTCTCTGGTGGTATACTGTAAGAAAATAACTTTTAAGATCTTGCTAAAAACTCCTGTAGCTAAAATAAGGACTATAACTTTAAGAGAATGTAGTTTTTCACAAGTTAATCAAGGAGGTTATGAAAGGAAGCACAGGAGTCAACAAGAGACTCACTCCATCTGTTTTCTTGGACACTTTCTGCCCTTGTTTATCCTGGAAGGTAACCTGGGTGGCAAGAATACACATTGACATACTTAGGATTTGAAAATCATATATTTGAGCTATGAGATTTGTCTTATTATGGCTAATATAACAAGCCTAAGAAACTACATAACTACAGACTTATTAGTATTCACTATATTTCCTACAAGCTCCATCTCTCAGCAAGGATAATCATTGATTTACTTTCTGTTTTTATAGATATCTTCTGAATGTTTTGTACAAATGCTATCATATAATATATGTTCAGACTGTCTTCTTACACTTTGTATAATGTTTTGAAGTTTCATCTGTATAGTAGATGTTTCAATTTGTTGTTGTTCAGTTGATCAGTTGTTGATCAGTCGTGTCTGATCTTTGTGACCCCATGGACTGCAGCACTCCAGGGTTTCCAGTTCTTCACCATCTCCCAGAGCTTGCTCAAACTTACATCCTTTGAGTCGGTGATGCCATCCAACCATCTCATCCTCTGTCATCCCATTCTCCTCCTGCCTTCAATCTTTTCCAGCATCAGGATCTTTTCTAATGAGTCAGCTATTCGAGTTGGGTGGCCAAAGTATTGGAGTTTCATTATCAGCATCGGTCCCTCCAGTGAATATTCAGGATTGATTTCCTTTAGGATTAACTGGTTTGATCTTCCTGCAGTCCAAGGGACTCTCAAGAGTCTTCTCCAACACCACAGTTCAAAAACATCAATTCTTCATTGCTCAGCTTTCTTCATATTCCAAGTCTCACATCTATATATGACTACTGGCAAAACCATAACTTTGACCTTTGTCGGTAAAGTAAATGTCTCTGCTTTTTAATACACTGCGTATGTTTGTCATATATTTTCTTCCAAGGAGCAAGAAACTTTTAATTCCATGGCTGCTGTCACCATCTTCAGCGATTTTGGAACCCAAGAAAATAAAGTCTGTCACTGTTTCCATTGTTTCTACATCTATTTGCCATGAAGTGAGGGACTGGTTGCCATGATCTTCGTTTTTTGAATGTTGAGTTTTACGCCAACTTTTTCACTCTCCTCTTTCACCTTCATCAAGAGGCTCTTTAGTTTCTCTTTGCTTTCTGCCATAAGGGTGATGTCATCTGCATTTGTGAGGTTATTGCTATTTCTCCCAGCAATCTTGATTCCAGCTTGTGTTTCATCAAGCCTGGCATTTTGCATGATGTACTCTGCATATAAGTTAAATAAGCAGGGTGACAATATACAGCCTTAATATACTCCTTTCCCAATTTTGAACCTATCTGCAATTCTAGAATTCTCTTGTTTTTTTTTAATGATCCATCAAATGGCAACTTGATCTCTGGTTCGTCTGCTTTTTCTAAATCCAGGTTGAACATCTGGAAGTTCTTGGTTCATGTACTGTTGAAGCCTAGCTTGAAGAATTTTGAGTATTACTTTGATAGCATGTGAAATGAGCATAATTGTATGCTAGTTTGAACATTCTTTGGCATTGCCCTTCTTTGGGATTTGAATGAAAACTGACATGTTCCAGTCCTGTGTCCACTGCTGAGTTTTCCAAATTTGCTAGCATATTGACTGTGGCACTTTCACAGCATCTTCTTTTAGGATTTGAAATAGCTCAGCTTGCATTCTATCACCTCAACTAGTTATGTTCGTAGTGATGCTTCCTAAGGCCCACTTGACTTTGCATTCCAGGATGTCTGGCTCTCAGTGAATGATTACACCATCATGGTTATCTGGGTCATTAAGATCTTTTTGTATAGTTCTTCTGCTCTGTATATTCTTCCCACCTCTTCTTAATATCTTCTGCTTTTGTTATGTTCATACATTTCTGTTCTTAAATGCACCCAACTTTGCATGAAATGTTCCTTGGTATCTCTAATTTTATTGAAGAGATCTCTAGTTTTTCCTATTCTATTGTTTCCATTTCTTCACATTGTTCACTTAAGAAGGCTTTCTTATCTCTCCTTGCTATCCTTTGGAACTCTGCATTCAGATGGGTATATCTTTCCTTTTCTCCTTTGCCTTTCACTTCTCTTCTTTTCTCAGCTATTTCTAAGGCCTCCTCAGACAACATTTTGTGTTTTTGCATTTTTTTCTCCTTTGGGATGGTTTTGATCACTGCCTCCCATACAATGTTATGAACCTCCATCCATAGTTCTTCAGGTACTCTGTCTATCAGATCTAATCTCTTGAATCTACTTGTCACTTTCACTGTATAATCATAAGGGATTTGATTTAGGTTACAGCTGAATGGCCTAGTGGTTTTCCTTCCTTTCCTTAATTCTGAATTTTGCAATGAGGACTTCATGATCTGAGCCTGTCAGCTCCAGGTCTTGTTTTTGCTGACTGTATAGAGCTTCTGCATCTCCATCTAGTTCCCTGACCAGGGGTCGAACCTGGGCTCCTTACATTGGGAGCAAAGAGTCTTAACCACTGGGGAATAGGTAAGTCCCTGGGTTGTCTTATTATTGCATTTTAATAATTGTTTATTTATAGATAGATAAATTCTGTTACATTTCAGAATATTCTGCATAAACCAAGGTCGTAAAAATTTGCTTTTATATTTTCTTCTAAGTGTTTTATACTTTTAGCTCATGAATCTACACCTATGTTTTATTTTGAATTATTCTTGTGTATGTTGTGGTGTTTTTTTTTTTTTTTTTTTTTTTTTTGGTATATAGATACTCAACTGTCCTGGTATCATTTGTTGAAAAGACTCTTCTTTCAAGCATAGATCTTACTTTTCAATATTATTTTGTCTTTTCTGAGTTCTTTAAAGTTCTGTATAATTTTTGAGATCAGCTTGTCAATTTCTGCAAAAAAGCCAGAAAGGATTTTTGAGAGGAATTGGATTGAATCTGTACATTAGTTTGAAAACTACTTTCATCTTAACAATATTAAGTCTTCTGAACCATGAACTTGGGATGTCCTCCTATTTATTTATGCTTTCCAGTGTTCAATATGTACAAGTCCTACATTTCTTTCTTTAAATTTATTTCTAAGCGTTTTATTCTTTTTGAGACCATTTTAAATGGAATTACCTCCTTAGTTTAATTTTCAGATTGACTATTGTTAACTTATAGAAATGCTATTGATTTTGGTTTATTGATACTGTAACTAAGAAAATATAGAAAATTTATTTTACTTTATGAGGCTTTTTATAAGTTACATGATTTATGATCATGTTTATTATTATGATCCTTAGAAATCTGAATGATGATTTAGCAGGTTGCCCAACTGACTTTCATGAAAATCCAACATCTACTAGTACTTTACAATGGAAAGTAGCGTGTTGAATTAGGAAAAGGGTTTCCCAAACAGACAGTTCTTCAGAAATAACTGGGGGATTTTTTAAAATATACATCGACTCTTTTTATTTTCTATTGGCTGAATTAGAATTTGGGGGAAAGAGCCTAGATTCTTTATTTTTAAAAATATCCTGAGTTAATTTGGTGCAGCCTGCTTGTGAACTGGCACTTAAGAAACACTATTTTATGCTTCCATAAGGCAAACATATTCCTGTGAATTCACTTTGATGAGCCTATTGGAATGTGATTTTTATTAACGGAATCAAATTTCTGATTTTATGGAGCTAACATTCTATCATGAAGGAAGTTAGACAGTAAGATATAAGCAGCAAAATGGAATGTAAAGCAAGCCAAGAGTCTAAAGAATGATAGAGGTACAGTTGAAAGTGTGGTCAAAGGAGATCCTTTCCATCAGGTGATATTGAAATAAAGACCTGAATGAAAGGAGAAAATGACTTATGGAAGTCTCCAAGAAAAAAATGCTCTGTGCAGAAAGAGAATATAAAGACCTACTGAGAAGGAGCTTATGTGAAATATCCAAGAATGAGAAGGCCACTAGATTTGAGAAGGTGAGTTGCTGAGAAAGTAGTAAGAAGTGAGATTAGAAAAACTGGAGCACACCACATTTCTCTGCATGAAATGAGTTTATACAGCTTTGTACAGAAGGGTAACATGATCTAATTTAAAATGTTAGGGGGAGAAAAGATAAAGAAGGGCTAACAGGAAGCCGTGACAATTGTCTTGTTGCATAGTTCTCAATGTGTGGTCCAAGGAACACCAGGAAAATACTGAGATATTTTCATGAATCCATGAAGTCAAAACTATTTTCATGATAAGTAAGATGTTATTTGCCTTTTTCACTTGTTGACATATGCACTAATGATACAAAAACAATGATGAGTAACATTGCTGTCACCTTGACATGAACCAAGTTAGTGGCACCAAACTCTACTAAAGTCATAGTATTCTCTGCAACCACAACTCTGCCATCAATTAAAGTTTTGTATCCCTGATGAAGCAGTAGAAATTAATGTTATTAAATCTCAACCTTTGAGAACATGCCTTGTTAATAAGCAATTCTGTGTGATGAAATGAGAAACACACATAAAGCTCTTCTGCTGTTTGTGAAGTATAATAGTTGTCTTGAAGAAAAGCATTTGTGCAAGTGAGTTGCTAGTTAAACAGACTTAAAAAATCTTGAACAGAACATCATTAAAGGGATGCTGACAAACTATATCTATTCAGACTTGAGTATTGGGCAAATATTCTTTTTGAAAATGCACAAAGCCAGTTTGCTACTTCAGGGGAAACAACTGACATTTGTTGCCAATGTATTTCTTGCCAATGGTAAACTTTGAATTTTAAAGGAAGTTTAAATTTTGGAAAATATGTATCTGTCAACATGAAGTCAGTGCTTCTCAATAGTTCAAACATTTTAAGGAGATTGGTGGTGATGTGTAAAACTATGTTGCTCTCCTAATTAAAAAAAAAAAATATATATATAGCAATTCAGTGGAGATCAAAATGGTGAAACATAAAAACATGGCACTCACCTCTTCCTACAAAAACACTAAAAATATATCTATACATGGAAAGATTTTCACAAAATGCCTATTGAACACTGGCAGGCCTCATACAACCAAAGCTGAAGAAAGATCACCACATGACCAGATAGGACCAAACAACAACAACGAAAGCAATTTGCTTGTCCTGCAATCCTGAGAGGGAGTCATGAAAGAATAAAGGTTTCCTCACCCTGAGAACTCCCCTTACTAGCTGGGATATCAACCAGGACAGATAAAGAGCTTCAGTGGCTCAAAGGAGAGTGCAGCAGCCAACTTGCAGCAGCAAAATAGACAGAGACCAGCACAGAAGGTCTTGGCTATCTTGCTGCACTCCCCAGCTCCAGATGCATACCTACTCTTGTGTGCAGCAGCTGGGTGCTGAAACTCAGGCCTCAGCAGACAGACCCAAGGAGAGGACTCAGTCTGGCTGTGCAGAGACAGCCTAAAGGACATGCAGTGTGCTCTGGGTCACAACTCAGAGTGTGTGCAGAATGGAGCCTGGGTTCTCATTCTCAGCATGCTTGCAGTGAGCTGAATCTGCTGCTACAAGATCTGGGAGCAAATAGGAGCAGGCAGGTTGCCAACACATGGAGGTGGAGCTAAATTCTGAACCAATTCCTGCCGGTGGAGTGATAATGGCAGATTTACCCCCCTGATGGCTTTGTGACTGCAGCACCTACAGAACATCCAGACATGCAGGAGGATTACTGGCACTCTCATGGGAGAGCGCCCAGCATCAACAGAGGTGGGCTTTGTGGGTGGGCACATTTGGAGGCAGGTTGGATTCTGGGTTGATTCTTGGAACCCACGCAGTGCGTATAGGGTACAACTATGGCAGGTTCAAGTCTTGGACTTAAGTAGATTTTTGCTAGCAGCATTGTGAGCACGGAACCTGAGGGACATCTGAGAAAATTGCCAGCATTCCCATGAGATGGTGCCAAAGGTGGTACCAAGGACAGTTTATTTTGTGAGCTCACATAACAGGTGACATCACAGTGTGCACTTTCCAGTGGACAGTTCTTACAGAAGATTACTCAGTGGCTTCTTTCCCTGAGACAACAGTCTGGTCCAACCTACTTCACATTGCAGCTTAGAACTGAATCTAAGGGTTTCTACTACAACAACTGGGGAGCAGACTCTGCTCCTAAGAGGGCTAACAGCCACAGAGCAAAGAGGAGGTGCTGACCAACATCCAAGACAGGCTCTGGTCAGCACAACACCAATCACAACTCCAATAAAGAGGATAATGTCCAGCACATCCAGAGGAACGATGTGGAGGGTATTCATACTAAAAGCAACCCTCACACCAAAACTGTTTCACTCATACAGGTTACACAGAGATGCTCCCACATAAAATCAGCTCTTCAAGACCACAGTGGATAACTGTTTCTCATAAATTCATAGAATCAGAGAAAAATAGGTAAAATGAAAAAGCAGAGGAATCACTCCAAGTTGAAAGTACAAGAGAAGTCTCCTCAAAGAACAAATAATGGAACAAACTTCTCCAGTTTAGTAGGCCCCCAGTTCAAAAAGGGGATGATAAAAATGATGGGGAATTAAGAAAGGTAGATCATTCACTGTAACAAGGAACTAAAAACTATAAAGAGGAGTCAATCAAAATCAGACAACTCAATTGCTGAGATGAAAACTGAGCTAAAAGTGCCAAATGACAAACTAAATAATGCAGAAGTGTGAATAAGTGATCTAGAAGATAGGATAATGGAAATTATTCGATCAGAACAGCAGCAGAAAGACAAATGAAAAAAAAATGAAGAGATAGTGAAGGATAGGGAAGTCTGGTGTGCTGCAATCCACAGGGTCACAAAGAGTTGGATGTGATGGTGTGACTGAAAAACAACAGTGGGATAAAATGATATAACAATGCCAATCTACACATAATAGGGGTTCCATAAGGAGAAGAGAGAGAGAAGGGGATGAAATATGTATTTGAAAAATTTATGGCTGAAAACTGCCCAAATCTAAAGAAGGAAATCTGTATTTAGATACAGGAAGCACAGAGGATTCCAAACAAGAGGAACGCAAACTGACTTATACCAAGACATGTTATAATTAAAGTGGCAAATGTTAAAAATAAAGAGAGGGTTGTAAAGGAAATAAAAGAAAAACAAAGACTTAGTTATAAAGGAACCCCCATAAGGCAATCAGCTGACTTCTCTAAAGAAGCTTTGCAAAGTATATTCAAAATTCTGAAAGGAAAAAAAAATTACCCAGAAAGATTATCATCTAGAATAGGAGAAATAAAGAAATTCTCAGGTAGGAAAAAACTAAAAGAATTTAGAAATACTAAATCTATCATAAAATACATGTTGACAGATCTTTTTTACATAGAAAAGAAGCAAGAATATACAGGGAAAAGAAAATCGCAATAGGAAAAGCAAACATATGAAAGGATTATAGATCACACCAGTACACAGAATAAGGGGAAAAAATCCAAATTTGTGAAGGCAGTTATAACTACAATAAATAGCCAAAGAATAAATATGAAGATGTAAAATAAGACGTAAAAATCATAAAATGTTGGGGAAGGGGGGAAGAAAATGTAGATTTTTTTTTTAATGTGTTCAAGTTTATTTGACTCTCAGTTTAAAGCAAGTAGATAGAGTAAGGGATTAACATGCTTAAAAATCAGGGTGATCACAAATAAAATATATGCAACAGACTGAGAAAAACCAAAAAGAAGAGAACTCAAGCACAACTTAAAACCATAAGCCACAAAAGGGAAAAGAAGCAGAAAAAGAAAGGAACAAAGAATAAATACAAAAGCAACAGGAAAAGATGTTCTAAATGGCAATAAATACATACTTATAAAAAAATTACCTTAAATATCAATGGACTAAATGCTCTGGTCAAAAGACCTATAATGGAAGATTGCATAATAAAACAACAGCCTACAACATGCTGCCTACCAGAGACCCACTTTAGAATGAAGGACACACAGATTACAAATCAGGAGATATTTCATGCAAACAGAAATGACAGGAACGTGATGGTAGCCATGCTCATATGAGATAAAATAGACTTTAAAACAAAGGCCATAAAGACAGATATAGAAGGACACTGTGTGCTGTGCTTAGTCACTCAGTCATGTCTGGTTCTTTGTGACCCCATAGACTGTAGCCCACCAGGTTCCTCTGTCCATGGGCATTCCTCAGGTAAGAATACTGGAGTGGTTTGCCATGCCCTCCTCCAGGGTATCTTCCCAACTCAGGGATCAAATCCAGGTTTCCTGCATTGCAGGTGGATTCTTTACTGTCTGAACCACCAGGGAAGCTCTGGTATAATGATACAAGGATCAATAGAAGAAGAGAATATTAGAATCATTAACATATATGCACCCAATACAGGAGCAGTTAAATACATAAAACAAATACTAACAGACATGAAGGTAGAAATTGATGAGAATATAATAATAGGAAACATTAACCCCTCACTTGCATCAATAGACAGACCTTCCAGACAGAAAGTCAGTAAAGCAGCAGAGATCCTAAATGAAACAACAGAACTGCTAGATTTAATTGACATTTTCAGGACATTACAGCCAAAAAAAAAAAAAAATCAGAATACAGATACTTTTCAAGGTCATAGGGAGCATTTTCTAGGATAGACCACATACTAGGACATGAAACAAACTTTGACAAATTTAATAGGATAGAAATTATTTCAAGTATCTTTTCTGACTTCAGTGGCATGAAACTGGAAATGAACCACAGGGAAAGAAATGAGGAAAACGTGACTAAGTGGAGACTAAAAAACATGCTACTAAAAACTCAATGACTCAATGAAGAAATCAAAAAGGAAATTAAAAGTACCTCGGTATAAATGACAATGAAAACACAGTTTTTTAAAAAAAATCTGTGAGTTGCAGCAAAAGCAGTTCTTAGAGGGAAATTCATAACCAAAGGCCTTTCTCAAAAAACAAGAAAAATTTCAAATGAACAATTTAGTGTACTATCTAAAAGAATTAGAATAAGAACAAACAAAACCTAAAGTCAACAAAAGGAAGGAAATAATAAAGATCAGGGAAGAAATAAATAAAATACAGATTAAAACAAATATAAAATATCAATAAAGCATTTTTTGGAAAGGCTAAAATTGACAAGCATCTGGTCAGGCTCATCAAGGAGAAGAGAGAGAACTCATATAAACAAAATAAGAAATAAAAATGGGAAAATCTCAACTGATACCACAGAAATGCAAAAAAATCATAAGAGAGTAATGTGAGCAATTATATGCCAGCAAAGTTGACAACCTAGAAAGAATGGACAAATTTCCACAGTCCACCAAAACTGAATCAAGAAGAAATAGATGTTTTGAACAGAACAATTACTAGAAGTGAAATAGAATATGTAATTTAAAGCTCTCCCTACAAATAAAGTCCAGGATCAGATGACTTCACAGATGAATTCTACCAAACACACAAAGAACTTATACTGATTCATCTCAAACTTCCAAAAGTTGGAAGAGAACACTTCCAAAGACGTTCTACATAGTCACAGTCACCCTGATACCAAAACTAGACAAAGACACCACCAAGAAAGGAAATAACAAGCCAATATCTTTGATAAATATAGATGCAAAAATTCTCAACAAAATATTATTAATAGCAAACCAAATACAGCACACTTATAAAAGCGTATACACCATGACCAAGTGGGATTCATCCCAAGTTCACAAAGATGGTTCAACATTTGAAAATCAATCAATGTAATACGCCACTTTAATGAAAGAACAGTCAAAAGCCACATGCTTGTCTCAGTAAACACAGAAAAGGCATTGACAAAATTTAGCATTCACTCATGATAAAAAGTCTTGCCAAAGTAGGATTAAAGGGGACATATCTCAACATAATAAAAGCTATCTGTGACAAATCCACAACCTATGTAATTGTGATGAAAAGCTAAAATCTGAATAAGAGAAGGATGCCCACTCTCATCACTTCTACTCAACATAGCATTGGAAGTCCTAGTCACAGCAATCAGACAAAAAAAAAAAAAAAAAAAAAAAGAAAGAAAGAAAAGAAAAGAAATAAAGAGAAATTGATTTTTCAGGGAAAAAGGTAAAGTTGCCATTATATGAAGATGGCACAACACTATATATAGAAAACCCTAAGGACTCCAAATGAAACTAACTAGATCTAATAAATAAATTCAGCAAATAGCAGGAAAGAAGATTAACATTCAAAAATTGGTTGCATTTCTTTATGCTAACAATTAAATATGATAAAGTAAATATAAAAAAGCCATATCTTTTAAAATAGCACGAAAAAATACTTGAGAATAGACCTGACCAAGGAGATGAATCATTTTTGCACTGAAAACTATAAACCATTAATAAAGGAAATTAAAGAGGTTTCAAAGAAATGGAAAGATGTCCCATGCTCTTGTGTTGAAAGAATTAATACTGTTAATTACCCAAAACAATCTATAGATTTAATGTCACTCCTATCAAAATTCCTAAGACATTTTCCACAGAAGTACAACAAATAATCCTAAAACTTATATAGAATGATAAAAGATGCATAATTGTTAAAGCAATCCTGAAGGAAAACAAACGAAACAGGAGGTATAACTCTCCCAGACTTCAGACAAGACTACAAAGCTATAGTAATCAAAACACTGTGGAATTGGCACAAAAGCACATATATGGATCAGTGGAACAGAACAGACAGCCCAGAAATAAACCCATATACCTACGGTCAACTAATCTTTGACAAAGGAGGCAAGAATATAAAATGGGGAAAAGACAGTCTCTTCAGCAAATGGAGCTGGAAAAGTTGGACATTTGCATGTGAATCAATGAAGTTAAACCACATCCTCACACCATGCACAAAAATAAACTCAAAATGACTTAAAGTCTTAAACATAAGACATGACATCATAAAACTCCTAGAAGAGAGCATAGGCGAAGCATTCTGTGATGTAAATTGTACCAGTGTTTTCTTAGGTCAGTCTCTGAAGGCAATAGAAATAAAAACAAAAATAGACAAATGGAGCCCAATCAAATTTACAAACTTTTAACAGGAAAGGAAACCATAAAAAAGACAACAAATGAAATGGAAGAAAATACTTTCAAATGATGGGACACACAAGGACTTAACCTCCAAAATATAAAAACAACTAATATAACTCAGCAACAAGAAACCAAACAAACCAATATAAAAATGGGTAGAAGAGTTTAATAGACATTTCTTCAAAAATACATACAATTGGCTAGCAGGCACATGAAAAGATGCTCAACATCAGTAAATATTTGAGAAATGCAAACCAAAACTACAATGAGGTACCACCTGACACCAGTCAGAATGACCACCATTTAGAAATCTACAAATGCTGGAGAGGGTGTGGAGAAAAGGGAGCTCTCTTACATTGTTGGTGGAAATGTAAGTTGGTGCAGCCACTACGCAAAACAGTGTGTATGTTCCTCGGAAGACTAAAAATAGAATCGCATAATGATCTAGCAGTCTTACACCTGGGCATATATCCAGAAGAAATTGTAATTTGAAAAGATATAGTCACTCTAATGTTCACAGCAACACTATTTACAATAGCCAGTACATGGCAGCACCCTAAATGTTCATTAACAAATGAACGGATAGAGAAGATGTGGTTTTATATTAATAGGTAAAATGGAACCCTACTCAGCCATAAAAAAAAATAAAATAATGTCATTTGCAGCAAAAATGGAAGGACCTATAAATCATCATATGAAGTAAAGTAAGTCAGAGAAGACAAATATCATATGATATCACTTACATATGGAACTTAAAATATGAAAAAAAAAGAATTTTTTTGTTGTTCAGTCACTAAGTTGTGTCTGACTCTTTGCAACCCCATGAACTGCAGCACGCAAGGCTTCTCTGTTCATCACTCTCTCCTTGAGTCTGCTCAGATTCATGTCCTTTGAGTCAGTAATGCCATCCAACCATCTCAACCTCTGTTGCCTCGCTTCTTCTCTTGCCCTCAATTTTTCCCAGCATCAGGGTCTTTTCCAATGAGTCAGCTCTTCACAACAGGTGGCCAAAGTATTGGAGCTTCAGTTTCAGCTTCAGTCCTTCCAACAAATATTCAGGGTTGATTTCCTTTAGGATTAACTGATTTGATCTTCATGAAGTCCAATGGACTCTCAAGAGTCTTCTCCAACACCACAATTCTTTGTTGCTCAGCCTTCTTTATACTTAAATATTTACAAAACAGAAAGAGACTCATAGCTGTAGAAAAGAAGCCTATGGTTACCAATAGGGAAAGGGGAGAGGAGGAATCAATTAGGAGTTTTAGATTAACAGAGGCACACTAATAAATATAAAATTAACAGCAAGGTTCTACTTCTATCACATAAGCTTTCAGAAGGACAAATACTGCATGATTCAATATCTTGTAATATTTTTTCCTATAATGGAAAAGATTCAGAAAAAATATATAAAATATATAAAAATAGATATTGGAATCACTTTTCTCTATACCAGAAACTAACACAATATTGTAAATCAGGTACACTTCAATAACAAATATAGTCATCGTTCATAAATATTAACATGTTACATACAGTAACTAATAAATTAAAACACAGACTTTCAGAAAGACAAATACTGCATGATTTAACTTGTATGATGACTCAAAAGTAGAAAAATACTTTTATTCCTTTACATGTAGTTGTCCTGTGTTCTCAGCATCACTTTTTGAAGAGACTGTCTTTTTCTCATTGTATATTCTTGCTTCCTTTGTTCTGAATTGATTGACTAATTGCACGGGTTTATTTCTGGGCTCTCTATATTGTTCCATTGACCTATGTGTCTCTTTTTGTGAAAGAATCTTACAAGTTTTTTTTTAATTACTGCAACTTTGTTGTATCATCTAAAGTCAAGGAGATTGATTCTTCAAGCCTGTTCTTCCTTCTCATGATTATTTTGACTATTAAGGATCTTTTTGTTTCTATACAAATTTTAAAATTATTTGTTTTAGTTCTGTAAAAAATGCAATTGATATTTTGATTGAGATTGCATTTAAAATATAGATTGACCTGAGTAGTAAGCTTATTTTAACAATATTAATTCTTCCAGTCCAAGAACTCAGTGTATCTTTCCATCTGTTTGTGTCAGCTTCAATTTCTTTCATCACTGTTTTATAGGTTTCTGAGTACATATCTTTTCCCTCCTTAGTTTTATTTATTCCAGGTATTCTGTTCTTTGTGATGCAATGATACATGGGGTTGTTTCCTTAATTTCTCTTCCTGATATTTCATTTTTAGTCTATATAAATGCAACAGATTTCTGTATATTAATTTTGTATCCTGAAAATTTACTGAGTTCATTGATGAACTCTAATAATTAAAACATTCTCTAACACTATATAAAAATTCAAAATGGATTAAAGGCCTGGATACTACATAACTCATAGAGGAAAATATAGACAGAAAACTGACATAAATCACAGCAATGTTTTTTTTAATCTCTCTTCTAAGTAAAAGAAATAAAAGCAAAAGAAAGACATAGGACGTAACTAAAATTAAAAGATTTTTAACCCCAGAGGAAACCATGGACAAAACAAAAGGACAACCTTTTGAGTGAGAGGTGATATTTGCAAATGATAGGGCTGGTAAGGTTTAATATGCAACATCTATAAATAGCTCATACAATTGAACATCAAGAAAACAAACAAGCTAACTTAAAAATGGGCATGAAACTGAGTACAGTTTTTTCCCAAAGATGAAATGCAGATGGCCAAGAGGCACATGAAAAGATGGTCAATATCACTAATCGTCAGGGAAATGCAAGTAAAAACCACAATGAGATATCAACTCACACCTGTCAGAATGGCTATCAACTAAAAAAACTCAAACAACAAATTATTGGCGAGTATGTGGAGGAAAAGGA
The DNA here is from genome assembly GCF_963930625.1 of Muntiacus reevesi. Lineage (NCBI taxonomy): Eukaryota > Metazoa > Chordata > Mammalia > Artiodactyla > Cervidae > Muntiacus > Muntiacus reevesi. The sequence continues at coordinate 156,166,897 of NC_089252.1, read as the reverse complement.
ACATTTGCACACTGTTGGAGGATTAATGCAAGTTGGTACAGTCACTGTGGAAAACCATATAGAGTTTTCTCAAAAATCTAAAATTAGTCCTACCATATGACCCAGTGATTCCATTCCTAGATATGCCTCAGAGAAAAAACAAAACCACGAATTCACCAAAACATATATATGCCACACTGTTCAAAGCAACATTATTTACAATTGCCAATATATGGAAGCAACCTAGGTGTCCATCAACAGATGAATGGATAAGAAAGATGTAATATATATACTTCATTCCAGAATGGAACACTACTCATTCATAAGAAATAATAAAATTTTGCCATTTGTAGCAACATGGATGAACATGGAAGGCATTATGCTAAGTGAAATAAGTCAGAGAAAGACAAATACTGTAAGATATCACTAATATGTGAAATCTGAAAAATACAACAAATCAATGAACATAAGAAAAAATAAACATACTCGTAGATACAGAGAGGAAACTAGACATTACCAGTGGGGGGAGGAAATAGGGAGAGGCTATAGAGGTAGAAGATTAAGAGATCCAGATTATTAGGCATAAAATAACCTACAAAGACATATTGTACAACACGGAGGATGTGGCAAATATTATAACCATAAATGGAATACATGTGTGTGTTAGTCTTTCAGGCGTGTCTGACTCTTTGTGACCCATGGACTGTAGCCAGTCGGGCTCCTCTGTCCATGGAATTCTCCAGGCAAGAATGGGAGTGGGTTGCCATTCCCTTCTCCAGGAGATCTTTCTGACCCAGGAATCAAACCTAGGTCTCCTGCACTGTGGGTAGATTACTTACCATCTGAACTACTTGGGAAGCCCAAAATGGAGTATAACTTTTAAAAATAGTGAATCACTATATTGTACACCTGTGAGCTTACATAATATTGTACAGCAGCTATACTCCAATTAAAAATAAATAAAATAGATGCATAGAAGTAGAGAGTGTGATGGCGTTGTGAGAGGCTAGGTGGCAATGCAGAGTTACTAATCAACTGGTATAAAGTTCCAGTTACTCAAGGTGATTTAGTTCCAAAGTTTTGCTGTATAACATCGTATCTTTAGTAACAATACTGTATTGTACACTTAAAAATGTATTGAGGGATGATCTCATGTTGTGTTCTTACCACAATAAAAAAAGAAAAGGAGGGAAAAAAAAAGAAAACAAAATTCAAGGGCTTTCAGTTTAGAAATACCAGAGACAAAGTCAGTTTGTGTGACCTTGGGGGATTTAATTAATCTCTGAGACTCAGTTTCCTTATCTGCTATGAGGAAAGCAGTCATAAATCCTATATATTAGTTGTATACATGAAAAGAAGTAACTTATTAAAGGAATTCACTACAGTTCTAAGCATATAAATCTACATTATAATGGTATCCTTATTTAGGCATTCCTTCTTTTCAAGATACTTTAAGTTTTAGTCCAGCATTCTGTCAAACATTGGAATAAAGTGCCTGCATTGCAATGTTTTATATATGCCTTTTCTATGCTACAGCACATTACAATATGTTCTCTTAACATTTGTGGAGATTATTTATCTACTATGTGCTAGGGACAAATGAAAAGGACAAAGTAATGTCTAATGAATGTCTGTGATTTTATTAAATACAAGTCCGAATTTTTAAATGTGGGAGAATTAAATTTAAAATGTTTACTAGTTAAGTATTAAATCGCTGATGGAAATAGAGACATTCATTCATTCATTTCTTTAAGGTGAATTTATTGAATTAATACTCCAAGTCAGATATTACTGCATGCATAGTTGCTCAGTTGCATCTGACTCTTTGTGACCCCATGGGTTGTAGTCAGCCAATCTCCTTTGTCCATGGGATTCTCCAGGCAAGAATACTGGAGTGGGTTGCCATTCGCTTCTCTAGGGGGTCTTCCCAACCCAGGGATTGAACCCAGGTCTCCTGTATTGCAGGCAGATACTTTATTGCCTGAGCCACCGTAATTCAAAAGTGGACAATAAAATGTTCACCTCTGAATAATTTATGGTTGCCCAAGGACAGCCGTAAGTTCAAATAAGCCAAAACATTAATATAGGTACCATGATAGAAAAGCCTAAAGTGGAGAGAGAGAGTACAAAAGATAAAGTGGTTAATTTTATTCTAAGAGATGAATGGAAGTCAGAGGATGTTTCCTAAAACAGGTGATGTTGGACTGAATCTGAAAACACAGTATGTGTTTGTCTGGTGGGTAATGGCAGTGGGGGTTAGAGGAGAGCATTCTAAGGAAAGACAACAAAGTAAGCAAAGTCACAGAGGTGTGAAATAGTATAACATGCTTTATGAGATGCTGTAATTTCCATATAATTGGAAGAGGATTTGAAAATAGGAAGTGGCAAGAAATAAGCTGTGACTTAATCATGGAGAGTCACATATATTTATAGATGAATGAGCCACTAAAAGACAAGATAAAGACCCACATCTTCTCCCTAATTTCTATCTAAATCCACCTAAGACATTTTCCCAAGAGTAACAGTCCAAATTTCAGAAGTGATTTTTAAATGAAATTATAGAAGACTTTTAAAAGTACCTATCCCCACTGAAATGTTGTGAAGTGATTGGCCTCCAACTAATAAAATAATATTTAAAAAAAATAAAAAAAAAAAAAAATAAATAAAACCAACAGTTTAAAGAAAAAAAAAAAAAAAAAAGTACCTATAAGCAGTTAAATAACTACTTCAAAAGATGCTTGGGCAAGGTTGGGAAATTTCCAAGCACTGAATTTGAATTTGTCTTTGTGACTCCCAGTGCTTTTTCTGGCAGTTACATCATGAACATCTGCTCGAATCATCTTAGTTCTTATGAAATTTTGCTTATCCACAGAGAGAAACACATATTGTTGGCTCAAGTCCAATATGCAATTTTTCCTCAGATTTTGAAAAAAATAACAAAAAAGAGTTATTAAATTGCTAAATAGCTAAGAGACTTAAAAAATATCACTGAAAGACGTCCAGGGTTGAAAATTTGGAAATATTTAGAAATTTCACATATAGTGGAACTAATAAGGATAATAATAATGATATAATTTTGAAAACTTTTCCATTAAATAAGAGAGCAATTTTTATAGTAAACAAAAGAAAACAACAAAAACTAACTTAAGTGTAAATACTTATTTACTTTAATAAGTAAATAACTTTTTATTTTAATAAGTAATACTTATTTACTTTAATAAGTAATTATTAAAGTAATAATAATTATTAGAGTAATAATTAAAGTAAATATTTATGTACTTTAGTAAGTCAATAACTTATTTACTTTAAGTGTAAAGTTTATACAAGTGTAAAGGTTCCAATCAATAACACAACATACTGAGCAGAAGAGCTCAATAACACAAGTCAAAAGTTATAAAGAAGAAAAGGGAATCCTGGAAAAAGAAAAGACAAATTGATGTAATATGCTGTCTTATGTCCATATGAAACTATTCCTCTAGGTCCCATATCACTGAATTGGTGCCATACCGAGGTGAAAACTAGAAACGTCAGAGTTTCTTACTGTGGGGGAAAATCCCTTAATAATACTGAGTACCGAAGTAAAATGGTATTTGAAAAAAAATAGATAAGCTAGAGGTAGGCACACTGGTCACTTCAAAAATAAATGGTAGATGGTTGTCCATTCAGTTATTTACCATTTATCCATTCATAAATCTTTAAAATATTATGGAGTGCATACTATGCCAGTTTCTGGCATATAGTATGAGCAATTTGTTGCATTTTATACTATTTTAAATTGTATCATCTTTAATGTTCCATTTTATAATACTCCACGCTGGTTTATAAAATTGAAATGCCTAGATATAAATCGAATAAAAAGTTTATGTGCTCTTTGTGAAAAACATTATACTTGCTGAAAGATAACTCCAAATGTATACACACAGACTAAAATATTCAAAATGCTAAAATACTAAAAGACTCAATAGGTTTTCTTGTAGGAATGATAAGATGATTCTCAGTATACACATAAAAGATCAAAGAGTTGAAAATAGGTAAGACTTTCTTGTAGAATATTGGAAACATACTTTATCAAATATAAAAAATTTAGGGTATGAGGAAGAGGACATATATATATACTCATTGCTGGTTCATGTCCTATGGCAGAAATCAACACAGCATTGTAAAGCAATTATCTTGCAATTAAAAATTTTAAAATATATACAAAAAGTTAATGTGTGTTGGTGAATGGTGGTTGTAGTTGCTATTAAATATGAATAATTATATAGCTTAGTAATTAATGAAGAATTAGCTTAAGAATAAACAAATTGACCAGTAAAATCCAGAGTCAGATTCACATTTAAGTAGAAACTTCATTTATGGCAGAGTTACTCTTGCAGATAACTGTAGATAAAAGGACTTTTAAAATAAATTATGCTGGAAAAACTGATTATGCAAGTGAAAAATAATGAAATCTAAATGCTACCTTATGTATCTAATGTGTTAATTTTCTGTACTGTGCTATGTATTGGCCCCAAACTTAGCGCTAACAGTACATATGCATTTCATATAATGTCTGCAAATCAGAAGTACAAGTGCAACTTATTTGACTGTTCTGTCTTTGAGTAGATGTTTCAGTCTTTTGAAGGCAAGACTGAGATAGGAGAATTGACTTCAAAGATGACTTATATGGCTGTTGTTAACCTGCTTCTTCCTGACTCTTAGCTAAGTGGGTTCAGCCCCTGTCTACCCAGAATACTCCACAGGGCTGCTTGAGCACCCTCACAACATGGCAGCTGTTTTCGCCCATAGCTAGTGACTCAAGAGAGAGCAGAACAAAAACTGCAATGCCTTCTATGATCTAGACTCAGATCAAAAATCACTATTTCCACATATACTATTTATTACACAGGCTAGCTTTGTTCACTGTAAGGGGATAATATACAAGGGCAAGAGAGATGCAGGAAGGGACTGTTGGAGGCCATTTTGGAAAATTGCAACCACAAACACACAAATAAATTATAGGTGAGTTAGAGAATTTTATAATACTTTTATAAGACAATCTATGAGAATCTTTAGTATTGCAGAGCAAAGATTCTCAAGCAAGAAACAATCAAGTTATCAAGGAAAAGTCTGATAAATGCAATTACATTAAAACTAAAACATTCAAAAAAAGCAAAAAACATATCAAAGTAGGAGATTTTTAAAACAAATTTAAAGTATTAATATCTAGAATACACAAAGAACTTGCAAACCAATACTAAAAAGATAAACAACCCCAAAGAATGAGTAAAATATTTGAAAAACTCCTGGCAGAAAAAGGATATAGTCAGCTTTATTGGTAATCAAGAAGCTGTAATTATAGGCAAAGTGTGATGTTTGATTTGTACAATCTATAAAAACTTGATTTGTAAAAAAAAAAAAAAAAAAAGGAATGTAAAAACATGCCTATTTGATTTGTAAAAACTAAGAAATAATAAGCTCATCAACTCATGATGACGTGGAGCTATGGAAATCCTTATGCATGGCTGACAGAAGTGTAAAGTTTCCAATCAGGATCATAATTGTTAAGGAATCTACCTCAACATAGTAAAGGCCATATATTATAAGCCTACAGCAAACATTATTCTCAATGGTGAAAAACAGAAAGCATTCTCCCTAAGATCAGGAACATGACAAGGGCATCCACTTTCACCACTATTATTCAACATAGTCCTGGAAATCCTAGCTACAGCAATCAGAGAAGTAAAAGAAGTAAAAGGAATCCAGATCAGAAAAGAAGTAAAACTCTCACTGTTTTCAGATGACATGATACTGTACATAGAAAACCCTAAAGATAGTATCAGAAAATTACTAGAGCTAAGCAGTGAATTTAGCAAAGTTGCAAGATACAAAATCAATACAGAGAAGTCATTTGCATTTCTGTATACTAATAATGAAAAACCAAAAAGAGAAATTAAGGAATCAATCCCATTCACCATTGCAACAAAAAGAATCAAATATCTAGCAATAAGCTTACTTAAGGAGACAAAAGACCTGTACACAGAAAACTATAAGACACTAATGAAAGAAATAAAAGATGACATAAGCAGATGGAGAGATATTCCATGTTTCTCGGTAGGAAGACTCAATATTGTGAAAATGACTATACTACCAAATACAAACAGATTCAATGTGATCCCTATCAAATTACCAATGGCAGTTTTCACAAAACTAGAACAAAAGAATTCACAATCCATATGGAAACACAAAAGCCTCCGAATAGCCAAAAGAGTCTTGAGAAAGAAGAATGGAGCTGGAGGAATCAACCTTTCTGACTTCAGATTATGCTACAAAGCTATAGTCACCAAGAGAGTATGGTACTGGCACAAAAACAGAAATATAGACCAATGGACCAAGATAGGAAGCCCAGAAATAAACCTATGCACCTATAAGTGAGCGAAGTTGCTCAGTCGTGTTTTTGCTACCCCATGGACTGTAGCCTACCAGTCTCCTCCCTCCATGGGATTCTCCAGGCAAGAATACTGGAGTGGGTTGCCATTTCCTTCTCCAGGGGATCTTCCCAACTCAGGGATCGAACCCTGGTCTCCTGCATTGCAGGCAGACGCTTTAACCTCTGAGCCACCAGGGAAGCCCATGCACCTATGGGTACCTTATTTTTGACAAAGGAGGCAAGAATATACAATGGGGGCAAAGACAGCTTCTTCAATAAATGGTGCTGGGAAAACTGGACAGTTACATGTAAAAGAATGAAATTAGAATGCTTCCTAACTCCATAACAAAGATAAACTCAAAATGGATTAAAGACCTAAATGAAAGACCAGAAACTATAAAACTCTTAGAGGAAAACATAGCCAGAGCACTTAATGACATAAATCAAAGCAAGATCCTCTATGACCCACCTCCTAGAGTAAAGGAAATAAAAACAAAAGTAAACAAGTGGGACTTGATTAAACTTAAACGCTTTTGCACAGCAAAGGAAACACTAAGCAAGGTGAAAAGACAACCTTCAGAGTGGGAGAAAAATAATAGCAAATGAAACAACTGACAAAGGATTAATTTCCAAAATATACAAGCAGGTCATACAACTCAATACCAGAAAAACCAACAACCCAATCAAAAAGTGGGAAAAAGACCTAAACAGACATTTCTCCAAGAACGACATACAGATGGCCAACAAACACATGAAAAGATGCTCAACATCACTCATTATTCAGCTCAATTCAGTTCAATCGCTCAGTCATGTCTGACTCTTTGAGATCCCATGGGCTGCAGCATGCCAGGCCTCCCTGTCCATCACCAACTCCCAGAGTTTACTCAAACTCGTGTCCATTGAGTTGGTGATGCCATTCAACCATCTCATTCTCTGTCATCCCCTTCTCTTCCTGTCGTCAATCTTTCCCAGCATCAGGATCTTTTCAAATGAGTCTGCTCTTCACATCAGGTGGCCAAAGTATTGGAGTTTTAGCTTCAACATCAGTCCTTCCAATGAATATTCAGGATTGATTTCCTTTAGGATGGACTGGTTGGATCTCCTTGCAGTCCAAGGGGCTCTCAAGAGTCTTCTCCAACATCACAGTTCGAATGCATCAATTCTTATTGTTCTTATCAGCTCATTATTAGAGAAATGCACATCAAAACTACAATGACATATCACCTCACACCAGTCAGAATGGCCCTCATCAAAAGGTCTACAAACAATAAATGCTGGAGAGGGTGTGGAGAGAGGGGAATGCTCTTGCACTGTTGGTGGGAATTTGAATTGATACAGCCACTATGGAAGACAGTATGGAGATTCCTTAAAAAACTAGGAATAAAACCACCACATGACCCAGCAATCCCACTCCTAGGCATATACCCTGAGGAAGCCAAAACTGAAAGAGACACATATATTCCATTGTTCACTGTGGCACTATTTTCAATAGTTAGAACATGGAGGCAATGTAGATGCCCACTGACAATTGAATGGATAAAGAAGTTGTGGTATATATCCAGAATGGAGTATTACTCAGCCATAAAAAGGAACACCTTTGAGTCAGTTCTAATGAGGTGGATGAACCTAGAACCTATTATACAGAGTGAAGTGAGTCAGAAAGAGATAGATAATTATTATAGTCTAACGCATAAAAATGGAATCTAGAAAAATGGTACTGAAGAATTTATTTACAGGGCAGTAATGGAGAAACAGACATAGAGAATAGACTTATGGACATGGGGAGAGGGGAGGAGAGGATGAGATGTATGGAAAGAGTCACATGGAAACTTACATTACCATACATAAAATAGATGATAGGCAACAGGAATTTACTGTATGGCTCAGGAAACTCAAACAGGGACTCAGTATCAAACTGGAGGGGTGGGATGCAGAGGGAAATGTGAGAGAGTTTCAAAAGGGCAGGTATATATGTATGTCTATGGCTGATTCATGCTGCGGTTTGACAGAAAACAGCAAAATTCTGTAAAGCAATTATCCTTCAATAAAAAAATAAAAGAATGCCATAAACTCTTCACAAATGTTTTTGTGTTCATAAGGAAATATCCAGTGGTTCCCAAGCTAATCTAAGTAGTGTGAAAATTTGCTATAGGTAGTGTTATCAAAAAAAGCTGTGCGCCTACTAAAAAACTATACTTTGATCCATTTTGAGTTTACTTTTGTGTATGGTGTTAGAAAGTGTTCTAGTTTCATTCTTTTACAAGTGGTTGACCAGTTTTCCCAGCACCACTTGTTAAAGAGATTGTCTTTTTTCCATTGTATATCCTTGCCTCCTTTGTCAAAGATGAGGTGTCCATATGTTCGTGGATTTATCTCTGGGCTTTCTATTCTATTCCATTGATCTATATTTCTGTCTTTGTGCCAGTACCATACTGTCTTGATGACTGTGGCTTTGTAGTAGAGTCTGAAGTCAGGCAGGTTGATTCCTCCAGTTCCATTCTTCTTTCTCAAGATTACTTTGGCTATTCGAGGTTTTTTGTATTTCCATACAAATTGTGAAATTATTTGTTCTAGTTCTGTGAAAAATAAAGATCTAAATGTAAGACCAGAAACTATAAAACTCCTAGAGGAGAACATAGGCAAAACACTCTCTGACATAAATCACAGCAAGATCTTCTATGACCCACCTCCCAGAATATTGGAAATAAAAGCAAAAATAAACAAATGGGACCTAATGAAAATTAAAAGCTTTTGCACAACAAAGGAAACTGTAAGTAAGGTGAAAAGACAGCCCTCAGATTGGGAGAAAATAATAACAAATGAGGAAACAGACAAAGGATTAATCTCAAAAATATACAAGCAACTCCTGAAGCTCAATTCCAGAAAAATAAACGACCCAATCAAAAAATGGGCCAAAGAACTAAACAGACATTTCTCCAAAGAAGACATACAGATGGCTAACAAACACATGAAAAGATGCTCAACATCACTCATCATCAGAGAAATGCAAATCAAAACCACAATGAGGTACCATTACACGCCAGTCAGGATGGCTGCTATCCAAAAGTCTACAAGCAATAAATGCTGGAGAGGGTGTGGAGAAAAGGGAACCCTCTTACACTGTTGGTGGGAATGCAAACTAGTACAGCCACTATGGAAAACAGTGTGGAGATTTCTTAAAAAACTGGAAATAGAACTGCCATATGACCCAGCAATACCACTTCTAGGCATACACACTGAGGAATCCAGATCTGAAAGAGACACATGCACCCCAATGTTCATTGCAGCACTGTTTATAATAGCCAGGACATGGAAGCAACCCAGATGCCCATCAGCAGATGAATGGATAAGGAAGCTGTGGTACATATACACCATGGAATATTACTCAGCCATTAAAAAGAATTCATTTGAATCAGTTCTAATGAGATGGATGAAACTGGAGCCCATTATACAGAGTGAAGTAAGCCAGAAAGATAAAGAACATTACAGTATACTAACACATATATACGGAATTTAGATAGATGGTGGCGATAACCCTATATGCAAAACAGAAAAAGAGACACAGAAGTACAGAACAGACTTTTGAACTCTGGGGGAGAACGTGAGGGTGGGATGTTTTGAAAGAACAGCATGTATATTATCTATGGTGAAACGGACCACCAGCCCAGGTGGGATACATGAGTCAGGTGCTCGGGCCTGGTGCACTGGGAGGACCCTGAGGAGTCGGGTGGGGAGGGAGGTGGGAGGGGGGAACGGGATGGGGAATACTTGTAACTATATGGCTGATTCATGTCAATGTATGACAAAACCCACTGAAATGTTGTAAAGTGATTGGCCTCCAACTAATAAAATAATTAAAAAAAAAAAAAAAAATTAAAAAAAAAAAAAAACACAAAAAAAAACTATACTTTGAAAGTTGGAAAATGTATTTACTCTTATTTCAGTAAAAATTTCTAATTCCTAATTTCTTAAACAATAATTTTCAAGAATACAATCACATACATTCACTACGTATAGAAAAAAATGACAAAAATTCCTTCTAAAATCTTTCATAAGTCATAAATGATGCATTTCAATTAAGCTCCCAAATAACTAGCATTTCCTAAATCAGAATGACATTAAAACTGCCTGTCATTTCTATCATGATTCAAAATATCTCATACAAAATTGAATTTTGAGCAATGTAGTAGAACTATACATATTCCTCTTACAAATAGTTTACATGAAACAAATATACCTCATTTATTATGTTTTAAATGAGAAAAGATTTCTTAGTGACACTGTAATGACTTAAGGTCATAGATTCATGTGAATCAACTGTCAGTTTAAATTGTTATATTCATCTAGAAATACATCACTTATGTCAATTTGGCAAACCCTTTTAATAAAGTGCTGTTTGATAAAGTAAGAGACCTATAATTTCCTTTAATGTTATTTAGCAAGGAAACACCATCAACTCAATGGACATGAGTTTGAGCAAACTCTGAGAGATAGTGAAGGACAGGGAAGCCTGGCAGGCTGAAGTCCATTAAGTTGCAAAGAGTCATACACAACTGAGCAACTGAAAAACAGCAATAACAAAAACAAGAAAGCAGTTCAGCAAGTGAGTAGGGACATAGGTCCTAGAACCAGACGTATTTAGTCTTAATAGTCAGAATTTGTTAGATATGTGAGTTTACACTTCTACACTTGTTTCCTAATCTTTTAAGCAAAGATACTAAGAGTAGCTAACTGTGAAGTATTAATGTGACAAGGATAATGTTATAATACTTTTATGAGGCAAAATATATTGCCTAGAACATAAAACATGTCTATTAATAGTATTATCATTATTAATTTTCAAGGAAAATTAAATATATTGATCAAAGTCATTATAACTCAAATATGATTATTTTCAAATTGCACATTCTCCCATGAACCCTGACACTTCCCTGCTTCCCCTTCTTCCTTCACCATATTCCCCTCCTGCCATCCCAAGAATCTTTGGATTGTATTCTTAAGATATGGACACACATCCTGTAAATCAGTCTCTTATGAAGCTAATTTATGACCTCAGGGTCCTACACAATTTCCTTTTTTTCATAGTTTTTTTTTCCTTACATGGTATATATGGAGGAACCTTTGTCTTACCCTGGAACTTGCTGGCCTAATACCATTAAAATTTTTCATATGAACCCTTAAAATTGGACTATGCTTTTCAATACATAAATGTGATACAACAAACCAGCTCTGGCCAGTATTTCATGCACATATTGCAATAACATATCATCCCTGTTAGACAGAAAAAAAGTTCTTGTTCCATTATTCCAAATGGGTTGTATCAGTTAAGACTGTTCAACTTCATATAACAGACTATGGTAGTTTAATTTAATATGAGTTGCATAGCTTCCCCCATGTAATAAGAAGTCTGGAGGTAGGTAGTCTTTAGATGTAGTTGCTTAGAGAACTCATTAAACAAGGATCCTTCTTTCTTCCTGCTCTGCACCTGTAGTATATGGCTATTATCTATTTGTTCATAAGATAGCAGCTCCACCTCCATATATCGTGTGTCTCAGATGGTAGAAAGAGAACAGAATGAAGAACGAAATATGTATTTCATTGGGGAAACAAAAGTCTTTGCATAAGCTGTACCTAGCAGGATTCCTTGTGCATCTGGTAAATCTAGATTGCATGAAGGTGACCCTAGCTTAAAGAAAGTCTGAGGAGGAAAAATTTTAAACTGGACACACTGCTACCCCTAAAATTTCAGGAATAAAGAAGAGTGGATTAGGTGGATAACAGCAGGGTCTGCCACATGGGTCAAAATTTTTTACTTGACTTACAGAAAATGATACTGTAACATTATTAGTCACCAAAGTGCACTGGCAGCAGCCTAAAAGGCAAACATTATTTAGTAATATAAGACACATTACCAAGAAAGATTAGACTAATAAGAGGAAGTAAGATTCAATATTTTTAAACAATTCTCACAAAAGGCAAGAATAAACCCTGTGGTATTGGGTTAATGTCAGAGACTTACTATGAATTTCTATTTCTATCTATGTATCCATTCATCTATCATCTGTGTATGAGTGGAAAGATGCAGAAATAATTATATACATATGTTTATACATAGGTTAATATACATACATACTTTCTTTGTTAAATTTGCTGAGAGGGTCTTGAAGGATGACTTAATGAGCACCCTGAGTGCCCTGATTTTGGTTTCTAAATGCCGCTTGCCATAAAAGGCATTGTAACTCCTTGGAAAGAGCTGACTCTAGGACTGGGGCAATAGAAATATTAGTAAATGCTAGATGAACCTGGAGCATCTACAATGTTGGAAAGTAAGGAAGTGCTTAGGAAAACAAAAGAATGGGGGCATGTCAAAAGGCCACAGGAACATGTCTGAAAGAGATCTCAAAGGCCAAACCTGGAAAATGTGGGCAAGAAAATAAATAATACTGGATAATAACCCAAAGTATAACATATACATGAATCCATATTGATATAAAGATATAATTGAATGAACAAATGAAAGAGAAGAGACAAATCTTCCTCAAGAAAATTCCAAATAACATATGCAAATACTACCCCCCTTGAGGAGGTAGAGCTTAATTACCTTCACCTTCAGCACGGATTGGACAGAGTGATCCCTCCCAAAGAAGAGCAAAAAGAAAAAATTTGAAAATCCAGCAATGTTATAATGGAAAAATTTGGCAAGCAAATCCTTAACCTAAGGCTTCCAGGGTGGCTCAGTGGTAAAGAATCTGCCTGCAATGCAGGAGCCACAGAAGATGCAAGTTTGATCTCTGGCTTGGGAAGATGCCCTGGAGGAGGGCATAGCAACTCACTTCAGTATTCTTTCCTGGAGAATTCCTTAGACGAAAAAGCCTGGTGGGCTACAGTCCATAGGATTGCAAATAGTTGAATGTGACTAAAGCAACTTAACACACATGCATCTTAACCTGGTGATCAAGGTTATCTTATGATAAGTCATGTTGATATCAAGCATCTCTGACTTGATGTTATAAGAAGGACGCTGCCACCTTTTCAGTGTTCTACACACTTAAAAACCCTAACTCTAATCATGAGAAAAGCATCAGACAAAACCAAATTTGAAGACAATCTACGAAGTACATATTTTTCAAAATGGTCATGGTCATGAAAAACAGGCATAGGCTGAAAAGCTGTCATAGATGAGAGAAGATTAAGGAGGTATGACCATTACATGCAATGTAATACCCTGGACAAAAGTCTGGGATAGAGAAAAACTGTGGATAAATGGAATAAGTTTTGGAGTTTAGTTACTAGTAATGTACCAATTGTTTTTTTAATCCAGTCTCTAAGTTGTTTCTGACTCTTTGCGACCCCATGAACTGCAGCAAACCAGACTTCCCTGCCCTTCACTATCTCCCAGAATTTGCCCAAATTCATGTACATTGAGTAGGTGATGCTATATAACCATCTCGTCCTCTGTCGTCCCTTCTCCTTTTGCCTTCAATCTTTCTCAACATCAGGGTCTTTTCCAATGAGTCTGCTCTTCACAATCAAGTGGACAAAGTGCTAGAACTTCAACTTCAGCATCAGTCCTTTCAGTGAATATTCAGGGTTGATTTCCTTTACGATTGACTGGTTTGATTTCCTTGCAGTCCAAGAAACTCTCAAGAATCTTCTCCAACACCACAGTCAGGAAGCATCAGTTTTTCAGGGTTCAGCCTTCTTTATGGTCCAACTCTCACATTTGTACATGACTACTGGAAAACCCATAACTTTGTCTGTATGGACCTTTGTTAGTAAAGTGATGTCGCTGCTTTCTAATATGCTGTCTAGGTTTGTCATAGCCTTTCTTCCAAGGAGCAAGCATCTTTTAATTTCATGACTGTAGTCACCGTCCACAGTGATTTTGGAACCAAAGAAAATAGTCTGTCACCATTTCCATTGTTTCCCCATCTATGCCATGAAGTGGTGGGACTGGATGCCATGATGTTAGTTTTTTTAATGTTGAATTTTAAGCCAACTTTTTCACTCTATTCTTTCACCTTCATCAAGAGGCTCTTTAATTCCTCTTCACTCTATGCCATAAGTGTGGTGTTATCTGCATATCTGAAGTTATTGATATTTCTCCCTGCAATCTTGATTTCAGGTTGTGCTTCTTCCAGCCCAGCATTTTGCATGATGTACTCTGCATATAAGTTAAATAAGCAGGGTGACTGTATACAGTCTTGTTGTACTCTGCCCAATTTTGAAACAGTTACCTGTTCCATGTAAAGTTCTAACTGTTGTTTCTTGGCCTGCATACAAGTTTCTCAGGAGAAGGTAAGGTGGTCTAGTATTTCCATCTTTTTGAGAATTTTCCACAGTTTGTCGTGATCCACAGAGTCAAAGGTGTTCATGTAGTCAATGAAGCAGAAGTAAACGTTTTTCTGAAATTACCTTGCTTTCTCTATGATCCAATGGATGTTGGCAATTTGATCTCTGGTTCTTCTTTCCTTTCTAAATTCAGATTGTACATCTGGAATTTCTCAGTTCATGTACTGCTGAAGCTTAGCTTGAAGGATATTGAGCATAACCTTACTAGCTAGCATGCAAAATGAACTCAATTATCTCATAGTTTGAACATTCTTTGGCACTTCCCTTCTTTGGGATTGGAATAAAAAATGAACTTTTCAGTCCTGTGACCACTGCTGAGTTTTCTAAATTTGCTGACATAGTGAGTGTAACACTTCAGGAGCATCCTCCTTTAGGATTTTAAATAGATTATCGAGAATTCCATTACCTCCACTAGCTTTGTAGTAAAGCTTCCTGGGGCCAACTTGACTTCACACTCCAGGATACCTGTCTCAAGGTGAGTGGACTAAAAGAAGCATGCTGATATGTTTTGGAGAGATTCTTTTCTCTTAATTTCTAAGTTAAAAGTCAAAAGACTTTCATTTCTTGAAAGTTTTGAAAGTTCAAGTTTAGTGGCTCTAGTGCTAACTGTAACCTAGGATGTTTAAATTCATATTGGATTTCTGGAAGAAGTTTCTCTAATGGTAAAAATATATGTTTTGAGTGGATTTTTTGTAGGAAGAGAGGGCTTAAGATTAACTTTAGGGTGGGTAGAAGATTGGAGAGAGGTTCAGGAGGGAGGGGACATGTGTATACCTATGGCTGCTACATGTTGATGTATGGCAGAATACAACACAGTATTGTAAAGCAATTATCCTTCGAATACAAATAAACAAATTTTTAATTTAAAGGCTTTTTATTAGGAACCAGGGGAATGAGCTGCTTATCCCTCTGTAATAGTCTAGAGCAGTCTCTGTAATAATCTAGAGCAGTGGATTAACTTTTGAGAGGTGTTTGAGTTCTCTGAAATCAAGGAATGCAAGCATAAATCTTAGGTGCAGTAAGTGGAATGCATGATTGAGAGTGTGTGATTTTAGAGAACTTATTCATTATGCATTTTGACACTTCACAGAGGTCCACAAGGGGGCACTCTTTTGCTGAGATTTCCTACACATTTTAAGATAAACAAATTTTATGATAAGGCAATTTGTTACCAGCAAGTAGATATGCACCTTAAGTTTCTCATGGTCATTTCAGTTGCATTATCCTAGTCAGTTTCCTCCTATCTTTCTCCTGATGATTCTTTTTTTCAATTGTGGTAAAATACATATAAAATTTGCCACTGTAATCATTTTAAAGTGTACAGTTCAGTGGCATTAAGTACATTTACATTGTTGTGTAACCTTCATCACCATCCATATCCATGACTTCCTCATCTTTCCAAACTAAAACTGTGTATGTATTGGACAAGCCTACTTCCCCTTCTCTCCTACTCCTGGTAACTACCAGACCCTCTGTTTACATATTTGAGTACTCCTGCGTAGGGAAGATCCCCTGGAGGAGGGTATGGCAACCCACCCCAGTATTCTGGCCTGGAGAATCCCATGCATAGAGGAATCTGGCAAGCTGCAGTCCATAGGGTCGCACAGAGTAGGACATGTCTGAAATGACTTAGTACACACACACGCACACAGTAGGTGTCCCACATACAAGGGGACAATACTATCTGTCCCTTTCTGACTCATCTATTTCATCTCGCAAAGTTCTTTGACATTCATACATGTTTTTGGCGATTCTTAAAAGCTGTTTCTCCAACTTTGCTGAGTACCCAAAGCTTTACCAAAAACTACGTTAAATGAGGTTTGTTATTGGTACTTCTGTGTTTGTGCCAGATCATATCAATCTGTTTTCTTTTTTCTTCATTGGTCTATACCCCTCAACTTCCTAATGGACTTATAATTATTTGGTGAGTTAAATTCAGAACACCTTCTTTACTAAATTCATAGAAATCTATGCCTTCCTGGATCTTTAATTCTCATCTAAAGGACTTCTCATTCCATATTTGTAGGTGGACATAGTGACAACTTTTATACAAGGTCAGTTCTGGCAAGGCAGACAGAGCCTCAGGTAAGTTTTTAATCTGCTACCTCTGTGCCGTGACCGGAATTAAGCAAATCTGTGCTTGCACTCTTTAACACAGTCTTGTTTCCCTTACAGTCCTTCACTAAGCCCCACTGGTTCTCAAGACAGCTAAGATAATTTGTCTTCCTGGTGCCTGACCCCCAGGGCTGGGGTGTCTGCTATGAAAACTGAGCCCATCACTCCCCAAGGAGGATCGCTGATCCTGTGATATCCCCCCTCCTCTTTTGTACTCCCTAACAGACACAGATCCCAACCAGACCACTTCTCATCCTTTCCTACCAGACTCTGTGTGGATCTTTCACTACAGTCTTGGTTGTTGAAGAGGTATTCTGCTAGTCCCCAGGTTGATTTCAGCAAGAGTGTATATACAGTTGTAGTTCTGATATGTTCATGATGGCAGGTGAGCCTCCATACCACTACTCTTTCATCTTGATGCTTTTCTTGAAATACATAATTTGATATTGTTCTTAGTAATATTTTTTGGATATGTCCCCTTAGGCACAGGAATCAAAATTAAAAACAAGCAAACTGGATTACATTAAACTATAAAGCTTTTGCAAGTGATGAAAACTGTCAACAGAATGAAAAGGCTGCCTACAGAATGGGAGAAGATACTTGCAAATGATACACCTGATAAGGTATTAATGGCCAGGGAATTCGCTGGAGGTCCAGTGGTTAGGACTTGGTGCTTTTACAGCCAGGGCCAAATTCAGTCTCTGGTTGGGGAGCTAAGATCCCACAAGCTGTGCAGTGTGGCCAAAAAAAAAAAAAAAGAGAGAGAGAGAGAAAGAAAAAAAGAGAGATTAATAGCCAAAATATGCAGAGAATGTGTATATAATTCAACATCGAAAAACAAGCAAGAAAATTGAAAAATAGGCAGAGAACTTGAATAAACACTTTTCCAAAGAAGACATGCAGATGACCAACAGGCACATGAAAGGATGTTCTTTTGGTTTTTTTCCTGTCAAATCTTTTATTTTTCTTTCATTTATTTTTATTAGTTGGAGGCTAATTACTTTACAATATTGTAGTGTTTTTTGTCATACATTGACGTGAATCAGCCATGGATTTACATGTATTCCCCATCCCGAGCCCCCCTCCCACCTCCCTCTCTACCTGATTCCTCTGGGTCTTCCCAGTGCACCAGGGCCAAGCACTTGTCTCATGCATCCCACCTGGGCTGGTGATCTGTTTCACCCTTGATAATATACATGTGCTGATGCTGTTCTCTCGAAACATCCCACCCTCGCCTTCTCCCACAGAGTCCAAAAGTCTGTTCTGTACATCTGTATCTCTTTTTCTGTTTTGCATATAGGGTTATCATTACCATCTTTCTAAATTCCATATATATCTGTTAGTATACAGTAATGGTCTTTATCTTTTTGGCTTACTTCACTCTGTATAATGGGCTCCAGTTTCATCCATCTCATTAGAACTGATTCAAATGAATTCTTTTTAATGGCTGAGTAATATTCCATGGTGTATATGTGCCACAGCTTCCTTATCCATTCATCTGCTCATGGGCATCTAGGTTCTTCCATGTCCTGGCTATTATAAACAGTGCTGCGATGAACATTGGGCTGCACGTGTCTCTTTCAGATCTGGTTTCCTCTGTGTGTATGCCCAGAAGTGGGATTGCTGAGTCATATGGCAGTTCTATTTTCAGTTTTTTAAGAAATCTCCACACTGTTCTCTATAGCGGCTATACTAGTTTGCATTCCCACCAACAGTGTAAGAGGGTTCCCCTTTCTCCACACCCTCTCCAGCATTGATTGCTTGTAGACTTTTGGATAGCAGCCATCCTGACTGGCGTGTAATGGTACCTCATTGTGGTTTTGATTTGCATTTCTCTGATAATGAGTGATGTTGAGCATCTTTTCATATGTTTGTTAGCCATCTGTATGTCTTCTTTGGAGAAATGTCTGTTTAGTTCTTTGGCCCATTTTTTGATTGGGTCATTTATTTTTCTGGTTGAGCTGCAGGAGTTGCTTGTATATTTTTGAGATTAATCCTTTGTCTGTTGCTTCATTTGCTATTATTTTCTCCCAGTCTGAGGGCTGTCTTTTCACCTTGCTTATAGTTTCCTTTGTTGGGCAAAAGCTTTTAAGTTTCATTAGGTCCCATTTGTTTATTTTTGCTTTTATTTCCAATATACTGGGAGGTGGGTCATAGAGGATCCTGTTGTGATTTTTGTCGAGGAGTGTTTTACCTATGTTCTCCTCTAGGAGTTTTATAGTTTCTGGTCTTACATTTAGATCTTTAATCCATTTTGAGTTTATTTTTGTGTACTGTGTTAGAGAGTGTTCTAGTTTCATTCTTTTACAAGTGGTTGACCAGTTTTCCCAGCACCACTTGTTAAAGAGGTTGTCTTTTTTCCATTGTATATCCTTGCCTCCTTTGTCGAAGATAAGGTGTCCGTAGGTTCGTGGATGTATCTCTGGGGTTTCTATTCTGTTCCATTGATCTATATTTCTGTCTTTGTGCCAGTACCATACTGTCTTGATGACTGTGGCTTTGTAGTAGAGTCTGAAGTCAGGCAGGTTGATTCCTCCAGTTCCATTCTTCTTTCTCAAGATTGCTTTGGCTATTCGAGGTTTTTTGTATTTCCATACAAATTGTGAAATTATTTGTTCTAGTTCTGTGAAAAATACCGTTGGTAGCTTGATAGGGATTGCATTGAATCTATAGATTGCTTTGGGTAGTATAGTCATTTTGACAATATTGATTCTTCCAATCCATGAACACGGTATGTTTCTCCGTCTGTTTGTGTCCTCTTTGATTTCTTTCATCAGTGTTTTATAGTTTTCTATGTATAAATCTTTTGTTTCTTTAGGTAGATATACTCCGAAGTATTTTATTCTTTTTGTTGCAATGGTGAATGGTATTGTTTCCTTAATTTCTCTTTCTGTTTTCTCATTGTTAGTGTATAGGAATGCAAGGGATTTCTGTGTGTTAATTTTATATCCTGCAACTTTACTATATTCGTTGATTAGCTCTAATAATTTTCTGATAGAGTCTTTAGGGTTTCCTATGTAGAGGATCATGTCATCTGCAAACAGCGAGAGTTTTACTTCTTCTTTTCCTATCTGGATTCCTTTTACTCCTTTTTCTGCTCTGATTGCTGTGGCCAAAACTTCAAAAACTATGTTAAATAGTAGTGGTGAGAGTGGGCACCCTTGTCTTGTTCCTGATTTCAGGGGAAATTTCAATTTTTCACCATTGAGGGTAATGCTTGCTGTGGGTTTGTCATATATGGCTTTTATTATGTTGACGTATGTTCCTTCTATTCCTGCTTTCTGGAGAGTTTTAATCATAAATGAGTGTTGAATTTTGTCAAAGGCTTTCTCTGCATCTATTGAGATAATCATATGGTTTTTATCTTTCAATTTGTTAATGTGGTGTATTACATTGATTGATTTGTGGATATTAAAGAATCCTTGCATTCCTGGGATAAAGCCCACTTGGTCATGGTGTATGACTTTTTGAATATGTTGTTGGATTCTGTTTACTAGAATTTTGTTAAGGATTTTTGCATCTATGTTCATCAGTGATATTGGCCTGTAGTTTTCTTTTTTGGTGGCATCTTTGTCTGGTTTTGGAATTAGGGTGACGGTGGCCTCATAGAATGAGTTTGGAAGTTTACCTTCTTCTGCAATTTTCTGGAAGAGTTTGAGTAAGATAGGTGTTAGCTCTTCTCTAAATTTTTGGTAGAATTCAGCTCTGAAGCCATCTGGCCCTGGGCTTTAGTTTGCTGGAAGATTTCTGATTACAGTTTTGATTTCCTTGCTTGTGATGGGTCTGTTAAGATCTTGTATTTCTTTCTGGTTCAGTTCTGGAAAGTTATACTTTTCTAAGAATTTGTCCATTTCTTACAAGTTGTCCATTTTATTGGCATAGAGCTGCTGGTAGTAGTCTCTTATGATCCTTTGGATTTCAGTGTTGTCTGTTGTGATCTCTCCATTTTCATTTCTAATTTTGTTAATTTGGTTCTTCTCCCTTTGTTTCTTAATGAACTTGCTAATGGTTGGTCAATTTTGTTTATTTTTTCAAAACACCAGCTTTTAGATTTGTTGATTTTTGCTATGGTCTCTTTAGTTTCTTTTGCATTTATTTCTGCCCTAATTTTTAAGATTTCTTTCCTTCTGCTAACCCTGGGGTTCTTCATTTCTTCCTTCTCTAGTTGCTTTAGGTGTAGAGTTAGGTTATTTATTTTCTTGTTTCTTGAGGTAAGCCTGTAATGCTATGAACCTTCCCCTTAGCATTGCTTTTACAGTGTCCCATAGGTTTTGGGTTGTTGTGTTTTCATTTTCATTCATTTCTATGCATATTTTGATTTCTTTTTTGATTTCTTCTATGATTTGTTGGTTATTCAGAAGCGTGTTATTTAGCCTCCATATGTTTGAATTTTTAATAATTTTTTTCCTGTAATTGAGATCTAATCTTACTGCACTGTGATCAGAAAAAGATGGCTGGAATGATTCCAATTTTTTTTAATTTACCAAGATTAGATTTATGGTCCAGGATGTGATCTATTCTGGAGAAGGTTCCGTGTGCACTTGAGAAAAAGGTGAAGTTGATTGTTTTGGGGTGAAATGTCCCATAGATATCAATTAGGTCTGGCTGGTCCATTGTGTCATTTAAAGTTTGTGTTTCTTTGTTAATTTTCTGTTTAGTTGATCTATCCATAGGTGTGAGTGGGGTATTAAAGTCTCCCACTATTATTGTGTTACCATTAATTTCCTCTTTCAAACTCATTAGCATTTGCCTTACATATTGCAGTGCTCCTATGTTGGGTGCATATATATTTATAATGATTATATCTTCTTCTTGGAGTGATCCTTTGATCATTATGTAGTGTCCTTCTTTGTCTCTTTTCACAGCCTTTATTGAAAGTCTATTTTATCTGATATGAGTATTGCGACTCCTGCTTTCTTTTGGTCTCCGTTTGCGTGAAATATTTTTTTCCAGCCCTTCACTTTTAGTCTGTATGTGTCCCTTGTTTTGAGGTGGGTCTCTTGTAGACAGCATATATAGGGGTCTTGTTTTTGTATCCATTCAGCCAATCTTTGTCTTTTGGTTGGAGCATTCAACCCATTTACATTTAAGGTAATTATTGATAGGTATGGTCCCATTGTCATTTACTTTGTTCTTTTGGGTTCACATTTATACAACCTTTCTGTGTCTCCTGTCTAGAGAAGGTCCTTTAGCATTTGTTGAAGAGCTGATTTGGTGGTGCTGAATTCTCTCAGCTTTTGCTTGTCTGTAAAGCTTTTGAATTCTCCTTCATATCTGAATGAGATCCTTGCTGGGTACAGTAATCTAGGTTGTAGGTTATTCTCTTTCATTATTTTAAGTATGTCTTGCCATTCCCTTCTAGCCTGAAGGGTTTCTATTGATAGATCAGCTGTTATCCTTATGGGAAACCCTTTGCGTGTTATTTGTTGTTTCTCCCTTGCTGCTTTTAATATTTGTTTTTTGTGTTTGATCTTTGATAATTTGATTAATATATGTCTTGGGGCGTTTCGCCTTGGGTTTATCCTGTTTGGGACTCTCTGGGTTTCTTGGACTGGGGCGGCTATTTCCTTCCCCATTTTAGGGAAGTTTTCAGCTATTATCTCCTCGAGTATTTTCTCATGGCCTTTCTTTTTGTCTTCTTCTTCTGGGACTCCTATGATTCGAATGTTGGGGCGTTTCACATTGTCCCAGAGGTCCCTGAGGTTGTCCTCATTTCTTTTGATTCTTTTTTCTTTTTTCCTCTCTGCTTCATTTATTTCCACCGTTTTATCTTCTACCTCACTTATCCTATCTTCTGTCTCCGTTATTCTACTCTTGGTTCCCTCCAGAGTGTTTTTGATATCACTTATTGCATTATTCATTTTTAATTGACTTTTCTAGGTCCTTATTAAACATTTCTTGCATCTTCTCAATCTTTGTCTCCAGGTTATTTATCTGTAACTCCACTTTGTTTTCAAGATTTTGGATCATTTTTATTATCATTATTCTAAATTCTTTTTCAGGTAGATTCCCTATCTCCTCTTTTGCTTGACTTGGTGGGCATTTTTCATGTTCCTTTACCTGTTTGGTATTTCTCTGCCTTTTCATCTTGTTTAGATTGCTGTGGTTGGAGTGGGCTTTCTGTATTCTGGTGGTCTGTGGTTCCTTTTTATTGTGGAGGTTTCACCCAGTCGGTGGGGTTGGCCAATTGACTTGTCAAGGTTTCCTGGTTAGGGAAGCTTGCCTCGGTGTTCTGGTACATGGAATTGGATTTCTTCTCTCTGGAGTGCAACGGAGTGTCCAGTAATGTGTTTTGAGATGGGTCTATGTGTTAGGTGTGACTTTGGGCAGCCTGTATGTTGACGCTCAGTGCTATGTTCCTGGAGAATTTGCATGGTATGTCTTGCTCTAAAACTTATTGGCTCTTGGATGGTGGTTGGTTTCAGTGTAGGTATGGAGGCTTTTGGATGGTCTTTTATTACTTAATGTTCCATGTAGTCAGGAATTTTCTGGTGTTCTCAGGTTTTGGGCTTAATTCTCCTGCCTCTGGATTTCAGTTTTATTCTTCCAGTAGTCTCAAGACTTCTCCAACTATACAGCACTGATAATAAAACCTCTAGGTTAATGGTGAAAAGATTCTCCACCGTGAGGGCCACCCAGAGAGGTTCACAGAGTTACATGAAAAAGAGGAGAGGGAGGAGGGAGATAGAGATGAGCAGGAGGAGAAAAAGGGGGACTCAAGAGGAGAGAGACAGATCTATGCTGTTTTCTGTTCCCAAAGTGTTCTCCATAGCCCAGACACCCACAAAGATTCACAGAATTGGATTGGGAAGAGAAGGGGAAAGGAGGAGATAGAGGTTTTCTGAGGTAGAAAACGGAGAGTCAAAAGTGGTAGAGAGTAATCAACACACTCCTGAATAAAAATGGGAACTGAATATTGGATTCTTATATGTCCAAAATTTATATCACATCCTGAAAAACAAAGATTAAAAATCTAGAGTAGAGGTTAGACTCTTAAAAATACAATATTAAAAACAAAAACACAGAAAATTTTAGAAATATATATGAAGTTCGGTTTAAAAATAGGGCTTCTCTCACTCTTTTTTTTTTTTCCAAAGTTATAGTGAAATGAAAATGAAAATTAAGGAGTAGTACAGGAGTAATAGAGGAATTTAAAGGAAAATAAGAGGGAAAAAAAAGAAAAGAAAAAACAAAAACAAGAAAAAAAATTTTTTTCCTAATTAAAAAAATCATAAAAATATATGAAAATGAAAGTTAAGGAGTAATGGGGGATTAATAGGGAATTTTAAAAGAAAATAAAAGAGAAAAAATAAAGTAAAAATATATCTAGGAATTTCTCTGGAGCTGTTGCGGTCAGTGTGGGTTCGGTTCAGTTTCAGATAGCTCCTCGTTCCAGCTTACACTTCTTGATATCTATAGGCCCTTTCCGGTGTAGTCGGTGTTTCCTACAGGGATTTTAATCTGTTGCACCGGTCCCTTCTGAAGCGGTTCCCTTTGTTTATTTGGCTTGTTTGCCGGTCTCTTCAGTGTCTAATTTCCGCCCTGACACAGGCAGGCGGGAGTGGTCTCTTGTTCAGGTTCACTAGTTTAGTCCTGCTGTGGGGAGGGAGGGGCGCTGCAGACAGATACCGCTGTGTGTGGGGAGCACTCACAGTGTTCCGGCCACACTGGGTTTGCCCCGCTCATGGGTGTGTGCTCTCCCCGTCTACACTGCTCAGGCTCCTGGCTCCTCTATTTGGAGCGGGCCCTGCGTTATGTGAGGTTCCAGTTTTCGGGTATTCCACAAAAGCGCGGACTCGGTTGCGCCTGCATTTTGTGCCTTCCCCGCCCTGGAGCAGCTCAGGCAGCCAGGAGCTTGGTGGGCGTGCTCTCCCCGGTGCGGTGCGCCTTCTCCCCTCCGCGGCCCCAGCCTCAGTTTCCGCCCGCGCTGGTGGGGTGCGTGCGCCTTGAGTTTAGGCGCGACCCTCCTGGCAGATGTCGGCCATCCAGAATCTCAGAAAGTCTTTGGTTAGAAACTGGAGGCCTGTTTGCAGTGCGGTAGGGGATGCCGTCTCTGGGGCTGAGTTTGCCCCTTTCCCCTCCCCGCTGCCTCCTGCCTCTGGCGGGGATGGGCTGGTCTGCAGCCGGCTAACTCTCCTCTGGACTTGCTCAGTCCCTTTGTTCTGTGAATAGCTGACAGTGGGTTTGGGCTGGTTAATTTTCTCTCTCTTTTGCTATCCGATAATTTAAGTTGCTATCTCACAAAAGCTCCCTCCGATTGCCCTCAGGGCGCTCAGGCCCAGTCCTTACTCTAAGCAATACCACCTGCTCTTCTCCATTCCGCCCCCACTTGCTGGTGGCGGATGCGGGCGTCTGGGGTACTTTTCTGCTGGGAGTTGCTTTTAGGCATGTAATCTGTGGGTTTTATTTTTTTTTTCCTCCCAGTTAGGTTGCCCTCTGAGATTCGAAAACTTCCCCCAGAACCGCCAGTGCGAGGGTTTCCTGGTGTCTGGAAACTTCCTCTATTAAGACTCCCTTCCTGGGACAGGTCTCTGTCCCTAGCTCTTTTGTCTCTCTTTTTATCTTTTATATTTTGTCCTACCTCCTTTCGAAGACAATGGGCTGCTTTTCTGGGTGTCTGATGTCCTCTGCTAGCGATCAGAAGTTGTTTTGTGAAGTTTGCTCAGCGTTCAATTGTTCTTTCGATGAATTTGTAGGGGAGAAAGTGGTCTCCCCATCCTATTCCTCTGCCACCTTGGCTTCTCCTCAAAGACGTTCAATATCACTAATCATCAGGGAAATGCAAGCCAAAACCACAATGAGGTAGCACTTCTCATGCGTCAGAATGGTTGGCATCAAAAAGAAAACAAATAGGAAGTGTTTGCAAGAATGGCGAGATAGAATGCCTGTGCACCATTGGTGGGAGTATAAATTGATGCAGCCACTATGGAAAAGGGACTCTCCATGTGGCTCAGTGGTAAAGAATCCACTGGCAGTGCAGGAGATGTGGGTTCAGTCCCTGGGTCAGGAAGATCCCCTGAAGAAGGAAATGGCAACCCACTCTAGTATTCTTGCCTGGGAAATCCCATGGACAGAGGAGCCTGGTGGGCTACAGTCCATGGGGTCGTAAAAGAGTTAAAATGACTTAGTGACCAAACAACTATGAAAAACAGTATGGAGATTTTTTTAAAAATTAAAAAAAAAAAAAAAAAATTAAAAGTAGAACTAACTAATCCAGCAATTCCATTCCTGGCTATTTACCCAAAGAAAAAACCATTAATTCATAAAGGTACATGCATCTCTATATTATTGCAGTATTATTTAAAATAGCTAGGATATGGAAGCAAGGTAAAGACCATCAATAGATAAATGGGTAAAGAGGATTTTCCTTAAAATAATATTTAAACCATGGCTCAAGGCTCAAGTTAGGCAGAGTTCTTCATACTTTATACATTTTAAAAATTCTGTTTCTTTATCTTATATTCTATAAAATAGCTAGAATCTGGTTTAAGAGCTTAAATGAGTTTTAGACAAAAATAAAAATATTTATTTCTTAATCCACATTATATGTGGTTATGTTCTGGGTCAGGTGAATTTACTGAAAGCTTAGGATAGTCATTCTAAAGATAAAGAAAAGAGAATTTTAAAGGGACTGAATTATTGGTGATGTAGACATAACTTTAAAATTTTGAAGTTTATGTGACTTTACAGTTCCATTGAATGTAGGATGATCTCTTCTTTGGAAGATATTAAGTTATTTTGGGATCTAACACGTTTAGATTTTCTGGCCCATTGAATAATAATAATAATAATAATAGTTGCCATCATGTGTTACATTTATATGTTGTACAGTTACATATTATGTGGATTGTCTCATGTACTCTTCACAATGACCCTGTAACACAATTTCAAGAAAACTGAAGTCCCTACAGGTTAACTTGGTAGCTTGTATATAATTGAAGAATTATAATACAAGCCAAGACAGTCTCCCTCAGTACTGGTAAGTCGCTTTAGTCATGTCCGACTCTTTGTGACCCTGTGGATGGTAGCCTGCCAGGCTCTTCTGTCCAAGGGATTCTCCAGGCAAGAATACTGGAGGAAGTTGATATTCCCTCTTCCCGGGGATCTTCCAGACCCAAGGATGGAACCAGTATCTCTTACCTCTCCTGCACTGGCAGGTAGTTCTTCACCACTAGCACTACCTGGGAAGCCCTCAGTACTGGTACTCTGCTCTTTAAATACATATTATGTATATTAATGTATATTGCATATAATATGTATTATATATATATTAATGTATGTTATATATAATATTGTATATGTGTATTTTTCATATATATATATAAAACTATAGTACCTTATGCTGCCTTCCTGAAAGAATACTTGATTTAAACAGAAAGGTTTTTACTCACCCTATATTTACAACTAACTAACTTTCATGACTTTGGCAAAGTATTTTCCTGCATTCTGATCTATATAATGATGGTCTTAGATTAAACATTTTCTCTGGTCTCTTTTCCTTTCTTTTAGCAAGGTAGAGTCCTCCTGCTGAGTGAAGTCATTTTTCTGACTAGTTGGCAGAGTGTTTATGTCTTATCTTGTCTCTATTCTGTATGATTAACTCTCAGATCTGCTGCTTTCAATCTTCTGCTTGAATTTCCTTTTCTCTCTCTCCTCTCTTCCTCCCTACCCCTACCTATTTCTTTTAGAACTGTAACACTAACAACAATAATGTAAAAAAAGAAGAAAAAATGAGATCTATAGGTAATTTTTAAATTAAAAATTTGTGATATTTACTCATTTTTATCTTTATAGGATAAAGTAATTTAAATCCTTATAAATCTAAGTAAATATGTAATTACTTATATCTTAAGATGATACATAAACAAGTAGATTTGAAATCATGTGTCACTTACTCCCCACCCCAAACCCTGCCCCACTATTCATTTATCTTTAGAGCTAATGTTTTTGAAAGACAGAAATAATATTTTTTTAAGTCAAAGAATTTAAAAGGCAGAAAATGCAAATGAGAAATTCCTCTTCCCAAATACTAAGTTGTTTAATCTTCCTTAGGCAACTGCAATCAAAACTTTGTTTTTGTTCTTTTGTGATTACATTTATATCCATATATTATAATCATTTATCTCTCTGTTAGGAGGTATGAGAAATTTATTTCACTTTCACTTTCCAAACCATTATATATAGTGTCAATATTAGTTCTGCTTGAAATAACACATTTAACTCCTTATTTATATTAATTTGTGCAATATCTACCACTTTCTGACATGAAAGATGAAGAAATTAATACTCCACCTTGTCCTTCCTTCCAGTTCTCTTCTTTGATTATCTTTTAGTCATATTATTATTTTACATTGTCAAAAATTATGATTACATTTTATTATAACTGTAATTATTCATATACTCACGTTGTAAGAATTGCCTGTTAGGCTTCTATTTTTGTAATTTACCTATATGCAAGGTGGAGAGGCATGAGCTCACTATAACACTGATAGAGTGGTGTAATTAGAGTAAAAGAAAAGAAAATATATAATACTGTGTCATTTAATATACTTTTATATCATTAAAATTTTTCCATTTGAAGGAAAAGTCTCTAACTGTCTGAATATAACAGATCCTGTTTTAATATTTTCCAGCTTTCTTCACATTTTTTTTTTTCCTTCACTTTTATATATAGGAGCTAGATTTCTTAGGTACCACTTTTTTGTTTGAGGGTTATAGATTTTATCTGTATTTCACTCTAGAGTGTTTTCATTTATAGCATGTGGGTGTTATGTTCTACAAGTTTTTGCATGCAAAAACTCTTCAATTTTTGCTCATATTGGATAGATACTTTGGATGTATTCTAAGTTTCAGTTGTTTTTCTCAGAACCTTTCTGTTGAGGTATACATCTCCTGGTTTCTTAATTCTTTTACTTCTCTGGTTATCCTGTCCATCATGCTAATCACCCACTTCCAAGGTCTTGGCTTAGACATTGTAATCTCAGACATCCCATTTTCCCTGTCTTTCCAGCTAAAATCGACACCCAAATTCCTAAATTCCAATGGACTTCCAATCCATTGATTCTACCACCTTTCTACTGCTCATCATTTCTGTCTTGTCCTTGCATCTTATTACCCATTTTAGATTCCATGATGTGCCATAACCTATCTCTTTTCTTGCTTTCCCTCCAGTTAGGGCAAAACTCCAACTATAGGTCAACTGCAGTCCCTTTCTGTTCATTGCCTGTACCCAAGTTGCTGAAAGTGGCTGGAAAAAAAAATCATTCTGATTATTATCACTTTAAATTCATGACTGCTAATTCTAAGAGGACCTCTGTGTGGCACTGTGGTCTCCTGAAAATGTGAAAAGTGGCAATGGCTAAGTCTTGTCTGACTCTTTGTGACCCCATGGACTGTAGCCCGCCAGGCTCCTCTGTCCATGGAATTCTCCAGGCAAGAATACTGCAGTGGGGAGCCATTCCCTTCTCCAGGCGATTTTCCCTACCCAGGGATGGAACCCAGCCCTCCTGCATTGCAGGCAGATTTTTATTTTAACCATCTGAGCCACTATTTCCCTATTATGCCCTCCTACACTTCCACTCTCCAAAACACCCCTTTCTCTCCTTTGTTTCCATTTATAAACTTTTGGCCCCACTTTCAGGTGATGACTATACTGATGACTCTTTCCTCCTATTTTTCAGGGTTATTGGGTTTTACTCTTTGGAAAACTTCTCTTCCATTTCTTCTCAGGTCATATGTGCACACACATGGGGGTAAGGGGAGGAACAGATGGAAATACCAGTCTCTTTTCAATACTTTTACCTTCCTATGACTTTTCATTTTCTTATGAAAATAAGTCATGATATATATTTTTGCCATAACTTTCAGTGCCCCAAACGTAATATTCTTATAAAATCTCTGATTTTACCTCATGAATATGATGGGAAATGCTAGATCCAAGAATCCTAAATCAACAATTAAGGAATATAGATGCTTCATTTATTTATTTACCACACTTTTGAATGCCAGCCAAGATACATACACAATGCAAGATCTGAGGCTTCAGGAGTAGATGAACAACAGAAAGTTTCAAATCTCAGAGCCTGATAAGAACCTCACAGTCTAGTACATCACAGATTCATGTTTAACCACTGTTGTACTGATAGTGAAAGTAGGAACAAGCTTACATGCTTAACAGCAGTAGAATTGTGAGAAAAAGTTTTCAGGATATTCAGGGCTGTTAAGTAAGTTTGTTGAAAAAATTTGGGGAAATATTTGAAAACTAGATAAATTCTCTATTATTATAATTTTAGGTTTTTGTTAAGCTTTCTTTATAATAAGTAAAGGATAAAGTAGAAAACACTTTTTGTGGTTTAAAAACATGTCCACACTGTATTTTGGTAGACCTCACTTCAAAAGATGGAGCCTAACTTCCCTCCTTCTCAATGTGAGCTGGACTCTGACTGGCTTCTAACAACTAGAAAGTGGTGGAAGTGACAGTGTGTGACTTCTGAGTCTAGGTTATGAAAGGAGTATCACGTTGTTCTCTCTCTTATATAATTTGTTCTGGAGGAAACCAGTCACCTGCTGTTTCATGAGGACACTCAGGCAGCCTGTGGAGAGGCTCACGTGGTGAAAAACCAAGGACTCCTGCACCAAACCATCAACAGCTTGGCCGCCCGATGACTGGAAGTGTAACCTCTAGTCCAGTCAGGGCTTCAGATGACTGTGGCCCTTGTCATCTCTGGTTGCAACCTTGTGAGAGAGCCCAGGCAAGACTGCCCAGCTAATCTGTTCCCAAATTTCCTCACCCACCGAACGTGTGAAGATAATAAATGTTTATTGTTTTAAGGTACTTAGATTGGGAGCTCTTTTACTGTGATACAATAAATAACTTTATATAAATTAAGTTTGTGAAATCAGAAATTGAAAGAGAAATAAAAATCAAATTATAGAACCCAGACAGGAAATTCTAAAAACTTGTGATACTTGTTACTTTTTACATCATAATTTAATTCCTTCATTATTTTTTCTTGTGCAATATTATTTGTGGAAAAACTCAACTGTTAATGAAAAATATATATAATTTTCACTTGAAAAGCATAATTTTCTTATAGGTTTTAGGTAAAACTGGACTGTATAATTTATTCTGAGCACCTTCCCACAACTTCTTTGTTAGTTTACATTAATTTACCCTCTTACACATTTATTAAGGTGCTAACTAAAAGGTGCTTCAGAAAACAACTTCCATAAAAGAGTTCTGATTTATTATACAGTGGATAGCCTTATTTGCATTTGTACAATGCACCAACTATGAAATATAATTATTTGAATGATTATAATTTGTGTAAGTTTCCTTACAAATAACTTTAAAAGTAGAAATTTGACTCCAAAATTAGAGTCTTCCTAATCTGCCTTTTCTCAACTAAGAAAAACTGTGACATGGGTGCATAAGGAAATATCAGAATATGGACAATTGCCAGGACTTTGTGGTTTTCTAAAGGACTTGGACAAAGACCAGATTCAGTTTTGTAATAAAGTACATAGAATTTTCTTTTAAAGTGACATTTGTACAATAAAGTGGCTGAAAGAATTTCTTTGATCTGAGAAATGGCACATATCTATGTGTGTGATTGTTATATTTTCAACAGACTGACTGCACAGCAAATATACTTGTTTACTTAAGATTTCCACAAAGATTAAAAAAGAATTTTCTGATGAGGTGTTAGATACATTATTAAAGCCCTTGTTGAAAAGTATGAAATAAAAGGAACAATTAGTTGAAATACCTACATTTTTTTAAAAGCCATGTTGCTTAATAACTGTGAAAATTTTATTTTTATCATATTCCTTTATATAGTTTCAATGGTTTTATATAAATTAATATGCATATGTGTATCTCATGGACACAATGTCTAAGATAAGTCAGATATGAAAGACAGCTCAGTTCAGTTTGCCCAGTCGTATCTGACTCTTTCCAACCCCACGGACTGCAGCAAGCCAGGCTTCCCTGTCCATCACCAACTCCTGGAGCTTACTCAGTCTCATGTCCATTGAGTTAGTTATGCCATCTCATCCGTCTCATCCCCTGTCATCCCGTTCTCCTCCCGTCTTCAATCTTTTCCAGCATCAGGGTCTTTTCCAGTGAGTCATTTCTTTGCATCAGGTGGCCAAAGTACTGGAACTTCAGCTTCAGTATCAGTCCTTCCAATGAATATTCAGGACTGATTTCCTTTAGGATGGACTGGTTGGATCTCCTTGCAGTCCAAGGGACTTGCAAGAGTCTTCTCCAACACCACAGTTCAAAAGCCTCAATTCTTTGGTCTCAGGTTTCTTTATAGCCCAACTCTCACATCCATACATGACTCCTGGAAAAACCATAGCCTTCACTGGATGGACCTTTGTTGGCAAAGCAGTGTCTCTGCTTTTTAATATGCTGTCTAGGTTGGTCATATGAGAGACAAGTCGTCATTATATAAACAGTAAAATTTGAAGCAAAAATGAATGAAGGCTTACTGACAGAGCTCAAAGAAATACAAGATTCCTTAGGAAAAATACTGATAGTTTAGATGGCAAGCTGGAGAAAAGAAAAAGATAATGAGATGCACATATCAGGTTGTTTAAATGGATGAAACTCAAAGGAGGAGGTAAATTTATTTGTGCCTAGATCAAAAAGTATGACTGGGTCTCCCCAAATTAAGCAAGGTTTGTATAGGCAATATTGTGTAATGTTTAAGACTGTGGCCTCTGGAGTCACGATACTAGAGTTTGAACCTCAGTTGTTCTCATTTTTTGTTTCTATGCCTTAGTTTTCTGATCTATGAAACAGGAGTCATAAGATCTCATACAACTGTTGAAAGGATTAAGTGTGATAAAATTTATAAAGACCTTAGAATAATATTTAAGCATATAGTAAGCATTCTATGTCACTTCCACTGTATAACTGTGGCATATAGATAGGGAAATAATGGAAACAGTGAAAGACTTATTTTCTTGGGCTCCAGAATCACTGTGGATGGTGACTGCAGTCATGAAATTAAAAGATGCTTGCTCCTTGGAAGAAAAGCTATGATAAACCTAGTGTGTGCTTGTCATTCAGTAGTGTCTGACTCTTTGCAAGCCTAGACAATATATTAAAAAGCAGAGACATCACTTTGCTAACGAAGGTCTGTTTAGTCAAAGCTATGGTTTATCCAGTAGTCATGTATGGATGTGAGAGTTGGACCATAAAGAAGGCTGAGTGCCATAGAATTGATGATTTTGAACTGTGGTGTTGGAGAAGTCCCTTGAGAGTCCCTTGGACTGCAAAGGGATCAAACCAGTCAATCCTAAAGGAAATCAGTCTTGGATTTAATGGTGATGGGATTAGTTTTCGGGTTGCCTTTGACTAGTCAGTCTGACTCTGGGTCCTTCCTGGTGAGGCATACATTTCTCAGCCAAAATGGATACCAGGGAGGAGGATTCTGGGAGGTTGGTAGGACATGTGGTGTCTCCTTTTGATCTTTTCTGAATTCTTCCAGTTGGTGGTGGCTTGTTAGTTCCATGTTCCATACCAGGACCTCCTGTGGTAAAACAACTCATGCAAGTGGTTACTATGGTACCTGACCAGGGTGAGTGGTTTCAGTCAACAATAAGGATGAGGGGAAAAAGCAATATTGCAAAAGTGCCTTTCATTTAGACAGTTCTCTGGGTTGGTGGATATTGTGTAACAAACTTAACCCCGCACAGTGGAGTTATTGTCTGGAGAAGCTGCAGAACAAAAACTAGACAAAAGTCAGCAGTGAGTATCAATGAAAAAATGTTGCTTGCATATCAGTAAACAAAGGTTGTTGTAGCCATCAAGCCATCACATTACAGCCACCCCTTCCCAACATGGTGAGTCCTGAGGAAACAGGATGCAAAGAGGATGCCCACCATCAAGTAGTCAGGCACAGCAGTCACCTCCAACGATGCACCCTGAGGAGACTCAGAATTGGAAAACACAGGAGACTGGCTACAGATAGCTGACGCTCATATCAAAGGAATGGTTCCAGGGAGCCCAGAATCTTGCACCTTCCCATATATTGAAAAGTACTAAATTTTTCAACTTGAAGTGTTTGGTTTTCCTTAATTAACAGAAGTCTTTTGACATTCTGACTACTCGATCCCTGTTGCAACAATTCCTCTGTATCCTGGTTTCTCCCTTACTTCAGAACAGCTCTCAGAGCTAAAGGAGAGGATTTAAAAAAAAAAAAGTCTCTCTTTTTCCTTCTCCCTTAGTTGTCTAAAGAATTTAGATAAGGTCCTGTTCCCGGAATAGAAATATCACCAGAGATATATGCAATTAATATGGGCTAAGTATGGTGGGTGGGAAACTTCACAGGGACTAGAGATCATAGTGCATGCACTCTGAGTTCCATTGTCTCTAGATGACTCAGCAAATATTTGTTTACCAATCATTTGCGTTTCTATCTTCCTGTAAATTGTTTTCCTCCCCTTTAAGGTCCAAACCTCTACTCCCAATATCCTCTTTTGTGTTGAGCTGAAGATGGTATTTAAGGTGAGGTTTTCAGCCATTCGAGCAAGTTCTGCAGTTTTCCTGTGTCCATCCCCTGTATTATTGTTGTTGTTCAGTCCCTCAGTGGTATCCGACTCTTTGTGACCCCGTGGACTGCAGCACACCAGTTATCCCTGTCCTTCACCATTTCCCAGAGTTTGCTCAAACTCATGTCCATTGAGTCGGTGATGCCATCTCTGTATACATGTTATTAATTTTTTGTTAGATATTTTCCTGTTAATCTGTCTCAAGTCAATTTAACTCTTAGACCAGTCAGAAGAACCTAGACGAGTAGAGGAAAATTTCTTGCCCTGCAACAGTTGAAACTAAGTAAAAGATATGCAGGATTCAGTATGTTACTTTTCAACTTTTCCGTAAGCTTGACATTTTTTATATAAATAGAAAAATAAAAAATGGTATATTGAGTAGGAAATACTACTTTAGGTTCTGTATTATGCTCTATATCCAGAATTGTAGTCTTGAATGTTTTAGATCAATGATTATTCCATAATTTTGTCTTATTTTAAAACATTTTCTCACATTGGAATATTGCTTGTAATTTTGATAATAATTATTTTAAAATGTAATGCATATTTTATCATGCATTTATTACCACTATCCCTATAACAATCCTGAAAGATAAATGCTATTTTTTCCATTTTTCAGGTAAGGAGAATAAAGGTTCAAACATGTTATTTGCCCTTGATCACATGCAACTATAAATGTTGATACTGTGATTTCTGCCCAATTGTGCCATAATTCAAACTATGCTCTTTTGTTCTATCATGGGCTTCCAATGGTGACATTCATTTGATGGTTGGGCAGTTGTCCTCTAGGGAAAGCCATCTATGCAAATCAAAACCTATTAAAATGGTATTCTTATGCAAAATGAGGGGAAACATGAGTTCTGTTGCTTTATCTAAATGTCAAACTTAACAAAATGTGAACCCCTATTCAAAAACTTTCAAAATGCAGGTTCTTTGTCCTACTCAGTTGGCTTATCATAACCTAGAGTTAATGAATCAACTGCATAGTTGATAGTGCTATTTCAAATAATTGCATTTGGCTCTTACTTCAAGTTCCTAAAATTTTCCACTTTAAAGTATTCATATTCTTATCAACAAGTGGCACTTCCTGCCTGTAAGACAAAGCATCAGTCATTCATCAACAAGTATTTATTGAGCACTTCATGAGTGCTTAGCATATCATGTATGCATTTTACTGGAAATCCTATTGCGAACTTAACCACATTTTGTTTCTGCTGAGGACAGTAACAGTACATGACTTTTTCCCTCATAATTTAAAAGTTTTTGACACTATCAAAACCATTATAGGATAGTTATTTGCTGGACTGTATTTTTCCTTTTTAAAAATTGAATTACAGTTGATTTATAATATTAAATTAGTTTCAGATGTACAACATAGTGATTAAATATTTTTACAAATTATATTCCATGATATTCCAGAATGAAAAGTCAAAAAGATATGACACTGAAAGATGAACCACCCCCCCCCCCCCCCAGGTCAGTAGGTGTTTAATATGCTTCTGTAGAAGAACAGAGAAATAGCTTCAGAAGAAATGAAGAGGCTGAGTAAAAACGGGAAAATTGCCCAGTTGTGAATGTGTCTGGTGGTGAAAGCAAATGCTAATGCTGTAAAGAGCAATATTGCATAGGAACCTGGAATGTTAGGTCCATGAATCAAGGTAAATTGGAAGTGGTCAAACAGGAGATGACCAGAGTGAACATCAACATTTTAGGAACCTGTGAGGTAAAATGGACAGGAATGGATGAGCTTAATTCAAATGACCATTATATGTACAACTGTGGGCAAGAATCCCTTAGAAGAAATGGAATAGCACTCATAGTCAGCAAAAGAATACAAAATGCAGTACTTGGGTGCAATCTCAAAAATTACAGAATGATTTCTGTTCATTTTCAAGGCAAACAATTCAATATCACAGTAATCCAAGTCTCTGCCCCTACCACTAATGTCAAAGAAGCTGAAGTTGAAAGTTTCTATGAATACCTACAAACCTTCTAGAACACCAAAAAATTCATGATAGCAGACTGTAATGCAAAAGTAGGAAGTCAAGTGATACCTGGAGTAACAGGCAAGTTTGGCCTCGTAGTGCAAAATGAAGAAGAGCAAAGACTAACAGAGTTTTGCCAAGAGAATGCATGGCCATAGCAAACACCCTCTTCCAACAACACAGGAGATGACTTTACACATGGTTCTACACATGGACGTCACCAGATGGTCAATACCAAAATAAGGTTGATTGTATTCTTTGCAGCTGATGATGGTGAAGCTCTATACAGTCAGCAAACACAAGACTGGGAGCTGACTGTGGCTTAGATCATGAACTCCTTATTGCCAAATTCAGACTTAAGTTGAAAAAAGTAGGGAAAAGTTCTAGGCCATTTAGGTATGACCAAAATCAAATCCCTTGTGACTATACAGTGAAAGTGAGAAATAGATTAAAGGGATTAGATCTGATAGAATGCCTGAAGAACTATGGACAGAGTTTCGTAACATTGTACAGGAGGCAGTGATCAAAATCATCCCCAAGGAAAAGAAATGCAAAAATGATTGTCTGAGGAGACTTACAAATACCTGAGATAAGAAGAGAAGCCAAAGGCAAAGGGAAAAAGGAAAGATATGTCCATCTGAATGCAGAGTTCCAAAGAATAGCAAGGAGAGGTAAGAAAGCTTTCCTAAGTGAACAATACAAAGGAATAGAGGAAAACAATAGAATGGGAAAGACTAGAAATCTCTTTATGAAAATTAGAGGTACCAAGGAAACATTTCATGCAAAGATGGGCACATAAAGGGCAGAAACAGTATGGACCTACAGAAGCGGAAGATATTAAGAGGTGGCAAGAATACACAGAAGAACTATACAAAAAAGGTCTTAAGGACCCTTGAAGCCATGATGGAGTTATCACTCACTGAAAACCAGACATCCTGGAGTGGGAAGTCAAGTGGGCCCTAGGAAGCATTGCTGCAAACAAAGCTAGTGGAAGTGATGGAATTCCAGCTGAAGCATAAAAGACTGCTCAGTTTTCCAGAAGGAACTCATAATAGAGGACCCCCAATCCTTCTTTGGGTAAAGACCAGACTTTGATGTGGTTGGTTGTGGTTCATTTCACTTGCCCCATGGTATTTCCATTCCACATTATTGTGCAGTATTCATTTTTCATCACTGTCATAGTTTGTTTTAATACTAGAATGCTTTTTGTTACTTTTAAGTAGAGAATCCCATGCAGAAATATGGTCGAGAAGGTATTTTCACTTCTGTGAAAATCAAACATCAAAGTGATTAAGATAACCAAGCTGGTGCAAATGGCATTGTATGCTTGATTTGATTATTTTGAGTATGTCAGCTATTTCCCACTTGGCATAATGTTGATTGTTCTTTATTAATGCCTTGATTTGATTGCTATCAACTTCAGCTGGTCTACCTGACCACAGAGCATTGTCCAGTGAGAAATCTCCAGTGCAAAACTTCTCAAACTGCTTTAAAAAAAATTAATTTATTTATTTTAATTGGAGACTAACTGCTTTACAATATTGTATGGTGTTTGCTATACATTGACATGAATCAGCCACAGGTGTACATGTGTCCCCCACCCTGAACCCCCACCCACATCCCTCCCCATCCCATCCCTCAGGGTCATCTCGGTGCACTGACCCTGAGCACCCTGTCTTATCCATCAAACCTGGACCAGCGATCTATTTCACATATAGTAACATACAATGTTTCAATGCTATTCTCTCACATCATCCCACTCTTGTCTTCTCCCACTGAGTCCAAAAGTTTGTTCTTTACATCTGTGTCTCTTTTGCTGTCTTACATATAGGGTTATTGTTACCATCTTTCTAAATTCCATATATGTATGTTAATATACTGTATTGCTGTTTTTCTTTCTGACTTACTTCACTCTGTATAATAGGCTCCAGTTTCATCCACCTCATTAGAACTGATTGAAATGTATTCTTTTTAATAGCTGAGTAATATTCCATGGTTTATATGTACCACAACTTTCTTATCCATTCGTCTGCTGATAGACATCTAGGTTGCTTTCATGTCCTAGTTATTGTAAACAGTGCTGTGATGAACATTGGGGTGCACGTGTCTCTTTCAATTCTGGTTTCCTCGGTGTGTATGCCCAGCAGTAGGATTGCTGGGTCATATGGCAGTTCTGTTTCCAGTTTTTAAGGAATCTCCACACTGTTCACCATAGTGGCTGTACTAGTTTGCATTCCCACCAACAGTGTAAGAGGGTTCCCTTTTCTCCACACCCTCTCCAGCATTTATTGCTTGTAGACTTTTTGATGGCAGCCATTCTGACCAGTGTGAGATGGTACCTCATTGTGGTTTTAATTTGCATTTCTCTGATAATCAGTGATGTTTAACATCTTTTCATGATTTGTTAGCCATCTGTATGTCTTCCTTGGAGAAATGTCTGTTTAGTTCTTTGTTCATTTTCAAACCACTTTTTTGACTCATCTAATCAGTCACAACACCCTTTCCATATACAGAACAAATCTTTTCTTGTTTTTCAGTTGCATTTTTACCTTTCTTGAAACAATAAATCATAATATGCTAAAAATGTTGCTTTCCCCCTTGCATCTTAATTATTAAATTGGCTACACAAAAATTCAACAATTTTGATAAGCTTTTTTAAAACTGCATGCTGATATGGTAGCTGTCACAATATAATCTAACAAAATTGTTTTGAATGAAATTAAGGAGAACTAAGCACTACTAGAGCCATCTTACAGAAAAAGAAAAACAAACAAATTTTTTGGCCAACCCAATAGTATTATGCCATCTGTTAATAGTGAATTTTATTTCTTTGCTTCCAATTTGGATGACTTTCTTCTTCTTCTTTTTTTGTCTGATTGCTGTGGATAGGACTTCTAATACTGTGTTAAGTAGAAATGGTAAGAGCAGGCATCTTTGTCTTGCTTCTGATTTCAGAGGGAAAGCTTTCAGTTTCCACTACTGACTGTATTATCAGATGTGAGTTTGTCACAAATGGCCTTTATTATGTTGAGATATGTTTCTTCTATGAGTTTTGTTCAGAGTTTTCACCACGAATGAGGGTCAAATTTGGTCAAACATTTTTTCTAACCTTACTGAGGTGATCATGTAATTTTTATCCCTCATTATTTCATGTGGTATAACATTGATATGTAAGTGGTGAACCATCCTTGCATCCTTGGAATAAACCTCACTTGATCATGGTATATGATCCTTTTAATATATTTTTGGATTCTGCTTGTTAATATTTGTTTGAAGAGTTTTTATATCTCTTTGAGAGATATTATTTTTGTTCTCATGAGAGATATTATTGTTCAGTCACCAAGTCATGTCCAACTCTTCATGACCCCATGAACTGCAGGATGCCAGACTTCCCTGTACCTCACCATCTCCCAGAGTTTTTCCAAGTTCATGTCCATCGTTTGGTGATACCATCCAACCATCTCATCCTCTGTCACCCTCTTTTCCTTCTGCCTTCAATCTCTCCCAGTATCAGGGTCTTTTTCAATGAGTTGGCTGTTTGCATCAGGTTATCATACCACTCCCTTCTGATCTGCAAAGTTGCTGCTAAAAAATTAACTGATAACCTTATAGAGGTTATTTTGCATGTGACTCTTTGTTTTTCTCTTGGTGTCTTTACAGTTTTCCTTTCGTATTTAACTTTTGCTATTTTAATCACGCTATGGTATGGAACTCATTGGATTCATCTTGTTTGGGAGTCTCTGTTCTTTCTATACCTGGATATCTATCCTTTTCCAGGTTCAGGAAGCTTTCAGCCGTAATTTCATCATATACATTTTCTACCCCTTTCTCTCTCTCTTCTCCTTCTGAGACTCCTATAATGTAAATGTTAAATGCTTGATGTTGTCTCTGAGATGCCTTAAGCTATTTCTATCTTTAAAAAATTACTTTTTTCATTTTACTATTTTAAATGGGTGATTTCTATTGTTCTATCTTCCACATCACTTATGTGTTCTTTTGTATTGTCTAGACTGCTTTTAATTTTCTCTAGTGTCATTTTTCTTAAATTCAGTTATTCACTTCAGCTCTGACTGGTTCTTTCTTGTACTTTCTGATTCTTTGTTAAAATTCTCACTGTTTTCATCTATTCTTTTCCCTAGTTAGTTAGCTTTTTGTGTTTTTGGTTTGAAATATATTATCAGGTAAATTACTTTTCTCTGTATCATTAGGGTTTTACAAGTTTCTTTTTTTTTCCTTCTTTTTCTTTAATGTGAATCATATTTGTTTAACTTTGTCTTTGTAAAATTGGATGACATGGTTAGTATTCTGTTCCTGAAAGTGGTTCCTTATGTCATTATGCGTTCCTCATGTACTAAGCATTCTTCACCCTACACTTAGGCTTATTCCCTCTGAGTGTGTGCAAGGGCAGGTGCTCTGGTGATGGCAGTTTCTATCCTGGAGCTAGTCTTGCTCCCTTTTGAGGGTGCACGTTGATGGCCACTCATGTTGGCAGTCTCTTCGCTGGAGTTAGTCTTGTCCCCCTCCCCCCTTCCCGAGCGTGTGCCTCAACTTCCATGCTGGCAATGGCTTCCTCTACCTTGGTCAGAAGCAGGACTTAGGTCAAAACTGGTTCTATTCCCTCCATGTGCACATTCTCATTGTCTATGGCAGCCACTGCCTCAGTGGGGAGTAGTACTGAAGCTAGAGGATCTAGAGTGGGATCTTCATATGGGCTGAGTGGGTCTGGGGGCACACGGGTGTAATCCTGGCAAGCTGGCCAGAGCCTCGGGCAGTTTTCAATCTTCTGCTACACAATGTGAATAGGAGTAAGCAAGTCTGTGTGTGTGCTTCTTAAGAGCAGAGTCTTGGTTTATACAATCCTCCTGTAGGCCCCACTGGTTTTTAAATTAGCAAGTTGTGTTCATTATTCCAGTGTTAGACCTCAGAGCTGGGGTGGGTGTCTAATAAGCAACTTGAATTCCTTGATCTCCAGGAAAGATCCCCAAGCCTGTGATTTCCCCCTCCTTTTCTGCGTACTCTACTAGGGATGCAGGTCTTGAGTAGACGCAGGCCTCTTTCTCCTTCCTACCAGACTCTGGGTAGATCTTTCTTTACAGGCTTGTTACAGAAAAGCTCTTCTACTAGTCCCCAGGCTGATTTCAGTGAGACCTGATCTATACGGTTATAGTTCTGATGTGTTTGTGAGGGGAGATGAGCCCAACATCTTCCTTCTCTACCATCTTGATCTCCTTTGGTGAACTATTTTTAACATAACAATTTACTTATAAACTCCAAATGAAGCAGGTAAGAATGTTTATGTGTAAAATTTAAGAAAATTCACAAACGTCTTGATAAAGCCAGTAGAATATTTAAAAATAAGAAATCTCCTTGACTTTGGGAAGATCTCAGTATGAGAGGACAAATGAGATCATCTGTTGGGACTATCTCTAATGTGCATGCTTAGATGAATAAAGGTGAGTGTAGATATTGTCACGGAGGAAGAAATATTTTTCTTCTACCCTTCTAAGTTCTTTTGGCTGGCCTAAGAATAGAATTGATGTGGAGACAGGTAAATAGTAGACGATTTAAGTAGAAAATCAAACTAACTTTTAATAACACATACACACTGGGCAATTCCAGAAAAAACTGAGTAACTCACAAAAAGGACCAAAACTCTTTACTTAACCACAATTCTCAGCTCAAGATAAAAAGGGATATTGGGAGAACTGATTTGGAACTCAAGGAGAGGAAGGCAGTTTACATGACTATGGAAAAACAAGTTTGGTAAACAAATGTTTGCTTACTTGTGCAGAGACAATGAGACACAGCATGAAATTTCAACAAACATACTTTGCTTGGCTCCTTCCTGTCTAAGCACTCAGTTCATACTATAGTTATTCATAGTAATAGCTCCCTTCCTGGACAAGGTCTTCAACCTCTACATTCTTTGAGACATTAAAGAGGAAAGTCCAAGTTTCTTCTTGAGCCATTTTGGCCCTTGCTGGTTTCAACTTAAAATGATTCATGTACCAAAGAAACATTTTGGGGTGGCAAAGTATGCTTCCCTACAAGGTGATTGTTTAAGGGTATTAGAACAAAAGAGTATTTGCTCGAAATTTTACTAAAAATGCTTAGGTATATGATGATTTAAATAAAGAAACTTGAAACTTCCCTGACTGTCCAGTAGTTAAAACTACATTCCCAATGCAGAGAGTCTGGGTTCCTTGCCTGCTCAGGGAACTAGATCCCACATGCTTCAACTGAGATCTCTCATGATGCAATGAAGGTCAAAGATCCCATGTGCCACAAATAAGGCCCAGCACAGACAAATAAATATTTAAAAAAATAAGTAAATAAATTGTCTGTCATAGTTAATTTCCTCAAGCTCTATTTGGTGAGATGGCATGCTCCCAAGATTCCTTTTAATAATAGGCTCAGAGGTTGAGGTCATTTTGCTACAGATCCTTACCCCTTTAAACATACAGTTAGTCTCAATGACTGAATATGACTCATCCTGTCTTTGCAGTAATCTATTTTTTCCCTTCTTTGGGGCATGAATTGTAAACTACTTTTAAAGTGGTGATAGTCTTGCTGTATTCCTTTCTAGTCTGTACATCCTGGGAGCATTTCAGAGAGTAACATTCTTAGGGGGTAAACTTATGAAGGGAAATTTAAAAGCAAACATTCACTCTAGGAAAAGGCAGAGTAATGACAGCTTTTGTTTCCAAGGGTTTTGCTGAGAATAAAGAGAATCTCAGAGACTCAGCAAAAATTGGCACATAGGCTATTTTTCTTGAGGCATGTCCCTGCATACCTGTCCTTCCTTCATGCTGTAGGAAAAAAACTTTCAGATTATTGTTAAACTCTGGCACAGGTTTATCTTTCTTTTGTTTGTAGGTTTGAATAATAGGCCAATCAGTGTGGGCAGGGAACTCTAGGAATAGCTTATAAAATATTGGTGACTATTTCATGATTTTTTCTTGTTCTTAGGGTGACCCTGTTAGATATTGATCTCAATGTCACTCTTGGGGTTATGCCATTCTGTTTTCTGCACCTATTTTGTGGTCTCACCAGGTCTTACCAGCATGTGTAGAAGGTAGTTAAGATTTGTCAGTCTGGAGTCATAGGCCCTGAGGAAGATTAAATTCTTTAGAAAACTTTTGCATATTAAAAAGCAGAGACATTACTTTGTAAACAAAGGTCTGTATAGTCAAAGTTATGGTTTTTACAGTAGTCATATATAGATGTGAGAGTTGGATCATAAAGAAAGCTGAGTACCTGAGAATTGATGCTTTTGAACTGTGGTATTGGAGAAGACTCTTGAGAGTCCCTTGGGCTGAAAGGAGGTCAAACCAGTCAATCCTAAAGGAAATGAATCTTTAATATTCATTGGAAGGACTGATGCAGAAACTCTAATACTTTGCTGTCAGATGTGAGGAGCTGACTCATTAGAAAAGACCCCCATGCTGGCAAAGATTGGAGGCAGGAGGAGACAGAGGACAAGATGGTTGGGTGGCGTCACTGACTCAATGGACATGAATTTGAGCAATTTGTGGGAAATAGTGAAGGACAGGAAAGCCTGGCATGCTGCAGCCCATGGGATTGCACAAAGTCAGACACAACTGAGTGACTAAACAACAACAGTAGAGTAGAAAGGCAATTCAGACAGAGGATTAGGATATCAGATAACATTAAGTAGAGTGGAGCAGTAAGAGTCATGTTAATCTTATAGACTTTTGCGGAGGGAGAGGGGAGGGGGTACCTCATGTGTCTTTAAGTTTTTAATAGCCTTTTGCAATGAAAATTGCAATGAAGCTGTTTTGGAATCTCAAAGTTTTGGGAGGCTTCTACAGCCAATTAAAATAGATATCCCATTCTGCTTATTTGATTTGGGAACCATTGCTTTCCAGTGTACTCATTAGTAAGAGTTTGCCATTATTATAGATATCTACAGTTTTCAAGATCATTGTTCTTAAAAATAAGTAGATGTTCTAGAAGGTGAAGGGTTCAATTATTTGGGAATTGAGTATCCTATTTCTCTAGATAAGCCTTGGGTCTGTCAGAATTAAATGAATACCTGAGGAATGTGTCCCTGGGTTGAGAGTTTTGTGGTGTTTTCCAGGGTACCAATTTATCCTAGCACCAGTCTTAAGTTTAAGTGGCTAATTCTCTAATAGCTTCTAAATGCCTGATTTATACCCACCAATTTTGCAACTTTGGCTTCTGAGACTCCCATCAGCAATGGATCTATTATTCTTTTACCTCATGTGCACTTTAAAAGTAATAACAGTAACTGAGGAAGCAGGAATATGGACATCAGCAATAACCAAAGAAACGGTACTGTGAACTGGCCAAGGGCTAGATCCAGGTGGACAGATCTGCCAGGTCAAGCTAACCTACTAAACCCTGGACAGCAATTGTAGACTAACCAAGTTCTAAGGATGAGTGTTCTGATAGAGCCTTCTGTCAACCTAGAT
This sequence comes from Muntiacus reevesi, assembly GCF_963930625.1. Lineage (NCBI taxonomy): Eukaryota > Metazoa > Chordata > Mammalia > Artiodactyla > Cervidae > Muntiacus > Muntiacus reevesi. Next base: position 156,122,039 of record NC_089252.1, on the reverse strand, counting down.
TGAGCTGTTAAACTGGGATGTGAAAGTCAAAAATAATGAGAGCATGGATTAGAATCTGAGAGAAACTTATCCATGGCTGTTTGAAACTGCAAGAGACAGAACTCAAAGTGTTCAGTGGGTACTAACACCTGCATTTCTTAGTGCCTCTGAAACTTTGGATTCCACTGTTAGTACCAAAACTGAAAAAACAAAATTCAACTGAATAGATTTTGAAGATTCAGTATTTCATTAATCAGGCAGCATCCAGTCTAGCAGACTGAAAGGAGTTAGATGAGTTATACAAGCCAAGAGATTTGGAGCAGGAATAAGGAAGCTTTACTAGGCAATAGAGCAGATTGGTTACTCAAATGTTACTCTTTTGATAGGCGCTGGCATTTGGCAGATTACTTACCAGATTACTGACCAGGTGATTCCCGATTGATTGGCTTAAGATTCTGTTTCTGGGAGAACCAAAATTGTGACTATGTTCAGTCTCAGTTTGGTGACACGGGCTTTCCCATCTGACTCTGTTTTGAGCCTGCTGTCTTGTTAATAGCAGAACTTGATTGGTATCTAAGTTACATTATTTTAGATAGTCAGGATAGTGGCCCTGACTCTTGATATACCCTACATCAAAGAGTGATGATGTAAAACTCCTAGAAGAGAACACAGGCAAAGCATTCTCTGACATAAATCATACAAATGTTTTCTTAGGTCAATCTACTAAGGCAATAGAAATAAAAGCAAAAATAAACAAATGGAACCTAATAAAACTTCTAAGTGTTTTCATAGCAAAGGAAACCATAAATGAAATAAAAAGACAACTTCTGCATTGACAGAAAATATTTGCAAATGATGTGACTGAATAATTTCCTAAGTGATAAGTTTCAAAAATATATAAACAGTTCTAAAACAAAAAAACAAACAATCCAATAAAAAAAAAATGGGCAGAAGACCAAAATAAATGTTTCTCCAAAGAAGACATACAGATGACCAATAGGCACATGAAAAGATGCTCAACATTGCTAATTATTAATAGAGAAATGCAAATCAAAGCTACAATGAAGTGCCACCATACACTGATGTCAGATGGCCATAATTTTTAAAAATCTGCAAATAAAAAATGCTTGAGAGGGTGTGGAGAAAAAGGAACACCTCCAACACTGTTGGTGGAAATGTAAGTTGATGCAGCCATTATGGAAAACAGTGTGAGGTTCCTCAAAAAACTAAAAATAGAGTTGCCATGTGATTCTGCAATCCTACTCCTGGGTGTATATCCAGACAAAAGTATAATTCAAAAAGACACATGCACCCTTGTATTCACTGCAGCACTATTTGCAATAGCCAAGACATGGACGCAACCTAAATGTTCATCAGTAGATGAATGGATAAAGAAGATGTGGTGTATGTATGTGTGTGTGTGTGTGTGTGTGTGTGTGTGTGTGTGTGTGTATGTGTGTGTGTGTGTGTGTGTGTGTGTGTATAAAATATTTCTTAGCCATAAAAGGAATAAAATAATGACATTTGCAAGAACATAGATGGGCCTAGAGATTATTATACTAAGTGAAGTAAGCCAAACAGAGAAAGATAAATATCATATGATATTGCTTATATGTGGAATCTAAAAAACAGTGATACAAATGAACATATTTATTAAACAGAAATAGACTCTGAGACACAGAAAGCAAATTGATGGTTTACCAAGGGGGAAAGTGCTGTGGGTATTATAAATTAAGATATTGAAATTTGTGACCCCTTGGACTATAGCCTACCATGCTCCTCTGTCCATGGAATTCTCCAGGTCAAAATACTGCAGTGGGTAGCCATTCCCTTCTCCAGGGGATCTTCCTAATCCAGGGATCAAACCTAGCTCTCCCACATTGCAGGTGGATTCTTTACTATATGAGCCACCAGGGAAGCCCAAGAATACTGGAGTGGGTAGCTATCCCTTCTCCAGCCAATCTTCCTGACCCATGAGTCGAACTGGGTCTCCTGCATTGCAGGTTGATTCTTTACCAGCTGAGCTATCAGGGAAGTCTGATCCCATACACACACTACTGTAGATAAAACAGATAACCAAGAAGGACCTGCTGTATAGCACAGGAAACATGCTCAATATTTTGTAATAACCTGTAAGAATCTGAAAAATTATATATATGTATATATAGAGTTTTACGTATATACACACACCTGAAACTAAGATAACTTGCAAATAAACTTTACTTCAATTTATATATATATATATGTATACATATATATATATATATGTTAAAAATAAATCCATGGAGAAGGTAGAGCATACAGGACTTCAAAGCAAGAATGAGTTGAACCAGCCTGAAAGGAATTCCTTTGTAGGCATCATTTACCAGTCAAGGTGCAGTAAGAGGACTCTGAGTGGAGTCCAGAGGTGGTTGGAGTGAGAAAAAAAAAGCCTAGTTCTAGCTCTGTTATTGCCAGCAGAGTGTCACTACACTCTCAGGATCTCAGTTCCCTGAATTTCAATAAGGGGGTTGGATTAGAATGACTTCTGTGTTCCTATACAGTCCTGATGTTCTGTCAAGTCTGTCCTCTCCCTTCTAAAAGTCAGTGATTGGTGAGGGAATCTACATGTGCCCTGTGTAAACCTGTGATGAACTGTGATTTCATTTTATCTTTTCAGAAGAAACCACCCTAGGTATTTTCTCACACAGAAGCCACTTTACTTCCTGTATTACTCTAGTTATGTCGACCTCTCTCACGTCTCCAGACTTGTTAAGTCATCTTTAAAGGTTCTTGACTCATAACTTCTTTTCAAAGTCTTTGAGGCAAGATGCATATTAAAGTAACTAAATAAGGTAAGTTCCTTGTTTCACAATTTGCTTCCTTCCTAAAAGTAACTGGTGTTTTATGGATTCTTTTGACCAAAGAGCACTCTACACTGGCATTTTCAAGGCCTAATGAGACAGCATATTAAACAGAAGTCTCTCTAGTCAAAGCAATGGTTTTTCCAGCAGTCATGTATGGATGTGAGAGTTGGACTATAAAGAAAGCTGAACACTGAAGAATTGGTGCTTTTGAACTGTGGGGTTGGAGAAGACTCTTGAGGGTCCCTTGGACTGCAAGGAGATCCAGCCAGTCCATCCTAAAGGAGATCAGTCCTGGGTGTTCATTGGAAGGACTGATGCTGAAGCTGGAACTCCAATACTTTGGCCACCTGATGCAAAGAACTGACTCATTAGAAAAGACCCAGTTATAGGCTAAATTCTTGTGTTGGAATCCTAACACCCTTCTCCCTGTGTTATCTCTACAGTGAGACCCAGAGAAGTAAAGTAACTTGCTGGGGTTTGAACCCCAAGAACTATGAATTTAATTACCATGTTCATGTTTAAGAAGACAATCAGCTGAGTAAATTAAGTAAGTTACTGGAAATCAGTAAAATTGAGGTGTATCATGCAACCAAAAGCACATGTCATGGATTCAGAGGGTCTCAATTGGATCTCTACTTTGCTACTTACAAGTTATGTAGTGTTAAGACTGTTAACTATGCTGAAATTATTTTTCTCTCTTTATCTCTCACCCTTCAAGAAAACCCCAATAATTTCTAAAATTTTCTTTTTCATTAACAACAGTAACAACAAAAAATCCTGGTAATAATTTGTTAAACTTTTTCTCACACACTAATGAGTTGCAGGCCACATTTGAAAAGCAGTACATCATGCAGCTTTTGTGGCCAAATGTAGAAAACCTCAATTGTGGTCTTAGCTCAGGGTTGTGGGATTCTGTAGTCTTCAGTTACCTAAAAAAACAGCTCATAGGAAGGAAGTCACATTCCCTTAGTGAAAAGAAATGCATGCAATAATGAATATGATGCATTAATTTTATTTTTGCTCTGCTGACCACTGCTCACCTATTCTCTCCTCTAGTGTCCTGACAGAGTGGGAACAATGAGTAAAAAGCAAAGTGACTGGGAAAATACCTGGGAAAAAACCAGACAGTTTCCTCATGACACTGTTCCTACATGGGTGAATGCTGCTGGGTCCCCTACCTCCCATCATGGTTTGGACTTACTTAACCTCCTAGGCTGTCCCAGTGGCTCCATGACAAAGAATTCTCCTGCAGTGCAGAAGACACAGGAGATGCTGGTTTGATCCCTGGGTCAGGGGGATTCCCTGGAGGAGGAAATGGCAACTCAATCCAATATTCTTGGGTTTCCCTAGTGGTTCAGCTGGTAAAAAATCCACGTGCAATGTGGAAGACCTGGGTTCGATCTCTGGGTTGGGAAGATCCTCTGAAGAAGGGAAGAGCTACCCTCTCCAGTATTCTGGCCTGGAGAATTCCATGGATTGTATACTACATAGGATCATAAAGAGAAGGATACAACTGAGTGACTTTCACTTCCAGTATTCTTACTGGGAAATTCACAAGGACAGAAGAGCCTGGCGGGCTACAGTCACAGGGTAGCAAAGAGGGTACAACTGAATGACTAGACAGCAACAACAAAGCTTCTAGACACAGGAAGAGAACTGGGCTAATTACAGGCTTCTTATGTAGGGTATTGCAAGTGGCATTAACTACCTCGAAGCAGGAAAGAGCACTTGTAGTCTTGCAAGTGTGCACACACACACACACACACACACACACTGCTTACAAGGTATGCAAGGTTCAAGAACAGAGTGAGAGAAAAAAATTAGCTCCAAGAAATAAGATGACTTATGGGCAATAGTTTTCAATGCCTTCAACTTGACCAGTAAACAAACATCAGCTAGTGTATACCAGTCTCACCAGTTTTCTCAATCAAGTAACTCTCTCCTCTTTTCTTGGGAAGGAGCTAGTAAAAGAGTGAGAGAATGATGGCAGCTTCTTCCCCAGAACACCCTCAAGGGCAGTTAAGTATGGAATGAAAATCTCTATCACTCTCTGAGAGGTTAGAACTGTTAGTGATAGTACCTATTCTATGACTCTTCCAAGAAAGGAATGTAAGGAAAAGAAGAGACAAGTTGCCTCTACCCTGTCACTTAACAATTTTAGATGTGCTTTTATGTATGCCATAAAACAAAGAAATACTAAAAATTCTTAAACCCAGGAAGACTAATTATCACACAAAAAATTCAAACACAGTGCATTATGCCCCTGAGGGACTATATCAGAACCTCCCTTAGGTCAAGGATGGAAGGTGTGTAGTTTGAAAACTCCTCTACTAATTCTGAAAAATCCTTTCAGTTCTCATCCTTCTCTACACACACAAATTGAGAACCTAGCAAGGTTTCAAGCAAGAAGGGAAGAATGCAAAGAACAAGCTTCTAGAGCATACCAATATTTGTGACCTAAGCAAATAAAAATAATCTTTTGAAATATACCAAGGATCTTCTAGAAAAGTGGGAGAATACCAAGAGAGGATGGACTTCAAGAAGTCAAAAGCATAGATTGTTTCAAGATAGAAAGAGTAGTTAGCAACATCAAATGCTGCTGATTGCTCAGAAATACTAATACATTATTATTTTTATTGCAAATAATGCACCAGGTGTTTTGTTATGTGTTATCTTTTTTGATCTCTCAAGGACTGCATGAAGTAAAAATGAAAATTAGAAGTATTAAATAACTTACTAGGATTTAAACTCAGGTCTGTATGATTCTAAAGACTGTCCTCTCTTCAAGCCATTCTGAGGTTGTTGGTGGTTTTGATAAATGGTGGGGCATGGGAGACAGCACTCTGATGACATTGCTTATGGGAATAAGAGAAGGTAGGCAACAAGGACACCAAAGCTCAACTGTGACAAAGAATGAGAGAGAACCAGAAAAGAGAAGTGGAGTCCAGCTTATGCGTTGTTTTGTTTATAAGATGAAAATTACTGTAGTGATTAAGATCACGTGCTCTGTATCCAGACTGGGGTGATTGGAGTTCTAGACTGCTCGTCAGCTAGGTATTACTCAATCTCACAGTTCCTCTGGGGACTTACCTCAGAGGACATGTGTGAAGACAAAAGGGAAGCTAAGATGTGGAAAGTACTTAATAAGTGTTATTTCAAAAGTTTACATGCAGAGAGAAAGGAGAACGTAAAGAGGAAATCATTGGCAAAGATTCTGTGATTCTATATCTAAATAGGTCTCCAATTCAGTTCAGTCACTCAGTCATGTCCTGCTCTTTGCGACCCCATGGAGTTCAGCATGCCAGGCTTCCCTGTCCATCACCAACTCCTGGAGCTTACTCAAACTCATGTCCTTTGAGTTGGTGACGTCATCCAACCATCTCATCCTCTGTCATACCCTTCTCCTCCAGCCTTTAATCTTTCCCAGCACCAGGGTCTTTTCAAATGAGTTAGTTCTTCACATCAGGTGGCCAAAATATTGGAGTTTCAGCTCCAGCATTAGTCCTTCCAATGAATATTCAGTAATGATTTCCTCTAGGATTGACTGGTTGGATCTCCTTGCAGTCCAAGGGACTCTCAGGAGTCTTCTCTAACACCACAGTTCAAAAGCATCAATTCTTCGGTGTTCAGCTTTCTTTATAGTCCAACTCTCACATCCATACATGACTGCTGGAAAAACCATAGCTTTGATTAGATAGACCTTTATTAGTGAAGTAACACCTCTGATTTTTAATATGTTGTCTAAGTTGGTCATAACTTTACCTCTAAGGAGCAAGGGTATTTTAATTTCATGGCTGCAGTTACCATCTGCAGTGATCTTGGAGACCAAGAAAATAAAGTCTGTCACTGTTTCTACTGTTTCCCCATCTGTTTGCCATGAAGTGATGGGCCCAGATGCCATGATCTTAGTTTTCTTAATGTTGAGTTTTAAGCCAACTTTTCACTTTGCTCTTTCACTTTCAAGAGGCTCTTTAGCTTTTTACTTTCTGTCATAAATGTGGTGTCATCTGCATATCTGAAGTTACTGATATTTCTCCCAACAATCTTCATCTTGTGCTTCCAGCTTGTGCTTCATCCAGTCCAGCTTTTCTCATGATGTACTCTACATATAAATTAAATAAAACAAAAAAAAATAAATTAAATAAAAGGTGAACAATATACAGGCTTGACAGAACCTGATTTGGAACCAGTCTGCAGTTCCATGTCCAGTTCTAAGTGTTGCTTCTTGACCTGTATACAGATTTCTCAGGAGGCAGGTGAGGTGGTCTGGCATTCCCATCTCTTTCAGAATTTTCTATGGTTTGTGGTTATCCACAAGTCAAAGGCTTTGGCATTGTCAATAAAGCAGAAGTAGGTGTTTTTCTGGAACTCTTTTGCTTTTTTGATGATCCAGCAGATGTTGGCAATTTGATCTTTGGTTCCTCTGCCTTTTTAAAATCTAACTTGAACATCTGGAAATTCATGGTTCACATACTGCTGAAGCCTCGTTTGGAGATTTTTGAGCATTACTTTGCTAGTGTGTGAGATGAGTGCAATTGTGTGGTAGTTTGAGCATTCTTTGGCATTGCCTTTCTTTGGGATTGGAATGAAAACTGACCTTTTCTAGTCCTGTGGCCACTGCTGAGTTTTTCAAATTTGCTGACTTACTGAGTGCAGCATTTCACAGCATCGTCTTTTAGGATTTCAAATAGTTCAATGGGAATTCCATCACCTCCACTAGCTTTGTTCGTAGTGATGCTTCCTAAGGCCCACTTGACTTCACATTCTAGGGTGTCTGGCTCTAGGTGAGTGATCACACCATTGTCATTATCTGGGTCGTGAAGATCTTTTTTGTACAGTTCTTCTATGTATTCTTGCCACCTCTTAATGTCTTCTGCTTCTTTTAGGTCCAAACCATTTCTGTCCTTTACTGTGCCCATCTTTGCATGAAATGTTCCCTTGATGTCTCTAATTTTCTTGAACAGATCTCTAGTCTTTCCCATTCTATTGTTTTCCTCTATTTCTTTGCATTGATCGCTGAGGAAAGCTTTCTTATCTATCCTTGCTATTCTTTGGAACTCTGCATTCAAATGGGTATATCTTTCCTTTTCTCCTTTGCTTTTCACTTCTCTTCTTCTCACAGCTATTTGTAAGGCCTCCTCAGACAGCCATTTTGTTTTTTTGCATTTCTTTTTCTTGGGGATATTCTTGATCACTCCCTCCTGTACAGTGTCATGAACCTCTATCCATAGTTCTTAAGACACTCTGTCTATCAGATTTAATCCCTTGAATTTATTTGTCACTTCTACTGTATACTTGAAAGGGATTTGATTTAGTTCATACCTGAATGGTCTAGTGGTTTTCCCCACTTTCTTCAATTTAAGTCTGAATTTGGCAATAAGGTGTTCATGATCTGAACCACAGTCTGCTCCTGGTCTTGTTTTTGCTGACTGTATAGAGCTTCTCCATCTTTGGCTGCAAAGAATATAGTCAATCTGATTTCAGTTTTGCCCATCTGGTGATGTCCATGTGCAGAGTCTTCTCTTGTGTTGTTGGAAGAGGGTGTTTGCTATGACCAGTGTGTTCTCTTGGCAAAACTGTATTAGCCTTTGCCCTGCTTCATTCTGTAGTCCAAGGCCAAATTTGCTTGTTACTCCAGGTGTTTCTTGACTTCCTACTTTTGCATTCCAGTCCCCTATTATGAAAAAGACATCTTTTTTGTGTGTGTATGAGTTCTAGAAGGTCTTGTAGGTCTTTATAGAACCTTTCAACTTCAGCTTCTTCAGCATTACTGGTCGGGGCATGGACTTGCACTACTGTGATATTGAATGGAGCAGTGGCTGCACAACGTTGGAGTGGCAGATGTGTGGCGCTGGAGTGACTTTGAGATACCCCACCTCCAAGGGCAAAGGGGAAGCCCAAGCAGGTTGGTAGAAGGGGTGAAATCATGTTTAGAATCAAACACTATACCCACCGGAGATGCTCAGAGGGCTTAAACATACCTTGTGCACACCAAGACCCTGAGACCCCACAGAGACTGAGACAGAACTGTGTTTGAGTGTCTCCTGAGGAGGTCCGGGTCAGCAGTGGACTGCCGCAGGGGCGGGGGCTCTGGGTGCAGCAGACCTGGGTGTGGCATAAGCCCTCTTGGAGGAGGTCGCCATTAACCCCACCACAGAGCCGCCAGAACTTACACAGGACTGGGGAAACAGACTCTTGGAGGGCACAAACAGAACCTTGTGCACACCAGGACCCAGGAGAAGGGAGCGGTGACCCCACAAGAGACTGACCCAGACCTGCCCGTGAGTGTCCAGGAGTCTCTGGGGAGGTGTGGGTTGGTGGTGGCCTGCTGCACGGCTGGTGGCACTGAGTGTAGCAGAGCATGCATGGAACCTTTTGAAGGAGGTAGCCATTATCTTCATTACCTCCACCATAGTTTGGCCTCAGGTCAAATAACAGGGAGGGAACACAGCCCCGCCCTTCAACAGAAAATTGGATTAAAGATTTATTGAGCATGGCCCCGCCCATCAGAACAAGACCCAGTTTCCCCCTCAGTCAGTCTCTCCCATCAGGAAGCTTCCATAAGCCTCTTTTCCTTCTCCATCAGAGGGCAGACAGACTGAAAACCACAATCACAGAAAACTAACCAATCTAATCACATGGACCACACACCTTGTCTAACTCAAGGAAACTATGAGCCATGCTGTGTGGGGCCACCAAAGACAGATGGGTCATGGTGGAGAGTTCTGACAAAATGTGGTCCGCTGGAGAAGGGAATGATAAACCACTTCAGGATTCTTGCCTTGAGAATCCCATGAACAGTATGAAATAGATCTTAGCTAGGAGAAAAGGTTGCATGCTCAGTCAATTCAGTCCTGTCCAACTTTGTGACCTGGAAATGAAGCATGACAGGTTCCTCCATCTGTGGGATTCTCCAGTCAAGAATACTGGAGAATACTGTGGGTTGCCCTGACCACCTCCAGGGGATCTTCCTGACCCAGGAATCAAACCTGAGTCTCCTGCATTGCAGGCAAATTCTTTACCCCTCAGCCACCAGGGAAGCCTTAGGAGAAAAGGCTAGATCTTAGCTAAAGATGGGCTTCCCTGGTAGCTCAACTGGTAAAGAATCTGCTTGCAATGCATGAGACCCTGTTTCAATTCCTGGGTCAAGAAAATCCCCTGGAGAAGGGATAAGCTACCAATTCCAGTATTCTTGCCTTGAGAATCCCCACGGCCAGAGAGGAGCTTGGCTGGCTACAGCCCATGGGGTAGCAAAGAGTCAGACAAGACTGACTAAGCATAGCACAGCACAAGCTAAAGGTATAATTTATAAAGAATCAGACATTACTCCTGTTAACCAGTGACTTAGTCTGTTCATGATACTCTAATAGAAGACCATTATTCTTAGTGGCTTAAACAACAGGAATTTATTTCTGAGAGATCTGGAGGCTTGGAAGTTCAAGATTTAGTATCTAATGAAAGCCTGTTTCCTGGTTCTCAGACAGCATCTTCTTGATTGTCTTCATGTGGCAGAGAGAGAAAGGGAGGTCTCCGGGGTCTCTTTTGTAAGGATACTAATCTCATTTGTGAAGGCTCCACCCTCATAATCTAATCACCTTTCAAAGCCCACACCTTCTAATTCAATGGGGATTTGGTTTCAATATATAAATTCAAACAGTCTATAGCAGCTGGGACAGGGAATATTTGGTCATATTTGTGAATAGACAAAGTTCATGTTTTTGTATGTTTTCAAACGTGATTGCATTGTGTCCTAGTTTTTGTCTTGATCTGTCACAGTGACAGAGTGGCCTTGCCTGATGTTAATGTTCTTAACATGCAATTTTGGGCTGCATAGACCAGTAAGGCCTAGTTGTGAGAGGAGTTCAGCTCTTGGCATCACCAAAGCCTAACTGGGTATCACTTTTGGATTTGGCCTCTTTCCATTATGGGATTCAAATTCTAAGTGGTTCTTGACACTCATTAATAACCTAAAGGATGACATATTGCAGAATGTCTGAGAGAATTTAAATCTTAAAACTTCAATATGTAATTGATAGGTTGCAGTTTAAACAGAAAATTTTAATCTATTAACTAAAAGAGTGCCCACTAAAAAAATTAATTTTAATCTCTCAATGCAGGTTTTCTATTTTACTTTAAGAAAATTGTCCAGAAGTTTTCATCTCTTTTACCCAGAATTGTTACAATCAGAAAAACTTTTAGAGAAAATGTTCATCTAAAATTGAAATAGTTTGCACTGAAAACAAAATCTAGAAAGACAGAACATGATGGATAATATAGTTCAAATATGGAAGTGGTAATTCTTTTTTACTTTAATGCTGAGTTAATATGCATTGATATTATAATGGGTAAGGTGTTTAAGATCTTCTTTTTCTATATATATACATATGTAAATTCTATCAGAGTTTAAAAAAAAAAAACTACTTGCTACAGTTAGTTCAGGCTTCTATGCATACTTTTCCAAAGTAAATCTTTAATATGGGCTTCCCTGGTGACTCAGCTGGTAAAGAACCTGACTGCCAATACAGGAGATGCAAGAGACATGGGATCAATCTCTGGGTCAGGAAGAAACCCTGGAGAAGGAAATGGCAACATGCTCTTGTATTCTTGCCTGGAAAATTCCGTGAACACGAGAGCCTGGGGGCTACAGTCCATAGAGTCTCAAAGAGTCAGACACAACTGCTTGTGCACTAACACACACAAATCTTTAATATTGCTAAATTGCAAAGGTCATATATTTTGGACATTTTTCAGTTATATTTCACTATTTTTTTGCACTAACCTTAGGAAGAACATTAAGCTAGATGCTGATGCCCAATTGTACGCTTCTTATTTTAAACCAAAGTGCCCTCAGTTTTTGACTCGGCTTCAGTTACAGGGGAATGGAGAGAACTATACAGATTTTACTTTAAAGTATCTCTTTAACAACAAAATAGTAAATCTTAAACTGTTGTTGAATGGCAGTTTTCGCCTTAGATACTGATGAAATTGTAACAGCATATTTAAATATGTTAAATGCTCATACTTTAAGTTTCTTAACTTTTATCCCAAAGATCTTGAAATAAGTCATAAACACCACAGAGATTTTACTTTTGGACGAGTCTCCTGGCAATAGGATATGGATACTCTGGAGAGAATAAGTTATCTGTAATGACACTGGTATCAGTCAGTGAGTGGATGAACTCTGGTGGAGCTCCAGGCAGGAGATTCAAAGGGTTCCTCAACTCTGCTAATGACCAATGTGTCTCTCAGTAAATTGTCTCTGCAGTAAGTTTTCTATTCTAAAAGTAAATTTCAAGCACAGTATATAATAGTTTTAACAAATACATTATTGGAAATCAAATATTAAAATAATCAGTATCCTTCAGTAGATTTTTCTTGGGATTATACAATTTTTGAGTGGAGGAATGTCACCATTGTTGTAATAAGATGAACATCATTTGTTGCGTATCAATACTGTGTCATGGATACATTCAATAATTCAGTTCAGTCGCTCAGTTATGTCCAACTATTTGTGACCCCATGAACCGCAGCACGCCAAGCCTGCCTGTCCATCACCAACTCCCGGGGTTTACTCAAACCCAAGTCCATTGAGTCGGTGATGCCATCCAATCATCTCATCCTCTGTCCTCCCCTTCTCCTCCTGCCCTCAATCTTTCCCAGCATCAGGATCTTTTCAAATGAGTCAGCACTTCGCATCAGGTGGCCAAAGCATTTCAACTTCAGTTTCAGCTTCAACATCAGTCCTTCCAATGAACACACAGGACTGATCTCCTTTAGGATGGACTGGTTGGATCTCCTTGCAGTCCAAGGGACCCTCAAGAGCCTTTTCCAACACCACAGGTCAAAAGCATCAATTCTTCTGTGTTCAGCTTTCTTTATAGTCCAACTCTCACATCCATACCTGACTACTGGAAAAACCATAGCCTTGACTAGGCAGATGTTTGTTGACAGAGTAATGTCTCTGCTTTTTAATATGCTGTCTAGATTGGTCATAACTTTTTTTCCCAAGGAGTAAGTGTTGTTTAATTTAGTGGCTGCAGTCACCATCTGCAGTGATTTTGGAGCCCCAAAAAATAAAGTCAGCCACTATTTCCACTGTTTCCCCATTTATTTGCCATGAAGTGATGGGACCAGATGCCATGATCTTAGTTTTCAGAATGTTGAGCTTTAAGCCAACTTTTTCCCTCTCCTCTTTCACTTTCATCAAGAGGCTCTTTAGTTCTTCTTCCCTTTTTGCTATAAGGGTGGTGTCATCTGCATATCTGAGGTTATTGATATTTCTCCCGGCAATCTTGATTCCAGCTTGTTTCTCTCCAGCTTGTTTCTTCCAGTCCAGCATTTCTCATGATGTATTCTGTATATAAGTTAAATAAGCAGGGTGACAATGTACAGCCTTGACGTACTCCTTTTCCTATTTGGAACCAGTCTGTTGTTCCATGTCCAGTTCTAATTGTTGCTTCCTGACCTGCACACAGGTTTCACAAGAAGCAGGTCAGGTTGTCTGGTATTCCCATCTTTTGGGAGCGGCAGCTGTGTGGCGCAGGAGTGGCAGAGAAGAGATACCCTACTTCCAAAGTCAGGAGCAGTGACCGAGAGGAGCTACCCCATGTCCAAGGTCAGCAGATGCAGGCAAGATGAAATACCCCATGTCCACTGTGAGGAGCCTTGGCCCTGAGGAGATACCCCATTTCCAAGATCAGGAGCAGCAGCTGCGCTTTGCTGGAGCAGCCATGAAGAGATAACCCACGTCCAAGGTAAGAGAAACCCAAGTAAGATGGTAGGCGCTGAGAGAGGGCATCAGAGGGCAGACAGACTGAAACCACAACCACAGACACTAGCCAATCTGATCACACAGATCACAACTTTGTTTAACTCAATGAAACTAAGCCATGCCGTGTGGGGCCACCCAAGACCGACGGGTCATGGTGGAGAGGTCTGACACAATGTGGTCCACTGGAGAAGGGAATGGCAAACAACTTCAGTATTCTTGCCTTGAGAACCCCATGAACAGTATGAAAAGGCAAAAAAAAAAAAAAAAAAAAATAGGACACTGAAAGGAAAATGATAGGACAATGAACTCCCCAGGTCGGTAGGTGCCCAATATGTTACTGGAGATCAGTGGATAAAAGCTCCAGAAAGAATGGACAGACAGAACCAAAGCAAAAACAACACCCAGTTGTGGATGTGACTGGTGATAGAAGCAAGGTCCGATGCTGTAAAGAGTAATGTTCCATAGGAACCTGGAATGTTAGGTCCATGAGTCAAGGCAAATTGGAAATGGTCAAACAGGAGATGGCAAGAGTGAATGTTGACATTCTAGGAATCAGTGAACTAAGATGGACTGGAATGGTTGAATTTTAACTCAGGTGACCATTATATCTACTAATGAGGGAAGGAATCCCTTTGAAGAAATGGAACAGCCATCACAGTCAACAAAAGAGTCTGAAATGCAGTACTTGAATGCAGTTTCAAAAACGACAGAATGATCTGTTTGTTTCCAAGGCAAACCATTCAACATCATGGTAATCCAAGTCTGTGCCCCGACAGTAATGCTGAAGAAGCTGAAGTTGAATGATTTTATGAAGACCTACAAGACCTTCTAGAACTAACACCCAAAAACGATGTCCTTTTCACTACAGGGGACTGGAATGCAAAAGTAGGAAGTCAAGAAACACCTGGAGAAACAGGCAAATTTGGCCTTGGAGTACAGAATGAAGCAGGGCAAAGGCTAATACAGTTTTGCCAAGATAACACACTGGTCATAGCAAATACCCTCTTCCAACAACACAAGAAAAGACTTTACAAATGAACATCACTAGACAGTCAACACTGAAATCAGATTATTTATATTCTTTGCAGCCAAAGATGGAGAAGCACTATATAGTCAGCAAAAATAAGACCGGGAGCTGACTATGGTTCAGATCATGAACTTCTTATTTCCAAATTCAGACTTAAATTGAAGAAAGTGGGGGAAACCACTAGACCATTCAGGTATGAACTAAATTAAATCCTTTATGATTATACAGTGAAAGTGAAAAATAGATTTAAGGGACTAGATCTGATAGACAGAGTACCTGATGAACTATGAATGGAGGTTCATGACATTGTACAGGAGACAGGGATCAAGACCATCCCCAAGGGGGAAAAAATGCAAAAAAACAAAATGGCTGTCTGAGGAGGCCTTACAAATAGCTGTGATAAAAGAGAAGTGAAAAGCAAAGGAGAAAAGGAAAGATACACCCATTTGAATGCAGAGTTCCAAAGAATAGCAAGGATAGAAAAGAAAGCTTTCCTCAGCGATCAATGCAAAGAAGTAGAGGAAAACAATAGAATGGGAAAGACTAGAGATCTGTTCAAGAAAATTAGAGACACCAAGGGAACATTTCATGCAAAGATGGGCTCAATAAAGGACAGAAATGGTATGGACCTAACAGAAGCAGAAGACATTAAGAGGTGGCAAGAATACATAGAAGAACTGTACAAAAAAGATCTTCATGACCCAGATAATGACAATGGTGTAATCACTCACCTAGAGCCAGACATCCTGGAATGTGGGCTTTAGGAAGCATCACTATGAACAAAGCTAGTGGAGGTGATGGAATTCCAGTTGAACTATTTCAAATCCTAAAAGATGATGCTGTGAAAGTGCTGCACTCAATATGTCAGCAAATTTGAAAAACTCAGCAGTGTCCACAGGACTAAAAACTTCCATTCCAGTCTCAAAGAAGGGCAATGCCAAAGAATGGTCAAACTACCCCACAGTTGCACTCATCTCACATGCTAGTAAAGTAGTGATCAAAATTCTCCAAGCCAGGCTTCAGCAATACGTGAACCAAGAACTTCCAGATGTTCAAGCTGGTTTTAGAAAAGGCAGAGGAACCAGAGATCAAATTGCCAACATCTGCTGAGTCATAGAAAAAGCAAGAGATTTCCAGAAAAACATCTATTTCTGCTTTATTGACTATGCCAAAGCCTTTGATTGTGTGGATCACAATAAACTGTGGAAAATTAAATAATTAGTATTGAATTTTAACACTTGTTATTTAGAGGTTAGCATGGAAAGATCTAAAGAAAGGAAATAGTAAATCAAGAAAACAAAGATAATTGAGGTTTATATAAGAGAGATAGGGAG
The DNA here is from genome assembly GCF_963930625.1 of Muntiacus reevesi. NCBI lineage: Eukaryota > Metazoa > Chordata > Mammalia > Artiodactyla > Cervidae > Muntiacus > Muntiacus reevesi. The sequence goes on along the minus strand of NC_089252.1, from coordinate 156,106,082 downwards.
ATTATATTAAGTGGTGGAACTGGAGTTAGAAACCAGATGTTTGACACCAAAGCCTATGATGGTAATCATCAAAAAGTTTATTATTTTTGATGTTAGAAAAGCAAAATATTTTATAGTGCCTACTATAAGCCAGGTAGGGTTCTGACACTTTACATACATTTATCATTCAACCCTCACAACAGCCCTGAGAGATGGATACTCTGTTGTAGGTGCCCAGAGTTTGAGCATGATTAGCCTGATAATTATAAACCTTGTAACAAGCTTATTATTATGCCTCACTGACTCTCTGGTTGAAAAACAAAGTTAAAGAACTTTTAATCCAACCCCACATCTGATGGTTCAAGTCTTTCTCTACTTGACTTTCTGAGAGAAGGAATTCCTAGTTGCATCTTCAGGGGTAGTAAATTACATCTTCCCAAGGCCATCTATTCCATCTCTGGAATATTTTTCCTCATTTTAGTTTATATCCATTGGTCACAATTTTACCTCTTAGGACAAACAATATAGAGAAATTCTCATACCTCTTCTTATTTGCAACTGAGAATTAAACTTTTTTTCCACTTGGAAAAAACGATGCTTGGAATCAGAAAATAAATTTATGTGTGTTTAGCATATTTATATTAACTAAGATTTATAAACTTCTTCTATGTGCAGTATATTTTATTGATCTGTTTTTTAAAATTCTGTTTATAATCTTTTAAGAACTTCAAAAAGTCCCTTCCACTCAAAAATATTTTGTTATGAAAACTTTCAAAACACAAAATAAGCTTAAATATATAAGAATATCAAAATTAAGAATTACCAAAGTTTTGCCACATATATTTGATCCATCAATTTTCCCCTTTCTTTTGTGTTGCTGAAATATTTTAAAGCAAATGATAGACATTATATTATTTCACCCCTGCATAAAAATTTCTAAAATTATAGATACTTCCTTACATAACCACAATATGTTCTTTCCATTTTGAAATGTTGAAGATGGTTTTACAAAACATTGCTTCTAAGTGGTTTAAACTCCATACTTCAAGAGGAAGGTACGTTATAGTTTTAAATGTTTTGTTAGTAGTTATTTACGTTTTTTCTTTTCTAAGTGAATCATCAATTTAGAAATCCTATTACTGAATCATTCTCTTTTAAAATGTTGAAACTGCAAGAAGAACATGGAATTTTTAGAACTGTATATCGTTTACAAACAGCTTGCTTTTTCTTCTGAATGACTAACATGAGAGAAATGAAGTTTAAAATAGCTTGTGGCTCACACAGGAAGTGTAGGGCATAAAGTTAACTGTGTAAAATATTACCCACAATTTTAAAAAGAGAACCAATGAAAAAGAAACCCAATGAACTACTTCTAATTTTCTAACTTATATGTCCTATATTTTCCTTTCAGAAGTTTTGTTTTGAGCATTTTCTTAAATTTTACATGTTTGTTTTAATCTTTTTTTCCTTTAATTGTAGAAAATAATCAGATGCCTACTGGAGAAGGAACAGTTACCAGTATTCTTGCCTGGAGAATTCCATGGATAGATGAGCCTGGCTACAGTTCATGGGGTTGCAAAGAGTCAGACACGACTGAACGACTTTCACTTTCACTTTCATCTACAGAAGAGTTTTAGTGAGAAAAAAAGAGATAAAAATCACCCCAAAATACCAACATTCAGAAATAGCTGGGTAACCAATGTTGATATTTGATAGATAGATTTAGGTAGAAATATTAACTATTTTAAAATATTTTGGACATTAGGATTTCTTTCTTTTTTTCTTATTTGCTATCATACATACCATTTTTTAAAACTTTATTGAGATATAATTCACATACCATACAATTCATCCATATAAAGCAAACAATTCAACGATTTTTAACATATTTACCAATATGTGTAAGCATCACCACCGTCAATTTTAGAACATTTTAATTATCTTGAAAGTTACCCTATGCTTTTTAGTTACCACTCCACTGTCCATCCATCCCATTTCTTCCCCAGTCCATAACTCTAAGCAACCATCACTACTTTATTTGGTCTTTTGTGACTAGCTTCTTTCATTTTGTATATGTTTTCAAGGATCATCCATTGTATACCATGTGTTAGAACTTTATTCTATTGGATACACAGGGCTTCCCAGTTGACACTAGTGGTAAAGAATCTGCCTGCCATTGCAGGAAATTCAGAAGATGCAAGAGACACAGGTTTGATCCCTAATCCTGAAGGTCCTCTGGATTAGGGAGTGACAACCTGCTCCAGTATTCTTGCCTGGAAAATTTCATAAACAGAGGAGCCTGGTGGGCTACAGTCCAAAGAGTCTGACATGACTCTGCAAAGAGTCAGACTTGACTGGATTGGATACACTACCTTTTGTTTATCCTTTTATAAGTTGATTTTAGTAGCATACACAAAATTTAACAATGAGTAACCTTACACATGTCTTTGTGCTTCTATCATTTTTGTTTTATTTGATATAAGAATTTTAGAAGTGGAATTACTTGAATAAAGGGTATAATTTCTTTCAGGGCTTTTAACTCAAGTTTATAGAAAAATTTACATCTCAATTGCTGGTTCAACTTGCATATCCTTGATTACTTGGGAGAATGAGAAATTTTTCATGAGTAATATTTTATGAATTTCAATGTATTTTGCCTAGTTTTATTGTGTGATGCCATTTTTTCCTTTATTGGTTATAAGAGCTCTTTACAAAATGAGAATCTCATTTTTGCACTTACACTGTTGTGTCTCTCTGTGTAAATTTTGCACATTTTCCTACAATTTAATTTCCACATCTCCCAGCTATCTTCCCTAAAGCCTCAGCTCAGCTTTAAGTGCCCCCTAATCTCTTCTGACTTGCCTGCTTATAAGTAATGTTCACTTGACGTTTTTGCTGGTTTGGCAGGAGAACTGGAGAGTTCCCAAACAGAGTTGTACATGTGTCTTGCCCACGGGCATCAAATGAGGACAATTCAGGGAGCTGAGATCATTCCCTAATTTGCAACAATCAGAACATTTTTCTACAATTCTTCCCATACACAGTAACTTTTGGGTAGCAGCAGCCACAGGAACTGAATCTGTGCTCTCTGCCTTTGCATTTTCAATTCCTACACAGGACTAATCAGAATTTAATAATGTTTGTTGAAGGAAAGAAAGAAGAATAGGAGAAAGAAGAAAGAATATTAAGTTTTTATCCACTATATATTTTGCGAATATATTCCCTCTGTTTGTCCTTTACCAAGTAAAAGTTTAGTGTATTTGTATGCACAGTATTTAAACATTTAAAAATTCAATTGAGTATAATATTGTCCTTTATAGTAGAATTTAAAAAATTTTATACTCAGAAAACACTTTTACATTTTTATTTTTTATATTTAGTCTCATAATCTGTCTAGAATTTATTCTGATGTTTATTCTAATGTGAGAAATAAATTTATTACTTCCATTGAATAACTTGAGTTTCCAGAAAACTATTTAAAAATTTATTTCTTCCCTGTTAATTCATAAGGTTTCTCTGATCAGTACTAAGTTCTCATATACACTAAATTCTGTTTTAGATTTATTAGTTCTGTACCATTGTTTAACAATATTAGCAACAATTATCTACTCTTCTATTGTTTTTGCCTTACAAAATACTTTAATATCTAATAGAACAAATTTTCTCTCAAACTTTACTTTTCTCAAAATTTTATCAGTTTTTCTCACATGCCTTTGTAGATGTATTTTTAAAATAAATGTAATTGCACTAATAAATCCAGTGACATTTTTATTGGGATTATGTTATATTTGTAAATTAATTTGCAAATTATTTTAATTTAATGAATTATAGATCTTTTAAAAAATTATTTCATCCAGAAACATGGAATATCTATTTATTTCAAATCATCATGTGTTTTAAAAAGTTTGAGGATGTTTTCTCTATGTATTTATGTGTTTAATAGACACTGAACACATTTCTTATTAGGAAAATGCCTAAGGTTTTTGGGGAGGGAGTGGTTACTGTTTCTGTTAATGAAACTATGTAAATCCTTTTTCCCAGTTGAATTTAAGAGCTCTACTGTTGTTATATTGCAAACTACTTTGTTAACATTGTTTTTCTCAGTTGCTGAGTTGTGTTTGACTCTTTTCCACCCCATGGACTGCAGCATGACAGGACTTCCTGTCATTCACCATCTCCCAGAGCTTCATCAAACTCACATCCACTGAGTGAGTGATGCCATCCAACCATCTCATCCTCTGTTGCCCTCCTGCCTTCAATCTTCCCTGGCATCAGTGTCTTTTCTAATGAATCGGCTCTTTTCATCACGTGGCCAAAGTATTGGAGCTTCAGCTTCAGCATCAGTCCTTCCGATGAATATTCAGGACTGATTTCCTTTAGGATGGACTGGTTTGATCTCCTTGTAGTCCAAGGGGCTCTCAAGAGTCTTCTCAAACACCACAGTTCAAAAGCATCAGTTCTTCAGTCTCAGCCTTCTTTATGGTCCAACTCTCACAACCACACATGACTACTGAAAAAACCATACCTTTGACTAGATGAACCTTTGTTTGCAAAGTGATGTCTCTACTTTTTTATACACTGTCTAGGTTTGTCATAGCTTTTTTTCCAAGGAACAAGTGTCTTTAATTTCATGACTGAAACTCCAATACTTTGGCCACCTGATGAGAAGAGCTGACTCATTTGAAAAGACTCTGATGCTGGGAAAGATTGAGGGCAGGAGGAGAAGGGGATGACAGAGGATGAGATGGTTGGATGGCATAACCGACTCGATGGACACAGGTTTGGGTGGACTCTGGGAGTTGGTGATAGGGAGGCGTGGCGTGCTGCGGTTCATGGGGTTGCAAAGAGTCAGACACCACTGAGCAACTGAATTGAACTGAACTGTTACAATCTTATTTCAGGATATTCATTGAGCTTGGTTTAATCAGAAGTTTTATATTTTAACTTCAGAAAGAATGCTCCTTTCCAATAAAGCTCAAATGAATTTAATATTCCAACACTATAATTTATTTTCTTATAGCATTAATCTCTACTATAAGTCTAGCAATTTAATTGATTACTTTAAAATAATTAATTAATTTTTATTTAGTTTTTATTGGAGTATAGGTGGCTCAGATGGTAAAGAATCATCTGCAATGCAGGAGACCTGGGCCCGATTCCTGGGAGGGGAAAGAAGAGTCCCTGGAGGAGGCCATGGCAACCCACTCCAGTATTCTTTCCTGGAGAACCCCCATGGACGGAGGAGCCTGGCTTGCTACGGTCCATGGGGTCCCAAAGAGTCAGACACCACGAGCGGCTAAGCACAACACATAGCACATAGCTGATGTACGATGTTGTGTCAGTTTTGGGTGCATAGCAAAGTGAATGTACATATATATGTATAATTCATCCTTTTCCCATATAGGTTACCAATAATATTGAGTAGAGTTCTGGTGCTATACTTGCTGTTTCTTTTGCTTTGGCTCCACCTCAAGGCTTGAGGGATGTTAGTTTCCCAATCAGAGATCCAACCTGCACAAGGGGAAGTGCAAACACCAGGGAACTCCCTTGCTTACTTTTCTATAACCCCTAACTTCCAGTTATTTTGCCTAGAGGTTCTAAAGCTTACAAGCTTGTTGGAATGAAAGATTTTTTTCCCCCTTTGCTTACTTAATGTAAGAGGTCACAAAGACACAATTTGCTCAAACTCTGGCTTTAAATGTGTCTCACATTAAAAGAATCACAATAAAATCCTGAGTAACTGTGAATTAAAGCTCTGCTTCTCCTGTGTCACACAACAATGCTGAATCATTAAATGTTTGGTCTTGTCTCTTACCCTAGAAAATGACCAGAGTGTACAATGGCTCTCACCTCAGAGACACAATTGAAATCAAAGAGTTAGTAAATTATGCCCGTGACTCCAACCAAACTGCAAATTTACTGGCTTTCAAGAACTAGGGACTAAAACTGATCAAACATCTATGGCCAGGCTGGACCCTTGACAAAGGCTGTCTATTTCACTCACAGAAGACCAGACTACATGGTTAGGTTTTAGATACCACTGTGTAATATCATCCTACGTCATGAGGACCTGGTGGACGGCACCATTGGACATTACAGAGCAGGGAAAATATGGCATTTACATAAACTCTGTAGCAGTCTGTATCATGAATCTCAAGTAGAATTCACGCAAGCTAAGTTCAATATAACAAAGCAGTAGATAAATTGTCAAGCTAAGTGAGCTCAAAAGCCTATCACTTTATAAACTAATTTTAGTCTTGAAAGGTTGTTGCTGAGCCATGAGTGACATCGGGATTCTTGGCGTCCGGAGGAGAGGAATTTGATCCAGGGCTTGATTGCTCAGAGCTTTTGTGTAATAAAGCTTTATTACAATATAAAAGACATAGAGGAAGCTTCTGACAAAGACATCAGAAGGGGGCAGAAAGACTGCCCCCCTGCTAATCTTTAGCAGGAAGTTATATACCTCCTAGCAGGCTGCTAATTAGAGAAAGGAAATGTCTCCAAACTCAGAGAGTGGCACCAGGCCCCTCACCCACATCATGCATTTTGAGATAACGTTGGCACAAGACGAGTCATCCTAGGCCATAAAATGATTGGCATGAATCTTGAAGAAAGGCAGATTTCCAAGCAAATATATAGTCTCATTAACATAGCTTAAGAGAACATTAGTTTGAGTATAACATGCTAGTTTGTTGATCCATTATGGATTGAGTCTTAGGCGAAATCGACTTGAAGAAAGACAGAGTCTAGGGTAAATACATAGGTTATTAATGTAGCTCAAGAAAAACATTTCCATAAGAAAAACGCATTGGTTAGCTCAAGTTTTGAGAAAAGTTAAGTTCAGGTGGAACCAGGTGTCATCATGGCAACACAATTTTAAAAGAAATCTCCTTTAAATTTTGTAGGGAAAAAATCTGACACTTGTATTTTTTTTCCTCCTGCCACTTAAGAGAGATGAAAAATGTCTGACACGCAGCCCACTTCCTCCATCTGGGGGCCTCTAGCGTTTCTGCCTGTTACTCTGTCAGTCTCTGCTTGGCTATGAGATTATTGTGTCTGTGACTTTTTTTCAATTTGCTTCATACCATTCAGGAGTATAAAAAACAGTTTGAGATATGTTTTTGGATTCATTATTTGTCTCAAATGTTTGTAACTTTCATTAAATTGTAACCTACATCTCCATTATAAACTGTGCCTATAAATTCAGCAAAATAACAATGATTTGCTCATTCAACTGCCCTGAACAGATAGGTTATCCACTGGAATCTTTCCAGCCTTTGGAAGATGGAAATTTTTAGTTATCATTAAGCTAATGCCTCTTGCATTTGAACCAGTAACTACAAAGTTAATGTTTAAATGATTTTAAATTTTCCAAATGCTAATGACATGGTTGAAAGATTTTTTCCACTCCTGGGCATACACACTGAGGAAACCAGATCTGAAAGACACATGTGTACCCCAATGTTCATAGCAGCACTGTTTATAATAGCCAGGACGTGGAAGCAACCTAGATGCCCATCAGCAGATGAATGGATAAGGAAGCTGTGGTACATATACACAATGGAATATTACTCAGCCATTAAAAAGAATACATTTGAATCAGTTCTAATGAGATGGATGAAACTGGAGCCCATTATACAGAGTGAAGTAAGCCAGAAAGATAAACACCAATACAGTATACTAACGCATATATATGGAATTTAGAAAGATGGTAATGATAACCCTATACGCAAAACAGAAAAAGAGACACAGATGTACAGAACAGACTTTTAGACTCTGTGGGAGAAGGCAAGGGTGGGATGTTCTGAGGGAACAACATCGAAACATGTATATTATCTAGGGTGAAACAGATCACCAGCCCAGGTTGGATGCATGAGACAAGTGCTCAGGGCTGGTGCACTGGGAAGACCCAGAGGGATGGGGTGGGGAGGGAGGCAGGAGGGGGGATAGGGATGGGGAACACATGTAAATCCATGGCTGATTCATGTCAATGTATGGCAAAAACCACTACAATATTGTAATTAGCCTCCAACTAATAAAAATAAATGAAAAAAAAATGATCATATAAAATTCTCATTTTAGGAAGGCTCAGTGTTCCTACCCTTGAGCAACCACCCACCAGTGCCTATTTCCACATTGCCTAACCCTGTGTAGTTCTGGGTGGGTTGTGAGACTTCTGCCAAACCTGGTAAATCAGTTAATCTGGTTAGTTTTTGAAGGTAGCCTCATTTTCAGAAGTGGAATATTCAAAGGTGATGATATAAACCTAAAATGAAAGTAGAAGCATATTTCCGCTTCCTTATTTTTAACAGAAGTGGACCTGAGCTGCCGCAATCATGGGGCTGTTTGATATTGCAACAAAGGAAGTGAAACAGAGATAAATGAGTCCTGGGCAATAAGGGCCCATCTTCAGGTAATAGCCAGATTGGAAATGGCCCTTTTCTGGTTAAAAACACTTGAGACTCAAGATTTCTCTTACTGCCTGCTGCATGGCACAGCTCTTGCACAAATGGAAATATTAACCAGAAAATTTACACATTGGAGAGTCTATTCCTGCTGAATCAGTAACCAGTATATATGGAAAGGCAACTAGAGAAAGAAAACTTCTTTAGAAACTTGATAAAAATTTGTAGATAGGAAAAGCTGGAGCAACCAATTAAATGCCCAAATCTTTTAATTCTGTTTTCAAGGCCTTCAGTGACTTGGGTGGCCTCTATGAACTCATTCATTCTCACCAGTCCCCACCTTAAACACCATGTTTATCTTACTTTCTCCAGTATTCAGTGTATTCTTTCTCTCAGGACTGTTCCTGGGGGAACATTCTCTTGTGTGAATCTCTGAGTTAGGTGGTCTCCTATATCTTTTCTGTTTCTCTTACTTTATCATTATTCTTAGTGTACTGTATTTAATTTCACTTATTAGATTATCCTGCTGCTAGGCTGAAAGATTTGGTGTATAACTCCTCTTCATCATTTTATCCCAAATGCCTGGCACTTACTTAGGAGTCCTTCAGTAAGTCTTTGCTAAATGAATGAATTCATAGCAGAAGCATTAAAGAATTTTTACATTTAAAATTTTAGAAGTTGTAATAGCAGGATCAAATCTCAGATGGCACACTTAGTCATGTAAATATTTTCATTCTTTATTTTTTTTTAACATAGCTGAATTCTAACTATAAGTGGTTGTTCCACTGGATGGAAGGGCATTAAATCTCTGTCATTTAGGGTCTGGATCCTTCTTTGAAGGTTTTTGCATAGAATCAGAGTTTTATAGGGCTTGCCTGGTAGCTCAGTTGGTAAAGAATCCCCCAGCAATGCGGGAGACCTGGGTTTGATCCCTAGGTTGGGAAGATCCCCTGGAGAAGGGAACAGCTATCCACTCCAGTACTCTGGCCTGGAAAATTCCATGGACTGCATACTCTATGAGATCACAAAGAGTCAGACACAACTGAGTGACTTTCCAGAGTTTTATATGTGATCTAGGAAATGGTTGAATGGGCTCCAGTTTTCTGGTCCTGCTCCTAGTCCAAGCCTGCAAAAGGCTTGCCTCCTTTATTGTGGATTAATTGGCCATAAATAGGCTTACTTCTGGGCTTTCTATCCTGTTTCACTGATTTATATTTCATTTTTGCACTAGTACCATGCTCTCTTGATGACTGTAGCTTCATAATTATAGTATGAAGTCAGGGAGCCTGATTCCTCCAGCTCTCCTTCTCAAGACAGCACTGGAAAACATAGACAGAACACCCTTTGACATAAATCACAGCAAAATCTTTTTTGATCTGTCTCCCAGAGCAATGGAAATAAAACCAAAAATCACACAAATGGGACCTAATTAAAACTTAAAAGCTTTTTCACAGCAAGGGAAACTATAAACAAAATGAAAAGACAACCCATAGGCTCTGTAACATCCTAGATGAGATAGGGAGGGAGGTGGGCAGGAGGTTCAAGAGAGAAGGGACATATGCATTCCTATGGCTGATTCATGTTGATCTTTGGCAGAAGCCAACACAGTTCTGTAAAGCAATTATCCTTCAATTGAAAAATAATTATTCAATAAATAGATAAATACAATAAAAATAAAGGAAAAGACAATCCATAGATTGGGAGGAAATATTTGCAAACAATGAAATGGACAAAGCATTAGTCACCAAAATTTATAAACAACCCATGCAGCTCAATATCAAAAAAACAACCACCCAGTCAAAAAATAGGCAGAAGATCTAACAAGACATTTCTTTAAAGGAGACATAGAATTGGCCAGGCAACCCTGTAAATCAAAAATACCTCATATCACACTGGTCAGAAAGGTCATCACAGAAAAATCTGCAAATGATAAATGCTGGAGAGGGGGTGGGGAGAAGAGAACCCTCCCCTCACCCCACACACACTCTATTGGTGGCGATGTAAACTGGTACACCCACTGTGGAGAACGTATGGAGATTCTCTCTATGCTCAGTCGCTCAGTCATGTCCATCTCTTTGCAGCCCCATGGACTGTAGCCCACCAGGCTCCTCTGTCCATGGGATTTCCCAGGCAAGAATACTGAAGTGGGTTACCATTTCCTTCTCCAGGAATCTTCCTGACCCAGGGAGCATAGCCCATCGCAGGCAGATACCTTACCTGAGCCACCTAGGAAATCCCATGAATGTTTCTTAAAAAACTAAATATAGAGCTCTCATATGATCCTGCAGTCCCCCTCTTGGGCATTTATCCAGAGAAAAACCTGATCTGAAAGGACATGAATCCCAGTGTTCATTGCAGCAGTGTTTACAATAGCCAAGACATGGAAACAATCTAAATATACACTGACAGGTGAATTGATAGAGAAGATGTGGTACATATACACAATGGAGACGACTTGTTTAAAAATTTTTGAGAAAACTACAGGGAAATCAGCTTATAAACACTAGTGGTTTGCTGAGCATGAAATCAGGTGACTAGATTACTTAAATGTTTAGAAGCAACAAACTACTCAGTTAAAGTACTTTCCCATTCAATACAAATTCAAAGCTTTCTTTCTTCTAATCCCCAACTCCAACACATTCCCATCCTTCACCCTCACAGACAATCTCACAGGTGTCCTACTATTACAATGGGGATTCTTCTTATTTCCTGTTATTCTACCCCTCAAACTTACCTGCCTCCATAATGACCCTTCCTCCTTCCTTTAGGTTACTCCAAAACCTCCCTGAGGTCAATTCCAACTCTGTTATTTATACTCCAGATCCTGTGAGCACAGGGCTTCCATTTGGAGTTCCTTCAAAAAATTATCTCCTCCTGGCCTTTGCTGTTTTTGTATCATTAAACGATACAGAATACTCCATTCTTGATGCCACTTCAAAACCACCTCCAGGATATATGCTTTCGTGCTACAGTTGAACTTCGAGTTCAACTCACTGACTCCTGCCCGCTGTGGTCTGGCTTCAATCCATACTCTCCTGGTACAGCTGGTGGCAAGGGAAGCCCCAATCTCTCTACCAGGAATGTTAGACTCGGTGCCAGATTTTCCCCTTGAGTCTCTTATCTCCCTTATGTCTTACTCATCATTCTCCAGTGGTTTTTCTCCTGCATCTTTGCCTGCTCCATCTTTGTCACCTTTTTTGGGCTCCTCCTCTATAGTCTCAAGCATTTTTTGTCCTATAGGAGATTTCACTTTTCCTTCTGGATGATTTATTATTTTTAAGTTGGAGGCAAAAATAAAAATGTGGAGGCCCACATTTTCCCCTTTCCTCCTGACCTATGGATATAACCACTTACCACTTGTATGTACCACAGATATGTAACATCTGTGATTCCAAAATTGAGCTTGCCACTGGGCCCTGCCCTGTCTCTGGTGGTTCTTGGCTTGACGCCTGACACCACCATCATTTAATTGGTAAGTTTTGTTACTTCTTCTTTTGCACCTTCAATCAAATCAGCAAGCTAGTTCATTTTATTCTGTGATTGAACTTTATTTCAAATCCATTGCTGTTCTCCATCTTTACTGCCATACCCTCCTCAATCAAGTCACTGCCATCTCTCTTCTGAATACTTTCAAGAGTTTCCAAATGCAATCTTATTTTCCTCCAATTTTGTCCTTTCAATTTCTTTTCCTACCCTGAACAATACTCCTGCCATAGTGAAAGCACAAATCTTCATATGTCACTATTTTAAACGAAACTCCGCACTGGCCACCTTGTTTTCCTTATGTAAAATCCAAAGTCCCTAACACGACTTACAATGTCCTTCATGATGTGATCTTGGCTCACCTTCCCTGCTTTATCTCCCACCTGTCATGCAATTGTACTGTAAGTCTGTTACCAGATCTGCCTTGAGGACTGTAGCTTTATTCTGCTAGCTCCTGGGACTATTGTTGGCAGGTAGCCCTCAGCTGTCATCCCTTTTCAGAACTGCCTTAGCTAAAGGGAATTCTCTCACACAAAGTCATGCCACTCTCCATTCCCCAAAGTACTTTCATTCAATGACTGGTCCACATGGAGAAATGAAGACCTGGTCCCATTATCTCAACTTGGAACTCTCTGAGGGCCGTCTCAGCTCCAGAGCCCTTGAGGCTTTAGCTGAGCCCTCTGCTGACACTGCATCACAGCCCAACTTTTCTCTGTTCAGTCCTGTTTCCTTCCTACCCTACCATCCTCCCTAGTAAAGAGTGCTCTCTAATAGCCCTCCCCCACGCTAATCTCAGTCTCAGAATCTGCTTCCTGAGGAATCCAGTGTGCATCAACTTTGTTTTGTACTCCTGACTCTGTTTATATTGACTATTGCTTAATTTCTAGAATGTTTGTCTTGCTCCCTGTTACCTCCAGGCCTGTGCTTTCCAAAGTAGAAGAAAGGCTTTCATTATTTTCCTATCCCCCAAAGTTCCCTTTTCATTGTATTCTCATAGTAACCTACATATTCCTCAGGATATCACTTAATATTCAGCACTATAATGTCCCTAGATTGTAAACTTTATGTTTACTTTCATGTTCCCAGTGCTTGGCAGTAACAGAGGTTCAACAAACAAATGTTAAATTCATTCATTCATAATAGGGTAGCTTCATCAGAAGGTCCAAAATCCAATAGTCAAGATACATTCTCCAACAGGTTTAATCTGCTTTTGGTCCACTCTACTAAAGTTCATCTTAATAGGAACCTCTCCTGGGTTGGCATTACTCAAGTTTGCCTATTTCATTCTTTTTCTGTCTTTTCATGGTTGTCTACCAATACCCTTCACACAAATATATTTATTCTTTAGTCATGTTAATATATTTAACTAGTTAAACATAGTGTTGCCAGCCTGGGTGCATTTGTGTCTCTTTGAAGGATATTAATATATTATTTTTGGCCTCATCTGCTTTTGTTGATTTTATGCTTCATTTTTCCCCCCAAGTTCTTGTGGTGGTTGGTAACTCACTCCTATAATTCCCATGATTTGGCTGCCAATAACAACAAGGATTGTATTAAGATTTTTCTCTCTTGGCTTTTTCTGGTTTGCGATAAAACAAACAACATTTTCCAACAGTTGGCTGCAGAAAACTGATGCTAATGGAGAGACAGTAAGGAGGAAGGAGTAGATTCAGAATGCTTGAAATGTGAAAAATAACACCTCATTAAGATCTGAAAAATACCTGAAGACTAACTGTGCTCGTAAAGCAGTCGTTTCCATTTGCAGAGCACTCAGGCTTCAGGGTTTGTCCTGCACAGAACCCTGGTCAGGAGGGTCTCCCGGTACCCCACACCAGAGCGCATGTCTCAGTCCTTCCTGCTCTTACCTCACTGGTGAACACTTCCTCTTTTACACAGTTGCCTCCGTTCTTCCCTTTCCTCCTCCTCACCCGCTTCCTGTACCTCCTGGGCTTCTTCCACTTTCACTGTGCTGTTTTGCTTCATAAGTGTTGAATATCTGTCCCACTAGACTGTGAACTACTCTAGGTAGAGACTCTATATTCTGGGTCCCTAAAATACAAAGCAGAGTTCAAACACAGTAGATACACAATAGCTATTGACTTAATAACTGAATATCCCAGAATGTTTACTTTTATAGTTCAAATTTGTCTTCTTATTAATCTCAAAAAAACACTGTAATTAAACAGTCAAAATTTTAAATAGTCTAGAAAGATGTATGCTTATGACAGACTTAAGTAAAATCATTCACCTATGAGTCATCTAAATTTTCTAGAAACTCTAGTATTACTGGTGAAAGCTATCATTGATATATAGCCTTTCATTTGGAACTTAAGTGTGTATGTATCTTTATTTTATAACTACCCTTTGAAGGGATATGAAACTATATTCTAAAGATACCATTTAATTATTGAGTAGTAAAAATAATGTTTCTCTTAAAAAGAAATTTCAAGTTTCTTTTTTCTAATGAAGAAATGTAATAAAAAGATGCATCATTTAATTTTCTTGTTCTTAATATTATCAACTGAGGTATTGTGAATAGTAATTTATTCTTTTCAATTCAAGAAATATTTTTGATCACCTATAACATGTCCATTTAACACAAAGGAAATGATCTATTTTGGGTGGGATAGATGTTGAATTGGTTTTCTATGATATTGCTTTTATTTTTGGATAATACTCTTATATACATATGCACTTCTAAAAATTTAAACTAAAATATAGTATTAGCATATAAATTTGGAGACTAATTTCCTGAGCAAACCAAGCTTGAAAACTGTGGATACTCTGTTGTTCTAATCTCAGAGTAATTGGGATTTGATTTTGATGAGAGATTATTTCAACTGATAAGGGGAGAATATTACATCACAAGCACAGTTGAAATTTTTATCTCTAGTTCAGAAACCAGAAAAAACAATGCTTGCTTTCTGTATATATAAGGCATAGACGGTAAAAGCGAAGTGCAGTTTCAGTGATTAGACAGCTCTAATCTAGTTTAATGAAACTCACATAAGAACAACAAAATGATGGAAAACGTTTGGACTGAGAGTTTGAGAACTCCCTGTCACACAATTCAGTTTTGCCTTTTAGTGATGACTTGGAAAGACTGTTTTACTCCTCCGGTCTTCCGTTTACACTCACTCATTCATCCAAGTGACTGATATTCATGGAATGGCTACACTGTGCCAGGAACCATTTTGGTGTGTGGGTATAGAATAAGACTCAAGAGGTTCTCAAGGAATTTATAGCCATCAGTTAAATATTTCTGAAAACAAGCTTACATTACTTGGATTATTGTTTGTAGGCCATGTAGTCTTAATTATTGCATATATCCAGTGAATCTCCTAGAATTCAATTTGATTTTTCCTATTTTGCTTGTGCCATATAAAATATTTTATATTTATTAGTGTGGTGAGTTACATTGTCCAAATAAGTTTTGTACTTATAAAGGTTGTATTTTATAAATGTAGATGTGTGCTCAGTTGCTCAGTCATGTCCAAATCTTTGTGATTCTATGGACTGTAGCCCATCAGGCTCCTCTGTCCATGGGATTTTGCTGGCAAGAATACTGGAGTGGGTTGTCATTTTCTAGACCAAGGGAGCTTCCCCACCCAGGGGTCAAAACTGTGTCTCCTGTGTCACCTGCATTAATGGCAGATTCTTTATCACTGTGCCACCTGGAAAGCCATTTTTTATTATAATACATTATTTGCTGTAAAAAATTTGAAAAATATAGAAAAATACATACCACATAAAAACAGCTTTTACTTCTATGACCTCAAAGGAGTTTTGTTACACATTTGTTTATCTTATCTACTTTCAGTAGTTCATTAGACATGTACTTTTTTGGTTATTTTTGCAAAATTTGGATCAAAATCCTGCTATTTTATGTTTTACTTTTATATGTTATGAATAATTTATTATTGCTTCATACAAAAACTACCAAACAAATTTCAAGATCTTCTTTGCCAATTTGGTGAATAAAAGCAATTAATCTATTTTTTAATTTATTGCTTTGAGCACCAGTGAAATTGAAATACATTTAATTTTTTTATTCTGAAATGTTAGGAATACGAGCATAGATAACAATATAATGAACATCCATGTATCCAAAAGTAAGCTTAAGAAAAAAAGTTACAGATACAATTCTAGCCTTCAGTGTGTTCTTCCTGGGTGCATTTCTACTTTCCTCTCCCCAGAGGCAATCACAGGCTAGAATTTACTAGTCCCATGCATAATTTTTATGCTTTTACTATGCAACTTTGTGTATTGAGTATTATAGTATTGATATCCCAGTAGGATATGTGTCCTACTGCAACTTTTAAAAAGCCCGGTATTTTTTATATATGTATGTGTGTGTGTGTGTATATATATATATATATATATTTTTTTTTTTTGCTGTTTAGTTATGTTGATTTGGGCTTCCCATGTGGCACTAGTGGTGAAGAATTTGCCTGCCAATGCAGGGGAAAAAAGAGATGCAGGCTTGATCCCTGGGTCAGGAAGATCTGGAGAAGGGCATGGCTACCCACTCCAGTATTCTTGCCTGGAGAATCCCATGGACAGAGCAGCCTGGAGGGCTTCCAGTCCATAGTGTCACGAAGATTTGGATACAACTGAAGCAACTTAGCATGCATGCATTCATGAAGCTCTTGTTCAGTAATTTTCACAGATTTATGTAAGTCTATTACATAGATATATGAAATGTAAGTGTTGATGGGATATTCAAGTGGTTTTCATTTTCATTATAAGCAACAAATGCCAAACTGAACATTTTAATACAAATTTCCTATGCATGTGTGAGAGTGTCTCCAAAGAATATCCATAGAAGGAAAGTGCTGGGTCATAAGATGTTTACATTGCCAACTTTATAGATACTTCCATATAGATTTCCAAAGTGATTGTTTTGATTTACAGTCTCACAGGTATTGTATAAGTATTCTATAGTTCTTATGTCCATGATAAGTAGCTTCAGCTGTGTCTGATTCTTTGCCATCCCATGGACTATAGCCTGCCAGGCCAGGCTCCTCTGTCCATGGATTCTCCAGGCAAGAATACTGGAGTGGATTGCCATACCCTTCCTCCTGGGGGGTCTTCCCAATCCAGGGCTTGAACCCAAGTCTCTTGCATCTCCTGCATTGCAGGAGGATTCTTTATCCACTGAGCCATCTGGGAAGCCCCTACAGTTCTTACAGTTCCTCCATATTCTAGGCAATCATTGGCATTATCAAACTTTACATTTTGGTTAATCTGAGGGGTGTGAAATCATATCTCATTATGACTTTGATTTGTGCTTCTGTTTTTAGTGGGACTGAGCATCTTTGATAGATTTAAATGGCATTTTCTCTTCTGTAAATGCCTTTTATGTCTTTTACGCGTGTATATACTAGACTATCTTTTTCCTTAACAATTTATGATAGCTTTTTACATATTCTTTTTTTTTTTTTTGATAGCTTTTTACATATTCTTATTAACATTTTCTTGGTTATACGTGTTGCAAAACACTTCCAGCTTGGGGTCATCTTTTAACTTGGTTGGTTGGGTCTTTGTATACATTTAAAAATTTTAATGTATTTGAATGTAACAGTCTTTTCCTTTATTTTCTATTTTAAATTGGAGGATAATTGCTTTACAATGTTGTACTGTTTCTGCCATTCAACAACAAGAATCAGCCATAAGTATACATATGTGCGCTCCCTCCTGAGTTCCCCTTCCACCCCCCACCCCTCATTCTACCTCTCTAGGTTGTCACAGAGCCCTGGACTGGGCTCCCTGTGTTATTTAATCCTTTCCTTTATGAACTATTATGGTTCTGTCTTACCTTTCAGTATCTTAATGTCATAAAATGTCATTTCTCCCTCAAAACTTTCAAAAGTTATGTTTTTCATCTAAAATTGCTCAATGGAATTTATTTTTTAATATGGTATCTGAGGTAAAGGTTTTAATATTTTTTTCTACAATCAATAGTCTCAGATTCATTTATCAAATCATCTATTCTGTTTTCACTGTTACACACTGCAACATCTCTCATATAATTTCCATATATGTAAGGGTATGTTTCTGGGTTCCAGATACTCTTTCATTGGCTTTTTGAACAGATTAGCTCTTACAACGTAATAACAGTCAACACATTGCTTCATATACCTTGCATTAGGACACCAGGGTGACGATGAGTGGAGTTTGAAGTCCAAATCCTGCCTCTGTGCACCCTCATACAGAACTGTGTCTGCCTGGAAGGAGGTGCACATTTTTCTAATTCACAGGAAGACACTGTCAGGCGCTTTTTCCTCTCTGGGAAACTGATAAAGGCTGTTAGACTGCCTGAGTCAAATGTCTAATTGGGCAATTCTGCTTTGTCCTTTTTCAGAAGTGTCTCTCCTGTTCTAGGCCTGTTCGTTTCATTGAAAAAAAAAAAAAAAATCTTGCTATCTTGCTTAGATTTTCATTAGTCTTGCACTGTTTTTTTATTACTCTGTGGGGTAATTGGCATCTTTTTGGTAGTTAATCTTCCCATTAATTGATATGGCCTTCACTTATTTATACCTTGTTAATAATGCCTTTTAATATAGTTCAATAATTTCTTCATAAAGGTTTTAAAAATATTTTTGAAATGTATTCCTGGTTCTCTCATTATTGTTATTGTACACTCATATACACAGAAAATTACATTTTATAAATATGTATTACAATTTTTGTATAATTATGAATATAGTTTTCTTTTTCTACTTTTCTTATATTTATTCCCCATTCACAGTGAATTTTAGTCCATTTTTCTTCTGGGGTACCTGCAGAGTGTCATTTCCCCCCACTGATTTGTAATAACTTTTAAAAGATTAAGTCTAATTGTTTTTGTCATATGTATTATAATATTTTTTGTTCAGTTTGCCATTTTTTTAGTTTTATGTTGCTTTCTTTGCAGAAAACTTGAATTTTTATGGAGTCGCATATATCAATCTGTAGTTTCTTTCTTAGTTTTTGTTTCCTCATACCAAGATTAAATAACTGCTAATTTATATTTTATTTTTGGTTACTTTCATTAACTTTTTAATCCAGCTGGAATTTGTTTTGGTAATTTGATGCAATTAGCAACGCCATGACTTGATTAAAGTGGTAGAGTATAAAGAACCTTCAGTTTGAGGTTAAGAGATCTACCTGCATTTAAGTCCTGACTCAATTTCCTAATCCTGTGACACCAACAATGCTTCCCTCAGCGACTGGACTCTAAATCTCCATTTCCTCACCAGTAAAAGAAGGGTAAGTAGATGTCTTACCCATTTCAAAATTATCTTCAGAACTGGGTAACAGAAGTGAAATAAAAGGATTTAAATTGTGATGTACTAACTTCCAGTTCAATCTTCTTCTTTGTGAATGACCTCACCCCTACGCCAGGACAGATCTGAAGGCAATAGGTCATTTCTGTCTAGCCTGTCTTTCTTTTTCTTGCTCAGGTTTCTCTTCTTGAAAAACACATTACTATAATTATTTTTTTTCAAGCACTTTAGTAATTTTGACTATCAACAGAACAATGTTTAGGTTTGTATCTGTCACCTGTTCATATCATTTACCCCGTCTTCGTTTCTCTTTAGGTTTAACTGCAATGAGAGTCCATTACTTTTTGGTGTGCCCCAATTTTCAGAATCTTACCTAGTGCAAACTCAAATTTTCAAAAGCTAATTTCCGTGGCCTTTTGGCCAACAGAGCCTCAGTTAACAGGAACAATGTTTTGATTTCCTTTCCTACAAACGAGTGGTAGCAACCATAGAAAAGCACATTTTGGTTGCTTAGCTATGTCCATCCTTGGGGGGGGAGATTCTTCATCTCCCAATAGGGGGAACTCCAAAGAGAACGTTTTCCTAAAAGGGGCCAACTGGGCGGCGTTCTCTTTTCCCAAGGCCCCGATTTCTATTCTTGGATCTGGAGATCTGCGGCGGCTCTTTTCTTCTTCCTAGTTCCCGGGGTTCCGCGGGCTGCAGGAGACCAGGCTGGCGGGCCAGGGGGTGGCCCGGGGTGAGGGCCGCACGCCTCCCCGGCCTCTGCAGTGCCCGGGGCCTGGGCACTCGGCGGAGCTCGCTGAGTCGGTTTCTTCCTGCGCGACTCCGGGCCCCAGCACCGGGGCGGGCGGGATCCGGTCGCGGGAGGCTGCGCCCGCCCTGGGTCTCGTCTGGGCGGCGCGGGGGCCACGGGCGCGGTCCCAGCACCCCGGGCCGCTCTCGCCGAGCCCTGCGCACCCGGCGAGGCTCTGCGCTGGGCCGCACCTCGGCCTGCTCCCCTGCAGGCCCCGGGGTGTTGGCCTTGCGTGGGGGAGGAGGACGCCGAGGAGGAGGGCTCCGGGAGAGGGCGGGAGCCGCCGCCTTCGCATAAACAGGCGGGCGCGGGTGCTGATGCGGCGGGCTGGGCGCGCTGGCTGCGGCCGGTGAGCTGGGCTCGTCTGCTCCTTCCCGGAGCCGCCGGCCTCAGTGCGGGAGGGGCGGCCGGCTTGGAGCAGGCTCGGTCATGGCCAGTGGCGGCAGCCAGGGGTGCGAGGAGGACGAGGAATCTCTGAAGAAGTTGATAGTTAGGCTGAACAACGTCCAGGAAGGAAAACAGATAGAGACGCTGGTTCAAATCCTGGAGGATATGCTGGTGTTTACTTACGCCGATCACGGTAATCTTTTGTCGGGAAACTCTCCCTTACCCCCCTCTGCCCTCAACGCTTTCCCCGGCCTTTTAAACAAACTTTCTCCTCCCAACTTTGTGGCCGCACAAACCTGCACTCTTGAGAACTCGAAAACTCTTTACTCCTTTGGGCAGAAAAGAGCTGACAATTCTAGGAAGGTCTTGCGCCCACTTCTGCCTTCTCCCTCCTTTTCAGACTTAAAAGGGGTGCCATGAATCGTGACTTTGCGCCTTTTCCTTACCCCCTTTCTTTTCCAGCCTCCAAGTTATTTCAAGACAAAAATGTCCACGTGCCTCTGTTGATCGTCCTGGACTCGTATATGAGAGTCGCTAGTGTGCAGCAGGTAAAAGAGTTGCTTTCATTTCGCCCATTTCTCCTTTGGAAGTAGGTGTTTTTCTAAAGATACTTTGTACCCAGAGTTCTGGGTTATTTCTGAGATTTGTGCTGACAAACCACTGTCTGTGGTTTTAAGATGGAAGCATTGTTAAATCATTATCAGATGTTAACGGTGTAAGAGGGCCTATTCTGTTCTCCTTAATTATCATTAAGAAGTAACTATAGAATTGACAGAATATGGATGGTGATGGGAGGGGAATAATAATGGGTTGAGGTTTGGTTTCTTTCATTGGCTGGATGTGTTCCTAAGTGTTTAAATGAAATTATTCTAAGATTCTTCCCAATGTATAGCATGTTCTAGAGATGACACCACTGTGAATAGTTTGGGAAAGAGGAATAATGAACAGTAATATAATTAATAATTAAATTAATGAATTGAAGTTACTGGCAAACTCTCATAGGTTTAAGGTTTTCTTTTTTAAACTTGAAGACAGGTTTCTAACCTTCTTTAGTTGTAGTACACCTTGTATTATCTAAACAGAGTAATGTTTTAGGATTCCCTTGTAAGTTTAAATCTGTACTTCTCAACTATTTTCATATAAAATGAATGTAAAAGTGAAACTTTTAGAACCTGTATCATAGGAAACCCAGAAATTTGTTAAATATCTCAGATATATTTGAAAAGGAGCCTTAAGATGAAAATTAAGTCTGATACACCGTCAAAATTACTGCTTAAGGATAACTTCCTTTGTAGATTTTGAGATTTGGGGAACTGACATTAGTTTTTCATTTGCATGTTAGATTCTAATAAGGGAAAGAGAATTGAACTTTGAACTCTATCGAGGTGCAGTGTTTCTTAATATCTACTTGAGAGGCTAGACAGATGTAAGAATTATCTGAATCTCTGTCTGTATCAGTCTATCTTATGCTTATCTCTGTGTCCAGCTATGTCTAGCTTGGGTAAACCATATACCTAGCTTCTTTTATATGAAGATATATATATATGTGTGTGTGATAAATGATTGCTTTTATTTTTCTTCAACTGAAGTATATCCCATCTGCCTATTGATTTTCAGGCTGTTAGCAAATAAGATCAAGAAAAAAATGGAGGCATGATAAAGACACTATTCTTTTAACACCCAGTGTCTGAAATTTTGCCTATGAAACATGATTCACTCTCCAGCACTGGCCTTTTGTGCTTGCTGCTCTCCACCCACATCATCCTTCTTACTTGCTTTGGTGTTCAAAATTGCCTTGTTTGTCAGACTCCATTCCTTGGATTCTGTTCTTGGTAGAGTCTCCTCTGCCAGGTACAACTCTGAACAGCTGGGCCCTGGGTGGGCTTGGTCTGCAGAGGAGGTAGTGCTAGACTTGAGAACCCAGGGGAGTCTGCAGCATGCCCACCTCCTAATTCTTCTTCATTTTAGGAACTGCCAGATCCCAGACATGTTTGTTCGGGTAGTTATGAATGTCATTCAATATCCTTGCCCAGTAGGGACCAAAGACAGAGTAAGAAAATAAGGAATTGTCTTTTGATTTGGTGATTTAATGGAATAGAATTACTAGTTGTAGCACAGTATATTAACCTGCAAAGGACATTATGTGTGTGTATATATTATTTGATTCTTGCTGAAATCTCACTTCCCTCTCAGAAATCTCACTGAATTTTTTTTTCCTCAAAGTAGCTCATTTAGGATCACAGAGCTAGTGACAGAGTCAGGACTCAAGTTTCACACACCTTCAGAGTCTTTTTTCATAATATAGTAGGTGCTGAATTCACAAGTTTTTTGTGTAAGTAAAAAGTAGAGTGGTTTGGTACAAATTCTGTGGCCATGCTATGCCTACTGACATTATTGATTTAAATTATCATTGATCTTATCAAAGGGTTATTTTAATACTCTACTTAAAAGAAAATATTTTCTTCTTCGAATTTATGCATATTACTGGTGAAATTAATATAGATATACTTTAAAGCTTTATACTTTGAATCAGCTGAAAGTGCTGAAGTAAAAGCACTTGATGAATTTAGGGAATTAAATTACCCTTCAAAAATAAACATCAGGGTTTGTTTTCAGAGTTTAACATGACATTCCTGACTCTCAATTTTTATTTTCAATGTCTTTTCATGCTTTATTAGTTCTCCTTAATAAATCACAGTCTTTAGACAGTTGGTAGTTACGCTATTTGTCTTATAAATCTCTTTTCCTTCAAGACTTCTGAACATTTCTCTGTGTTCTTCAGTTTTACATTACTTTATTCACACAGTTTCAATCTTTGATGTGAGTGAAATATATGTAAGTGACTAAAATTTTCTTTAAACCGTAGATGTTTCCCATTGTGCATTAATTAAATAACTTGAGTTTATAGAATAGTTATAATGAAGTGAAACTACCAATTGTATTACAACTGTCCAAGATGGGAGGTTTCTCTTTTTGAAAGATAAGCTTTTAATTGAATACATTAGTGGTTCAGTTGTTACCTCCACTTTGCAGCTAGCGATTCTATTTAATCATAGAAGTTCGATTGCTCTAGTCTTTTTGCAAAGCAGTTTTACTGATGCTCCTATTTCACCAACCAAAGCTAAACAGGTTTTCTTCTTGAGTCAGCCATGTAGGTACAGAGATGAGTATAGCATTCTGTGTGATTTATGATTTATTTCCCACCAGAAAGTGTTCCAAATGTTATTTTTGAAATACTTAGATGAAAAAATCTTGATATATTTTATAAAAGCACAGAAATAGCCAGTTTCTATGGCATCTGGATTGTCAATATCTGTTCAGCTTACGTGGAGGAGGATGTCTACTCACATATAAGTAAAAATAGCTGTCAAAAATTGCTTCCTTTTCAAGGAATTTGAAATTGTGTAAGAGGAAATAATGACAGAGTAAAGCAATTCATGCTTAATCCAGAAAAGATCTAGAAATGGTATTTGTAAAGAACTCTTGTATAATCACTTTTATCATATTAAATACCCCTTCTTTATTCCTGTAAACAATTAGGAAATGTGTGCCATTATTCCTCTTCAGACACATAGAAATTTCTCCCCTGGTCATTCAACTCTGTGCCACTCAGCTCCAACTCACACATTCAGTCTCATTTAGCAGTGGGCCCCTCTCTGGCAGCCTCCTCTCTATTTAGCATCTTACTTCTCTTCCTCACAGCTCATCAGTTTTAGAAGTTTCCATTTCATTGTTTTAAGTGACCAAATTTATAGTTCTTTTGAAATCTGACTCAAATCACACTTTTTCTGTATTATATTCTTCCCTGAGCAACTTTTCCTGATAGTGAATCCAGCTTTCAAACTTCATATGATATTGGTATTTATCACACATCATGGTTAGGCACTTCACCATTAATCTGTAGAACTGAATATCTATGCATCTTCTTTTTCTGACCATATCGAGTGTAGCTTTGTAACACAGTAGGAAGAATTGAAAAGTCCTTGAATTAAAATATCATTAATATTTAAAAATGTATTTTTTAGAAGTAAAGAGCAGCTTATTCAATCTGGCATCACTTGTAAAAGTGAACTGAATGAAGGTATATTTAAAATGCATCAGTAAAATCATAATTCATTTGGAAATGTGAAAGACTTTAAGGACCTCATCAACTTGACTTCACCAACTCATATTTAGGTACACTGAAGAAGTCTAGAGGAGTGCAATGAGAAGTTCTACCTACGCTCCATCTCATGGTGCCTTTCTCTTTTATGTGTGAAAGATGTTACACTCATCAGACAGTGCTACTTCTCTTGCTGTTTGTCTTAGCTTTATTATCTGGGGAGCACTCTTTCCTGATAATTTACACTTGGCTGTCAAAATTTCTGGCTTTTCCTAATCTTCCATTCCAAACTACTTCATTTTTTCTTTTAATTAAAGTCCCAAATATTTAAAATAAATTATGTGAGGTGGATGTGCCTTAAAAAGTACAAAGCCCTGAGACTAGCCTTTCCTGTATGTCCTCTAAAACTATTTTTTAAGTTTTATTTTATTGCTTTTTATTTAGACAATAGGCAATCTGTTTCCTTCATCATGTAGAAATGTTACTTTTTGTATGCCCTTTCAGTAGATTTTTGAAGAAAGATGTTTTCTAATTATATGACTTGCTTTTTGAGTATAATTTTGTCATACTTCTTTTTAGTATAATTTTGAGTAAGCATTTTGAGTATAATTTTGTTTTAAAATAACTATTTTAAAATAATAGTCACCTAGTCTATTAAGAATGAAGAGATTCTTTGACTAAATATGTTCCATATATGTGTGTTTGTTTTAAAATGTGAATATTTGCCTTTCTTATTTTTAGGTGGGTTGGTCACTTTTATGCAAATTAATAGAAATCTGTCCAAATACAATGCAAAGCTTAATGGGACCCCATGATATTGGACATGATTGGGAAGTCCTTGGGGTTCACCAGTAAGTATGTAAAAATATACTGCACTAAATATCTGTATGACAGCCCTTCTCTTGATACATTGTATTTGCAGTTCAAGCCAAACTGATAAAAATCCTTTAAAATACATATAGTTTTCCTTGAATCAATAATTTACTTTTATAGAGAGCTTAGAAAACTAACATTTGAGGTAATGTTAGGTATTGTTATTATTTTAATAATAATAGTTATACATTTGATTAAATTGTAGATGAATGCTTATGAATTCAAATGGATAAATTTTTTTTTTTTTTTTTTTTTTTACTTTTTAATAGTAGAATTGACACAAACCACTGGCCTCCCAGGTGGCGCTAGTGGTAAAGAACCCTACCACCAATGCAGGAGACTGAAGAGACGTGGGTTCAGTCCTTGGGTTGGGATGATCCCCTGGAGGAGGGCACAGCAACCCACTCCAGTGTTCTTGCCTGGAGAATCCCATGGACAGAGGAGCCTGGTCGCTACAGTCCATGAGGTTGCACCAAGTAGGACATGACTGAAGCGACTTAGCACACACACAGGACACAAACCGCTGCTTCTTCAAAACAAAAATATGGAAACTAAAAAGTTCTCTAAATAGTAATTTAGAAATTTATGCTTTACTGTCTTTAAAAAGCACATTTATGTATATTCACATGTATATATTTAATGAGCTTAAACTGCAGCTTTCAAAATGAAGAAAAGGGAGGAAATTATCTTTCAGCACATCTGCAGGCAAATCTTGATAGCTATTTACTAGCTATGTTATTGCAGTTTTCAGCATAATGACTTCTTAAATGAGACTACTTCTTTAGCCATAATTAGTTAAGAAAATTTTTTTTGTGTTTCCAGGAAAGTCCTTTTTGGATAACTTTGGATAACTTTTGGATAACTTCTTTGTTTCTTGACATTTAATAAAATATCTTCTGTCATCAAGTTTAGGTGTTCTTTATACTTAATGTGACTTTTCTTTACCTCAGAAAAGTGAATACTATGATTTCCAAAGATATATTTCTGTGGAAAACATAATTAATGCAACACTAAAATTTACATCTCTATTAGTTTTATTATTATTACATCTATTATTATTATAACTGTATTATTATTACATCTCTATTAGTGGCTGCAAATTTAGACAAAAAAGAGCTGTTTGTTCATAGGCGAGTATACCTATGCTTGTATATTTTTCCATCTTTGATAAATATGAGTTGCTGTTTTTCAGTTTCTACCATTAAAGAGTATGCTTTGCAAAGAGACTATTTACAGTTAATAGATATTCTCATCTCCATACTAATCCCTGAAATTCTATGTCAGTAATAAAGAATACAGCATTTAACGAAGAATTAGGCAAAACATGCCTGCAATTAATAGTTGTAATGTTATGTGTTCCTTGGTTTGGATGAGAATTTCCCAAATCCCCAAAGCTTTGTAATCTGTAACTTTAGGGAGACTTGGAAAACTTATTTAGTCATATTTTAGTACAAACCGAATGTTCCAGTTAACTTATGTGACTGTTTCTACAGGAAGTTTCTTTTCATTCATTTATTTGCTCACTCATCATTTATTCATCTTCTGTTCATCAGATATTTATTACATCACTCCTTTAGGTCAGAAGTAGTGTGAGCAATATAGACACACTCTTCTCTACTCTTCTCTATAGTGGAGTATATTAGATCATTTCCAGTCAATAGTTATTATAAAACATATCTCCTTATATTCACGGACTTTCCCCCCTCAAAGGCTTACAGTACTAAAGGAGAAATCTCTTGTGTGGTAATGAAGTCAGGAATAGTGGGAATGATTCAGGAAGAGGTAGGGGCAGCATAGGTAGGAGGAGAATTAACAAAGTTGAAGGAGGGTCTCTCAATTCCTTACCTCATCGCTAGAGACCATGTGCCGAGTTTCTTAAATCTAAGTGAAGCCATGGAAACTCTATTTTCTAACAACAGAAAGCCAAGCGACATTGGGTAGGAGTAAACTATAGATTGTATATTTTAAAATTAATCAGCCCTGAGTAGGAATAGACTACAGACTGTATATTTTAAAATTAATAACTCAGGGGCTCAAATTAAATGTATTTGAACTAACTGAATACTATTGATATACTAGGTTCACTTTCTGT
Organism: Muntiacus reevesi; assembly: GCF_963930625.1. Lineage (NCBI taxonomy): Eukaryota > Metazoa > Chordata > Mammalia > Artiodactyla > Cervidae > Muntiacus > Muntiacus reevesi. The sequence continues at coordinate 156,078,700 of NC_089252.1, read as the reverse complement.
AATATCAATTTCTCTTTTAAAAATAGTAAAAAAAATCAATAATTTAAATATTCAAATGATTTTTAATTTTTGTATAAAAGCTAACATTTTAATTACATCTCTATAATTTAATATATAAATATGTGTCACATAAAATTCACAAGTTTGTATTACATATAAAACGACTAATCCCTTAGTACATTTAACTCAGTATTATTTTGAATATAGAATTGAGTGAAGTAGTTAATAATTGAATTTAAATATTTTGAGGAAAAAGTTATAGCTTTTCTGTTGAGATTCATAATAATTCCCTGTTAATCATTATAAGCCTGGCTCAGGTTTATGGGGAAAAGACACACTAGCTTTGATATAGGGAGTGAAGTGCAATGAGATAAATAAAAATGTAGATGAGTAAAAGACAATATCTAAAAGAGTAAACATCTAGGATGATCTTGATTTTTGTTTTTAATTACAGGTTGATTCTTAAAATGCTAACAGTTCATAATGCCAGTGTCAACCTGACAACAGTTGGATTGAAGGCCTTAGATCTTCTCCTAACTTCAGGTAGTATATACGCACGTATTTTTAATGTTGACACAAGTTAAAAAATAATTTAAACCACTTACTAAATGTATTTTAATTTTTAAAAAATATAATATCACAACCTCAATATTGATGATTTCCACAATTCTGTGTATCCATTTTCCTTTTCTCTCCCTATCTCTTTTCTCTAAACTTTTTCTCTCAAAAATACCACCCAATGTATTGGCCTTAAACATCACCTTGTATATTATTCCCAAATTTAATTTCTGTCCTCAGCTTTGCTCCTCCGTTCTGGTCCCACATCTCATATTCCCATTAGTTTGTTAGCCATACATGTCCTGTCATGAGTATTTGTTCTCCGTTATATATCTAATGTGTTTTCTATAAAACATGTTCTAGAGTATGACATAATAGTAATATGTCATAATAAAAATATATAGCCTTTCTTCTTTTGTGCTTGCTAAATGCTAGGTTTAACATGTAAAATACTTCATTTGCTTTTACAAGCATAATCCTCAAAACATCCCTTGAGTGAACCCTGAAACCAGAGAGATTGCCTCAGCAAGAAGCAGTAGAAACAGGTTCTTATTTCACGTGTCAGGTTCTTTCCCGAGTAAACTTCTGCTTGAAGGATAATGGACCTGGAAACAAAGAGTGTTGCTGTGGTGCAATCGCTGTGATCATTGCCGTGCTGGACACTTGCTATGATGTAAGATTCTAAGAAGAAAGACTGCTTACAGGGAAGCTAATCAGAAAGGATAGGGAGGCTTTACTTCAACGTGTGAAGGGTAATTTAGGTCAGGAGAACAGCACGTGCAGCATTGCAGAGGTCTAGGAGGAGAGCATGAGAGGAGCTGGATGTGTGGGTGGTAAGATTTTAAATGCTTTCATAATCCCTGCCAAGTGATGAAAGGCCATTAGGAGAAAGAGAAAGGAAAACAGAGGGAGAAGATCAGAGAATGAAAGAAGAGAGATAGGAAAGGCCTGAAGGTCCTCACCACTTCACCAGAGCCTTTTATTAAAATATGTAATAGAATGTGCTAACTAGTCTTGGCGGTTTAGTTGCTAAGTCGTGTCTGACTCTTGTGACCCCATGGACTGTAGCCCACGAGTTACCTATGTCTATGGGATTCTCCAGGCAAGAATAGTGGAGTGGTTTGTCCTTTATTCCTCCAAACTAGTCTTAATCATGATTTATTTTAAACTCATCCTTGGGAGTCTTTTTTGGGAGTATGTGAAGATTTATTCTCCATTTGGCGGTGGACAGGTGGTTTATGAATTTGAAAAATCTCCCAATATGAATATATTGAGATTAGCAGCATGCAGACAGTTAGGAAATTTGATATGTTTTGCAAAAAACTAGTTAATTTCTTCTATATAACATTGAAAATTTTGAGTTTTTTAGGGAAGTTTGTAATGTGTTTTAGAGTTCATTTCAGATACTTTGTTAGAGGCTAATTTATGAACCACTGTTTGGCTTATTTGTTAACTGATGTGATAGTTATTGGGCACTTACTGCTATGCTGGCTACTAGAGAACTCTCAGACTGCTGAGGCAGAGTTCCTGCAATGAAGAAGTTCACAGTCCAGCACCATTGTCTAATATAACTTTTTGCAATGAAGGAAATACTGTACATGTTTAAATTCATGGCTCATAGCCATATTTGGTGGTTGAACATGGGGAATGTGAGGAGCTAAATTTTAATTTTATTTAATTTTACTTAAGTTAAATTTGAGTTTAAGTAGCCTCATGTGGCCACAGAATTGAACAGCCCAATGCTTTAAAAAGCATTTAAAGAGATAATTTCAGTTTAATGAGAAAAGTACCATAACAGAGGTAGGAAGAAAACCTCCACAGGAACACAGAGAGAAACTGGGCTTATTTAAGGACATGTCCATGACCTGTCTAAATTTTAATCCAGCTCTGACTCTTGTTTGTTCTACTTTGGGCAGAGTTACTGGGTCACTTCTGTGGCTGTTTTCTCATCTCTGATGTGAGGATTGCACTTATCTCGTGGGGCTGTGGTGGTTTACACATGTTTGAGTGAACCGTCAATACTTCAACCTATGTCTGATGTGTTATGTGCTGTGTACGTGTATGCTATGACTACCCCTCCTACAGTTTTTATTGACCGAATAGGTGCTGTTTATGTTATGCCTTGAATTAAGGTAGCATTATATTTGGGGTAGAGAAGGGCAAGGGCATTCCACTCAGCTAGTGTGAATGCAAAAACTTATGTCAAAGGAAATGTGTTTGTGATGAGCAGAGAGCTTAGCGTGTTTGGAGTCAGTAGTTCAGGGAGAGACGTGAGGCTGATGAGATACATGTGATCTGTGAAGAGTCTCGTTTGTTAGACTGAGGAGTATGAGAATGTCTTAGGAGACTTCAAAGGGAATTATAGATTACATTTGTGTTTTAGAAATATAGTGCAAGGGATCAACTAATTAGGTAGGAGTTTGCACCAAGCAGAGCAGTTAAACAATTGTGTTTGCATTCTAGGTGAGAGGTGATGGGGTCCAGAACAAAATAGAAATGGAGGGGCCTAGTTCAAAAGGAATTTTTGAAATATTTAGAGGTTAGACTTGAAGGACTTAGTATGAGTTGATTCTTTGGTTGGGCAGAGAATGAGAAGGGAGAGGGAGAATGAAAGAAGGAAGATGACTTAAGTTTCTCTGGTAACTATTGGATCCAAGGTGGTGTCATTGATGAAGAGAGGCAGGTGGAGTAGGTGAGGTTTGGGGTGGCCATGGAGCATTCAGATGATGTTGTCTAAGAGGCAGAAGTATTTCAGGAGTTTGGGGCAAGAGGTCTTGGTAATGGTCATTGATTGGGAATCGTAAGTTATAGGAAAGTGTACTGGGGATTTATCTCATTTAGAAAGACCATAGAACTTGATAGGGCTAACAGCTAGGGTAACTAAGTGGTTCATCAAAAAGAGAAGTTCACTAACCATCATAGCCCTCATGTAAAAATTAAGACATTAAATGTTAAAGCAGCGATTTACTTGGAGCTTATTGTTCTCTTCAAAATAGGTAAAATCACTTTGCTGATATTGGATGAAGAAAATGATATTTTCTTGTTAATCTTCGATGCCATGCGCACATTTTCAGCCAGTGATGAAGTCCAGAAACTTGGATGTAAAGTTTTACATGTGCTGTTTGAGAGAGGTATTTAAAAATGTCAAACTCTTTATTTTGATATTTATATAAGAAAAAAGGGTTTATAAGGGTTTATAGTAGGAAAAGTAGGATTAAGTGTCATGATAAGAAGATATTGAAAATTGTACTATTTACTAAAATTTGAATTGTCGGTCAAGGGTAGGTAATGGAGTTAATTCAGAAACATTCCTTGTTTTTTACAGAATAAATTCCATTCATGGGTTATAAATTATGCAATTGTAGTAAACTTTCTTCCATTGCTTCACAAGGCATAGGTTCACTTTGTAAACTGGATGTGTAGGAGTTAAAAAAGAAAAAAGTGAAACGATGGAGTCAAGCACAAGTTAAATTTGAGTTTATGATGTTGAGTCATCACCAGGGATTTTAGAAATTGCTCAAGGCTCTGGATAAAGAACAGAAAGTTTACAAAGTGTCCCTTAGGACTGAGACTAATATGTATTTTATCACATAACACTGAGATTGATGACAGAGATAACCATGTAATTTTATAGTTAGTGGGAACCTTTGGTTCTTCCACTGGCTTGATGATAAAATGGATCAGAGAAGTGAAATGAGTAACCTGCCTGAGGGCACACAGCTAGTTATCTCCATTATGGTTCAGTTGACTAAGTTTTTTAAGAGCATCTTTTGTGTCATTGTGAAAGCCAACAATGGTAGGGGTTTAGAATAAGAACCTCAGTAAGCTCTGTGTCCATACCAGTTTACCTATTCCAGTTTCTGCTAGCTCCAGGAATGGAGTAGATCACCTTATACTGTTTAATTTCCTGCCTTATTCTAAAAAGAATTGAAATAGTTTATAGGTATTTATAATGCATTAGAGGGAAAAAAATGAAAGAGGAAATGGGTGAGGGGAAAATATGATGCTAGGTTAAGTTTATTGCTTACTTTAGATCCTGTATCTTTGCAGAGAGATGGGCCAGAAATTTGGTCCTTTGCTTTCTGTCAGGCAAAGAAAAGAGGCAGAAGCATCACTGATTACAGTTACTTGAAATAAAAGTAAACCCATGAATCAGAAGAAGCAATCATGGGAGACTTGGAGAAAATCCTCGTTGAGTCTCCCTGGAGGAGGTGATAAAATGCACACATTCTGTAAGGAACACAAAGTGTCTTTTCAGTGAAAGAGAAAATCAAAGGGCACAGCTTGGGCCGGGGCCTCAGCTCTCTGGAGAAGGGGCTTGGTGGAGGAGAGGAATGGAGGAGGTGCATGTCTCTCAGGCTATCTTCTCTAAGTGTTACATCTGGCAACTAAGCTTTTGATAAGAATTGGGCAGAATTGAGTTTGAGGAGTTATTGTCCTGAGAACTTGTAACCTTCTGTGCTGCAGTTTAAGGGCACATCCTTATTCAGGAAAGAAGGGTTAACATAACTCTCACTAGCATTGTGGGATCCAAGACCTCTGAAGAGGCACCAAAGAATGTTGAAAAGGAGATCTCGCTGTGATAGAAAGATCAACGCTAACAATATTGTGATTGTAAATGTAGAGTAGAAACACTTCTGAAGTTTTGAAGAGTATCAGGTTCCCCAGGACTTAGTGACACCTGTAAAGTTAATTTCAAAATTTAAAACTATGATCTGGAAACTGTTCCATAAAATGAGATTTGGTGATACTCCACCTTTATTAGAAGAACCCAGTCAATTTCACATTATATTACATGGACTATTGGTATAAAGTTGAACAACAGAAATTAATGTTGATCATGAAGAGTGCTGCATTTTCTAAGATTTATGTCAGTGTTATTTTCAGGCCAGATAAACCAGATTTTTATACATGTTTTTGAGGTTCCCACCAAATAAAATGACTCTAAATGAAGCTCACTGCTTGATTCAATAGGCCATCTTTGTTAGTCATAGATTAGTTTTCTCTAGAATTTTTCAAATGAAATTGTAAATAATTTTGGTTTTCTGAGCACTAGTCACTACATTTCAAAACATGGAGTAACTAATAATAACTGATATGGGTCAAAACAAAATTATTTTACCTTAATTGCTTATTTTCCTATTATAAAATTCCTAGGAAGGGATATTTGCTGAAGTATAGTCTTTAATTTATGTCTGTTATGTATATTGTCTTATGAATTATCATGAATATTATATTTCTGAGTAATTAAACTTTTAAATCACATTTCAGCTCTTTCAGTGCTTTGTCTTTCATTTTTTAGTTTCAGAGGAGCAACTGACTGAATTTGTTGAAAATAAAGATTATATGATATTGCTAAGTGCGTTAAAAAATTTTGAAGATGAAGAGGAAATTGTGCTTCATGTACTGCACTGTTTACATTCCTTAGCAATTCCTTGTAAGTAGCCTGCATATATGGTTTCTTTCTTGACCTTGAAAATTGCAATATATGTTCTTTCTGAGTGTGTTTCAAAGATGTTTTTATTGGAGACCTGTAGGTGATAAAGCCATTCATTTGTTTATTCATCTGATTAATTTTTGTTTATTGATTTAGTACTGCTGCTGGCTCTGGGCTTTGTGCTGGAGAAATAGTAGCAAAAATATAAATATTTCTTGCCTTTTGTATTCCCGTAGTGCTGCACAAGATACAGATAAGCACAGAAGTGATTACAGAGTATTATAAGGCAAATGTTGGCAGAAGTACCTAGGGTTATGAGAACAAACAGGGAGTGAGGCAAGATCTCTCAGCAGAGTCTTGAATGATGAGGACAGCTTTGTGTGCAGAAAAATGTGAGATGAAATAGAAGTGCAGCCAATAACCCAGGGGTGGACATCTTAAAGTGTAAAGATCCTAGAGCAAGAAAGCATAGAAAAATCAAGAGAATAAAAGTAGCTCAGTAAACTATATTTTTAAGCGTGTGGATGCATGTGTGTGTGAAATGCACATGTAGAGAGCTGAGCATCTGCTTGTATGCTGATTAATAGAGGTGAGGTAAGGGCTTGATAAGAATTAGTGGATGAGGCTGGAGACATAATCGGATGCTAAAAGGCCTGAAAAGCCACAGGAAGGAGTTTGAACTTTATTTCTTGATTCTTGGTTAGCATTTTGGTGATGCTTTGAAATCTAGTCACTTTTATAATAAAAAAGTACAAAAAATTAATTTGCTGTGTATGCCATCAGTGAATGCATCTATTACTTCAGATTTCAATTCCTTCTGTTTTATAAGTACACTTGAGCATTTTGTATTTCATTTATTACCTATTTGGGCTTGTATAGGATTTACACATGCATTTATGGGGTAATAATTTCATCTTCACATGTGTAAAGTTGTGAGGATTAGATCACTTAAATAATGTTAAAAATGTAGAGTAGTACCTGATAATGTAATATAATGCTACTGCTAAGTCACTTCAGTCGTGTCCGACTCTGTGCGACCCCATCCCTGGGATTCTCCAGGCAAGAACACTGGAGTGGGTTGCCATTTCCTTCTCCAGTGCATAAAAGTGAAAAGTGAAAGTGAAGTCGCTCACTCATGTCTGACTCTTTGCGACCCCATGGACTGCAGCCTACCAGGCTCCTCCATCCATGGGATTTTCTAGGCAAGAGTACTGGAGTGGGGTGCCATTGCCTTCTCTGAATGTAATATAATAAATGTGGTTAAAATTTTGACAGTATTACTAAAAGCTTTGTATCTCATAAATACATAGTAAATATATTATATGTAATAAACATATGATTTCAGACATGGAATCTTATGGATATGAGACTTCAGTAAAAACTCTTGTGAAAGAAAGCCCTTTCTTAGTAAAGTTATAAAATCTTATTCATGGAAAGTTAAACTCTTAAAAGTAGATGGGGCTGAACAATAGTGGAAAATGGAATTTATTTATTTTTAAATTAATTTGTTAATTGGAGGCTAATTATTTACAATATTATAGTGGTTTTTGTCATACATTGACATGAATCAGCTATAGGTGTACATGTGTTCCCCATCCTGAACCCCCCTCTCACCCCCCTCTACACCCCATCTCTCAGGGTCATCCCAGTGCACCAACCCTGAACACCCTGTCTCATGCATTGAACCTGGACTGGCGATCTATTTCGCATATGATAATACACATGTTTCAATGCTATTCTCTCAAATTATCCCACCCTCGCCTTCTCCCACAGAGTCCAAAAGACTGTTCTTTACACCTGTGTCTCTTTTGCTGTCTCACATATAGAGTCATCATTACCATTTTTCTAAATTCCATATATATGCATTAATATACTGTGTTGGTGTTTTTCTTTCTGACTTCACTCTGTATAATAGACTCCAGTTTCATCCAGATTCAAATGCATTCTTTTTAATACCTGAGTAATATTCCATTGTGTATATGTACCACAACTTTCTTATCCATTTGTCTGCCAATGGATATTTAGGTTGTTTCCATGTCCTGGCTATTGTAAACAGTGCTGCAATGAACATTGGGGTACCTGTCTCTTTCAATTTTGGTTTCCTCAGTGTGCATGCCCAGCAGTGGGATTGCTGGGTCATATGGCAGTTCTATTTCCAGTTTTCTTAAGGAATCTCCACACTGTTCTCCATAGTGGCTATACTAGTTTGCATTCCCACCAACAGTGTAAGAGGGTTCCCTTTTCTCCACACCCTCTCCAGCATTTATTATTTGTAGACTTTTGGATAGCAGCCATTCTGACCAGCGTGAGATGGTACCTCATTGTGGTTTTGATTTGCATTTCTCTGATAATGAGTGATGTTGAGCATCTTTTCATGTGTTTGTTAGCCATCCGTATGTCTTCTATGGAGAAATGTCTGTTTAGTTCTTTGGCCCATTTTTTGATTGGGTCGTTTATTTTTCTGGAATTGAGTTACAGGAGCTGCTTGTATATTTTTGAGATTAATTCTTTGTCAGTTGCTTTGCTTGCTGTTATTTTCTCCCATTCTGAAGGCTGTCTTTTCACCTTGCTTATAGTTTCCTTCATTGTGCAAAAGCTTTTAAGTTTAATTAGGCCCCATTTGTTTACTTTTGCTTTTATTCCCATTATTCTGGGAGGTGAGTCATAGAGGATCCTGTTGTGATTTTTGTCAGAGAGTGTTTTGCCTATGTTTTCCTGTAGGAGTTTGATAATTTCTGTTCTTACATTTAGATCTTTAATCCATTTTGAGTTTACTTTTGTGTATGGTGTTAGAAAATGTTCTAGTTTCATTCTTTTACAAGTGGTTGACCAGTTTTCCCAGCACCACTTGTTGAAGAGGTTGTCTTTTCTCCATTATATATTCTTGCCTCTTTTGTCAAAGATAAGCTGTCCATAGGTTCGTGGATTTATCTCTGGGCTTTCTATTTTGTTCCACTGATTTATATTTCTGTCTTTGTGCCAGTACCATACTCTCTGATGACTGTAGCTTTGTAGTATAGTCTCAAGTCAGGCAGGTTGATTCCTCCACTTCCATTCTTTCTCAAGATTGCTTTGGCTTTTCAAGGTTTTTTGTATTTCCATACAAATTGTGAAATTATTTGTTCTAGTTCTGTGAAAAATACCGTTGGTAGCTTAATAGGGATTGCATTGAATCTATAGATTGCTTTGGGTAGTATACTCATTTTCATAATATTGATTCTTCCAATCCATGAACATGGTATATTTCTCCATCTATTTGTGTCATCTTTGATGTCTTTCATCAGTGTTTCATAGTTTTTTATATATAGGTCTTTTGTTTCTTTAGGTAGATTTATTCCTAAGTATTTTATTCTTTTCATTGCAATGGTGAATGGAATTGTTTCCTTAATTTCTCTTTCTGTTTTCTCATTGTTAGTGTATAGGAATGCAAGGGATTTCTGTGTGTTAATTTTATATCGTGCAACTTTACTATATTCATTGATTAGCTCTAGTAATTTTCTGGTGGAGTCTCTGGGGTTTTCTATGTAGAGGATCATGTCATCTACAAACAGTGAGAGTTTTCCTTCTTCTTTTCCAATCTGGATTCCTTTTATTCCTTTTTGTTCTCTGATTGCTCTGGCTGAAACTTCCAAAACTATGTTGACCTGTAGTGGTGAGAGTGGGCACCCGTCTTATTCCTGGCTTTAGGGGAATGCTTTCAATTTTTCACTATTGAGGATAATGTTTGCTGTGGGTTTATCATATATGGCTTTTATTATGTTGAGGTATGTTCCTTCTATACTTGCTTTCTGGAGGGTTTTTATCATAAATGGATGTTGAATTTTGTCAAAGGCTTTCTCTGCATCTATTGAGATAATCATATGGTTTTTATCTTTCAATAGATGCAGAGAAAGCCTTTGACAAAATTCAACATCCATGATACAATGTTGTGTATCACATTGATTGATTTGCAGATATTAAAGAATCCTTGAATCCCTGAGATAAAGCCCACTTGGTCATGATGTATGATCTTTTTAATATGTTTTTGGATTCTGTTTGCTAGAATTTTGTTAAGGATTTTTGCATCTATGTTCATCAGTGATATTGGCCTGTAGTTTTCTTTTTTTGTGGCATCTTTGTCTGGTTTTGGAATTAGGGTGACGGTGGCCTCATAGAATGAGTTTGGAAGTTTACCTTCCTCTGCAATTTTCTTGAAGAGTTTGAGTAGGATAGGTGTTAGCTCTTCCCTAAATTTTTGGTAGAATTCAGCTGTGAAGCTGTCTGGTCCTGGACTTTTGTTTGCTGGAAGATTTCTGATTATAGTTTCGATTTTCATGCTTGTGATGTGTCTGTTATGATATTCTATTTCTTCTGGTTCAGTTTTGGAAAGTAATAGTTTTGTAAGAATTTGTCCATTTCTTCCAAGTTGTCCATTTTATTAGCATATAGTTGCTGATAGTAGTCTCTTATGAGCCTTTGTATTTCTGTATTGTTTGTTGTGATTTCTCCATTTTCATATCTCATTTTGTTGATTTGATTCTTCTCCCATTTTTTCTTGATGAATCTGGCTAATGGTTTGTCTATTTTGTTTATCTGATCAAAGAATCAGCTTTTAGCTTTGTTGATTTTTGCTGTGGTCTCCTTTGTTTCTTTTTCATTTATTTCTGCCCTATTTTTTATGATTTCTTTCCTTCTACTAACCCTGGAGTTCTTCATTTCTTCTTTTTCTAGTTGCTTTAGGTGTAGAGTTAGGTTATTTGTTTGATTTTTCTCTTGTTTCTTGAAGTAAGCTTGTATTGCTATGAACCTTCCCCTTAGCACTTCTTTTGCTGAATTTTGGGTTGTTATATTTTCATTCATTTCTGTGCATGTTTTGGTTTCTTTTTTGATTTCTTCTGTGATTTGTTGGTTATTCAGAAGCGTGTTGTTTAGCCTCCATATATTTGTAGTTTTAGTAGTTTTTTTTCCTGTAATTGACATCTAATCTTATCGCATTGTGATCAGAAAAGATGTTTGGAATGATTTCAATTTTTTTGAATTTCCCAAGACTATATTTATGGCCCAGGATGTGATTGATCCCGGAGAAGGTTCCATGTGCACTTGAGAAGAAGGTGAAGTTGATTGTTTTGGGGTGAAATGCCCTATAGATATCAATCGGGTCTACCTGGTCCATTGTATGATTTAAAGTTTGTGTTTCCTTGCTAATTTTCTGTTTAATTGATCTAGCCATAGGTGTGAGTGGGTTATTAATGTCTCCCACTATTATCATGTTACTGTTAATTTTCCCTTTCATCCTCGTTAGCATTTGCCTTACATATTGTGGTGCTCCTATGTGGGATGAATATATATTTATAATTGTTATATCTTCTTCTTGGATTAATCCTTTGATCATTATGTAGTGTCCTTCTTTGTCTCTTTTCACAGCCTTTATTTCAAAGTCTATTTTATCTGATATGAGTGTTGCTACTCGTGCTTTCTTTTGGTCTCTATTTGTGTGAAATGTCTTTTTCCAGCCCTTCACTTTCAGTCGTATGTGTCCCTTGTTTTGAGGTTGGTCTCTTGTAGACAGCATATATAGGGGTCTTGTTTTTACATCCATTCAGGCAGTCTTTGTCTTTTGGTTGGGGCTTTCAACCCATTTACATTTAAGGTAATTGTTGATAAGTATGATCCTGTTGCCGTTTACTTTGTTGTTTTGGGTTTGGGTTTATACACTTTTTCTGTGTTTCCTCTCTGGAGAAGATCCTTTAGCATTTGCTGAAGAGCTGGTTTGGTGGTGCTGAATTCTCTCAGCTTTTTCTTGTCTGTAAAGCTTTTGATTTCTCCATCATATCTGAATGAGATCCTTGCTGGTACAGTAATCTGGCTTGTAGGTTTTTCTCTTTCATCTCTTTAAATATGTCCTGCCATTCCCTTCTGGCCTGAAGAGTTTCTATTGAATGATCAGCTGTTATCCTTATGGGAATCCCCTTGTGTGTTATTTGTTGTTTTTCCCTTGCTGCTTTTAATACTTGTTCTTTGTCTTTGATCTTCATTAATTTGATTAATATGTGTCTTCTGGTGTTTTGCATTGGGTTTATCCTGTTTGGGACTCTCTGGGTTTCTTGGACTTGGGTGGCTATTTCCTTCTACATTTTAGGGAAGTTATCAACTATTATCTCCTCAAGTATTTTCTCATGGCCTTTCTTTTTATCTTCTTCTGGGACTCCTATGATTTGAATATTGGGGTATTTCACATTGTCCCAGAGGTCTCTGAGGTAATCCTCATTTCTTTTAATTCTTTTTTCCTTTATCCTCTCTGCTCCATTTATTTCCACCATTCTATCTTCCACCTCACTTATCCTATCTTCTGCCTCAGTTATTCTACTTTTGGCTCCCTCCAGAGCGTTTTTGATCTCAGTTATTACATTATTTATTATTGATTCACTCTTTTTTATTGCTTCTAGTTCCTTGTTAAACATTTCTTGCATCTTCTCAATCCTTGTCTCCAGACTATTTGACTGTAACTCCATTTTGTTTTCAAGATTTTGGATCATTTTTACTATCATTATTCTAAATTTTTTTTCAGGTAGACTCCCTATCTCCTCCTATTTTGTTTGGTTTGGTGGGCATTTATCATGTTCCTTTTCCTGCTGAATATGTCTCTGCCTTTTCATTTTGTTTCGATTGTTTAGATTGCTGTGTTTGGGGTGGCCCATCTGTATGCTGGAAGTTTGTGGTTCCTCTTTATTGTGGAGGTTCCTCCCTGTGGGTGGGGTTGGACGAGTGACTTGTCAAGGTTTCCTGGTTAGGGAAGCTTGTGCTGGTGTTCTGGTGGGTGGAAGTGGATCTCCTCTCTCTGGAGTGAAGTGTCCAGAAGTGAGTTTTGAGGTGTCTGTGGGTTTGGTGTGACTTTTGGCTGTCTGTATTTTAATGCTCAGGGTTATGTTCCTGTGTTGCTGGAGAATTAGCTTGGTTTATCTTGCTCTGAAACTTGTTGGCTCTTGGGTGGAAATTGATTTCAGTGTAGGTATGAAGGCTTTTGGGTGAGCTCTTGTTGATTAATGTTCCCCGAATTCAGGAGTTTTCTGATGTTCTCAAGTTTTGAATTTAAGCCTCCTGACTCTGGCTTTCCGTCTTATTCTTACAGTAACCTCAGGTCTTCTCCATCCATACCACACTGATGATAAAACATGTAAGGTAATGGTGAAAAGATTCTCCACAGTAAGGGACACCCAGAGAGATTCACAGAGTTACATGGAGAAGAGAAGAGGGAGGAGGGAGGTAGAGGTGACCAGGAGGAGAAGAGGGGGAATCATAAGGGGTGAGAGCAATCTAGCCAGTAATCAATTCCCTATGTGCTCTCCACAGTCTGGAAAACTCAGAGAGGTTCATGGAGTTACATAGAAAAGAGAAGAGGTAGGAAGGAGATAGAGGTGACCAGGAGGAGAATAGGGAAAGTCAAAAGGAGAGAGACAGATCTAGCCAGTAATCAGTTCCCTGTGTTCTCCGCAGCCCAGAACACCCGAAGAGATTCACAGAGTTGGATAGAGTAGAGAAGCGGGAGAGAGGAGTTAGAGGTGACCTGGGGGATAAAAAGGAGAGTCAAAAGGGGGAGACAGCAATCAAGCCAGTAATCACACTCCTAAGTAAAAATGGATACTGAATATTGGATTCTTAAAGGTATGAAATTGATAACACATACCAAAAATCAAAGATTAAAAATCTAGAGTAGAGGTTAGACTTCTCAAAAATACAATATTAATAAAACAAAATCACAAAAATTATAAAAAATATATGAAATTTGCTTTAAAAATAGTGTCTTTTTTTGGGCAAGGTAATAGTAGGTTATAAAAATGAAAATTAAAGGAGTAGTAAAGAACTTAAAAACTAAAAAAAAAAAAAGAGAGAAAATGATAATAGTAAAATATATCTAGAAATTTCTCTGCAGCTGTTGAGGGCAGTGTGGGGTCAGTTCAGTTTCAGATACTTCCTTGTTCCAGCTTATACTTTTTCTCAAGGTCTATAGGCCCCTTCCAATGTAGTCTGTGCTAACGACAGGGTTTAAATCTGTTGCACCTGTCACTTCCAAAGTGGTTCTCTCTTCTTTGTTTATTTTGGCTTCCTCTGTTTGCAAGTCTCTTCAGTGTCTAATTCCGCCCTGACATAAGGTGGGGAAAGTGGTCACTTATTTAGGCTCATTTGTTCAGTTGTGCTGTGGGGAGGGAGGAATACTGCAAACGAATATCACTGGTGTGTGTAGGGAGTGCTCTCAGTGTCTAGGCCACACTGGCGTGTGTGCTTTCCTGGTCTACGCTGCTCAGGCTCCAGGTTGCTCTGCAGGGGAACTCTCCAAAGCAGGTTCAGGGTTTCGTGCACTTCCCAGGTCTTAGCTGATCAGGTTCTCGGGTACTCCACAAAGGCACAGACTCTGCTGGACCTGCGTTTTGTGCCCTTCCCAGGTCCGAGCAGCTCCGGTGACCAGGGGCTTGGCGAGCGCACTCTCCCCAGGTGGGTGGTGCGTCTTATCATCTCCCTGGTCCCAGTTCCTTGGTTTCCTGGGTGCCGTGTGTCTCTTCTGGGGAACTGATCTCTGACTGCAGCCCTCCTGGTGGATGTCAACTGTCCAGGATCCCAGGAAGGCCTAGTTAGCAACTGGGAGCCTGCTCACAGTTTGGTGGAGGATGCTCTCTGGGGCCGAGATTGCCCCTCACCTTCCAGCTCTGGCTGTCGCTTGCCTGCCTCTCTGCCTCCAGCTGGTGGGGGTGGGTCGGGGGGCGGTGGAGAGGGGAAGCCCGTGCCTCCCTGTTCAGCCCCGGCTCACTGCTGGTGGACGTGAGCATCTGGGCTATTTCTCCGCTGGGGGTTGTGGTTAGGCACATAATCTGTGGATTGTTTTTTTTCCCCCGTGGTTATGTTTCCCTCTGAGAGTCCAAAACTCTACACCGACACACCAGTGAGAGGGTTTCCTGGTGTTTGGAAACTTCTCCTCCTTCACGACTCCCTCCCCTGGACGGGTCTCCACCCCTAACTCTTTGGCTCTCTTTTTATCTTTTATATTTTGTCCTACCTCCTTTCCAAGAGAATGGGCTGCCTTTCTGGGTGCCTGGTGTCTGATGCCAGCGTTCAGAAGTTGTTTTGTGGAATTTGCTCAGCGTTCAAATGATCTTTCGATGAATTTGTGGGGGAGAAAGTGGTCTCCCCATCCTATTCCTCTGCCATCTTAGGACCACCCCCGGAAAATGGAATTTAAACTTCTCTGAGTCATCTACTGCCAACAAACTGAATATATTTTTCATTTTGCCTTTCCTTGGCTATACATTTATTTGTTTTGTACTCTCTCTTTTGAAATTCATTTTTTCCTACCCACATTGACGTATCATCACTGTAAATGTGCTGATTCATAATGGAAAGGTCAAAGAAAGTGGCAACTAAAAATACACAATCAAGTGTTTTAGACTTTACTTTTGAATCTAGAGCAAATCATATCTGTGGTACTGAGTATAAGCAGGTAATTGTTTTAAGATATCATTTTCTTTAATTACAACATCTTTTTCCATATTTAGTGTTTTTTAAAATACAATTTAAACATCAAAAATTTATTTTTTAGGAAAAAAAAGTTTGTGCCAAAAAAGGAAGAAATTTGTTTTGCACACCTTTTTCTCTCTGTTTTAAGAATAGTACACGTTTCATTGAGACATATAAATTAATTTTCTCCACATAGGTTCACATACTCTCTCTATTGATTAATTGCCTTTTCCAGTGAATTCTTTCCTTCCCTGTGGTTCATTTATGTTTATCTCTTAGTCATGTATTTTAATATTCTGTCTCTTCTCTCCCCTTCATCCATTCTTTTCCCTGTCTGTGGCAGAGCCTTCAGGAAGCTTGGTTTTGTGACTTTTACATTGGCTATTCTGCTGCCCTTCTAGAATGAATAGGAATAGATCATGGCTGATTCTGGCTCTTCTGTTATGTGATATAATCTTGCTTTTCTTTATAATGGTTTGAGAAAAAGGAACAATTAACTTCTATTATCCAGTGGAATACTGCCTCATTAGGAAACAGGCCCCAAATTCATTTATTTGAAAACTAACGGCCAGGACTTCACATATTTTGACTTACATAAAAGCATTTTCAGACTTCCCTATTTGTTTACATTTTTTAAGCCAAGATACAGGAATAAAGCAACTTTCCCTTAGTCCTAGAGATGAGTTCTAAAGTCTGTTACATTAACAATGAACAACATAGTATTTTTATAGCTATTTGACAGAAAATGACATTTAAATTTGGTATTGTAGCCATTATACTGCCATGTATTTAAAATCTCTGTGAGATGTTTTTGTATGCATATTTCAGTGGGGAAAATTATTGCCTTATTGATAATTATGATTTCTTTAAATTTAGGTAGTAATGTTGAAGTCCTCATGAGTGGCAATGTCAGGTGTTATAATATTGTGGTAGAAGCCATGAAAGCATTCCCTATCAGTGAAAAAATTCAAGAAGTGAGTTGCTGCTTGCTCCATAGGCTTACATTAGGTAAGTTACAACTCTTGGTTAATTTTTTATCACAGTATATATGATGTAAGTGTATATAGCATACATATGTTGTATGTTAATGCATAGGTAGCCGATCAACATACACTTGATGGAAATATTGTAAAGTAGCAAACTGTCATGCCATGCTTAGGTGGAATTTTAAAAGGAGTGACAAAAATAAATGTGTGCAATATTACAAGTGTTATCTTATTGTTAATGCTATATTTGAAGTATTATTATGTAAATATTTATTGCATGCAAAAGAATAAACATAACATACAGAAATGTGAAGTGCAATGCAAAATAACTCCTCATCAAACTTAAGTATTAGTACTTTACCAGTGCTGGTAAAGCTACCTGGGCTCTGCCCTTCTTCCACTTTCTCTATAGAGGTGAGCACTCTCCAGAGTTTTGTGTTAATAAACCTTTTGCTCTAAAATTAAATTTTACTGTGTTTATATATCTCTCTAAATAAAATTGTTAATATTTGCTGGTTATTGCTTGATAAAAATGGTATCATGCTGAATGTTGTCTTCTGCAAGTTTTTAAAAACTGTGTTTATGAGACTGATGAATATGTTGCATATAGCTGTATGTGCGAGCAGTGTGTGTGCTCAGTTGTGTCTGACTCTTTGTGACCCCATGAACCATAGCCCGCCAGGCTCCTCTGTCCATGGGATTATCCAGGAAAGAATACTGGAGTGGGTTGCCATTTCCTCCTCCAGGGGATCTTCCTGACCCAGGGTTGGAACCTGCATCTCCTGAATTGGCAGGCAGATTCTTTTACCATTGACCCACCTGGGAAGCGTGGCATTGTTGTATGTAGTATTCTGTTATGTGGGCATACCACTATTTGTTTATCCGTCCTCTTATCCATGGACATCAGTTTATTTCTTGTTTTGTGCTACTACCGTCTATGTTGCTGTGAAAATGGTAAAGTAAGGTGAATATCTTTGCAAATATTTCTTTGCTCTTGGTGCTTTGTTTTTTTGTGGAATACCTGATTTACCTTTTTCTGTTTTTCTATAGTATATTCTGTCTTTTGAAAAAGTGATTCATAGTTCTGGCTAATAATGAGTTGGTAGTCAGCTTTATGTATTGAAAATGTCGAGCTGTCTTTTTATCTTTTTGTGTTAGCTTTTGAAACATAATATATTTTCACCTAAATTGTCTAAAAATAAGACACGGCCACTGGTGTTTGCCCAGAGTCACAAAGCTGGTCAGTGGTAGAGCAGCTGTTGGCAGTGACTTAGAAATAATTGTAGGGAAAAGTGGGTGAGACAACTGAAGTTTAGATAAGCCAGTCAAAGTAGAAAAGAATCTTTTTTGAAATGACTTTCCGAAACTAGAGACTAAGGACTGGGGATTATGTCAGCTTAATGGATGAATGTGGAAGAGGTATGAACACAGAAAGATGCTGATACAGAAGAGTTGCACTAGTTAATCTGCTTTTTGATTTTGAAACTTTGATTAATAATTAGTGTGGACTTTAGGCTTTTAATGGTATAGGATCTTTTCCAATTCTGGCTGTGTATCTTAGGGATTATCTAATTACACATGTAGCTAACTAGAAGTTTCATTCTTATTCCTACAAGGGATTGTGTTAATTGTTAGTGAGTTATAGGAAAAGCATTTAATGACAAGGGAGGTTTTTTTCTTATCTTTTAGAAGACAGGAAAATTAAGCTGTTTTGTACACTGAATATTGTAGTGCCGTGTATAAGAATATTTATTTATTTGACTGTGTTGGGTCTTAAGTGGCCCGCGGGATCTTCGCTGAATCATGAGGCATTTTTCATTGTGGCGCATAGACTCTAGTTGTGGCAGGCGGGCTCAGTAGGTGCGGTTCTCCGGTTCAGTTGCTCTGAGGCATATTCGGCCTTAGTTCCCCAACCTGGAATCAAACCCTCTCCCACACTGCAAGGCAGATTCTCAGCCACTGGACCACCAGGGAAGTCTCCACCTCGTGGTTTTTTATGATGATGACAAGAGGGGGACTTCCCTGGTGGCTCTGTGGTAGAGAATTCACTTGCCAATGTAGGAGACATGGGTTCTATCCCTGGGTTGGAAAGATCCCCAGGAGAAGGAAATGGCAACCCACTGCAGTATTATCATGTGGGAAATCCTGTGGACAGGAGCCTGGCGGGCTACTGTCCCTGGGGTCGCAAAAGACAAGACTTTGCGAAAAAACAACAGCAACAAGACATGAGAGGGGATCAAAGAACACAAGTTAATATAACTCAAACATACAATTGTTTTTGGCCCAGTCATTTCTGTTGTCTAAGCAAGATAGTTGAATGAGTGCATGGAATGTTTTTAGTTCTTTATGCAATCACTAAGTGATTTTAATTACAGTAAATATGTTTTAATGTAATTAAGAATAGTTATCACTACACAAATACTGTTACATAATTAAAGGTAATATAAGTTCCATGGATGAGAATTCTGCTAATATGTCACTTAACTTTTAGGTAATTTCTTTAATATCTTGGTATTAAATGAGGTGCATGAGTTTGTGGTGAAAGCGGTGCAGCGGTATTCAGAAAATGCAGTGTTACAAATTGCAGCGCTCAGCTGTTTGGCTCTCCTCAGTAAGTAACTTTACTAACAAGGAAATTCTTCAGGTGCATTTGACCTTGAATGTTGACATTATAATAGGAAAGTTATATATGGAGAAGGAACTCTTAGATGCTTTTTCTTTTCCTAATGTGACAACATTTTCTCATAGAGGATACTTTCAAGGGAATTAAAGTTGTGATAAATATCCCAATTCAGATATCAGTGAATATATCCCTGATTTTGCTTTATTAGTAGCAGTTCATTTTGTTAATTAATCTTCCTCTAGCCTATCAGTTTTGTTTGGTACCCTCTCCCCCATCTGATTTATCTACATGGAATAACAACATGATAAAGTGTGTAATATATTAAAGAGACCTTTTAGTTAACCAGTGCTCTGTAGATAATGTTTGAAAATAATGGCCTTAAGAGTTGGTCACTCAAAGTATACATGTTATATGTTTGCATTTTTCCAAAGCTGAGACCATTTTCTTAAATCAAGACTTAGAGGAAAAGAATGAGAATCAGGAGAATGACGGTGATGAAGAAGAAGATAAATTGTTTTGGCTGGAAGCCTGTTACAAAGCATTAACTTGGCATAGGAAGAACAAGCATGTGCAGGTTAGACTCTCATAAATTTTATAGTCCTTCAAAATTGTTTGTTCAGTAGTTTATTTTTTGAAGGTTTCTTTTTTTCCTTCCCAAATCCAGGAGGCTGCCTGTTGGGCCCTGAATAATCTCCTTATGTATCAAAACAGTTTACACGAGAAGATTGGAGATGAAGATGGCCAGTTAGTAGTTTTGATTTTATATGATAGAAAATTTTAGTCATATTTTTAATCAATTCACTGAAATTTTTATTGTTTGAAATATTTTTGATATAAGTATTTATATTAAGTATTTCCATAAAATACTTGTGGATATATAATATTCTGATGCCTGTTGTCTTCAATAGTTAGTAAAACTCTCTTTGTGTGAAAGCTATTACTGAGAAATTTAGAATCAAGAGTCGTTCAGTAAGTTATGAATCATCAAGAAGGAACCTTTCAGTTTTCTGGCTAATAATTTAAAAGTACTAATTATTCTCACCTGACAGAAATCGCAGAGCCATCTGTGATCTTTTCTATTGTGGTTACCAGCCTGGAGGTTATCAATATCAGTAATTGGGTATGGTTAGAAGCCTCTAGTGACTCCCCACTTTATGTGGTGGTGTTAACCTGTCTTCTGTTGAGAGGGTTATTTGTATAACTGTCAGCTCTTGAGGATGCTTTGTATGGGAGCTCCATTTAAACATCATAAGACCAGACAAAGATGCACATTGTAACCAGGAGTTCTATATGTCTGATTTGTTTCATGTCCATGAACAATTGCTTATGTTTGTACTGTTGGCTCTGCATATCCTCTCAGTTTTAAATTTTGAATGACTTACCTTGGAAATTTAAATAGTAATATTCTGCACCTCATATTTTGACAGCCTGTTTCCATAGTGAAGTGAAGTGAAAGGCTCTCAGTCGTGTCCAACTCTTTGTGACCCCCTGGACTATAGAGCCCATGGAATTCTCAAGGCCAGAATACTGGAGTGGGTAGCCTTTCCCTTTTCCAGGGAATCTTCCCAACCCAGGGATTGAACCCAGGTCTCCCACAACACAGGTGGATTCTTTACCAGCTGAGCCACAAGGGAAGCCCAAGAATACTGGAGTGGGTAGCCTATCCTTTCTCCAGGGGTCTTCCCGACCCAGGAATTGAACCAGGGTCTCCTGCATTGCAGGTGGATTCTTTACCAACTGAGCTATCAGGGAAGCCCTCATTTCCATGGTGATCTACTGCCAATTAGAAGGCAGTTAGTGACAGATTCTATTTATTTAAATGTCTCTAGTTTGAATGGAAACTAATTTAAGGAAGTCGCTTAACTATTTAAAACTAACTATTTTAAGGAAGTTAGGATAAGGTTGGTTTATGTTGCAATTTATAAAAATTTCAATTCATAGATACTAATCCATTAAAATTTACAGGAGACTGCTAAAATAAATACATCATTAAAATATATTTATGCTCTAAATTAAAAAATTTCACTCTACTTCTTTATGATTCTTAATTTTTCCTTTCTTGCTTATATCATCTCCTTTTTCTCACTTAATCTTTTTACTCTTAGCACCTATTTTTATATCTACTGAGTCTTCTATTTTCTCCTTCTACTGCTTATCTACTTTGAAGAAACAGAAATACTACTTTATCAGTAGTATATAATGCAATGTAAATAGAACACTATATATATCTATATAATGTAAATAGAACACTGCTTAACTATAATTCTCTCCTCTGAGTAGAGGTGGCATAAAATACTGTTTATCTGCTCTTATTGGTTGTTAGATTAGATAACAGTAAGTGAATGTTTGAGTTAACTATTAAAGAGATTGCTATTCATGTTGTGGTTGAATTTGTGAAAGGTTCCCAGCTCACAGGGAAGTGATGCTCTCCATGCTGATGCATTCTTCATCAAAAGAAGTCTTCCAGGCATCTGCAAATGCTTTGTCAACCCTGTTAGAACAAAATGGTAAGAGGCACACCACATTTTTTAGTATAATGAAACATGTTTGTTTTTATGTATAATTTTAAAAATTATAAAAGCGATAATTGTAAAAACTTCAAATATATAAATATATATATATCTGATATATAGATATATTGACAAATAGGTAAAAAAATAAAGATGAAAATAGCATTTTGATGTATTTCTTCTGGATTTCTGTGTATGTACTTACACTTGACATGTACATTTTATGTTTTTTGGAGAAATGGGATCCTGTTATAGTCTTTTATAACCAAATTTTACATTTCTTTTTTTATGTTGCTAAATATAAATTCCCACATTACCATGTTTGATGGTTGTGTAGTTTCCCAGTGTATACCTATGTCCTCATTTATGATCCAATTTCTTATGGATGAACTTTCAGCTTGTCTTCAGTGGTACTGTTTTGAATATTTGTAACAGTGGCCAAATGGTCACTTTTCCGCCCCAGTTTCCTTTATACGCTGTTCCTGTGTTTTTTTCTTGGGAATGCAGTGGATGGAGAGAGATTCACCATTATAAAATATTCTAAAATTATCCATTATAAAAATTAAAAAAGTCTTATACATGTAAATCTTACAGCTTTCCATTATTTAGGAGAGAAAAATAGCTGTTATACCTTTGGAAGAACTCTTGAGGTTTAGAATTGAGGCTCAAGCTGCTCTTATTAAGGCTCAGCCCTAATAAATAGGAAATACGGCTAGAAAGTCTTGGGAGAAAACTAATCATAAAAGCATTAGGACTTGGCAGCTCTTGAAGGATATTCTTGAAGGGAGAAAAATACAGAAGAACACTGATAGCTTGAAAAAAAAGGACCAGTGTTAGCATCAACTTTTAGTAGAGAACCCGAGTAGAGTGAAAAAAGCCTCCTCATGCATGTTTCCCTACATGGTTATTTAAGTCAGATCAAGAGGAAAATCACTTCTTTGTTTTCATTCTTTCTCACTTCACCTCTGATGGCACTGAAAAAGCCATCATAAAAGGCTTGGGCTGGCCAAGCCCTGAGAGATTGATCGGGGTTGCTCTCAAAGGATAATGAGTCAGTGGAAGTGGCAGAAAGGGGCGCTGCTCTTCTTGAGTCTCCCTTCCTCTGCTGTGCGGAGGCCTGGGTTGGGGGGCGCGTCTCACTCTTTAAAATGAACACTGGACTTTGCTGCTTTTGTTGAGGCATCTTAGAGAGGAGACAGCCGGAGAAGGCAATGGCACCCCATTCCAGTACTCTTGCCTGGAAAATCCCATGGACGGAGGAGCCTGGTGGGCTGCAGTCCATGGGGTCGCGAAGAGTCTGACACGACTGAGCGACTTCACTCTCACTTTTCACTTTCATGCATTGGAGAAGGAAATGGCAGCCCACTCCAGTGTTCTTGCCTGGAGAATCCCAGGGACAGAGGAGCCTGGTGGGCTTCTGTCTATGGGGTTGCACAGAGTCGGACACGACTGAAGGGACTTAGCAGCAGCAGCAGCATCCCATTATTCATTTTTGCTTTTCATTCCCTTGCCTGAGGAGACAGACTGAAAAAAAATATTGCTAAGATCATTGTCAAAGAGCATACTGCTTCTTTTCTTTTTGGAGTTTTATGATTTCAGGTTTTCACTTAATTATTTAATCTGCTTTGAGTTTATTTTTATATATCATGTGAAAAGAAGTCTAGTTTGATTCTTTTGTATGTAATTGTGCAGTTTTCCTAACACCATTTATGGAATAAGCTGTCTTCCCCATCTTATATTTTTGCATACTTTGTTGGAGATTAAATGAACATCTAAGTTTTCATTTCTGGGCTCTCTAGTCTGTTCCACTGATTTATGTTTCTGTGTTTTTTATTTTTTTGGCCAGTATAATATTGTATTGATTCCTATAACTTTCTAGTATAGTTTGAAATCAGGGCTCATGATGACTTGTTTTTTCTTTTTCAAGATTTTAGCTATTTGTGGTATTTTGTGTTTTCACACACATTTTAGAATGGTTTGTTCTAGTTCTGTGAAAAATGCCATCGATGTTTTGATAGCGATTGCATCGAATCTGTAGATTGCCTGGGATAATTTGGTTGTTTTAGCAGTATTAAATTTTCCAGTTCATGAACACAGTATAGCTTTTCATTTGTTTGTGTCATCTTCATTTTCTTTCACCAGTGCCTATAGTTTTTTGAGTATAGGTCTTTTACATCCTTAGTTAGATTTATTTTTTCCAATACAAGTGTATATGGGATTGTTGTCTTAATTTCCCTTTCCGACTGTTCATTCTTAGTGTACAGAAACATAGTTTATTTCTGTATATTAACTTTGCACCTGAAACTTTACTGAGTTCATTTATTAGTTCTAGTATTTTTGGTGGAATCTTTAGAATTTTCTTTGTATATATTATGTCATCTGCAAACAGTGACAGTCCTCTCCCATTTTGATTTCCTGTATTTCTATCTTTTGTGACTGGTACTTTTAATACTGTGTTGAATAGAAATGAAATGAGTGAGCATCCTTTTCTTTTTCCTGATCTTAGAGGAAATGTTTTCAGCTTTCCTGATTGAGTATGATATTGGTTATAGGTTTTTCATATAAGGCCTTTATTATGTTGAGATATCCTCCCTCTGAACTCATTTTGTTCAGAGTTTTTATGATAAATTGATAGTAAATTTTGTCAAAACTTGTTTTTGCCTCTTGGTATCATCATATGCTATTTTTCTTCTTCAGTTTGTTAGTGTGGTGTATCCTATTGACTGATTTGTGAATATTGAGCCATCTTTGCATCCCAGGGATGAATCATGTTGTATGATTCCTTTAATGTATTCAGTTTGCTAATATTTTGTTGAGGATTTCTGTATCTATACTCATCAGTGATATTGGCCTGTAATTTTCTTTTTTCTGTGTGATATCTTTGGTTTTGGTGTCAGGGTGATGCTGACCTTGTAGATGGGTTTGGAAGCATTCCTTTCCCTTCAGTTTTTAGAATAGTTTGAGAAGTAGGGGCATTTACTATTCTTTAAGTGTTTGGTAGAATTCATCTGTGAAGCTCTCTGGTGCTGGACTTTTGTTTGTTGAAAGTTTTTTTTTTCTTTTGTTTACTTTTTTTTTTTTGGTTGTTTATTTACTGATTCAGTTTCATTACTGGTAATCAGTCTGTTTGTATTTTCTATTTCTTTCTGCTTCAGTCTTGGGAGATTATATATGTCGAGGAATTTGTCCTTTTCTTCTAGGTTGTCCATTTTATAGTCATGTAATTGTAGTGATCTCTTATGATTCTTTATATTTCTGTGGCTTTGATTGTGATTTATTGTTTATTTTTAATTGGTGGATAATTGCTTTACAATGTTTGTACTGGCTTCTGCTGTGCCGTAGCTGAGTCAGCTCTAAGTACACATATATCCCCTCCCGGAGCCTCCTCTCACCTCCCACCCCGCCCCTCTGGGCTATCGCAGAGCACCACGCTGAGCTCCCTGTGTTTATAGCAGCTTCCCACTAGGATCTGTTTTGCACATAGTAGTGTCTATATGTCAATGCTACTTCTTCAGTTTGTTCCCTCACCTTCCTCTCCAGGTTCACAAGTTTGTTCTCTACAGCTCCATCTCTATTCCTGCTCCGCAGATAGGTCCATCAATAATGTTTTCATAGATTCCATATATATGTGATAATATATGTTTGTTTTACTCTTTCTGACTTACTTCACTCTGTAAAACAGGCTCTGGGTTCATCCACCTCAATACAACTGAGTCAAATTCATCCCTTTTTACGGCTGAGTAATATTCCATTGTATATATGTGCCATATCTTCTTTATCCATTCATCTAGGCTGCTTCCATGTCCTGGTTATTATAAGTAGTGCGGCTGTGAACCTTGGGGCACATGTGTCTTTTTGAATTAATGGTTTTTCTCAGAGTATATGCCCAGTAGTGGGATTGCTGTGTCATATAGTAGTTTTGATCCTAGTTTCTTAAGGAATCTCTATTCCGTTTTCCATAGTGGCTGTATCAATTTGCATTTTCACCAACAGTGTAAGAGGGTTCCCTTTTCTCCATATCCTCTCCAGAATTTATTGTTTGTAGACTTTTTGATGATAGCCATTCTGCCTGGTGTGAAGTGATACCTCATTGTAGTTTTGACTTTTCTGATAATGAGCAATGTTGACCATCATTTCCTGTGTTTGTTGGCCATCTGTATGTCTTCTTTGAAGAAATATCTGTTTAGGGCTTCAGCCCATTTTTTAACTGGGTGGTTTGTTTTTTCTAATATTGAGCTGCGTGAGCTCCTTGCATATTTTGGACATTATCCTGTGTCGGTTCATTTGCAGGTATTTTCTCCCATTTTGAAGGTTGTCTTTTTGTATTGTGCATAGTCTCCTTTGCTGTGCAAAAACCTTTAAAATTAGTTAGGTCCTGTATTGATTTGGGCCCAGGTCCTCTCTGTCTCTTTCTTTTTTTATTGGATGTGTCTGTTTATTGGTTTACCAATTTAGTTTATCTTTTCAGAGGACCAGCTCTAAGTTTCACTAATATTTTCTATTGATTTTTAGTCTCTTTTTAGTTTATTTCTTCTCTGATCTTTGTGATTTATTTCCCTGTACTAATTTTAGATTTAGTTTGTTCTTCTTTTTCTCATTCCTTTATGTATAAGGTTAGGTTGGTTGTTTGAGATTGTTGTTTCCTAGATATGCTTGTATTGCTATATAGTTCCTTCTTAGAACTACTTCTGCTGCCTCCTATAGAATTTTTTTGTTTGTTTGTTTCTGCTGCATCCCATAGAATTTGTTTTTTTGTTTGTTTTGTTTGTGTGTGACTGCTCGGTTGTGTTCGAGTCTTTGCGGCCCCGTGGACTGTAGCCTGCCAGGCTCCTCTGTCCATGGGGTTTTCCAGGCAAGAATACTGGAGTGGGTTGCCATTTCCTTCTCCAGGGGATTTTCCCAACCTGAGGATCAAGACTTCATCTCTTGTATCTCCCGCATTGACAGGCATATTCTTTACCACTAGCGCCACCTGGGAAGCCCCATTTATCAAACTAAACCAATTTAGTTTATCTTCTCAGAGGACCGGCTCTAAGTTTCATTAATATTTTCTATTGATATTTTAGTCTCTATTTAGTTTATTTTTACTCTATTTTTTCATTTGCAATTTGATGTCTTCAATGACCCATTGGTTGTTTAGCTTGCATGTACTTGTGTAATTTGCAATTTTTTCTCATAGTTGATTTCTAGTCCCACAGTGTCATGGTAGGAAAAGCGTGAAAATGTTAGTCTCCCAGTCAGGTCCAGCTCTTTGTGATCCTGTGGGCTGTAGCCTGCCAGGCTCCTCTTCCATGGAATTCTTCAGGCAAGAGTACTAGAGTGGGTTGCCATTCCCTTTTCCAGGGTATCTTCTTGACCCAGAGGTGGAACCCGGGTCTCCTGCATTGCAGGCAGATTCTTTACAGTCTGAGCCACCAGGGAACATAGGAAAAGATACTTGATAATGATTTCAGTCTTTCTAAATTTATTGAGACTAGTTTTGTGACCTAGCACATGATTTATCTTGGAAAATGTACTGTGTGCACTTGAAAGCAATATTTATTCTGCTACTTTTGGATAGAATGTGCTAACATATCTATTAAGTCCATCTGATTCATTGTTTAAGGACAGTGTTTTCCTACTAATTTTCTGTTTGCATGATCAGCCCATTGATGTAAGTTAAGTGTTAAAGTTCTCTACTATTGCTGTGTTGCTGTCAGCTTCTCTCTGTATTTGTTAATATTTGCTTTATGCATTTAGTTATTGCTATGTTGGATACATATTTATTTATAGTTGTTATATTTTCTTGTTGACTGGTCCCTTTATTACTGTGTAATGTCCTTCCTTGTCATTTGTGATAGCCTTTATTTAAAGTCTACTTAGTCTGATATGACTATTGCTACTCTAGCTTTCTTTTCTTTTCTATTTGCAAGGATTACCTGTTTTCATCCCCTCACTTTCAGTCTGTCTGTGTCTTTAGATCTGAATTGAGTCTCCTGTAGGTAGTATATACATGGATCTTATTTTATCATTCATTCAACTATTAGTTTCTTTTGATTGAAACATTTAGTCCCTTTATATTTGAAGTAATTATTTACGCTGTGTGCTTAGTCGCTCAGTTGTGTCCAACTCTTTGCAATGCTATGGACTGTAGCCCACCAGGCTCTTCTGTCCATGGGGCTTCTCCAGGCAAGAATACTGGGGTGAGTTGTTGTGCCTGCCTCCAGGGAATCATCCCACACTAGGGATTGAACCCAGGTCTCCTGCACTGCAGGTGCATTCTTTACCATCCAAGCCGCCAGGGAAGACCAAGAATACTGGAGTGGGTAGCCTGTGTCTAGTGCGTGCTTATTTCTATTTGCTCATTGTTTTGGATGCTTTTTTTGTAGTTCTTTTTGTTCCTTTCTTCTTTTGTTCTCTTCTTTTGTGATTTGATGACTGTTTTTAGTGTTAATGTTATTACTTTCTTTTTTCATCATTTGTCTATTATAGATTTTTAGTTTGTGATTACTGTGAACTGTGTGTATGTGTGTATAAAATTATTTTAAGTTGATGATCTCAACCTTTTCTTTTAACTTTTTCTTTCTCATTTACTTTATCATTTTATTGATAAAATGTGGATGCATTTGATTATTATGAAGGTATATATAGATATGTAGATAGATATCTGTATCTATCTAGATATATATGTATATAGATAAAGATACATGTGGACATAAACTATTTTTCTTTTATGCAGTCTTACTTTCTTGAGAAGATGATCTCCTCATTTTGAAAGCATTTAAATATCCCTACATTTTTGCTACTGTCTTCTCATTTAATGTTTTTTACATCATATTTTGCATCTTTTTGTTTTGTTTATCTCTATCTATACTTACTGTAGACATAGATAATTTTACTATTCCTACTAGTTTGTTAAGTGGTTGATTTACTACTGTCATTTGCTTTTACCAATGATATTTTCCTTTCATAAATTTTGTTTTCTAGTGGTGGTCTTCTTTTTTTCCACTTAGAGAAGTCTCTCCAACATTTTTTTTGTAGCTAGTTTAGTGGTGCTGAACTCTTTTTAGGTTTTGCTTGTCTTAAAACTCTTATGCCTCCTTCAAATGAATGATAACCTTACTGGATAGATTATTTTTTCCTTTCAGCATTTTGAATGGATCCCACTATTCCCTGGTATTCTGCAAAATTTATCTGGAAAAGTCAGCTGACAGATTTATGAGTGTACCTTTTTATGTAACTGTTGCTTCTCTTTTGCTTTAATTTCTCTCTTAATCCTCAAGTTTTGTCATTTTAATTACAATGTGTCTTTTTATGGATCTCTGTCTCCCTATTGATCTTGTTTGAGACTTTGTATTTCTTGGACCTGGATATCTATTCTTTTCCAAGTTTAGGGAATTTTTCAGCTATTATCACTTCAAATAATTTGTCTACCATTCTCTCTCTCTCTTTTCCTTTTTGGATCTCTATATGAAAATGTTAGTATGCTTGATGTTGTCTGAGAATTCTCATATTTTAAAGTTTCTTTTTCCTCTGTTTGTTTAGCTTGTGTGATTTTCACCACACTGTTTTCTAGTTCACTGATCTATTCCTCTACGTCACTTAATCTATTGTTGATTCTTTGTATTAATTTTCATTTAATTTCAGTTTTGTATCCTGTTTCAACTCTGTTTCATTCTTCTTTATATTTTCTAGTTTTTTGGTATACTCACTATATTCATCATTCTTCTCCTGAGTTTGTTGAGGATCTTTATGATCATTACCTTGAGCTAATGTCTGGTAGATTGCTTATCTCCACTTAGCTTAATTCTTCTTCTGATATTTTATCTTTTTCCTTCATTTGGAACTTATTCCTGTGTTGCCTCATTTTGCATAATTCTTTGTTTTTGTTTGTGTATTTAGTCAGATTGATCATGTTTCCTAATCTTGGAGAAGTGTCTGTAACAGTACAATCCTTTCTGGTTAACAGAGCCGTGTGATCTAGTGGTACCCTCTGCATGGTCTGGGTGGGCCTCTGAATGCTGTGGTGCTGATGCAGGGAGGGCCCATTTCTGGTGGGTCAGCTGCCTACACCTCCTTGTGTAGAGGCTGCTGGTCGGTGCTCAAGACTGGGTCATAGTATGGCTGACTGCACAGTCCAGGGGTTTCTGGAACTGGCTCCATCCCACGGGAGAGTGGAGCTGTGTCTTGGCATGGCTGACTTAAGGTCTGGGAGGTCTTGGGGCAGTTAACTGCAGACACAGGGGTTTGGAGCCGGAGTTAACATGCTGGTTGGTAGTGTAAGGACCCTGGGTGGCTGGCTGTGAGCCTGGGAGTCCCAGGGCAGCTGACTATGGACCCTGGGGATTTTCAGTCCTGGTGCCTACCTGCTGGTAAATGCAGCTGATTCCTAGTGCTAATTGGATAGATGCAGAACTCCGAAATGGCACTTGCCAGTACCAATGTCCTCGTGGTAAAATATGCTACCTCAAATGGCTGTCAGCAGCATCTTCTGGAGAGAGACTCTCCCAAGGGGGTCCCAGTTGCCTTCTGTCTCCCTGAGAGACTCTCCAGGATCAGCAAGTGGGTCTGATCCAGACTCTTTTAAACTTATTGTATGCTGGGTTTCCAAGTGCATGCGACTGTGCATGGGCTCTTTAAGAGTGAAGTCTCTCACGTGCACCCCAGTGTTCATCGCAGCACTGTTTATAGTAGCCATGACATGGAAGCAGCCTAGATGCCCATCAGCAGACGAATGGATAAGGAAGCTATGGTACATATACACCATGGAATATTACTCAGCCGTTAAAAAGAATGCATTTGAATCAGTTCTAATGAGATGGATGAAACTGGAGCCCATTATACAGAGTGAGGTGAGCCAGAAAGATAAAGAACATTACAACATACTAACACATATATATGGAATTTAGAAAGATGGTAACGATAACCCTATATGCAAAACAGAAAAAGAGACACAGAAGTACAGAACAGATTTTTGAACTCTGTGGGAGAAGGTGAGGGTGGGATGTTTCGAAAGAACAGCATGTATATTATCTAAGGTGAAACAGATCACCAGTCCAGGTGGGATGCATGAGTCAAGTGCTCGGGCCTGGTGCACTGGGAAGACCCAGAGGAATCGGGTGGAGAGGGAGGTGGGATGGGGGACCGGGATGGGGAATACGTGTAACTCTATGGCTGATTCATATCAATGTATGACAAAACCCACTGAAAAAAAAATTAAAAAAAATAAAAAAAAAAGAGTGAAGTCTCTGATTCCTATAGTCCTCTTGCTCTCTCCTTGTGCAAGCCCTGCTGGCTTTTAAAGTCAGATGTTCTAGCGGCTCAAGCCCAGTACCTCCAGGTTTGAGAGATTAATGAGGTGCTTGGACCCCTTGATTCATGGGGAGAACTTCTGTAAATAACCTTTGTGATTATCCCCTTGTTTATTGGTTGCTTATCTGGTAGTGTGGGTCTTCACTCTATCATATTCCCCATCCTTCCTGTTATCTCATGTAGTTTCTTCTTTATTTCGTTACTTGTGGAATATCTTTTCTGCTAGTTTTCAGATCATTTTCATAGATCGTTGCACTGTAAGTAGTTATAATTTTGGTGTGCTCATGGGAGGAAGTGAGTTCAGGGTCTTCCCTGAGAAGAATCTTCTGTGCAATCTTGATCACTCCTTGGGCTGATTCTTAATGATGGTGCCTCAGGATTGGTTACATTTGAAGTTAGCCTTGATTTCTTTGTTCAGACCCAATTATCTGGTCTTTCTGATTTCATACTTCTTTGTTCTTGGTTCCCTGCCATGTTAACTTTCCTCAGATCCCTTTGAATAGTCCTTGGAGTTCTCCCTTATGAGAATAGTAAGAACTTAAGCAGCTCATTCACCAGTCTCCATTGAAAGACACTTGGGAACATTGCATATGAAGGGCTGGGTATAGTTTTATAGGAAAATGATCGGTTTGGTGGCCAGCAAAACTGGGGTTTGTTATGGTGGTTCCCAGGTCAAGGTTCAAACATCTTGTGTGACATTTTATCCATTTAATTAATTAGTTAATAAAATTAGTATTTATTGAACCTTAGACACCTGAGGTACATAAGATAAATAGAAATCCCAGGTTCATGAAGCTTATACTCTAGTGGGAAAGATAGGTAAAAAGGCTAATTGATATATATGATATGTGGACCTTGACTGTATCACAAAGAATGTGAAGCCAAACAAAATATGAAGCAAAGAGAGTATATATGTTAGTGTTCACAGGTGACGAAATTGTGATAGGCAGTGAGGAAACAAGGTGACTATTGAAGTGAAGGCCTGAAGGAAGTTGCTTTTAGTTATTGGTCTTTTATAGCAGATAATTTATTGCTAAAATGGTGTAGAAGAGGTCATGAGTATTGTGTCGAGAGCTGGTAAATGAGATGTGTAAAATGTTCTATACCCTCTAAAGTGACTCCATGCTGTAATTTTTTCTCCAAGGTATACTGTATGATGTAATTTCTGTTCTTAATTTTCAAATCTCAAATTGAGTTAATGTCCAAGACAGTGATTGTTAAAGTGTGGTCTCTGGACCAGCAGCATCATTTGGGAACTTTTTAAAAACATAAGTTCTAGGGCCCCATACAGACCCAATGAATTGTGTAGTTGAAACTCAGCAATCTGTTTTAACAAGTCACTGAGAGGGTTCTTGTGCACTCTGAAGTGTGGGAACTGCTGATCTAGAATAACTTCTATGATTTAAAATATTTCCTTAGTTAGAATTTAGCCATTTTAGGAGGACCTATTAAAGCTTCTGATTTGACTGAACAAAATAATCAAATTATTCTTTTTTTAATTAATTGAAAATCAGTAAAAAATTTTTGATTGGATTAGCATTTGTTTATAATAAGTTTTATGTGTACAACATTTTATTTCTACTTATGTAAACACTGCAGTGTGCTCACTACCAGAAATTTAGTTTCCGTTTATCACCATACCGTTCATCCCCTTTAGACATTTCAGTCTCCCCTGCCCCTTTCTCCTCTGGTAACTGCTACTCTGTTTTTGATTGGTTTGTACATTTATTTTGTTTTTTATATTCTATGTGTGAGTGAAATCATAGTCTTTACCTTTCATCATCTGACTGATTTCATTTAGCATAATACCATCAGGGTCTATCCATGTTGGTGCAAATGACAAGGTTTCATCTTTTTTCATGACTGAGTAGTATTGTACCATATATGTGTATCGTACCTTCTTTATGCATTCATTGGTTAATGGGTACTTAGGTTGTTTCTGTATCTTGGATATTATGAATGATACTATGAAGAACATAGGAGTACATATATCTTTTCAAATTAGTGGTATTTTCGTGTTTTTTTAAATATAAATATCCAGAAGTGGGATACCTGGATCATGTGGTAGTTCTGTTCATAGTTTTTTAAGGAGTCTCTATACTGTTTTCCATAGCAACTGTACCATTTTTCATTACCTTTTATCCACATCCTCACTAACACTTGTATAACCAACTTCTTACCATATTTTGTTGATTTTTCAGATTTTGAAAGGAGTATGAGTTTTCAGATTTTGCCAGTAATTTAGAATACATATATTACTTCTACTTATGAATTTTGTCTGATCTTTTCTTTTATTCTCAATTTTGGATGCATAACTAATTTTTTAAAAAATAATATTTAAAGCTCTCTCAGTTTAATTCCTGCCACCTTCAGTGTTGAAATATAGTTTATAATGTTGGAATTGATATTTATATAGAGGCTTCAAGATAAGTGGTATTTATATGGAAACTTTAAGGTATTATGGAGACTTTTAAGACGTTGGATTTGCATTTACTGAAGAAAGTTTATTATGAAGAGGAAAATTATTTCATCATTTTCCACAGATAATGTGAAATCAATTGTAAAGCAATCTGTGTGTTTCTTAAGCTTTGTTATTATTTTGTGAAAATATGTAGTTATGTTTGTATGTTTTTTATTAGTGCTGTTCATAACTTTGTGTATCATAGCACAGATAGAAATGATAGTGTTTGCATGGTCCTCTGGAGTAAGTGGAGAAGGCTGAGGGCAACCCAGCCTGGTTTCCGCTGTACTTCCTCCATCCCTCAAGGGCTGACAGGATCGTCACTCATCTCTAACTTATTCCCAGGTCACCAGTGAGCCTCTCTCTACATCATTTCAGTTATTTTGTGAAGTTGTTTTATAATTAGAATGAAATTTAGTTTTCATTCTTATGTTGGAGAGCATTATGTAAAAATGTATTTCTTCAAAAATATTCTTTTCACATGGACGGTAATCACATTCCCCTAGTTTCCTCTATGAATGAAACTTTTACACTAAAACCTCAAGTGGTTAATAAATATGAAAAAATTGGAAATAGTATCTATTTTAAAGAAAAAAAATTAATGATATTTAAGTTGTCACTGAAATATAAATTGATGTATAGTTGTATATACATTCTGATGAACTTTGATTATCTTTAATAGTTTGTGTCTTATTGCAAGATTATGACAATGTCCTTTCATTTATTTTAGTAACATTTAAAAAATCTTGTAGTTAATTTTAGAAAGATCCTGTTGTCAAAAGGAATATATCTGAATGTATTGGAGTTAATGCAGAAGCATATGCATTCTCCTGAAGTGGCTGAAAGTGGCTGTAAAATGCTAAATCATCTTTTCGAAGAAAGGTAATAAATATTTATGAATTTATGTAGAATATATAATATTGGACCAGGTAGAATATCAATTTTTTGAGCATAATTGTAAGAATTAAAACAAGGCATTTGAAGATGGAAACATTTTGCAGCATAATCTCATGTCAGTAATACATAGGCTTATTTTATTTATATATAGAAATATGTTGAAAATTTGCTTTTGTGCTTTATGATTGGTATTGACTGTGTTTTGAAAAATGGCGCTTATATAGCACATAACCTTAAACAGTTTTTAAAATTTTGTTATGTGGAAGATATAAAATTAGGATATGGCTTCTAATTGTTGCTTTCTCACAAAAACTAATATTTATCAATATTCATTCATTAGAATTAGCTTTGTCTTTTCTTCCTGCTCTCATTCCTTACCTGGGGAAGCATTTATCACTTTTAGTTCAAGCCCAGGGATGTTAAGATTATATGTCTAGTTTGTGGCACAGAGAGACCATATCATTTATCTGGGGGTGGATAATGCAGGTTTGGGGTAGAATGGCAAGTAATGGTGAGGTGGGGAGGGAAGGGAAGTGGAATCTATCTAAAATTTGTTTAAAAGACTAAAACTTAATACAGAGAGTTATTTCCTCCCGAAGGATGTGCTCAGCACATTTTTGTACTTTATTAGATCAAAGAATGCAAGGTAACTTTGACATAGTCCAAATAAATTTCAAACAGAAAAACAGCATTAGAAAACTATCCTGTGTCAAATGCCACAGATGTTGCAGTAAAAACTGATTTTGAGTCCTGGTTTTCCCACTAATTTGAGTCAACTGTTCGATCTCTAAACTTCAGAATCCTCATTGGTGATGAAGAATAATAATAGCAAATTCATAAGTTTTTGGCTTATAATGTAAGGATTAAATAAGTTTGAACAAAAGACTTAGGAAAATGGTACATTTTAAGCCCTCAATAAAACATAACTGTTTTTACTAACAGGTATTAAATATTAATAGGGCTTCCCCGGTGGCTCAGTTGGTAAAACATCTGCCTCCTAGGCAGGAGGCCCGGGTTTGATCCCTGGATCGGGAAGATCCTCTGGAGAAGGGAATGGTTACCTACTCCAGTATTCTTGCCTAGAGAGTCCCATGGACAGAGGAGCTTGGGGTCTCAGATAGTTAGAAATGACTGAATGACTAACACTTTCACTATCCAATATGACTAAGTGAAATGCATGTAGCATGATAAACTGTATGTAGCATGTTTACAGACTTAGAATGAACGGCATTACCTTGTTTTTAATGTAAAGAGACATTGTTTTTAATGTAATGTAAATGTAATAATTCAATGTAATTTAATAAGTCCAGCTTATCTATTTATGTTTATATATCATAATTTTAAACAATATCTCTTTTCAAAATGTTGCTCTTGACATTTAAATGAAAAGTTTATGTTAAATTGTGATTGTTTATGGTCCTGTCAGTGTGTGAACCTTTATATGGAGGGAAAAACACAGTGGAATAATGGACATTTTAAAATGTTGTAGATTCTGGCCAATATATCTTTCTGGCCGTTTCCTCATATGTAAAATGCATAAATTTCCAGTACTGGGGGTTCAGAGTTAACTATGACAGCGTGCCTGCCCCTAAAAATCTCATTTGTAAGCAGATAATTACAATATAGTGTGATAAGTCAATGACAAGGATGGTTAAAATCGTAGGGTATTGGTGAATCAAGCTAGGGTGACCAAAAGAGAGAGGCTGCAAAGAGGGGATGTGTTTAAACTGGGACTTTCAGATGGTAAAGAGGGACTATATGTCAGTAACCATAGACCCATGCAAAGTGAGGACCAAGGTCTGATATGCAGAAGTTTTAGTCAATATGGTACTATGTAAAAGCAAAGACTGCCTCTATTAAATTTGGTAGGACCTACTGAAATCTACATTTATGTGTAGATTAACATACATTTGTGTGTATGTTAAATAACTGCTAAAATGCCTTAGAGAAACCAAGACTTTAGTGCAAATAAAGCTAATTAAGACTACCGTAATACAAGAAGTCCTGGGGTGTTAATCAGGAAAGGGCAGGTAGTTATGCTGTAAACAGCTCTCTGGACTTGGTGATCAGAGTTTGCATTCCAGCACTGACTCTGTCATGTTCCAGTGAAAGGACCTTGATGTTTAACCTCTGTCAGTCTAAACTCTCTACCTAGAAAATGCAAATAATACCTTCTTTCCAGGGGTTGTTGCCAATGACCCTGTACAGATCAAAAGGAGTTTGTTAGTTCTGGGAAACTAAGTAAAAGACTTCCCAATTTCCTGTGAATCTAACTTCTTGAGATCAAAGTTTAACCAAATAAGAATTTAAATTGTGTTTGCTCATGTTACTGAGTTCACATAGCCTTTTCTGATAAAATAGTCCTGTTTTCTTGTACTTGTTTCAAATTGGTGTTTGTATTGGAATCAGGTTGGACTTTTAATAAGCATTTCAATATTATATCTCCAGTAGCACTTCCCTGGATACAATGGCAGCAGTGGTCCCCAAAATAATAACAGTCATGAAAAGTCATGAGACATCATTATCAGTGCAGCTGGAAGCACTTCGAGCTATGTTACATTTTATAGTTCCAGGTAAGTTACATAATTGACTGTGGGAAGAGCTGTTATTGTAAATGAATTCTTTGACTTTTCATGAAATACCAACTTTCCAGGCAAAAATGAAAGGACTAGTTTCTGCCAACCAAATTCAAATCTTTGCAGTAGCCCAATAATAAAACTAGAGGGAAAATGATGAAATAGAAGAGTCAGATAAATTTAAATTAAAATTTAGTAAGAAGCATCAATAGTTTATTTACAAAAAAATAACTGCAATGTAGTGTGGTGCTTCAACTCCAAGGATAGTGTCATCTCTGCTATTTCTTTTGTATTTCTGTTGACATTGCTGAGTTCAAGTTTTTTGTTTGTTTTCTGTCTCAATTATAATAATAGCTAACTAATTTTCACACTTCCTCTCTTGCCTCTTTCCAGTCCCTCTTTACTCTGTGGTTGAATGCATCTTTCTCAGATATAACCATGTGGCTTTTACTCATTAACTACAATAGTGTCCATTGTACCCCATTTATATCCTGCTTTATTTGTTATGACTTTATTTGTCCTCCAAACCCATTTAAAACACCTCTTTCTCCATTCCTTTAGCATGTATTTATTAATTGCCTCTTATGTTCTATACATTGTGATGACTGCAAAGGTCTGAAAAATAGGTGAAAAAAGACAGGATTGTACTACTTATAGGAGCTTAGAGGTAGAGAAACAGATAGTTAATTACCAGACAGTTGAGAGAGCCTGTTAAGGGGCTTCCCTGGTTGCTGAGATGGTAAAGAATCCACCTGCAATGAGGGAGGCCTGAGTTCAATCCCTGGGTTGGGAAGATCCCCTGGAGAAGGGCATGGCAACCCACTCCAGTATTTTTGCCTGCAGAATCCCATGGGCAGAGGAGTCTGGCAGGCTACAGTCCATGGGGTCATAAAGAGTTGGACATGACTGAGCAACTTTCACTTTCATATTATAAAAGTCTATGAAAACATTGATGGAAACACAAATAGTTTATTCGAAAGAGTATGTGATAAATTGTGATGTTGGCAGTTGATGGGTGAGTAAGGCTGACCTGGTAAAAAGGCCAGGAGGGACATTTCAAGCAGAAAGAGAAAGAGCACATGGTCTGGGATGAGTGGAACATGGTGTTGAGGAGGGCAGTGCCTGGGGGTGAATGTGGAAGGGTGGGGCAGAGGCTGAGAGGGAGGGGCCTTGCACAGAATGCTGAGCAGTCTGTGCTTTTTTTTTTAAATGCAAGTCAATTCAAAAATTTTATTAAAGGTCTTTGAAAGTTGCAGTGTCATAACTAAAGCTGCCATTTATAACAGTAGTAGTATGGTGAGGAGCATGATTGGCAGGGGAGAGCCTTCTGCAAGGAGACTAGGCTGGAGCTGTGATGGCCAGATGAGGCATAATGGGAACCCAGCCAAGAAAGCAGGAGAAGATGAATGTGGGAGGTGATTAGGAGGCACCTTTGGTGTGATTTTCTGACTACTGAATATCAGGGTTATTATTTTTTTGCTCTGTGAGAGTCCCAGTACTTTTGAAGTTCATTTTTTTTTTTTGGTCCTTTTAAAATGAAATCTTCCTAAACCTACCATTTTCTTTTGTAATATTGGTATTTATATTTCTGAGTATAAGAGTATAGAATTTTTCAAGGAAAGGGCTTTCTTTAGTCATGTCTTTTTTTTTAAATCCCCTGGAAACTTGGACAAAAATTCAGTAAATTTTGAATTGAATCATGTCCCATTCAAATTGTCAAATAACTTTTGAGATATAATGTAACAGACATAATTTTGCTTGGATATTATTGAGAGTTTTAAAAAATTTTATAGGTTGTAAAAAGCAAATAAAATCCTTTTGATTGTCTTTAAAGATGTCAACCTTATTCTTCTGAGAGTGCATTTGAGTTTTAAAGATAACCAAAAGACATTCAGAATTGTCTGTTAATAAAATAATACTCTTTTAGTTAAAAAGTAAGTTTTGAATATAGAATTTCTTTTGTTTTATTGTTCTGAGATGATCCTGAAGTGACATTGATAGTAATAATTTAGATGTATGAAATGATGTATTTAAATGCTAAATCATAGTTTTATAATGTTTTTAGGTATATTAAGCAGGTGCCCTTGAAAATAATATTATAAATTCATGGTGATGCTTTATATATGAAAATATGTATATTAATAGACATACCTTATAAGCATATCAATATATAAATACATTTCTCTATTAGGTAAAGGCTTAATCATCTACTTCACTCTGTGGCAACATAACTGTATTACCAATAGCACACCACACAAATAACCATATTCTATCATGCTGTAAGTATGCCATACTATGCCATCCTATAGTCAGGGATTGGGAAGATCCCCTAAAAGAGGATGTGGCGATCCACTTTAGTCTTCTTCCCTGGAGAATCTCATGGACAGAGGAGCCTGGCGGGCTGTAGTCCATAGGGTCGCACAGAGTCGGACCCGACTGAAGCAGCTGAGCGCATACCATCCTATAGCATATGATTCCGTATGTCAGTGAGTAACTAAAATATCAGTACCCCAGTAGTTTTGAGGTTGAATATGATTATGGTTTTGACATGTTAAGTTGAAGTAGGTACTTATAAGATGTTTAGATGTACATGTATACAATTATTAACTAAACCATGTTCAAACTATTCATTGTAACAGATGTGCATTATAGCAAATTTGTATAATTTAATATCTAATTCAGGAGCACATATTGCATCTAGTATTATGTCACTTAAATTGCTTCTAATCTGGTACTGTTCACTTCCTCCTTTTTTATAACAATAACTTATTGAAGTGATTGAACCTGTGCTTTAAAAGAATAATACTAAAGGCCTATTTATTTTAATAAAATATCATTTGACTTATTCCTTCTTGCCTTCTTCAATTCTAGGGGAAACAGTGCAAAATTCTTTAGGAAAGGACATATGCATATTGGGAAGTGTATAGAGGAACATGATTATGAATATAAAGCCAAGCAGTCGGAGAAACTGAATTTGTTTACTTTGCAGAGGAGATAATTCAAGAGGTTATGAAACTATTAAAACCCATTCATTTATATTTAGTTAATAACAAATGTGTAAGGCATTATTCAAAGTACTTCATATAAAATTTTAAAATTTTTATAGCAACCCATCAGTCAGATTCTACTTCTTCCCCCACTCCATTTTACCGATGATGAAACTGAGACATGATACAAAGATTTTAAGGTCATGGCTTATATAACGGAGCAAGGTTTCCACCCAGGCAGCCTGAGTTAGGGGCTTTCCAGGCGGTGCTAGTGTAAAGAACCCGCCTGCCAGTGCAGGAGACTTAAGAGACGTGGGTTTGATCCCTGGGTCAGGAAGATCTCCTGGAGGAGGGCATGGCAACGCACTCCAGTTTTCTTGCCTCGAGAGTCCCATGGACAGCAGAACCTGGCAGACTACAGTCCTTGGGGGTCACAGAGAGTCGGACACGACTGAAGCGACTTAGCATCAGCACCAGCACCAGCCCAAATTAGAATGGGTACTTTCTAAAGACGCATTTGTGCAACAGGTGGATATTGAACAGCTGTTATAGCTAAAGAGCTATGCTTGGAACTCTTGGTAATCTGGAGATGATTAGGTTATAGATCCCCTCTTCAAAAAGTTTGCAGTTCTAACAGTTTAAAGAACTATTATCTGGTAAGGAAATTATATCAATTCTGGATAGTAGAACCTCAAGTGATATGCCAAAGACCAGAGATGAAATTTTGGAAATGTTCATTTGGTCTTAATGTAAGAAAGACATTTAGTAAGACTTACATTTGGCATGAAGTTTTTACATTTCAACGGGACTGCTTTTAATGGTCACATCTGCATGTGATATAATAGGCAGCTTTAGAAATTAATGTGGTCTTGGTCACTGAAAATGAGGCACTAGAGTTTAAGTGGCTTGTTCAAGGTCATACAGCTGTAGTGAATGTCAGGACCTGTTTGAATAAATTTTAAAATGAGGGTGGAAGGGTGAAAATCATGCCTGTCAAATTCTTTGTGGTATTCTCAGCATGTGGCAAAATCCTTTGCATGTATTGTTGGCATTCAAATTTTTGTTAAGTAAATGAAAACTTATATGCAGCCAACTTATAACGTTTATTAATACAAATTACTGAAATGAAAGATTATAAGGTATTGCTTATTAATAATTATTTATATAGTCAGGTTTTAGAAACATCATTCACAATTATTTTACTTACATGTTCTATTATATGTTTCGTATATGTTCAATATTTTTTAACTTCCTGTTTTTCAACCATTTGGGGATAGTTCAGCTACAATGTAGCTTAATAAAGTATATTTTCTTTAAGTTACTTAATACTTTTATACAGCCTTAGAGGACTTTTGATAAAACTGCATGTTCTTTACCATCACAATGCTGAATTTTACACTGTTATTCCAGCTACTCTTTTATGTCTGCCTTTCATATCTGACGTTTTTATGTTATAGTCCAAATAACTTTGAACTTTTTTCAAATCATCCACCATTGCATAAAAATCTAGCTTCTTATAATGAGTACAGACTGTTTGTTAATACACAAAAAAGAGATTGTTGGTTCCAGAAAATTGCTCCACCATAGTAACTTCTTGCTACTTTAAATTCAGTAAACATCCATATACAGTGTGTTTATTTTATATTCAGTGATGAACAATTTTTAAAAATTTCTTAAACTTTAGAGTTATTTCTTTGATAAAGAACCATGGATTAGAAAAAGGTACAACGTGTATATGTATTGTTGGGTTAATTATAATCATTCCTAATAAATGACATTCTATTCAGCCTAAAACTTTTATGAGAAAATGATTTGTATTTATTTTGCATTTAGGCATCCCGGAAGAATACAGGGAAGATACTGAATATCAGCATAAGCTAAATATGATTGAAAAGCAGTGTTTCAGAAATGATATTCACAAATTGGTCCTGGCAGCTTTGAACAGGGTATGTATAATATGAGATTCTGCCTTTATACTCTTAACTAGAATATGAAATTTGGGGATGTGTGGGGGCTTTTATTAGCTTAAGTTTCCCATGTTCTGTTTACTATGATAGTAAGAAGTTATCTGTTTAGAAACATAAGATGACAGTAGGGATGTAAGAGGAAGAGGTGCCATGCCAGCTAAGAGAAGTGCACTGTCAATTACAGATTTTGTCAGGCTCTTTTGATAAATCCATTTGAGTCAATTTAGTCAGAGAGAGAACTCTGGATGTTCACCTTAACCTCATGAGTGATGTCAGGAGCCATGGCTGCTGTTTTCTCTTTCTGTCCTCCTGGTCTTTCTTTTCTGGTCCCATGCTGAAAGGTTCAGTCCATGAAGACACACAGGGAGCAACATTGAAGTTTTGTTTTTTTTATTCCCTGTGCTTTTTTGTATTGTACTCCTTAGAGATAATCTATGAAATAGCTCAGTGTTCATTGTTTCTTCCTAGTATTAGGCATTTACAAACACTGGGTTTCCTGCTGGCTCAGCAGTAAAGAATCTGCCTGTGATGCAGGAGATGGAGGAGACACGTGTTTGATACCTGGGTTGGGAAGATTCCCTGGAGAAGGAAATGGTAATCCACTTCAGTGTTCTTGCTGTGAAGATCCCATGGACAGAGGAGCCTGGTGGGCTACAGTCTGTGGGGTCGCAAAGAGTTGGACACGACTTAGCAACTGAGCATGCACATAACTATGTACATTTGCAATGATATGCTATAATTAATAAATTAATAATCATACTAAGTCTGAAAAAAAGAGAATTATGTTTATATTGTGCAATGAAAAAGGTGTTGATGGAATTAAAATGATTTGGAAGTTTAACATAAGATGAATTGGTTCTTTATAAAAGATATGAAAGTAAAGATATAAAGATTAGGTTAATGTTTTTATGAAAGGAAAAGAGTAGTCAAAGTAATTAATGGACATAATTCCTTTTGATTTAGTGTACTTTGAAAAATGTCATGAATTAAATAGAAGAACCTGCAGAGAGATCTTCAAACATTCATTTTAAACTGAACTTTATAATGTAATTGTCTATGATATATTTGAGTCATTTTTACTCAGACTTTAGTATGATTCTTGAAGATAGCTTTGGGTTGAATTTAATTCTAGAAATACTTGGTGAAAATAAGAATGTGGAAGGAACTGTGTTAGGTGCTGGGAAGACAAAAATGAATATGCTTTGT
The DNA here is from genome assembly GCF_963930625.1 of Muntiacus reevesi. NCBI lineage: Eukaryota > Metazoa > Chordata > Mammalia > Artiodactyla > Cervidae > Muntiacus > Muntiacus reevesi. The sequence continues at coordinate 156,035,715 of NC_089252.1, read as the reverse complement.
ATCCTTCTGTAATGGATCTCATAATCTGGCTGGGGAAGTAACAGCTATGCATAAAACATAAAACAACACTTAAGTTGTTCGGTATTAGCTCTTATGAGCTGCACTAGTTTTATGAACAGTACTTTAGGTACGGTAAATTGTGTCTGACTCTTGGGACCCTGTGGACTGTAGCTTACCAGGCTCCTCTGTCTATGGGATTTGCCAGGTAGGAATACAGGAGTGGGTTGCCATTTCCTTCTGCAGGGGATCTTTCCAACCCAGGGATTGAACCTGGGTCTCCTGCATTGCAGGCAGACTCTATTGACTGAGCCAACAGAGAAGCTCAGTACTAGAGCAAAGAATAGTTAATTTTATTCATGATGTGTGTTGGTGAAAAGCAAGTGGTACCAGAAATCCTTTTGGTAACTTTGGTTCTGGTTATGTCTTCTTTGCTAACATTATTGAATACAGGTGTGACAGAGTGGAAGGAGTTGCCAGGCGAGGGAGAAAGATTGTACTTAACTGCCATCAGTACTGTGATGCCAAGAAAATCATCGTGCTCCTAGGTCTTACTTTCTTTTGCTGTATAATCCCAGGAGAAGTGGTTGAGAACCTCCCTGTTAGTCACTGAGTTGTGTCCGACTCTTTGTGACCCTATGTACTATAGCCCACTAAACTACTCTCTCCTTGGAGTTCTCCAGGCAAAAATACTGGAGTGGGTTGCCACTTCCTTCTCCAGGGGATCTTCTTAACCCAGGGATCAAACCAGGGTTTCCTGCATTGCAGGTGGACTCTTTACTGCTGTGAGTCACCAGGGAAATCCGAGAACCTCCCTACCCCTTTCTTTATTTTCCAAGCCACACTTGGGTAATGACATAGCATCTCACTAAATAGTGACTGCCATTTGTGGGCAAGGAATTAAGGTCATGGAGAAGCAGAAGTGGTACTGTTTTATTTTTAAAAATCTCCCCTGTGTAATTCCCCTAATTCTTTTCTGTGCTTGAGAAAAAAAATGCTCTAAAAGATGAATATATATATATTTTTAGTTCTAAAATCCCGTAATTGCATGTGTCGCTCTGAATAAATGTTACAAGGCATCAGAGATTTTAGATCTAAATACTGTTGATGCAGTAAAATGAATTGCCATTAAAAATAAGCCTTTTCTTGGATAGCAAACTTCCAAATAAGATAGAAATTGAGATTCAACTAAGATTTACAATGCAAAGATTATTGAAAGTATTTATTAAAGTGAAACAATGTCTGGAGATGTACATAAATCCAGTAACATTCAGACTGAAGTTAAACCTGTCTGAAATATTAACATTCCATATATGCTTGATCTTTTAGCTTTTTCTACACATGAAAACTTTCAGTAATCTGTTCTGGAGAGATCTGTTTACCCAGTATTGGCTCTGGAGAAGACAGGAGAAAATAGAGCTGTCAGCATTTTGGTCACATCTGTGCTTTGTATGCAGTGGCCTTGCTGCTGTCTTGTCCAGAAACTTACGAAGTCAGACCAATCCTCTCATTAAACGCACACAAGTCAAAGAGCGTGTGTGTGTGTCAAAAACCTTAAAGCAACATGTACTCAGTTTAAATACTGAAGATACTGATTTCAATCGTGATTAATATATAGCAAAAGCAAGCGCTGATTTGTGAAAGCAACAGCAATAACAAAGAGAAATTACATAGGAGTAAGGCAAATAAAAGTTTATAGAACTACTCTAAAGAACACTCTGAAACTCCCCTGGGAGTACAAAGGAAGAGTTAAACATAGGAAAATATATACCCTCTGTTTTTGATAAAATTACTGATTTTAAAAAAATGAAAATTTATCTGCATTTATGAATCCTTATAAAAATAACAATGGTATTTTCTGGAACTAGGTAAGCTAATGTAAAATTTTGAGAAAATTAATTAAATAATTACATGAATAATCAAGATAATTTAGAGAAAGAAGGTAATTAATATGGCTTAACTCTAGTATTAATAGTTTAACAAATGTATTATAAAACTTTAGTGATTATACTAGTGTGACATTGGCACTAGAGATAGATCAATATCACATAATGGTGATTTAGGAGATAGACTCAAATGCAAATTTTCAATTCGTGTATGATATTTCCCAACCACCACAAGGGAAAATAGATTGCTCAGTAACTTGTATTGAATCAACTAATTCTCTGGCCATCTGGAGAAAGCAAAGGAAGCTGCGTATTTACATTACTCATTTAAAGAATCAAATCTCATGTGGGTGAGATTTAAAAGTAAAAATGAATCTGGCATAGATTCTCAATCAGGGAAGAATACTGGAGTGGGTAGCCATTCCCTTCTCCAGGGAATCTTCCCCACCCAGAGCTCAAACCTGGGTCTCCCACATTGCAGACAGATTCTTTACAGTCTGAGCTGCCAAGGAAGCCCACAATCATTATTAAAGAAATGTAAATTAAAAACAAAAACCTTGTTGGAGGAAATTTAATAATACTCATCTACATTAAAATGGACATGTTTTCTGACCAGCTATCCAGCTCTAAGAATTTATAATATAGATACACGTGTATATGTGCACAAAGGTTTTTAATAGGAATATTTATTGTGGCATTATTTGTAGTAAGAAGAATGTGGCAGCAAACTAAATGCTTCCATGATAATCATTAGTGCTGTTTGCCCCCTTCTGCTGATTCTGGGATTGTATTTATTGATACTTTTGTAGTTGGATTGAATCATGTAATGGTTTTGACCAAGGAGTTGTAAGTAGACATTTCATTTGTGGTTTCTGGACCAAGCATTTGATTGCTGGTGAGGCATCTTATAGAATACTCTCTCAGGTACTGTGACCTGTGATATCTGAGCTGGTGGTTGCTCAGTTAGCACAGCTCCCAGAGTGGCTGTGCTGAGCAGAGGCCCCCTCCTCATCTATAACACGTATGAAGCATGCATAAAAATTGAACGCTTTCTTTTTCCAGCTTATGTAGTTTTGAGGTTGTTACTACAGGTTAGTTTAGTCTGTGCTGACAATACAATCCTTATCAATAGATCCTAAGTAAATAAATTATAATATTTTGAAACTGTGTAGTTCTATGTAGGGATTAAAAGTAACTTGGTGAGATTCCTAATGTGTTGCCAAGGAATTAAATACAGCTTTCCATGAATATGACAAATATATTACCCAGGTATTCATTTTTTTTCTTCACATATATTAGCACATTATGCATACTTTTGGTGAAATTAGTGTATTTTCACTTCTTTATACCTTCTCTCTTCCCTTTATCACTCAGTTAAAGAAGATTATATGGTCTTTAGTTTTTTTTTTTTTTTTTTTTGGTCTTTAGTTTTATAGCTCTAAGTGTGTAACATATTCTAATGTGTATGGCCCCTGGAATCAGGATATCTGTATTTGAATCTGGCTTCACCATCTATAGACTAATGTATTCTGAACAAGTTTTTTAAAGTCTCCGTTACATTGTCTATAATATGGATATAATAAATTAGGCTTTTCACTTAGGGTTATTATGAAGAATTTTATGAGATAATTTTATGAGATAATTATGAAGAATTTTATGAGATAATGCCATGTATTCTATACAATGCCTGGCACATAGTATACAGTCAGTAAATGTTAATATTATTACTATTAGATTTAAAACTATCTTTGGACTCATGGCTATAAAAGATGAGAAAATTGAAGTATTCACGCCATCGTCCTATTTTTACCTATTTTCTAACCAACTTTGTTAAATAATTCTACACTGACAAGTTTTAAAATATTTACATTCAATTCTATAACCATACTTAATAAGTTGTTTTCATCTTCTTCCTACAGTCATGTGGATTCAGTGTTCACTGCAAGTTCTTTTGCTACAGCTTTTCCATTTATTTTTTAGTTGTCTGTTTCTTTTAAAAAAAGATTCATTTCCTGAAAATTTTGTTGTTGTCTCTGTATTTGGACACTTGAAAAAACAGTTTGGTTGATTGCAAAGTACTGGGGTTTTGTTTTCTTTTCTTTGAAAACCTTTTAGGCATTTCACTGTTTTGTAGTACTGAATGTTTTAGTGGAACAGTCTGAGACCAATTTAATTCTTTTCTCATTTTTAAATGGTTTGGTATTTTTATCTGGATGCCCAAAGGATTCATTTTCTTGGAATCTACTTTATTAGGATATATCTCAGTGTTAGTCCCAGACTATGATATCTTCTTTTTAGCCGTACATTAATTTTTTTTCTGCAAAGTTTTTCTGAGTTGCAGTTGACTTGGCTGGCGGTTAGGAAAGAGACTGATGTGGGCATTTTCCCCTTGAGTTGGCTAGCTGACTCACTAGAGAAAATATTTTGATTGTTTTTGTAGTCTTTGAAAAAACTTGGAAAATTGTGAAGCACAGGTAACAGGATGTTTCTAATTAATATTTGTAGATGTCCAACATTGGTACTTTCAAAAATTTCATGTGGACAACACTTGCTAGTAAATTAATTTTAATCCCTGTTTGAATAACAATGTAATGAATCACTATTTTCAAGATAGAACATTTAGTAAGTGAAAGTCCATTATAGGCTTGTAAATATCATGCATACATATATACATAATGATATTTACTTTTCAAATTTTATGAAACTGTCAAAATCAGATATCACTATTTAAAATCATCAAATAGTTTATTTGCGCTCCATCACATATAATACTGTGATACTCTGCATTCCCTTTCTACATAGACAAATCACAGATTTCCTGTTGCTAGTAATCAGGTGCACCATCAAACTGCACCTGAAATAGAGACTAGGGAAGCTCAAGAGAGCAGAACCAATAGTTGAGTAGCAACTTGTTAGAGGTGATGGTATTAAGGACAAGAACAGGTACTTTATAAATATAAGTGAAAGTGAAAGTGTTTGTTAGTTGCTCGGTTGTGTCTGACTCTTTGCAGCCTCATGGACTGTAGCCCACCAGGCTCCTCTGTCCGTGGGATTTCTATGCAAGAATTCTGGAGTAGGTTGCCGTTTCCTTCTCCAGGAGATCTTCCCAACCCTGGGGTGGAACCGGGGTCTCTCACACTGCAGGCTGACTCTTTACTGTCTGAGCCATCAGGGACCAATTGGACTTAATTTTCACATAAAAATAAGCCTGTGGGTGCATTCTGAGCTTAAGAGCAGGACCAGCTATATGACCTAGCACAAGATGAAAATGCAGGACCCTCTGTTTAAAATTATTAAGAATTTCAAGGTGGTGGCTGCTATTAAACCAGGTCTGGGGCCCTTCTGAGCACAGGGACCTGTGCTGCTGCCCATGTGTACTCCTCAAGCTGACCTCCCTGGGAGGCAGAAATGGTGGTATAAAGCAAAGTTCAAAATGGCACTCTGAGTTTTCTTGTTTTTCTTTGAGAAGATAATAAACTTTTAACTTTGAACATTTAAGATACTAGTGTTAAACAAAGAGAAATATGGACTTAGAACTTAAGAGAGTTTTAGCTTATGCTTTGAGTTATCTGCTCAAAGGTTTCTGTGTCTCAATTTTTTTCACCAGTAACACAGGGATAATAATTGTGTGTCCGCCTCATAGGGTGAGTGTGAACATTAAATGAATTAATACATGTGAAGTGCTTTAAAGAATGTCTGGCACATAGCAAGCGGTCCTTAGGTTTTGGATATCCTTGTGGTTGTTGCCATTGTTGTTATGGTGACTTGAAGCCATGATAGTATATGAAATTCCATTCATGAATAGAAGAGTTTTAAGAAAAGCTCTTTGGACAAAGGTTGGAGTTGAAAGAAGTGATTGTGAACGAGATGGATAAATGAATAGTTTTAAAGCTTGAGAATAATTAGGGAGATTACTGTGTCATGGAAATCAAGGGAGGAAAGAGCAGCAATTCAGTTGTTAAAGAACTTTTTTCATTGAATGATTTTAACTTGGAGTGGTTAGGACAGAAGCCTGATTATGTGAAATTAAGAGGTGGGAAGAATGTAGAGGTAGTGGGTGTAGACTTTTCTATTAATAAGTTTAGAAATGAAAGAGGAGTGGTAGCTTGATAGAATGAAAGATCAATTTAGGGATATTCTCTCCCAGTGAGAAGTCTTTCACTTCTGAGAAGAGTGTTTTGTCATCCCAAGGCCTGAATTATGCCATCACTCAGTGTTTATTGCATGGATGATGATTTATCTTATTTCATAACAATATATATTGTTATATTTCATAACAATACTGCATTATTAGAATCATTTTTGAGGTGAGGAAACCCAGACAAACTTTGAACCATCCCTTCAGCTTCACTCTGCGCCACTTTGAATTTTTTTATATTTTTGAATAATACCTTCTGACTAAATACCACTTCTCAGTAAATGTTATTTCAGTCATTTTTAATGGCCCAGAGATTCATGGAACTCTTTGAGTGATGAGACAGTTCAAGCCCAAATTTAATTGACTCCAACCTGATATCCTTTTACTACTCAAGGAATTGGTAAGATAGAAATAATGGTGGGGAAAATTGCCAAAGGAGACAAGAATATGAGTGTCTTGCTGAAATGATAGATGAAATGATATCTGAGCTGAGCAGTTCAGTGGTGGAGGAGGACGACACAGGATGAGAAAATGATGTTTCTGTCCATAATCTATATGAAGAAAGATGCGAATAAAAAACACATGAGAGGTATTGAGGGACAAGACTGGGAAATAAATGAAAATCTGTTCAGTGACAATAGAGGAAAGTGAAACAGGTTGGAAGGCAGTAGTTTTTTGTTGAAGAGGCTACATCAGAATTTGAGGTCTGACTGGAAGCTGTTTCAGCTCTATAGTGAAGGTGTTATCTAGTGGCTAAGTCGTTTCTGACTCTTTTTGACCCAGTGGACAGAAGAGTTCTCTGTCCTTCACTGTCTCCTGAAGTTTGCGCAAATTCATGTCCATTGAGTCAGTGATGCTGTACAACCATCACATCCTGTCACCTCCCTCTCCTTCTGCTGTCTATCTTTCCCAGCATCAGAGTCTTTTCCAGTGAGTCAGTTCTTCACATCAGGTGGCCAAAGGATTGGAGCTTCAGCTTTAGCATCTGTCCTTCTAATGAATATTCAGGGTTGATTTCCTTTGGGAATTGACTGGTTTGGTCTCCTTGCTATCCAAGGGACTCTCAAGAATCTTCTCCAGCACCACAGTTAGAAAGCATCAATTTTACAATGCTCAGCCTTTTTTATGATCCAAGTCCCACATCCATACCTAACTACTGGAAAAATGATAGCTTTGAATATATGGACCTTTGTTAGTGATGTGATGTCTCTGCTTTTTAATAAACTTAAGAGGTTTGTCATAGGTTTCCTTTCCAAGGAGCAAGTGTCTTAATTTCCTGGCTGCAGTCATGGTCCACAGTGATTTTGGATCCAAGAAAATAAAATCTATCTCTGCTTCCACTTTTTCCTCTTCTATTTGCCATGGGGTCGCAAAGAGTCAGACACAACTGAGCGACTGAACTGAACTGAACTGAATGGAACCAGATGCCATTATCTTAGTTTTTTGAATGTTGAGTTTCAAGCCAGCTTTTTCACTCTCCTATTTTATCCTTGTCAAGAGGCTCTTGAGTTCCTCTTCACTTTCTGTCATTAGAGTGGTATCATCTGCATATCTGAGGCTGTTGATATTTCTGTTGACAATCTTGATTCCAGCTTGAGATTCATCTAGCCTGACATCTCACATAATGTCCTCTGCATAGAAGTTAAATAAACAGTGACAACACACAGCCTTGTCTTACTCTTTTCCCAATTTTGAACAAGTCAGTTGTTCCAAGTCCGGGTTCCAGCTGTTTCTGCTTGACCCACATATAGATTTCTCAGGAGACAAGTAGGGTGGTCTGGTTTTTCATCTCTTTAAGAATTTTCCACAATTTGTTGTGATCCACAACAGTCAAAGGCTTTAGCATAGTCAGTGAAGCTGAAGTAGATGTTTTTCTGGAATTCTCTTGCTTTCACCAGGATCCAGCAAATGTTGGCAATTTGATCTCTGGTTCCTCTGTCCCTTTGAAGCCCAGCTTGTACATCTGGAAGTTCTTGGTTCACATACTGCCAAAACCTAGCTTGAAGGATTTTGAGCATAACCTTGCTAGTATATGAAATGAGTGCAATTGTACAGTAGTTTAAACATTCTTTGGCATTCCCTGTCTTTGGGGTTGGAATCTGACCTTTTCCAGTCCCATGGCCACTGATGAGTTTTTCAGATTTGCTGACATATTGAGTTTAGCACTTTAAAAGCATCATCTTTTAGGATTTTGAATCTCTCAGCTGGAATTCCATCACTTCCACTAGCTTTGCTTGTAGTAGTGCTTCCTATGGTCCTCTTGACTTCACAATCCGGGATGTTTGGCTCTACGTGAGTGACTACCTAGAACATCATGAAGAGCACCATGAAAAAGCAGAGTGTAAGTGGTAAATGTCACAGACATTGAAAGAGTGGAGGTGTGATTGTGATTGTCACATGATTGGAAAGTGTGTTGTTGATTGTTTTCTTGTTAGTCAGTGAGAAGGATGGCCTCGGAAAAGTAGTGGCTTCTATTAGAATACCTGTCAAATAATGCCAAATTCTGGAAGAATTGAATTTAAAAGCTTGGAAGAGATTAAGATTCTTGACTTTTAAGGCAGAAACATTTATATTAAGGTACTAGTCCTGACTGTGCTATGCTTTGATGCTCAGTCATGTCCAGCTCTTTGTGACCGCATGGACTGTAGCCCGTCAAGCTCCTCTGTCCATGGGATTCTCCAGGCAATAATACTGGAGTGGATTGCCACTCCCTCCTCCAGGGAATCTTCCTGCCCCAGGGAGCGAACCCAGGTTTCTTGCATTGCAGGTAGATTCTTTACTGTCTGAGCCACCAGGGAAGTTCTAGTCCTAATTGTTAGCTATGTGATTTGAGCTATTTTTCCTTTATCTTTAAAGTTGGCAAATCTGTTGTATGAAACTTGATGGGGAATAAATGAGGTATAACATGTAAACATACAAAGAGTAAATTCTCAGTTAGTATTTTCTATGATGAGGGACAGCATTGCATTTTTGTGGTTAAGAGTTTAGGTTGTGACAGCAAATGTCTTTGACTCGGTATCTTCTCAGCAGTGTACAATATACATTCAACGAACTAATCTTTTAATGGGAATCATATTAGTATATATTTAATAAGGATACTCTGAAAAGAAGAGTATGTGAAATTACTTAGTACAGTGCCCGGTGAAGAAGAGGTACTTAATAAGTGCAAAAATGTTAGCTCTTATTCTTAGTAATAAATAAAAGTAATTAGTGATACAAGGCAGAATCAAGAATGATAATTTTATTTGGACTACTTAGTTTATGTTTCATCAGCCTATAAGCTGGCTTTAACTAAGGTAAGTATTAGAATTCATTTTTTTAACACAGCAAATATTCTTAATTATCCTTTTGACTTTTAGTTCATTGGAAATCCTGGGATTCAGAAGTGTGGATTAAAAGTAATTTCGTCTATAACACATTTTCCTGATGCATTAGAGGTGTTATCCCTGGAAGGTGCTATTGATTCGGTGCTTCATACACTGCAGATGTATCCAGATGACCAAGGTTGGTACAACTGAAGTCAGGATTTAGATTTTTATAGGCCCTTAGCTATTAGTTGGACATGCTTAAATTTTTTCTTCAGTTTTTGAGATTTAAAACAGTGCATTTTATTATTTTTTTTCTTTTATTTTTCTAGAAATTCAGTGTCTGGGTTTAAGTCTTATAGGATGTTTGATTACAAAGAAGAATTTATGCACGGTAACTGGGTATCTGCTGGCGAAAATTCTGATTTCCACCCTACAGCGATTTAAGGATGTTGGTGAAGTACAGATAAAAGTATGTGCATTATCTTGAAGGGAATTGAGATCTTGTATGGATTTCTCTTTCAGAGCAGCTGGTGTAACTCCTACTTAGCATTAATGGGTATATTCTAGCTAATTGAAAGTCATTTATTATTTCATAGTAGTTTTACTATAGTAGATAAAGAGAACTGGGTTGAATTTCAAAATATTGTTATGTTTCATTACTAAATCTCTAAAATTAGTACGTTTGTCATTTATCTTTTCTATGAAAAAAGCAGAGCACATGCTAAAGAAATTTCAGCCAGCTGAGCTTTATTTTCTCTGTTGTTGTTCAGTTGCTCAGTCATGTCCAACTCTTTGTGACCTCACGGACTTGGACTGAAGCACTCCAGGCTTCCCAGTCCTTTGCTGTCTCTGGAGTTTACCCAAACTCAGGCCCATTGAGTCGGTGATGCCATCCAACCATCTCATCTTCTGTCACCCCCTTCTCCTCCTGTCCTCAATCTTTCCCAGCATCAGGGTCTTTTCCAATGAGTCGGCTCTTTGCATCAGGTGGTTAAAGTATTGGAGCTTCAGCTCCAGCATCAGTCCTTCCAATGAATATTCAGGGTTGATTTCCTTTAGGATTGACTGGTTTGATCCCCTAGCTGTCCAAGGGACTTTTATTTGCTTAGATGTTATATAAATAAAGGTTACAATTATTATGAAGTTTGTCATTCTCTGTGTTTTATTTGAACTGCTTACTTAGTAATTTTTCCCCTTAATTTTGTTCTTGCAGTGAAACAATATTTTAAATGTTCTTTATTAAGCAAAATTTAAAATGCAATCTATATTAGCTGTCTATGAGGAATCCAAGATATTGGTTTAGGATTAATTCAGGGAAGATGAAGTAGTAAATTATTTCAGAGTCCTTTTATTTTAATGTTAACAAAACAAGTTTGTTTGTTTTTTAAGAATTTCTGACTTGGTTGTAGTGTTTTTGGTAATGAAGTTTACAACTTTCATAAACCATACTCAGCAAATATTTTCAAAAATGGCAGCACTGACCAGGAGTGAAGATGTCTAAGCTCTGATTTTTGCACAACTATTATTAGTAAATGGGAAAATGCATGTAAGTTTTTAAATTATAAAGTGACTTCACTTTATATAGCATTCTTAGATTAGAACCAACAATGGGTTTTGGTTTTCTGTAATGTGCCTGAACCTAGGTTGACTAAAGCCAAGACAGAATTAATTGTAAGTAATCCGAGGTAAAGTAAATTATTTTGTGCAGGTATGAAGCTCTCACTCAGTATTTATTAATCTAGGCATAAATTTTAAAATTTTTATGTAGAGGTTGTAAACTGTTGACCAGTGGGCTGAATTTTGCCTGCCAACATACTTTATTTGATGGTTCAGTGCTTGTAAGTTTTGAGTTTGAATTATATGCCTTCTTTGTGTTTGTATTATCTGCTTTGCTGCTGCAAATGTTAGGAAGCATTTATAGAAATGTTAGGAAGCATTTATAGAAGCATTTATAGAAACTTAGTGTCTTAAGAGGTCAAAATAATAATTTTTAACATTTAGATGATCTCATTAATACATTTTGGAAAGATAAAAATTTTTAAAGTGAAACTGATCTTTGGTGAATATATCCAATGTATATAGTAGGCAAGTCTAAAGTTCATTCTTTCTTTAAAACATCACATAAATAGAACCTAGACAACTCTTTTTTTAAATTATTTTTTATTTATTTATTTATTTATTTTTAGAACCTAGACAACTCTTTGAGTGGTTCTAAAATGTAATGGTGTGTCCGATCAGTTCCTTATAAATGATTTGCTAAAAGGATGTAAATCTCAGAGTGTCTTTAGAGCTTTTCTAAAATGTACTCACGATGAACACAGTCTAGGAGCTCACATTTGTCTGAGATTAAAATTTCAGAAGATAACACAAAAAATTGTTGGGGGAAGTGCTAGGCTCTCTACAGAACCTGATCTGCAGTCTTGTATTAAAGAACTCAAGTCACTGATCTATTTGGGTTTGTGGCACTGCTGACTCTGCTGTTCTAATCCTGATTAATATCTAACTTCCAACCTGTAGGTATGGCTTTAGGCAAGGAATCTTGAAAAACCAAATTTTGGTGAATTAGGTGTTTTAGGTTTTTTTCCTGTTTGGCTAGACTGGAGTTTAGCATCTTTATTCTCTGTGTGCATCTTCTTATTTCTTAGTAATGAGAGAGCAAAGTGTATTTATTACATTATTTCAAAGTTTACAGCTTTAAAGTACAAGCCCAATAAATGTATCTACTTAGCTAAATGAACACCCCAAGTCTTAAGTACCACATATAGTCTCTCTTTTATATCATTTGTTTATTCTTTTTTGTCCATAATTGCCTTGTTATTGTTATTTTTGGTCACACTTTCAGGGATTTCAAACAGTCTTGACAATACTGGAATTGTCAGTGTCTTTTTCCAAGCTACTGGTGCATCACTCCTTCGATTCAGTCATATTCCATCAGTTGTCCTCCAGTATCATGGAGCAGAAGGATCACCAGGTACAGTGTTTTTATCTGTATTCTGACTGTCACACATTTCGCCGACTCTAATCCTCACTTTCCTTCTTTTTAGTTTCTAAACCTTTGTTGCAAGTGCTTTGCAAAATTGACTGTTGATAATGAGTTAAAAAGTGTGTTGCTGGAGAAAGCATGTGATCAGAATAACAGCATCATGGTTGAATGCTTGCTTCTGTTGGGAGCGGATGCCAATCGAGCAAAAGAAGCAACTTCTTTGATTTGTCAGGTAAATAGTCAAAGATTTACTCTTGTCTTTTTTTCTATGACCCTGCTACTGTATAGCTCTTACCTACATTGTATGATTCTTCACTACAGAATTTAGCAGTGTATGGCACAGTTGCTTGTAATTTGCAGTAGAATTTAGATTCATAGAGTTTCAGAAATAGCGTATTTCTTTAGGTATTATCATCTAATCATTCCCTTTACATGTTTACCTACTTTGTTAAGATGATAAATAACTTTTAAATGTGTCTCTGTGCAAATCACTCTCCAGGGACACACCACACAGTTTTCTTTTGTTTTGAGTCATCTTTTAAGTATTTTCTTTCTGTTTTCAGCTTCTCTGTCTAGAAAGTTCTGCCCTCAGGGCCACCACCGGTGGCCCCGTAGGCTGTGCACTGCACACTTTGGGGTCTGTTCACATTGACATTCCTGCTGTGGGCCATCCTGCAGTTGAGAGGCGCTGTGGCCCTGCCTTCCTTCTCTCCCTTCCCTCATGCGCTGCGCAAACACATCTATCTAATTCTTCTGCTCTGCCTTCAAAATGTAAACCAAATTATTTGTCCTCAGTAAAGCTCTTCCCACACTTCCTGACCTCCATACGAAATAAAGATTTACTTGCTGTGTAAGTCCATGACACTTTTTGTACACCTCTTTATAGTTTGTGAGTTGTGTGAAGGTAGAGATGTACAGTGTTCATCTTTGTATTATTCAGAATATCTAACTCACTGTTGTACATACAGTAGGAATTCAATCAAATATCAGAGTGCATTATATGTCATTTCTAGTTTGTCTTCACTGTATACATTTTAGAGTTTGCAGTAGTATTCAGGTAGCCCTATGTATATTTTCTGGATTTTAATATTTCCAACAAAACAGTTATGTAGTGATTTAATATTCATTATTGACTGGATGAAGCACAAGCTGGTATCAAGATTGCTGAGAGAAATATCAATAAACTCAGATATGCAGATGACACCACCCTTATGGCAGAAAGCAAAGAAGAATTAAAGAGCCTGTTGATGAAAGTGAAAGAGGAGAGTGAAAAAGTTGGCTTAAAACTCAACATTCAGAAAACTAAGATCATGGCATCTGGCCCATAACTTCATGGTGAATAGATAGGGAAACAGTGGAAACAGTGAGAGACTTTATTTTTGAGGGTTCCAAAATCACTGCAGATCGTGACTGCAGCCATGAAATTAAAAGATACCTGCTCCTTGGAAGAAAAGCTATCACCAACCTAGACAGCATATTAAAAAGCAGACACATTACTTTGCCAACAAAGGTCTGTCTAGTCAAAGGTATGGATTTTCCAGTAGTCATATATAGATGTGAGAGTTGGACTATAAAGAAAGCTGAACGCCGAAGAATTGATGCTTTTGAACTGTGATGTTGGAAAAGACTCTTGAGAGTCCCTTGGACTGCAAGGAGATCCAACCAGTCCATCTTAAAAGAAATCAGTCCTGAATATTCATTGCAAGGACTGATGCTGAAGCTGAAACTCCAGTACTTTGGCCACCTGATGTGAAGAGCTGACTCACTGGAAAATACCTTGATGCTGGGAAAGATTGAAGGTGGGAGAGGAAGGGGATGACAGAGGATGAGATGGTTGGATGGCATCACTGACTCAATGGGCATGAGTTTGAGTAAGCTCTGGGAGTTGATGATAGATAAGGAGGCCTGGCATGCTGCAGTTCATGGGGTTGCCAAGAGTTGGACACGACTGCGTGACTGAACTGAACTGAACTGAATATGTATTATTAAATAACCAGCAGAGTGATGTGCTTTTCAATAATTTACTTTTAAAGCCTCACTTTATTCCATTTCCTGCTCGCCTCTAGGTTCAAATCAATTTGTTAACCATAAGATTAAGGTAGTACTACTTAGCAATCTACATAAAAGGAAATTGAATCTGTAACTCATTTTCATGCACTTAACTCATTCATTAAAGCCAAATGCATAATCAAATTATTTAAATTTAGTCAAATTTCATCTAAGCAGGCAACATTGAAAATAGTTGCTTTTCTGTTACTAAAGGTAATAATTAAATTATTTCCCTCAATAATTTAATGTTTTTATTGTATTTCTTTTGTGTGATCTTCAGATCATTATGTTAATGTTACTTGGATATGGCAGAGAACTGAAAGGGAGTTTCTTCCAGGTCTTTTGTGGAGAAACAACTCACCTAAAAGCACTTAAGTACAGTTACTCTACATTCTGCACAGGGACTGCTTTCTATTTTTCTCTCAATTTATTCAAATTTTTCTGTACTAAGTCTTTTTATTTTCTTCCCAGTCCTTTTGAACTTAATGTGCTTATTTCTGTCTTTTCTTCTTAAAACAAAATCAGATCTTTAAATGTAAGGAACTTATCCTGGTTGAGAGAGATTATTTATATCTAATAAATAGTAAACATTGATTTTTGTGGGTAGACTGTTAGAACTCACCTTATTTTGTACAAAGTAGCACAGTCAAGACTTATCCAGGTACCATTGTTGCATTATTAAGGGTGGAGTTAATCTTATTAGGCTTTCGGAGGATTAATATTGGGTATGAAAATGCATGAACAGAGACATGAAAATAAGACTTATCAGGTCATGGTGGGAAGAGCAAGTATAGTGAATTCTGAATAAAAATAACAGCAAACTCTTCTGTGGTGTTCTTTGCCACCTGGGCCCTGCTCTGAGTCCTCTACTTAATAAAATCCTGACAACAACCTTAGGAGTAGCCTAGTATTATCTTATTAGGCATGTGAGGAACTGAGGCACAGAAAGGTTAAGTAACTTGCCTGAGGAGTAACTAACTTTCCAGGTAAGTAGTGGAAAATCTGCCTCCCTTGTGCCTGCTTTATTCTCCTGTTTACATAACAGATTCATGATAGTGGTGGTGGTAGGGGAGAGGGTTGTACATTCATTCTTGAATGCTAGCTTAAAGTGCTTGGCTTTGATTGTGAGCTGCATTATTTATAAATTAGAATAGAGAGAGAAGATGGGAAAGGATAGTAAATTGCACTTTGATTATATATATTTGAATTATCCCCATTATTAAGATACAGAACTGTATATGAAAGTATTGGTCTGTCAGTCATGTCCAACTCTTCGAGACCCCATGGACTGTAGCCCTCCAGGGTCCTCTGTCCATGGAATTCTCCAGACAAGGATACTGGAGTGGGTTTCCATTTCCTTCTCCAGGGGATCTTCCCAATCTAGGGATTGAACCTTGGTCTCTGACATTGCAGGCAGATTCTTTTACTGTTTGAGCACCAGGGTATCTGAGCAGTATTTTTTTTTCCCTTTCACTAATTATTTTCCTAATTTTATTTTATTTCTTTTGTCTGGTATAAAAGACAAATATTTCTCTCTTGATGTCACCATATGTCAGAAATCATCTTGGATACTTTGGGTCCCACAAGGAAAATTCTGCTATAAAATCTATTGAGCATCTTCTCCATGGAAAGCACAGTGCTAGATAATTAGTAAAGAATATAAAAGGGGTGTTCTGCTTCAACGTAGTTTCAAAGGGTCAATTGGGAGTTAAGGGAGTAAAACATAAATCACCTTAATAGAAGGTAGGCAGTAAATACCATAATTTAGAGAGAAAAGTTTGCTGGACTCCAAGAGAAGGCATTTGTGATTGAGTTTTTTTGGCCACTCCTTCCCTCTCTTCTTCCTTTCCTTCCTTCCTTTAAAATTTCCTGTGGGCCCTTAGTGGATTTTTGTTGTTTTTCAGTCACTGTGTTGTGTCTGACTCTTTGTGACCCCATGGACTGTAGCCTGCCAGACTCCTGCAGATTTTAGTAATTCGCTAAGTTAAATATATTCTGTAGGCGTTGTGCTAGGTCACAGAGGTGCAAATTGAATTGCAGCAGCATCCATGCCTTTCTTTCCAGTTATCAAACAGATAAACATGCCTGGTTCAGTGTGCTAAGTGCTGTGTTAAACAAAATGGGATGGGCTCTTGAGGAGGAAGGGTGTGTAGCCTGGGAGGTTATAGCAAGGACTTAGTGCAAGAGACTTTAAAGCTATTCCTTCAAGAATGAATATTTTTTTTTCTGGATGAGGAACAAAATTAGACATTGGAGGCTATAAAAATAGCATAAATGAGGTTTGAAAAGCTGCTTGTTGTATTTGACGGAGTGTCCTGGAGCAAAAAGGTTTTAGAAGATTTTAAAATAGTACAATGATTTGATCATATCTAGACTAGAAAAGTACTATAGTGGTTCTTGGGAGAACAGATTGAAGATGGGGGTGTTCCTGAGGGCTGGTGGGCATTTAGTTGGTTCCATCAAACCAGAGCACTGTCCCCTCAAACTTCTTGGACACATGTTCAGTTCAGTTCAGTCACTCAGTCATGTCCGACTCTTGGTGACCCCATGGACTGCAGCACGCCAGGCTTCCTTGTGCATCACCAACTCCCAGAGCTTGCTCAAACTCATGTCCATCGAGTCAGTGATGCCATCCGACTATCTCATCCTCTGTCATTCCCTTCTCCTTCCTCCTTCAATCTTTCCCAGCATCAGGGTCTTTTCCAGTGAGTCGGTTCTTAGAATCAGGTGACCAAAATATTGGAGTTTCAGCTTCAGCATCAGTCCTTCCAATAAATATTCAGGACTGATTTCCTTTAGGATTGACCTGTTGGATCTCCTTATAGTTTAAGGGACTCTCAAGAGTCTTCTCCAACACCACAGTTCAAATGCATGAATTCTTCAGTGCTCAGCTTTCTTTATGGTCTAACTCTCATATCCATACATGACTGCTGGAAAAACCACAGCTTTGACTAGATGGACCTTTGTTGGTAAAGTAATGTCTCTGCTTTTTAATATGCTGTCTAGGTGGGTGATAGCTTTTCTTCCAAGGAGCAAGCATCTTTTAATTTCATGGCTGCAGTCACCATCTGCAGTGATTTTGGAACCCCAAAATATGTTCGGACACATGTTGATTCTGAAGAATTCAGGAATTTCCCTCAACCAACTTTCCCCCTGACCTGGTACCCTGAATATTAAGATCTTTCCTTTTATTTATTTAGACTTTTAATGATATATTTCACTTAATCAATATATTCAAAATATTACTAAATGAGTTTGTAATATAACCAAAATACTCAAGATATGATCAGTATAAGGATTATTAATGAGATATTTTGCATTTTAAAATACCAGGTCTTCAAAATCCAGTGGGTATTTTGCTCTTAACAGCTCATTTGACACTTAAAGCAAATTTCAAGTGCTTAATAGACCACATCGGGCTTCCTTGGTGACTCAGACTGTAAAGAATCTCCCTGTAACGTGGGAGACCTGGGTTTGACCCCTGGTTTGGGAAGATTCCCTGGAGAAGGGCATGGCAATATACTCCAGCATTCTTGCCTGGTGAATTCCCATGGACAGGGGAGCCTGGCGGGCTACAGCGCGTGGGGTCTCAAAGAGTCGGACACGACTGAGCGACTGGGCACACAATAGACCACATTGGATGGTGCCAACTCAAGGTTCAACCACTGGTTTCTCTGGTGGTCGGAAGGGTGGGAAGAGACAGATTTGGCCCATGGGCACCATCACCTCTGATTAATCTTTGCTCCTGCCTTAAAAAAAAATCACTTTTAAAACTAATTTTTACTTTTTTAAACTTTTTTTTGTTATGGAAAATTTTAAACATACACCAAAGTAGAAGGAGTAGTGTAATAAATCCCTATGAATCCATCAGTTATCTTCAAGAATTATCAATGCACGTCTAATCTCAGCTTGTCTATATCATTCTCACGTTCCTTCTCCATTTTTTTTAAATATGGTAGATTCTTTTTGGTTATTTAAGTACTATAGCAATATGTACAGTCAATACCAAACTCCCTAATTATCCTTCCTCCCCAGATAACTGTAAATTTGTTCTCTAAGTCTGTGAATCTGTTTCTGTTTTGTAAATTAGTTAATTTGTATTTTTTGGGGGGGTATTCTGCATATAATGATATCATATAATATTTCTCTTTCTCAGTCCAACTTCCTTCACTCTGTATGACAGTCTCTAGATCCATTCATGTCACTGCAAATGGCATTATTTTGTTCTTTTTAATGGCTGAGCAGTATTCCAACGTATATATGTACCACAACTTCTTTGTCCATTTCTCTGTTGATTGACATTTATGTTGCTTCCATGTCTTGACTACTGTAAACAGTGCTGCAATGAACACTGGGGTGCATATATCCTTTTGTACCGTGTTTTTCATGGGTTTGTGCCTAGGAGTTGGATTGCAGGATCATATGGTAGCTCTATTTTTAGTTTTTTAAGGAACTTCTATACTATTTTTCCCAGTGCCTGCACCAATTTACATTCCCACCAACAATGTAAGAGGGTTCCCGTCTCTCCATACTTTCTCCAGCATTTATTGTTTGTGGATTAAAAAGAATATATTTATTTATTTATTTTTGACTGCCTTTGTTGCTGCACGTGGACTTTCTCTAGTAACAGCAAGTGGGGGCTACTCTCTAGTTGTGGTGTGTGGACTTATTGTGGTGGCTTTTGTTGCAGGGCATGAGCTCTGGGGCATGTAGGCTTTAGCAGCTGGGGTTCATGGGCTTAGTGGCCCAAGGCATGTGGAATTTTCTGGACCAGGGGTCAAATCCACATTCCCTGCCTTGGCAGGTGGATTCCTAACCACAACTCCTGAACCACCAGGGAAGTCATCTTCGGTGGATCTTTTGATGATAGCCATTCTGACCGTTGTGAGGTGATACCTCATTGTAGTTTTGCTTTGCATTTCAGGATTAGTTTAACATACTGAACATCTTTTCATGTGTCTCTTGACTGTCTGTATGTTTTCTTTGGAGAAAGGTCAATGTAGGTCTTCTGCCCATTTTTCTAAAATTTACAAAAGCAACTCATGAAACTTAATATCATCAAAGCAAACAACTCAATTAAAAAATGGACAGAAAACCTAAATAGATATTTCTTTCTTTTTTTAAAATCATTAGTATTAGGTTGTGAAAGGACCACAAACTTTGGCATCTGCAGTTTTGATTTCAAATCCAAGTGTCTTATTAAGTAACTCTAAGATCTTGGACAAATCACATATTTTTCCTAAATATTCATCTATAAAATGGGAGTAATACTTTTTATGGCATAGGGTTTTTAAAAAAATAATTGGAGGTCATTTGTTTATAGAAGGTAGCACAATACCTGACATCATCATTTCATTATTTATGATTTCATTCTTGTAGCTGATAGCATCATATTCCATTGCCTTTCAGAAGCTTTTGCTGGGGTTGGGCTATGCTGCAGGTGCTAAGGCTTCTCTCTGCTTACTATGGTCACTTGAATTTTTCTAGCAGTTACCATGTTAATCCACCTTGAGGACATGCTCTGAAAACATAACTTTCAGGGAAAGGTTGAAAACTGAGAGACAGCATATATCTTTGTAGAAATTTAAATTCTTGTCCTGGAAAACCAGTGACTGATGACTGTCGTTGGCATGTGACGTTCATGAATTTAATAATATTTATATTCAAACTTAGTTATTCTATGTCAGAAATGAAGGCAAGGCATTTGCCAAGTAAATGAAGTCACATTTGCTATGTTAAGGTACCAGTTTCCCAGATATCTTCCAATAAGCAAACAAGTCCAGAAAGTGTGAAAAATGTGTAAATTGATGGAGCCTCAGGTATTTTGACTTCAAGCCTATAAGTTTTACTTCGTATCATGTTGTCTTTTTCTTGGTAAGTGGCTCTCACATGGCAGATTTAATTTATGCTTCTCTGATATTTGTGGTGCTAATCTTACTTTATTTTCCTAATTTACTTCAAGAATGAGTTTTCCTTATTTTGTTCCATTCTAAATTTAAAGGCCAGAAAGCGAAGAGGAACTAAAGAGTCTCTTGATGAAAGTGAAAAAGGAGTGTGAAAAAGCTGACTTAAAAGTCAACTTTCAAAAAACTAAGATCATGACATCCAATCTCATCACTTCTTGGCAAATATATGGGGAAACAATGGAAACAGTGACAGACTTTCTTTTCTTGGGCTCCAAGATCACTGCAGATGGTGACTGCAGCCATGAAATTAAAAGATGCTTGCTCCTTGGAAGAAAAGCTATGATAAACCTAGGGAGCATATTAAAAAGCAGAGACATTACTTTACCAACAAAGATCCATATTGACAAAGCTGTGGTCTTCCCAGTAGTCATGTATGGATGTGAGAGTTGGACCATAAGGAAAGCTGAGCACTGAAGAATTGCTGCTTTTGATCTGTGGTGTTGGAGAAGATTCATGAGAGCCCCTTGGACAGCACGGAGATCAGACTAGTCAATCCTAAAGGAAATCAGTCCTGAATATTCATTGGGAGGACTGATTCTGAAGCTCCAAAAGTCTGGCTACTTGAATGAAGAACTGATTGATTGGAAAAGACTCTGATGCTGGGAAAAACTATAGACAGAGGAAAAGGGGGCAACAGAGGATGAGATGGTTGGATGGCATCACCAGCTCAATGTACATGAGTTTGAGCAAGTTCTGGGAGTTGGTGGTGGACAGGGAAGCCTGGTGTCAATGGGGTTGCAAAGAGTCAGACACGACTGAGCAACTGAACTGAAAATTTAAAGATGCAGGGGAAAGTCCCACCAAGTTTGATTACCAGTATAGGGAAGGAAAATGATTTAAAAAAAAAAAAAATATATATATGCTTACCTTCTCTTTTTCTTTAATAGGTATGTGAGAAAGCAAGCAATCCCAAACTGGTAGAATTGTTACTGAATAGTGGATCTCGTGAGCAGGATGTCCGGAAAGCTCTGACAATCAGCATTGGGAAAGGCAACAGCCAAATCATCAGCTTACTCTTGAAGAGGCTTGCCCTGGATCTGGCCAATAATAGCATCTGTCTTGGAGGATTTTGTATGGGAAAAATTGAACCTTCCTGGCTTGGTCCTTTATTTCCAGATAAGACATCTTATTTAAGAAAAGAGACAAGTAAGGATTTTCAAGCAAGTTTTGTAGAAGGTTTAATTTTAGTAGTATTTTAAAAAATCACTAATCTTTTAGTTTTCATTCCATTTGTTGCAACTTAAGTCAAAAATATTGTAAAGGCTTGGCTTTTTTCCTTTTTTTGATCATTCAGTAATGAAATTGACATTATATTTAAGTTCCTTATGACCCAGCAAACCCATATTTATAAAGATAAATTAAAACTGAGATCTTTTTGTGAGATTACTTTTCTTTGTTAAGTATTTTAGTTTTTATTATAAAATAATCTATGTGCCTTTAAAAATAGAAAAACTTAAATAGCATAAGGAAGAAAATAACAGTAACTTACTGTTTTACCTATAGGTAATCAATGTAGATTATTTTTTCCCCTGAACTTGCTATACACTTACATATGAATTAAAATATATGTGTAGAAATATACATATGTACTTTGCATTTTCAAGTTAGTATACTTTGCATTTCACTTAGGGATGTGTTTTCTCATTAATATAGGTCTTGTATGTAGTAAGTATGTTGATGACAGTTATCATTAGTATCTGTAATAGTGCATTTCAAATAGAAAAATTTGGTTATAAATTATGTTGATAAGCATAGGTGGAAACAGGCATGTCACATATTATTGATATAAATTCAAACTGTCCTTTTGTAAGGAAAATTTGGCAATATCCATTAGTGTTATGGGGCTCCCTGGTGGCTCAGATGGTAAAGAATCCACCTGCAATGCAGAAGACCCAAGTTTGAGTCCTGGATTGAATCCCTGGTGAAGAAAATGGTTGCCTACTCCAGTATTCTTGCCTGGAGAATTCCATGGATGGAGGGGATGGCATCACAGACTTAATGGACATGAGTCTGAGCAAACTACAGAATAGTGAAGGACAGGAAAGTGTGGCGTGCTGCAATTCAAGGGGTCGCAAAAAGTCTGACGCGACCTGGTGACTGAACAACAGCATTAATATTTTAAACGTACATCCATGTCCTTTTTAAAAGTACATGTAATTTTAAAAAATTGACATTTTAGGAATCAGTGAACTAAAATGGACTGGAATGGGTGAATTTCCTTCAGATGACCATCATACCTACTACTGTTGGCAAGAATCCCTAGAAGAAAATGAGTAGCCCTCATAGTCAACGAGAGTCCAAAATGCAGGACTCAGGTGCAATTTCAAAAATGCCAGAATGGTCTCTGTTCATTTCCAAGGCAAACCATTCAGTTTCAGTCCAGTTTCTCAGCAGTGTCTGACTCTTTGCGACCCTATGGACTATAGCACGCCAGGCCTCCCTGTCCACCACGAACTCCCGGAGTTTACTCAAACTCATGTCCATTGTGTCAGTGATGCCATCAGTCATCTCATCCTCTGTCGTCCCCTTCTCCTCCCACCTTCAATCTTTCCCAGCATCAGGGTCTTTTCCAGCAAGTCAGTTTTACGCATCAGGTCGCCAAAGTATTGGAGTTCCAGCTTCTGCATCAGTCCTTCCAATGAATAGTCAGGACTGATTTCCTTTAGGATGGACTGGTTGGATCTCCTTGCTGTCCAAACCATTCAATAGCACAGTAATCACAGTAATCACAAAAAACAATTCAGTATCACGGTAATCCAAGTCTATGCCCCAGATACCAATGCAGAAGAAGCTAAAGTTGAAGGGTTCTATGAAAACCTACAAGACCTTCCATAACCAACACCAAAAGAAGATGTCCTTTTCATCATAGGGGAATGGAATGCAAAAGTAGGAAGTCAAGAGATACATGGAGTAACAGGCAAATTTAGCCTTGTGGTACAAAATGAAGCAGGGCAAAGGTTAACAGAGGTTTGCCTAGAGGACATACAGGTCATAGCAGACTCCTCTTCCAATAGCACAAGAGATGACTCTACACATGGACATCACCAGATGCTCAATACTGAAATCAGATTGATTATATTCTTTGCAGCCAAAGATGGAGAAGCTCTATATAATCAGGTAAAGCAAGACTGGGAACTGACTGTGGCTCAGATCTTGAACTCCTTATTACCAAACTCAAACCTATATTGAAGAAAGAGGGGAAACCACTAGGCCATTCAGATATGACCTAGATCAAATCCCTTACAATTATACAGTGGAAGTGACAAACTGATTCAAAGGATAAGATCTAATAGAGTGCCTGAAGAAGTATGCACAGATTTGTAACATTGTACAGAAGGCAGTGATCAGACCCATCCTCAAGAAAAAAGAAATACAAAAATGGTTGTCTGAGGAGGCCTTACAAATAGCTGTGAAAAGAAGAGAAGTGAAAGGCAAAGGAGACAAGGAAAGATATATCCATGTGAATGCAGATTTCCAAAAACTAGCAAGAAGAGATAGAAATCCTTCCTCAGTGATCAGTGCAAAGAAATAGAGCAAAACAATAGAATGAGAAAGACTAGAGATCTCTTCAAGAAAATTAGAGATACCAAGGGAATATTTCATGCAAAGATGGGCACAATAAATGACAGAAGTGGTATTGACCTACAGAAGCAGAAGATATTAAGAAGAGGTGGCAAGAATACACAGAAGAACTTGAAAAAAAAGATCTTCATGCCCCAGATAATGAAGATGGTGTGATCACTCATCTAGAGCCAGACATCTTGGAGTGCAAAGTCAAGTTGGCCTTAAGAAGCATCACTATGAACAAAACAAGTGGAGGTGATGGAATTCCTGCTGAGCTATTTCAAATCCTAAAAGATGATGTTGTGAAAGTACTTCACTCAATATGCCATCAAGTTTGGAAAACTCAGCAGTGGCCACAGGACTGAAAAAGGTCAGTTTTCTTTCCAATCCCAAAGAAGGGCAATGCCAAAGAATTTTCCAACTACCGCACAATTGCACTCATTTCACCTGCTACATTGCTAGCTTTAAGCTAGGCTTCAAAAGTACATGAACAGAGAACTTCCAGATGTTCAAGCTAGATTTAGAAAAGGCAGAGGCACCAGAGATCAAATTGCCAGCATCCACTGGATCATAAAAAAGCAAGGGAATTCCAGAAAAACATCTACTTCTGCTTCATTGAATACATGAAAGCCTTTGACTGTGTGGATGACAACAAACTGTGGAAAGTTCTTCAAGACATGGGAATACCAGACCGCCTTACCTGCCTCCTGGAAGTCTGTATTCAGGTGAAGAAGCAACAGTTAGAATCGGAAATGGAACAATGGACTGGTTTCAAATTGGGAAAGGAGTATGTCAAGGCTATATATTGTCACCCTGCTAATTTAACTTATATGCAGAGTACATCATGTGAAATTACAGGCTTGTTGAAGCACATGCTGGAATCAAGATTGCCAGCAGAAATATCCATACCTTCAGATACGGAGTTGACACCACCTTTATGGCATAAAGCAAAGTGGAACCAAAGAGCCTCCTGATGAAGGTGAAAGAGGAGAGTGAAAAAGCTGGCTTAGAACTCAGCATTCAGAAAACAAAGATCAGGGCATCCAGTTCCATCACTTTATGGCAAAAAATGGCAAAACATTGGAAACAGTGACAGACTTTATTTTCCTGGGCTCCAGCATCACTGCAGATGGTGACTGCAGCCATGAAATTAAAAGACGGTTACTCCTTGGAAGAAAAGCTGTGATAAAGCTAGACGGAATATTAAATAAGAAGCAGAGACATTACTTTCCAGAGAAGTCTGTTAGTCAAAGCTGTGGTTTTTCCAGTAGTCATGTATGGATGTGAGATTTGGACCATAAAGAAGGCTGAGTGTCAAAGAATTGATACTCTTGAACTGTGTTGTTGGAGAAGACTCTTGAGTGCAAGGAGATCCAACCACTCAATCCTAAAGGAAATCAGTCTTGAATATTCGTTGGAAGGACTGATTACAAAGCTCCAATATTTTGCCCACCTGGAGTGAAAAGCTGACTCATTAGAAAAGCTTTGAAAGTTGCTTTGAAAGACTGGGCAGGAGGAGAAGGGGACGACAGAGGACGAGATGGTTGAAAGGCATCACCGACTCAATGGACAAGAATTTGAGCAAGCTCCGGGAGATGGTGGACAGGGAAGCCTGGCCTGCTGCAGTTCATGGAGTTGCAAAGAGAAGGACGCGACTGAGTGACTGAACAATAAATGTACTTTTTTGATCAAATAATGTAGTGATAAGAATCCATGATACAGCATTCTTAATGTGCACAAAAAATTATGTTCAAGGATGCACATTAAAATATTGTTCATAATGCCAAAAAAATTAGGAAGAAATCTAAATATTTCCCAAAGAAACTATTCAAATTAATAATAAATTGATATATTCATACAGTGTAATGCTTTGCAATCACTGAGAGAAAAGTACCTTGCAAATCCAAATGTCCAGAGATAGAATGTATTCTTAAGGGGGAAAAAAGCACAGAACAGTGTTTTTTTTTTATTAACAGTATTGGCGAAAACACAGTTGGGATGTGATAGCCATAAATTTTGAATATGAGAATAATATGTCTGGAAAAAAAATCCAGAAATGGATTCTCTGATTGCCTTTGGGGACCTTGGGAACTAATGAGACGTGATTAGATTCCATGTTTTGTCACTTCAACCAGTCTCATGCCAACAACCTACTTAATGTTAATCTTGTTTTCTGATGGAAAGGAATTGACTCTCTGAAGATACGAAGGGAGGTTTACATTCACTGTATTCTTTTGGTTCTATATGAAATGTTTTACAAATACTGACGTCTTTCCTAATATTGCAGGGCATAACCTTAATTTTTTTGACAGCTGGTCTGAGTAAAAAACATTTTGAATTCCAAGCTTTAAAGTATTTTCCAGGTAGTACTTGACTGAATTATGTACACATGTTGTAATGTGAACTATAAGAGTAATATTTGAAGAGAATTTCCAGGATATATTTAGGACAATGAGAACTATGTCAACTTATTTATTCATTATAGTGCTTAATATAAAATTCAGTAAAATAGCAAGTTAATTTTGAAATTTTATCAAATTTCTTAGTAGAATGAATCACTTTGCAAATAGTTTGTAAAAATAAGAATATCATTTATTATCTTCTGTGTCCAAAGTATTATTCTAAAAACTTCATGTGCATCATTTTCTTTAATTTTTTCTGTAATCCTGTGCCATATGTACTATTGTCTTCACTTCTCAATTAGGACACTGATACTCAGGCAGTTTGTACAACTTGCAAGTAACTTGAACACAGGCCTGTCAAGCTTCAAAGTCCAGGCCCCTTCAAGAGTCAAGTTAGTTTTATAATGGTTCAGTTTTGTCACCGACATGAAAGCTTTGTGTAAATTTTTATGACTTTAAAAAAATTTAAGTTTATTACCTGCTACTTTATAGAATATTATGATTATAAGGTGATTTGAAAGTAAGAATCAAAATTTCTCTTAACAGTATGAAATTATATAAGGAACTTTGATATGTTTATATTTGTGTAATTACTGATTTCTAAGAAGTTGTTGATATATCTTTATTTTTAGATATAGGATCCACCCTGGCAAGGATGGTGCTCAGATATCAGATGAAAAGTTCTGTGGAGGAAGGAGCTGGCTCAGGCAGCAATGGGAATTTTTCTGAAGAAATGGTTGATAAATTTGATGAATGGACCTTCATTCCTGAGTCTTACATTGACAGTGTGTTTGGTCAAAGTGATGATCTGGATAGTGAAGGTGACTATTTCAAAACAATTGTTCCCTTTATGCTCTTGTATACACACACACACACACACACACACACTCTGCCATAGAACAATGCAAATTGAGACAAAAACCTGATTTATTTCATTTGGAAAAACTTGAGGAAAACTGTATTCATTAGTTACTGCTTACTGTTACTTAACCGTTAGTTGAGGCAATGAAGAAAATGTATCTCTACACTTTTAAGTGTTATTGTACTCCCCCAAATCAGTGGATGGTGACTGTGGCAGTGAAAACACTGACTCAGACTTGAATTGGATTTCATATTCCATCATTGCCTAGAACCTTTTCTGGTTTGTGTAAACCTGTTAGCCTTATTAAAGGTAGTGTTGCTAACCTTCCAGGATTATTTATAGGAATTTGGAAAAAAGTATGTAAAGTGTCTGAGAGAGTTCTTGCAAATAGGAAGGACATTATAAATATTTTTATGTTTGTTAGAATTAAAAATAATATTTTAATAACTCATGAGATAAAAAATTGAGATGGCAAGATATTAATGACAGTGATTAATGCTGTCATTTAACGGAATGCAGTTTGGTAAAATTGGGGTGAGGTGATTTTTTTAAAATAGTATGATTAATATGATTAAAACTTTGGGTGATAGAATAAACATATTTAAGAAGGCGGTAAGTAAGGATTATTCCAAAAATTTCATGTCTCAAGTTCAAGTATTTTTAGAAACCAATTTTATTGAGACATAATTAGCGTAAAGTAAAATATGTACATTTTAAATGTATGTTTTCATTTATATATCCTTGTAATCATCACCACTGTTAAGTTATGCAACATTTCTGTCATCCAGAAAAGTTCCTTTACATGCCTCTTCACAACAAATCTGCCCCCTACCTCTGGTCTTCTTTCTGTCACAGTATACTAAATTAGTTTTTTCTCAACTTTCATATAAATAGGATATCTATTTATCTCTGACTGTTTTCTGAAGCGGCTATACCATATTATACTCCCATCAGCAATATACAAAAATTCTAGCTTCTCTAAATGTTCATCACACTATATCATTTAGTATTGTATGTCAGTTTAATTTTAGCCATTTCTACTGAGGGTGTAGTCCTTGCACATTTGGGTTTAATTTTCACTTCCCTAAAAACTACTGATACTGAGATTATTTTCATGTTCTTGTTGACCATTCATATATTTTCTTTGCAAAGTGTCTGTTCAGATCATTGTTAA
This sequence comes from Muntiacus reevesi, assembly GCF_963930625.1. Classification (NCBI taxonomy): domain Eukaryota; kingdom Metazoa; phylum Chordata; class Mammalia; order Artiodactyla; family Cervidae; genus Muntiacus; species Muntiacus reevesi. Next base: position 156,007,386 of record NC_089252.1, on the reverse strand, counting down.
TTTTTAGTTGTGTTTTTGTCTTATTATGTTATTATAAGAGTTCTTTATATATTCTTAGTAGAAGTCCTTTTACAGATATATGAACTATAAATATTTTCTATCAGTTATAGCTTGTCTTTTTTATTTTATTGATATTTTTCAAAGAGCAGAATTGTTAAATTTTAATAACTGCAGTGTTTCAGTTTTTCCTTTTTTGATTTGTGTTCTTTTTATATCATTTAGGAAATCTTTTCCTATCTCAAATTTGTGAATATTTTCTCCTGTGTTTTCTTATAGAAGTATGAAAATCTTAGCTTTTACCTTTTGGTCTAAGTCCATTTTAAGTTAATTTTGGTATATAGTATTAGTGAAGAATTGGCATGTACTTTTTTCCACTAGATATTCAGTTGTTTTAATATAATTTGTTGAATATACTTTATTTCCTTGTTGAATTAATGGCATGTTTGTCTTTAATTAACCATATAAATGTTGTTCTATTTATGCATTCTCTATTCTGTGCAATTGATTTAGATCATTATCCAAAGCCACACTCTCTTGACTACTTTAGCTTAAAAGCAGGTCTTGAAATCTGGTAGTATAAGTTCTCTGGTGGTATTCTTTTTGAAAATAGTTCTTATTATACTAGCTTGTTTCCATTTCCATATGTTACATTTTGAATCAATTAATTTTATGCTGGGATTTTTATTAGAATTAAATCTACATTTAATATAAAATTAATGTATAAATAATATATTATTGTTACATAATACAGAATTAACATCAATAAAAATTTCTTTAGATTAAATCTGTAAATAAATGAGAGAACTGATGTTTTAATGGGTCTCCTGAGATATAAAAGTAGTATTTATTTCTGTTTATTTGTATTAAATTTCTCCTTCCAGTGTTTTGTATTGCATGTTTTTTGATGCTGTTGTAAATAGTATTGTTTTTCAATTCATTTCCAATAATTCATTCACTGCTGGTTTACAAAAATGTGGTTGATTTCTTTGTACATTAATGTATTCTGTGGACTTGCAAAACTCATGAGTTCTAACAGCTTTTTGTTGACTCCATAGATTTTTTTCTATGTTCACAATAATGTCATTTGCTAAAAAAGATTTATTTCTTCCATTCTAATCTTTTAAAATGTTTCCATGTTCTGTTGCACTGCTAGGATCTTTAGCATTACGTTGAATAGAAGTGGTAAGAATAGGCATTGTTCTCTGGTTTCCAGACTTAGAGGGAAAGCATTCAGTGTCTCATCATTAAGTATGATGTTATCGTTTTTTTTGTTTTTTTTTTTTAAATAGATACTCTTCATCAAGTTGAGGAAACTCATTTCTAGTAATTATTTGCTGAGACTTTTTATCATAATGGGTGTTGGAAAATGCTTCTCTGCATCTGTTACAATGGGCATATTTTCTCCCTTTATTCTGTTATTTAGTTTATTACCATGGTTTTCTCATGTTAAACCAAATGTGTTTTTCTGGGATACATCTCACTTGGCTATGGTGTGTCATTCTTTTAAAACATTTGATTTGATTTTCTAAAATTTCATTAAGGATATTGTGTCTGTGAAGGATATTGGTCTGTAGTTTTGTTTCCTTGTAACTATGAGAGTAATGCTAGCTTCTTGAAATGAATTGAAAATTGCTCCTGACTCCACTGTTTTCTGAAAGGCTTTTTGTAGGAGAGGTCTTATTCTTAAATGTTTATTAGAATTCATTAGTAAAGCCTTGTATGTTAGGAATAAATTTATGGTGCGGAGGGGGAATATATTTAATTATAAAAGTAATCTATTTATGGTTATTTTGATTTTGTATTATTTCTTTTGTCAGTTTTTATAATTAGAAACTTTCAAGAAATCTGTCCTCTTTATATGTTACCAGTTTGTTTAATGATATTTATAATAATTCTGTTATCCTGCCAATGTTTATATGATCATTAGTGATATCTGATCTTTAATTCTTGACATTGATAGTTTTTGTCTTTCTTTTTGTGGCTTCTTCAGTCTCACTTAAGATTTATCAGTTTTATTGATCTTTTTCAAAGAATCAGGTTTTTGCTTCATTTGTTTTCCTTTCCGTCCATGAGTCTGCCCTGCAACTCCCATCTTAGTTAATCTCCATGAACACTGATCTCCATTTCCTCATCTCAGGAAGGCCACTGGGCTTTGTTTAAATTCCTTTTCACTGCCCATAGCCCTTAAATTGCCTACAGGCAGGAAGCTAGGGTGCATGAAAGGTTTATACAATATGTTTTCATTCTTTCAGGGATTACACAGTCCTACACTGTCTGCAGCCCAATATCTGTGTGTGTGTGTGTGTGTGTGTGTGTGTGTGTGGTCAGTCACTCAGTTGTATCCAACTCTGTGACGCCATGGACTGTAGTCCATCAGGCTCCTCTGTCCGTGGAATTTTCCAGACAAGAATACTGGAATGGGTTGCCATTTCCTACTCCAGGGGATTGAACCCATGTCTTCTGCATCCCCTGCATTGGCAGGCACCATCTGGGAAGCCCAAAGGAAGTTTGGTCAAGGAACCTTAGGCATCCAACTGAGTCTAGAACACTTCTAAGTTAGCCTGTTGTTTAGTAGCTAAGTTGTGTCTCGTTCTTCTTTTTTTTTTACTCTTTACTTATTTTTATTTTTATTTATTTATATTTATTATTTTTTATTTATTTTATTTATTTTCATTTATTTTTATTAGTTGGAGGCTAATTACTTTACAATATTGTAGTGGTTTTTGTCATACATTGACATGAATCAGCCATGGATTTACATGTGTTCCCCATCCCGAACCCCCCTCCCACCTCCCTCTCCACCCGATCCCTCTGGGTCTTCCCAGTGCACCAGGCCCGAGCACTTGTCTCTGTGGGAGAAGGCGAGGGTGGGATGTTTCGAGAGAACAGCATCAAAACATGTATATTATCTAGGGTGAAACAGATCACCAGCCCAGGTTGGATGTCTCGTTCTTTTGTGACCCCGTGGACTGTAGCCCACCAGGCTCCTTTGTCCATGGGATTTCCCAGGCAATAATACTGGAACCAGAGGATCTTCCCAACCCGGGGATCAAACTCACATCTCCCGCTTTGGCAGGCAGATTCTTTACCACTGAGCTACTGGGAAGCCCATGTCTGAAACCAATTACTTTTAAAAAAATTGCCCAACTTTCTAGTTATTTGTTGTGGGGAGGTTAAGTTCAGTGTTTGTTATCTCATCAGGGCTGAAAGAAGAATTCTCTTTAAGTGTTTTTAAATAAAGGATAACATCAGAAATGCAACTGTAAAATGAATTGATTTTTGGTTAGGTAAATTTTACAATTTGTTTTGACACAGTTTTTATGCTTCAAAGATAAAGAGTGGTAGAATTTAAACTAGCATGGTTCTCAAAAGTGGCTGTACATTGTTTATCCTTAAAATATAACTTAGCATTGATTCTTATTTTCTTGAAAGTCCATAATTTTAAAAGCAATTCTCACGTCTCTCTCAAAACAATACTGCCAGCTAAACTCATTGTATTTATTTTAATGTCGTTTCATAAATTAAACTGCACAATATGTAATTAAATAAAAATGTACTTAAGCTTGCTGAATGTTAAAGTGTGATTCCAATATTTAAAACAAGATTTGAAAATTTTCAAAGAAAAATTCAGAGAAACAGAAAAGAATTAACACTGATCAGATTTATGTGTAAACTTTCTCTTCTTCCATGTATTAATTTTAGCACTTGTAGCTATATTACTTTTTTTTACTTGGCTTTTTCCTGCCATATTATGAGCTTGCGTAAGACCTAGATTACTTTTCCTGTTTATCTTTATCCTGCATTTACTCAGCTTCTAGCCTTGTGACAGCCATTCAATGAATAGTTGTGGATGAAAAAATGTTGAATTTGAAAATGAAAAGCCAGCATAGTTTATCATTTCTACTTTAAAGATGTTGCAAAAGGAATGGATAAATTTCATTCATGAAAATGTGCTTAGAAATGTTTTGTGATTGAACTATGATGCTAGCATCTTATGATTGGGTCAGCATTTTTTACTTTCCTTTATGTTATTGTTTAAAAATAGGAAGTGAAGGCTCATTTCTTGTGAAAAAGAAATCAAATTCAATTAGCGTGGGAGAATTTTACCGAGATCCTGCCTTGCAACGTTGCTCACCAAATTTGCAAAGACATTCCAGTTCATTGGTAAGTTATATTGTAAAAGCTGTAGTTAAATGTTGTATATCTTGTTTGGCATTCTTTTAATAACTGAAATTGTGTGTCAAAACTAGATACAGAAATTCCCTAATGTGTGAAAATGCTCTCTCTCTGTATGTATATGAAAGTGAAAGTGAAAGTTGCTAAGTCGTGTCTGACTCTCCAGGCCAGAACACTGGAGTGGGCCGCCTTTCTCTTTTCTAGGGGATCTTCCCAACCCAGGTATTGAACCCAGGTCTCTCATATTGCAGCAAATTCTTTACCAGCTGAGCCACTACATATATATATGTATGTATATATACACGTACATATACACGCACACACACACACATGCATATGTGTCTGTGTGCACATGTGTGCATCTGCTATTTTGAATTTCCGTTTGTAGACTTGAGCATATCTGGGGCATATATGTGCTCTGTACACTTTGAAATAGTTATATTCTTTTTTCTTTGTAGAGTTTCATGTCTGTGGAGCACAGACTAGGTCTGTGTCTTATGGTGTGGCTTGGTTCCATGAATACTTTAGGTATTAATAATAATCTTACAGTGGTAGTGGCTTAGTCACTAAATTGTGTTCGAGTCTTGCAACCCTATGGACTGTAACTAGCCAGGCTCCACTGTCCATGAGATTTCCCAGGCAAGAATATTAGAGTGGGTTGCCATTTCCTTCTCCAGGGGATCTTCCTGACCCAGGGATTAAACCAGGGTCTCCTGCATTGCAGGTGGATTCTTTACCAACCGAGCCACCAGGGAAGCCCAGTAATCTTAAAGTGATTCCTAAAGAAATCAGCTAGGAAAATGTTCTTTTTGCTCTAAACAGTGATCGTAATTTTGTTATAAATGTTTATTTGTTTAATAGGGACCCATTTTTGATCATGAAGATTTACTAAAGAGAAAAAGAAAAATATTTTCATCAGATGATTCACTCAGTAAGTAGTTGAAAGTAATAAGTAAATAGATATTTTGAACAGAGTATACCACTTTGTTAAATTTCCTCTGATTATCCAAATTTTCTTGGTACCAATTTCATCATACATAACCTTCAAATTTTACCTAGCGATTCCATAGAAATCATTCTGTAGAAAAATGAAAGTGAAAGTGAAGTTGCTCAGTCCTGTCCGACTCTTTGCGACCCCATGGACTCTAGCCTGCCAGGCTTCTCCGTCTATGGGATTTTCCAGGCAAGAATACTGGAGTGGGTTGCCATTTTCTTCTCCAGGAGATCTTCCCAACTCAGGGATTGAACCTGGGTCTCCTGCATTGTAGGCAGATGTTTTACTGTCTGAGCCGTCAGGGAACACAACTATAAATTTAAAATTTAAGCTTTTATGATGTTATACCAGACAGTTTTCATCCTTCCTGCTGTTTTCCTAAAATGTAAATAAAAACCCTCCACCAGTGCCATTCTTAATGTTCTTCTCTAGGTCTGTTGTTGTTTATATTACTTAAACCACCTGATTTAATATTTATTATTTAATTTCATGTCTGACACTGGAATAAAAGTTTCATAGTTTGGTTTTCTATTCCAGTGCCTTGAAGACAACCTGACACTGGTAGATGATCAATAAGCATTTACTGAGTAAACTTAAATTACTTGCTTATGTCTCCATTGTTTGTTTTTGACAAAAGGAGCATCAAAATTCCAGTCCCATATGAGGCATTCAGAGAGCATTTCTTCCCTGCCTTCTGAGAGAGAATATATTACATCGTTAGACCTTTCAGCAAATGAACTAAGAGATGTTGATGCCCTGAGCCAGAACTCCTGTATAAGTGGTCATTTGGAGCATCTTGAAAAGTTGGAGCTTCACCAGAATTCACTCACAAGCTTTCCACAACAGCTGTGTGAAGTAAATTTAATTTATCCTTTTAATTCTCAGGATATTTCAAGAGCATCTACATTTGTATCTAAGTTGTATGCTTAAATCTTTAAAAAGAAGGTTCTACTTTTGTGTCACTGGACAGTTATTCCTCCATTGTTCTGGTTGTCACACAAGTATCTTAGTTTATGTGGTCTTTCAGATGCATCTTTGGGGGCAGACAGTGGAAATGGAAATCTGATTAAAAAGGAATTCTAGGTTCTTTCCTGATGATTCATGGTATGTATTAAAGTCTGGCAAGGTTGCATGTTGATTATGCCTTCAATTATTTAATTCTAGTAAGACAACTTAAACTGTTTAAATTAAATTAGATCTGGTTTGACGGTCCTGACTTTGTTCAGCTACCAACTGTATGACAATAAGAACATATCACTTCAACTGCTCCAGGCACTCATTTTCTTGTCTGCAAAACAAAGAGGCTCAACTAAACTATCCACAAGGCATTAATCAATTTTTTAAATTATATGCACCTTAAAAATTGATTTTTACAGTCAAAGTTCCTATTTTATAGCAACTAAATTTTAAAGTAATCTGCCGATAGGGTAGTCCTCTGACTCATTACTTTGTTCATCATTTTTATGTACTATACATTAGAATTCAAAGATATGCTTACAAATTAAAATGATAATAATACTGCCTTTTAAATTATTAAATAAATTCTTGGGTTGAACTGCAAAGTTTGATAAAGAATTATATGTTTTTAAAAACTAATTTTGTTGCAAGTACATTTCCCCTTTTTCTAGCTTATAAAATTGACCATAATTTTGACACTTTAAAAGCAGAGTTGTATGATTTTTAAATATATTTAAGTGATATCTTTCCCTTAAAGTTTGTGTATCTGTAGAGAGAGAAGAAAGAAAGGATCCCTGCCCCCACCATAGTGTCTAAAATATGGCCCCTCTCTATCCTCCTTTTACCTGACTAAATCTTCAAAGTTACAGGGGCTCATTTTAGATCCAGTCTCTAGGCTTGGTTGGATTTCCATGGCACCCACTCTTTTTCCTCCAATGCTCACACTATAAATTTGAATCTAAGGTATATTGTACTCACTAAGTTGCAAACTCCTTGAGAACAGAAACTGTTTCAGCCTGTTCATGTCTAATCTACCCATTCATGTCTACCCTCAGTGCCTAGTAAGTATAGTAGAGGCTGCATAGATGATTACTGAAGTAATTTGTCAAGAAACTAATGACTGACACTTGGCTGACTATCAATAAATATTTACTAAAGAGTAAGTGAAGGAAAACTAGAGTTTAGCCTAGCTAAACCAAAGAGAATATGAAGAGAACATGGCATTATATATTTATATATAAATATATAATATAAATAATTATAAATGCCATTTATATATTATAAATAATATTTATAGTCTATATTAGGGCATTCGAAGATTCTGTAGTCAGCAAAAACAAGACCTGGAGCTGACTGTGGCTCAGATCATGAACTCCATATTGCAGAATTCAAAATTAAATTGAAGAAAGTAGGGAAAACTTTCAGTAGTCCATTCAGGTATGACCTAAATCAAATCCCTTACAATTATACAGTGGAAGTGACAGACAGATTCAAGGGATTAGATCTGATAGACAGAATGCCTGAAGAACTATTGATGGAGGTTCGTTACATTGTACAGGGGGCAGTGGTCAAAACCATCTCCAAGAAGAAATGCAAAAAGGCAAAAGGGTTGTCTGAGGAGGCCTTACAAATAACTGAGAAGAGAAGAGAAGCAAAAGCAAAGGAGAAAACAAAAGATATACGCACATGAATGCAGAGTTCCAAAGAATAGTAAGGAGAAATAAGAAAGCCTTCCTCAATGAACAATGCAGAGAAATAGAGGAAAACAACGGGAAAGACTAGAGATCTCTTCAAGATAAATAGAGATACCAGGGGAACAATCATGTAAAGATGGGCACAACAAAGGACAGAAATGATACCGACCTAACAGAAGAAGAAGATATTAAGAAGAGGTGGCAGGAATACACAGAAGAACTATCAGAAAAAGATCTTAATGACCTGGACAAGCATGATGGTGTGATCATTCACCTAGAGCCAAATATCCTGGAGTGTGAAGTCAAATGGGCCTTAGGAAGAATCACTACAAACGAAGCTAGTGGAGGTGATAGAATTCCAGCAGAGCTATTTCAGATCCTAAAAGATGATACTGTTAAAGTGCTGCATTCAATATGCCCTCAAATTTGGAAAACTCAGCAGTGGCCACAGGGCTGGAAAAGGTGTTTTCATTTCAATCCCAAAGCAGGGCAATGCCAAAGAATGTTCAAAATACCACACAATTATACTCATTGCACATGCTAGCAAGGTCATACTCAAAATTCTCCAAGTTAGGCTTCATTAGTATATGAAACAAGAACTTACAGATGTACAAACTGAACTTAGAAAAGGCAGAGGAACCAGAGATCAAATTGCCAACATCCGTTGGATCATAGAAAAAGCAAGAGAATTGCAGGAAAACATCTACTTCTTCATTGGCTACGCTAAAACCTTTGACTGTGTGAATCACAGCAAACTGGAAAATTCATTTGAAAGAGGAGATTATAAAATAAAACATGAAGAAACCTAGATGCCCATCAGCAGACGAATGGATAAGGAAGCTGTGGTACATATACACCATGGAATATTACTCAGCCATTAAAAAGAATTCATTTGAATCAGTTCTAATGAGATGGATGAAACTGGAGCCCATTATACAGAGTGAAGTAAGCCAGAAAGATAAACACCAATGCAGTATACTAACACATATATACGGAATTTAGAAAGATGGTAACGATAACCCTATATGCAAAACAGAAAAAGAGACAGAGATGTACAGAACAGACTTTTGAACTCTGTGGGAGAAGGCGAGGGTGGGATGTTTCGAAAGAACAGCATATATATTATCTATGGTGAAACAGATCACCAGCCCAGGCTGGATGCATGAGACAAGTGCTCGGGCCTGGTGCACTGGGAAGACCCAGAGGAGTCGGGTGGAGAGGGAGGTGGGAGGGGGGATCGGAATGGGGAACACATGTAAATCCATGGCTGATTCATGTCAATGTATGGCAAAAACCACTACAATATTCTAAAGTAACTAGCCTCCAACTAATAAAAATAAATGAAAAAAAAACCCCAAATCATGTATTATTACATGATTACTTTATGGTTAACTCTTATTTATATTAAAATGTATTTCTATAATATCTATTTATGTATATAAATTATATACTTATAAGTATTTAATTACATACTTATGTATAATATTATGACTTCCTCTGTCCTTGGGATTCTCTAAGCGAGGTTACTGGAGGGGGTGCCATGCCCTCCTCCGGGGAATCTTCCTAATGCAGGGATTGAACCCATGTCTGGTATGTTTCCTTCATTGGCAGCACGTTCTTTACCATTAGTGCCACCTAGGAAGTCCATAATATAAATAAATATATAATATTTATATCACATAAATATGATATATATGATATAAATATATAATATGAATGTCATTTATATATTATTCAAATAATGTTTACATTTATATAACATTCATACATTATATATTATATGCTATATAATTTATGATTATAATATGTACTGTATAAATTATAAAATATATATTTATAATCATAAATTGTGTATAATATATAAAATAACATGTTTTATATTATATATTATTATTTTATAATTATAAGATAGTATTATATATTTATAATTGTATAGACAGCATGTAATATATATCATTATATATACTATAAATATGTTATATAATACATAATGTATATAACATATATTTAAAATTCATATATTATGCATAGTTTGTAAGACATATTTGTCTATAGTACAAATTTAAAAGAATTATATATAATTTATAATATATTTATGATGCATAATCATATAATTAATATATAATAATATAAATAAATGATAGAGTATAAGCATTAGAAATATAACTAATACATAATTATTAGTAATATAGTAAGTATATAATATATTAAAAATAGAAAATAAACTTTTAATACAAAATATTTTGTTTGAAAGAGGGGTTTATGAAATAACACATGTATTATATACATGACTACTTTATGATTATATCTTACTTATATTAAAATGCTAAACAATATGTAAAAGCTAGAGAAAAATATATTCCCAGGATTATGTTGTACTGCTTATTCATTAAGTCATTTGTTCAAGTATTTGTTGAAGCCTATTATTATTCTTCCATTTTACTCATGGTAAGAATAATTTACCACAAAAGCTGAATTAAACTCTAAGCCTTATTTGGTGAGCCTGCTTTTGACTGTCCACCTATTAGTGTTTTTCCTATCTTTACCCATTTTATAGCAGAGCAGATAGGACTAGTGAGTATACGGAAGTTGCCTTGTCAATTGTATTTTCAATTTTTTGGAAAAGTCTTAATGGTTGTAGTTGCCAGAGATGTGGAAGACAGAAATATTAGCTAGATTTAAGTTTGTCAGATGGTTCATTTAAAATTTAAAAAATTTTTTCTTTTCAGACTCTGAAATGTTTAACACATTTGGATCTGCACAGTAATAAATTTACATCGCTTCCCACTTACCTGTTGAAAATGAATTGTATTGCTAACCTTGATGTCTCCCGAAATGATATTGGACCCTCAGTAGTTTTGGACCCTGCTCTGACCTGCCCGACCTTGAAACAGTTGAACTTGTCGTATAATCAGATATCTTCTCTTCCTGCGAACCTTGGGGATGTGGTAGAGAAATTGGAACAGCTCATTTTAGAAGGGTAAGCGTGGAGGTCACTGAAGACAAGAGGGTTGCCTCACACTGAAGTTTCATAAGGTTGACGCGCAGTGACATTGTTTCCATAGTAATGAGTTTTACGTGGTAGAGTGATAAAGAACTGAGACAGTTCATAATACAGCTTCTATCAGTTGACTTAAATTTTTACAATTAATTTAAAAGTTAATAAATGTGCTTTGATGCTATTTTTGAAGATGGCTGACTGTTTTTCTTCAAAGCCTGTGAATTTATGCAATTTAATCCTCACTTTGTCTCCTATGACTAGAAATAAAATATCAGAAATATGTTCCCCTTTGAGCCTGAAGGAACTGAAGATTTTAAACCTTAGTAAAAACCACATTTCATCTTTATCAGAGGACTTCCTTGAGACTTGTCCTAAAGTGGAGATTTTAAGTGCCAGAATGAATTTTCTTGGTAAGTGCTTTTTATGAGACTTCTCTTTCCAGTTATTTTGAGTGTTATATGGGTCAAATGGAACAAATAAAAGTAGTCACATGAGTCCTGTATGAACATTTTAGGTGGGAGTTTAAAGGTGGTGTTTCAGTTAAATATTATGCTAGAGTTTTAAATACAAAGTTTGCAGGTTGGTGATAAAAAGAAATGAGCTGTCAAGCCGTGAAATGTGGAGGGAACTTAAATGCATATTGCTAAGTTAAAGAAGCCAATCTGAAAAGATTACACATTGTATAATTTTAACTCTATGACATTTTGGGAATGGCAAAGCTAACAACCAGCAATTTCCAGGATCTTGAAGTGAGGGAGAGAGTGTTGGCTATCCATAGAATTCTCCAGGTAAGAATACTGGAGTAGGTAGCTGTTCCCTTCTCAAGGGGCTCTTCCCTTGAGAAGAGCCAAATCAAATCAAAGAATCAAACCCAGGGATTGAACCCAGGTCTCCTGCTTTGTGGGTAGATTCTTTACCATCTGAGCCACCAGGGAAACCCAGGAATACTTGAGTGAATGGGCTATCCCTTCTTCAGGAGAATCTTCCCTACCCAGGAATTGAACCAGAGTCTCCTACATTGCAGGTGGATTCTTTACCAGCTCAGCTACCAGGGAAGCCCTGTCAAAGAGGAAACTCTATTGTAAAGGAAGAGTGAACTCTGTTGTAAACTGTGGACTTTTACTTAATAATATCGGCCCATCAGTTATAACAAATATACCAAACTATTCTATTCTAGGGCTTCCCTGGTGGCTCAGATGGTAAAGAATTTGCCTGCAATGTGGGAGACCTGGGTTCAATCCCTGGGTTGGGAAGATCCCCTGGAGGAGGGCATGGCAACCCACTCTAGTATTCCTGCTGGGAGAATCCCCATGGGCAGAGGATCCTGGTGGGCTACAGTCCATGGGGTTGCAAAGAGTTGGACACGACTAAGCAATTAAGCACACAGTACATTCTATTCTAGGTGTTCATAATGGGGAAAAGATGTATGTGTGTGGGCTGGTGGTGGAGAGGGGAAAAGGTGAATATGGGAGAACTTTGTATTTTCCTCTCAATTTTTCTGTAAACCTAAAAGAACTTTTGCACTGAGATAAATATATGACCTGTTATAGCTGCTCTGGTTTTGAAAAAGAAGATTATTAAAGCTCACTACACCATGCAGCCTTTTTTTTTCTTCCCTTGTTCTGCTTGTTCCTTAAATGGCTATCTTCGTTCACAAAAAAAGTAAGGCATTTGATACGTAACAGTCTTGTCCTTGCTCTAAAAATTAGTCTAGTTTTTAAATTCTAAAATATTAAAAATTATATTATGCTATTTAACATGCTGTTATTGTCATAGGCTAAAATGTCAATATCTTATGAAAAGTGTTAGTTGCTCAGTTGTGTCCAACTCTTTGAGACCCCGTGGACTGTAGTTGCCTGCTGGGCTCCTCTGTCCAAGGGATTCTCTAGGCAAAAATCCTGGAGTGGGTTGACATTCCCTCCTCAACCCAGGGGGATCTTCCTAACCTAGGAATTGAACCCGGGTCTCCTGCACTGCAAGCAGATTCTTTCCCACTGAGCCACCAGGAAGTCCCAAGACTGCAGTATCTTGGAGTGCAAGTAGTCATTAGTCTGTGATTCTGTGATTATACTAAAATTTCAATATTGCTGCCTGAGATGGTTGAAGCAGAAATACTGTGTTTCCTACTGAAATTTGTTCAGCAGTTTTCTGGAGTATATGTGCTATTATTATTTTTTAGGAATCAAATTAATCTTTTAGAAGTTTTCAAATTAGTTAGCTTAATGTGTATTCATTGAGCTCTTGCTCTGTTCAAAATATTATAATCACGGACTATATGATTGTCACTTTTTTAAAAAAATCCTGGAACACTCTATGTTCTCTTAGCATGTGAGACAGCAGGGATTTATGTTCACTTTAGCCTGTCTGCAAATTCTAATATTGAGGAACAAAGTACTTTTATGGTAATAAATAGGAACTTTCCCCCTATTTTAGCTTCCTTAATGAAGGCCATACATACCTTGCCACTCACATGCCTATTCTATACCTGACTTGGTAAAATAATTTTTAATTCTATTAAATAGCAGAATATACTTTGAGTACTTACTTTAAAATATTTTATTTTTATATATTTTTGAGAAACTACTAACAATAAAATCCATATTAATTTACAAAAATTACTTTCCTTCTCTTTCCCTTCCTTTCACCCTCTTGAATATTGACCATGTTCTTACCATGAGCTGAAACTGAATATAGAATTATTCATTCACTAATGAGCAAAGCAATTCAGACTCTGTCCTTAAGGAACATGTAGTTAAGTTCAGAAGACAGACAGTAAGTAATGATAGAACAAATGAGTGTAATTGTGTATTGTGGTAAATACTATGATGATAAGTTTCAAGATGCTATGAGGGTACCTCAAGGGGATCCGATCTACATTGTGGAAATAGGGAAGTGTCTGTGTTTGTTGCATTTAATTGGATCTAGAAAAAAGAGCATCTGAGGGACCCTGGGCTAGCATATGGTCAATGTGTCATCTCAGCTGAATCTCACAAAAGTCCTATTGGGTAGGACAAGTATGACCTCTGCTTGACTAATTGAGGAAAGAAATTGAAGCACTGATATTTTTGTGTGAAATGTTCAGGAACATAGAATTAATTAATTAGTTATTTCAAGAATCTGCTTTCTTTGCACAACACAAATTTAATAGTTGCAGAAGTGGCCTTGTATTTGAAAAAACACCCTATGGAGGCGATAACCTCATTGGAACCCTAACCATTAAAAATTTCTCTGTGAAATGAAGTTTCAGTTCTTTGATTTTATGAGTCTTTCTCATATGGAATGAGAAAGCTCAAGAATCTCTGAACCTAAAGACTCTTAATTCCTAAGTAGAGAATTACTTCTATTATACTAATTTATTTTGCTACAAATACTTTTTGGAAATAGGTAAGGTATAGCATGTACCTTTCTGTTTCTTAGGAAGACAGCTTCTAGTAATGTCCTGGAACATTTTGACCCTTAAAGATTTTCTTGATAAAGGATAACCCATATTATTAACCTTGAAAATGCTAAGAAATAATTTCTCAAACCACTTTCACAGAACCACTGATTTTCAGATCGCTAAACAATCTCAGACTTCATCTGATTTAGGTGCACTATTACAGATGACAAAAGGCAGTATGATTTATTTAGTTTCCAAAATTATGTTCCATAGAATTTCATTCCTTGGAGGGACCTTGTATTAGTACTCTATTTCCCTTTTGGAAATTCATAAAATACATCAAAATGTTGACAGCTTTGGTGTGGCTTCCCTGGTGGCTCAGATAGTAAAGAGTCTGCCTGCAATGCGGGAGACCTGGGTGTTGACAGCTTGGAGATATTTCACTCTATTTTGCCTAACGTTTCCCCATTCTCTTAAGATCATATGATCAAAGAATCCTTTTATTAAGTAACATCCATAATTATTCAGTGGACTTTCCTGGTGACTCAGATGGTAAAGAATCTGCCTGCAATGCAGGAGACCTGGGTTCGATTCCTGGGTCAGGAAGATATGCTGGAGAAAGGAATGGCAACCCATTCCAGTATTCTTGCCTGGAAAATGCCATGGACAGAGGAGCCTGGCAGGCTACATTTCATGGGATCGCAAAGAGTCAGACACGACTGAGTGACTATCACTTTCAATTTCATTTTCATAATTATCCCATAGAATATTCTTTACAAGATGGTTTTAAAGAGAATTTTTATATCATGCTGTAGTTAATAAGATATTCCAAAATGGTTTTTTAAACTCACTTCAGTGATTTGAATTAACATATATTATATATAGGGCTTCCCAGGTGGTGCTAGTGGTAAATAACCCACCTGCCAATGCAGGAGACATAAGAGACTCATGGATCCCTGGGTTGGGATAATTTCCTGGAGAGGGCATGGCAACCCACTCCATTATTTTTGCCTGAAGAATCCCATGGACACGGGAGCCTAGCTGGCTACAGTTCATAGGTTTCCAAAGAGTAGTACATGATGGAAGCTACTTAGCATGCTTGCATGCATGCATAATATATGTCACATAACATCATATATACTTTGAAATGAATATTCTGATGATTTCTCCTTTGTGCAGACGTGAGAAGAATTTATATTTAGACACTTGCAGAGCTTTCAGGTTAGAAGATTCTAATTATGGTGTATTATTTTAATATTTTGTGGTAGTATTAACTAATTTTAAAAGGAAAACTTTTTATTGTCAGGGTGAGAATGGAAATTAAATTACATGTCAGATCACTGATAGCTGTCTTAGTGTGGAATCTGGTAGAAATCTAGTTAAAGTGATTAAAATGTTCATTAACTCCCCTTTATTTTCTCTTAGCTGCTATGCCTTTTTTGCCTTCTTCTATCACAAGCCTAAAATTATCTCAAAACAGATTCACATGTGTCCCAGAAGCAATTTTACATCTCCCACAGTAAGTTTATTATTTTAATTTTAAAAACTACATGAGCTGGAACAGAACTTTCAGAAACTTGGTTTTAACTTAGACATATAAATGTAATTGATTTCTAAATGTACTAAGCTTAATGTTTTAAAATCTATGAATGTTTGATTTTTATTAGACCAAAGACCTAAGTTGTTGTTTGGACTTTTAAACTTTTATTTTAATTTGATGTGTTGTTGCATAGAAACAATTTAAGAGTAACTAATGGTTACATTATTGTAATCAAATGAGATTGTACTGGCTGTCACTTTAACTTTTAAAATTTCACTTGCTTTGGGGATTATGTTGCTAAGACACTGTTAACTTTGAAATTATATTTCACTTATGTTTGAATGACAATTTTGGTGAAAATTTATGTAGTTTCAGGTATTTGGGAATATTTTTAGTTAATTTCATTAAAAATAAAGCTTCCTGTTAACTACAAATTTGGGTATCAAATGACTTTCAAAGGTGTTGTCATCTTAAATAACTATTCTACTAGTGTTATATATTATAAACAAAATCCATAAAGGTACATGTGCATATATATATACATATACAGGTAAATAATATTTGTAATTTAGCCATGGAAAGTGTGAGATAGATATATAGTAGTCAATTTAAAATTAGCATTAAAATGTGTGGAACACTGTTCTAACTGCTTAACAGTGGATCATATCTTTAATCTTCCTAATAATTCTATGAAATATCAGTAGCTGCTGTTATCATCTCTACTTTATAATGAGAACACTTTTTCATTAAAGAGAGGAAGTAACTTGCCCAAAGTCATACTTCAAACCACCACACTGGTAGTTTGATTTCAGACTCTTAATTCTGACATACAAGCACCTATAGAATATAGATGGTCTTATATTTTAAACATAATGCTTTGCTGAAAATGTGTTTGGAGACCACTTATTTATAAAAATTGATTAGGAGATTAATGTCCTAAGGAAGGTTTCTTCCCAGAGAGCTAGAAATTTATCCAGCCCCTAATTACACTATACCTTCAAACACCATCTTCAGGCATACATTTCCAGTGTTTGTATGTATTTCTTTAAATTTATTCTCTTGTTTCACAATGAGCATGTACTTGGCCACCTTTAGGCTCCAAGCTTAGCCTTAAAGCCAAGAGGCACTGCTTTTGAACAACTTGACGATTGTCCATTTTGTCTCAGTCGCATTGTTGATCACACATATGTGTCTTACCTTTCATATAGTCAAATTAATTTTATTGCTTTCAACATTTTTTTAAGGTAACTAGAGCAAAATCTAATATCATTTACAAAGTAGAGCAAAAATGTTGCTTTATAGATCTGAATCTTGGTCTAGCAGAGCTTAGAATTAATTTATCATGCTTCAAATTTTCTGGGTGAAAGGAATCAGTAACAGTAGTAAAAGTCCAGGCAACCTTTTACATAGTCCAATATACCACAGTTGCTATCTTTAGTCTTTCTACACATGTAAACTTATATGTGACATGTGTTTTCCTGCTATTCCTTACAAACTTTGCTTCCCTGGTGGCTCAGATGGTAAAGCGTCTGCCTGCAAT
The DNA here is from genome assembly GCF_963930625.1 of Muntiacus reevesi. Lineage (NCBI taxonomy): Eukaryota > Metazoa > Chordata > Mammalia > Artiodactyla > Cervidae > Muntiacus > Muntiacus reevesi. The sequence goes on along the minus strand of NC_089252.1, from coordinate 155,990,105 downwards.
GCAGGAGACCTGGGGGTTAAGTTCCTGTTTTGGGAAGATCCTCTGGAGAAGGCAATGGCACCCCACTCCAGTTCCCTTGCCTGGAAAATCCCAGGGACGGAGGAGCCTGGTAGGCTACAGTCCATGGGGTTGCAAAGAGTCGGACATGACTGAGCGCTTCATTTTCTTTTTGGGTAGCTATTCCTGCATGAAAGCAACACGTTTTCATTGAGGGCCTACTGTATACAAGATATCATGCTCAGTGTTATGATATTTTTCACACTGAGACAAGCTGGTAAAAGTGATAATAAACTCAAGGGCCTGACCTCTGAAAGATCCCTCCAGGTTTGAATGAGATTGAAGAGAGAAATGGAAGCTACATATTTGTGAATCTTGTATAGAAGGCAGGAATTTTAATGACTGTTTTTGCATTTGTTAATTATGATTTCTCATACATCGTAAATGTTTATAAAATACGATCTTTCATTCTGATTGACATTTTTATATTTCTCAAGTGGGGAAATTAGACCTCAATTTTGTTTTTATTGGGCCTTATTTAAATGTTCCTATTAAGACATGCCTCTTTTTCCTACCGTATATACCTTTACATATACAAAAAACTCATACCTGTGTACTCATATATAAGTTTTAAAAAATTTTTCTTTTCTTTTAATTAATTTCTTTTAACTGAAGCATGATTACTTATAATATTGTGGCAGTTTTAGCTATATGTCGAAATGAATCATCCATGAGTGCCCATGTATCCCCCCATCCTGAACCCCCCCTCCCACCTCCCTCTCCACCCCATCCCTCTGGGTTGTCCCAGAGCAGTGACTTTGAGTGCCCTGCTTCATGCTTCAAACTTGCACTGGTCATCTTTTTACATATGGTAATACATATGTTTCAGTACTGTTCTCTCAAATCATACCACCCTTGCCTTCTCCCAGAGAGTTAAAAGCCTGTTCTTTACATTTCTGTCTCTTTTGCTGCCTTGCATTTAAGATTGTTGTTACCATCTTTCTAAATTCCATATATATGCGTTAATATACAATGTTGTTGTTTCTCTTTCTGACTTGCTTCTCTCTGTATAATAGGCTCCAGTTTCATCCGCCTCATTAGAACTGACCTAAATAATATTAGTTTTAAAATTATATCTTATTCTCACTCTGCTGAAAGTTATTTGTGATGTTATTTCATGTATTTAAGAAATACTCATTTGTTTTTTATTCTCAACGTTGTATTGTTTCAGTCTGCGGTCCTTAGATATGAGCAGCAATGATATTCGATATCTACCAGGTCCTGTGCACTGGAGATCTTTGAACTTAAGGGAACTCTTGTTTAGTCATAACCAGATCAGTATCTTGGACCTGAGTGAGAAAGCATGTGCATGGTCTAGAATAGAGAAACTACATCTTTCTCATAATAAACTGAAAGAGGTAAAGAGATCATATTTATTTAAAATTATTGCCAATTTGAAAAAATGTGCTTTTGTAATGTCTGTTATCAAAGATGATCTTTTCAAAATCTGTTATTTGATACTGCTTAATTACTTTTTGAGTAAGATCTACTCCTACCCCGAAGTAATTGGGTATACTAACATGCTTAATTTCCTTAAAGATTGCCTTTTGTACTCTCTTTTATTTTGAATATATATATATTTATATATGTTTAATTACAAATACTTGTAATGCTTTAATTGTGTAAATTTATCATGAAATCTCTGATCTGTTAACAGACTCTCAGACATGCTGTATTTCTCAAGTTTTACCAGGCAATATATAGCCTTTGTTCTTCAGCTGACATTGTTTTCCACATTCTTAAATTTCTGTATTCTTCCATCATACTCCTCCATCCCCTCACCCAAATGGACCAGTCTTTATTATAAATCTGAAATTGACTATCCATTCATCCCAGAAAACATATTTTTTGCCAGCTTCAAGCTTATTGCCTATAAAAGCCAGACAGTAATGTGTCTGAAACCATGAGGTTCCAGAATAACTTTGCATAATTTTGGTACCTAGCTTTTTTGCATCAGATTACTGTTAGCTATTATAAAAATAATGAGTATTACTTAAAAATTTGGAATATTGCAATGATTATGCCACCTAAGGTTTAAACATTTAGTTGTATTTTGAGAATGTTAAGTTATATGTAAATTTGTGATGATTAGATCTTTGGTTTTACTGAAGAACATAGTGAGAAGGAATAGCCTGAAACCACCAATGATTGGATTTAGATACATATAAAAATCTTCTTTATTTCAATGTTGTGAAGTGATGAAATATGCTTCCAAGGGAGAATGGGTTTTAAAAGATTATAAACAAATGCCATAGATTGTTTTGGGTAAGTCCTTTATATTTATGTTTTCAGACATTTTTGATGGAAACTATGACAAACCTTTGGGAAGTTTTAGAACTCTGTTGGAAGGCTGTACAGTTTGCTCATAGATTCTCTGAGCCTCTCTTGTTTTCTAGTAGCATCTTGTCTTTTTAGCAGCACACTTTTCTTCCTTCCCACCAACAGCGTTTGCTCTTTTTTATTTCATTAAGATTCCTCCTGAGATTGGCTGTCTTGAAAATCTGACATCTCTTGATGTTAGTTACAACTTGGAACTGAGATCCTTTCCCAATGAAATGGGGAAATTAAGCAAAATATGGGATCTTCCTTTGGATGAACTGCATCTTAATTTTGATTTTAAACATGTAGGATGTAAAGCCAAAGACATCATAAGGTTAGATAATTTTATTTTATTTTTTTTTCTTTTTTTACTAAATTTGTTTCCGATGTACTTTTCTGGTTAGTTTGGTGGATATATAGTTACAATTCATAAAAAAGAATGTATAGGACCATCTAGCATGATGTACTGTATGTCATTTGCCTTTTACTTAGTGAATGGGTTTATTTGGTTCTACTTCAGAGCTTTTTATTTCCTCCTGGCCAAGTTAAGTTTGAGAAAACGACTTATTCTTATTATGCTTTTCAGTAGAAATGGACTCTAAAAGGAAATTATTAATCTTTGTTCTCTTATTACCAATTATCAATCTGATGAAATAAAGCAGAATATAATTGCTTCTCGATCTGGGTTTCATGTAGGAAGTATTGATCATATGTCTATTATATCTTAAAGCATTATAGTTACTTAAAGGATATAAAATTGTTTCTGTTTTGCCTATGAAGCTGATAACCTACTCAAGCTGATCATTTTTGAAACCACCAAAACGTTCAAGTATGCTTGTTTCTGATTTTATGTTTTATGAACTTCAAGTTAATAATGAACTTTATTCTATTCTTTGTTATCATTTGAGCATGTTACTCTTGTTACCTACCCATAAAATCATGTTTTTATTTCCACAAACTGCTCCTATCTACATTTATCTTACAGGTTTCCGCTCAGTTATCACCTCTCTATGTATCCTTGACTTGCCTATAATATCCACTAAGTCAGGGAACATGGCTGTGTTTACTCTCTGTTTCCTTCATGGCACCAAACACAGAGTCTGGCATACAATTAATAATTGTTGCATTATCAAGTGAATTTGTAGTTACTAATTACCTAGTTATCTAGTTACCTAATTCTTTTCTTTAAATTTTGTTAATTTACATTTAACTTTCTATTTTATGATCAAAGTGTTTTCAGCAGCTATGCTAAAAAACATGACTACCCCTCATCCTACATAATTATTTCCTATGATTTTCCTTTGTGCAACTGGAAAAGATGCTTATATAAAATTTGTTCAATTCTTACTAAACGTTTAGTTGTAAAAAGTTTTCAGAGTATTATGCTGTCAAGCTACTGTGTAACTTAAATATTTTTAAAACTTTTTAACATTTTTAGAGAGAACATAGACCTGGGATAATTTAGAAATTGTAGTTCTCACTTGCTTCTTTGAAGAATGACAAAGAATGGTGAAGTCTTAATAAATAGATATTTGGAACTTGATTTTCTTGTTTATTAGTGATGCAGATTATCAAGAATGTTCCTCAGAGTCCTATTAATTGTGAGAATGAATCAGTTAATATTCCCTAAGATTCACTTATGATTTAGTTTAATATTCTAATTTTGAACTGTGGCAACTTTATCATAGTTAAATGTATTTTTCTGTATCCATTTTATTTTTGAGAACATTTACAGGTTCTGTTAATTTAAAGGTGGTATTGTTAGCTACTTGTAGCACTTCTAGTAAGTTTCAATTACTTTTGCATTAAGATTGTTAGGAATAGCAACATATTATCTGCTGATAGTAAAATCATTTATGTGTATCAATGTAATTTAACCAATATGCTCTTCCTTTCCATGTACATTATATGTATGCATGTACAATATATATGAATATATACATTATGTATACCATATATGAATACATGTACCAAATAGAACCTCACTATCAAGGATGAGTATTACAGTATGCTTATATACTCTACCTTGATGTTTTTGATATTTTTTGCTGAAATATAATTGCTCTACAATGTTGTGTTAGTTGCTACTGTAGAACATCGTGAGGCAGCTATATATATACATGTATCCCCTCCCTCTTGAGCCTCCCCCTGCCATACCACCCATCTAGGTCATCACGGAGTATTGACCTGAGCTCCCTGTGTTATAGAGCAGCTTCTCACTATTGTAAGCAGGATAGTATATATATGTCAATACTGTTCTCTCCATTCATCCTGCCTCTCCTTCCCCACCGTGTTTCCACAGGTCTGTTCTCTGTGTCTGTCTCTATTCTTGCCCTGCAAATAGGTCCATCAGTACTATTTTTCTAGGTTCCATATATATGCGTTAATATATGATGTTTCTTTTTCTCTTTCTGACTTACTTCGCTTTTTATGACAAGCTCCAGGTTCATCCACATCACTTTAACTGACTCAATCTCATTCCTTTTCATGACTGAGTAACATTCCATTGTAAATATGTACCACATCTTTACCTATCATCTGTCGATGGACATCTAGGCTGCTTCTACGTCCTGGCTATTGTAAATACTGCTGCAATGAACATTGGGGTACATGTGTCTTTTTGAGTTATAATTTTCTCAGGGTATATAACCAGCAGTGGGATTGCTCCAAGGCTGAACCAGGAAGAATTAGAAAATATAAAAGACCAATTGTAAGTAATGAAATTGAAACTGTCATTAAAAATCTTCCAACACACAAAAGTCCAGGACCAGATGACTTCCCAGGAAAATTCTGTCAAACACTTATAAAAGAGCTAACTTATCCTTTTAAAACTTTTCCAAAATATTTCAAAAGGAGAAGCACTCCCAAATTCGTTATTCAAGCCCACCGTCACCCTGATAATTAAAGCAGACAAAGATATCCAAAAAAAGACTCCTTCTCCAGGGAATCTCCCCGTGCCAGGGATCAAACCTGGGTCTTGTACTGCAGGCAAATTCTTTATGTTCTTTATGGACTGAGCCTCCAGGAGAGACCTACAAAAAAAAAAAAAAAGAAAGAAAATTGTAGACCAATATCACTGATGAACACAGACACAAAAATCCTCAACCAAATACTAGCAAACAGAATCCAGCAACAAATTAAAAGGATCATATACCATGATCAAGTGAAGTTTATCACAGGAATGCAAGGATTCTTTAATATATGCAAATAAATCAATGTGGTATACCATATTAACACATTAGGGAATAAAAATCATATGATCATCTCAATAGATGCAGAAAAAGCTTTTGACAAAGTTCAGCACCCGTTTATGACCAAAACTCTCCAGAAATGGTCATGCTCCTGCTGCTAGTCTCTTTAATTTTGTCTGACTCTGTGTGACCCTATAGACGGCAGCCCACCAGACTCCTCTGTCCCTGGGATTCTCCAGGCAAGAATACTGGCGTGGGTTGCCATTTCCTTCTCCAGAAAATAGGCATAGAGAGAACTTATTCAACATAATAAAGGCCATATATGACAGACTCACAGCAAGCATTATTCTCAGTGGTGAAAAACTGAAAACATTTCCCCTAACATCAGGAACAAGACAAGGATGTCCAGTCCCACCACTTATTCAACATAGTTTTGTAAGCCCTCACCATGGCAGTTAGAGAAGAAAAAGAAATAAAAGAAATATAAATTGAAAAGGAAGAAATAAAACTGTTCACAGATGACATGTTACTATATGCAGAGAATCCAAAAGATTCCACCAGAAAACTGCTGGGACATTATCAATGAATTTGGTAAAGTTTCAGGATACAAAATTAATGCACAGAAATCTCTTGCATTCTATACACTAGAAACAAAAGAGTTAAAAGAGAAATTAAGAAAGTAATCACATTTACCATCACAACAAAAGAATAAATTACCTAGGAATAAATCTACCTAAGGAAGCAAAAGAACTATACTCAGAAAACTAAAAAACACTGATGAAAGAAATCAAAGAGGATACAAACTGATGGAAAAATACACCATGTTCTTCTATTGGAAGAATTGATAGAATTGATAGAAAATTAATATACTACACAAAGCAATCTACAGATTCAGTGCAATTCCTATCAAACTACCAATGGCATTCTTCACAGAATTAGAACAAAAGTTTTTATAGTTTGCATGGAAACACAAAAGACCCTGAAAAGCTAAAGTAATCTTGAAAAAGATAAATGGGGCAGGAGAAATCAAGTTCCCTGTCTTCAAACTATACTACAAAGCTATAGTAATCAAAACACTATAGTATAGTACTGGCACAAAAAATAGAAATATAGACCAGTAGTACAGGACAGGAAGCCCAGAGATAAACCCACATTTATGTTTATGGTCACCTAAACTATAACAGGTCTGTTCTCATTCCAATCGCTACGAAAGGCAATCCCAAAGAATGCACAAACTACCGCACAATTGCACTCATCTCACATGCTAGTAAAGTAATGCTCAAAATTCTTCCAAGCCAAGCTTTAGCAGTACATTAACCATGAACTTTCAGATGTTCAAGCTGGTTTTAGAAAAGGCAGAGGAACCAGAGATCAAATTGCCAACATCTGCTGAATCATCGAAAAAGCAAGAGAGTTCCAGAAAAATATCTATTTCTGCTTTATTGACTATGTCAAAACCTTTGACTGTGTGACTCACAATAAACTGTGGAAAATTCTGAAAGAGATGGGAATACCAGACCACCTGACCTGCCTCTTGAGAAACCTGTATGCAGGTCAGGAAGCAACAGTTAGAACTGGACATGGAACAACAGACTGGTTCCAAATTGGGAAAGGAGTACATCAAGGCTGTATATTGTCACCCTGGTTATTTAACTTATATGCAGAGTACATCATGAGAAACGCTGGGCTGGAAGAAGCACAAGCTGGAATCAAGATAGCCAGGAGAAATATCAATAACCTCAGATGTGCAGATGACACCACCCTTATGGCAAAAAATGAAGATGAACTAAAAAGCCTCTTGATGAAAGCGAAAGAGGAGAGTGAAAAAGTTGGGTTAAAACTTAACATTCAGAAAACTAAGGTCATGGCATCTGGTCTCATCACCTCATGGGAAATAGATGGGGAGACAGTGGAAACAGTGTCAGATTTTATTTTTTTGTGCTCCAAAATCACTGCAGATGGTGACTGCAGCCAGGAGATTAAAAGATGCTTACTCCTTGGAAGGAAAGGTACGACCAACCTAGACAGCATATTAAAAAGCAGAGACATTACTTTGCCAACAAAGGTCCGTCTGGTCAAGGCTATGTTTTTTCCAGTGGTCATGTATGGATGTGAGAGTCGGACTGTAAAGAAAGCTGAGCGCCGAAAAATTGATGCTTTTGAACTATGGTGTTGGAGAAGACTCTTGAGAGTCCCTTGGACTGCAGGATCCAATCAGTCCATCCTAAAGGAGATCAGTCCTGGGTGTTCATTGGAAGGACTGATGCTGAAGCTGAAACTCCAATATTTTGGCCAGCTCATGCGAAGAATTGACTCATTGGAAGAGACCCTGATGCTGGGAGGGGTTGGGGGCAGGAGGAGAAGGGGACGACAGAGGGTGAGATGGTTGGATGGCATCACTGACTCGATGAATTTGGGTTTGAGTAAGCTCCTGGAGTTAGTGATGAACAGGGAGGCCTGGTGTTCTGCAATTTATGGGATCGCAAAGAGTTGGACACAACTGAGCGACTGAACTGAACTGAACTGAAACTATAACAAAGGAGGCAAGAGTACAATAGAGAAAAGATAGCCTCTTCAGTAAGTGGTGCTGGGGAATCTGGACAGCTACATGTAAAAGAATGAAATTAGAATTCTACCTAATATCATATAAAAAAATAAATTCAAAATGGATTAAAGACTGGAAACTGTAAAACTCTTAGAGGAAAACAGGAAAAATACTCTTTGACATAAATCACAGCAAGATCTTTTTTTGACTTATCCCCTAAAATAATGAAAATAAAAACAAATAATTGGCACCTAATTAAACATAAAAGCTTTTGTATAGCAAAGGAAGCCATAAACAAGATGAGAAGATAACCCTCAGGATAGGAGAAAATATTTGCAAATGAAGCAACAGACAAAGGATTAACCTTTAAAATATACAAACAGCCTATGGAGCTCAATATCAAAAAATCAAACAGTCCAATCAAAAATGGGTAAAAGACCTAAATAGACATCACTACAAGCAAGACATACAGATGGCCACGAGGTATATGAAAAGATGCTCAGTATCACTAATTCTTAGAGAATGCAAATAAAAACTGCAATGAGGTATCACCTTGCATCAGCCAGAATGGCCATCATCAAAAAATCTATAAGCAATAAATACTGGAGGAGGGGGTGGATAAAAGGGAACCCTCTTACACTGTTAGTGGGAATGTAAATTGGTATAACCACTGTGGAGAACATTATGGAAGTTCTAGATCTACCTTGATTCTTTATCCTATGGGCTTTGTAAAATTTTATGCTTTATAATTTTTAGAGTTTTATTTGTGATATTTAAAGAAATCATCTGTGTATGTGTTTTATATAAAATTTTAATGAGTATTACAAACATTTTGATACTTTGATTGTTTCTAGTGTCATTATATTTGTTGAGGCTTCCAATCATTATTAGCTAGACCAACATCACTAACAAAGTAGATGTATTAACAGTGCATTGAAAGACACATGCATTATTAAGTTATTATGAGTTATGTGCTCTTTTGCATACTGTACATTATGACAGTTTGATATTCAGAATAATTCAGTGTGTAAGAATTCACCTATAGCCTAAGTACACTGGTAAGCAATTTATTATTTTATTTTTGTTTTTCAAATACCAGGTTTCTTCAGCAGCGGTTGAAAAAGGCTGTGCCCTATAACCGAATGAAACTGATGATTGTGGGAAATACTGGGAGTGGCAAGACCACCTTATTGCAGCAATTGATGAAAATCAAGAAATCAGATCTTGGGATGCAAGGTGCCACGGTTGGCATTGATGTGAAAGACTGGCCCATCCAAATAAGAGGCAAAGGGAAGAAAGACCTCGTTCTGAATGTATGGGATTTTGCAGGTATTTATTTTGCTAAATTTTTAAAATTCAGATATCTTTCTTTAAAAAGGGATTTAAAAACTGAATTTTCTGTTCCAATACTACAGAGACCTGATGGATCATATGGAATTATTCCAAAGTCATTTATTTCTCCTAATTCTTCCCTTGCCACCAGAATGGAGAAGCCATGGAAGGAAATGTTAGGAACCAGCACGTGTCAGCTGAAGCTACGTAGCTGACACATAAGCAGGAAGTTGTCAGTCCCTAGTAAAAACCCAGTGTAATCTTGTAACTATTATCTTTTGATTGTTTTTCTCTTTTTTTGTGTGTGGTAAATAGTGGGTAGTGCCACCTAACTTTATTTTTGAAGAAGAGGGTTCTTGTCTGTTCTCTGGAAGACTGAAAAGCTCTCTGATCTTTATTTAGGTCGTGAGGAGTTCTACAGCACTCATCCCCACTTTATGACCCAACGAGCCTTGTATCTTGCGGTCTATGACCTCAGCAAAGGGCAAGCTGAAGTTGATGCCATGAAGCCTTGGCTTTTCAATATAAAGGTGATATGATCTAATAATTTGAAAATAGAAAATAGTTCATGGGTTTTCTTGTTGTGTATAAGGTGATTTATTTGGGGCAAATAGTACCATCAAACAGACTTTTCAAATACTTTTTTGCAAGAGAGTTAGAAGCACTTAGAGTTAGGAAATTTTAGGTGTAATTAAGTTGTGACATGAAAATAGTATGTTCTATGTTAATGAAAGGTATAGAAATTTGAAGCCCTTTAAATCTGTTAAAAATGAGAATATATGTTAGACTATTTTTTATATTCTTTTAAATTTAATTTTATTTATTTATTGGCTGCACCATGGCAGTGAAAGCCCAAAATCCTAACCACGAGGCTATCAGGGAGCTCCCTGGTATTATTCCTTATGTATAATATGAATTTCCTTAACTTAAAATAAACTTAGTAAGAAAAAGAAGCAATTTATACATTATCAACTGTGTCCTCAGAGGCAATTTAGTGTAAAGCCCTGTTGGACTTGCAGTTTTAAATGATCCCAGATGAATATTATATTTGAAAGTTTGTAATTTTTTCATTTTGTCTCTTGCTGTTAGATATTCCTTTATGTATATATGGTTTTAAAAATATGTGCCTTTTTAGAATTGAGACTAAAGTAAAAATGAATGGTCATTGAATAATGCTCTAGTTGGCTCTTCTGTGAGGCAAACCTTACAAGGATTTGCCAGGAAATTTTGGCGTGTATTTTGGCTCCATTAAGCTTATTTTGTCATTTTGGTGATTTTTTTAACTTCCTTTTTTAAACACTTTATTATAGCTAGCCAAAATGAGCAAATATTATAGTTGCAGCAGTACTTGCTTTGAGTGAGTGAGTGAGCGTTGCTCAGTCATGCCTGACTCTTTGCAACCCCATGGACTATAGCCTGCCAGGCTCCTCTGTTTGTGGAATTCTCCAGGAAAGATTACTGGAGTAGGTTGCCATTTCCTTCTCCAGGGGATCTCCCCGACCCAGGGATCCTGCATTGCAAAAGAGTCTTTACCATCTGAACCACCAGGGAAACCTACTATTAGAGACATTTCTAAATATAAAGACAGGTCAACTTAAAAAGTATCAGCAGATACATACTTGACTTTATCTTATAATCTATAGACAATACATTAGAATATGTAATGAATCCATACACCTTTTCCAAAGGAATACCCAAGACAGAAGTAGCAATAAAGTTATAAATGACAGTCATCAATCAGATGAAATAATTTAGATGAAGCTTTTCTCTCTCAAAGAGATGGGGACTGGGCAACTGGTCAGGAAGGAAATAGAATGTGCTTTTAACTTTGTATGAAAAATAATGTTCAGTTCCACGTTGCTGAACATAGTTCTGTTTTTGCCAAATAAATCCTCTACTTCAAATTACTGTCCAACTGCTTTACTGCTTTAGTGACTTGTCTTTTCTTTGTAGAATCCACACTGAATTACTATAATATGAATTAATGAGCTTTAATTCATAGATAAGGAAGAGAAAATATAAAACAAATTGTATTACTCTGATATTATTTGGGTGTTATTAAATACTATTTTATCTAAAAGCCCAAAGCACACTTAAAGAATAACCTATTTTAGGCACAGAAGAAAGAAATGTTTTATAACTGTCATATAGGCTGCCTGAAAAGTGACAATAAATAAAAATAAAAATGACTTTTAGAAATTTCTTAAGTTTAATTTGTTTCCTTAGGTTTAAGGAAGGAAAGACAGTTGTCATTTTCTTCTTGAAGTCTTTTGAATTCTCATTTCAACTCAAGTGAATTTTGTAGAAAGTGAATATCAATGGAAATATATGCAGTCTTGATTTTAAAACAAACACAAGAGTGTTTTGTATCTTTCTCCATAGGCCCGTGCTTCTTCTTCCCCTGTGATTCTTGTTGGCACACATTTAGATGTTACTGATGAGAAGCAGCGCAAAGCCTGTATCAGTAAAATTACCAGGGAACTCTTGAACAAACGAGGGTTTCCTGCAATACGAGATTACCACTTTGTGAATGCCACTGAGGAATCCGATGCTTTGGCAAAACTTCGGAAAACCATCATCAATGAGAGCCTTAATTTCAAGGTAACATGATTCATTGCCTTCCCTAGGTGGTAGATAAATATAATTTATTAACTCTTACATTCTGCAACTGCTGAGAAATGTCAGCAGTCTTGAGAAGAGAACAACTATCTTAAAAGTGTGGGTTTTTCTTAGCTGTTAGCATTATTCAAGTACTTTTAATTTTAAAATTATTTATATTAGACTTAATTTTGAACTCACAGAATTGGGAATTAAAAATGATTGAGGATCCTGAGAGAAACTAAAAGGATGTCTGAGAGGCTGAGAGAATGTTCCTGAGAGAATCTGGGGACATATTTCTGATGCCCTTCTCTCCCAATATCCTATTGTAGTGATTCAATCAAAAGGATAAAGGTGGATGTTGGGATCTTGGAGTTATCTTTCTTGTATTTTTCTTTGACTATTTTTTATCCATCTGCTCCTTTCTTTTGGAGTTTCTGTTTTATGTTCATCTTGGTCTTTGTTGTTCCTTCACATCTTTGTCACTGTGATCCCCTTTTCAAATATTTTTTTTTCTTCAATATTGAGGGAAATCTCTTTCATCTGGTCACCACGGTCACTAATTTGGTTTTCAACAATGTATAAGCGATATTCTAGTTCATACAAACTGTATTTTAAGAATTATGTTTTTGATTTATAAAGTTTTTCTTTCTAAGACAAATATAGTTCATAGAGTTCATAAAACATAAATAAATTGGTTAACAAATGCTTGTTTTTAATACTTGAAAGAGAAAGAAATTTTACCTGGGCTCTACAGATAGCAAGGTGTAAATTGTACTGAAAAACACTTAAAATAGTTCAATATGACAAACACAATATAGTGGATTTCACTGTTGGTCTCTATTGGTTTAGCTCATTACTACTAATGATCAAAGCTCTGGCTTATAACAAGGGTCTTGTTTTGCCTGGACAGTCCCAGTGTAATTATTAATTGTGTCTCACTGCGTTCTCAGAAGCATTCCAGTTTGGATGATAAATTATACAGTCACCTTGGTTATAGCACGTTGTCCAGTTAGCTTAGTTCGGTTCCATTTCCACGGCTTACGCTCTGTCCAAAGCTTAATGAGCCATTTATAAATGTGCTAGTCTTTGTGGTGCCCAGAGAGAGAATTTGCACATTTATATCTTTCCACACATTTATCACAATCATTAAAAGCCTTCACAAATGTGGGTCAATGGCGTTTTACGTTAGAAGAATAAAATAGCATTTATCTCTAGTTTTTGCTACTCTTTTGTGAGACATATGATTAAAGAGTGACATGACTTTTAAGAAACAAATGCACCAAATTAATATATTCAATTAAATATTCTCTTTACCCAGGGAGTTTCCTTTTGAGACTATATCTGTACTTACAGAACTTTGCTGTTACTTATAATATTTTAATAGCTTCTCTTTTATCATTGATATCAGACCATTTATCATATTTTAAAAAAGAATTCTTAAAGTATGAGTTTGTTTTGAGAAAATTTGAATTTAGTTAAAGAAGTCTATGAATAAGGTAGTTGATTCATCAAGCTGGACTGGTACTACTTTAGGCTAATAGCAAGTTAGACCAGTTTACTGGCAATAAGACCAGTCTACTTTCTGCACTTGTACATGAACTCTGAAGGCAATACCGGATGAGGAGGTTAAAAACAAATGCTTTGAGAAACGGCAGTATTATTTGAAGGAAGGTATATATTGCAAATGGATGCATCATTCTGTTATATTGGTTTGAAAATTCAATTGGCTGCTTTGCAGATTAGTGATTCAGATGACCCCAAAACAATAAGCCTGCCAGAACTTGAATATTCTTTCCTCCCTGAGGTGCCTCAACCTGTATTCAGTCAGCAGCTTTTAATCTATTAAAAATCTTTTTCTGTTTGGCCTTTCATTTGTTTTTCGTCTTTTCCTTTTATCATGATCTTTTCTAATCTTCGTGTGTCTCACTCTTATTAACATGTGTCCTGGCAGAGTTTAGAATAAAAGCTTTCTGTTTTTGCCTGTTGGTGACCTGATGATAAAGGTTAAAGGAAGTAGGACAAAATAGAAATCAGTGCCAACAATGTCCCTCTCCGTCTTGTCCAGCCCCTTAGCAGAGTGGGGTCCTTTGCTCAGCCTGTAATCCAGCCCTGTAAGGACTGTTACTTCCCTCTGTTACTTCACTGCTGTGTGAACTCTTGTTTACTTTTATATGTAGGTTTCCCTTCTTGGGTTAAACACAAACTTCAATCTGAAGTTCTGTTTTATCTTAATATATAAATGATAAAGATAGGGAACATGAAAAGTGGAAGTTAGTGAAATTATATTTAATTTTCTGGTTCAAGGGGTACCTCAAAACAATTTCAACTGTTTGGAGGTAAATATGTAAGTAATGGTTATGGCTGCTATAAATCAGGTTCCTGAAGGATCAGGTTAAGAGTAGATAAAGAACAAGTATAAAGTTTATGTGTGTGTGTGTGTGTGTGTGTGTGTGTGTGTGTGCGCAGGTATAATAAACCCAATTTTTATTTGTAGTAAGTTGAAGAATTCAGGTAGAAATTTTATTCTTTATTGTCAAGAATATATTCATGGGTTGAGAAATGAGGCGAGTTTGCCACCTGGTGGTTTGCAAAGACATTGACTATTATTAGAGTTGTATTTCTATTTAAAATTAGATTTTTAAGAAGAAAAAATGTTTGGAAATTTTTTATTACAGAAACTCTCATCATAAGGTCATTCTATTAAACTTTTGATTTTAATTAGATTCTAAGTGTAAGAGACCCCAAATCATCCTCTCACATAGAATCATTGGGGTTTAGATGATTTTCTATTTTTCCAAGTTCAGGTCTCCATGAAAAAGCATAGCTTGGTAGGGAAATTTCATGTCTGTCTCCACACTTCACTGTTGATATGTACATCCCACTAATATTGCATTTTGCAAATAGCAAGAGCAAAATTTAATTTTACTATGGATGTGGATATATTCATCTAAAAAATAAAGTCCAAAAGCTCTTACAATCCTGACTTTTATGTTAGCATATCTATTGCCTGTAGATTTAATGTCTTAGAAAATAGTAGGTCCTTTATTTAAGGTTAATGATTTGTCTTGAATTTTGCCATGGATTTTCTGAATACCTTGATAATTATTTCCATACAATGTTATTTGATAGTTCTTTCCAAATTGGCTTCTGTGTTCACTTTTCTTTTTCTTATTTTAAGATCATCTTATTTATTTCTCACAATTTAATTGGTTTTACATTGCATCTTGATTTTATTACAAATAATCATTTTCTGAATGATTAGCACAGAATTTACCAACCAACTGACATATAGATGTATAAAATGGATTTTTACAGCTTGTCATCTGTAATTTCACAGATCCGAGATCAGCCTGTTGTTGGGCAGCTGATTCCAGACTGCTACGTAGAACTTGAGAAAATCATTTTATCAGAGCGTAAAAATGTGCCAATTGAATTTCCTGTAATTGACCGGAAACGATTATTACAACTTGTGAGAGAACACCAGCTGCAGTTAGATGAAAATGAGCTTCCTCATGCAGTTCACTTTCTTAATGAATCAGGTTTGTTTATTACATATTTTTTCAAAGCTCTGCAGTCGAGTTGGTGAAAATGTATCTGACCCTTGTGTAGAATTTACATTTAAAAGAATACTGACAAAATTCTTTAATAGGTAGCTGATTTTTTTTTCTTTTTGAAAGATCATCATGTGTACTGATGTTGAATCATATATTATGTCATAACAGAAAAATTTAGAAATTATCTAAGGACAGTAGTGGAAAAAGTCAGCCAGAGTTAAAACATGACAGTAGTATTTAGGAGCTGTGAGACCCTAAGTTCAAGCTATATCCTTCATAGTATCAAATGAATGCAGTGTATGTGGAGGTTATTTGTACACTCGCAGGAGAATTATTATTGTGATGGTTTAACTTGGCACTTGGAGAATCAGTGGTTGCCTGAGATGAAAGCTAGGATGCCCTGTTTCTGGTCTCAGCTCTGACCCCAGCGATGCTGAAGTTTCTTAATCTGTAAAATGAGGAGCTTGGGCTAGATTCTCTCTGAAGCCCCTTGCTATTTTCATATTCTAAATTCCATGTTTCCCTTTTGATTTTTCCTACAGGGGTCCTTCTTCATTTTCAAGACCCAGCGCTGCAGCTAAGTGACTTATATTTTGTGGAGCCCAAGTGGCTTTGTAAAGGCCTGGCGCAGGTTGGTGCGTTACACTTCTGAGGCCTGGGGGTGATGAACCTCAGGTGGCTCCTGGAGCACTGAGCTTTATAGGGTGTGTGTTTAGGTCAGGTAGGAACTCCAATACCTTGGCCACCTGATGTGAAGAACTAACTCATTGGTAAAGACCCTGATGCTGGGAAGGATTGAAGGCAGGGGGAGAAGGGGATGACAGAGGATGAGATGGCTGGATGGCATCACTGACTCGATGGGCATGAGGTTGAGTAGACTCTGGGAGTTGGTGAGGGACAGGGAGGCCTGGTATACTGCAGTTCATGGGGTTGCAAAGAGCTGGACACAACTGAGTGACTGAACTGACTGAAGGTGGAAACTCCTGTGAATATAGAAAATGGTAGGACAATTTGCGTAGAAGACTGCATAAAGAAGAGCTTCGTGGAGGAGGAGAAGATATCTTAGATTTTAATGTCTTTGTTCTCAATTCATAGACAGGTGTTTATGTCGCTCTGTTCCATAGTACCTTTCTATAGCCAAAAAGTTTTTCTTTATGCAGTCTTCTACACAAATTGTTCTACCATTTTCTATATCCACAGTTGTTTGGCTTGTTTATTGATATAATCAATTGAATGAAAGCTTTGTGAAAATCTGTGGCGTAAATAAGTATAAGAGAATTTGGTTGATGAGCTTGTGAAACCTCTGTCTAGACAACATGGAGGGAAATTTTGACTCTTCAGTGGAATGTAAAACTCTGGGCTTCCCTGGTAGCTCAGATGGTAAAGAATCTGCCTGCAATGCAGGAGACTCAGGTTTGATCCCTGGGTGAGGAAGATCGGCCTAGAGAAGGGAATGGCTACCCACTCCAGTATTCTTGCCTGGAGAATTCCATGGACAGAGGAGCCTAGCAGACATAATTGGATTGATGAGGCTGTGAAACCTCTGTGTAGACAACAAGGAGGGAGATTGTGACTTTTCAATATAATATAAAACTCTTAAATGCGTACCATTTTGAAAAGTGGTAGTTATGGCTGTCTTTATATTTCATATGGAAAATGATTTCTTCTATCAGTAATAATCAGTTGCCAATGAGTTTATATTAATTAGCTACCATAATCCTCTCTGTAGATTTGCCACAGAAAACCACTCAAACAACACACGAGCTCAGGGTTGCTCAACGTCAGCCCTGTGGGCATTTGGGGGCAGGTGATTCTTTGTTGCACTTTGTAGGATGATAGCAGCATCTTTGGCCTCTACCCTCTAGAAGCCAGTAATGCTTCCCTTGTATGAGAAGCAAAAATGTGCCCAGACATTTCCAAATATTTTAGGAAGTACAAAATCACCTTGGGGATGACGACTGTGTCTGGGTGATTCATGAATTGAAATGAGCTTGGGGAGGGAGTCTCTAGCATGTGTACTCACTGGCAGCTATTTTTCTTATAATTTATAGTTACTAAAATGAATCTTTTTACATGAGAAATCTCTTTTCTAATCAACCATAATGTTAATTAAATTCCTTCAGATAATCTCAATGATAGTTCCTAAATTTCATCTAAGGGAAAAAAAAATATTTTAAAGAGAGAACTCTTTTACTGCTAAACCCTATACCATGGAACCTGAGAACATATTGAAACAGTACAGTTGGCAATTAATTGTAATTGGACAGTTACTATTATTCTGGTAGATATTTTTAAATGAGATTTTCACCCTAATGCAACAAGCCATGGAAAGTGTGATATTACTCATCTACTCAAGGAGAACGGAGCCAGGAAAGTATAGTGGTCAAGCTAGACTCTAGAGTCAGTACAACCTGTGTTCAAATCTCTCCTACTTATCAACTTTGACATTTCTTAATGTTTTCAGCCTTTGTTTCTTCCCTGGTAAAATAGTAATAATAACAATATTATCTTCTACATTGCTTTTGTAGTTTGGTAAAAATGAGCAATACATTTTAGTGAAATTTTATATTTAACCCATTTAGTAATTAAATACTTATTTCAGAAAATAAAAAAATAATCAAAACTATAAAGATGTATTCATATATTTTGAAAAATGTGCAAGGTATGGAACTAAATAAAAAGAAATATGGTGTAGGTATATGCATTCTGTGTAGGAAAGGGGGTTTTAATTATACCCTGAAGAGTTGTTACCCTAGGTGGCACATTCTATCAGAAAATAACTAAGCTCTGTACAGTCAAGAAAAGGCTAAAGTTGCACCAAAGAGTGCATGTGTTTCCTTATGAATTGGGGATATTTAAAGTTGCAAACATGTGGATATTAGGGTGGATACATCATATTCAATAGAATAATGAATTGGTTTAAATCTAAATCACTATCTTTTAACAAAATCAAATTTCTACCATGACTAAATAAAATCCCTGAAGATACTGTGGAGTAATTAAGTGGAAACTCCAGGAAAGTTCTTCTCATTAGCATAGTTATACTATTCGTTATACTATAAGCATGTTAATTTAATTGAAAATTAAGTTAGGAATTTGAACAGCTCAAGTTATTTTGAAAGATGGATCTAAAGGGTCAGTAAAATGATGATTTAAATTTCTTATTAATGTAAAAAGTGCCGTCATTTTTATTTATGCTGATATGTTGAAATATGTTATTTTACTAAGGTTTAAAGAGAATGAAGGCTATAAGTAATCAAGTGAGAACAAGAATGACTTGCCTGACACTAAATCAGTAAAAATAAATAGGGGCATTCACCTCCATGAATCATCAAGGCAAGGGCAGAAATAATTTATGGCGCAGAAGCTCTAATGAGCCCACCCACCCTCTCTGTGCCCTGAGCTTTTAGGTCACTAAACTTTTTAAAGAAGTTTTCATCAACACACAAAGAAGTTTGCAAAACTCAACTAACTATATGATAAAAGAAATATGAAAGGGACTCACTGGATCAATTGTGTTGACTGTTATAAAGCTTGCATGGTGATTTAGTCTTGATAAAATGTATGAGGAATTTGGAAGAGTCTCTTTCCTTGCATATGAGCATAAGTTAGCCTTAGAACTAGACAAGCTGCAGGAATAATAGGAGGTATTTTCAAGGTGATAAATTTATGAAATGGTTTAAGTTTTTTCATTGGTATGTAACAGAATACCCACAAACCTAGGGTACATAAGTAAATTTGGAGAAAAACGTCAACAGTTTACTGGAGAAAAACATCAACAGTTTATTGTTTCTCACTATTATGTGGATTTACTGTTTTCAGTCAAGTGGGTCTGCTCCACATGGCATTGGCAGGGGTCATTTGCTTGACTTCCTCATTAAGATGGGCTGGAGATTCCAGGAAGGGTATATTCACATCTTTGGTTTGTTGGTTCTCTTCCATGTGACCCCTCATACATATGTAGACCCCTTAAAGGCCAGGCACAGAACTGGTAAAATGCTAGCTTTGCCATGTTCTGATAACCAGAGCAACCACAAGCCTTGTTCAGATTTAAGGGAAAATGTATGGATTTTATATCTTGAAGGATTAAGCAACCTACATATGTAGGGAGAGAAAAAAATTAATGTGTCTGTCTTTGGAAACTATCTGCTACAAGTAGTGATTATTGTCCAGTTACTAAGTTGTGTTAGACTCCTTTGCGATCACATGGACAGAAGCACACCAGGCTTCTCTGTCCTCCACTATCTCAAAGAGTTTGCTAAAATTCACATCCATTGAGTTGGTGATGCTATCTAACCGCCTCATCCTCTGCCACCCACTTCTCCTTTTGCCTTCAATCTTTGCCAGCACCAGGATCTTTTCTATATAGTGGTAGTGCACTATAGATCTAAAAAAATCAAGCACAAATTTCTATTTAAAAATCAGTTTAAGTAAAATGGAATAAGTTTGTAATAATGACTGACATATGAGAGGTTACTTATATGCCTTTCAAAGATTATCTCATTTAATTCTTGGAACAGCTCTTTTAAATGGCACTATTTGAGTGCCCATCTTGAAGATGAAGAAGTTGATAGAGAGGTTAAATAATTTATCAAATTGCATACTGATAAATGTAGTATTATTCATATTCAGGGAGAATTAGAGTTGGGATTTTAAACCAACTGGTTTGACTCTAGTGCCTGAGAGCCTAACACTATGATAAAATGCTCAAAACTTTATTTTCCCAAAATTCACACATTCAACAATATATATTATGAACCTAGTGATGTTCCAGATATTGTTCTGGTACTGGGGCTATATAGCAGTAGGGAAAATAAGGTTTCTACATTCATGGAGTTGATGTTCAAATGGGAGGAAACAACCAAAGCAAGAATACTTAATGTGTCGAGTGGTATAGATTGCTACAAAGAAAGCTTCAAGTGTGGTTGGGGATGGAGAGTGAGTTGTCAGAGAAGGTCTTAGTGACTTTGTTGTTCTTCAGTCATTCAGTCATGCCCAACTCTTTCCGACCCCATGGACTGCAGCACCTCAGGCTTCCCTGTCTTTCACCATCTTCTGGAGGTTGCTCAAACTCGTGTCCTTTGAGTCGGTGATGCCACCAACCATCTTGTCCTCTGTCGTCCCCTTCTCCTCCCGCCTTCAATCTTTCCCAGCCTCAGGGTCTTTTCTAATGAGTCGTCTCTTTGTATTAGGTGGCCAAACTATTGGAGCTTCACCTTCAGCATCAGTCCTTCCAATGAATATTCAGGACTGATTTCCTTTAGGATTGACTGGTTTGATCTCCTTGCAGTCCAAGGGACTCTCAAGAGTCTTCTCCAATACCACAATTCAAAAGTGTCAATTCTTCAGCACTCAGCTTTCTTAAATAATCCAACTCTCACATCCATACATGACTACTGGAAAAACCATAGCTTTGACTAGACGTCTAGAACCTTTGCTGGCAAAGTGATGTCTGCTTTTTAATATGCTAAGTTTGTCATAGCTTTCTTCAAAGGAGCAACTCTCTTTTAATTTCATGGCTGCAGTCACCATCTGCAGAATTTTGGAGCCCAAGAAAGTAAAGTCTGTCACTGTTTCCATTGTTTCCCTATCTATTTGCTATGATGTAATGGGAATGGGTGACATGATTTTAATTTTTTGAATGTTGAGTTTTAAGCCACCTTTTTCACTCTTGTCTTTCAACTTCATCAAGAGGCTCTTAGTTCTTCTTCACTTTCTGCCATAAAGGTGGTGTCATCTGCATATCTGAGGTTATTGCTATTTCTCCTGGCAATTTTGATTCCAGCTTGTGCTTCATCCAGCTCAGCATTTCTCATGATGTATTCTGCATGTAAGTTAACTAAGCAGGGTGACAATATACAGCCTTGATGTACTCCTTTCCCAATTTGGAACCAGTCTGTTGTTCATGTCTGGCTCTAACTGTTGCTTCCTGACCTGCATATAGGTTTCTCAGGAGGCAGGTAAGGTGGTCCAATATTCCCATCTCTTAAAGAATTTTTCACAGTTTGTTGTGATCCACACATTCTTGTCCTTTGTCTAAAAGACTTTAGCATAGTCAATGAAACAAAAGTAGATGTTCTTCTGGAATTTTCTTGCCTTTTCTATGATCCAAGGGATGTTGGCCATTTGATCTCTGGTTCCTCTGTCTTTTCTAAATTTAGCTTGAACATCTGGAAGTTCTTAGTATCTGTGCTGTTGAAGCTAGCTTGAAGAATTTTGAGCATTACTTTGCTCATGTGTGAAATGAGTATAATTGTGTGGTAGTTGGAACATTCTTTGGCATTGCCTCTCTTTGGGATTGCAATGAAAACAATTTTTCAGTCCTGTGGCCACTGCTGATTTTTCCAAATTGGCTGGCATACTGTGTGCAGCACTTTCACAGCATCAGCTTTTAGGATTTGAAATAGCTCAGCTGGACTTCCATCACCTCCACTAGCTTTGTTCATGGTGGTCCTTCCTAAGGCCCACTTGACTTTGCACTCCAGGATGTCTGACTGTAGGTGAGTGATCACACCAAAGTGGTTATCTGGTAATTAAGATCTTTTTTGTTTAGTTTTTCTGTGTATCCTTTCAACCTTTTCTTAACAACTTCTGCTTCTGTTTGGTCCATGCAATTTCTGTCCTTTATTGTGCCCATCTTTGCATGAAGTTTTCCCTTGGTATCTCTATTTTTCTTGAAGAGATCTAGTCTTTCCCATTCTGTTGTTTTCTTCTCTTCCTTTGCATTGATCACTTAGGAAGGCTTTCTTATTTCTCCTTGCTATCTTTTGGAACTCTGCATTCAGAGTATATCTTTCCTTTTCTCCTTTGCCTTTTGCTTCTCTTCTTTTCTCAGCTCTTTGTAATTCCTCCACAGATAACCATTTTGCCTTTTTGCATTTCTTTTTCTTAGGGATGGTTTTCATCACTGCCTTCTACAATGTTACAAACCTCAGTCCATAGTTCTTCAGGCATTCTGTCTCTCAGATCTAATCCCTTGAATCTGTCTGTCACTTCCACTGTATAATCGTAAGGGATTTGATTTAGGTCATACCTGAATAGCCTTGGGATTTCTCCCACTTTCTTCAATTTAAGTCTGAATTTTGCCATTAGGAGTTCATGATCTGAGCAATGGTTAGTTCCTGGTCTTGTTTTTGTAGACTGTATAGAACTTCTCCATCTTCAGCTGCAAAGAACATAATCAGTCTGATTTCAGTATTGACCATCTGGTGTTGTCCATGTGTAGAGTAATCTCTTGTGTTGTTGGAAGAGGGTGTTTGCTATGACCAGTGCGTTCTCTTGGCAAAACTCTGTTAGCCTTTGCCCTGCTTCATTTGGTACTCCAAGGCCACATTTGCCTGTTACCCCAGGTGTTTCTTGACTTCCTACTTTTGCATTCCAGTACCCTATAATGAAAAGGACTTCTTTTTTTGGTGTTAGTTCTAGAATGTCTTGAATGTCTTCACAGAACCATTCAACTTCAGCTTCTTTGGCGTTAGTGGTTGGGGCATAGACTTGGATTACTGTGATACTGAATGATTTGCCTTGGAAATAAAGAAAGATCATTCTGTTGTTTTTCAGATTACACTGAAGTACTACATTTTGGACTCTTTTGTTGACTATGAGGGTTACTCCATTTCTCCTAAAGAATTCTTGCCCACAGTAGTAGATGTGATGGTCATCTGAATTAAATTCGCCCATCCCAGTCCATTTCAGTTCACTGATTCCTAATATGTTGATGTTCTCTCTTGCCATCTCTTGTTTGACCACTTCCAATTTACCTTGATTTATGGACCTAACATTCCAGGTTCATGTGCAATATTATTCTGTATAGCATCAGGGTTTACTTTTACCACCAGACTCTTTCATTATGGGGCTTTGTTTCTGTTTGGCTCAGACTCTTCATCCCCTCTGGAGCTGTTTCTCTGCTCTTCTTCAGTAGCATATTGGACACCTACCTACCTGGAATATTCACAGTCAGTGTCATATCTTTTTGCCTTTTGATACTGTTAGTGGGATTATCAGGGCAAAAATGGTGAAGTGGTTTGCCATTCCCTTCTCCAGTGAATGTTTTGTCAGAACTCTGCACCATCACCCTTCCGTCTTGGGGCTCCCTACATAGCATGGCTCATTGTTTCATTGAGTTAGGAAAGATTGTGGTCCATGTGGTCACTTTGGTTAGTTTCCTGTGATTGTGGTTTTCCTTCTGTCTGCCCTCTGATGGATGAGGATAAGAGGCTTGTGCAACCTTCCTGATGGGAGGAACTGGCTTTGGGGAAAACTGGGTCTTCTTTTGTTGGGCAAGGCCATGCTCGGTAAATCTTGAAAACAATTTTCTGCTGATGGGTGGGGCTGTGTTCCCTCCCTGTAGTTTGGCCTAAGGCCAAACTATGGTAGTCATAATGGCTGTAATGGGAACCTCCTTCAAAAGGACTCAGGCCAGCAGGGACTTAGCAACTTTATAAACAATAAAATAGCAGTTTTCCTCACTACCTAAACTTTAAGAGCAGTTTGGGCTATAGAGTACAGAATATGGGAGAAGTCCTAAATTATAGTTTTAATTATTTAATGACCCATTATACATTGCATTAAATACCATATAGTCAATGATTTATTCACAGATTCAATAACATTATACGTACAAATTAGAAACAGAATTGAGTAAGACAAGTCCTCAAATCTGAGGATTTTACAATCCAATATTTTACCCAGCCACATGATGATTCTAATACAAATAGTGTTTGTTTCTATTTAAGTATCCCTTAAATATTATAGATCTACTAAAGAAAATTAAGCACAAATCTCTTTTTAAAATTCATTTATCCAAGTAAAATAAATAGGAATATGTAAACAGGATTGGTAAAATGTGAGGGCTTCCTTTTTGCTAAAAATAGTGATATGTATTTTATGTGTTTTATGTATGTTATTTTGTTCTCATGGCAGTCTAAGAGACAGTCACTTTTCTCATTTTACAAAGAAGGAAACTGTGGGTAAAGAAATTAAATACCTTTCTCAAGGTCATACAACTGGCTGTAGAGTTTGAATTTGAACCTGAATTCTTCTCAACTCATATTTTTAATTGCTGTGATGATGATCAAAGCTCAAGTTATGGTCTCCACATGAGAATCTTCAGAGTTTCTTGTTAAAAAAGCAGATTCTCAAGCCTTAGCCCAGACCTATGACTCAGACTGCATGGAGTCCACTGAAATTCAGTGACTACTTTGTTTGAGAATCACTTAATTTGCTAAGCTGACTCTCTTTCCCCTGATGGAAACCCATGTCAGATTGTATAAATGTAAAGTAACATTTCTGTTGCAAATCTGTAGTGATAACAGTCTGGAAGATAATTTCCTCAGGAATATATTATTGATGAGACTGTAACAGGATGTGGAGTAATGGACTGATGCATTAATTGAATTGGGGAAGGCTTGTGGTTCATTGGTATCAGAGGATCTCCATAGTTTCTGATCTGGATTCACTCACTTATTTTAATAATTTCTGTGTGTATGTGTGTGTGTGAAAGATGCTAGGCTTACGTGGCTGCTAGGTAGAGAAATTAGGTCCTGTGTTTTACTTGATAATGTTAGAATTGTTTTGATCATTTTTACTGAGCAAAGGAAATTCTTTAAATTCAGAACTTCCAGAAAATGAATTCTGTGATTATGTATAAGTTTAAACCTTTCAGATTTTGACAGTGAAAGTGGAAGGCTTTCCAAAGCATCCTAAGGGAATTATTTCACGTAGAGATGTGGAAAAATTTCTTTCAAAGAAAAAGAGATTTCCAAAGAACTACATGGCACAGTACTTTAAACTCCTAGAAAAATTCCAGATTGCCTTGCCAATTGGAGAAGAATATTTACTGGTTCCAAGCAGGTGAGCCAAAACTTAAAAATTTAATTACCCTATGGAAATTTACCATATATTCTTTTAGTTGTGAAAGTAACTTTGGTCTATGATGAATGTACTAATTTTTTACTTCTTGTGTAAACTTTGTACTGAAATATAACATTTTCTTTTGATGAAAACTACATTTGACATTTTAAAGATGTAAATGACTGATTTTATATATATATAATTGTTATTTGATTTGACAATGCTCAGTTTATTTAAGAAAGGTTAATAGTGGAGATTAGAGTGTGTGTGTTTGTGTTGCTGTGTGTGTATGTATGTTCCTTATATAATATTGAAGGAGTTATTAGACAGATTCTGGAGAAATGGTAAGTTTTCAACAGTCTTTAAATAATTTATAACTGTGAATTTTCAGAGGATATGGCCAACACAGTGGAGGCCTAAATTCTAGGCCCGTGTTGTAGAAATTTTTCTTACTGCCTTATAAAACCTGGGGAATGTTATAAAGTAAATGACATTGAAAAGTGCAAATCGCACTGATTGATGGATGATAACTAATTCTAAACACAGATATACACTTGATTCTAGGACATACATTTTTTGAAGTTTTATATAATCCCTTTACTTGTTATACATAACTAACTGTAATAATTTATTTATAATGTAAATAGGATTACTGAAAAAATTTTTATACATCACTTTATCTGAGCATGATTTGAATTGATTAACCATTAAATTTTGAAGTAGGAAGAGTATGTAGCAAAATAACATTATTAAAAAATAAAATTGCTTAGAATATTTATCATCATCAGTTCATTGGTTTCAAGTAGTAAAGCGCTCTGGTCAACATGGTTGGGTGTCTTCTGAAGCTATATAATGATAGTGTGCTTTTATCTTTAGTTTGTCTGACCACAGGCCTGTAATAGAGCTTCCCCATTGTGAGAACTCTGAAATTATCATTCGACTGTATGAAATGCCTTATTTTCCAATGGGCTTTTGGTCGAGATTAATCAATCGGTTGCTTGAAATTTCACCTTACATGCTTTCAGGAAGAGGTATGTATTTACTGAAGAATTAATATTTGGAGAAGTTAGATGGAAAGCATATTAAAATTAATATGTCATTTTCCTAGAGTTTACTGGTTTGTAATGCAGCTGAAAATCAGGAAATAAGCTGAAAAGACCTCAGCATGGCCAATATAAAAATATACACAGATATATTCATGAAATTTGTTAAGAATAAAGTTCCTCAAAGCCCACATGTACTTATTTTAGACACATTTACAATGTGTATGAATATCTTGCTTTGCAAGTCAAAGCAGACTAGAAGCAGCAATTTTAAAAGATGAAATTACAGAGTCATTGGCTTAAAAACACCTATCTCCCTACACATACACATAAATACACATTCTTGCGTGGAGAAAGAAAAACTAGAAATGACCACCACTTCAGTCAGGGAGTTTTGTTTAATAGAGTAACAGGTTCTAACCATTCAGACCATTCTCTGTGGGGACTATAATAGCTCTATTCTGCTGCATGGTCCCTGAGGGGTTTGCAAAAAAGAATAAAGACTTTATCATGCTATAATTATAAATTACAATGCTAGCTCTTCCTCCTGGAAGAGAGAGAGATCTTAGTGCTCCAAGGGGGGAAATATAATTTTTCTGTTTTGTGCTTAAAATCAGCTTTATGGAGATGGTACTGTATTTTGAAATAAACCTTATCTTACTTGCAGTTAATCAACATATAGACAGTTGCAGCACATCAACGTGGTGGTTTTAGCATTACCACCAACCTCTTTTTAAAAGTTATGGGAAGCTGTTTATGATTCTCTTTTTCATCTATTACATACGTTAAACTGCTTGACACCATGAACCTGAAATCTGGCTTAGGTAATCT
Organism: Muntiacus reevesi; assembly: GCF_963930625.1. NCBI lineage: Eukaryota > Metazoa > Chordata > Mammalia > Artiodactyla > Cervidae > Muntiacus > Muntiacus reevesi. The sequence continues at coordinate 155,962,780 of NC_089252.1, read as the reverse complement.
ACTGGGCATTTGTTTGTTTCATTTCAAAATTGAGGATAAAATATTTAATATTATATTTAATAGATAACATATCATTAACAATTCCAGTACTTTCCTTCAAAACAAATACACCTCTATTACTGTCACTTGTAGTATGTGCAGTGATTTTTTTCCCCTACAGTTTATGGAACAACAAATAATTAATAGCTATATTTGGGTTCATTTAAACTTCTTTCAGAACGAGCACTTCGTCCAAACAGAATGTATTGGCGACAAGGCATCTACTTGAATTGGTCTCCTGAAGCTTACTGCTTAGTAGGATCTGAAGTTTTAGATCATCACGCAGAGAGTTTCTTAAAAATTACAGTTCCTTCTTGTAGAAAAGGTAAGGAAATTAATTCAAAACTGAATTGTACCACTAAAGAAATCTAAACTTTTAAAATAAAAGTCTCTGTAGTTCTTTTCAGTTTGTGACAGGTTAAGGCTCAGCTAGGATGTTAATCACACTTTCTTTGGATTACATAGGCTGTGTTCTTTTGGGCCAAGTTGTGGATCACATTGATTCTCTCATGGAAGAGTGGTTTCCTGGATTATTGGAGATTGATATTTGTGGTGAAGGAGAAACTCTGCTGAAGAAATGGGCATTATATAGTTTTAATGATGGTGAAGAGCATCAAAAAATATTGCTTGACAACTTGATGAAGAAAGCAGAAGAAGGTATGTATGTGTTGACACAACTTACAAATGTTTTTAAGTGATCCTTTCAATATTTGCGAAGTGAGTTTTGAAATAAATGTAAAAATTTATTGTTCATATTTATAAGAGGATACTACATTTAATTATAGTTAACAGTTCAGAAAAATATATTTATTGCCAGTAAGATCTTATACTCTAGATTCAGAGAAAATGTTGGTGTGAGAATTTGAATACTGGCTACTGAGCAATGTTATGTCATCTGTGAAGTGAGATTACTAACCAAAACTATGCCATCAATTGTGATGAAGATTAAAATAGATGATACATGGAAGTAACTTAGTAATGTCAGCCATATGCTGTGTTCCATGAATGTTGTGAAAGTAAAGAATATATAATTTCCTAGTCATATATCAATGGCCTAGGCAGTTCTGAATTCTACTTTCTAGTGAGTGAACCTAGGAATGAGTTTTTAAACTTCCAGATAGATAGAGAGTAACTCAACTTTTAAAACATTCTCAAATTTTCTAGAGAAAAATAAGATTGGAAAGTGAACATGAGTGATTGGAAAGCATAGACAATATGTGATTGTTTCTGTAAATCAAAAGGACAAATTTATGTACGATCTTAAAGGTTTATCTTTTAAAAAATGTTTTATATACTTCTCAGGAGACCTCCTAGTAAATCCAGATCAACCAAGGCTCACAATTCCAATATCTCAGATTGCTCCTGACTTGATTTTGGCTGATCTGCCTAGAAATATTATGCTGAATAATGATGAATTGGAATTTGAACAAGCTCCAGAGTTTCTCTTAGGTAACTGTTTTCGTTGGTTTGAGAATAAAAATTAGCATACGGTTTTTATTTATAATCTAGCAAATATTCACATGTAATTAAATTGTCATAATTTTTAGTGTCTTCATATATTTTTGTAATGTTTTTCCTTTGGGATAATATATTTTAAAGTAATGTATTACAAATCTGGAATTTGCTTTGCATACAGACATTTGTATACTGTTTCCACCTCTGTGGAAGCACAGGTATCTATGAAACACATCCTTGCATTGGTTTTAATTGTTCGATTGTCAGTGATAGGGAAGGCAGTTAGGAAATTTTCAGAGGAGTAATTCAGCCATTTTCCAGTTGCAAAAAGAATAAGTCAAGGAGGAACACCTCTATGTGTAGTGATAGTGGCAGTTATGTTTTTCTATATAACAATCATACATTTTCATTAAAATAGTCACAAAAACCAATTTGGGTTTAAAAATTAAAAAACATTAGATTGGTGATGTACTCAAGTTCTAAACATTCCTGAGAGTCCTTGGGAGCTGAGAAGGAGTATTGAATTTATTTAATGTAAAGTATTTAAAGACAATTCTGACTTTACTTTGTGGAGTATTTGTTGCTATTATGAATATTTACATTTAATTTTAATTAAATTTTCACAGAGAGGATGATTAAGATATATGCCAGAATATTAATATTCTTAATAAACCAAGTCTAAAATTTGGGATATGACATGTAGGAGTAAATAAACTCCTTTGTGCCTTTATTTTTTACATTGATTGGGAAATTTAGGATGGTTTTAAATACCTTAGAACTCTGGAAGTGAATATATTAGTACTAGTAGGTTAAAACAAAATGTGGGATTGTCAACACTGAATCTTAGATCTTAACCAACCCCAAACATTTGACAGATACAGGCAAGTACCAGACATACTATTTTCTTTCTCTGAAAGAGTCTCAAGCCATCGCATACAGCTCTCCCAAATATACCTCTTTACTGCACTAAAAGATGTGTTTTGGATTAATGGACACATTTTGAGCAATGTTATGTAGAAGTGTTCAAAAAGTTCATTTTTTGAAACACCTGTGCTTTGTCCCAATTTTTTGAGATGTAATTGACATATAGCACCGTATAAGTTTAAGGTGTACAGTGTAATAACTTCACTTACATATATGGTGAAATGATTACCACAATAACTTTATTAACATCTATCCTTGCATATATTAATAGATTAAAAAAATTTTGTTCTGATGAGAACTCTTAGGATTTACTCTCTTAACAACTTCCATATATATTATATAGCACTGTTAACTATAGTAATCATATTGTACATTACATACCTAGTATTTATTTATCTTATAACTGGAAGTTTGTACTTTTGACTACCTTCAAAAGCACCTGTGTTTTATACTCTTATTTAGCAGATAGGTGGGGCCCTGGTGGCTCAGACAGTAAAGAATCCGCCTGTAATGCAGGAGAACTGGGTTCAATCCCTGGGTTGGGAAGATCCCTTGGAGAAAGGAACGACTCCCCACTCTAGTATTCTTGCCTGGAGAATTCCATGGACAGAGGAGCCTGGTGGGCTACAGTCCATGGGGTTGCAAAGAGTTGGACATGACTGAGTGACTTTCACTTCACACACACTTCACACAGATAGGAGAATGTTTATGAGTACTCCTTATACTCTGACCCCATTTCCAATAAATTCATAAGTTTTATGTTTATTTACAAAAAGCAATCTAGATCAGAGTTTCTTAGCCTCTGCACTTTTCCTGTTCGGAACTGGAGAGTTCTTTGTCATGGGGAGTGTCTTATGCATTGCATGGTATTTAGGAGTATCCTTGGTCTCTACCCACTGGATGTCAGGAGTATCGTCTCACCCCATCCCAGATGTGACAATCAAAAATGTCTCCAAACACTGTCAAGGGTGGTGGTTGGAGGTCATAAGCATCACCACCCTGATTGAGAACACTGACCTAAACAAACCAGATAAATTGTTCTAAAAACATTTTACAATCAGAGAGGTACTGGTTGAACTGAGGGAGAAACAAGAGCTCTGGAAATTATGGCATAACAAGAGGATGGAGTTCTGAAGATAGAAAGCATGTTTAAGAAATTTTGACTATTCCAGTTTGCTACATCAGTTGTTCTCAACCCTGGTGGTTTATGCTGTTATCAGCAGAGTTAAAAGAAAAAAATTCCTGATGGATGTTACCTCCTAGAATTGATTAGGTCAGAATCTTTGAGGATAGATTCAGGCTTTCCTATGTCCAAAAAACTCTTGGGATGTACTGTGAAGCCAAATCTAGGAGGAGAACAACTGGCCCAGAGCCTAGAGAGTGAGAATAGAAAGAAGTAGAACCAGGAGGAGAACCACAAAGGGAACTTGGGGCTGTGGTATGAATATGAACTTGATTTTGGATTTCATTTGGTAGACAATGTAGAATGATTTGTTTTTGAGCAAGAGAATAACATAATCAAAGTGTAATTACAGAGCTAATTTTTCAGGAGAGAGAGAATGAGTTAGGGGTAATGAAGTCATGAGGCCCCCACGTGTAGGCAGGAAGCATGAAGGTACTAAGAGGGTGCAGTTGTAGTGGAAATGGAAAGGGAGGCTTGGGCTTAAGAGAGGCAGCGCAGCAGAGCTAGTCAGCTGTGGGGCTGGCATGAAGCACTTTATCTTATGAGGCATGAGATAAATTTTTGGTTTTTGACTCCAGAATGACCACAAAAGGAGTTTTGTTTTATCAGATGTATGAAAGGTAGGATAAAAACTATTTTGGAAAAAAGATGATAAAGGTGACTTTTGATGGAATGCAGCTGAGATTCAGAAGAGCACACCAGTGGTTATCTCCAACACAGAGCTGTAAATATAGGGTAGAGATCAGGTGGTGGCTGTGACTATCGATTTAAATGTGAAAATCCTCTGCACACAGAGATAGATGAAGTTAGGGAATGCATGAGGTAATTGAGTAGAAAGTGTGTAAAAGGAAGACAGAAAGGCTAGAGACAAAATCTGTAGTTGCGTCTTGGTTCTTGGAGTAGAAGAAGGAAGAGCAAGCATTAAAGAAGACTTGATTCAGTGAAACTTGTGAATCAGACTTCTCTTCAAAACAGATATAATTACAAAAGATAAAATTCATTGATCTTTTCTCCTTGCACAGATTAACCCAAGTGCTTTGTACTTTCTTTTTGAAAGGTGACGGCAGTTTTGGATCTGTATATCGAGCTGCGTACAAAGGAGAAGAAGTGGCTGTGAAGATTTTTAATAAACATACATCACTTAGGCTGTTAAGACAAGTAAGAAATGCAGCAATATTATTACATTAAATAATACATTGTTAATCTTCTGGAACCCTTGTTTGGCACATGCTTGTATTGACCCTGTTTTCGAAGTTGAGTTTCGTTATAAAATCCCACTTTTGTCCTTTCCATATGGAGTGAAATAGATTTGTTTTATTTCTCCTGTTGAAAAACAAACAAAAGACAGTATTCTGAGAATTCTTGTTCCAGGCTTCAAAAGTCCAAAAGAAAAGAGGGTACTTCTTTTGCATTTCTGCAATTCAAAGGAACCAAAATCCATACAACAATAGTCCATTTGAAAACTTCTCCAGGACTCAGTTAAGTCACATGTTCTTTTTTCAGCAAGCACCAATATTCAGGGCAGTGCTATTGTTGACTAGCTTAGGTCTGCGCTGTTGAACCAGTCACTGTGGTAATGAGCATGGTATTTTTTTATAAATTCCCCTTTTCCCCTGAAGCTGAGATTGGAGTCAGTTCAGTTCAGTCACTCAGTCGTGGCCAACTCTTTGCAACACCATGGACTGCAGTATGCAGTCCGTGATGGACTGATTGGAATCAGTTCTCCTTAAACTGATTGGAATCAATTCCCCTTAATCAGCTGTTTAGGTGAGGGCTGGGTACCACAGCCAAAGTCCAGGATACTCTGAGGAAGAATGAAAGTTGATTACATAACCAAGAGCAGTCACTCTATTGCCCTCTCTTATTTTGAATACTGGTGGGGATTTATTTCTTTTTCTCTGAGTCTTTCCTAACAGTAGGGATGAGTGAGAGAGACACAGTGAAGATAAATAAAATCCAGTGTGGATTCTGCATTCTTATACCAGAACTCAACTGTATTTTTGAGTCTATTTATTCTTATTTTTTCTTGATTTAGTGAAAAAAAAAATTGTGCCTATATCTGAATCTAAATAACTAACATAAACAAAAAGTACAGTTGCAATATATTAGTTACTCTGAATAATGAAAAAATTTCATGTCTGTGTAAAATGTCCTGGAGTAATTTTAATTATTAGTACCAAAAGTTACACAGTAGCTCTAGGAATAAACTAATAAACATTTTGTATATAATATTTCGTAAGTCAGTGAACCAAATTGGGCACAATCTCTTTTCTGTCTGTAGGCAGTTTGTTGTATAAATAGATTTTTCAGTCTTGATCATTAGTCTTCAACATGTTTCAAATTTTATGTAACGTGCTCAGGAAACCTTGTTGGAAGTCAGAACACTAGAAAAGCATGTGGGACTGATTAGTGTATGGGCAGCTAGATGAACCAAGGAAATAATAGAAATAGAAAAATAGGGTGTATGTAATGTGCTTCTTTAAAAAAAAAAAAGAAAAACACTTCAGTGTTCAGTGCTACATTTTGAGGGTCATTCTACCTGTGGTTATGAATCAGGGCTGATCTGTTACAGTCTTTTGCTTCTTGCTGTCTGCAATCAGTGAGCTGTTTTTCTAGGATAGGAAATTTGGATTAGGCTTCTGTCTGTGCCTATGAAAGAAAACAGAGCTAAATTGACTTGTTCTCATCAAATTTAGCCAACTGAGCTAATCAGACATAGAAGGAAAAAAAAAAAAAGATTTTTATCTATTCCGGAAGTATGATTGCAGTTTGAAGCCTGTGTTCTTAAAAATCTCCTCTTAGGGCACTGAGCCTTTATTCTTCAGCTTGCAGAATTCTTCATACTTCAGTTTCCTGATAAATGCAGTTGGCACTGATACTCCGCATCTTTGAAGCTAGTTGTTAAGAAGCAGAGCTTAGGCCGAAATCATAGTTTAAAACATGAATAAATTTAATACCACAGAAGCTATAGATTTCAAGTATAGTTTCAGAGTAGAGTGAAATATACAGAATAAAATGTGTATAGAATTCAAAAACAACCACATCATGAAAGAGGTGATGAAGTCTCCTGTGATATGGCCTAGAATCAGGATAGAGACCTCTCTGTTCCAGCTAACTTTTTGGATTGGAGAGGGATTGTTGCACCTGGTGATTACCAGGGCCGATCACTCTGAGGAAGTAAGAGTTTTAAGCTAAGGTCTGAATGGCAAGAAAACTTTAGCTATGTGAATGTTGAAGAGATTTCTAGGCAGAGGGATCAGCAAGGGCAAATACCCTGTGGCTGGAAGGAAGGAGCTGGGTGTATGCTGGGACTGGGCTGTTGGGGATTTAATAACACAGGTGGTGAACAAGGAGGAGAGAGAAAAGAGATGAGGTTTGAGAGATCAGGTCAGGCCATGAAGGCTGTGTAAGTGCATGCGATCTCAATCTGAAAGTAACAGGAAGTCACTAGAGAGCTTTTAGGTAGGGGGCAATGCCAGATATTTCTGTAGACTTAGATACTCTTCTCCGTAAACCTTTCTAGTCATCAAACCAGAGATAACAGGCAGGCTGTTCCTCAGACTCCAAGTGCAGTTGGTCCATAGTGGCTGCTCAGGAATCTGTGGCTAAGGAAGATTCAGTAGGTAAGACTGAATGAACTGTTAATGTTGCCACAGTGTATGTATTGTCCCAGCATTAAATGTTCTGATAAAGCAAAGCAAATAGAAAAGAACTTAAATGTTTAATTCACAGTGTAGTTGCAAAACCAGTGGTTTAATTCTGAAAACGTGGAAAACATAAATAAGCTCAAAGAAGAAATGGAAATTTTGCTGTAATCCAGTCACCCAGGGAAAACTGTTCTCCAAGTGTTGATGGACTAACGGAAGGAGGCATTTGGGTAAGAACTGACAGTCTATTTACTCTTAATAACTTTGCAGGAGCTGGTGGTGCTCTGCCACCTTCACCATCCCAGCTTAATATCTTTGCTGGCAGCTGGGATTCGTCCTCGAATGTTGGTGATGGAATTAGCCTCCAAGGGTTCCCTGGACCGCCTGCTCCAGCAAGACAAAACCAGTCTTACCAGAACGCTGCAGCACAGAATCGTGCTACATGTGGCCGATGGCCTGAGGTGATTGATTCAGTCATGCTGTTTTCTATTCAATGTGTAATGAATGTGAGCCCAAACTTGCTCTCAGACTTTGAGGACAGCGCTTCGCTGTAACAATGTGTCCTGGTAACATTTCACAAATGATTTGAGTGTAAAAATACCGTTTCCCTGTTCAGATTTTGGAACTTCATAAAATAAGAGAAGAGCATGCACACCTCATAGCTAACAGAAGTAGAGTTTGAATCCAGAAGTCCTGCTCCAGAGCCCATGATCTTAACCATGCATTGACCTCCCTCCCCTAAAAAAGTGTGGGTGAGGCTTCAGACTATCAAGGAAAGTGTCAGTTATCATGGATAATTCTGATGAGGAGAGATGAGGTCAGATTTCTGAAAGGGACGAGTTATTTAAGTCGGGTTGTCCTGAAAGACCATAGTGTGTCTCCGAGGTACACCAGCCCTGCGCCCGGATGGTACCCAGACAGAGCCTTGGAGAGGCAGCAGAGCAGAGAGAAAAGGCCACGGCCTTTGGAGATAGAGGCTGGAATAAATCACTGCTTAATGTACTTACTTTCCTTTGATTTTATTTCTCTAATTCTCTGTTTTTTATATTTTAAATCTCTGTTTCTCTGTTTTTTGTAGTCTCTAAACTGTGTCTAATACTTAATGTATAGTGTCCAGAGTTTGTCTGTAATAATAGAAGACATCCCAAATTAAAGTCTTGATTTCCCCCTTCTCCACCACTTCCCAACTCCAGTCAGCTTGGAGTCATCCTTCTCATGGCTGCCAGAGTGATTGTTCTAATATGGAAGCTGGATCACATCTTTCTCCTGTTATCAAGCCTCTCCCACCACACCCTCTGGTCACCGTTCTCAGCCACACCCCTCCTGAGGTTTCTGGAATATACCAGGGGCTGTGTACCCCCTCTTCTCTCAGCCAAAAATGTCTGACCTGCAGATAGCCTCTTGACTCACTTATTTCACTCAGATTCCTTAGAATGGAAGCCCCTGACTCCCTCATGTCTCCCGGGCACCTGTAGCAATTATCACTGCCTCGTATTCTTTGTATTTTCATTTTAGAAGTTTGCTTATTGTCTGTCTTTGCCACCACGATCTGAGTGCCATGACATGGGGACTTTTCAGGTTGTCCACAGCTGTTCTGTAACACCAAGAATGCCACATCCTTAGTATGTTGGCATTGAGGAGAGAAGGAGGAAAGAGGAAGGACGGTAGACTGCCTGGAGCATGGTAGCCTCAGAGTGGATGCAAATTTCCTTCTCTCCCTTCACTTCTTAGTGTCTGTTTCTTTTGAGCAGTATCCAGAAAACTTAACTGGAACGGATGGTAAGGAAAACAAACATTGCTCACAAGTAAATAAAACTAAGCTGCTGATATATGGGATTTAACTATTAATACTGTATAAGGAATATAATAGGAGAATAAAATAGGTAGATTTCCTTTGCTGAAAAAGTCCAGAAGCTATTGAAAAACAGATTATTATAAGATAAGTGGAAGTCACTCAGTTGTGTCCTACTCTTTGTGACCCCATGGACTGTAGCCCGCCAGACTCCTCTGTCCATGGAGTTCTCCAGGCAAGAATACTGGAGTGGCCAACCATTCCTTTATCCAGGGGATCTGCCCAACCCAATGATCAAAGCTGGGTCTCCCACACTGCAGGCAAGTTCTTTACCGTCAGAGCTACCAAAAATGTGTTTGTTGCTCAGCTGTGTCTGACTACTTGCAACCCCGTGGACTGAAACCCGACAAGGCTCCTCTGTCCTTGGGATTCTCCAGGCAAAAACACTGAAGTGGTTTGCCATTTCCTTCTCCAGGAGATTTTGCCAACTCAAGGATTAAACCCTGGTTTCCCGCATTGTAGGCAGATTCTTTACCCTATGAGCCACTAGGGAAGCCCTCCAAACATAAATGCAGATTTGGATCTGGGTTGCTGTATCTACTTTTGAACACCAGGGGGAACCTTGTACTAAATTAATCAAGGAAAAGTGCAACTATGTCTTATCTATTTCAAAAACTGTATTGGTCATTTTCCTTAATTTAGCTTACTCCACGTCCTGGGTTTTTCCTAGATCGTCTACATGATTCCCAAAGTACTTATTTGTGAAATGAATAATTGATTTTTTAAACAATTCATCACTGTTTGAAAGATCTCATCTTTTATATAACTTTATCTGGTTCTTCAGTTCAGTTCAGTCGCTCAGTCATGTCCGACTCTTTGCTACCTCATGGACTGCAGCACGCCACGCTTCCGTTTCCATCACCAACTCCTGGAGCCCTCAAACTCATGGCCATCGCATTGGTGATGCCATCCAACCGTCTCATTCTGTGTCGTCCCCTTCTCCTCCCGCCTTCAATCTTTCCCAGCATCAGGGTCTTTTCCAATTAGTTGGTTCTTTGCAACGGTTGGCCAAAGTATTAGAGTTTCAGCTTCAGCACCAGTCCTTCCAATGAATATTCAGGACCAATTTCCTTTAGGATTGACTGGTTGGATCTCCTTGCAGTCCAAGGGACTCTCAAGAGTCTTTTCAAACACCACAGTTCGAAAGCATCAATTCTTCAGTGCTCAGCTTTGTTAAACAGTCCAACTGTCACATCCATACATGACTACTGGAAAAACCATAGCTTTGACTAGATGGACCTTTGTTGGTAAAGTAATGTCTCTGCTTTTTATATGTGGTATAGATTGGTCATAGCTTTTCTTCCAAGGGACAAGCGTCTTGATTTTATGGCTGCAGTCACCATCTGCAGTGATTTTGGAACCCAAAAGAAATAAAATCTCTGATCATCTCCATTGTTTTCCCTTCTATTTGCCATGAAGTGATGGGACTGGATGCTATGATCTTAGTTTTCTGAATGTTGAGTTTTAAGCCAACTTTTTCACTCTACTCTTTCACTTTTATCAAGAGGCTCTTTAGTTCTTTGCTTTCTGCCATAAGGGTGTTGTCATCTGCATATCTGAGGTTGTTGATATTTCTTCCAGCATTCTTTATTCCAGTTTGTGCTTCATCCAGCATGATTCATTTCTCATGATGTACTCTGCATATAAGTTAAATAAGCAGGGTGACAATATGCAGGCTTGATGTACTCCTTTCCCGATTTGGAACCAGTCTGTTGTTCCATGTCCAGTTCTAACTGTTGCTTCTCGACCTGCATACAGATTTCTCAGGAGGCAGGTCAGGTGGTCTGGTAGTCCCATCTCTTGAAGAATTTTCCACAGTTTGTTGTGATCCACACAGCCAAAGGCTTTGGAATAGTCAATAAAGCATAAGTAGATGAATTGCTGGAACTCTCTTGCTTTTTCGATGATCCAGCAGATGTTGGCAGTTTGATATCTGGTTCTTAGAGACCTTACTTATAAAATAATAAGTCCAGCAGTTGCCAATAAAGTAAATGAAATCTCAGCATATTTTCCTGTCATTTTCCTGATTTGTTTTCAGCATAATGCCAAGGTACCTTCTGGGTGTTGTGCCGTAAAAGGCTAATAGATTTTAGTAGCTAGCAATCTTCTAGCAGCACTAAGTGTTTTTAAAAAACTCAGCATTAGGGTTTGTCTTCCCAAATATATTTTAGCATAGAGCCATAACTACAGAGATAGAAAGAGACAATAAAGTCACATGACTTTGCAGCCCCTTAAATGATGGAGCTGTTTAGAGTGACATCCAAGAACTCTTCATGTTACATATTTTATCTTGTGCATATCTATCTTGTACATATTCTATATTCAGCTATTAACTTGTATCTCTAAATTGTCTGCTGCTTTGAGCTTTTTATTATAATCCTCAACTACCTTTAAAGATTGAGTGCAGCACTTTCACAGCATCATCTTTTAGGATTTGAAATAGCTCAACTGGAATTCCATCATCTTCACTTTGTTTGTTAGTGATGCTTACTAAGGCCCACTTGACTTCACATTTCAGGATGTCTGGCTCTATGTGAGTAATCATGCCATAATGATTATCTCAGTTGTGAAGATCTTTTTGATACAGTTCTTCTGGGTATTCTTGCCACCTCTTCTTAATATCTTTTGCTTCTGTTAGGTCCATACCATTTCTGCCCTTTATTGAGCCCATCTTTGCATGAAATGTTCCCTTGGTATCTCTAATTTTCTTGAACAGATGTCTAGTCTTTCCCATTCTATTGTTTTCCTCTATTTCTTTGCACTGATCACTGAGCAAGGCTTTCTTATCTCTCCTTTCTATTCTTTGGAACTCTTCATTAAAATGGGAATATCTTGCCTTTTCTCGTTTGCTTTTCACTTCTCTTCTTTTCACAGCTATTTGTAAGGCCTCCTCAGACAGCCGTTTTGCTTTTTTGCATTTCTTTTTCTTGGAGATGGTTTTGATCCCTGCCTCCTGTACAATGTCACAAACCTCCGACCTTAGTTCATCAGGCACTCTGTCTATGTGATCTAGTCCCTTAAATCTATTTCTCATTTCCACTGTATAATCGTTAGGAATTTGATTTAGGTCATACCTGAATGGTCTAGTGGTTTTCCCTACTTTCTTCAATTTAAGTCTGAATTTGATAATCAGGAGTTCATGATCTGAACCACAGTCAGCTCCTGGTCTTGTTTTTGCTGACTGTATAGAGCTTCTCCATCTTTGGCTGCAAAGCATATAATCAATCTGATTTTGGTGTTGACCATCTAGTGATGTCAATGTGTAGAGTCTTCATTGTGTTGTTGGAAGAGGGTGTTTGCTATGACCAGGGCGTTCTCTTGGCAAAAGTCTATTAGCCTTTGCCCTGCTTCATTCTGTACTCCGAGGCCAAATTTGCCTGTTACTCCAGGTGTTTCTTGACTTCCTACTTTTGCATTCCAGTCCCCTATAATGAAAAGGACATCTTTTTTGGGTGTTAGTTCTAGAAGGTCTTGTAGGTCTTCATAGAACCGTTCAACTTCGGCTTCTTCAGCTTACTGGTTGGGGCATAGACTTGGATTACTGTGATATTGAATGGTTTGCCTTGGAAACAGAGATCATTCTGTCGTTTTTGAGGTTGTATCCAAGTACTGCATTTTGGACTCTTGTTGACTATGATGGCCACTCCATTCCATCTAAGGGATTCTTGCCCACAGTAGTAGATATAATGGTCATTGGAGTTAAATTCACCCATTCCAGTCCATTTTAGTTTGCTGAATCCTAAAGTGTCGACGGTCACTCATGCCCACCTGACCTATTTGACCACTTCCTATTTGACCCCTTCCAATTTGCCTTGATCCATGGACCTAACATTCCAGGTTCCTATGCAATATTGCTCTTTATAGCATCGTACTTTACTTCCATCACCAGTCACATCCACAACTGGGTGTTGTTTTTGCTTTGGCTCCGTCTGTATATTCTTTTTGGAGTTATCTCTCCACTGTTTTCCAGTAGCGTATTGGGCACCTACCGACCTGGGGAGTTCATCTTTCAGTGTCCTATCTTTTTGCCTTATGACCGACCTAGACAGCATATTAAAAAGCAGAAACATTACTTTGCCAGCAAGGGTCTGTCTAGTTAAGGCTATCATCTTTCCAGTAGTCATGCATGAATGTGAGGGTTGGACTCTAAAGAAAGCTGAGTGCTGAAGAATTGATGCTTTTGAACTGTGGTGTTGCAGAAGACTCTTGAGAGTCATTTGGACTGCAAGGAGATCAAACCAGTCCATCCTAAAGAAGATCAGTCCTGGGTGTTCATTGGAAGGACATGTTGAAGCTGAAACTTCAATACTTTGGCCACCTGATGTAAAGAGTTGACTCATTGAAAAATACCCTGATGCTGGGTAAGATTGAAGGTGGGAGGAGAAGGGGACGACAGAGTATGAGATGGTTGGATAGCATCACCGACTCAATGGATATGAGTTTGAGTAAGCTCTGGGAGTTGGTGATAGACAGGGAGACCTGGCATGCTGCAGTCCATGGGGTCGCAAAGAATGGGACACAACTGAGCGACTGAACTGAATTGAACTGAACCTTTAAAGATATAGTAAATTATTTTTCCTATAAGTTTGTGTTTCAATATTTTCAAAATTGAATTTATTTTCTCTTGTTTCACCATGTATCTGTTTTTTATTTTGTATCCCATTTGCCAAGAAAGGTCTTTGTAGTCACATCCAGACCACCCCTCCCCCCCTAAAGTAAGTACTCCTTTGTCCACTAGGTCCTTGATTAATTTATTTTTATGCCACTACTACTGTCTTGGTCTGATATTTACAGGGAATTATTGGAATATTTCTGATATATTATTCCAAAATAACAATTTAAGTGTTCTTGAAACTCCTTAGCATTTCAAGTTATCTGGAGGATATATCTAAATTCCTGACATAGCCTCAGAACTCTTTATGTATGCCTCTTGCCTGCCTCTCCAGACTACTTTAATTCCATTGCCCTCATTCCAACCATGCTGAAGGACTTGACTTCTCATTGGCATTCGTGTCTATTCTTGCATTTGTCATTCCTGTCTTGTCAAAAACTCCTCTGCCTAGAAAACTCATATTCCTCTAGAATTTGCTCACATACTGTCTTCACCATGATGACTAATTGCACCATGAAGAGTTGACCAGGCTAACACATGTTTCTTGACTCTGCTCCACGCAGGACTTTGCACTGGCTGCTGATGAGGGAAAAGAAAGATAGAGATTATATTGCTCTTATCAAGATTGAAAACTTATAGTCTAGTGTGAGAGTCTGCTTTGGAACTATTAGGGATGTAGTACCAAATGCTAGGGAAGTATCACATTTTTGCAATCTTGTAAGAATACCCACTTCTCCCTCTCGATTGTGGCCCTAAAGAGCAGGGAGACGAGGATGACTTTATATCCCCAGTGACTGTCCCTCATAGGTGCCCAATATATATTTGTTAAATGAATGAAGATATTCTATTCTTAGAATAATTCTTTTTAGGTTGAGATAAAGTTTACTGTATGTTACAAAGGAGTTTCTTTGCAACATTAATAACAATCACAATTTAAAAATAACTAAATTGAGTTTAGCTAGTTTGTTTTAATAAAATATTTGACAATGTTCATTGTCATATAATGCATAAATTATGACTGAATTATTCTTACTAAGGCAACATCTGTACTTGTTATGTTTTGAAAGCTATTCTGCTATTTAAAGCTATTAAAACTGTGCTTTTAAGATTAAATTCTGTAATTGAACATTTTAACTAATCCAGATAATCTTTCCTTCCCAGTGACATTATTTAAAATTAAGTTTAATTTTTTTAACCTTTGGAAAATGTTTTGAGAGAGTCTGTAGTCTTTAAATATTCTGAAAGAGGCATGTATTAGGAAGGATTTGGATGCTATTCAATAATGTATGACTTGGCTTTAACTTATTTCTTCTTAATCTCCCAGCTTTTCTCTTCAACAGGATAAGAGTAGCTAATGGCCTTTCAGTAAGCCCTCAGTAAATTTTTCTTTTAAGCCTATTACTTATTGTTAAGGTCAGCTTCATTAGTATATCTCTCTTACTTTCAGCCAAAAATATGTCTACTGAAAGGAATGGGCCTAATGCCAAATGTTCTAACTACATCCTGGAAGAGAAGGAATCTTCTATTGATGAAGTTAAATGATACATACATTCTAGGTCATCAATCAATGGAAAGTTCAGAGTATTTCTGCCTGTCTGCTCCTAATCCCTCTAGCAGTGATTAATACTCAGTAATGGAGCAAATATTTATTGATATAAGGTGACCCTAAACCAAAAGCCACAAAAAAAAAGGATTTAAATTTACCTCTCTTAAGTTCTGTGAAAAAACGTAATTTCAGTTCAGTTCATTCACTCAGTCATGTCCAATTCTCTGCGACCCCATAGACTGCAGCACGCCAGGCTTCCCTGTCCATCACCAACTCCCGGAGCTTGCTCAAATTCATGTCCATTGAGTCGATGATGCCATCCAACCATCTCATCCTCTGTTGTCCCCTTCTCCTCCTGCCTTCAATCTTTCCCAGCATCAGGGTCTTTTCCAATAAGTTGGTTCTTCACATCAGTTGGCCAAAGTATTGGAGTTTCAGCTTTAGCATCAGTCCTTCCAATTCAGGACTGATTTCCTTTAGGATGGACTGGTTGGATCTCCTTGCAGTCCAAGGGACTCTCAAGAGTCTTCTGCAACACCACAGTTGAAAAGCATCAATTCTGTGGTAATCAGCTTTCTTAAATAGTCTAACTCTCACATCCATACATGGCTACTGGAAAAACCATAGTTTTGACTAGACGGACCTTTGTTGGTAAAGTAATGTCTCTGTTTTTTATATGTGGTCTAGGTTGGTCATAGCTTTTCTTCCAAGGAGCAAATGTCTTTTAATTTCATGGCTGCAGTCACCATCTGCAGTGATTTTGGAGCCCAAGAAAATAGTCTGTCATTGTTTCCCCATCTGTTTGCCATGAAGTCATGGAACCAGATGCCATGATCTTAGTTTTCTGAATGTTGAGTTTTAAGCCAACTTTTTCACTCTCCTCTTTCACTTTCATCAAGAGGCTCTTTAGTTCTTCTTCGCTTTCTTCCATAAGGGTGGTGTCATCTGTATATCCGAGGTTATTGATATTTCTCCTGGCAATCTTGATTCCAGCTTGTGCTTCATCCAGCCTGGCATTTCACATAATGTACTCTGTACATAAGTTAAATAAGCAAGGTGGCAGTATACAGCCTTGTAGTTCTGTGAAAAAAATGTAATTTCAAGGTAGGACATAATGTAGCGGTCATGTGCAGAACTATGGCAAATTTGATGTCATGGGGTAGGGTAAAAAGAGCTGGGGAAAAATCTGAATTTTTTAGATGGGTAAGGAAAGGTAATAGAGTTACTTTAGAACTAGTGATAGCTTTTGTTTCTAAAATGGACAAGACCTGGTTGAGGGGAAAACTTAGTTTTGTTTTTTATATTAACTAGTTTTTAGTCTTCATCTACAGTGAATGTCAAACTCTTGTTGCCAATTGTTGAATGGATCAATTTCTAAAAGGAAAGACTTTAAAATTCCCCATATCACCTTTCCCAAGATAGTGGTTTACTCCTTCCAGCTCTCAGTTCAAGCTATTCTTTGTTAATTCATAGTAGGTCTGGGTTTAAAGTAGATTACATCTTCAAATGATACAGTACCAATAGCTAAAAAAGTCTTTTATTTTAATTTATTAACTATTGAAAAAGTAGAAAATATTTTCCAAAATGTTAGGAAATATTTTATTCAGAAAAAAAATATCAAAGGAGAGAGAGAATTTTAAAGGCTAGGAAGAACTTCTAAAATTGTTAAATAAATGGGAGTTATAACAAAATACTATCAATTCTTATTTAATGTATTTTCATTTTAAACCAATTAAAATATTTACATGATATTGAGGGGATTCAAAATTACTTTTAGTGATTATTAAAGTATACAGGAAAGAAGTCTCAAAAAAATACATATTCTGCTTAAAGTGGTTGTGCCTTTAAGTTTAAATCACTTATCAGAACTAACATGTCTTTTAGTTTGTTTTAAATGCAAAAACTTTCTATGTAAAACTGGACTTACATATTTTGATCTCCTTCTACAGTATCTTTTAACTTTGAAGGTAAAACTTAGCACAGAATTTTGATGCCTTGCCTAGTGAATATGTGTATTTAAAAAAAATCATGCCAAAATATATTATGATATAGTCACATTTTAATAAGATTTCCTGTGCATTTTATGGCAGATACCTCCATTCGGCCATGATTATATACCGTGACTTGAAGCCCCACAACGTGCTGCTTTTCACCCTCTATCCCAATGCTGCCATCATCGCCAAGATTGCGGACTATGGGATTGCTCAGTACTGCTGTAGAATGGGGATAAAAACGTCAGAGGGCACTCCAGGTAGGTGAGAAGGTTCGTTTGATAATTCCCTCTTCAGGACGGATAACCACGGCCCTCAGTTGTGAGTTCAGAAGACTCAGGAGAACACTGTAGCCCATCACGCTGTGAACAGATGTTCATTTATAATCTTGACCAGTACATTTGTGGTTTTGATCACTGTATCCAGTAGGGCAAAAAAAATCTACTGATATAATTTTCTAGGGGAAAAGTCAAATTATGAAACAGAGTATGTTTGATGTCAAGTTATGTTTCTAAAAGTTGGATTTCTTAAAAACATTGAATTACTACAGAGGTGGTAAGGGAACCACAAAGTTTTCATCTAGCTACTGTTAACACTTACATAAAATGAGGCAAACCAGATTTAGGATCACAAACCTTTTGTTTTTTTGTAACTAGGAAATTCAAATAACTTTGAAAATCCACAGATTTTATTTAAATAACTGATTTCATGGTGAAATTTGGCCTAATAGAAATGACTCTAACGATCTTTGTTTCTCATACTCACTGTGAATGTGTATGTTTCATGGCAGAAATAGAAACATGTTTGCGTATAGGGTGCGGCTCTGATCCCACTGAAGGTTTGTGTAATTTGTTATATGCATTATTACTAACTTTCTTAAGTGTTAACCCTAAGTAACTGTAGCTCCAAGAGTTTCAGATGAGGACTTTGGTGCTGCTGGAGTCCTTTGTTGCACTCTTCTTGATACAAGCATACTTTCTTACTCTTTTTTAACATGTGTGTGTGTGTTTGTGTGTATGTGTGTGTTTGTGTGTATGTGTGTGTGTGTGTAAATCTTTTGACGATGCTTTGTAGCATCATAGTGCCCCAACCAGGGATCGAACCTGAACCCTCTGCCCTGGAAGTATGGAGTCTTAACCACTGGACTGCCAGAGAAGTCCCCCAAATTTTAAATTTAAAAAAAAAATTTTAAAATTTTAACTTTACTGGAGTAGAGTTCCCTGTGCTAAACAGTAGGTCCTTGTTGGTTATGCATCTTACACATAGTAGTGTGTATGTTCATCCCAAGCTCCTGCTTTAACCCTCCCAGCCATATTTTCCCTTTGGTAATCATGAGTTTGTTTTTGATATCTGTAAATAAGTTCTGTTGTCTTATTTTTAATAAATAAGTTCATTTGTGTTATTTTTTTAAAAAATTAGAATCCACATATAAGTGATATGACAGTTGTCTTTGATTTAGTATGGTAATCTCTAGGTCCATCTGGTGTTGCTGCAAATGGCTACATTTCATCCTTTTTTATTGCTGAGTAATATTTCATTGTATATATGTACTGCATCTTCTTTACACATGTGTCTGTCCATGGACATTTAGGTTAATAACCATGTCTTGGCTATTGTAAATAGTGTTGCAATGGATATTGGGGTGCATGTATCTCTTCAAATTATGATTTTCTCCAGATATAAGCCTAGGAATGGAATTGCTGAATCATATGGTAGCTCTGTTTTTAGTACTTTTAATGAACCTTCACGCATTTCTACCTAATGGTTGTATCATTTACATTTCCATCAGCAGGGTAGGAGGGTTATGATTGGTACGTGAGTTTAAACCTTTAACTACTTGATTGGTATATGAGTTTAAACCTTTAACTACTGAACTTCATTTTTCTTTCTTCATAGTTTATAGATTGTTAACACTTAAATACTTAAAAATTTTGTAGTGTCTCTTTTTGACCCTGTAAAACAGTGTGAGTCAAAGATATTATGTAAAATGAAACATATCCATTCTGCATATTATATCATATTATGCAAATACTGTCATATTATGGTTGCCGGAAATCACAGCCATCATTTTCTCACCTTATATTTTAATGTAGCATTTTTTTTTTCTTTAAAGTGAAAGAAGGTTTATTCAGAGAGAAACACACTCCACAGACAGAGTGTGGATCATCTTGGAAGGCAAGAGAGGCACCAGGGTACGGGTTTGTCAGTTTTTATGGTGTTGTTGCTATTCACATGTCGGACTCTTTTCAACCACATGGACCTCGGCGTGCCAGGCTTCCCTGTCCTTCACTATGTTCCAGACTTTGCTCAAACTCATATTCATTGAGTTGATGATGTTGTCCAACCTTATCATCCTCTCTTGCCTGCTTCTCCTCCTACCCTCAATCTGCACCAGCATCAGGGTCTTTTCTAGTGAGTCAGCTCTTTGCATCAGGTGGCCAAAGTATTGTAGCTTCAGCTTCAGCATCAGTCTTTCCAGTGAATATTCAGGGTTGATTTTCTTTAGGATTGACTGGTTTCGTTTCCTTGCTGGCCAACTCTTTGCGACCCTCTGGACTGAAGACCGCCAGGCTCCTCTGTCCATGGGATTCTCTAGGCAAGCATACTGGAGTGAGTTGCCAGGCCCTTCTCCAGGGAATCTTCTGGACCCAGGGATTAAACCTGCATCTCTTGTGTCTCCTCCTTTGGGAGGAGGTTCTTTACCACTATCGCCACCTGGAAAAATATCTTGCTATCCAAGAGAGTTTCAACAGTCTTCTCTAGCATCACAATTTGAAAGCATCAATTCTTTGGGGCTCAGCCTTCATTCCCTGATGGCTCATTGGTAAAAGAAATCACCTGCCAATGAAGGAGACATGGGTTCCATTCTTGGGTCATTAAGATCCCCTGGAGAAGGAAATGGCAACCCACTCCAGTTTCTTGCCTGGAAAATCCCATGGATAGAGAAGCCTGGCAGGCTATAGTCCATGTGGTTGCAAAGAGTCAGATACGATTAGCAACTAAACAACAATAGCCTTGTTTATGGTCCAGTTCTCACATCTGTATGTGACTGTTGGAAAAACCACAGCTTTGAATGTATAGACCTTTGTCAGAAAAGTGATGTTTCTGTTTTTAAAATTGCTGTCTAGGTTTGTCAGCTTTCCTTCCAAGGAGCAAGTGTCTTTTAATTTCATGGCTGCAGTCAAGGTGTGCAGTGATTTTGGAGGCCAAAAAAATACAATCTGTCACTGTTTCCATTGTTTTCCCATCTATTTGCCATGAAATGATGGGACCGGATGCCATGATCTGTTTTTTGAAGGTTGAGTTTCAAGCCAACTTTCTTACGCTCCTCTTTCATGCTCATCTGGGGGTTCTTGAGTTCCTCCTTGCTTTCTGACATTAGAGTGGTATCATATGAATATCTGAGGTTATTGATATTTCTCCCAGCAATCTTAATTCCAGCTTGTGATTCATCCAGCCAGGTATTCTGCATAGAAGTTAAATAAGCATACTGACAATATACTGCCTTGACTTCTTTATGAGTTTTGAACCAGTCCATTGTTCCATGTCCGGTTCTAACTGTTGCTTCTTGACCTGCATACAGGTTTCTCAGGAAACAGGTAAGGTGATCTAGTATTCCCATCTTTTTAAGAATTTTTCTACAGTTTGTTGTATCCACATAGTCAAAAGCTTTAGTGTAGTCAATGAAGCAGAAGTTTTTCTGGAATTCCCTTGCTTTCTCTTATGATTCAGCAAATGTTGGCAATTTGATCTCTGGTTCCTGTGCTTTTTCTAAATCTAGTTTGTACATCTGGAAGTTCTCCATTCACATACCGCTGAAGCCTATATTGATGGATTTTGAGCAAACCTTGCAATACAAGAAAATCTTAACATACAAGCAAACCTTGTACAGTAGTTTGAACATCTTTGGCATTGCCCTTCTTTGGGATAAGAATGAAAACTGACCTTTTCCAGTCCTATGGCTACTGTTGACTTTTCCAAATTTGCTGATGTATTGAGTGCTTGTATTTAACAGCATCATTTTTTTAGGATTTTAAATAGCTCACATGGAGCTCATCACCTCCACTAGCTTTGTAGTAATGCCGTTTAAGGCCCATTTGAATTTTTTACACTCCCTGATATCTGGCTCTAGGTGACTGACCACACCATCCTGGTTATCTGTGTCCAGTTATCACTGGTTATTAAGACCTCTTTGTGTAGTTCTTCTGTGTATTCTTACAACCTCTTCTTAATCTATTCTGCTTCTGTTAGGGCCTTACTGTTTCTGTCCTTTATCATGTTCATCCTTGCATGAAATATTGCCTTTATATCTCCAATTTTCTTGAAGAAATTTCTAGTGTTTCCCATTCTATTGTTTTCTTCTATTTTTCTTTGCATTGTTCATATACGAAGGCTTTCTTATCTCTCCTTGCTATTCTCTTGAACTCTGCATTCAGATGGGTATATCTTTCCATTTCTCCTTTCCTTTCACTCCTCTTTTTTTTTTTTAAGGTGTTTGTAAAGCCTTCTCAGACAACTACTTTGCCTTCTTGCATTCTTTTCCTTTAGGATGATTTTGATCACTGCTTCCTGTACAATGTTATGAATCCTGTCCATAGTTCTTCAGATACTCTGTCTACCAGATCTAATCCCTTGAATCTATTTATCACCTACACTGTATAATCATAAGGGATTTCATACCTGAATGGCCTAGTGTTTTTCCCTACTTTCTTCAATATAAGCCTGAATTTTGCAGTAAGGAGCTAGTGATCTGAGCCACAGTCAGCTTCAGATCTTGTTTTTGCTGACTGTGTAGAGCTTCTCCAATTTGGCTTCAAAGAATAAAATCAATCTGATTTCGATATTGACCCTATGGTGATATCCATGTGTAGAGTCATCTCTTAATGTTGTTGAAAGAGGGTGTTTACTGTGGCCAGTGTATTCTCTTGACAAAACTCTGTTAATCTTTGCTTTGCTTCATTTTGTACTCCAAAGACAAACTTGCCTGTTACTCCAGGTAAATCTCAGCTTCCTACTTTTGCATTCCAATTCCATATGAGAAAAAAGGACATCTTTGATGGTGTTAGTTCTAGTTGGTCTCATAGGTCTTCATAGAACCATTTAGCTTTAACTTTTTCAGCATTAGTGGTTTGGACATAGACTTGAGTTACTGTGATGTTGAATGGTTTGCCTTGGAAATGAAACGAGATCATTCTGTTATTTTTGAGACTGCACCCATGTACCACATTTTGAACTCTTTTGGTGACCATGAGGGGTACTCCATTTCTTGTAAGAGATTCTTACCCGCAGTAGTAGATATCATGGATATCTGATTTAAATTTGCCCATTTCTGTCCATTTTAGTTCAGTAATTTCTAAGATGTTGACGTTCACTCTTTCCATCTGCTTAACCATGTCCAATTCACATTGATTTATGGACCTAACATTCCAGGTTTCTATACAATATTGTTCTTTACAGCATTGGACTTTACTTTCACCACCAGACACATCCACAACTGAGAGTCTGCTTTAGGCAAGTCTCTTCATACTCCCTAGTAGCATACTGGACACCTACCAACCAGGAGGGTTCATCTTCTGGTGTCTTTTCTTTTTGCTTTTTCATACTGTTCATGGGGTTCTGGAGTGATTTGCCATTCCTTTCTCTAGTGAACCACATTTTGTCAGAACTTTTCACCTTGACCTGTCCATCTTGGGTGGCCCTGCAGGTCATGGCTCATAGCTTCATTGAGTTACTCAAGCTGTTTCACCACAGCAAGGCTGTGATCCATGAAGGGGTTAAGTTTTTACAAGGGTGAGTAATTTCATTGGCTGATGAGTGGGAGGAATATTCCAGCTATTTTGGGAAAGAAGAGGAGGTTTCTAGGCATTGGGCTACTGCCCATCTTTTGACCTTTATGGTCTGCCTTGGAACTGTCATATTGTATCATTTAACTTTCTGATGTGTTACAGTGAGTGTATCCTGAGGCTTAAGGTGTAGTGAAAGTCACCTCATCTGCCATCTTGGACCTAGTTGGTTCTAATCAGTTTATGTCATGTTCTTGGGTTATGTCTACCTTGGAATTGTCATAGTGTATCATTTAACTTTCTGATGTGTTACAGTGAGTGTATCCTGAGGCTTAAGGTGTAGTGAAAGTCACCTCATCTGCCATCTTGGACCTAGTTGGTTCTAATCAGTTTATGTCATGTTCTTGGGTTATGTTATTCTTTTAAATTTTGTACCTTGCTGCCTCCCTGTCTCAATCACTCCCTCAAGAGATTTTACTCCTATTATATAATGGGACGTGGGTTGGTGACATTTATCTTCTCTAGATGCTTCAGGGCTGAGTAGCAGTGTCAACCCTGTCTGTTAGGGAGTAAAGCTCTCTGGATGCCTGATCTAGGGGCCTCAGGGGCAGGATGGGTTCTTGTTTGGTGTGAATATGGGCTGGAATCTTTGCATAGCCATCATCTTGATATGGAACTGTTGTTAACTGCCTTTGTAGCCTTCCTATGTATCCTTTTGAAGATGAAGCACTTTTGTAAGAGCATCAGAGTATAATTACTGTCTGTAGATTACAAAAGACTTAAAATCATATTTAAACATTTTATTACAGTGTAATTGATAAAGAAGTTTGCTTACTGTTATGACATATAACAGTTTAACATAACAAATAGAACTATAGCATTATACTTGGACATAGCCACAGGACTGGAAAAGGTCAGTTTTCATTCCAATCCTGAAGAAGGGCAATTTCAAAGAATGTTCAAACTACTGCACAGATCCACTCATCTCACACACTAGCAAAGTAATGCTCAAAATTCTCCAAGTGAGGCTTCAACAGTACGTGAACTGAGAACTTCCATATGTTCAAGTTGGATTTAGAAAAGGCAGAGGAACCAGAGATCAAATTGGTAACATCTGTTGGATCATAGAAAAAGCAAAAGAATTCCAGGAAAACATCTACTTCTGCTTTATTGACTATGCCGAAACCGTTGACTGTGTGGATCACAACAAAGCACGCAAAATTCTTAAAGAAATGGGAATACCAGACCACCTTACCTGCCTCCTGAAAAATCTGTATGCAGGTCAAGAAGCAACAGTTAGAAGTGAACATGGAACAAGGGACTGGTTCCAAATGGGAAAGGAGTATGTCAAGGGCATATTTTGTCACCTTGCTTATTTAGCTTATATGCAGGTGCATCATGTGAAATGCTGGGCTGGATGAAGCATAAGCTTCAATCAAGATTTCTTGGAGAAATATCAATAACCTCAGTTGTGCAGATGACACCACCCTTATGGCAGAAAGAGAAAGGAAATAAAGAGCCTCTTGATGAAAGAGGAGAGTGAAAAAGCTGGCTTGAAACTGAACATTCGAAGAACTAAGATCATGGCAACTGGTCCTATCACTTCATAGCAAACAGATGGGGAAACAATGGAAACAATGACAGACTTTCTTTTCTTAGGCTCCAAAATCACTGCAGATGGTGACTGCAGCCATGAAATTAAAAGACACTTGGTTCTTGGAAGAAAAGCTATGACCAACCTAGACAGCATATTAAAAAGCAGAGACTTTACTTTGCCAACAAAGGTCTGTCTAGTCAAAGCTATGGTTTTTTCAGTAGTCATGTATGGGTGAGACTTGGACCATAAAGAAAGCTGAGTGCTGAAGAATTGATGCTTTTGAACTGTGGTTCTGGATAAGACTCTTGAGACTCCTTTGGACTGCAAGGAGATCAAACCTGTCAATCCTAAAGGAAATCAGTCCTAGATATTCATTGGAAGGACTGATGCTGAAGCTGAAGCTTCAGTACTTTGGCCACCTGATGTGAAGAACTGGCTCATTAGAAAAGACCCTATTGCTGGGAAAGATTGAAGGCAGGAGGAGAAGAGGATGACAGAAGATGAGATGGTTGGATGGCATCACTGACTTGATGGACATGAGTTTGAGCAAGCTCTGGGAGTTGGTGTTGAACAGGGAAGCTTGGCATGCTGCAGTCCATGGGGTCACAAAGAATTGGACAGTACTGAGTAACTGAACTGTGCTGAACTAAGGACATATCCAAAATTTGAAACTCCATATAATTGTTAGAATGTCTGTATAAATCGTATTCATTCATACAGTATATTTTTAGGTGGATTTATTGCTCATGTGATAATGCTCTCTATGTAATTTATCATACTGAATAATACTAGTTAATATTTCTCTGACATGCCTCAGGGGCCCACTAAAGCATCTCAAAGTTAGCTGAAAGTCAAAAGAACTTTGATTAAAATTTGATATTTGGGAAGTTTGTAAGAAAAGTTTTAAAACACTTGGTCATAAGATCATCAGTTAATGTTGCTTTTAAGGGTCGTCTCTAACCCTTTTTTATCAAACCTAGTGTAATACTCCTGTTACTTTAATTGTTAACTGACTTTATACCAATGAAAATCCTGTTTTCTGTGTTCTTCTGTTTTCATAATCTTAGACATGTTCTTTCCACATGAAATCCTCTCTCCCTTTCTCAGCTTGCATTCCTCTTCTTGTCTCAGATTCATTATTATGAAACTGTCATAGGTCAAGTGATCTGTATAGATATCCTGTCTTTCAGATTTTAGTTTGAGTGGGAATAGAGAATTGAAGGGTTGACATCTGTTTGGTGGGGCCAACTCTATCCTTAGAGAAATCTTACATGGTTGTTTGTAAATAAAATTGCAAGTGGCTTTACATCATCTTTATTGATTGCAGCTCAATTAAAACATATTCCTAAGAGAAGAAAATACTTTATCTGAGTAGTCAAAATTGTTCCCTACCCTCTCTTCTTTGCTCAATTTATGTCCTTAGATGAGCAAATGGTCCCAGCTTCCAATGTGTGGTTTTATTATTTTTTATGTACATATCCTCTCTTTCATTTTACATAGCTCTCTGTTGGATAGAGTGTGCATTCTCATAAATATTTCAAGGTATATTTTCTGGCTGCAAGTGCCTCTGGATTGTTCAATAATAATAAGATAATTGTCCTTGCTCCAGCACCTGCTACACCCCAGGCTCAGGTCCAGGTACATTAGACGCATGGTTATCCTAGCCTTGTGCCAGGGTTGAAAGTTAGCATTTATCTTCTCATCTGTAAAATGAGGAAGCTGAGGCTCAGTGAGATTGTATAACTTGCACAAAGTCATGCAGTAAGTGGCCAAGATAAAGCTCAATCTAAATAAGAATTGAATCCAGAGCTGTTTGACTTTAAATTTATACAGGCATACCTTATTTCATTTTGCTTTGCAGTTGTTGTGTTTTTGTTTTTTGTTTTTTAACAAATTGCAGTGTTTGTGTCAACTGTGCATCAAGCCAAGCTATCAGAGCCAGTTTTCAATAACATTTGCTAACTTTGGGTTTCTGTGTCACATGTGGGTAATTCTTACAGTATTTCAAAGTTTTTCATTATTATTATGCTTGTTATGGTGGTCTGTGATCAATGACCTTTGATGTTACTATTGCAAAAATATTATGACTTGCTAAAGGTTCAGATGATGGTTAGCAGTTTTTAGCAATAAGTTGTCTTTAAGGTATGTATATTAATTTTAGACATAAGGCTGTTGCTATTAATAAACTGCTGTATGGTGTGACTTATTCTGTTACCCAGTGTCTGCCTTGGAGAAATTAAAATTGTTTTCTTGGGAAATTTAAAATATTTCATCCTATAGGAAGTTTTCCTGATATAATATCTTATTTATATTTTCCTTTTTTACTTAATGTGGAAAACAGCTTCTGATGTGCTTTGTCTTGCTTCTTCCAAGTGCTAACCCTTTATAACACCTCTTACTTAAAATGAAAGAATCCAACCTCTGAATATTTTCAAATCTTTACTGAGATTTCCGTTTTCATAATCAAAGCAAGCTCTTTGTATGGTAAAATATTCTATGTAATGTAGAAAAGGTGGAGAGGCTTTGGTTGGTTGGGAAGGGCAGCTATTTACCTTTTTTCTGCTTCTTAGGTGGCTCAGTGGTAAAGAATTCAACTGCTAATGCAGTGGATGCCTGAGTCAGGGAGATCCCATGGAGAAGGAAATAGCAACCCACTCCAATATTCTTGTCTGGGAAATCCTGTGGACATAGGAGCCTGGTGGGCTATAGTCCATGGAGTCACAAGCAGTCAGACACAGCTTAGCGACTAAGCAACAACAGTGTAAGCAACTTTAATATGCACTAGAAAATCAAAACATTTGTGTGACTCAGTTATTATTGCTGTATCAAGGTGATCTGGCCCCAAATCTGCAATATCTCCAAGGTTTGCCTATAGTCGCTCCCCTGGATCACATGAAACGTACCATGTACTTACAGAGGTTTACATGATCAATCTTAGTTATTTAAAAATCCAGTCAAACAAAGCAAAATGATAGGGTCATACATCTCAAGTACTGAAGATGGGATTCCACAGGCCTCATAAACCCACCTAGAAATGTAGGCAGCTGACAGCTGCTCTTCTCTTAGAAGATCTGTCATTACTGTCATATCTCATGAAGTTGGGCCAGGCCACTCATCTGGGGCCTGCAGTTTGTTCCTCCTCCCCTCAGCCCTGTCACTTTGCTCATGGAGAGGAAATCCTGATGTTGAAGCCTCAGCCCCCTACTTGGCAGTGGATCTCTCTGATGCTTGTTGATTGTGCTGCCTTGGTGGCCTGGGCTACCAGCAGCCAGCTTGTTTCAACTCTCTTCCAACTCATGACCCTTCATTTTAAGTGTCTTACTTCCTGGTTTGGGTCAAAACCTGCCTGTAGTTCAATATCCAACTGATTTTTCATATCAAGTCACATACTTGTTCCTGATCCCTTTTAATCTGTTCTATCAATGTGCAGGAGAAAGATCACTTGACAGGAAAACCCAGAGCTTAATCCTTTCTGCTCTGCCCCCTTTTTCCCCAGGCTGCATAGTGAGCATTTTTCCTTGCTATATCTTAGAGCTTCTCTGTATCATTACTGTATTTATTGTTGTTAGAACACTTCTAATCACATCAGCCCTAAACTCAAATTTAAACAACAGTAATTGTTACCACTGCTAGCACGATCATAATTCCTTCCCCAGAGCGATTATGTTTGAGTGGAAGATCATTACCACTCATGTGATTTTAGTTCTGTCCTTCTCTTTTCCTTTTCGATGAATCTTCTTTGTTACTGTTATACTTGAAACTTCGTGAGAAACAATATAAGGTTTAACTTAGAAATTTTAGAGAAACAGAAGACCATGTGTTAAACTCTTGTATATTTTTGTACCATCTCTTACTGTGGTGTATTCACCCCATGTGGGCTGTGAGTGTGGGTTCATTACTCTTGTCTCAGGGAAGGAGGTGATGGGAGCAAACCTTGCCTTGAAAGGCATTGACAGAGGTGATTGTCTCACACTTAGCCCTTTTCATGGCTTGACTGTCTTATTTAATCCTTCTGACCCTCTGACATAAGTCATATTACTATTCCTAGTCTAGAGATAAGGAAACTAAAGCTTAGGGGCTGGCTATTAAAATGTATTTAGGGTCACACAGGATACAAACCTGAGCCTCCTAAGAGTACAGTCCCAGCCAGCGACCATCACAGCTTGTGGGCAGAGGTATTGACAGTTCAGTTACTGGCAAGGACCACAGCACCATCTGTCTACATTTTGAGAGGTAACTACGGGATGGAACTACAAATAATTTAAAGAGATTCAATTTTAACTCAGTCAACTGGATATGTTTATATTACATCTGGTTGGTATTAACAGCTAATTCTGGGCCTTACGACAGTTGCACTGTTGACTGAGATGGATACTGACCAGTGGCTTTCACTCAATCAACATCCACAGAAATACAACAGTCTCTGGGTAAACAAAAATGTTATTCTCTGGTTATACCTATCATCTGATAGGACTTGTGAAACATGCTCTACTCAGACTTTTCTGAAAGTGAAAAGAAAGCATATGTTTACATGTAGTTTGTCATATATAATCAGACCTAATTTATACATTTCTCATATCTTTGATTTATGGATCTTAATCGATTCCATTTGTAAGAGTGCAGCCTTATCTGAAAAATATAGTTTCTAGACAAATGAATCATGTTTTCCCAATTATTTTAACATTGTAATTGTTATAATGATTCTCTAGGGGAAAATATTCTTATTTTTTATTCATTTATTCATACATTTGGCAATAATACATTGAGTGTTATAAACACCAAATACCAATCTGGTGTTACTACTTAACACCAGATTAAGTATTAACACTACTTACCATAGCTGTGTGGTGTTCATCAAGATTCATTTTTTGGGACTCGATTTTCATTTCTGTAAATTGTGATGAGAAAAATAATGCCTATTTCAACAGAGTTATTATAAGGATAAAATGAAACAATCCATGTAAGTAACATAGAGAAGGACTGGCATATTGCAGTTGCTCCAACTGTGTTAGCAGTTGCTTTAGTGGTAAACTTGGAGAATGTGCCTGAATAACTGAATTTTTTCCTCCAGAAGCACACATTTTGCCAGGAAAAATAGGGCTATAAATGATAATTATAAAGCATTGTGTCAGTTTCAACAGGAGATATAGTTCAAGACACAGTGATAGTGCAGAGGAGCAAGTCCTTAACTGAGCCATAGGTCTTTAGGACTTCCTTCATAGAGGAGGTGATTCTGAAATTTACATGTTAAGGGAGAAGTTTGAGATTTGAGAAAATAATTAATATTGATAGAAAAGCAGAAGGAGACATTTCAGGCAAAATGTACTAATGTAGAAAATGATTTGTGCAAGAAATTCCCTGTGTTCCAAGTGATAGATGGAGGATTATTTGGTTGTGTTTTTAATTCTGGCTGTAACTAGGTAGCATGTAGGCTTAAGAATGTATCCCCTGGGGTCTGTCCTTTACAGTTGTGGACCAAGAGCTCTCCGTGTGGGCACATGTTAGAAGCTTCTGGAAGACTTTCAAATGTGTGGGTCCCAGGATTCTGATTTAACTAGTTTGGGTGGAGCCCAGACATTGGTTGTTTAGTCGTGAAGTGGTATCCAATTTTTTTTTTTTGTGACCTCTTGGACTGTAGCCCACCAGGCTCCTCTCTCCATGAAATTTCCCAGGCAAGAATACTAGAATGGGTTGTCCTTTCCTTCTCCAGGGACTCTTCCTGATCCAGGGATTGAACTTGGGTCTCCTGCATTGCAGATAAATTCTTTACCATGGAGTCACCACGGAGCCCAGTCAGTGAGGCTATTTAAATGATCTCCAAGTGATTCTCATCTTTGCATCATATAAACAGTGTCATTGCCTATATTAATCAATTCTAAGATAGGCAAGTCAAATTTTGGTACTTTCTCACATTGGGGAAAATGTTATTTGTAAAAAAATTTTTAATAAGATGATTAGAATTTACTCTAGATTTTGAGAGTGTGAGCCTGTGATATAAACAAAATGTTAAGAGAGTGAGTATATATGAATAAGATTTAGACTTATGTTTAAACAAAAATGAAGCAAATGGGAATTATTTTAAATAGATTCTATTAAACTTGGGCTATGAAGTCAGAGTGTCTTAGTTGGAATCCTTGCTCTACCACTTATTAGCTGGGGCTGGAGAAATCACCTAATTCCTTTCCTTGGTTAAACAGCAGTACCTAATAATAGTATCTGTTTAGGGATTGTTATAGAAATGAGAAATTCATATAAAGGGTTTAGCACCACACTTGGCACATTCCTTATCTGTCTTTGCTTTCCCAGATTCTGCTTTGTCTTCTTAACCAGGGGCCCGGCTCCGTTTGCCTTCCCTTTATCCAGTCCTCTGAAAGGCATTCAGAGAACCCACCTTGTTTGCCTGCTCTCTCTCAGGGGTCACTGTCTTCTTTTCCCAGTATTCGGAGTTTCGTCTTTGTTGTCTAGTTATTTCATTGTTTTATGCAGGATGGTAAGTCTAGTCCCTAGTTCCATTTTGCCTAGAAGTAGAAGTGACACATATTTAAATAACTGACTCATTTGAACAGCCTAATACAACAATGTATATTTAGGATTTTATTAAGTGCTTGAAATTTCTAGCTTTTGAGGGTCATTGATGCTAAACAGGGTGACCATGTGGTACAGTAGTACAATCTATACCCACCATAGATCATTCATAGTATTAGATCAGATGACAACGTTGTCCTTTTGTAAACAGGCAGGACATATTTCTATTTCTAGCCTTCTAATGACAAGCAATGTTAAAAACTTTCATTTTCATCCCAGATTAAATTTAGTGATGAATACATTGAATAGCT
Organism: Muntiacus reevesi; assembly: GCF_963930625.1. Classification (NCBI taxonomy): domain Eukaryota; kingdom Metazoa; phylum Chordata; class Mammalia; order Artiodactyla; family Cervidae; genus Muntiacus; species Muntiacus reevesi. The sequence continues at coordinate 155,931,315 of NC_089252.1, read as the reverse complement.
TGAAATGTTAATTTTCCTGTTCCTACTATGGTCACCAGCAAAGTTAAATACAAGGCAAAAAATTTTGAAGAAATTGCAGTTGCTTTTCCAGGGAAGTCATCAGTGATAAGGATACATGTAGAGTAGCTTGGAGGATCTTATGGTTTAGATTGATAATCAAATGTTATGTTGATAGCTTAGGTTTTAATGCCCTCCATCTCCTTCCTCTCCCCATTTTGGTTTTTGAGGTGAAAGACTCCATGATGAGTAGTTCAAGCAAGTCATTTTAAGTTAAGATTTGATTTTCAAAACGTAATGTCCTGATGTGAAAGCAGCAAATGATACCGAGCAGGTCGAAAGATGTATTTCTCATGAATTAGTGGAATAATAACACTTTGGTAACATAGAGATATATCTAGATTTAGATGTGCTTAAGAGGTTTATATACATATTATATTGTAAATTCTACTTCTTTATTTTCTTTTTCTACTTAATATTTCAGGGAAATCTTTCTGTGTTAAATTATCAGTTTTAACATTTAGATAATATTTTAGTAATTCACTTAACTATATCTTATCTTGATGTTTATTTTCTCTAACTTTTTGAAATATTAAAAAGCTTTAATTAAAAGACTTTTAAGTTAAGTTTTTCCATTTATGAAGCTAATTTTTAAACAGTAAATTTCTAAGGATCATATTGCTGGATAGGCATATTTTGAATTTTGAAATACCACTTGCCTTCTGGAAAGGTTTATCAATTCAAATTCCATCAATACTTGAATTAGAACACCTATTTTCCATTCTAGGTTTGTTATTATTTTTAATCTTCATGAAGTTAATAGTCAAAAAGTGATGGTTTAATGTTTTTAATTTTCAAATATCTATTTATATATAGGACATGTATTTTTCCTATCATGTTTTGTGTATTTTTCTGTCTTTACTCATTTATCTACTTTTCTTGCTTATTTGTAAAGCTGATATCAGTTAATGTTGACTCTTTGTCTCTCGTGTATTGCAGATTTTTTTCAATTTAGGGTTTGTCTTTTAATCTTGTTTATGGTATTATGCTATTGCTGAGTTTGATTCTTTTATACAAAATAATCTTTAATTTTTTCTGACACATTCAGTCAGTGATATATCAAAGGCAGGGTCAGTAGTAACTATCCCGTGCAGGTAGCTGCTTATTTAAAATTCTCCAAAGACAATGTATTTCCCAGTTCTCTACCTGTTGGCTTACACCATCCATCTCTGATAGAGTGATTAGGGAGGTCTTTTAAATTCCAGTATTATCCATTTAATTGGAATATTTTTTAGTACTTAAAAAAATTAATTTATTTATTTTAATTGTAGGCTAATTACTTTACAATATTGTGGTGGTTTATGCCATACTTTGACATGAATCAGCCACATGAATGTAGATTTACATTTTATGTTAAAACTTTTGGTTCATCAGGAGTTTATTAGTTGTGTTGAATAATGTAGCTACTCCTTTTTTCTTTATCAAACAACTTATGCTCTTATCATTTATTTAAACATGTCTTTTTCTCTGCTACTCTGACGTCACCTTTGTCCCATCTTTCCTGCAGCTTGGGTCTAAGTCCCCCCTGCAGTTTCAGTGCTGAGTCATTCTGCTTAGGTAGAGTAATCAATGTTGTAAGCATGTAATTTTATAGGACGGTCTGATTTAAAGTGTTATTTACTCAGAGTTCTTGAAACTAATGATTTTCAAGTAGATTTATCATTTTCAGAGAAGTGAATTATAGTAATGCTTTATGCATTTTTGTATTTAAAGGTATAGTTGTGGATAATATATTTCATGTTATTCTGTATACCTTTTGGATTAAATGTCATTTTATATCTATGACAATATGTTTGATCCAGACCAGTCCATCTGAAGGATTAAAGTCCTGTCATCATTCAGGGTTTATTATTTGAGGGAGATTTTTCCTAAAGGCATCTGTTTTCCATAGATAACTTTATAAGAAACTGTTAGCATGATCAAGAAATAAGATCATTAAAAGTTCATTGGTTGAAATAAAATCATTAGAAATTCACTGGTTGAATTTCAAGAAGCACTTAAGAGTGCATTTCTTTTTTTTTTTTTTATAATTGAGATAATTCCTGGCTATATAAAAAGGCATTATATTCTCCTACTGGGGACTGTGTCAGTGAAGATACTTACATTTTGAAAGGGAGAAGATAAGAAGGTTGAAACCATTTCCTTATTGAAGTAAATATTCCTTTCTGTATCCTCAAAATTATCTTTCTTATTGTCTCTGACTAATTTTGAGAAAAATTCTAATCTTTTGTGCAGCCATAAGATCTGTGGATTGCTATCTAAAGGGATTAAAAAAAAAAACTAATGTAAAAAGCGATGTGCCATGAATTAAAATTTAAACTAAGTGACCCCTCAAGTCTCTCCCTACTCTGAGATCTTACAGTTCTAAATCCTAATGTTTCTAACAGTCAAGTGGGAAAATACCAAAGGTTTTAGGTTTTTTAATAATACCTTGATGTAACAGATACACAATAAATCTATTGAATGAATAATAAATAATTGGATGATTTAATTTAGCCTCCAAAAACTATATGAGTAGGGGTTACTCAAAAAATTGAAGATAGAAATTTTGTATGATCCTTCAGTTTTACTTCTGGGCATTTACCTGAAGAAAATAGAAACACTAATTCAAAAAGACGTACGTGGTTTAATGATCATTGCAGCATTATTTAAAGTAACCATGATATGGAAATAATAGAATGGGAATGACTAGAGATCCCTTCAGGAAAATTAGAGCTACCAAGGGGACATTTCATGCAAAGATGGGTGCAATAAAGGATAGGAATGATATGAACCTATCAGAAGCAGAAGAGATTAAGATGAGGTAGCAAGACTACACAGAAGAACTATACAGAAAAGATTTTAATGACCACATAACCATGATGGTGTGATCACTTACCTAGAGGCAGACATCCTGGAGTGTGAAGTCAAGTGGGCCTTAGGAAGCATCACTACGAACAAAGCTAGTGGAGGTGATAGAATCCTAGCTGAGCTATTTCAAATCCTAAAAGATGATGCTGTGAAATTGCTGCACTCAATATGCCAACAAATTTGGAAAACTCAGCAGTGGCCACAGGACTGGCAAAGGTCAGTTTTCATTCCAATCCCAAAGAAAGGCAATGCCAAAGAATGCTCAGACTGTCACACTATTGCACTCATCTTACACAGTAGCAAAATAGTGCTCAAAATTCTTCAGGCTAGGCCTCAACAGTACGTGAACTGAGAACTTCCAGCTGTTCAAGCTGGATTCAGAAAAGGCAGAGGAACCAGAGATGAAATTGCCAATATTGTTGGATCATAGAAAAAGCAAGAGAATTCCAGAAAAGCGTCTACTTCTGCTTCATTGACTATGCTAAAGTCTTTGACTGTGTGGATCACAGCAAACTGTGGAAAATTCTTCAAGAGATAGGAATACCAGACCACCTTACCTACCTCCTGAAAAATCTGTATGCAGGTCAAGAAACAACAGAAGCGGACATGAAGCAATAGACTGGCTCCAAATCGGGAAAGGAATACGTCAAGGCTGTAGCTCATTTAACTTATATGCAGAGTACATCATGCTAAACGCTGGGCTGGATGAAACTCAAGCTGGAATCAAGATTGCTGAGAGAAATATCAATCACTTCAGATGTTTAGATGACACCACCCTTATGGCAGAAAGAGAGAGGAACTCAAGAGCCTCTTGGTGAAAGTGAAAGAGGAGAGTGAAAAAGTGGTGAACTCCTTTTTCTTTTGTTTATCTGGGAAACTCCCAATCTCTCCTACAGTTCTCAATGATAACTTTGTTGGGTAGAGTATTCTTGTTTAGAAGGTCGTTTTTTATTTTTTCCCTTTGTGCACTTTCTGAACATGCCGTATCACTCTATTCTGGCATGGAAAGTTTCTGTCCAAGAGTCTGCTGATAGTCTTATGGGATTTCACTTGTGTGTAATATGTTGCTTTGCTTGCTACTTTTATCCTTAACTTTTACCATTTTAATGATAATGTGTCTGGTGTGTGTCTCTTTTTGTTTATCTTAGAGATGTGGGGACTGGATTAGGGAAATCTTCCTCAGATTAGGGACATTTTCAACCATTTGTTGTTGCTATCCATTTGCTAAGTCGTATCTGACGCTTTGCGAACCCATGGACTGCAGCATGGCAGGCCTCTGTGTCCCTTACTGTCTCCTGGAGTTTGCCCGAGTTCATGAACATTGGTCAGTGATGCTATCCAACCATCTCACCTCCTGCCTCCCTCTTTTGTCTTCAGTCTTTCCCAGCATCAAGGTCTTTCCTGGTGAGTCAGCTCTTCACATCAGGTGGCCAAAGTATGGGAGCTTCAGCATCAGTCCTTCCAATGAATATTCAGGGTTGATTTCCTTTAGGATTGACTGGTTTTATCTCCTTGCCATCCAAGGGACTCTGAAGAGTCTTCGTTGTTGTTCAGTCGCTAAGTCATATTTGACTCTTTGTGACTCCATGAGCTGTAGTTCGCCAGTCTTACCTGTCCTTCACTATCTTCTGGAGCTTGCTCAAACTCATGTCCGTCAAGTTGGTGATGCCATCCAACCATATCATCCTCTGTTGTCCCCTTCTCTTCCCACCTTCAATCTTTCCCAGCATCAGGGTCTTTTCCAATGAATCGGTTCTTCGCATCAGGTAGCCAATGTATTGGAGTTTCAGCTTCAGCATCAGTCCTTCCAATGAATATTCAGGACTGAGTTCCTTTAGGATGGACTGGTTGGATCTCCTTGCAGTCCAAGGAACTCTCAAGAGTCTTCTCCAGCACCACATTTTGAAAGCATCAATTCTTTGGTGCTCAGCCTTCCTTATGGTCCAACTCTCACATCCATAGATGACTACTGGAAAAACCATATCTTTGCCTATATGAACTTTTGTTGGCAAACTGATGTCTCTGCTCTTAATGCACTATCCACGTTTGTCATAGCTTTCCTTCCAAGGAGCAAGTGTATAATAATTTCATGGCTGCAGTCACCATCTGCAGTGATTTTGGAGCCCAAGTGAAATCTGTCACTGTTTCCCATTTTTTCTTCTCCCATTTACCATGAAGTGATGGGACCAGATGCCACAATTTTAGTTTTTTCAATGTTCAGTTTCAAGCTAGCTTTTTCACTCTCCTCTTTCACTCTCATGAAGAGACTCTTTAGTTTCTCTTCACTCTCTTCCATTAGTGTGGTATCATCTGCATATTTGAGGTTGTTGACATTTCTACCTGCAATCTTGATTCCAGCTTGTGCTTCATCAAGCTCAGCATTTCATATGATGTTCTGTGCATATAGTTAAAATAACGTGACAATATATAGCCTTGCCATACTCCTTTCCCAATTTTGAACCAGTCTGTTGTTCCATGTTCAGTTCTAACTGTTGCTTCTGGGGCTGCATACAGGTTTCCCAGCAGGCAGGTAAGGTGGTCTGGTTTTCCCATCTCTTTCAGAATTTTCCACAGTTTGTTGTGATCCACACAGTCCAAGCTTTTAGTGTAGTCAGTGAATCAGAATTAGATTTTTTTTTTTTTTGGGGGGGGAATTCCCATTGCTTTTTCTATGATGCAACTGATGTTGAATACGTTAACAAGACTTCTTTACCTTTTCTAAGTCCAGCTAGAACATCTGGAAATTCTCAGTTCCTGTATTGTTGAAGCATACCTTGAAGGATTTTGGGCATTACCTTGCTGGCATATGAAATGAGCACAATTGTGCAATAGTGAGAGGGTAACAGGTAGGAAGGCCCGAGGTCCCCAAGTGGCAAGAGGAATAAACTACAGGTGGCAGACGTTTTCTTTTTTTCTCAAACCTTGTACAGATAATGGCTCAGCAAACCAGTATTCATGTTAATTGTTTTATGGCTGGGGATGACATACCTTGTACACTATATGTGCTATCTCAAGAGTGCATATCGTGGGAGAAGGGCTTGGTGAAACTCTCTCAGCCTTGAGGCATTTCTCTCCTCTGATTAGAAGCTTACTAACAGATGCTAAAAACTAGCAATGGGGCAGTCTTTCTGTCACCTTCTGACGTCTATGTCAAAAGCTTTCCCTACCTCTGTTATACTTCAATAAAACTTTGCTACACAAACAGCTCTGAGTGGTCAAGCCTCATCTCTGGCTCTGGTTTGAAATCCTTTCTTCTGGAGGTTACTAATCCCAGTGTAGCACACAGCTCACAGCCACAAACTTTCAGTAGTTTGAAGATTCTTTCACGTTGCCATTCTTTGAGATTTTTATAAAAACTGACCTTCTCCAGTCCTGTGGCCATTGCTGAGTTTTCCAAATTTGCTGACATATTGAGTGCAGCACTTTTAAAGCATCATCTTTTAGGATTTGAAATAACTCAGCTGGAATTCTATTACCTCCACTTGCTTTGTTCATAGTAATGCTTCCTAAGTCCCATTTGACTTCACACTCCAAGATGTATGGCTCTGGTGAGTGACCACACCATTGTGGTTATCTAGATCATTAAGATCTTTTTTTTTTTTTTAAACAGTGCTTCTGCGTATTCTCGTCACCTCTTCTTAATCTCCTCTGCTTCTGTTAGGTCTTTGCTTTTTCTGTCCTTTATTGTGCCCATCTTTTCATGAAGTATGTTCCCTTGGTGTCTAATTTTCTTGACTAGATCTCTAATCTTTCCTATTGTTTTCCTCTATTTCTTTGCATTGTTTACTTGAGAAGTCTTTACTATCTCTCCTTGCTATTTTCTGGCATTCTGCATTAAGATGAGTTTATCTTTCTCATTTGCCTTTTGCTTCTCTTCTTTGCTCAGCTGCTTGTAAGACCTCCTCAGGAAACCACGCTGCCTTCTTGCATCTATTTTTTTGGGCTGTGGTTTTAGTCACCACCTCCTGTACAATGGTCAGAATCTCCGTCCATAGTTCTTCAGGCACTCTTTTATCAGATCTAGTCCCTTGAATCTATTCATCACGTCCCCTATATAATGATAAGGGATTTGATATATATTATACATGAATGGCCTTGTGTTTTTCCCTAATTTCTTCAGTTTAAGTCTGGATTTTGCAATAAGGAGCTGATGATCTGAGCCACAGTCAGCCCCAGGTCTTGTTTTTGCTGAATGTATAGAGCTTCTCCATCTTCGGCTGCAAAGAATAGAATGAATCTGATTTCGATATTAACCATCTGGTGATGTCCGCGTGTAGAGTTTTCTCCAGCACCACAATTCAAAAGCATCCATTCTTTGGCGCTCCGCCTAGTTTATGGTCCAACTCTCATATCTGTACATGACTGCTGGAAAGACCATAGCTTTGACCTGTTGGCAAAGTAATGTCTTTGTTTATGTTTGTTATAGACTGTTACCACTATTCCTTGAAATAATTATTCTACCATTTTCTCTCCTCTCCCCCTGAAAACCCTATAATGCAGATGTTATTCTGGGTGATGATGTCACAAAGGTACTTTAATGTATGTCCATGTAAAACAGTATTTTTATTTTACTTCTCTTTCTGGATGAGTTCCATCGCTCTGTCTTCCATCATCTTAGAATGATCACTGACTCATTCTTTTACCTCATCTAATCTGTTATTGAGCCCCTTCAGTGATTTTTTTAGTTCAGTTATAAACTCTGTTTTAGAATTTTCATGTTTTTTCCTTGTTCAGTTTCTCACTGTGTTCCTTATTATTCTCTCAAGTTCATTGAGTATCTTTATGGCTGTTACTTTGAATGCTTCATTAAGTGGATTGCTTATCACTGTTTTTATTTTTCTGAAGTTTTGTTTTGTTGTTTCAATTGGAACACCTTCTGCTGTCTTCTCATTTGCCTCATTTTCTGTGTTTGTTTGTATGCATTGAGTAAGTCTGTGATCTCTCCTATTCTTGAAGGAGTGGGTTTATTAAGGAGATATACTCTGAATCAGAAGTGCAGTCCCACGTGGCCCCCAGAGGCAGGTGCTCAAAGAGTCCTCTATGTGGGCTGGATGCAACCTCCCGTTGTGGTAGAACTGCAGCTGGTGTTGAGGCATGCTGGTGAGTAGGGCTGCCTCCAGCCTGCTGTGAGATCCAGCCACAGTTTTTAAGTACTCTTAACCGCACCATTTATTTTCTGTGTGTCCTTAGGAAAACATCTAACACTTTTGTGATGATTATGTTCTTTGCAAAATGGAAAGTTCTCATCTGCCTATTTAGGAAGGTGTGTGTAAAATGCTATAGTGATATAAACTAGAAACTGTTGTGATATATATGCACAATATGTTATAGGTACAGTTTATTAGGGATCTATTTTAGAACTATCTTAACTACTTACATAATTCTTTCACTTAGATGTGAGAATTATATTATAGCTGTTAGAAAATGTCTTTATCCTGTTGTTCAGTTGTTAAGTCGTGTCTGACTCTTTGTGATCCTGTGAATTGTAGCTGCCAAACTCCTATGTCCTCCACTATCTCCTGAAGTTTGCTCAAATTCACATCCATTGAGTCGGTTATGCTATCTTACCATCTCATCCTCTGCCACGCCCTTCTCCTATTCCCCTCAATCTCTCCCAGCATAAGGGTCTTTTCCAGTGAGTCAGCTCTTTGCATCAGGTGGCCAAAGTGTTGGAGCTTCAATTTCAGCAACAGTCCTTCCAATGGATGTTCAGGGTTGATTCCTTTAGGATTGACTGGTTTGATCTCTTTGTAGTCCAAAGGATTCTTAAGATCCCCTTCATGGATCACAGCCTTGTCATGACAGAAGTGGCTTGCATAACTCAGTGAAGCCATGAGCCATGCCATGCAGGGCCACCCAAAATGGACAGGTCATAGAAAAGAGTTCTGACAAAACGTGGTCCACTGGAGAAAGAAATGGCAACCTACTCCAGTATTCTTGCCTAAAGATCCCCATGTATCCTTATCTTAAGGATACATACTATAATTAGGTTTGAAATATTTTATCTTCAACTTAATATAATGTCAAATATTTTCTGTACATGCACAAAGACAAGGAGAGAACAAGAAAGAGTGGGAGGGAGTGACAGAGAAGGAAGAAGACACACACAGATACAAATGTGTGGAAATGGCAACAGAGACGGAGAGAAGAGGAATGAATGTGGCAAAATGTTCACGAGAGAATGTTTACAGTTAGTTCAGTAGAGGTTATCCTGCTCAAATTTGTTGTCTCCATCCTTTTGACTCCTTCTAGCTTGTTGAAGCGTTGACAAACTTTTGTCTTTTGCTGAGAAGTGCTGTTAAAAACACTTTCTCAGTTCAGTCGTTTACTCCTTGAAGGATATGAATTCATACTTCATTATATTTTCCTGGCTATATATTTACCATAGCGATCATATATGTTCATTGTGGAAAATTTGAAATTATAAAGGAAAATAAAAGCTACTCATAATTTCTGTACTTGGAAATAATTGTTATTACATTTGGAAGTATTTCTTTGTAGTTTTAATTTTGCACATTCCCATTAACTGTTTATTTTGAAAATGTTTCAGCCTATGAAAAAGTTGAAAGAATAGTATAATATTTACCTATATACCCTTCACATTATTTGATTATTAATTTTTTCCCTCATTGTTGTTCCCCTTCTGTTCTGAGTATGAGTCTTTGTAATTGAGTTGAAGATATCGTGCTGTGTCATCCTGAAATGTATTTGCATGTATTTTCTTAGTATTGTATAAGGATGTTTGCTTGCATAATAGCCATACCATTATCACAGCTAAGAAACTTAATTCAGGTGATAATTTTGTCTATTCAGAATTATATTATACATTTTTTTGTTTACATTATAACATCTTAAAAATTATTTTAAGCTACTGCATAGTGTATAGTATTTAACTTATTTTCTTTATAGTTGGATTTCTTTAGATTGTTAATATTTTTATTATTATAGGTAATGTTGAAATTACTTTTTTTTTCTGAAGTGATTAAAATGATTTATTTTTATTGTGAGATGAAAGGTTTTATTTCCTTATAAAAGAATTTCAGGCATGAACCTTCATTTAAGATAGAGGGCTTTTATTTGTTTTAGTTGTGGTTTTCTTTTTAGTTTTCAACTGAGTTGAAGGAGTAGAGTCACACATTCTTGAAATAATAAGTCCATTAGCATTTTAAGCCAGGTTAAAGTCACTTGGAGTAAAATCTGCAAATCTGCCTCCTGTCTCCTCTTCTGTTTGAAATACTACCCTGAGAATAGTTATTATTAAGAAGGATGTAGATTTTTTCCCCCTTTTAGGCTTTAATTGTGAATCATCACTAAATAATTTATTATTGCATCTTTCTTTTTAAATTGACAGTGGGTGAAATGTCTTGGGACATGGCTCTTAATTGAGTTAAGATATCTCCGTTTAAAGATGATATGGCCTGTTTAGACTCATCTTCTATTCATTAGCATAGAGGCCTAAATATATACTTCCTTGGGTGTATAAGCCCTGAGTTTGAGCATATTTATTAATATGTCTGTTTTCTTGCAGGTTTTCGTGCACCTGAAGTTGCTAGAGGAAATGTTATTTATAACCAACAAGCTGATGTTTATTCATTTGGTTTGCTACTTTATGACATTTTGACAACTGGAGGTAGAATAGCAGAAGGTTTGAAATTTCCAAATGAGTTTGATGAGTTGGCAATACAAGGGAAATTACCTGGTAAGTTTTATTTACAATAAAGATTATTGTATTTTAATTTAGCAGCTTTATTTTTAAGTTATTTAATTTTATTTATATACTAATTCATTTTACAACTGATAATTTTTTTGTTTAGTGCATGAATATTCTTAAATTCTATGATGTTACTATAAATCACATGAGAAACATAGAAGATATAGGGTTTCTTTTTAGTATTCTAAATGTTGATATATTAGGTATTATATTTAGAAGAATACTCAGAAAAGGAAATACTATAAGTCCAGGTTTAGGTGATTTTTCTTCTCATAAAGAGTTACTAAGTGTCCATTAGCTTGGAGTATTTTCATTTTCTTGAGTGAAGTAATTTCTATGCAGGAATGAAACAAATTATTTACTATAATAATTTTTAGTAGTAAATATTAGCAAGAATGAGTAAATGAGTGTTTAATGAGATCAGATCTCATTTTGAATGGTTGCCTCATGCTTTAAGGATTCCCTGGTGGCTCAGACCGTAAAGAGTCTGCCCACAATACAGGAGACCCAGGTTCGATCCCTGGGTCGGGAAGATCCCCTGGAGAAGGAAATGGCAACCCACTCCAGTATTCTTGCCTGGAAAATTCCATGGATGGAGGAGCCTGGTGGGCTACAGTCCATGAGGTCGCAAAGAGAGACATGACTGAGCAACTTCACTTTCACTTTTCACTTTCACTTATGCTTTAAAGAAATTCTAGGACTTTTTTCTTTCATTTCTTAACTGTTACTTCAGTTTGCATTCTGAAATATTCTTTTAAATATGTTTGTTTGTTTCTCATATTTTCTGCTTTTCATTTAAGAAAAGTTTTTAGTGTACACTGTGTTCCAGCTACAGGGAAGATAATTATCTCCTTTTGGGGACCTTAAAGATTCCCAACAGAAGGAAATCTATTTTTATGACTAAATACTTCATGCACAATCTGGGTCATCTCCCTCATTTTATCAATTAGCTTTCCAGGAAAAGTTTTCAGGTCTCTATTCTACACCAACCAGAAAAATAGCATATTTAAAAACAAATGTTCACAAATGACTGTGGGGATATGAGGACTGAATGCTTGCCTACTTTGAATATTAAAATAAAAGTATTTGCCAAAAAGTCTAATATATGAACAAAAGTGTTTTCAAAATCTTTTTGAAATGAAGGTATGAAATGAAAATCTATTTTTATTCAAAATGGTATTTGTGTCTCTTTTTATACTGTAAAAATCAATGACTCTTTTTTGATGTTTCTAGTGGAGATAATTAACAAAATTAGCATTAAGAGTGGTAAGCAGTTCATAATAAATATGAAATTATAGACATCAGTGTTTCCTTTGCAGTGTCTGGACCTCTCATACACATCAAGAAGAAATAAAATAATCTTTCTAATTTGTTCAGTGTTTTAGTGTGATATGTTTTTAATGTTTTAGATCCAGTTAAAGAATATGGTTGTGCCCCATGGCCTATGGTTGAGAAGTTAATTAAAAAATGTTTGAAAGAAAATCCTCAAGAAAGACCTACTTCTGCCCAGGTATTCATATCATTAAAATTTATTAATATTTTGTGCAGAACATAAAAATATTTATTTACTTATAAAATATATATACTTAAACATATAAATACACTCACAGTTTAAAACCGGTATAAACCAAAACTCTTACATCCTCTCACCACCCTGGACACAAAACAAAGGGTGAACATGCCAGAAAGGCACATATGCCTCTTTCTGATTGCATCACTCTTTTTCCCTATCAATGCAGCCACTCTCCTAACTTTCATGTTAATCATCTTTATTTCCTCCTTAAGGCTTCACTACCCAGTTTATTATTCCTGTATTCATAATTTTTATTTAAAATGGAAGCAGTCGCATGCTGTTCTGAGATTTTTCAGCTTTTCTCCCAACATTGGTTTGTGAACTTCATCCATATTGTTGAACATAGCTGTTGATTTCTTTCCTGGCTATTCCATTCCATTGTTTGAATTCACAACAATGTCTTTACCCATGACCATATCAATGGGTATTATTTCTAGTTTTTTGCTACTATCAGTACTGTTATTAGCGTGATTGTACATCTCCTAGTGCAAATTGCATAAGAATTGCTTTATGTTATATATCTAGGAGTTGAATTGCAGAATCATGGAATATGGGAATGTCTAAATCATTTTCTGAAGAAGTTGTACCAGCTTAACAGTTTCATCACCTGTATATTATTGTAGCTGTTTTTTAAAATATATTCTCCTTAAGTATTGTGCTATCTGACTTCTTAATTTTTTCAGAATGGATTCAGTTTTATACATTGATTTACATTTTCCTAGTTACTAATAAGGATGAGCATTTCTTTATATATTCATTGGTAATACATATGTTTCCTCTTCTGGAAAATGCTTGTTCATTCTTTTGCCCATTTTTCTATTAGGTTATTTGCATAAAAATGAAATTTAAAAGCAGCTTCTTTCTTTTCTACATTGTATACTAAAACTTAGTTGGTTATCTATGTTGCAAATTTGTTTTCCCAATTCATGGTGCCCATTTTTATTTCCTATGGAGTGCCTTTTGCTTAACAGAATTTCTTAATTTTAATAGAGATAAACTTAATAGTACTTACTTTTATGGCTATTCGTTTTAGAATCTTGTTTTAAAAGACCATTATCTCTTCCAGAGCCACAGAAGTATTTACCTATGGTTTCTTCATAAAGTTTAAAAGTTTTGCTTTTGATAAAGTTCTTAATTCATCAGGAATTGTATTTTTATCTAGATCCAATTTTCTTTTTTTCCATTTGGGTAATCTGTTTTCCAGCTTCATCTATGAAATTGTTTCTTCCTTTGTCTTCCATTGATCTTTTTTTTTTTTTCTGTTTGCACTCTGTGATATACTCTCAAAGATACACACACACATACTCTCTTCCATTGGTCAATTTACCTGTTTTTCCTCCAGTACAGTCCTCTCAATTCCTGAAGCGTTAATAGTCTTTTCCCCGCCCCAATTGTTATCCTTTAGGAATGCCTTAGCTGTTCTTGGTCTAGTTTTTCCATGTAAGTTTTTAAATCACTGTTAACTTTTTTGAAAAATTCTATTGTGCTTTGGATTAAACTTGCATTGAATCTTTAGGCAACAGCCTTATGATATATTAAGTTTCTGTATTCTTGAATGTGGGTTATCTCTCTGTTTAAGTCTTAAGTGTCTTTCAATAAAGTTTTACAATTCTGTGTACAGGTCTTGCACATCTTTTATTGGATATTTTTTGCTATGAATTGCTTTAAACTCAGTTCCTGGCTTGAGATGTTTTTGAATCACCTAGGTGATGGGAATCTTATTTGTAAATCTTGAGAGCAAGCTTATGAATAATAGTTTCTCAGGGTTCTTTTGCTCTTTCACTCTGTGTCTGTAATGTCCCAAGGCCACTTTCCTTATAGACCAGTGGGAGTGGGAGTGGAACATGGCTTTATTTCTCATTTTCCTTTATTCTGAATATGTGGCCCTTTGGGGTCCCAGTTTTATCCCATTACTACATTCTCCACTTTGTGCATCCCTAGATTTAACTCTTTCCCACCAGCCCCACAAGGCATTCAAAACCACACATCAGTTTTACTTCAGTAGACCAGTGCCTTAAGGGAAAATCAGGCTTTGGGGCTCATCTGACCTCTCTGGATTCTGCCTTTCATTAATATTTTGGCCTGATAATTCTGTGTGGTGTTGTCAGATCCCTAATGTTTTTAAGAGGTTAAAAAAATAATTTCTTCAATGTTTTAAATTTTAGTTAGCTGGAAGGCTTGTCCAAATAACCTTTTCTATCATATTATTGGAAATAGAACTCTTACAGTTTTTAAAATTTTATTTTGTTTTTATTTCACGGTCACACTGCATGGCATGCAGGATATTAGTTTCCTGACCATATCAAACCCTCGCCCCCTGTAGTGGAAGTCTTAACCACTGCCAGAGAAGTCCCTCTTACTATGTTTTAAATGAAACATTTAATATATCAAAATAAGAGGTGTTTTTATGTTGTGGACTCTCAATTTTGTATAATAATTAATTGAAAAATTTTTGTTCAGTTTCCTACTGAGAAATAGCTGAGGACATGTATACACTATCTTTATCAAACAACCTATAATCATGTTGACTACTTGTCTTACTTTTTAATTCCAGTTCCTACCAGTATTAATCACACAGACTTTAAAAAAAAATTATCTTGGTGATATTCTCCAAAGCTTAATTATTGTTTTACTTTTTCTTTTTTTTTAATTTTTGCTTATACTTCACTTGTATTTTATAGCTTACCTATCACCTTGAGGGTTTTTTTCTTTTAGCATATGGCAGTGTTCAAAAAGTTTCTCATGCCTATTTAAAATACTGTGTGTGCTAGGCAAGATAGGTAAACTCATGGCTTTGTCAGATGAGGCACTGCGTGAAAAGGAGCTTTCTTGGAGTCTCCTGCATGGCGGGCAAGTGGCTGTGACATGAGACTCTAATCCCATTTTCCTGACTCCTGGTTGTCTCCTTACACTGACTTTATACCATCTCTCTAGTTCTTAAGTGCTTGAAGGAAAAACGAAAACAGAATCTAGAGGCCATTTGTGAGTTTGTTGCCATGCTGTGGTTAGTCACTCAGCTGTGTCTGACTCTTCGTGATGCCATAGACTGTAGCCCGCCAGCTTCCTCTGTCCATGGGGATTCTCCAGGCAAGAGTACTGGAGTGGGTAGCCTATCCCTTCTCCAGGGGATCTTCCCAACCGAGGAGTTGACCTGGGGTCTCTTGCAATGCAGGTGGATTCATTACCAGTTGAGCTACCAGGGAAGCTTGTCCCCAAAGATCAAAATTTCATTTCCCTTCAATTGGTAGAAGCTCTAGTTTATTGTTGCCTTGAATATTTATCTTCAACATGATGTGTTTCTGCGGTATAAAACTGAATGAAGAATAGCTCCTGATTCTGCTAACTTTCTGTTAATTTGGCACTTTGGGAATTTCTTTTCAAGTTACAAAATACACCCAACATAATAATGTGTGTATACCATGCACAGTTTAAAAATAAGTATTGTTTTAATGTGATTTTATCTCTAATTTGTTAATCTTTTGCTCTGGGTGGGTCACAGTTTAAATATCAAATTTAGATTTTTCTTGATGGAACTGTAAAATTTAACTGTAACGTTATGCACAATGATATGATCTTTCAAGGTGTTTCCCAGGTGTCTTGGTCATAAAGAATCTACCTGCCAAGCTAGAAATGCAGGTTTGATCCCTGGGTCAGGAAGATTCCCTGGAGAAGGAAATGGCAACCCATTCCAGTATTGTTGCCTGGAAAATCCCATGGACAGAGGAGCGAAGTGGGCTACGGTCCATAAGGTCTCAAAGACTCTTGACATGACTTAGCGACTACCATCATAATACCATCATAATCTTTCAAGCAGACGTGTGTTAACTTGATGTGTGTTATTTTGTAAACTTCTCAGGTCTTTGACATTTTGAATTCAGCTGAGTTAATCTGTCTGATGAGACGTATATCAGTCCCTAAAAGCTTTACTGTTGAATGCATGGTTGCTACGAATCATAACAGCAAGAATGTGAGGATTTGGCTGGGCTGTGGGCACACGGACAAAGGACAGCTCTCATGTCTGGACTTAAATACAGAAAAATACACTCCTGAGGTAAATCCAAATACTCTTTAAATTAGTGATATTCTAGAAAACTCACTTTGTGAATTATTTTAAAGCTTGTGCCAGTTAAAAAGTTACTTGGGAGCATTCAATGCATAGGTGTAAAGTGTCTGGCTGGGGCCAGGGCCAAGGGAGGACTTGAAGGCACGGTGTTTGGTTTGGGACACAGTGACAGAGCTATCTGTGTCCAACTGCTGGGTAGAAAGTGATTGTCTGGGGCCTACCCAAGAAAGAAGTCTGAGAGATTCTCGACACTACCCATGACTGTCAGGTGGAACTGCAACAACTCAACTGGTTCTTTTTTAAAAAAGTTACTTAGGAAAAAATTAAATAAGGGCTAATGTAGACTTGTTATTAAATTAGCTTCCTGTTAGAACAAGTACATTCACAAGAAATTATGTGGTATGTGTTTTGTTTTAAAACCACAAGGTTATGTCTTAGGTCAGGATCCCTAGAAGCCTGAAGATCCTGAACCTGAAGCAGGATTTTATATGAGTGATTTAACGAAAGAGAGGGCTTCCCTGGTAGCTCAGCTGGCAGAGAATCCGCCTGCAATGCAGGAAACCCCTGTTCAATTCCTGGGTTGGAAAGATCCCCTGGAGAAGGGATAGGCTACCCACTCTAGTATTCTTGGGCTTGCTTGGTAGCTCAGATGATAAAGAATCCGCCGGCAATGCAGGAGACCTGGGCTTAATCCCTGGGTTGGGAAGATCCCCTGGAGGGGGGAGGGTGTGGCAACCCACTCCAGTATTCTTGCCTGGAGAATCCCCATAGACAAAGGAGCCTGGCAGGCTACAGTCCATGGGGTTGCAAACAGCTGGACATGAATGAATGACTGAGCAGAGGTCACAAGGAGAGAGAAACTTTAAAGAAAATACGGGAAGCCACGTAGGTCAGGGGAAGAAGCTCAGCCAAAATGTAGTTTCTGAGGAAGTCTAGCTTCAAGCTTTGTGTATGTGCATTCATGCTCAATCTTTCGGCCCCATGGACTATATGTAGCCCTCCAACTTTCAGTCATTACCAAGAAACTCTGGAATGTGATAACAGCACAGATTAATTCTTTCACCAGGCAAGTGGTCTAGTATGTCATTCCCACTTATCAGTTGGTCATTAGCCACAATTTGCCCAGTGGTAGAGTGGGGGTAATCTCCAAGCCACTTCTGAACAAGCCAGCTCCGTGTGGGCTGAAGGTAGTGAAGGATACAGCTTTGAGCTCTTAGTAGCCAACACTCAGAACAGCTGAGTGTAGGTGATAGAGGAGATCTGGGCTTGGCTTCTTCTATAAGATGGGTCACTAATTGTATTGGGAATTATAAGGTAAATTTCTAGACTTAAAAATCTAATATTTTGATAGTTGCTATGAAATGTGTTGTGCCTAAATATTATTCTTAAGGTTGAACAGTGTTCTTGTATTATTTTGATGAAGTGAGAAATGATACTGAAAATAATTTTCAGTTTTTAAATTTTAGTTTCAGGTACATTCTAGACAGACATTTTTCTTTTCTTTGCCAGTTAACTCATTTATTGTTGCAAGTTAAATAAAATCATCACTGTTTTTAAAATTAAAAGCAAGAAAATAAGAAGTTAAATATGTGGATTGCACAATTCTATACAAATTCTAGACACTTAAGGTAGAACAAAGTCCTTTAGAGTGTGTTTTCTTTTCTTAATAGGAAGTTACTGATAGTAGAATACTGTGCCTTGCCTTGGTGTATCTTCCTGTTGAAAAGGAAAGTTGGATTGTGTCTGGAACACAGTCTGGCATGCTCCTCGTCATTAATACTGAAGATGGGAGAAAGAGGCATACCCTTGAAAAGATGACTGATTCTGTTACTTGCTTGTATTGCAATTCCTTTTCCAAGCAAAGGTAAGACGGTGAATTTGACCTTGAAGGAATATTACCTATCTTTTAGCTGACTTAATTATGTGCAAAATTATTACAGTATCAGCACAGCTTGCTAATTTTTAACATTTTCCCATGGGTTGCATGTCTTAAAGGGAATTATAGGAGGCCTCAAAGATATTTGTGTTTTCCTGTAGACAGATAAGGCTGAGGCAGTTAAAAAATAGGTCAGTCATTTCTTCAGATCCCCAGCCTTGCTTCATTTTACCTCAACTGTGGCTCTGACTCTTCACAACTCATGACAGCAATGTACTTACATAGGGCTTCTACCAAAAAGAGTTCTTATTCTTTCTCTAAATACATGTATATCGATAATCTGTTATATGCCTCTAAAGCATAGCCCATAACTAACTACCAGATTAAAAAAAAAACTTCAGTAAATGAATTCATAAATTGTTAATAGGTGAAAATGTCTTAAACATTATCCGTTATTGAAGTGGCAGAATTTCAGATAAGAGTGATAGATTAGTTGCTGTAATATTTGGGGCAGTATGATTTCCATGAGTCATTTAGATTATAAGTCATATCCTTCAGTCAGTACCAGAAAATAAATAAGTATTAGAAAAATGTGAAGTCCAAGTTTTGGTGACTGAAATATAAACTCCATTGGCAAAGATCCAAAAATTATTGTTTGGATACTGTCAAAAATTTCATCAGACGAAATCAAATAGGCAAGGAAGACTTTGTATTTAAGGTAATTGCAATATGGGAGAGGAATTGAACTCAGCTCTGCTGAAATAAAAGATGGGAGAGTTTTTAAACCTCTAGTTTTTAACTAGCTAGTGGAAAAGTGCTGGAGGATTTAGGGGGAGGAGGAGGGTCAATGTGCTAAGGCCATCTGTATTGCTGATCGTTGCTTATTGAAATCGAGCTCCTACTGTCTTAAAAAGACTGAGAAGGCATGTCATAGTCTGATGACATTTCAGAGTAGGCTCTCATATCCTGAGAAAGTCATTTTAAGTTATAAAACTTGCAAGGGTCTAGAAGATCTGCATTTTAAGTGGGCGGAGAAAGAAGTTACAATTTACGTTTTCTCAAGTGAATGCTGTAAGGAAAGGGAGGTCAGGGCCAATAACCAGGAAAAAAAAACCTGTCTAAAGTTTAGTTAAGCTAGGGGGAATATGAAGCCATCTTGGTCTCTATAATCATTGTTTTTACAACAATTTTGAAATTTTTTCTTTTAGCAAGCAAAAAAATTTCCTTTTAGTGGGAACTGCTGATGGCAACTTAGCAATTTTTGAAGATAAAACTGTTAAGGTAAATATTGAACACATTCTGCATCAAAATTTAAATTGTTTTATGTTTGTTCATCACCAGCCTCCTGATTATAAACTCCCTGACACCAAGGATCATGTATTCTGCTTTTTATCTTTTCATTGCTTCAGAAAGTCTTGTGCACAATAGATTCTTTATAAATACTTGGTGATTAACTGTGTATATGAATGAACCAAGGAAAAATTGATAAACGAGATCTGATTTATAATATAGTGTTAGTGATGGAAATAATTCCATGTTTATATAAGTGAAGTAGATAATTTCTTATAAATATATTGTGGAAAAGACAAGGGAAACAAGTTTTAAGTCTGGCTTGCTATCAACCTATTCTTTAATCTTGAAGAAATCATTTGACTTTCTGTTCTTAAGATTCACATTTATCATTAAAGCATTGATTCTCCACCCTTCATTCATCTGTGGCTCCATCTAGTCATTTAACATCCTACCCATTCATACTCTTTGTTATCAAAAAAGCTTATTATCTAATGAGAGACAAAGAAGTAATTATAGTATAATTTTTAGGTTACAGCTGTACAAATTTTGCATGGAGAAGTGAAGAGATTGGCTATAAAGATAATTGAATACTATTTGAATTAAATCCTGTTTTTATAAGCCATTTGAAAAATGTATCCTGAATTATTTTTTTATATCTCTAACCATTTAAGAGGGAAAGTAGTTTTTAGAAAGCTCAAATTTTACACTATTTCATTCTGTAGATACTCAATTTACTGAATGTGTTTTTCTCTTTTTGGCAAAGTGTAAAGGAGCCAGTCCTCTGAAGATACTCAACATAGGAAATGTCAGCACTCCACTGATGTGTTTGAGTGAATCTGTGAACTTAACTGAAAAAAACATTATGTGGGGAGGATGTGGTACAAAAGTTTTCTCATTTTCTGATGATTTCACCATTCAGAAACTCATTGAGACCAGGACAAATCAGCAGTGAGTTATTCCTTTCTGTGCAGCTAATTTACCATTTTGTTAATGTTTCTTCTTTGTAATCATGTCAATAATACTGTCTGTAGTTCCCAACAAAAATCTTTCAAAATGCATACTTTATTTTCCTGTTGTAAATGTAAATATTCATTATGAAACTTGGCATAGGAATGTTAAAAAAATCACCCAGCCTAATCACATTTGGGATAAAATATGAAAATCCATGGTAATTTTAGTAGTGTTTTATCACTTTAAATTTTTATCATTTTCATTATCTCTATCAAATTAAACATGGAATTTGAAAGACAATCAACTCATTATTTTACTGAAGATATGAATTTTACACATATATTTTAGATAATTTTCTTTGTTCTTTCTTATTGAAGTACAAAGGTTATATTCCGTTTATAGTCATTATAAAATATTGGCTATATTCCCTGTATTTTATGGTATATCCTTGTAGCTTATTTTATACATAGTAATTTGTGCTTCTTAATCTCCTAACATTATCTTGGCCCTCCCCTCTTTCCTCTCCACACTGGTAAACACTAGTTTGTTCTCTGTATCTGTGAGTGTGTTTTAATTTTTTATATTCACTAGTTTGTTTTATTTTTTAGATTCTACATATAAGTGAGATCAAATAGTATTTGTCTTTGACTTATTTCACTTAGCATAATAACCTCTAAATTCATCCATGTTGTTGCAAATGGCAAAATTTCAATCATTTTGTTGGTGGGTATTATTCTATTGTATATTTATAATACCATATCTTCTTTTTTCATTCATCTGATGGTGGACACTTAGGTTGCTTCCATATCTTGCCTATCATTAGAGTGCTTGTATCATTTCATTTTTTTTTTTTTTTTGGGGGGGTGTAAATACCCAGGAGTGGTATTTCTGGGTCATATGGTAGTTCTATTTTTAGTTTTTTGAGGAATCTTCATACTTTCTTTCCATAGTGGCTGCACCATTTTCACAACCAGTGTATGAGGTTTCCCTTTTCTCTACACTCTTGCCAATGCTTGTTATTTGTGGTCTTTTTGATGCTAGCCATTCTGACAGGTGTGAGGTGATATTTCACTGTGGTTTTAATTTAAGCTTCTCTGATGATACTAATGGTGAGCACCTTTTCATGTGCCTGTAGATCATCTGTATGTCTTCTTTGGAAAAATATCTAGTGGGTCTCTGTCCTTTTATTAATTTTGTTTTTGTATTTTTAATGTTGATTTATAGGTGCTATTTATATTTTGGATATTAACACCTTATCAGTCATATCATTTGCAAATATTTACTTCTATTCAGTAGGTTGTCTTCATTTTGTTGATGGTTTCCTTCACTGTGCAAAAGTTTTTAAGTTTACTTAGCTCCTCCCATTTATTTTTGCTATTATTTTCTTTGCTTTAGGAGACAGATCCCCCCAAAATTATTGCTGCAATTTATGATAGAGAGTGATATCCAGTCTTGCATTTGAATCTTTAATCCATTTTGAGTTTATTTTTGTTTATGTTGTTAGAGAATCTTCTATGTTTCACTCTTTTCTATATACCTGCCTATTTCTTCCAGCACCATTTATTGAAGAGACTGTCTTTTCTCTATCATACATTCTTATTCTTGCCTTCTTTGTTGTAGATTAATTGAACATAAGTGAGTTGGATTTATTTCTGGTCTCTTGTATTTGATTGATAATGTGTCTTTTTTGTGCCAGTACCATACTATTTTGATTATCATCGCTTTGTAATCTAGTCTGAAGTCAGAGACGGTGATTCCTCCAGTTATGTTCTTTCTCAAGACTGTTTTGACTCTTTAAATCTTTTGTGTTTCCATACAAATTTTATGTTCCGTGAAAAATTCTGTTGGTATTTTAGTAGGGATTTCACTGAATATATAGATTGCCTTGGTTAGTATGGTCATTTTGACATTATTAATTCTTCCAGTCCATGAAGATGGTATATCTTTCCATCGGTTTCTGTCATCTTCAGTTTCTTTCTTGAGTCTTACAGTTTTCCAAGTACAGGTCTTTTACCTGCTAGGTAGGTTTGTTTCTTGTTATTTTATTCATTTTGATGCAGTTGTTAATGGAATTGTTTCCTTAATTTCTCTCTCTGATTGTTTGTTGTTAGTGTACAGAAATGCAACAGATTTCTGTATCCTGCCACTTTATTGAATTCATTAATGAGCTCTACTAGTTTTCTGGCAGTGTCTTTAGGATTTTCTATGTGTAGTATCATGTCATCTGCAAACAGTGACAGTTTTATTTTTTTCTTTCTAATTTAGATTCCTTTTCTTTCTTTTTCTTGTCTGATAGCTGTGTCTTGGACTTCCAATATTATCTTCAATAAAAGTGGTGAGAGTGGGCATCTTGTCTTGTTCCTGACCTTAGAGGAAATGCTTTTCACCCCTGAGAATGATGTTAACTATATGCTTGCCATATATGACCTGTATTGTGGTCCCCTCTGTGCCTACTTTCTGAAGAGCTTTTTTTAATCATAAATGAATGTTGAATTTTGTCAAAAGGCTTTTCTGCCTCTATTGAGATGATCATATGATTTTTATTCTTGTTTGTTAATGTGGTATATAACATTGATTGATTTGTGAAAACTGAAAAATCCTTGCACTGCCTGGTTAGTCTTACTTGATAGTGATGATCCTTTTAATGTATGGATTTGGGTTGCTAATATTTAGTCGAGGATTTTTGCATGTATGTTTATCAGTGGTATTGACCTGTAATTTTCTTTTTTGTATGTTTTCTTTGTGTGGTTGATACTGGCCTCATAGAATAAATTCAATAATATTCCTTCCACTATAATTTTCTGAAATATTTTGAAAATGTTTGATAAAATTCATCTGTAAAGCTCTATGGTCCTGGATTTTTGTTTGTTGGGACTTTTTTTTTATTACTGGCTCAATTTCAATAATAGTGATTGTTTTGTTCATATTTTACATTTCTTTCTGATTCAGTATTGTTACATTGTACATTTTTAGGAATTTGTCCATTTTTTTCTAGGTCATCCTTTTTTTTTTTTTTTTTTTTTTTTTGCATTTTGTTTGTAGTAATCTCATGATTCTTTGTATTTCTGTGATGTTGGTTGTAACTTCTTTTTCTTTTTGATTTTATTAATTTGAGCCCTCTCCCTTTTTTTCTTGATTATCAATTTTATCTTTTCAAAGAAACTGCTCTTAGTTTTATTTATGTTTACTACTGGTTTTTAGTCTGTATATCATCTACTGCTTCTCTTACCTTTATGATATCTTTCCCTGTGGTAACTGTGGGTTTTGTTTGTTCCTGTTTTTCTAGTTCCTTTAAGTGAAAGGTTAGCTTGTTTATTTGAGAATCTTGATTTTTCTGAAGTCACCTTTTTTCACTATAGATTTCCCTTTTTTGAACTGCTTCTACTGTATCCCATATATTTGGATCTTCATGCCTCATTTTCATTTGTCTTCAGTTGTTTTTTATTTCTTCTTTGATTTCTTCAGTGACCCATGTTATTTAGTTTCCATGTATTTGTGCATTTTGCAGTTGTTTCCTTATAGTTGATTTTTAGTCTCAGCAAATGGTGTGAAAAGCTATTTTATGTCATTTCACTTTTCTTAAAAAAGATGGAGTACCAATCATAGTCAACAAAAGAGTCTGAAATGCAGTATTTGGATGCAGTCTCAAAAACGACAGAATGATCTCTGTTCATTTCCAAGGCAACAATTCAGTATCACAGTTATTCAAGTCTATGCCCTGACAAGTAACACTGAAGAAGCTGAAGTTGAATGGTTCTATAAAGGCCTGTAAGTCCTTTTAGAACTAACACCCAAAAAAAGATGTCATTTTCATCATAGGGAACTGGAAGCAAAAGTAGGAAGTCAAGAAACACCTGGAGTAACAGGAAAATTTGGCCTTGGAGTACAGAATGAAGCAGGGGAAAGGCTAGTAGAGTTCTGCCAAGAGAACACACTGGTCATAGCAAACACCCTCTTCCAACAACACAAGAGAAGACTCCACATATGGACATCTCCAGATGGCCAACACTGAATTTAGATTGATTATATTCTTTGTAGCCAAAGATGGAGAAGTTCTATACAGTCAGAAAAAATAAGACGGGGAACAGACTGTGGCTCAGATCATGAACTCCTTATTGCCAACTTCAGACTAAAATGGAAGAAAGTGGGGAAAACCACTAAGCCATTCAGATATGACCTAAAATAAATCCCTTATGATTATACAGTGGAATTGAGAAATAGATTTAAGGGGCTAAATCTGATAGACAGAGTGCCTGATGAACTATGGGCAGAGGTTCATGACATTGTACAGGAGACAGGGATCAAGAATATCCCCAAGAAAAAGAAATGCAAAAGAGCAAAATGACTGAGGAGGCCTTACAAATAGCTGTGAAAAGAAGAGACGCTAAAAGCAAAGGAGAAAAGGAAAGATATACCTATTTTAATGCAGAGTTCCAAAAAATAGTAAGGAGAGATAAGAAAGCCTTGCTCAGTGTTCAGTGCAATGAAATAGAGGAAAACAATAGAATGGGAAAGACTAGAGATCTCTTCAAGAAAATTAGAGATACCAAGGGAACATTACATGCAAAGATGGGCTCAATAAAGGACAGAAATGGTATGGTCCTACAGAAGCAGAAGATATTAAGAAGAGGTGGCAAGAATACACAGAAGAACTACAAAAAGATCTTCATGATCCAGATAATCATGATAGATAGTGTGATCACTCACCTAGAGCCAGACATCCTGGAATGTGAAGTCAAGTGGGCCTTAGGAAGCATCACTATGAACAAAGCTAGTGGAGGTGATGGAATTCCAGTTGAGCTATTTCAAATCCTAAAAGATGATGCTGTGAAAGTGCTGCACTCAATATGCCAACAAATTTGGAAAACTCAGCAGTGGCCAGAGGACTGGAAAAAGTCAGTTTTCATTCCAACCCCAAAGAAAGGCAATGCCAAAGAATGCTCAAACTACCGCACAATTGCACTCATCTCACACACTAGTAAAGAAATGCTCAAAATTCTCCAAGCTAGGCTTCAGCAATACGTGAACCATGAGCTTCCAGATGTTCAGGCTGGTTTTAGAAAAGGCAGAGGAGCCAGAGATCAAATTGCCAACATCCGCTGGATCATCAAAAAAGTAAGAGAGTTCCAGAAAAACATCTATTTTTGCTTTATTGACTATGCCAAACCTTTGACTGTGTGAATCACAATAAATTGTGGAAAATTCTGATAGAAATATGAATACCAGACCACCTGACCTGACTCTTGAGAAACCTGTATGCACGTCAAGAAGCAACAGTTACATTGTAAAAAAAAAAAAAAAAAAAAAAAAAGAAGAAGCAGCAGTTAGAACTGGACATGGAACAACAGACTGGTTCCAAATAGGAAAAGGAGTATGTCAAGGCTGTATATTGTCACCCTGCTTATTTAACTTTATGCAGAGTACTTCATGAGAAATGCTGGGCTGGAAGAATCACAAGCTGGAATCAGGATTGCTGGGAGAAATATCAATAATCTCAGATATGCAGATGACACCACCGTTATGGCAGAAAGTGAAGAAGAACTAAAGAGCCTCTTGATGAAAGTGAAAGAGGAGACTGAAAAAGTTGGCTTAAAGCTCAACATTCAGAAAACTAAGATCATGGCCTCCAGTCCCATCACTTCATGGCAAATAGATGGGGAAACAATGGAGACAACGAGAGACTTTATTTTTGGGGGCTCCAAAATCACTGCAGATGGTGACTGCAGCCATGAAATATAAAGACGCTTACTCCTTGGAAGGAAAGTTATGACCAACCTAGACAGCATATTAAAAAGCAGAGACATTACTTTGCCAACAAAGGTCCATCTAGTCAAGGCTATGGTTTTTCCAGTGGTCTTGTATGGATGTGAGAGTTGGACTATAAAGAAAGCTGAGCGCAGAAGAATTGATGCTTTTGAACTGTGGTGTTGCAGAAGACTCTTGAGAGTCCCTTGGACTGCAAGGAGATCCAAACAGTTCATCCTAAAGGAGATCAGTCCTGGGTGTTCATTGGAAGGACTGATGCTGAAGCTGAAACTCCAATACTTTGACTACCTCATGCGAAGAGCTGATTCATTTGAAGAGACCCTGATGCTGGGAGGGATTGAGGGCAGGAGGAGAAGGGGACGACAGAGGATGAGATGGTGGATGGCATCACCGACTCAATGGACATGAGTTTGGTAGGCTCTGGGAGTTGGTGATGAACAGTGAGGCCTAGCGTGCTGCAGTTCATGGGGTCACAAAGAGTTGGACATGACTGAGCGACGGAACTGAACTGAACTGAACTGAAGTTTCTTAAATTTACTGAGGCTTATTTTGTGTCCTAGCATGTGATATATCCAAGAGTATGTTACACGTGTACTTGAAAAGAATGTGTATTCAAATGATTTTGAATAGAATGTGATTTAGTTTATATATATGTCAAATTCATCTGGTATAATTTGTTATTTAATGCCAGTATTTCCTTATTGATTTTCTGTATAGATGATCTGTCCATTGATGTAAGTGTTTTGTTAAGGTCCTCAACTATTACTGTAGTACTGTTGATTTCTCCCTTTATGTCTGTTAATAATTGATTTATGTATTTAGGTTCTTCTATGTTGGGTGAAGATATTAACAATTGTTATATCTTTTTTGAATGATCCCTTGATCATTATGTAATGTCCTTCTTTGTTTCCTGTAAAAGACTTTGTTTTGAAATCTATTTTTCTGATATAAGTATCGCTGCCTCAGCTTTTTTAAAATTTCCATTTGCATGGAATTCCTTTTTCTGTCCTTGAACTTTCAGTCAGTTTTATATCTGAATTGGATCTTTTGTAGGCTGCATATATACAAATCTTGTTTCTGTATTGATTTTACCACTCTATCTTTGATTAAAGCATTTAGTCCAGTTTACATTTAAAATAGTTATTCATATGTATGTTCTTTTTGCCATTTTGCTAAATGTGTTGAGTTTGTTTTTGTAGGTATGTTTTGTTCCTCTCCTCTCTTTTGTTGTTTTCTCATTATTTCGATGAATATCTTTAGTGCTGCTTCGAATTCCTTTTTCTTTTGTTTATATCTATTATAAACTTTTGGCTTGTCACTACTGTGAGTTTTACATGTGGAAATATATATGGAAGAAAATACAAGTGAGAGTTTCTCAGTTGTGTCTGATTCTTTCCAACCTGTGGTATAGCCTGCCATGCTCCTCTGACCAATGAATTTTCCAGGCAAGAATACTGGAGTGGGTAGCCATTCCCTTCTTCAAGGGATGTTCCCAACCCAGGGATCAAACCCAGGTCTCCTGCGTAACAGGCAGTCTTTAACTGTTTTAAGTTGCTGATCTCTTAATTTCAAATACATTTCATCAACCTTGCATTTGTGCTCTCCTCCCCTCATTATGGTTTTTTGATACCATGTTTTACATATAATTTCTTTGCATGTGTCTTAACTGCTTGTGGATATACATGAATTCACTACTTTTGTCTTTTACCCTTACTATTGGCTCTGTGTGTGGATGCTTTCCTATCTTTAGTACCAGTTTGCCCTTACTGATGAAGTTTTTCAATTTATAATTTTCAATTTTCTTGTTGCCCTTCCTTTATCACTTAGAGAGTTACTTTAACATTTCTTGTAAGGCTGGTTTGGTTGTGCTGAACTTTTTTAGCTTTTGCTTGTCTGTGAAGTTTTTGATTTCTCATCTAATCTAAATGAGAGCCTTGCTAGATAGAGTATTCTTGGTTTTTAAGATTTTCCCTTTCATCATTTTAAATGTATCATACCACTTCCTTCTGGCCTACAAAGTTTCTGCTGAAAAATAAGCTGATAACCTTATGGGAATTCCTTTGTATGTTATTTGTTGTTTTTCTCTTTTATTATAATATTATCTCTGTATCTTTATTTTTTTTAATTTTAATTACAGTGTGTCTTGGTATGTTTGTTTTTGAGTTAATCCTCTATGGGACTCTGCTTTCTGAATTTAGGTATCTATTTCCTTTCCCAGGTTAGGGAATTTTTCATCTATTATATCTTCTATTATGCTGTCAGCCCATTTCTCTCTGTCTCTCTTCTTCTTCTTGGACTCTTATTCACTTTATAGTGAATATTATTGGTCTTGATGTTGTCCCATTAGTCTCTTAAATTGTCCTCATTTCTATCATTTTTTTTTCTGTTAAGCATCATTGATTTCCACTACTGTTTCTTCCAGGTTATTGATTCATTCATCTGTATCATTTAATATGCTGTTGATTTCTTCTAGTACATTTTAGATTTCACTTATATTCTTTATCTCTGTTTGGTTGTTGTTTGTATTTTATAAATCTTTGTTAAAGCTTCTAATGTCTTGCTCTGTGCATCAATTCTCTTGAGTTCTATGATCATCTTTATGATCACTACTCTGAACTCTTCTCAGGTTGATTGCCTAACTCAACTTTACTTAGCTCTTTTTCTGGGGTTTTATTTTGTTTATTCATTTGAAACATGTTCCTCTGTCTCTTAATTTTGCCTGAATTGCTTTTTTATATTAACTTATCTGGTAGGTTGGTTATGGTTCCTGACTTTGAAGAACTGGCCTTTTGCAGGAGACATCTTTTGTTCCCAGCAGTGTATTCCCCTCTCATCACCAGCGCTGTATGCTCTACAGGTTCCCCCATGAGGGCTGCAAGGGTCTTTCTGTTGCAGCTGACTGACTATGTGAGCAGTCTGCTAAACTTGGTTGGCCTCTGGTCCATTTGGTTGCTGTATCTTGCCTTGTATGGAGGCTGAGATGATCTCTGGTTTGTGGTACTGGGTTACCAGGCATCTGACTGTGGAACTTTAGGGAACCCTGGACTAGTGCTGGGTTACTGGTGGGTGGAGTCAGTGTCCAGGAGACCCAGGGGCTATTGCCTGCCCACTAATGGATAAAATGAGGCCGTGGAGCTAGCGTGGCATACTGGCAGGCAGAAACAAGTCCTGGATTCTTTGTTCAGGGCAAAGGGATCCCAGAGCATGTTGTTGGTGGGTGACTGGTTCCTGAAATGTTTGGCTGTGTGGCCTGTGGTTTCTTGAAGCTTGTGTTGGCCTGCTAGTGTCTGTGTCCCCTGGGTGAGCTGCAGTTGCCTCCTACCCCAGCTTCTGCCTTCTATTCCAGACTATGTGGTGTATTGTGTGTGCCCTTTAAGTGTGAATTCTCTGTTTTCCCCAGCCCTCTGGGACTCCCGAAAGTAAGTCCCACTGCCATTCAATACCAAATGCTCTGGGGGCTTGTCTTCCTGGTGCAGGACTTCTGGATTGGAGAGCTTGAAGTGGGGTTTGAACTTCTCCCTCCTCTGGGAGTGCTTCTGCAGTTGTAGCCGTTCTCCCATTTGTGAAGCGCCTACCTGGGGTATTGGATTTGACCATATCAAGACCCAGTCCCTTCTGCCTCTGTCAATTTGATGTCTTCTTTGTATCTTTGGTTGTAGAAGATCTTTTCTGGTAGGTTCTAGTCTTTTTTTAAATCTATGATTGTTTTTCAGATAGTCGTGATGGTGTGCCTGTGAGAAGAGGTCGACCCAGGGTCTTCTCCTCCACTTATCTTGCACACTTTCCCTGTGGATAATTTTAACTACTGATTATAGGAAATGAACCTTAGGAATTAAGTCTTCTCTAGAGTTGATAATTATGCAGACATTTCCTCAAAAGAAGAGTTAGTGATACCAATTTCAAGCAGAATAAAATAAAATATAAACCTTGTTCCAATTTGTTGTTTCAGTTTTTTAAATTGTGTTTTAACCAGAGCATTGCAGTTGGTTCTTATTCATCATATTCCTCAGTGAGAAGCAGTGTAGGGTTTGGATAAGAGCATAGATTGTTCATATCTGGCTTTGTCATGTATTGGTTATGTGAACTTGGCAAGAACTTCTCAAATCTTCAGTCCCCTCTAACCTGAGGATGGTAATGTACCCTGTCTCAAAGAGATACTTGAAAAACTAAAGAATAAAAAGTACTATAAGGAACTTAGTACAAGATCCAGCACTTGGTAAGCTCTCAATAAATGTTAGATAATTCTCATGATTATTATTAGCTTTAAGTGAGAAATCTTTATCTCAGGGAATATCCTAGTTTTTCAACATCCATCTAATTGCCCAAGACTGAAACTTGGGAAAAATCCTTGATTCTTCTGTGTTAACTCTTTAACCACTTGACACTCTTCTTGACTCTCAAATACTTATACTTCTTACTGTTTCATTGCTGCTACCATGGGCCAAGCTGCCATCTACCATCAAAGGCCTGGCCATTTTAACAATGGCAGAGAGTTCTCAAACCTCTGATTGTCTTCCGTTCAATCCATTCTCAACATTTCAGGCAGAGGGATTGTTCTAAAATGCAAATCAAGCTGATGCCACTCCCCTGCTTAAAACTGACCAGTATATTCCAGTGTCTTTTGCATGAACTCCAAGTTCCTTGAGATGACTTACCAGACTTTCATGATTTAGTCCTTGCTTATCTCTGTAGATTCATGTTTTGCAACCTCCTTACCCTCTGTGCCTTAGTTAAAATTAATTTGTCTTAATTTTGAAGACAGCCTACTCCCTCTCACTCCAGCCTTTACATGTGGTTCTTTGTTTTTCTGGATGACTACTATGCCTGTTGTCTGTTTTAGTCCAAGAGTCACTTCTGGGTGGCTCTCTATGATCCCACCTGTGGCGATTGGGTGCCTTGGATTTTTTTTTTTTTTCCTTCCATTGTATTTGTTATTTCCCCTCACATTATCTGTCACATAATTTTATAAATGTACTTTTAAAAATAATTTTCTCAATACCACTAGACATACTGCTTCTTAATTGGCTGCACATTAGAAGCCACTAGGGCAGCTAAAAATAATCTGATGCCCTGAACCTACCTCAGAGCAATTAAAGCAGATGAATTAAGGCTGGGGTTGGTCCCCCATGTTTGTATTTATGTTTAGCTCCCAAGTGATTCTAAAGTGTGGTCAGAGTTCAGATACACTGCTATATATGGTAAATTCTCATGCTTGAGGATTTTCTGTTTTGTTTTTTCCCCCCAGAGATTTGTTTCCTAGCATATGGTACGTATTTGGTTAAATTTATTCTCATTCTGGCTTCCCAAGTGGCACTAGTGGCAAAGAACCTGCCTTCCAGTGTAGGAGATGTAAGAGACACTGGTTTGATTCCTGGGTTGGGAAGATCCTCTGGAGAAGGAAATGGCAACCCACTCCATTATTATTGCCTGGAGAATCCCATGGACAGAGGAGCCAGGCAGGCTACAGTCCATAAGGCTGCAAAGAGTCAGACATAAGTGAACCAATTTAGCACACATGCATATTCTTATTCTGTAGCTTCTAATTTTAACCAACTTAAACAGGCCTGCATATATAAGAAGAAAAGTCCCACCCCCAATTCTTATATTTCACATAGAATGTTATGAGGTCATGGTATCAATTAACCCCCTAAAATTCCCTCTAAGATTTGGAATATAGGTGCTTTACTGGATAGAATGGCCATAAATATCAGGCTCTCAAAGATAATCATTTCCGAAAAGAGATTAGGACCCAGTTTCACAGACACTTGGAAATATTTACTTCTCAGAAGTTGTCACCCGTTGTCTGACATCTCCCTCCCATTAAGCAGATACCATGGTAAAGATACAGGGTGGGGTCGGGACATACTAATGAATATGGTTTTATATTTGATAATGTCTGTAATATTAAATACAGATTAATACTTTATATTTAATGCATCAGTTATGGGAAAAGGAATGGCTGGTCTGTTTCAGTAAGTCAGGGAGCAATTTGAGTGGAGCTGATATTTAAATTAAGCCTTGAAGTACAGCTTGGAGTCTGCCATGCAGATGGAGCCTTTGGTAGCCAATCTGTTTGCAAAATGTGTGAAATGCCAAATATACTAGGTTGGAAGGTAGTTGTTTAAAAATGTCTGTCATTTTCCTTTATTTTCAAAGGGGAAAAATAACAATTTGCTTTCTAATATTTGGATGATGGTGTGGATTTTTTTTCCCCATACCTTGACTGGCTTGTGTTGAGGCAGATATATTTTAATATTTGAAGACTGCCACTAAGGTGGATTTAAAGGTCTTATGATTTTATGTGTAAATGGGTGACCCTTAATTTCCAGTCACTCTTGACAATATGGATTTTTTTGCAGTATTATAAAGTTACAAATACTATGATGATTTTCTTAGAAATCAAGATACTATACATATTCAGATAATATAATAGTCTATAAATAACCAGATAAAACTGAAATTAATAAAATGGGAAACAAATTTAAATTTTATCATCAAGGAAGAAATATGAAGTAACCAGAAGTAGGTGAAGTATCAAAGTATTCTCTTCAGAATGGTTAGGGGATAATATGAAATAATTGTTTCTTTTTTCAGTATAGTGTTAATCCTTTATATGCATTAAGAGCTAATATGAAGTTGTATTACATTTTGAAATAATAAAAAAATTAAATGACATTCTTTTCATTCCCTCTAGATTTTCTAATACATCTTTCTGTGATTCCAACATCATCGCAGTGGTGGTAGACACAGTTCTTTATGTTGCTAAGAAAAATAGCCCATGTGTGGAAGTGTGGGATAAGAAGACTGAAAAACGCTGTGAACTGATAAATTGTGTGCACTTTTTAAAGTAAATTAATTTTTTTTAATTTTTAATTTTTTAAATTTATTTTACTGTGGGGGGAGTACTAGGGGGCCTAGCTGCTGATTACATTTGTAAGTGTGACTGTGTTGTTAAATGTAGGTACAGTGTCATGGGTTCTTTATTTCATGCCCGTAACTGTCCTTGCACTTCAGATTTCACAGAGGGAGGAAGTATGGCTTCTTTTTCTTCCTTTATACTTCTAAATAGAAAAATGTTAAAAAAAAAAAATCCAGAAACAAAATTGTTAATGCTTTTTGGCACCATCTCTTGGTATCCAGCAAATTTCTTCTTTGGAAAAAAATGGAAACATAATAGATATGGTTTCTTCAAGGTATTACAAAGAAGAAGTCACAAAACAATATAAAATATGGGTAAAAATGACTGACCTAGACTGACCAGGATCAACTGTGTAGGAGGCTTCACATCACCCGCATGCCTTGTGTGCTGCTGCTGGCATCCAGGATCATCACCAGTCTTATTTGCTAGCTACTGTATAGTTTTATTTTGGTTTTACTGTATAGAATTTCTTTTTTATCTTCTGGAGGACATTTTGATTATATACTATATTCATAAATTGAGATTTCAAAGTTTACTAGCACTTTAGTTTTTCTCTGGATGGTGAGGAGATTTCTGTTTGGAAGACCGGATAGTTCTGCCTGGTAAAAAAGGTCCTTTCCTGGAGTTCTAAAATTGTTGGAATTTTTTACTTCTGGATACCCCATTTTTGTCATGAATTATTCGTTAGCTCAGGGAAAATTTCAGTGATTTGGAGTCACATCTTTTACATGTACATGACTGTAGTTTTTCTTTTCTTTTATAGCTTTTAAAATTCATGAAAAAATTTTGAAGCTAATGCTTTTTTTCTTTATATTGAGCAGATACTGTTCATTTTCTGCTGGATTGCATAGGTTTTTTATATATAAAAATTATATCCATCTTATTTATTTCAGAGTTTCTTGAAGTTAACAGGCAATTGTTATCTTTGATGATTTATGCTTTAAATAGCAAAATGTGGCTCTTTGACTTTCTATATTTAGCAAAATTAGTTTCATATAATTTTAATGATATGTAATGAATCTTGTCATGTATTCATAATCCAAAATGTTGTATGTATATATATTTATGTGTGTGTGTCTGTATATATAGTCACATTTATTTTATCTCTTTATTTTTGACCAAAAAGGATTAATGCATGCTTTCTTTATGGTTTTAGGGAGGAACTGGTCAGAGTAAGCAAGGAATCGAAACACAAAATGTCTTATTCTGGGAGAGTGAAGACTCTCTGCCTTCAGAAGAACACTGCTCTCTGGATAGGAACTGGAGGAGGCCATATCTTACTCCTTGATCTTTCAACTCGTCGAATTATACGTATAATCCACAACTTTTGTGATTCTGTTAGAGTCATGATGACTGCACAGTTAGGCAAGTTTACTTATTTTAAATCTTTTTTCATATTCTCTTAAGACTATAAGAATATGTTTTCTCTTCACTTCCCAACATTGTATGAAGTGTCTCAGAAGTGAAATTTTGCAGGATATGTTTTGAATAGGGGCCTTATAAGCATGAAGTGAGTTGATGTTTTTAGTCCCATAAGAGAAGCAGGTATTGTAAGTGAACACTAAATTTAGGTCTTACTTTCTCTTTTTTCTTTATAATTAAGGCAAAAAATATATAATGTTGACTATTTTTAACTTTTTGACAAAGAAATTTAAGCAGATGATTATTTTTATCTTAGTTT
Source organism: Muntiacus reevesi (assembly GCF_963930625.1). Lineage (NCBI taxonomy): Eukaryota > Metazoa > Chordata > Mammalia > Artiodactyla > Cervidae > Muntiacus > Muntiacus reevesi. Next base: position 155,896,575 of record NC_089252.1, on the reverse strand, counting down.
AAACTTTCTACCCTTGTTAAGGAATACCATTTAGTTTTTCTTTCTGTAAATAAATTTATATTTTTTTACAGTATATACTGCTACAGTATATATTCTTATAGCAATATGTACTTCATAATCTAAATACAAATACTGGAAAATCATTATGTTTTATTTACTTTATGTTTTCTGTTTTTCCTACTTTTCTACTCAACTATGAAGAAATCATGATAGCACATGATGCTCAGTCAGAACTCTTATTTTGACTAGTCATTTGCTTTAGGGAATAGACTTAGTATTTATACAGAGTTGATCACAAAAATAGGGTTAAGTTCTATAAAACTAGAGTTTATGTAACTTTGGGGCTTCCCTGGTGACTCCACAGTAAAAAAAAAATCCACCTGTAGTTCAGGAGACGTGAATTTGATCTCTGGGTCAGGAAGATTCCCTGGAGGAGGGCATGGCAACCCACCCCAGTATTGCTGCCTGGGAAACCCCATGGACAGAGGAGCCTGGCGGGCGTCAATCCGTGGAGTCACAAAAGAGTCGGACATGACCTAGCTACTAAACAACATCCAGGGATGTAACTTTAGCAAATGAATAATAAAAATGCTGGAACAGGATGTAGACAACAGTAAATTCCTCTTACAGGAATATATTAAGGAGAGACAAATGTTTTTCTTCAGTCTTACAAATTTTCCATGAATAGTGTCAGAGTTGCACCAAAGTTAGAATTAGGGGCTCCTAGTGACTGGCCGCTGCCAGGGCACGTGTCCATCAAGCCAAGTAGCAGGTGTATGAGGGGCTGTCTCTCTAGTCTTACTCACCAAGGTGGTGGTATCCTTTAATTTGTATGTACTTGGTATCCAAATGGTTGTTCATTACTGACATTATAGGGCAATTTCAATGGGTTTAATTGATTTTTTAAATAATTTAAACATAATCTACAATATACGGCACGATCTAGCTTCACCTCAGTTCTCTCGCCTTTGTCATTTGCCATATTCTTCTTTGCTCTTTCTGCTCTAGAAGAAAGTTCAGCCCCTCTTAGATACCGTGCTCCATCCTACCTCAAAGTTTTGTGTGTGCTGTTTCATTTTGCCTAGTTAACTTAGTTACTGTTTAGTAACTAATTTCAGCCCTAGACCATAAACTCCATTTGTCTCTCTTTAATACATTCCTGTAAAAGGAATTTACTGTGGTCTTCAGCCTGTTGCAGCATTTTTATTATTCATTTGCTAAAGTTACATCCTTTGATGCTGTTTAGTAGCTAGGTCATGTCCGACTCTTTTGTGACTCCACGGATTGACGCCCGCCAGGCTCCTCTGTCCATGGGGTTTCCCAGGCAGCAATACTGGAGTGGGTGGCCATGCCCTCCTCCAGGGAATCTTCCTGACCCAGAGATCGAATTCACGTCTTCTGCACTACAGGTGGATATTTTTTTTTACTGCGGAGCCACCAGGAAAACCCCAACACTACATGAACTCTAGTTTTACAGAACTTAACCCTATTTTTGTGATGGATTGAGTCTGCTTGTGTTTATTCCCCTTTATTCCCAGGCCCTAGCCTAAGGCCTGGTACATAGAGGATTTGATGAGTATTTGTTGAATAAATTATTGAATGACTTGAGAATAAAGTATGGTTATAAGACAGTGTGGCAGTATATTACATGTCCATCCAACTCTCTATCCAAATGCTTCACATCTGACCAGCACATTTTGTATCAAAGTCACTTTTGCATACACTATCTCTTTGATATATTTAGCTTTTGTTGGAGTAATATATAAATATTGAGCCCATTTTGCAGAGAGTTTCAGCTGTTTTCTCAGATTCACACAATAAGAATCATAACAAGAAGGTAGACCTTGCAGAGTATTTTTTTTCAAACTCAGTTGAGGGATCTCTTAAGTAGTGGAATTGTAAGTTAATTTCCAAGGTTTTTGTGTCTTAAAATATGAACTTTTGTACTCTTTAAAGTCCAACTTATTATTTTGTTTTAATAGAACTCTTTTATTTTTTAATAAAGGAAGCCTTAAAAATGTCATGCTGGTTTTGGGGTATAACCGGAAAAGTGCTGAAGGTACGCAACACCAAAAAGGTAATGTTTAATAGGATACTGTGTTCCAAGCGGACTGCAATGACATGAATGATTATAACATATTATATTTTTATACATTTAAGGTAAATATTACATATGCATAAAACTTTAGGCATTTTTAATTGATAGCTTCTTTATGGTTTAAGTAATTTAGATATAAATCATCAAAATTAAGTTTTAGTGATTTAGCAGTGTAATATATTTTTCAGGTGAAGTAGAGCTAGCAACCACTATTAAATGAGAACTAGCTCAAACCCAACATGGGTATTTTTCCTTAGATGTTACCTACTCCATATTATCCAAATCATAGTCTGATTTTTAAAAGCGTTTGAAGAAGCTTTATTCTTTCAGAAAATGAAGCGTTATGTTACTAAAGGTCCATTGTTAAAATTTAGTGGTTAGTTCTATAATATATTTTAAACACTTTCCAAATATGATTTCTTATAAATGGTAATAATTTAGTATGTTACTTTTATATGCATATGTGTATATTGTGTGTGTGTGTGTGTTTCCAGGTGGCACTAATGGTAAAGAACCTAGAGGCCATTGCAGGAGACTTAAGAGATCCGGGTTCGATCCCTGGGTCAGGAAAATGCCCTGGAGGAGGGCATGGCAACTTGCTCCAGGAGTCCTGCCTGGAAATTTCCATGGAGAGAGGCGCTGGGGGGCTACAGTTCATGGGGCCGCTTGAGCTCACACACACACACACACACACACACACATATACACATACACATTTGTCCAACAGCTAGATATAAATTAACAAAATTAGGATAAAAATGTTTCATGGCAGATCTTTGTAACATGATTTGTTTTTTAATTTTCTAGAGATACAGTCTTGCTTGTCTGTTTGGGACATCAATCTTCCACATGAAGTGCAAAATTTAGAAAAACATATTGAAGTGAGAAAAGAATTAGCTGAAAAAATGAGAAGAATATCTATTGAATAAGAGGGATGTTGGAAATCTTTATCTTTGGATAGAAAAATGGTTATCTTCTCTTGTAAATATCTTTAAAAAATGTTTATGTATAAAAAGAGTAACTTGCACTACTTGCTGTTTGCTAATGTGTATATGAAGGAATGTTTATAGATTTTATTTTGTAAAAATGTACAAAATTGTTACCAGTGAAAATATATTTTAAAGAACTATTTTAAATGTAATATTTCTTACATATCCTAATTAAATTTGTGGATTAAGTAATAAAAGGAAATCTAAAAAGTACTTGATTGTAGTACTCATACTGAAATTTACAAAGTGGATAATTTTTTGTTTTGTTACTCATAATGAAGGTTATGTTTATTTTACATTCTGTGATTAAGACAGGTCTGTTGCTGGATTATGTCTAGATATTCTGCGAAGTGGAATAAAAATATCAGAAAAGTTTTAATGTAATACATTCCTTCTTAGATTGCTTTAAAATGCAGTTATCATATATGCTTGTAAATAGTCATTGAATTTGCACTAATGAAGCCCTTTGCTGGAACATGAGTTCTTTTTGTTGCTGATGTAAACAATGCATCTCATACAACTTCACTTCATCTAAAACAAAATGCCATGAAATGTGCTGATAAGAAACCAACATGTCAAAATCCACCTACTCAAGAAAGAGGTAGCTATTTCCTTTCCTATATTGCAACTCTGTCTTTGAATGTGAAGTCATAAAGTTTTATAATTGGTGTAAATAAAATGTTCACTCCTTCAAGTGATATTGTTATGTTTTAATTTTGATTTTAAGTGCCAAACCCCACCACTGACTACTTATTCCCAATCTTCTTCACTCCAAATATTAGTACTCATCTTCTTCCTTAATTTGCGATCTGCAAATTCTACACCAGTCAGGTAGAAACTCTATTTTCAGAATTAGAGAATTATACAACTCCCTCCAAGACCATGGGGATAAGAATGTAACATTCCAGTTTGCTGAAATAGAAAAGAACTTTAGCTATGATGGGTACCTGTTAACCTAGTCTTCTAAATTATACTTGAACTGTTTAAATAAATTCCTATAGTAGGAGTGTTGGCCTTCCCTGATAGCTCAGTTGGTAATGAATCCACCGGCAATGCAGGGGACCTGGGTTCTATTCCTGGCTCAGGAATCTGCTGGAGAAGGGATAGGCTACCCACTCCAGTATTTTTGGGCTTCCCCTGTGGTTCAGCTAGTAAAGAATCTGCCTGCAATGCAGGAGTCCTGGGTTCGATCCCTGGGTTGGGAAGATCGTCTGGAGAAGGGAAAGGTTACCCACTCTAGTATTCTGTCCTGGAGAATTTCATGGACCTTATAGTCCGTTGGGTTGCAAAGAGTCAGACACGACTGAGCAACTTTCACTTCACTTCCCTTCCCTTCATAATAGGAGTGTCAGGGTCAAGTACCTAGGTAACCATTTAAGTGTCATTTCTGCTTTAAAAGAAATATATTTTTTTTTTTTTTGGTAAATTTGTTGACCCTGGCCAAAATTTCTTATTTCAAGCTATCCCCTGTGATAGGATGAAAGTGAAGTAAAAGTGTTAGTTGATTAGTCATATCTGACTCTTTGCAACCCCATGAATTGAAGCCCACTAAACTCCTCTGTCCTTGAGATTCTCCAGGCAAGAATACTGGAGTGGGTTGCCATTCCCTTCTCCAGGGGATTTTCCCAACCCAGGGATCAATCCTGGGTCTCCTGCATTGCAGGCAGATTCTGTATCGTCTGAACCCCCAGGGAAGCCTATGATAACTAGTCCATTTAATAGACTCATAACTGAGAATTTTATTATATGAAGCCTTTAAATTTCTTTATGTTAATGGTACCTTATAAATTATTAACACTGATTCTCCATTTTCAAAAAGATCTATGTTTTAATTTATTTGTTGTGTAATTTAAAAAAAAGTCAGAAATAATGGAATTATTTGTTTCTGTGATATTTCTCATTGTTATTTGTATTTACATGCCAATTTTTCCAAAAGGCAATTATAGAAAAATACAAGATGAACATTAAATTCATTTTAAAAACACGTTTGTGAATTTTAAAACTTTGTTTTGTTTTTCACATATAAGTCTGTAATCCATCTAAACTTTGTATTAATCTCTGCATGTTACATTCCACTATAGGAGTTGCTAACTGGAGTTTTCTCCTGGAGATTTATTCAGTTTCCTGTAGTACAACCAATTGTCAGGATCTCAGGATATAACCCAGTGGGCATAATATATTCTATTTTCAAATTCTCATAGAAATTTTAAGAAGAATTTTTCACTCTTGAGTACTATACAAAAAATTAGACCGATTTATTAAAAAAGTCATTAAATTTTTTTCTTCTAATTGGAACACTAAAAAAACTACTAACCATTATCAAAACATAAGTATTTACTATAATCAAAAATATATTTTTTATATGGGAATTTTAGATGGAAAGAAAAGGAAGCCTCTATAAATCTAATTCTGGCTAGCATTAGTGATTATGTGTGAACTATTTAGCTATTTTTCATCAAGACAGTAAGACATATATTGATGAAACAGTGCAGAAGTAGCAAAAGAGATGGCCTTCTTGTCAGTTTCATTGCTGCTTACTGGTTTGCTTTTTCTGTCCTGTGAAGTGAAGCTGCTCAGTCGTGTCCGACTCTTAGCGACCCCATGGACTGCAGCCTACCAGGCTCCTCCCATGGGATTTTCCAGGCAAGATTACTGGAGTGGGTTGCCATGGCCTTCTCCACTTTTTCTGTCCTACATTGGTCTAAATTCATGTCAGACTATTACAGCAAGGGGATTTCCTTGTGTCAAAGTGGTAGTTGCAAACAGTTAACAGGATTTTTTTCTGCAATTACTGAAATAAACATATTAGGTGCAACTCTGTCAATGGTGTTAACTATGGACATAATTTTTTAATATGAAAATCAGTGTGACTGATAGGATTTATGATTTTCTCTTCTCCAGTGAATTGCCTGCAGCTGCCTATTTCCTGATGGTACATCCCTGTTCTGAATTAGGTAATGTTTTGTATTACAGGGTGGAGTGAGAATGCTCTGACTTTTTATTAGCAGGAGGGTAATTGGGAGTAGAGAACAAGGTTAAGGTTGAAGATTATCCAATGAAAACTCTTCTGCCTTAGCAAGGAATTACTTTTTTTGTAGGTAACTTTCATGTATTGCAATGAATCCCTTTTTTCTTCCCTCCCCTCCTACAATATGGTTTTTAAAAAAATTTATCTGCTTCATATCCACCATGTCTGAGTTACATTATAGGCCAGCACAATACCCCTGACACATAGTCATATGTGGGAATTTTAATTTGTCATTCTAAACCATCTATTAATTTCTTAAAATTTCTGGTCAGTTCCTTCTTATAATAGGAAATTATAACATAAATGAGGTAATTTCAGTTTTATGTGACTAGTGTACTTGAATAAATCTGGGAGACTTGAATAAATCTGAGACATTGTAACCCTTAATTCATAACTGATTTACAGACCAAATTAACATCACATGCGTTTCCAAAAAACATCAGAAGACTATTTTATTGAAAATTGTTTTGTTTAGGTGCCTAGGGAAAAAAAAAAAACTTACATCTTCTCTGAAGGAATTATTTGTCCTTTTTCTCGAGTAACATAAGTTTTTAAAGACTAGTGGTATACATTTTAATATACGAAACATACTAGTAAAGATGACAACATGAGAGAGAAGCTTCAGGATCAACTCAGAGCAAAAGAGTTCATCTAAGAGTCCTAATATTAGAACCGTGAATCAGAATCTGCAAAAAAGATAAGCTTGAACATTTTTTCAGGTATCGGGAACCAGAAGTATTGCATGACTAAGGAGATTTGAAAATAAACCAAGTGAAACTTCTAAAAAGGAGAAGTACAATAGTTATAGTTAAAAGAAGCCATCTTTTTCTTTTTTGTTGTCTTTGCATTCAGAGAGCATGGTGAAATTGAGTCTTTTGTTGACTTATTTTTGGGGGCAAATATGCATGTGCTATGCCATGTTCGGTCGTGTCTGACTCTGCTACCCCCATGGACTGATCACCAGGCTCCTCTGTCCATGGGATTTTCCCAGCAAGAATACTGGAGACGATTGCCCTTTTTCCCTCCAGGTGATCTTTCTGACCCGGGAATCTAACCTGTGTCTCCTGGGTCTCCTGCACTGCGTGCAGATTCTTTACCGCTGAGCCAGTGGGGTAGCCCAAAAGTGTCATAGATTAGTTTAATAGCATTTTAGATGAACAAAAATTTAATGAACCTAAAGATAAGTCAAAAGATATTTTTTATAGTGCAGCAGGTATAGCAAAATAAATCAATCATATATGCTGAGTAGTCAAGAATCCTGTGGGATGGGGTAAGAATTTCAATTTTCTGGCTGGACTATTAGAAGAAGGATAGGGGAGAGTTGTATCTGAGGAGACAATGGCTGAGAAATAGCTAGAACTGATAAAAGATAGCAATCTTCATACAAGAAGACTTGAGAATTTAAATTAGGATAAACTAAAAGATAGCTCCACATAGACACACAATATAAAATAAAAGACCTAGGTGATTCTCATAAACATTGCATTGAGTGATTAAAGCAAAACATAATAAACATTTTGCTTCTGTTCATATAAAAATGAAACAAAAAATTGAGCTCTGTTGTTTAAGTATGTGTAGATACATGGCAAAACTAGAAGCAGTAAAGAAATGGTGACTACAAATGTCAAGACAGTGATCATCTTTATAAAGGAGGAAGGGAATTATGATTCAGAAGCAGGCAGGTAGGGGATTCTAGGATGCTGGAAAATGTTTTATATCTAAAATATTGATGATTGGATGGGGTTTAGTTGTATAAAAATTTCTTAAATTATACATTTACATTTTAAATACTTACTCATATTATCTCTCAATTGAAAATGAGATCATACTAATTTACCTGCACTAAACAAAGTAAATTGTCCTGAAGACATTTGCTAAAAAATCTTTTAAGTTTCTATAGTTCTTATCTCTTTGTGTTTAGTTTTTAGTAGGGCATATGGTTTGATAGGGAATAAGTCATTCCAAAACTTTCCTTAGATAAGGAAATGTATCATTTATTGCTAGTAACATCATTGCACACTGCCTTACTCAGTTTTAACATTACAGTTAACACTATACACACAAAATAATGCTGAGCTTCTAAGGTTAGAGTGTTGAGTATTAAGACCTACTGAAAAGTAGAAAAGAGAAGCAGGTTTGGGGCAGATGATTATTTCATTTTTGACATTTATTTTTGCTTTTTGTAAAACATGCAGATGGGAATGTTCAGTAGGTAGTTGTGAGTGCTGATCCAAGACTCAGAAAAAATAATGTCAAAGGTAGATCTGTAAGTGACCTTTGAGAGGTCATCTGTATTGGTTTGCTAGGGCTGCTATAACAAAGGTTTGAAGACTGGGCAGTTAAACAGCATATGTGCTAAGTCACTTCACTGGTGTCTGGCTCTTTGTGACCCTGTGGACTGTAGCCCACCAAGCTCCCCTGCCCATGGGGTTCTCCAGGCAAAATTCCAACCCACTACTGGAGTGGGTTGCCATGCCCCCCTCTAAGAGGATTTTCCCAACCCAGGGATCAAACCCGCGAATCTTCTGTCTCCTGTATTAGCCGGAGAGTTCTTTACCACTAGCACCCCCTGGTTAAACAGCAGAGATCTATTTTCCCACAGTTCTGCAGCCTAGAAATCTAAGGTCACAGGTGTTGACAAGACTGTTTCCTCTTGAGGGCTGTGAGGGAAGAAACTGCTCTAGATCTCTCTCCTTGGCTTATAGACGGCCATCTCCTCCTTGTGTGTTCAGATTGTCTTCTTTGTATACACGTCCGTTAAAATTTTCTCTTCTTTTAAGAACACCAATTATGTTGGATTGAGTCCCACCTTAATGACATTTTAGTTTAATTCTTTAAAGACCCTATCTTCAAAGATGGTTGCAATCTGAGGCACTAGAGTTTAGGACTTGAACATATGAATCTTTGAGGGGTCACGATTCATTCTATAACACCATCATTTTAAAACGTGAGAGTACGAGATGGCCAATGAAGAGGGTCTTACTGGAGAAAGAAGGCGCGGGAGCACATCTGGCTTCAGAAGAGAGAGAAAGGAAGAGGCTGAGGAGGAGACAGCTTAAAGATGCCCAAGGGTGTCAAAAGTGACAGACTGTTCAATAAGGATCTATCTGGACTAAATAACAACGCAAATAAATGTGGTGATGAAGCTGTCCACGGTGACCATTTAGCGAACTCGTTTATAGAGTGAAAGGCCAATGGAAGTGGGTTGAGAAGCATGCCTAAGAAAGTGAAGGAAGAATGAAAAGACAGCAGTGAATGCTAAGAAGCAGAAGAAAGCCAGAAAGAGGGAACGATATAATAAATGGGGTGAGAGGGTAATATTAAAAGTCAAATAGAGCGATCTTTAAAAATTTGTCTTACATTGAGCACAAGAAGTGATTTCAATGATACCAGGGCAGAGAGAAGACATAAAGTTTAGTGAGGGATATGACTATTATAAACCTCTTTATCAAGACAAGACCAATGTTCTAACTCCTCTTAAAATTTTATTCGGAGAAGTTGACTGAATAGCTGTATGTATCAAGGCCACTATAATATCTTTATCAGAACCCTGACAAAGTTTCTTGTTTATTCTTTTATAAGATCACTCTCTGAAAGTCTGTTCCTATATTACCAATTTCTTCTGCTTACTAAATATTATTTCAAGAACATTTGGCAAAGTTAGATTGGAGGTGGTAATTTACTGTATAAAATTATTCATTGTCTATATCTAATGTTGAATATTATTAATTATATAAATTTAAATAATATTGATTCAAAAATTCAATTGTATTTTTTTTTTATATGAAGCTTCCCACACAGCAAAAAGTTCTAGTTTCCAGGCACTCAACTTACAAACATAATTTCAGATCATAATATATGAAAGTAGGAAACTTGGTTCCGCAATCCAAACAGACACTGTTTAACATTTTCTGTATTTGCTTCTGGTACAAACAGTATTGATAAAACAAATATCTTCCATTTCTAATGTCACTGTTCTTTCAAATGTTGATTTTTCCTCCACCAGTATATCATTATGTGTACAGACACTTAAGCCACATCCTTTTAAATCAAGAAGGAAACATCTAGCTATTGTTCTTTTTGATGGATGTGTTTTAAGCAATGTACTGTAGCTATGCAGTGTATATTTTAGTATTATTAGATGGTTTTATACAAACAGTATACTATTACAAAAGAGTTAAAGTGCTTAATTTCCTTGTAAACACAAGCTACCTAATGAGAAATTCTAGAACAAAAGTGAGTCTACCTCTTAGAAAAATTGTTTTTAAGAGCACTATTAGCATTTGCTAAGTTGATAGTTTTAATTCCTTTAAAAATACTTTTCCTTTTATAATACCAGTGATGGTTACTTTGAAATCTTAGAAGGTCAAAAAGAATAACCTGGAGTGTAATCCTAAAAGGAGTGCTTGAGAAGAGAGGCACTTGGGTCAAACAAATGAGGTTTGTAGCTTGTATGCTTTCATGCATAATCATTGAATTATCTGGTTCCAATGGGGGGGGGGGGAACCCTCAAAGAAAGATCACAAATATAAATACAGTTCAGTTCAGTCACTCAGTCCTTTCCGACTCTGTGACCCCATGAATCAAAGCATGCCAGGCCTCCCTGTCCATCACCAACTCCCGGGGTTTACTCAAACCATATCCATCAAGTCGGTGATGTCATCCAGCCATCTCATCCTCTGTCATCCCCTTCTCCTTCTGCCCCCAATCCCTCCCAGCATCAGGGTCTTTTCCAATGAGTCAACTTTTCGCGTGAGGTGGTCAATGTATTGGAGTTTCAGCTTCAACATCAGTCCTTCCAATGAACACCCAGGACTGATCTCCTTTAGGATGGACCAGTTGAAGCTCCTTGAAGTCCAAGGGACTCTCAAGAGTCTTCTCCAATACCACAGTTCAAAAGCATCAATTTTGGCATGTTATTGTCATCTTGGCTTTTAGCACCACCATAAACCAAATTTGATCTATGGTTATTAACTTTAGAGTGAAAAAATTCTAAGAAAAACATATTAAAACTTTGTAACAATTTTTCTTACTACCAGGCAAATTGGAGTTGATAAACTCGAATAAAACTATTAATACTGCTAGTATAACATTTTCCCTGTGTTATTAATTGAGAATAAATCTGGACTAGAAAGTTTAAATAGTGGGAAATTTTTCTTAACTATCAATGTGTTCTCTGTTTTAGTATAATATGTCTAACTCAGTGATACTGTATTATGTTAAATTAAATCTGTTAACATAAATAGCTTCAGTACTAACACCTATTATTATTATCATTGCCATATTATTTAATGTAATGTTTATTTTTGAGCCAACAAAAATTATTCATTAAATCATTCATTCAATATTTACTGAGCATCTAGTATATGCCAAACTCTTTCTAGGTATTGGGTCTCACCAATGAACAAAACAAATTGAAGATACCTGTCCTAATTGAATTTGTATTGTAGAACTAACAATAGATAATAGTTACATGTATTAAACAGATTAAATAAAAATGCATACATTAGATGGTGGTGAAAGCTATGGAGGAAAAAGTCAAGCAGAGAGGGAAGAAGGGACTTGGGGTGAGGTTTGCAATTTAAAATATTCAGGGAGGTGTCTCTGAGAAAGTAGTATTTGAGCAAAGATTTATATGAGATGAGGGGGTGGTGTTTAGAGGATGCATTAGTAATTGCATAAAAGTATAAAATGACTTTAAAAGAAACCTAAAAGTGCTTTTAATTTGCTTTGAAATTAGAATATTAATTTTAATAAAACATTAGGGTATAGAAATAGTAATAGTGACAAATATTTATGCTAGTTATCTCCTGGACATTTATTTAAAATATATATAGATTATCTAATATAATTTGAATCTTTTACATATAGAGAGGCTTTAACTCATTAAGGCTAAGGTTTATTTATTTATTTTTTTTTCATTTATTTTTGTTAGTTGGAGGCTAATTACTTTACAATATTGTAGTGGTTTTTGCCATACATTGACATGAATCAGCCATGGATTTACATGTGTTCCCCATCTCGATCCCTCCCTCCCCATCCCATCCCTCTGGGTCTTCCCAGTGCACCAGCCCTGAGCACTTGTCTCATGCATCCAACCTGGGCTGGTGATCTGTTTCACCCTTGATAGTATACTTGTTTCAATGCTATTCTTTCAGAACATCCCACCCTCGCCTTCTCCTACAGAGTCCAAAAGACTGTTCTGTACATCTGTGTCTCTTTTTCTATTTTGCATATAGGGTTACCATTACCAACTTTTAAAATTCCATATATATGCATTAGTATACTGTATTGGTGTTTATCTTTCAGGCTTACTTCACTTCGTATAATGGGCTCCAGTTTCATCCATCTCACTAGAACTGATTCAAATGAATTCCTTTTCATGGCTGAGTGATATTCCATGGTGTATATGTACCACAGCTTCCTTATCCATTCATCTGCTGATGGGCATCTAGGCTGCTTCCATGTCCTGGCTATTATAAACAGTGCTGCGATGAACATTGGGGTGCACATGTCTCTTTCAGATCTGGATTCCTCAGTGTGTATGCCCAGGAGTGGTATTGCTGGGTCATATGGCAGTTCTATTTCCAGTTTTTTAAGGTATCTCCACACTGTTCTCCATAGTGACTGTACTAGTTTGCATTCCCACCAACAGTGTAAGAGGGTTCCCTTTTCTCCACACCCTCTCCAGCATTTTGGAGCCATAGACTTTTGGATAGCAGCCATCCTGACTGGCGTGTAATGGTACCTCATTGTGGTTTTGATTTGTGGTTCTCTGATAATGAGTGATGTTGAGCATCTTTTCCTGTGTTTGTTAGCCATCTGTAGGTCTTCCTCAGAGAAATGTCTATTTAGTTCTTTGGCCCAGTTTTTGATTGAATCATTTATTTTTCTGGAACTGAACTGCAGGAGTTGCTTGTATATTTTTGAGATTAATCCTTTGTCTGTTGCTTTGTTTGCTATTATTTTCTCCCATTCTGAAAGCTGTCTTTTCACCTTGCTTATAGTTTCCTTTGTTGTGCAAAAACTTTTAAGTTTCATTAAGGCCCATTTGTTTATTTTTGCTTTTATTTCCAATATTTTGTTAGGTGGGTCATAGAGGATCCTGCTGTGATTTATACCGGAGAGTATTTTGCCTATGTTCTCTAGGAATTTTATAGTTTCTGGTCTTACATTTAGATCTTTAATCCATTTTGAGTTTATTTTTGTGTATGGTGTTAGAAAGTGTTCTAGTTTCATTCTTTTACAAGTGGTTGACCAGTTTTGCCAGCACCACTTGTTAAAGAGGTTGTCTTTTGTCCATTGTATATTCTTGCCTTGTTTGTTGAAGAAAAGTTGTCCATAGGTACGTGGATTTATCTCTGGGCTTTCTATTTTATTCCATTGATCTATGTTTCTGTCTTTGTACCGGTACCATACTGTCTTGATGACTGTGGCTTAAGGTTAAGGTTTAATTATAACCTTGAAAAGAGTTATTTTGGAGGAAAATAATTATAACATCTAAACCAGGTCATTAGCTTTTTGCAAAATATGTCATTAAAGCTCAAGTTTTAATGAGGTGAGTGAACAAATTCTGTGGATAGCCAAAGAGAAAGTATTTCAGTTAGAGAAATAGCAAATGCAAAGACTTTGATTCTGTCTGGTGAGCTTCACCAAAGACAGAGGGGCCTCTGAGCCTGGAGGAAAGGGAGTAAGAGCAAGAGAGTAAGTTGGTAGGAGGTGAGATTGGAGTTGGGACTGATGGCATAGGGCCGTGCAGATCCATAGAACTTAGGTACACTTACTGCAGAAGTAAAGTGTTTAGAAAAAGAGATCTAAATTTAAGCTTCTAGTCCGTTTGTTAAGAGGGCTTGTAGATGAGAAGGAATCAGCAGGAGTAAGAAATGAAGAAGGAAAAACTGGAAATTGCAGAAGTCAGGTGTGTCAAGAAAGAAGAATTAAATGTGTTAAATATTATTGAGAGGTGAATAAAATAAGAACTGAAAACTGACCATTGGATTCACAAAAGAGTATCAACTGTGTCCTGGACAAGAGCACATTGTGTGACGTGCTAGAGAGAAAACAATGGAAATTAATAGGTTCTTGAGACAATGAGAAGTCAGGAGTTGGAGTCAATGAGCATAAGAAACTCCCTTGTGAAGTTTAACCATTAAGGGCAGCAGAGAAGTGTGTTAAGAAACCTGGGAGGGAAGTGAGTTCAACAGTTAAAAAATAACAAGTTCATTGAGAAATAGTTCAGATACATAAATTTGTTTGTTTTATTATATTTATTCATTTATTTTAGTAAAGACAAATAATAGCGTGTATTTATACTGTTGGGAACAATCCAGAAGAGGAGGGAAAACTTGATAATATGGATAGAGATGAAGAAATTACTGGCATGATGCTCCTGAAGGGCATCCAGAACACAAATGGGAGATCAAGCTTAGGGGGCAGCACACAGTATTCATTTGTCTTAATAAGAAGGTTAGCAGAGTTCAGGGTACAAATATTAAAAGATGTCTTTATGTGTGGATGTAGATTTTCTCTTTTGATGTTTTTTATTTTCTTAGTAAATTTGGAAGTAAGGTGATTGATGACAGGAGGTTGGGAAGGAGACATTGACTTTGGGAAGGAGAAAAAATATGAAGTAGAAGAGCATAAAAGCAAATGGATTACAAAATATAATTGACTGACTGAAATAAGGATCCACTTGGGGGTAGTGAATTTAAGAGAGATAGGATAGCATAACTTTTTTTTTTTTTTTTTTAACCCTGTGATGATTATCTGCCTAGTATAGATAGGGAAAAGTTTAATTTAAGCCGTGGTTGTATTTTTGCCCAGCAAGTATGGAGAAGGTCGAGGGAACTGGGGATTCATGCCAGGGAATACCGATAATGGTTGATCACAAACTTCAAGGAAGAAGGTACATGAATTGTTGAGGGAAGTGAAGGTGAATGAAAGGTTCTTGTCATTCAGTTGCTCAGTTATGTCTGACTCTTTGTGAACCAATGGACTGAAGCAGGCCAGGCTTTCCTGTCCTTCACTATGTCCCCAAGTGTGCTCAAAATCATCTCCACTTAGTTAATGATGCCATCCAACCATCTCATCCTCTGTTGCCCCCTTCTCCTCCTGCCCTCAGTCTTTCCCAGCATCAGGGTGTTTTACACTGTGTCGACTGTTCACATCAGGTGGCCAAAGTATTGGAGCTTCAGTTTCAGCATCAGTCCTTCCAATGAATATTCAGGGCTGACTTCCTTTACAACTGACTGATTTGATCTCTTTGCACTCCAACGGACTCTCAAGAGACTTCTCCAATGCCACAGTTCAAAAGCATCAATTCGCTGGTGCTCACCCTTTTTTATGGTCCAACTCACATCCATACATGACTACTGGAAAAACCATAACTTTACTATACAGACCTTTATTGGCAAAGTAATGTCTCTGCTTTTTAATATACTGTTTAGGTTTGCCATAGCTTTTCTTCCAAGGAGCAAGCGTCTTTTAATTTCATGGCTGCAGTCACCATTTGCAGTGATTTTGGAGCCCAAGAAAATAAAGTCTGTCACTATTTCCTTTGTTTCCCCATCTATTTGCCATGAAGTGATGCAATTGGATGCCCTTGATCTTAATTTTTTGAATGCTGAGTTTCAAACCAGCTTTTCACTAACCTTTTTCACCTTCATCAAGAGACTCTTTAGTTCCTCTTGTTTTCCACCCTTAGGGTGGAGTCATCTGCATATCTGAGGTTGCTGATATTTCCCCCAGTCATCTTTATTTCAGCTTGTGAGTCACCCAATCCAGCATTTTGCATGATTTATTCTGCATATAGGTTAAATAGCACGGTGACTATATACAGCCTTGATGTACTCCTTTCCCAGTTTTGAACCAGTCCATGTTCCATTTCTGGTCCTTACTGTTGCTTCTTGACTTGCATACAAGTTTCTCAGGAAGCAGGTAACGTGGTCTGGTATTCCCATCTCTAACAATTTTCCACAACTTGTTGTTATCCACAGGTCAAAGACTCTAGCATAGTCTATGAAGCAGAAGTTAGATATTTTTCTGGAATTCCATTGCTTTTTCTATGATGCAGCAGATGTTGGCAATTTGATCTCTGGTTCCTCTGCTTTTTCTAAGTCCAGCTTGTACATCTGGAAATTCTTGGTTCACATACTGTTGAAGCCTAGGTTGAAGGGTTTTGATCATTGCCTTGATACCATGTGAAATGAGCACAATTATGCAATAGTTTGAACATTCCTTGGCATTGTACTTCTTTGGGATTGAAATAAAAACTAACCTTTCCCAATCATGTGTCCACTGCTGAGTTTTGCAAATTTACTGACATATTGAGTGCAGCACTTTAATAGCATCATCTTTTAGGATTTGAAATAGTCTGCTCAAATTCCATTACTTCCACTAGCTCTGTTCATAGTAATGCTTCCTTAGGCCCACTTGACTTCACACTTATTGACCACACTGTTGTGGTTATCCTATCCATTTTGCCTTCTTGCACTACTTTTTTCTTGGGGATGGTTTTGGTCACTGCCTCCTGTACAATGTTATAAACCTCTGTCTGTATTCCTTCAGGCACTCTGCCTATCAGATCTAATTGCTTGAATCTACTTGTCACTTCCACTGTGTAATCATAAGGGGTTTGATTTAGGCCATCCTGAATGGATCAAATGGATCTTAGATCAAAATGATCTAAGAATTCAGCAAGATCTTCAGGAGCAGGGAGTCCAGGAGCACAACAGGAGACTTGGATTACTGTGTAGGTCACAACAAACTGTGGAAAATTCTTCAAGACATGGGAATACCAGACCACCTTACCTGCCTCCTGAGAAATCTGTATGCAGTTCAAGAAGCAACAGTTAGAACTGGACATGGAACAACAGACTGGTTCCAAATAGGGAAAGGTGTACGTTAAGGCGGTATATTGTCACCCTGTTTATTTAACTTTTATGCAGAGTACAGCATATGAAATGCCAGGCTAGATGAAGCACAAGCTGGAATCAAGATTGCTGGGAGAAATATCGAAAGCTTCAGTTATGCAGATGACAACACTCTTACGGCAGAAAGCAAAGAACTAAAGAGCCTCTTGATGAAAGTGAAAGAGGAGAGTGAAAAAGCTGGCTTAAAACTCAACATTCCAAAAATGAAGATCATGTCATCCAATCCCATCACTTCATGGCAAATAGATGGGGAAATAATGGAAAAAACGAGAGACTTTATTTTTTGGGGTTCCAAAATCACTGCAGATGGTGACTGCAGCCATGAAATTAAAAGATGCTTGCTCCTTGGAAGAAAATCATGACCAATCTAGACAGCATATTAAAAAGCAGAGACATTACTTTGCCAACAAAGGTTCATCTAGTTAAGGCTATGGTTTTTCCAATAGTCATGTATGGATGTGAGAGTTGGACTATAAAGAAAGCTGGACACCAAAGAATTGATGCTTTTGAACTGTGATGTTGGAGAAAACCCTGGAGAGTCCCTTGGACTGCAAGGAGATTCAAACAGTCAATCCTAAAGGAAATCTGTCCTGATTATTCATTGGAAGAACTGATGCTGATGCTGAAGCTCCAATACTTTGGTCACCTGATGTGAAGAATTGACTCATTGGAAGAGACTCTGATGCCAGGAAATATTGAAGGCAGGAGGAGAAGGGGTTGACAGAGGATGAGATGGTTGGATGGCGTCACTGACTTGATGGACGTTGAGTTTGAGCAAGCTCCAAGAGTTGGTGATGGAGCTTGGCGTGCTTCAGTCCATGGGGTTGCAAAATGTAAGATATGATGAATGACTGAACTGAGTGGCCTAGTGGTTTTCCCAACTTTCTTCAATTTAAGTCTGAATTTTGCAATAAGAGCTCATGATCTGAACCAGAGCCCCCTCATGTTCTTGTTTTTGCTAAGTGTATAGAGATTTTCTATCTTCTGCTGCAAAGAATGTAATCAATCTGATTTCAGTATTGCCCTGGTGAGGTCCATGTGTAGATTTGTCTCTTGAGATGTTGGAAGACTGTGTTTTCTATGACCAATGCATTCTCTTGGCAAAACTCTGTTAGCCTTTGCCCTGCTTCATTTCGTACTTCAAGGCCAAACTTACCTGTTGTTCCAGGTACCTCTAGTCTTCTGCATTTTGTATGCCAATCCCCTATGATGAAAAGGACATCTTTTTTTTTTTTTTTTTTTTTAGAGTTAGTTCTAAAAGATTTTGTAGGTCTTCATAAAACAGTTCAACTTCAGCTTCTTTGGCATTTGTGGTTGGGGGATAGACTTGAATTACTGTGATGTTGAATGGTTTGCCTTGAAAATTAACTGAGATAATTCTGTTGTTTTTAAGATTGCATCAAAGTACTGCATTTTAACTGTGAGGGCTACTCCATTTCTTCTAAGGAATTCTTGACTGCAGAAGTAGATATAGTGGTCATCTGAATTAAATTCACACTTTCTAGTCCATTTTATTTCACTTATTCCTAAAATGTTGATGTTCACTCTTGTCATGAAATGAATGCAAGGTAAATAGGCTTGATAGATTATAGTTCTGAGTGGGAATCAGTGGATTGTTATAATCAGACTACTAGAAGTAGTGATCTGGAAAGAGGGAAGACACTGAAATTTTGAAATTGCACTTGCCTTTATTCTTAATGCATTTCCCACTTGGAATCTTTCCCTGATTCTGCATGTCCAAGTTTTTTTCCAGCCCTTAGACTATGAAACCATGAAAATTTCCCTGATTTTCTCAAGGTGAAAAAATCTCTGTCTTTCTTGGAACTTTGATAGTGTTGTGTACTAAACTCTACTTATAGAAAATTTCTGTCTTTCATGTATTCTTATTTTCCTCAAAAACCTCTAAGTAACTTTATGTTTCAATCAGGTCTCCTACATGCCTAAGCCCCCAGTCAAGCACATGGAAGAATAATTATGTCACAATGATAATGTGAAGCAACCAAATCTCTACAAGGAAGTGTATGATTCAGGAAAAGAACATCCCAAATGGCAGTATTTAATGGTGGCAATGTTCTCTCTGAACTGACTTTTGTTTTCTGTGTTGGAGAAAAATTCTCACCATGCAGTCTTTATTTGTGAGCTATTGAAAGGATCAGAGCAGGGTTTAAAAAAAAATATGGTTGGTGAAGTAGTCCTCTTTTACCTCCCTCTCCGTTTGTGGCATGAAAGCCTTCTCCCCATTGCTTCTGTGTTCCTCTCTCTGGGGTTTCTGTTCTACTGGTAAACATCTGGTACTTTCACTGATGTCAGATTAAAACATTCCTGGCCTTCAATAAATGTGTTACCTTGAATAAGAAAGTGAATTTTAAGTGTATAAATCTGCAGAATTCTGCCCCCTTTCAAAATGATCTAAGAATTCAGCAAGATCTTCAGGAGCAGGGAGCCCAGGAGCACAAGCAGTCAGCATGTACTGAGGAGGCCCTCAAAAGAGGCAGGCATCATTTTTTCCTTGAAATTAGTGGAGACATGAGTGAATAAAGGGGAAGGAAAGGAAGGTTTTTATACCCTTTTCTTTTCTTGGGATTCTTCTGCTTTTCTGGAGAGAATGAACTGAAGACTATTTTCCCTCTGAAGTTTTTCTTTGGTAGTGATTGGGGGCAGATAAGAAGCAGATCAAAGCCAGGAAAAGCATCTAAGCATCATCAAAGCCTTGGGGTCAGCCCTCCTGTTTTTCAGGTCCAACTGACCAGTATCAGGCATTCAATCCTCTCTACCTGCTCAGCCCAAATTGAATCTTCTCTTCCTAAATCCTAATTTGAGCTTGATTTTTCTATCCCAGAACATCTACAAATATAATTCATGGATGGCATTTTGCATTCAACTTTTGGCCAGAAACATTTTTTCTGACGTGCTTGCTTTCATACATCTTCTACTTACTTATATGTCTGATTATAAATTTCATGGTAAATGTAATTTTCTCCATGTATTATTGGAGAATTTTGTATCCTTGTGAGTAATAATTACTATAACCATGGTGCACTTAAATACGTCAGTATGTCTATGTGTATACCCTATGTGATAGTCACATATTTCTCTAAGGAAATACCTGTTAATATATCAATAAGAAAAGAGTTCTTTGTCTCCAGGTAGGTTAATGTTTAAAATACATTTGGTTGTTAACAGAGAGACAATTACAATATTTAATCATAGTATTTGAGTTTCTTGAGGTATTATGACTTTTGCAATGATTAATAAAGTACAGATAAATGTACATCATTGGAATATTTGGTTTTTAATCCTGGGACTTTTAGTTCCTGCCTTAGCTGTTTGCCTAGGGCGGCGAGAAGGCATGGTCTGCGTTTGGCATGAGCTGGACTTAATTCAAGATAGAAGATGTCACAGAAATAAGACACTAAACTGACTTGAGATGGATTTCATCTCTGGTGTGCTATGATATTTACCTTTGCCCTGTCATCACTAAGCTTACCACACCTAGCCCTTGATGAAAGACAGTGGTATGAGTGAGTATAAAAGCTCCAGATAGAAGGAACCCTATGGATCTGATTCTCCACGATGACTGTTTTCTGCTTCTAGGTCCCACCCACCACCATGAAGTTAATAGTTTTGTCTTTGGTTGTGGCACTTTGCATCATCTGCAAAGGTAAATGACTAATTTAGAGCATCCTTCCATGTTTGATAGATCCATGCATATATTTGTTGAAGTGTTTCATGTTCTATATTTCAAATATTTTTCTTCTGGGAAATCTTTCCTGTACCATGAGTAGGATAATAAGTAAGAAAATTAGATTTTAATTTTGTTATGTATTGTTTCAGCTTTAGCAAGCCTGTCTTAAGGGAATATCTTTATCTGTAATCCATATGCTTAGAGATATTAGTGAACAGGTTTTTGATGACTCTGTTTTGAGCTTGCATCTACCTCAAGACTAAAGACCCACATCAATAATTTCACTTTTCACAAATCATAAAAGTATCACCAGTTAAAAGACTAGCTCATCATCAAAGAAAGATTTTATAAGGAGAATGTTTCTTAAACTAACACTTTCATGGATATTATAGAAAATCAATTAATTAATTTCTAGAGTTTATTGAAAGATAATATTGTTAGTAAATATATTTTTAAATGAGCAAAACAAAATAAAATTCTCAACCTTTAGTTTGTTTCTGAAAAGTGTAGGAAAACTGTAACATCTAAACATAAGGAGAAAAGTCTGCAAAAGAGAGATTAGTTATATATTAAAATTTAAAAACCTATTTTATAAATTTAGGAGTGAAAGGTTGTTGCTGAACGATAAGACGCCGGGATTCTTGGCCTCTGGAGGAGATGAATTCAATCCGGGGCCAGAGACGAGGCTGGATTGCTCAGAGTTTTTGTGTAATAAAGTTTTATAGAAGTATAAAGGAGATAGAGAAAGCTTCTGACATAGGCATCAGAAGGGGGCAGAAAGAGTACCCCCTTCCTAGTCTTTAGCTGTAAGTTATATAGTCACTCACAGTCTGTTAATTAAAAGAAAGGAATGTCTTAGAATTTAGAATGGCACCAGATAATTCATCCCTGGTCATAAAACCATTGGCTTGAATCTTGTAGAAGGGCAGATTATCAACAAATAGTTTCGTTTACATAGATTAGGGGAACACTATCTGAGTAAGTAGGTTAGGCCATTTGGCAGAACTTACAGTCTGGGGTAAATGCATAGCACATTAACATAGCTTAAGACAACATTTCCATGAGAAAAAGAAATGTATTGGTTAACTCAAGGTTTGAGAATAGTTAGCTTCAGGTGAAACCAGGTGTCATGGCAACACAGCATTTTAAGAGAAACCTCCTTTTAAATTTGTATAGAGAAGAAAAAATATAGCTGGTTTGTTTCCTCCTGCTGCTTAAGAGAGATAAAAATGTCTGGCACTTGTAGCCTATTTCTTCTGTTTGGAGACCCCTGGCCTTCCTGCCTGTTACCCTCTCAGGAGTAGGACACATTTTACTTTTCTGTGAGAAATTAGAATGAAGAAGACTACAATTATTTGCTATGATTAAGAGAAACATTCCTATTCTTAATCTGGCTGCATGGGAAATTGATAGACCATTAGATAATGTTATTTCAAGTAATGGAGACTTTCATAATCTTACATAGCATTTTTCTATAATCTTTGCTTCTATTTTATATAAATATAAATATTATTTGACTGTTTGCATAAATATATTTCTTATATCTTAAGTAATAGATCATGAAACATTATTTTCATTTTCAAAACATAAACGATATATCACAACAAAATGTGTTTGTATTTGCTGCTGCTGCTGCAGCTGCTAAGTTGCTTCAGTCGTGTCTGACTCTGTTGGACCCCATAGATGGCAGCCCACCAGGCTCCGCCGTCCCTGGGATTCTCCAGGCAAGAACACTGGAGTGGGTTGCATTTCCTTCTCCAATGCATGAAAGTGAAAAGTGAAAGTGAAGTCGCTCAGTCGTGTCTGACTCTTCCCGACCCCATGGTTTGCAGCCTACCAGGCTCCTCAGCCCATGGGATTTTCCAGGCAAGATTACTGGAGTGGGGTGCCATTGCCTTCTCCTTCTATTTGCTGAAGTATATTAAATTCACCAGATAACTGGAGAATGTTTCTAAAGTAAATTCCTAGATCTCCATGTTAGTTCTGGCAAATGATCACAAATGTTTCAGTAGGATTTCCATAGGCTGGTTATTGATTGACAAAATTCAGGAATTTTTAAAATTCACAGTGAGAAGTAAGGAGTATACCTGGAAAAAGAAATTCCACGTGCCTTAGTGAAAATGAATTTTTGTTGCTCTTAGTCAATGAACTTTAGGATCCAAACAGATTCCCTTCATTTTCAGTAGGTTACAGGATGGTAAGGAATTAGTGACCACAATTTGGAGAGAGCAAATATTTAGAAGACATTCATAGAATCAGGCAGAGGAAATATTTGTATTGTTAAATCAACCATAAACATATAGATGCGAAGAGCTGACTTGTCAGAAAAGACTCTAATGCTGGGAAAGATTGAAGGCAGGAGGAGAAGGGGATGACAGAGAATGAGATGGTTGGATGGTGTCACTGACTCAATGGACATGAGTTTGGGCAAGTTCCGGGAGGTGATGAAGGACAGAGAAGTCTGTTGGGCTGCAGTTCATGGGGTTGCAAAGAGTCGGACATGCCTGAATGACTGAACAACAACAAATATATACAAAGAAATAAACCGTTCCCTGGCTAAGTGGGAATAAATCTTCAGTAGATTTGGCATGAAATAGATAATCAGTTCTTATTTTATTCCCAGACTATTTTGTCCTCTTGAGTAAAATCTGTACAACTGATTATCTTCTTCCCCTTTTTGGTCTAATTCATTGTTTATGAACACATTAACCAGAAAATGTTTAGGGAAAATCAAGTGAAATATAAATCAGAAAATAAACTTCATGTTGGCAGCTGTAAAACATATAACTAGTATTAAAAGATATAAAGTATTGGTTAATATTAAAGTGTGAATTTAATTTAATTGGCTACCTATGTTCCCAAGAATGTGCTAACAATGAAACTTTTAAGTATAGTGTTAGGTAAATATACTATTTATATCTATGTAGATGAGATTTCTTAAATAAGAAAGATCCAAAATAATAAATTAATATTGAAATAAAAATTATTTATATGAAAAGTAGATTGCTTATATTGAATTTAAAAGAAGAATGGAAATGATAGAACTATTCTGATTGCTTTAAAACATATGCTTAAAAAAACCATATGCTACATAGAAGTATAAAATGATCTAACTGTTGTCACCTTTTTTTTTTTTTTCATTTTTTATAGATGGGGAAGCCCTATTTTATAGGCTAAATCCAGGTCAGTATCTTTCAGAAATTAATCTTCACTTTTAGATAACAAGGTATATTCTGAGCCCACTTTTGGAACACAGAAATTTTTTTTCAGTTATATTAAGATATAATTGACCAAGTTTAAGGCATACAATGTGATGGAAGATTTAGTGTATGTATATTTTTTAAATGAATACCACAATAAAGTTACTTGACACCTCTATCACCACACACAGTTATTTTGTGTGTGTATCTCTGTGTGTGATGTGAAAATTTAAGATCTATTCTCTTAGCACCTATAAAGTACATGATGTAAAATGGTTAACTGTAGTCACGATGCTATACATTGAATTCCCAGAACTTATTTATCTCATAATTAGAAGTTTGTACTTTTGATCAAGATCTTCCCATTTCTCCCATCCTCAATCTCCTGGAAATCACCATTCTACTCTTTTTCTATGAGTTAGATACTTTTAGATTCCACATAAAAAGGAAATTGTGTAATATTTGCCTTTTTCTGACTTATTTCACTTAACGTAATTGTTACAGAGTTCAAGCTCATACTGCTCACTTCATGAGAGGCTAATGAATCAAGAAATGAGTTGTTGGGGCAAGGAACAGCAATTTTATTCAGAAACCAGCAAACTGAGAAGATAGACTCATGCCCCAAAGAACCATCTTGCCTGAATTAGAATTCAGGCTTCTTTTATACTAAAAGTGTGTGTGTGGAGGGAGGCAGGGGTAGTAAATCAAACATTTCCTGGTTCCTATTAGCCTCTGGAGGGAATCTTCCTGTAGTTGTTCACAGCTGGTCCTAGTCAGGATGTTTCCTGTAAGCTAAGCAAAAGCATTTTAATTTAATGCTTATTACCTGGGAGGCACGGCTACCAGAGATAAGTCATTATGTGTAATTTAAACTTGCATGTCATTAACTTAGATACAAAAGATTCTTTCCTATTAAATAATGCCTTCAAGGTCCATCCATGTAGCCATGAATGGTAGGATTTTCTTTTTTATGGCTGAACAGTATTCTATTGTATGTAATAAATATCACTTTCTTTAGCTGTCCATCTATTGATGGGCACTTATATTGTTTCCATGTCTTGGCTGTTGTGAATAGTTTTGCACTGAATATGGGAGTGAAGATATCTCTTTGAAATGGTGATTTTATTTCCTTTGGGTCCATACTCAAGTGGAATTTATAGGTCATATAGTAGTGCTATTTTTAATTTTTTGAGGAACCTCCATACTGTTCTTCATAACAGCTGTACCAATTTACATTCTCATCAACATGCAATACAGAAAATTGATACATTTAGTTTTCATGCATACTTGATTTTGTTAGTGAATTACCAGGACTCCTCACTGTTTATCTCACAATTGTAAGCTACTCAAGGGTGGGATTTTGATCTATGGGTGCAATGACACTCAATATACTTGTTTTGATGAATAAAATAATTAAGGATCATTGACAAATACTTGATCTACATATAAAGGTTTTCTATGTGAGGGGAACCAAATTCTCTGCAAAGTAAACTTATTGAAATGAGCCACAGATAGCCTATCTTCATACCAAAGAAGAAATGGAACTTCTGAACACAGATTAACCTTATTTTGAGGACATAAAAATGAATGCAAATTATATTAAATACCATGGAATTTTGCCCTTGGGATTTACTGATATGTGCATGACAGGTGGAGTCTACTCTGGAGATAGTTTCTGAGTTTCTATGTTTGTTCTTAATTTGCCTTTCTTTCTCTCATGCTGAATATATAGTTTTATGTTTTTATAGGAGCATTACAGCTGCTTTTATCACCCAGTTCTAGTTCCTACTTACTGCCTTCAGTTCCCTGTGATGAGAACACCTTTGATCCCAGCTCATTATCCTTATATATGTTAAAAGAGTATGTATTCTGTGTGAGATCCCAGAACATTTTTTCGTGAAGGGAAAAGTTCATGCATGGTTTTTTGACATCTTTATTTGTTGCAAGAGGATTTGGGGATGACTCTTAATTGCAAACTACATTTCAGATAGAATTTTCCAGATATTTAACCTATATGGGGAATGTTATTGTGTAATTTTTTTTTTAGAGACAAACAATCCCCAAACCTATCTGTAACCCATTTTTTCTTATCTTTGGGCTAAATGTGTGTGTGTGTGTGTGTGTGTGTGTGTGTGTAACTATGTACAATTTAGTTTTGGCAACAATTTATCAAAGCACATAGGAAGCCCTTTACCTTTTAACTGGCTTTATTTGCTGTTTGTTTTAGTTCATGCCCTTGGCTCAGTAGTAAAGAGTGTGAAAGTAGCTCTGTCATGTCTGACCCTCCATGACCCCAAGGACTATACAATCCATGGACTTCTCCAGGCCATAGTACTGGAGTGTGGAGCTGTTCCTTTCTCCAGGGGATCTCCCCAACCCAGGGATCAAACCCAGGTCTCCCACTTTGCAGGAGGTTTCTTTACCAGCTGAACCACCAGGGAAGCTCTGCCTGATAATGCAGGAGATGCAGGTTTAATCCCTGGGTTGGGGAGATCCCCTGGAGGAGGGAGGGTGTGGCAACTGCTCCCAGTGTTCTTGCCTGGAGAATCCCCATGGACAGAGGAGCCTGGCGGGCTACAATCCATGGGGTTGCAAAGATTCAGGCACGACTCAGCAACTAAGCAGAGCACACACACTTACTATGGCTAGACAGGTTTCTTATTTATTTAAATACAAAAACGTTCATCTTGATTCATAATAATAACAATGCTGTAACTATCTGTAAGTTGTATATATTTGAATTTTAGTATACAGCTGTAAAATAAAAATTGTACTCACTTGATTCACATTAATTAATTTTAGTTTATACATTGTTTCTGTTACATGAAAAACTTTAAAACATCTACATTTTGCCAATAGAATAATAATTAATGCTTTGAAACACCTTTTCAGTCATCTAAGAATTATGTTTTGCTGTGTCCTAATTCATGCATCTAGACTGACTCTATTAACTGGTTGGAGGGCTGGTCTAGAGGGGTATTAAGATACTATGATCAGTGAATAATTACTATATTCATGCCTGAGTATTGACTCAGCAGATGTATATGGGAATATCTCACAGGACAAGCGTTGGCTGCAATCAATATTCTCTTTCTCTTGGCAAATCTATCAAAAAAAAGCTACTAATGACAGCAATTCTCTTCTTTTTCTTCAGATGACATAATAGCTGAAAGAAAACCAGGTAAATTACTTTGTTTTCTTTTCTTATGCTATTTGTGCTAAATAACAATAGAGTGGAACTGCTTTTCTTTGGAGACAGGACATGTCTTCCATGGACAAATCATTAAAACACTTGAAATATTTCTTATTAATACAAACAAACATACCATAGTGTGTTCTAGTATGATCTGGGCCAACCATTTTAATACCTAGTCAGTACTGATGAAGGTAGTAACCTTTGAAATAGAAAACTGCTCTGGTTACTAGATTTATAAAAATCTCTTAAACCTATGAGAAAAATGTGAATGTAGATTAAGGTATACATACCACATATAAGATGTGATATATACAACAGACATACTGGCCACTACTACTAGTGACCCCAGTGGCATTATATTTCTGAGCAAGTTTTATATAATAAAATACTAGAAGGATAAAATAGTAGAAACAAATATGGCACACAGGCTAAATACAAGGCGGTTCATTGCAATAACAGAATAAATAAATTCAGAAGAAATATTTGTTTAACAAAATAAAGGATCTAATATATCTGTGGGGTTAAACTCAGGAGAGATATGATGAATATAGTGAACACTTACCATGAATTAAATATGTGAAATATAATGAGAGGAAATGGCAACCCACTCCAGTATTCTTGCCTGGGAAAATCCCATGGACAGAGGAGCTTGGGACACTACAGTCTATGGGGTCGCAGGGTCAGACGCAACTGAGCATGCACACACACATTATGAAGCAGATATTTTTCATCCTCATTTATAATATTTGTGCCCAGGGCCCTGTTGTCCCAATCCCTCTACCAGAATCTTTATGGGCATCTCTCTCAAGATTATTTGAGGCATAGTATGATCTACAATGGAGGAGGGAAGATGGAACTGGCTCTGGGTTAGCATGTACCCTTGACCCTGTGTCTGTATTCTTTGACCTCTAAGGAGGACCATGACTCAAGGAAGGCCAGAGTAAAACTTGTGTGGCTTACAGTAGGAATCCCCCCTCTAAGAGAGGTATTGACAAAGGGCATTCTGATTGCAAGTCTGGGAGTCCAGATGGGTCTGATTCATAAGTTCACAAATTTCCCACTGTACTGAATATGGCTTTATTTCTTTCTGCTTTGCCATCAAACTAAGATATTTCGATTTCAAGATGCAGTTATAAAAGTGCATGGAAGTGAAGAAAGACAATGAGAGAGAGAAGATAAAAGAAGGGAGAAGAGTATGTAGTGAAGTGGGGCAGGTTTAGGGAAAGTTGAGGATAAAAAATGCTGTATATGAAAAAGAGTTGTAAAAGTAATAGTATTTTGAGGGTTGCTTAATAACATAATAATATAAATTGGCTGTAATTTAGGCACTCTTGAATTCATCTTAAACCAAACACTATTAAGTGAGTATTATAATTTCATTATGTCTTAAATGTTAAGGATCTCTTCCTCCAACTAATGGTAGACTAAATCATTGCTATGCTCAAAAATTTAATATTTTATTTCTGGATATTGTTTGCTATAGAAAAATATATTTGCTAGAAACATGCAAAATGGTTAAGTCCAAAAATCGGAGTTGGGGAAATATAATTAAAAACAAAATCTTTTGCCACCCCAGAAAACCTCTTTACAAAAGCAGAAGAGAAAGAAAGCAAGTTTATTATTGAATAAGGATTAAACCAGAGTGTGATACATGTCACAGACAATCAGCTGGAGAGATTGCAAAAACAGAAAGAAATATTTCTCTTTTATACAGCCAGGAAGATAAAACCCACTACATACATGTCCTTAAGATGAACAATAACTTGTCCTCAAATAAGAGCAATTGACATCAGCAATTGTCACAAATGGTTTGTCCTAAGTTTGCTTGGTAGTTAGGGTAGCCACCTGTGTTTGCTAGTTGCCTTTATAAGAAAAAATACTTTCTTGTATCTTTAAAATCATAAAGGAGGGAAGTTTGCCCTTGGAGTCAGACACCAGCTGAAGTTATGTTCATATCACCCAGGACATAGGGGAGCTCTCTCCCTTGATGATAGCATTTCAAAAAGAGAGTCACCAGTCCCTTAAGGAAACATCACTGAGTTGCTTACATAACCTTTAAGAAGATGAACAAACATATTAAAGAGGTAGAGAAAGATAGGGAGTTTAAGTTTTCTAAAATAAATGATCTAAAAAAGAGGGGAGTCTCTCTTCCCTTATTGTCAACAGAGAGAATTAACTTTCTTCCTATTATTTGTATTTGCTCTTACATAGTCTTTACGTTCTGCTTACAAATCATGCATTTTATTATCTAGTCAGTGACCAAAATGCATGCCTTCCATGAATTTACAAGAATATTATAGTTATTAAGGCATTACTAATTCTAAAGTACTTCAGTTTTATTATAGAGATTAAAAATAACAGAAATAATATAGAAAGCACAGTATATTAATATCTCATTAATACCTTATATATTATACAGTATATATTACCTTAACAAAAGGCCTTTGTTGATTAATGTATTTATTAAATAAATATTAACTGAGTGTCCTCTATGGTTCAAGCACATTTCAAGACATCTAGAATACCTCAGTGAATAAAACAGGCAAAAAATATTGAGTTTATACAGCTTAAAATCTGGAAGGAAACAGTTCACAAACAATAAACATTATAAGTAGTAAACATGATATATACAAGGTGATAAAATCTATGGAATTAATTAGAGGAATATAATGATAATTGGGAGGATTAAAATGGGGGGTGCAACTTTACATTGTCGGAGTATGCCTCATTGAAATGACGTTTAAACTAGCACTTGAAGAAGTCGAGTAAATGTTAATTTATGAGTAAATGTTTTCATCTTTATTCTTTGCAGAAATACAGAAAAAAGAACCAGGTATGTCATTTTAATTTTACCAGCTGTTATTAAACCAAGGACAGCGTGGATTCAGCATGGTAGAGTATTTTGATGGGAGAAGGTTGATCACTGGAACTCGGAGCTTAGTACTGGAGAAGGAAGCAGGTGGGGAGGTTTCTGCCCTGTCCATGAGAGGAAGAATTTCTAGTATATAACAGTTAAATCTTTACAACTCTATTCATCTATTTCTTGAAGTCTTACCACTATGACAAAAAGATATGGACATGGTGGTTAAATTAATAAGGGGTGTATGTCATTCCCAGCACCACCAGAATAAAGGTGCTTACACAAAATAAAATGCTTTTACATTGTGTGAAATACTTTTACACAAAATAAAATATAATCCTTTTCATAGTATTGCGGTCAAATCACATTTACTGTGCTAGCAATACTGCTTTCAGATAAAAGTTTCTGTTATTCACAGTAATTCCCTTTTTGCACAGTAGCTCATCCTTTGGTGACTTAAGCAGAAGAAAGAAATCTCTTGGTTCATGCCTTAACATTGGATTTAGCACTCAAGGACCTGCTTCAGACAGATCAGAGAACTTAGGGAGGTTAATAGTTTAGAGTCAAAAGACACTCCAGCAGGTACTGCTGGAGAAAAATACTGACCTAGAAGTACTTTTTCCCAGTTGGGGTAATAAAATGACAACCCACTCCAGTACTCTTGCCTGAAAAATTCCATGGACGGAGGAGCCTGGTAGGCTGCAGTCCATGGGGTCGCAGAGTCAGACACGACTGAGCGACTTTGCTTGTCACTTTTGCTTTTCAGAAGTACTTTTTCCCAGTTGGGATAATCGGATAATCTTTGTTTGATTTGTCGCATATGGCCTTAAAGACACTAATTCCAGTGCCAATGAGAGTAATGAATTCTGTTTTAAGAGAATCTTGGGAAAGTTTACATTAAATTAAATTCTTCCTGATAAATTTTATTTTCTTAAACTATCTTTCTTACTATTATTGTGATGATCAATCACTTTTATAATTGTAAGCGAACGATTTAAAATGCTTCCTGGACCCAGTTTTGGTGCAGTCTCTCACATTTTGGGCTTCCTCAGTGGCTTAGTGGTGAAGAATCTGCCTGCAACTCATAAGATAAGACATAGGAGTTGCCGGTTCCATTCCTGGGTCGGGACGATCCCCTAGAGGAAGAAATGGCAACCCACTCCAGTATTCTTGCCTGGAAAATTCCACAGACAGAGAAGCCTGGTGGGTTACAGTCCATGGGGTCACAAAGAGGTGGACACGACAGCGCGCACACACACGTGCGCACACACACACACACGTGCGCACACACACACACACGTGCGCACACACACACTCATGTTTCTGTCTGCAACCACAATCCACTTTCTTTATCAAGATTCCTCTTGAAATTATATACTCAATTTGCCACGTAATGTTATAAAGTAGGGTTTCTAGGCAGTTTGTGGCCTTCAATTTTGGTTCGATCAGAAACAAATTTAGCTTCCTTTAAGTTAGGCATGTTTTTCTGATTTGATACACTTCTTCCTTTTGGCTGATTCCAACTTTTACTTTACTTACCTGGCCCCTGAAGTTCCCATAGTTTGTATCTCCGCAAAAGCCACGAAGAAAGAGATCCAGTGAAGAAAATAATATTTGAGTCCAGGTGGTGATAACTGAAAAGGGAGTAGCAGTTTTAGGTGTGGGGCTGTGGTTGAAATATCCAAAAGGAAGACACAAACATTTCCTGTCTGTCCAGTCATCTGTTTTGGGATTGACAAACTCAATATGACTAATAAGTCAACACAGAAAAATTTGCACTTGTTTACAACACTGAGGTGTGAATTGTTTGCTCAGGTTCTATAGAACACATTGAAACTTTATCTTAAATGAACTCTGAACCCAGTTCATCACTTTTCTTATGGAATTCTCTCAAACCTCATGTAAATTGGCTGCCATGCCCACCTCTGATTATACTGTGTGGAATTATATATGGAAAGATATGTGGAGGGGAAGGGATGATACATTCAAAACTATAATGAAGGCCTAGTTCAAGCAGTGAGTACAGACTAATTTATTTTACAATATGAATGAATGCAACTTTTCTCTGTAATGATTATTTTTGTATGGTAAAGAAAACCAGTTTAGCATATAGTCTTGCCAACAGTGTCTCTGGTGGTACGGAATTTGGTGGCACTGCTTCAAATAAAAATAGAATTTGTTGGGGTGCATCTGGCCAAAATGGATTTTGTGTGAATTCAGTAAATGGATTAGCTGGCTCTAATTTTGCTGCAAGTGAAACAGATATTCTAGGTTGTTTCTTAGTTTCTTCTTTCAACAGAAAAACCAGTCAATTAGCAAAACAGGAATTGATGGTTATTTTTGACCAAATCAGATTTAGTGTCAGAGGAATTCATGGGAGAGATTTGTAAAGTATGTTTGATTCTTAAAGGATCTGTGCTTTCATCAACAGAAATCAACTTAAACATTTTAGTGAAGAGCCAAGTGGAATTAATGCTTTTATGAAGGGGCTTGGACCTGGAATGAAGAAATTCAGTTTCTATATAGTCTTTCCTATGAACCTTTTGTGGACTTTGGGAAAGCCATTTAAACTCTCTTTTTTCCAAGTTTTGTCATAAGAAACAAAAACTTTTTGGTCTCATGTTTCTGTATGATTTTTGGAATTCTTAAGTTCTATTACTCATATTTGAACTCATTGTCCTGAAAAGAAATGTAAGAATGTTTGAAACTGTCAAATGTGTATATCTATGGTCAAGAATTAGGAGGTGATAAGCAAAACAAAAGTGTTAAATTTTGTTACAGTAATTTTTATCTCAAAATGATCTTCAATATTGTTTTATATTATATTTTCAATAATCGAAAGTTGTAGATAAATAGCAATTTATATTTGGAAATTAAAGTCAGTGACATAACTGACATAACATTTCTTTAAATACCATTCATTAAAGTATGGTAAATATAGGTATTTTTTGTGTCAGAGCAATTTATCTTAAAAGATGTAGAAATTGATGGAAATAGAATGAATGGCAAGAAGTTTGTTCACAAATCCATGGGCTTTGGCTCTCTCTTTAGTAACTTATGAATTCTGATTCAGACTCTATTAAGAAAAAACATAAATGATTTACATCCTTTGTTTATTGCTCCTGATAACAGTTTAAGTTTCCATTTAGTTTTCCATTTGCCTTTTGATTTTGGACTTGATGGTAAAAAAGAGGGTTAAATTGGATTTAGTCTTGATGATTCTGGTTCATGTGGAGTAGGTGTCAGTGGTCTTGAAAAAAAAATAAGGAGCATTGGAAAATCAAGTTCTGGTGATCTAAATAGTACTATGTAGGTTTTGTGCATAAAAAGTATTGATTCATAAGTTGTATTGAAATATTCCCTGGTGACAGTCTCTTTTTTTAACGTCAGCAGACAGCACTAGCATAGGAAAAGGGGGTAAATTTAGTAGCCATGCCTCTGGAAATTTAGCATTTGGTTTGGGGACATCTGGTCAAAAGGAACTGGAAATCAGTAGAGCTGACTGGAGTGAAATTAGCAGTAGGGGATCTGCTGGGGGTAAATCCATACATTTTGGATGCCTGTGACTTAGGTATTCCAACTGAGACTCTTTCCAGAAAAATTTTAAATTGATTAAATTAATTAATTGGTTAAAATACTTTTGAATACCTCTATTGGTGATAACTCTGGAAATTTGGATTCCAGTTTAGGTCAACAGGGTTTTGGAATCAATGAACTTGGGGTGGGTAGTCTGAGTGACAGTACATCTGTTGGGGCTGGATTAAAGACTTTGGGTCTGTTGTCATTAGCTCAGGTATACCAATAAAGACTCATTCTGGAAAATTTTAGGTTAATTAAATTCAGTAGTGGAAACGCTTTTCTTTAAATGACATTTCACAACTTAATTAACAAAGATTAAATTTTCATAACATTTTGATTTTTTCATCACTTGGAACAGGGTCTTTTGGTTGGGAAGTTGGAGCTGGAAGAGAAAATGCTGCATTTGCTTTTGGAGCACCTGGTTCGAGTTCATTTGGTGATGGCAGCTTTAGTAGCAAAACAGTTGAAAGCGATCAAGTGGCTAGGTCTGGAAGATCCATTTCCAGTGATCTAGGTATTGATATATCATTTTTGCACATGCCAAGTTTCTGAATCACAGAATGTTTTCAGTATGCTCTGTGACAATCATTTTGTATTCCACAGGTGACACCAGTTTGAGAAGTGGTGATACCTTTGTTGGTGATAGCTCTGGAAATTTGGAACCTGATTTAGGGTCTTCTGGTAAGCAGGGATTGAAAATCGATGAACTTGAAAGGGATAGCTTGAGTGGCAGTGCATCTGTTGGGGCTGGATTTAAAGATCTTGGATCTGATGCTAGTAGCTCAGGTATTCCAATCAAGACTTACTCTGGAAATTTTTAAGTTAATTAAATTAAGTGGTGGAAACACGGACACACTTTCATTTAAATAATAACTTAAGACAAATTAATCATTAAAGATTAAATTTTAATAACATCTTGATTTGTTTTTTCATCAATTGAAACAGAGTCGTTTGGTTGGGAAGTTGGAGCTGGAAGGGTCAATGATGCATTTGGTTTTGGAGCTTCTGGTTCAAGTTCATTTGGTGACAGTGACTTTAGTAGCAAAACAGCTGAAGGAAATCGAGTGGTTAGATCTGAAGGATCCACTTCCAGTGATCTAGGTATTGATATCTCATTTTTGCACGTATACATTTCTGAATCATAAAATATTCTCTATAAACTCTGTGACAACCATTTTATATTCTGCAGGTGACACCAGTTTGAGAAGTGTTAGTACCTATGTTGGTGATAGCACTGAAAATCCTGAATCCAATTTAGGGTCTTCTGGTCAACAGGGATTGGAAATCAATGAACTTGGAGGGGATGGCTTGAGTGGCAATGCATCTGTTGAGGATGAACGCAAAGGCTTTGGCTCTGATGCCAGTAGTTCAGGTATCCTCTCAGTCTCCTTCCTGAGAAATCCAGTTGAGTTCTAAATATTTATTATTTTGTTTAATAATATTTTGATTTTTCTGCTAGCTCGAAAGCCTGAATCTTTTTATTTTGGACTTGAAGTAAAGAGTTTTGGAAAAAAAGTTTCTGAACCATAACATTTATTAAATATATTCTGGTGACAAAGTTTTGATATTCTGGTAGGAGTACTGGTGTAAGAAGTAGGGATTAACAAGTAGTGATGATTTTGGAAATTTAGGATTGATGCTCGACCTTTTGGTGAAAAGGAATTTGGAGGCAGCAGATTGATAGAATGGAGTGGCAATGTCCGTTGGGCCTGGATCCATGAATCTCAGGACCAATGCCCATGACTCAGGCATTCTGCTAACCTGGATTCTTTCAGTAAAATTGAAATGCATTTCGAATTTTCATTATTTTTTAAAATAGCATTTTAATTTTTCCACTAGAGGGAAGAACTTCTAGCTTTAGAAATGGAGAAAAGAAGGGCTAAACTCAAGGTTTTGGAGATTCTGGTTCAGATTGATTTGGTGACAGTGATCGTAGTGGTATAGACTGATAGAAATGGAGTAGGTGGTTCTTTGGGCTCTAGTTCTAGTGCTATAGGTTTTGATGGTTAATGTCTTTGCATAGAATTCTAAATCACGATATGCTTTGAAATAATTCTTTTGACCATCATTTTCTATTTGGAAAGAATGCAAGCATTGGGGTTGAATATTTTAGTGGCATTTCTGAAGATTCAGGATTTGGTTTGGAGTCATCTGACCAATAGGGATTTGGAGTCAGTCAATTGGTGGGGATGGAAAGAGTAGTGGTGGATCTGCTGGGGCTGAATACTTGAGTCCTGGATCTGAAGTCAGTGGCTCAGATATCTTAACCTGGATTCTGCTCCCAAGAAATCCAAATTAATTGCTTCCTTCTTTATTTCTTTAATCACATCTTGATTTTCCACTAGGAGGAAACATTTGGTCTTCTAATTCTGGAAGTGGTGAAGGAAACAAGGGTGCCGCTGGACTTGGTGTTGGTACCTCCGGACCAAACATATCTGATGAAACTGGCGTTAGTGGTACAGGTACCTGTGTTGTTGGAAAAGATGATATTGGATCTGGTTTCCCTGATTTGAGAATTGAGGTTTATTTCTGTTAATTAAAAAGTCAGAATTCTAACATAAATTATAAAAAAATAGTGAAAATCATAACTTTTCTTAATAAAATATAAAAAGCAATGGAAAGTGCTAAAATGATGAAATATCTTTAGATGATATCAGATGAAATTAATTTAACATGTTGGTGTAGATTGTGGAACTAGTTTTGTGGTTGTGAATATATTGGTGTGGGATAGTTTTTGTTGTCTTTATGTGAAATTGATTTGGAGTTGCATAAGTGGAAGAATGGCAGTTGATTTGTTGGGCTTGAACTTTGTATTTTATATCTGACCTTGATGGCTAAAGTATTTTTTAACAGGTCCATTCCTGAGAAGAGTAAATAAGATCCATCTTTTTAAAAATCTCATAAAACTTTTTATTTCCACTTAATGGAACCATGAGATTAAATAGTATTGAAATTTGTGTTGCACATTGTTAAAGTAACACTTAATGTGCTATGGGAACTATTTTGATGAAGTTAGCAGTGGGTATCTGAAAAATACAATTCATACTTAGAACTCAAATTTAGGATTAATACCTTTTTAAAAAATGAAATATAATTAGCAAAAAGAAAATGTGGTGTAGTAATGGTCAGCCTCAGAGCCGACTATTAATGAATTTGGTCATACAGAAATAATTTTATTTTGGGTTGTCCTTAATCTTTGGACACACATTTTGGGGTCAAAACTTCAGTGAAACTCAGATATTTGAAATCTTTCGTTATTTATTGTCACTGATTTTGCTTAAGTACAGTTGATACAAATGGTTAAAGAGATACCCCAGACCTGCTATTAGTCTAGGTATTCAATTTATTAGGTTTTGTTCCTGAGAAATGTGCTAAGAGATAATTATCTCTTATCTTTCTATTGTGGAGTGGTTGCCCACTTGAGATTTTTCTGCTATTTGGATGTCAGTTTTCAACTGCTTTCAATTTTCCAAATTAGGTGATAGACTTGTATTCATTAATACTCTCCCCAGTAGCATATCTAATGCTAGGAAATCTAGTGCTTTTGAAATGGCAGGTTCTGGATCTCTTGACATTAATGTCTCTTGACATTAGACATCTTGAGATTGAACATCTCAGTTCATCTAGTTTAATAACTTTAATATTTCCAGTTTCTATGAATGCTGAATCCTTTATGCACTTGACATTTTGAAACAGTATCTAGATTTCCCAAGTGTGAAAGAATTCATAGTGAGAGTAAGTTTGGTTGAAACTGGAAAAGCAGACTTGGAACTCTGTCTATGCAACCCTTTTCTCTTTCCCTGAACAAGCTTTAAGTAATTGATCTGGAATAAATTGATTTGGTATCAGTTCATTTAGTAGTGAGGCTTATAATTTTGTTACTCCAGCAGGTTGTTGAGTTGATAAAAATTTTTTTCTTATATAGCATCATGTGGTTCTAAGTCTGCTATCATCACCATTGATGAATTTAGATCTTTGATATATATATATATATCAGATTTTAAAATATATTTTTCATATTTTTACCAAATAAAATTAAAAACAGACATGACCTAATCATTTTGTATTAATTAGGTACCACAAGTTCATCTGACTACAGTACGTCTGGATCACTCAGCACTCCAGGTAGTTTGATTTTTAATGTTCAGTTTTTAAAGTGTATTTATAAGATGTTCTCTTGATTATCGATTTGCTGGAACTTGATATTATTATATGTTTCTCATGCAATATTGAACTTCTAAGTGCTTATTCTCTTTGAATACCATAATTTAGATGACCAATTGGATATTTGAAACAAGTTTTGAATAAGAAACATTCAAATATATCTTAACAGATCCTAAACCTCCCATTTATCATTTTAGATATTGTATTTAAAGGTTGATTTTATAGATAAGTTCAGAATTCAATCTATTTTTGCCTAACTTGGGTAAGACAGCCTGTAATAAAGAGAAGTGGCCTCAAGATATACAATAAGTGGTATTGTGAAAAATATTTAAAAGTTCTATCAAAGTATTCCCTTTTTTAAATTGTTGCTGTATTATGTTGCTTGCTTTTAGACCTTGCTCTAAGATTTCTGTGTTTACTTGGTCACATATAAAAGAGTCAGTGCATTGGAAATAAAGGATTATGGGAAACCAAGTTTCAAGGTTATGAATTTTTCCCTTTGATCAGGATAATTGATTTTTTAATATATGGATAATTGAGTTACTAGTATTAGACAGTAGATTGGTTTAATAAATCTATCTTGGACCTGTTTGGGTAGTATCTTCCAATAAAAATAGGCCACCAAGTTCTACTTTTGAAGTCTAAAAAAATAATTCTGTAAGGAATGCAGCATATGTTATTAACTGTTCATGACCCAAAATGAATAAACTGTTAATGATGTCTGAAAATACTGTAGCTGATTGCTACAATAAAAAATATCAGCTTCAGAGATACTCATGCATATGACTTTGGCAAATCATAGCATCACAAAATGAAATTATACATTTAGGGTAAAAAACCCATTGGATGGTCTTCAATACCAATTTTTAAATTCCTACATAGAAGACCAAATATCCTATATATTTAATGCCAATACATATTAGAAATTTAAGTAATCTGTTCATTTTGTTCACTAGAAAAAG
Source organism: Muntiacus reevesi (assembly GCF_963930625.1). Classification (NCBI taxonomy): domain Eukaryota; kingdom Metazoa; phylum Chordata; class Mammalia; order Artiodactyla; family Cervidae; genus Muntiacus; species Muntiacus reevesi. The sequence continues at coordinate 155,857,883 of NC_089252.1, read as the reverse complement.
GATCCCATGTTCCAGAAGCAACGCCGAAATACTCAGAAACAAACACAATTATTGGTAAGTAATAGATTTATTTCTAATTTGTATATGTATTTTTATGCCCATCAGCCAGTACGTAATGAGGTTTCAAAGTAAAGAAAATTTGAAACCAGTTTAAAAAATTTTCCCATCATCTATCTGTTTTATACACCTAGATACACCATACATACAGATAAACATACACACACACACACACACACAGATATATATATACATACACGTATATATGTATAGAAAGAATATACTTATTTACACTTATTTAATATTTTTTTCACATTTTAATTAATTTTTAAAGTTTATATTTTAGTTGTGATACATCCAATATCTAATGTTGTCCACTCAGACAACATTAGAAAGATTATCTTTATAAAAAGTGAAACAAAGAAGCAAACAGAGCTAGCTTCCCTCCATAGATCCTCTCCCACAGTAGAGACAGCTTCCCTTTCCCATGGGGAAACAAGATGCTTTTCTTCTTTTGTTTTAGCAGGAATAGCCAACTTTGGGTATTTCCAAGAATTCAGGTATTACTTTTAACACATTTTGCAGCATGTAGGAAAGAAAATTACAGATTTAAGATGGATGTGAGACTGGTACCTTTTAGTGAATATTTTTCTTGGTACATAAACACTTTAAAAACTAAGCCACATTAATTGTTCTAAATAATAATGAATATTTTACCCTAAATATTTTGTAGGTGAAGCTTCTACTTGGGGCAAAGGAGCTTATAAAGCTTTCAACGGTCGTGTTTTTTCCTTTGAGTCTTCATGCACGTATACTTTCTGCCGTCACTGTGTTGAATCGGGAGGAGATTTCAATATTGAGATCAAACGAAACAATGATAGTGAGATTGAAAAAATAACAGTTATAATTGACAACAATGATGTCTCTATCTTTGGTGACATACTTTTAGTTAATGGTGAAAGGTAAATGTCATAGTGTTTTGAATAAAGTATGTAGAATATTTTGAAGTAACCTGAGCAAAAAGGGGGATAAAAGGTTGATTGGGGAAGATACACTACTCTTTTCTTATTTTGGTGCTCATATTGACATTTAGAAAAAAATCTTGTTACATATGTAAGACTTTGCTGTATACGGGATTTATTCCTATAACAAGGTGGTAAAAAAAAGAGTAGTTCTGTTGTTTGACTGTTTTGAGTCTAGATTTGGGGCAACATACATATTCAATGAAACTGTTAATAGAATATTTCAACTTTCATTTATATGCTTAATGCTAAATAAAAATTTGAGGTTTCACAATACACTGAAACTTAGGCCATTATTTTTAGAAGTAGCAATTTATGTTTGGAAGGGATGACGTATTTGAATGCTTTTCAGGATAAGAAAATGAGATATGATAGGCTACTTATGAACATTTCAAATTATTTAATCATTTTATTCTTATAACGAACCAGTTTCTTCTTGTTCATTTCTCCAGAGCCCCAAAGATATATTCATTGTTTCTTAAAAGTCTTTCCAAAATCAGAAAAAAGTCATTGTGTCCCTTCTGAAATGACTAGAAAAACCTTTAATATTTACCAGCAGTATTATTTATGATACTAAATATAGAAAGATGAATTATCAGAAAACTTTTGATGCAATAATACTGTTATCTTTTATATGTAACTGTATTTTATACTTTTCAGTGTGCAGATACCATTTAACAATAAGTTGATTCACATAAAAAAGTATGGAGAACATAATGTTCTGAATAGTCGTAGAGGAATCCTGTCTTTAATGTGGGACAAAAACAACAAACTCTCAGTAAGTCCACCTATGATTCTCTTATAGTCCTGTTCATTTTGTTCTTTACTTTCAGTTATAAAAATAATATAATACAAGGAAAATAAGAGATAAGGTTTACTGAGAAATCTTTATGTATCAAGGACTGTACTAAGCATAATCTAATATCTAAAATATCTTGAAGTACGTAATATTAGTAATCTTATTTTACAGATAATGGGACTCAGGAAATTCAGGATAATAAAAGTTAAATAATCTAACCAAAGACATAGTCAGTAAGAGGTGAAGTCAGATCTTTGCAAATTCTAAATTCAGACCATTTAGAAAAGACTCTGTGATATATTACTAAGTAACCAGCTTAGGTAAAATTGAACATGAAGAGGCTCTGTCTTTCCATTTGCTTAAATTTTGTCTTGAGATATTTTCAATATTTTATAAACATACATGTAATTTTTTTAAAGCTCACTCTTCACAAACAATATCCAACTTGTGGTCTTTGTGGTAACTTCAACAGCACTCCAGGTAGGATTTTAATGCATTTATCTAAGAAAACTCCCTCCCAAAAGGAAATTACAATTATTTGATTTTGGATAAATCTAAAGCTAACTATTTGCCTTTGTATAAAGAATGATTAATTGTTAAAATATATGTTTATATTGTCAAGTCTATATTTATCTTGAAAACAATGCACATATATAATTAATATCTTGAAGTTAACATTGCTTTCTTTTTAAGGAGATGATATCAGTGAACACATTGCTGATAGTAAAATTCCTGGTGATTGTTCCAAAGCTGTTAGTAAAAGCTATGAAGTTTGTGAAGATGGAGTACAGGTAATAAATTCATAGTTCATCTAATAGCAGACTTCAGCAATATTCCCTTTGGTTTCAGTTTAAATAGCCAACATTCTCTTCTTAACACATAGACGTTATTCTTAGAATTCTGCAACTGCTTCTTCTCCAATGTCCGTATGATCTGTTTCTCAGCTTTATAGTCTAGCTGTAGATGCTTAAATAAGTATTTTTCCCTAAAGCATTGTGATACTTACTATATATTAGTACAATAATTCTAATTTCCTTTGAACAGTGTTTTAGTTGGCCTGTAAACTGACATGCTTCACCTCTCCATAATTATCTCAGTGGGAACTGGCTTGACTTTTACAGTTTAGAAATTCTGTAGTGTGTTCCTAAGAACTACTTTTATGTTCTCTCTACCTTACTTTTCCCTCAGACAGTCAGTCTGAATTGTCATCTCCAGTATACTTTATCTTTTTTTTTAAAAAGGTACAGATCATTTTTTGACTACACCACTTGAAAATATTCATCATTTGCTTTGAATTTTCTGCTCTTACCATGATTCTCTGAATGTTGATTTTGGTAGATTTCGTTCATTTGATGACTGAAGGAATTTTAACATATACTTATTTCAATCTAGAGTAAAATTCTCTAGATCAAGATATGTATGAATTGTATAGGTAGAAGAAACACATTTTATTGACAATGGATGTTGTATTAATAACATCTTGTAGGCTTCTATCAAAGCAAATTAAACCATAATGTTGTATAAGATCATCTGCTATCTTACTTGTGAAGTGCTCCTTGATCTTTGCAGTTAGAACTACTTTCTCTTTTCTCTTTTACCCTATGCCAGTCGTTAGAATTTATGATCTATAAAAATGCCTCATGCTTTTCTTACACGTTTCCTATGAGATTATGAGCTCTGTAGTAGTATTATGTTTTACTGTTGTGGCAGTTACACAGTGTGTGAGAGCTTACTCCTGGTGGCTCAAATATGTTAGCTGAATAAGTATATAAAGTTAAATTAAAGACTGTGTATAAGACATTGTGTTAAGCCTAGAGATCACAAAGTTCTAGTTTTTGCTCTAAAGGAGCCTGTTACCTAGTGAGAAAGATACACAAAGAATAATACTGGGTTTGCCAAAAAGCCCATTTGGATTTTTCTGTAACATCTTACAGAAAAACTCGAACAAACTTTTTAGCCAACCAAAGTTCATTGATTTAAAAAAAGAAGTCTTTGAGATTTAATTTCACTTAATTTTATACCTCACTTGGAGAATGCTATCAGTTGTCCTGGGGATTACTTGGTGGAAATTGTGTATTTGCTTGCTAGCAGCTTTTGTATTTCTCTGAAAACAAACATAATTAAAATAGAAAACAGCTACATGTTAATTAAAACATGTTAAAATTAAAAAAAATTTTTTTAAAAAAAACTTCTTTGCTTGACAGCAATGTCTTTATTTCTTTAACCAACTTGAGAACAAATATGCTATTTCCAGAGCAGCTTACATGATCCCCACCAAGAAAGCCCAGAATTAATCTATTTTATTTGTTTGCTCATCAAATATTATATAAGCAGACTGACAGCTAAAGGGTTAATACCCTTCTGTCTGTTGTGGTTTCAATCATCCACTATCCCAGTCTCTGGCATGGACAATCTTTTCTTTTCTCATATTTTCCATTTTCTTGAGTTCTGAACTTCATGTCCCCTTTAGAGAAATTTTGGATGAAATTAGGTACAATTTTTGAAGTCACTACATATTATCAGAGGTGAAGTTTTCAGTTAGCAGTCACTATAGGAACTGTCATAATTCAAAACTCCCCATTTCAATCAGTGTTCAAGAACTTTCCCTGTCGAAGCTATAGGATATTATACAAACGCCCCCCTCTGAACTTACCTTTCCCTAAATACTCCTTTGATTCCTCATTTTTCTGTTGTTTTAATAAAATTTCATGCTTTATCTTGCAGTACTGTAACAAAATTATTGGAACCTATTTTGAGAAATGTGGAAAGGTTAGCACTTTATCCAGTGACTACAAAATGATCTGCATTGATGAGTATTGCCAAAGTAGAGACAAAACATCCACATGTGACACTTACTCAGAATTGTCCCGCCTCTGTGCCTCAGATGGTCCTGGCATCTTTGAATCCTGGAGAAATGATCCTGATGTGGTTTGTGGTAGGTTTTGAATGTATTGTAGACTCCAAATCAAGAAGATTCTATAACATTGAAAGTCGAGCTGTGTCTCAAAGTAATTTTCTCAAATACCTGTAACTCCTGGAAGGAACCTCTTGGGTGAAAGAAAGGTCTTGTCTCTGACCTGTACTTGTGAAGAAATTGAGGTCCCTTTTGCGGAGTGATTTGTCATAAGTGCTTTGTGTTAAGATATAATTAGGGATTTTATAGACTTTATAATTAGTAAAAGTCACTGAGAAAAATACATAGTTTTGTGAAACTCTGTAAAATCTCCATAAAAATAACTAGAAAGTTATCAAAAGTATAGTTGACTGGTAAGTATTTTCTTTCAGAAAATTAGAAAATCTAAATGAGTTTCATATAAATCTGAATATACTTTTCATTTATACTTAGTTCAATCTTTTAAGTTAAAACATAAATAGAATATCAATGTCAAAGTACGGTAAAATGATACTATGTAGCATACATTTTCTTCAAATTAAATATTGTATCATAAAGTAATGCATGGGAAATTGGCATAATTTAGTTACTGAGTATCTTTAAAAATTCACCCATATCTTGAAATTTAGATGCCTACTCTAAAAGATCCTCATTAGAATGTTATATATTTATCACATTTATTTTCCTCTGATTTCTATGTATGCATATTTCTATATTTCTCCAGAAAAACCTATCTGCCCCGAAAAACATATCTACAAAGAATGTGGTCCCTCAAATCCTGCAACTTGTTCTAATGTGGCCCCTTTTCAAGACATTGAATGTGTGAGTGGTTGCACCTGCCCAGAAGGTAAAACATTTGAAAATGAAGTTACACAGTCATAATGAGATCTTGTTTCTAACAAGATATTTATTGAATAAATTATCACCTATTCATAATCTATCCTCTAACATACAGGAAGGGAGGGGTAGAGATACTTTTAAAGTTAATGTGCATTTCTATCTCTATAATACTACACAGATGATCTCCTCGTCCTATGCTGGGCTCAATAGGACTACTGTGTAGCTCCAAAAGTTAACTATACCCTTGCCAGTTTTCAAATTTCTTAAATAGAAATTATCATTTTAAGTGTATGTCCACACTTGAAAGAACAACCTCAAAAGTGATTTCTCAATACACTGCTTGAGAATTTACTGATGTTTGTATAGTATTGGAGATTAATCTTATATAATGTACTCTAGGTTATCTATTGGATGATATTGGAGAGAAAGGGAGATGTGTGTTGAAGTCTGACTGTCCCTGTGAATCTGGTGGAAAGGTATATCAGTCAGGAGAAGTCCGCGAAGGTTCTTGTGGTTCTCTGTGGTATGTGTGTGCCTTTTGTCTATATTTTGTTGATAGTGAAGTAATACTAATATTTTAGTGTTACTTGAAATAATTCCCTGAATCCACACTTAAACTTTTCAGAAACAAAATTCAACCTCTTGGCATTTTCTGTTTATATTCTTTCATTTTTTGAGGAATTTTTGTGTGTTTCATGTAAAATATATTAGATTTCTGTGTATCTTTAAAAGATAATGTTTTTTAGGAGCTGAAATAATGTTTTGAATAGTAAACCAATTGGTGGTTGCAAAACAGAGGAAAGAATAATACAAAATTATGGTTATAATAATGAAACAATAATTATGCTAATTTTCAAGAATATTTGTAAAATATGCAATTACAAACAACCCCTTTCAAATAATTTTTATATGAGGTTACATAGGTGAAGCTATATTTGATTGAGAGTGGATTTTAATGTGTCAAGATAGTAGATTATTTCTCTTTTAGTTGAATAACTTGATTCTTACTTTTAAGTTCAGGACAAAATGCCGACCAGAGAGCTTTCCCTATCCCTCATTATGACTTTTCTCTGGAACTCAAAATATATGCAGGAATTCAAGGGACTTTCTAGAAATGTACTTTGTCCTTGTGGGGAAATAATCTGACTCAATGAAAACTAATATATCATTTTTATTGTAATATTTTCTCAGCAAATAGGCATGTATTATGTATATATTAATAATATACTAATATATTATTATTTCATAATATAAATATTTTATATTTATTTATATAATTTATAATATAATTATATACAATATATATTTTATATAATAATATATTATATATAATAATAATATATTATTATGTATAATTATGTTATATAATTTATAATAAATTTAATACATATTTTATCTTAATAATATATTAATAATTATGGAAATAATAATGTATTAATAATATATAGCTATGCTGTTCAAGAGAAATATACTGTGAATCACAAATATGATCTGCATATATAATTTAACACTTTCAGGTGATTATTTTTAAAAAGCACAAAGAAACAAACAAGTGGAATTAATCATAGTCATGTGCTTTACATATGGGCTTCCCTTGTGGCTCAGTTATAAAGAACCCATCTGCCAATGTAGGAGATGCAGGTTTGATCCCTGGGTCAGGAAGAGTCCCTGGAGGAGGAAACTACAATCCAGCCTGGGAAATCCTATGGACAGATGAGCCTGGTGGGCTACAGCCCACGAGGTTGCAAGAGAGTTAGACATGACTTAACAACTAAACAACACAACTTTACATATGCAAAATATTAATATTATCATTTCAGCATAAAATTATTATGAAATGTTGAGAGGATTTACCATCTTTTTCAGTATTAGTTCTTACAAGTCTATGTGTATTTTACATTTACAGAAGATCTCATTCTGGCCTGACAAGCCACATTTCACATAATCAATAGCTATATGTCTCTTTATGACTTCCCTGGTAGCTCAGATGGTAGAGAATCTGTCTGCAATGTGGGAGGCCATATTATACCGGGCAGAGCAGGCAGAAGTTATTTTGTTCAATGGAATTAGAACTTCCCTGGTGACTCAGCGGTAAAGAATCGCCTGCAATGCAGGAGGTGTGGAGACATGGATTCAATCCTTGGGTTACAAAGATCTCCTGAAGGAGAAGATAGTAACCCACTCCAATAATCTTGCCTGGTAAAATCCCGTGGATAGAGGAGCCTGGCAGGCTACAGTCCATGGGGTCACAAAGAGTCAAACACGACTGAGAGACTAAAAAATAGTACAAAACAAATTGCTAGGATACCATTGTCTGAAAGACATTTTATCAAGGCTGAAATGTTGGGAGGGGAATGATGATGGTATAATAAAACCTAACTAGATGTTTAAGTGGTGATTTTTTTTCATGTTGTACTATTTATTATAAAGAAAATGTAATTGATGACCTTTTCATAACCATTGCATTTTAACAGCACATGCCAAGAAGCAAAGTGGTCTTGCACTAAAACATTATGCCCCGGGAGATGTAAGATAGAAGGAAGTTTGATTACCACTTTTGATGGCGTTAAATACAACCATCCTGGAAACTGTCACTTTTTGGCCATCCATGTATGTAATAGCCTGCAACACTTGAGAAAACTGATACAGACACCAAGTTTTTTCTTACTAGTTTTAAACACAATCTTCATCTTTATTTACTATTAAAAAATAACAAACAGCCATTCTATCATTTGTTGTGTATTTCAGTATCTGCTTTGTGTCACATGTTGACATTGACAATCATTATTACCTGTGTTCCTTAGAAATTCTTTGCTAAACAAAAACAATCAAAATCTTTGTTACTATTAATTTTCTAAATATATCAGGAAAAGATTTCCTTTTTCTACTTTTCTTTGTATGTGTTCACTAGTGCCTCAAATGAAACTATCTTTTATATTCCATAAAGTATTTTCCTCTTTTTTCATTATTCCTTTACATTTATTTTTAGCTTTCATAATGTGTTAGTTTTATAATATAACAGTATGATAGAGGTTATCCTTACATTTAAACTCTTTTCAGTAATAAAATTTTAAGTAAAATTTCAATAAAAGAGAGATTCCATTTTGTAGGTTGTGCCTTTAACTGGCATGAGAATAAGCAATTTTACTTAATCTTCCTGGTCAGAAACAAAGATGAGTAGAATTTGTGACTCCTGAAGTGAGAGATGGGGACCAGTGTCTGAAAAATGTAGTTACTGTTATTAAAAGTCAGTTTTCCAAATCTCCTTTCCTTTTTTGCATACTCTTCTTATAATCCATGAAGCTAGGAGATGGGCAAAGTGAGAGGGAAATAAATAAAAATATACAGAATATTTGCTTCATATAGATTAGAGATTCCTAAATCTTGAAATAAGAACTGGAAGTCAATATTTGACATGACTTATATTACGGGTTTACAAATTAAATGCTTCTCTCATTGGATTTAAGTTGACATCATGGATTTTCCAGAGAATAAACAAGCTGTGTTACCTTTAAGTCCTATGAGGCTCAATAATGCAGCACAATTCCCGTAGATACTAGACAAAAAGTAAAGCTTAAAGAAAAAAAAAGGTTAATGAGAGAATCCACAGATCATAGACTATTTAGATAGTCTATATCTTATGCAAAATACTTGGACCATCTGTAAAACTCTTGGCCAATCCTAGACTGTCCCATGGACTGAACTAGGTTTCTAGTTTTGGAGCAGACTGATTGAATGTAAGTCTTTAGCATATTAAAAATGCAAATATGCATTATGAATGAATAACATAGTAATAGCATACATTCAATGACATTTTAATAAACATTTAATAAATGTGTTTTTTAACAGGATAAAGATTGGTCTATTAGTGTTGAGCTTCGTCCATGTCCAAGTGGTCAGTCAGGAACATGCTTAAATAGTGTTACACTCCTCTTGAATTCGGTAAGTAATCAGCTTCCTAAAGCAAACTCGAGTCAATTACTCTACAAATTCAGAATTTTGGAGGTTGAAAAAGAGACTTTACTGTGAGATTAAAACCACAAATGAGATTGATAAAGTCTTTGGAAGACCTGTATAGTTCTAAGGATCCTTACGAATATCAAAATTAAAATAGGCACATAACTAAGGTGCTAATTACAGGTCAACCTTTTACACTTACTAGATTATTAAAATCTATGGCCCTTTTAAGAAGACAGATATATTTGCTTAGAATTTCACGTATTTGGGACTACCACTTTAACTGGAGATGACCTACATGGGGAGGGAGAGTACCTAGCTTGATCTTTGCTAGTTACAAGTGAGTTGACCTTTGGAAATCCAAGTTATCTTCTTGGGTTTTAGCTTCCTCATCTACAAATCAGGGCTGAAAAGTCCTTTATAATCCGCTTTTAAGAATTGATATAAGAAATGCTTTAAATATGTTTAATATTTTAGGCATTTATAAGTTAGTCTATTACAGTGAAGCTTTATGGGAAAAATCTCAGGTTCATTTATTAATATTATACTTAGATATATTCATATTGAAAATTAAAATGAACTAACAATATGCTTTAAATATTAGTCTGCTCAAGTTGACAAATACGTGTTCAATAGAGATGGAACAGTCACAAATGACAAGCTTGGAAATCAAGGTTATTATTATTCAGGTAAGTTTAATAATATCATTTAAAATATTATAAATGTAAAATGCATTACTTTATTCCATTTTTAGCTATGTTATAAATGTTTCTGTTTTTAAAAATATATTCAGTATACAGGCATTTTAAGAAATAAAAACTGTTTAACATATTAATTACTGCTATTAATATAAATTATTACTTTAACAGACCAAATACAGATCTTCAATGCATCTTCCTCATACCTTCAAGCAGAAACATACTTTCATGGAAAAATGCAAATTCAAACTTTTCCTGTGATGCAATTGTATGTTTCTGTGCCACCTAACCAATTCACAGATACTGTAGGTAAGTCCTAGAGATATTTTTTACATTAATTTATTTGTTTTAACTGGAGGCTAATTACTTTACAATATTGTGGTGGTTTTTGCCATACATTGACATGAATCGGCCACGGGTGTACATGTGTTCCCCCGTGTCGAACCCCTGTCCCACCTCCCTCCCCATCCCATCCCTCTGGGCTGTCCCAGTGCACTGGCTTTGAGCGCCCAGTTTCGTGCATCAGACTTGGACTGGTCGTCTATTTCACAAATAGCAATATACACATTTCAATGCTAATCTTTCAAATCATCCCACCCTCGCCTTCTCCCAGAGTCCAAAAGTCTGTTCTTTATATCTGTGTCTCTTTTGCTGTCTTGCATACAGGGTCATTATTACCTTTCTAAATTCCATATATATCTGTTAATATACTGCATTGGTGTTTTTCTTTCTGACTTACTTCACTCTGTATAATAGGCTCCAGTTTCATCCACCTCATTAGAACTGACTCAAATGTGTTCTTTTTAATAGCTGAGTAATATTTCATTGTGTATATGTACCACAGCTTTCTCATCCATTCGTCTGCCGATGGACATGCCGATGGACATTGCTTCCATGTCCTGGCTATTGTAAACAGTGCTGCGATGAACATTGGGGTGCACGTGTCTCTTTAAATTCTGGTTTCCTTGGTGTGTATGCCCAGCAGTGGGATTGTTGGGTCATATGGCAGTTCTAGTTCCAGTTTTTTAAGGAATTTCCACATTGTTCTCTATAGTGGTTGTACTAGTTTGCATTCCCACCAACAGTGTAAGAGGGTTCCTTTTTCTCCACACTCTCTCCAGAGTTTATTGTTTGGAGACTTTTTGATAGCAGCCATTCTGACTGGCATGAGATGGTACCTCATAGATATGTTTTTATTTCTAAAGCACTAGTATAACCATGTGTTGTAATTTTCAGTTGTCTCCATTAATATTAGACTGTAAAGCATTTTAACTTAATCTTTCCTTCCATATTGCAGTAAAATAACTGAACATACAGTGTAGATAGCTTTATTTACTACAAAATCTATTTCCTAATGGTTTTCAACAATTTAAACATCTTAAGGTTTTTAAATTGTGAGATTTGATAATATATGCTATATATCAGTTTGCTAATATGTTACTAAAACTGACTTGTGGAAGAATAAATGCAAATATTATAAATCTTTTGAAAATCAATTTCCAAATACAAGTTGTTTTACAACTTGTCTTTCTGCTCATAGATAATCTTTTACTGAGGTTTTCTATTTTACTGAGGTATTCTATTACAGAAATCAGTTTTTACATACTGTCACAAATATCAGACAAAACAAAGAAACCTTGGCAAATTCCACATTTACTCATTTAAAACCATCTAAGTTTTTGCAAGATACCTTTGCTTAACAAGTGAACATTTTTGACTTATTTATACATAGGCAAAAAAATGTAATTCAAGGGTCAGAAGGGTCCAGATAAGAAAGGCAGATAGCTCTTAACATGATTCAGCTCTTCACAATGAAACTGAAAATGTGCAGTCATAAACTTTCTACTTTAGGCATGCTTTCTAAAGCCTTGTCAAAGGAAGTTAAGTTACAGCAACAAACAGGAAGAAAATAATATTCATGTCAAACGGTGTTTCAGTGCTCCTGGAATTATAAATGGCAGTATTAACCTGATGTGCCATGAAATTTTACTTATATGTATAAAGGCTAACCAAGACCTACTCTCATGTGGCTCATGCATTATTTGATTTGAGCAAAGAACTGAACGTGAATCCAAAGGTGAGACGATGCTAACATTTGTTCTGTGCTTTCTGTAGGGCTCTGTGGTTCCCACAACAACAGAGCAGAGGATGATTTCATGTCAAGTCAGAACATATTAGAAAAGACCTCTCAGGCGTTTGCTAGTTCTTGGGAAATGATGCCCTGTCCTAAAGCTAGCACTGCTTCATGCATCAGTATAGAAAAAGGTAATGCTTATTGAACCTCAAACTCTGTAATTAATTATTTGTCACTGGAATTATAAACTTATTCTGGTAATAATATGAGACTACTAGATAATCCAGTTTTCAGCTAGTGTTTGTAAACTTTTTCAGCTTCAGAGGGAACAGTGGAGAAACAATTTGACTGGCTGATGACACTCTTAGAACAAGCTTCTCATTCGGGAATAGATGATGGAAGAGACACTGTTGTCTTCTCTACCCATTCTTTTCCTCCGTATACAGTTTTCTCCATAGTTTTAAAATGATAGGGTTAGAAGAGACTTCACTCATCACTTCTGTTATTGTTATTTCTATTTTATATAGTTGTAGAAAGGGTCATTTCTTTGAATAGCGACACTCACCCAAATTCCTGAGACACTTCACGGTACAGCTGTAGTTAGATCCAGGTCTCCTAACCACTGCCATCATGTATATTAGTTATACCAACCCCCAAATAGAGATTTTAGTGGAAAAACTGTACACTTACATGATTCAGCTTACCAAGGACTTTCATACATAGTATTGATAATTCAATTTATTTCTACAAAGAGTGGTGAAGGATGTGGATGAGGTTATTATTTCCATTCATGTAGATGGTGATAATGGAAATTTAGATAGGGTGTTCTCAATAAGGTATAATCCAAGTGTTTTGAGTCCCAGTCTTTCTCTAATTGTTCCTCTAGTATCATTGATTTTAACATATGCTTCGTTTTATGTTGCTTCTTTCATAAATAATGGAATGCAATGGAAGGTAAGTTAAAATGTATTATAATGAAATACTAATTTGTTATTTCTTAATTAATCTGCTTACTTGAAACAAATGTCTGATCAGTTTATAAACTACTAAAGTGACTCCTTTTGAAGTTTCATTTATATGTTTTGATTTAAAAGATGAGTTGATAAATGCATTAACATCAGTATGGTAATGCACATTTCAAGGTTTTGTCATTATTTTATTTTGTGGGTGTTGCAATGAAAATAAAATGAGAATAGGTAAAAAAATATATATATCTCATAAGAAACCAAGCCAATTTATGTTAAGCAGACTATATGTTAATACTTTTGAGAGATATGACTATTTCAATTTTCAGTGCTTTAAATATAGCTTAATAACATAAAATATAGAAAATTAAACAATAATAAGATGCTAGTAATATTTACATAAAAGCATTGATACCTGGTTGCAAGTTTGTCCAAATTTTAAGAATAATTGGCCTCAATGTCCTTTTAGTAGGTTCAGTCATTGTCCTTTATTGGTTCTTGGTGATGGTCACTTTTAAAAGTCAATCAGCAAATAGTTAAAAAAAATTCTAGCAATGCTTGTGCTAGGCATGGTCATCATCCTTGAGAATTTGCAAATCACTGAGCAAAACATTTTTGACTTAAATGTTGTTTAATGAATTGTTTTGTGAAGTTTCTCTTCAGTTAATTTAACAGAAGACTATTGATAAATCTACCAAGTATCAATTAAGTAGCTAAATGAAGTTATTGTATTTTAATTATTGATAATGATTGTCATAATTTATGACCTTCAGAAACACTGATTTGACCTTCTGGGGTGACAGCACCGATCTTTCATAATTTAACATAAATATGTATTGTAAACTAAAGTTACCTAAATAATCTGGTTCCCTTATTCATATTTTATATAGAAATTGCACTTCAGAAAAAGGTTAACTGATTTAATATAAAAGTCCAAAGCTAATAAAGATTTGTTTTTTATTATATCATGCTTTTTTGCATACAGTGATAACAAATTATAGCATAACACTTTAAAAACCAATTGTTTTAAGAAAGACACAAAGCAGAAAATAGTTTAAAAAATTTACACTTTCTCTTTTAATTAAAAATTATGATATTTAATCTGGTGTTGGGTGCATTAATTTTCTTCCAGAACGGTTTGCTGAAAGGCACTGTGGAATTCTTCTTGATTTGACTGGTCCTTTTGCTTCTTGCCATTCAATTGTGGACCCTAAACCATATCATGAGGTATGTGAAGGTCTAACATTAACAGCCCTTTTTGAGAAATATTTTTATAATACTAAAGAAAGCATTAGATATTAAAAATGTTCAAATAGCAGCCATTTTCAGTAGATTAAGACATACATTTAAGTTTAAATTGGATTATATTACTTTATTCAATTGTTAGATATATCAACTCAAAAAAGAGGGACTAGAAAATAACCCCACATGAGGAAAATCTTGAATAAGTTTCTCTGAGTTCTTGGAAAACTTAGTTAAGATTTGATTTGCTAATTTACATAAAATAATTCCAAAATTTCCAGGACAAAATATTTTCTGGAAGAGGGGTGGTTATGAACTGTTTTGTTATACCAGTTTATCTCTTCTGAATATTTTCATAATATAAATTTGTTTCTTATTTTAAAGGAATGCAAAAAATACACTTGTACTTGTGAAAATAGCCAAGATTGCCTGTGTACAATTTTAGGCAACTATGTGAAAGCATGTACTGAGAAGGAAACTTCCTTGGTAGGATGGAGAACTGGGCTATGTGGTAAGCAGAATAGAGGCTTTAGGTAGCTCTACTTTCTTCTCAGCTTTACAACAGGGGTGTGTGTGTGTGTGTGTGTGTGTGTGTAGTGTGTATGTGTAGTTTGTTGCTGTTGTTCAGTCACTCGGTTGTGTCTGACTCTTTGCAACCAATCTCATGGACTGCAGCATGCCAGGCTTCCCTGTCCTTCACCATCTCCTGAAGCTTGCTCAAACTCATGTCCATTAAGTTGGTGATGCCATCCAACCATCTCATCCTTCGTCATCCCCTTCTCCTCCCGCCTTCAATCTTTCCCAGCATCAGGGTCTTTTCTAATGAGTCAGCTCTTCCCATCAGGTGGCCAAAGTATTGGAGCTTCAGCTTCAGCATCAGTCCTTCCAATGAATATTCAGGGTTGGTTTCCTTTAGGACGGACTGGTTTGATATCCTCGTAGTCCAAAGCACTCTCAAGAGATTTCTCCAATACCACATTTCAAAAGCATCAATTCTCTGGTACTCAGCCTTCTTTATAGTCCAACTCTCACACCCATATGTAGTTTAATTTAGTATGTAGTTTAACTTAATGTGTAGTTGAGGTGTGTGTATTTACAAATTTGTATTTGGTTCTTTCAAAGATGATTTTCTTTATTTTTAAATAATGGCAACCCTCTCCAGTATTCTTGCCTGGGAAATCCCGTGGACAGAGGAGCCTGGCAGGCCACAGTCCTCAGTGTTACAAAGCATCAGACATGACTTACTGACTAAACAACAACATGTTGGTTTAATCCTTGCATATTGATTTCTTGATTTATTTCTTTTATCTTGATTAAATACATTTATATTTTAATAAGAGCAGAATATATGTGCATTTATATAGAAATATATATTTTTGTTCAATTTTATATGCTGAAATTTAAATAATGTTCTGACTTCTACTGCATTTTAACTGATAGTCAAGTATTAGTAACTTATTTTAAAGAAATAAATTAGTAAATTAGGAACCAATTACTGCTTTCATACTTTGAGGACTTCCCAAGTGGTCCAGAGATTAAAACTTTGTGCTTCTAATTCAGGGGGCACAGGTTGGATCTTTAGTTATGGAACTAAGATCCCACATGCCATGAGACCAGAAAAAAAATCTTGCTTTGTTTTAAAAAATTTTCACCCTAAAGTCAGACAGAGAAAGAAGAACATGGTATGTTATCACCTTTAAGTGGAATTTGAAAGATAAAACAAACCAGTGAATGTAACAATAAAAAAATAAATTCACAGATATAGAGAACAAACTAGTGGTTACCGGTGGGAAGGGTGGAGGAAAAGTATAGGGATTAATAAGTACAAACTATTATATATAAAATAGATAAGCTACAAGTATATATTGTATAATACAGGATATATATCAAATATTTTATAACTATAAACCAGAATATAACCTATAAAAATTTTTAATCACTGTGTTATACACGTGAAACTAATATAATGTTATAAATTGACTATAATCAGTGAAAGAAAAAAGTGAAAAAATCTTAGAAGACTGATAAATACTTCATTGAATGAAAAAGAAAGCTACTGAACTCTTCAAATATGACTTCAGAAAAGCTTTTGGGAAATGCATCTCTCTAGATCGTACTTAATACTGTATAGCCAACTTCTAGTCAATCAGTAAGGTCTAAGTTCACCTCCAAAATTACTCTCAAATCCATTCACATATTTTCATCACATATTTCATTTCATTGCCACCAACCTAGTTCAAGAGCCATGATTTTTCCTATTGGATGATTGTAGTAGCTTCTTTCAATATCCAGTCTTGGTTCCCTCTAATTCAATTTCTACAGAGAAATCAGTATAATCTTTAAAGTAAAACCAAATAAAACTAGCCTGATCATGTGACATTTCAATCTAAAACAAGTCAGTGGCATTTTATGGCTTTCAGGCTAAAGACCAAACTGCTCACAAGGTTTATAGTTTCTATTCTCTTACTTGCTCTTTGAAAGAATTCCCCTCTCTTCCAGCTTAAGTTGTTCTCCAGATATAGAATTCCCATCTTCATGAGGTCTCTCTGTCCCTCCTCCTTACTAAGGGCAGGTTCCCAGCTATAGACACTCAGAGCTTCCTATTCTGCTTTTCAGCACATACCACGATTGTCTTTTCCCAAGGAATATAAGTTGCCTGAGAGCAATGAACTATCTATCTTGTTTATGGGCTTTATCTCCAGCAGAATGTGTTGACATTATAGCAGTGTCTCAATACTGACAGAAAAAAAGGACAAGTACCTTTTCCTCTATTATTCATAACGCAATTATGGTCAATTCACTATAATACTGTAAACATCAAGTTGAATTAAGATTACTAATTACTCTGGATATTTACATGCTGACCATATTTTCCCTATACCAACAGATCAATCTTGTCCTAGTGGCCTAGTTTTCAAGTACAATGTGAAAACCTGTAATAGCTCTTGCCGATCATTGTCAGAGAGAGATAAGAGCTGTGATATGGAAGGCATTGCAGTTGATGGATGCACTTGCCCTGATGAAATGTACAAGAATAATGAAGGAAATTGTGTTTCAAAATCTCAGTGTGACTGCTACATAAATGATGAGGTCGTGCAACCAGGCAAACTCATCCATATTGATGACAACAAATGGTATGGAAATTCCACATATACTTGTTATGACTTTAAAATCAAGAGACTTTGCTTTTCAAAGAAATCGTCTTTTGCTTGGATGAAATCTTCTTTAGACCTGCCACATCTTAAATTTTGTATTTCTCATTAAAGTTTAATATTACCTGGAATGTACATTTCACTGTAATGGCCATTGTTGATATATCCCACTCAAGTTTGGTTTTAAATGACAGTAGAAAAATATTCTAGCAAGAATGCAAAGCAAGTTCATATTCAGGCAATTCCTAGTTGTCTCTCAGCATTTATCATTCAACCAACAGTTATTCAATAAATGCCTACCATGTGCCAGGCTTTGTGCTAAGCATTGGAATTGCAAAGATGAGTGGTCATTGTCTTGGACTCAGAGTAAGCATGGTGCAGACTATACTATCATATGGTACCAGCAAGGGCCAGTTGCCACCTCAGGAGATTTAAAAAAGAAAAAAAGAAAAACACAACTTCTCAGAAGAGACCAGCATTTCAGTTTTCCTAAGGGATGAATCTTTTTCCTGACAAAATTGGAGTGTGAAAAGTGACTTCCAGTCAAGGAAACAGAATGCAGTAATGTAGGAAATGCTTAAAATAGTATTGTACATGTCGGTTGTTGTTACACAAGATTATGCTGGAAAAGAAGAAAGTAACCAGGCCATATTCCAGAATTTAAACTTTGTTCCAGGGTGGTGGGAGGTATTGAAGAACTATAACTTTTTGTGATGGATAAGGAGGTTGTGATTCCTGCAGTTTGGGCAAAGTAATTTATCTACATTTCTAATTTCGTGAACAGAAATAGCAATTCTTAAAAACGTAACTGCAAAAGTGAAGCAGTCATCCCAAAAATCTTTGGATGCACCTTCTCTCTTTTCTTTAGTTCCATGCCGATGTATGGCGAAAACCACCACGAGATTGTAATTAGCCTCCAATTAAAATAATTAAATTTATTTTAAAAAGATATCATTTAGCAATGAATAATAATAATTTGGTCATTTTAAAGGAAAGCGTATGTAACAACTCCTTTTAATCAACAAAGTACACAGAATATTTGGTTGGGATTTGACTAACGATACTTTCCCAGTAAATGCTGGAGAATTGGTAGATTACCTTTTTAATAAAACTTGGGCTAGTACCTCTAAATTATGGATGGTGTTAGCATTTTCCTGTTTTCAATCTCTAAAACCTCTTCTTTGGACTACTGTGTGAACTTGACTTTTCTTTGCTCTCTCTCTGTCATGTTTCCAGTACTGTCACTGGGATGTCATATCTAAAGCACTGTTCTGATTGTGCCACTTAGCTGCTCAAAAAGCGATTTTAGGGTGACAGTTGCCTAAAGAATAGAAACAAACTTGCATGTCATTTGAGACCATCTGAAATCTGGTTATAACTTACTTCTGCCACTTCTCCCTATGTATCCTACCTTCTATCCAAACAAGTCATCAGAACATGCCTTGTTCTTTCCTTCCTCATAGTTTTGCATCTTATCAGCAACATCTGTTGAAACTTACTTATCCATCAAAATCCAGCCATCTTTTCCATTTAGTTTTCTGCATGTCCCTAAGAACCTTATTTGTACATTCCTATAATGCATACAAGTTGTATCTTATAATTTGTTACATTTTATGCATCTTTCTTCCAAGGTGGCTCAGGGGTAAAGAATCCACCTACCAGTGCTGGAACCACAGGAGACACTGGTTTGATCCCTGGGTCGGGAAGATCCCCTGGAGGAGGAAATGGCAACCCACTCCAGTATTCTTGCCTGGGAAATCACATGGACAGAGGAGCCTGGTGGTTTGCAAAGAATCCGACATGATTGAGCACATGCACATGCATCTTTTGGGGGACTGTATCTCATTGATCTTATTATTCATGATATAGCAGGGGTTTATGAATGGGGGATGAAAGCTGCTATAACAGTGTATTAAGCTGTCATTGAAATTTTATTTAAATTTATAATTTTCTTTTATTTCCAGTGTCTGCAGAGATGGGATTCTTCTTTGCCAGACTCCCATTGATTTACGTAAGTTTTGAAATCACGATGCAAGCTTGAGATATCTACTTTGGTTAAAATAAGCAGATCAGGAGGCCCTTGACTAACAACTTCCTTTGTCTCACAGAGAATTGTTCTGGAGGGGCTGAATATGTTGACTGTAGGAATCCTAAGGCACAGAGGAGAGTTGATAGTACATGTAGCACTCGGAACATACCTACTTTTGATGTAAGTAACATGGTATTAGAGTTCAGATTTTTAAAAAATTTTATTTCAAAAAAACTTTTGTTTCAGTGAAGATGGAAATTAAAACATCAAAGAAAAATAATTAGAAGGTCATATTATTTTTGTGTGTCATTTTGAATTGTCAAATGCTGATTCTAACTGTATACTTGGTTTATTTATGCATTGTCAAGTATTAATACCACTGATAATGCAATGAATTTAGACTAGTGCCTCATGGTGTATATTTTATATTTACTTCTATAGGACAACTTGCCTTGCAAACGTGGGTGCTACTGTCCTGAAGGAATGGTTCGAAATTCTAAAGGGAACTGTGTCTTTCCTGATGACTGCCCATGCTCTTTTGGTGGACGAGAGTATGACCAAGGAAGTGTCACCTCAGTCGGCTGCAACAAATGGTATATAATAAAGAATTATTATCTTATTTGTTTTGGATATTAGAAAGCATACAATCTGCTCTTATTTTTATGGGAAAGGAGTCATACTTTGGGATATTTGGGAAAATAATGGTCAAATGTTGTTAGAAAAACTATTTTTAAAACCAATTTTATATAGCATTAAAATTTGGACATCATGTAATGGACAACTGCGAAATTTAAACTGATATGCCTTGTGATTCTTTACAAAAGCAATATGAGTTCAGTCATAATCTTGGCATGATATAATTACCACACTGTATCATTGTTTTCTTCTAGTACTTGCATAAAAGGATCTTGGAACTGTACACAAAATGAATGTCAAACCACCTGTCATATCTATGGGGACGGTCATGTTAGAACTTTTGATGGAAAAAGTTACAGCTTTGATGGTCTTTGCCAGTATGCACTTATCGAGGTAATTACAAGTGTGTTTTTAAACAATTTTTCTTTACTTCATAATTATTAGATGAACTCTGGAGAATTTTATTCTCAAAAATGTGAATTAAAAAAAAACATGCCACATATATGTTTCTTGAAGGCAGTAAAATGTAATATAATGTAATGATGGTTCTGGAGCCAGTAGACCTAAATTTCACTCCTGCTTCTGCCATTTCTCAGATGTGTGACTTTGGGCACATACCTTAATTTCTCTGTGTCTCAGTTTCCTTAACTGTGTAATGGAAATAGCCCCTACTTGAAACCAAATTAGAGAAAATATTGGAGCACATAATAAGTGCTCAATAAATGTTGGATGTCATTATTTTAGCAACAGTACTATCAGCAACAATGACAGTTACCATTTTATGAGTGCTTCTTTTCCAAGTGAATCTATACATTTAATCATTTATAATATAAAACGCTTATATTATTATCCCCATGAAGGAGATGAAGAAGTTGAGGTTTACAGAGGTTAAGCAACATGAACTACTAGGTAGAAAATGCCCATATTCAAACCTAGATCTGTCAGATTCTGAAGTCCATGCTTGCTCCATGTACCTAAACTGCTTGCTAAGTAACATGTAATGGGTGAAATATGGATTGTTTTGCATGAGTTTTGAGTGAATATCAAGTTTCATATAAATCACTGAAGAAAAAGACATCTTTATCTAGCTATCTGAACAATGTAGAAATAAATTTAAGATTATAAACTTACATAATCTTATAATTTATAAGATTATAAACTTACACACACATCTATGGTATAATTCTAAGCTTGTTTGGAAGTAATGGGAGAAGAACTGAGTCAAACAAGTTAGTTTGGACTCAACCAAGACTACAGATTTGCAACACAGATAACCATTGTCTTTTGGAAATTCCATAATGTAACATATGGTAATTTATTAAGTATAAGGTGTCACTGTCTAAGAAATATTTGTCTGATACAAATATTGTAGTTGAGTTCCATGTTCCTGATATAAACTATTATTAAAATTTAATTTTTAAAGGATTATTGTGGTCGTGAAAATGGCACATTCCGTATTTTAACTGAAAGCGTCCCATGCTGTGAGGATGGACTTACATGCTCGAGAAAAATTATAGTTGCTTTTCAGGTACAGTACTATTTTTTTCCCCCCTCAGATTACGAACTGCCAAATAAGATTGATGTTACTGTAAGTAAGTCTGTCTTTTAATTTACAGGATCAAAATATTGTCTTGCATGATGGTAAAGTTACAGCAGCTAAAACTACAGAAAGTAAGGAATGTGAACTCAATGGAAATCCATACTCTGTTCATACCGTTGGCCTGTACTTGATTCTGAAATTTTTAAATGGAATAACTGTAATTTGGGACAAAAATACAAGAATTTCTGTTATACTGGATCCACGCTGGAATGTATGTATATCACTTTCATATATATATATATATCAACATACTATAACAGAGCAAATAGCAAACAGATACAGATAGTCTACTTCAGTCGTGTCCGACTCTTTGCGACCCCATGGACTGTAGCCCACCAGGCTCCTCTGTTCATGGGATTCTCCAGGCAAGAATACTGCAGAGGGTTGCCATGCCCTCCTCCAGGGGATCTTCCTGACCCAGGGATTGAACCGGTGACTCCTGTGACTCTCCTGCATTGCAGGTGGATTCTTTACCACTGAACCACTGGAGAAGTCTGCAAATAGCATAGTAGAAGTGAAATCATTTTTGCTACTGAGAGTTAGAGGACAGATTCAGAGGTAGAAAGTGGGAGAATGGCAATATTTATCATAGAGCAATGTCTGGTCAACCTCACATGTAATATTAAATGTAATCAAAGATGATAGAATTTGGTGAACAATAAATGCAGTAAACCTGATGAATTCTATTTTAGCCATATTTGGTTGCTTGGTGTATAGATAGAATTGATGTAGTTCTCAGAGCAAATATTCTAAGAACCCAAGAGCACAGTCCTGTCAAATCCGAAGCTAGTGAATGTAATTATTTTTTAATTCTTAAGGCATTTTTCTTGATCAGTACTAGATCATTTTGCAATATAGGACACGTTGGATTAAATGGGAGGAGAAGCTTATCTACAGATTCTGGTTTTCTTCCAAAATTTAGAATTTAAAATAAACTTGTATACAATTTTAACATCTCTATCACATACCTATCTAAATCTATCTATCTGTCTGTGTATCTCTAGCATAACTCACGTTTTCGGTACTCTTTCTGATCTATGTAGGGTCAGGTGTGCGGTCTCTGTGGCAATAACAATGGTGATCTGAAGGATGATTTCACCACGAGATACTCCTCAGTGGCTGCTGGAACACTGGAGTTTGGAAATAGTTGGAAAACAAGTCAAGAATGTTCAGACACAGTTGCTCAAACCTTCCCATGTGACTCCAATCCATACTGCAAAGCCTGGGCTGTGCGGAAGTGTGAGATCATCCGGGACAGCACCTTCAGAGACTGCCACAATAAGGTAGGGGGGCCCTGAGAGCAAGGACGGGCACAGCTCTGCCCTCAGAGACTCACGTGCTCCGCTGTCCCCAGGTGGACCCCAGCGAGTACTACGATGCGTGCATTGAGGAGGCCTGTGCCTGCGACATGGAGGGCAAGTACCTGGGATTCTGCACGGCCGTGGCAATGTACGCAGAGGCCTGCAGCGCAGCTGGAGTCTGTGTCACGTGGAGGAAACCAGAGCTCTGTCGTAAGTGAAGTCCATGTGTTGCTCTTCTTTAAACCATAATTAGAATCGCTTTGTTAAGACAATCGATCTTCTCGTATTTTCTAGAAAATACATATTCTTGGGCATAAACAGGCTTAAAAGCATGTTAATATGTTTGTGATGGAAAAAAACACCTATTTAATATAGCACTTGACATGGTGCACCAAATTCAATTTTAGTTTCAAAAGTTATGTTCACAGAGGAAGATTGAATATTGATGGAAAATAGTTCTTATTCATACTTAGATGAGCAATGAACTGCCTACCTATCTTAGTATAGTTACATGTTCTTATATATTTACCTCACATATCACTTTTGTTTGAAGTCCTCACACATCATCTTGAAAATGTTTATAGTGCTCTAAGTCAAGATAAACTATAATATGAATATAAACAGAATTTTGATATGTGTGAAATATGGTAACTTTAGTAGAAATTAGTCAACTCTTTTTCTTCCAAAGGAAGATATTGTAAGAGAAAATGTGACAAATGTTGAAATTGAATTTGCATTTTATTTGGTCTATTATGTACAGCTTTACATATTGAAATATTATATTGAATATTATATTGAAATCTTTAGTTACCTCATTTGGGAACTATTATTTACACTTAAAAAGACCAATTTTCCTAGAGATTTATTTTCCTCCCTTAAGGCTAAACATTAAAACCATGAATATAGAGTATGATAAAAAATAGCTCAAAAATTGGAAAAGTTAATGTTTACTCTTCTTCTTAAAATCAATCTTATTGTGAGATTTTTTTAAATGCTATTTTGATTCTTTAAGTTTCCCTCCCTTTTTAAAAAACTGTTTTGGCTTATATGGCAATTTGGATACAGCCAAAGGACTTAATAAGACAAAATGATATACTTTAGGTCTGTTTATTGTTAGTATCATTCAAAATCTCTCATAAAAATGCTTTGGAAAATTAAAGTTGAAAATTGTCATAATGAATGCAAGTAATTTGTTATAATTCAATCATAGCTGTCTACTGTGATTATTATAACGCACCTGGGGAATTCAGCTGGCATTATGAACCCTGTGGCACAGTGACTGCCAAAACATGCAAAGATCGAGTAATTGGCCAGAAATTTTCTGCACTGTTAGAAGGTAAGACATATTTTAATAATAACCACGAAAAGGTGCAGATTATACTGATAGCTTAAAACTGGGAAATGTTAGTTTCTGGCAGTTCAGTATCTTACATTTTGTAATTTAATGAATATCTAATTATCTTTATTATGACATTAGTATTTCTACATTAGAAACATTTTCTCTAGGCATAAATTATCTATTTAGCAGGAGAGAGAGAGAACATAGTGGTCTCATCCTACTAGCAATCTTTATATGTTTCATTAGACAAGGCATTTGTTGAGACCATCATTGCAGAATGCAACATATAATATAGTCTCACTTGAATGGAGGCCAGTTAACTATACCCACAGTTAAAAAGTACTTTACTCTTAACATTACATATCTTAACTAAAAGTAAAGACGTGGCAAGAAAACAAGATGATACAAAAACTTTCTGACAGTTACATTGATGTTAGATCCCAGACTTTGTGATATTTTCAGCCCATTTTATTATGATTTCTGTTATGTTCATCTATCTGATGAAACAGTATTTAGAGTTGGTATTCATGAAAGTGTTTAGAATTGGCATTCACGTTTCAAGACACATACTTATCCAAGTCTTGTGTTATGTTCAACATCGTGGCTGTCATTACAGTAGTAAATCTCTTAAAATATTTAGGAAATATTTTAGAAAAAATTAAGTCAGCTGAAATTTCTAAGTTCTCAGGTTGATATTTCATTGCCAAAGAATCTGAATCCTGTTCAATTTTATATGTTTTTCACTAAAAGTATGCTGTTACCTACTTCAGTTCTTGGAATCATTGAAGTAAGTGTACAAATATATAATGCAGTATGGGGAGTTTCAGCACATAGAGATGAACTGAGGGCCATTTTTATTCACAGGCTGTTATGCCAAATGCCCGGATAGTGCTCCCTACCTGGATGAGAACACTATGAAGTGCGTCAGTTTGTCTGAGTGCAGCTGCTTCTATAATGACATCGTTCCAGCCGGTGGAGTGATTCAAGATAACTGCGGGAGAACATGGTATATTCTCTAACTGTCCAATAGCTCTGTTTCTGACATTTTTATTTAGAAAACAAGAAAAAAATCAATGAATGTATTGTTAACTCTATTACTTCTAAATGAGGAGGTCAGCTTTAGGTTCAGTTTTGTTACTTATTTTGGGTTTTCATTAAATCCACGTATTGACTAATGATTTGTTAAACCTTAGTGGAAAAGACAGTATAGAAAATGTCACTATGTTGTTTTGGGTAAAAAGAAAGTTTCCATTCCATAAATGTAAGATCATGTTTATAGGCTTTCAAAGGATGGTCTGTACTAGAGCAGCAAGTCCATCAAAAATCATCGTGTTTGAAACTGAAAATGTAAGAACTAACTTTACAGCTTGATTCCAAACATTCTTTTAGGTCCCAAGGATACCTCAGTGAAAAGATTAGGAAACAGTACAGGGAAAAACAAAAAAACCAAAAACAAAACCAATTTGAACCCATAGGATGCTCTTGGGGAAACAATTATTTATTTTTCTCTTATTTGGTTCTGTTTTGATCTTCACTGGTTAGATAATTTGTTGCTTTAAATTTAGGAAATGTATATAATTAGGAGTTAAAATTTTCAAGTTCTTTCTCTTTTTGACTGTTTCTGTTTTTGTTTATAATTTAACTTTCAGCTATTGCATCGCAGGAGAATTGGAGTGCAGTGGTGAGTCACTATATTTTACTCTAATTGATTTAGGAAAGATGAGATAAAGAGTTTGGAGTCTTTTTAGACCATCAACAGCAGAGGAGTATGTACTTAATGCTTTATATTGTTCCTCAGTGGATTGACACAATTCCGTTTCAGTGTGTTTGTTTATGTTGGATCAGTTCAAAACCAATGCTGCCAAGGCCCTTCAAACCACTGGTAGATGGGACAGTTCTCTTACTCGACTGCCTGTCTATAAGCTCTGGGAACTAAGGAAGTGAGACATCAGTTAAAACAGTTTAATAAAGGGATGGAATGGAAGATGATAGTTATATAGGTAGAATTAGCTACTTGAAGGATTACTCATATGCAACATATATCTTAAAAAGAACTTTCAATAAACTTCAAAAGAATATATAAATGATTCTTTTTGTGTATTCAAAATTGCAAGAAGTGAAATAAAAACGAAACAGATAATTCATAGGCAACTTGAGTTTTAGAATTTTTTCACAACTTTTCATTTCTGTCAGTAATAGTAATTTGTGATTATTTCAGAAACTGCTCCTACAAATTCAACATATACAGGTAAAATCATCATTATGGTTTAAATGTGTATTTCTGATTTCTTTTTATGATAATCATTTATAATTTCACATGAGTCTGTGCCAGTAAAAGATATGCTGATAAATATGCTGCTATAAAATTTCAAATTAAAATTAAGTTACTAGAAAATATGTCAAAATATAATTTCATTATACTCCTGTGAGTTAAGTTAGTAATGTAATTAGAACATAAAATAGGTATTATGTGCTTATTATTAGTTGAACATCATCATCCAAAGCTTGACATTTTTAGATGATAATTTGAACAAATGGAATGAAAAAGTAAATGTGATCTCCTGTGAAGTAAATATTTTGAAATCATGATTATACCGGAAGGTGAAAACACAGAAATAAAAATTAATTTATTTTTCTTAACTTGTGTATTTCTTGCAAGCTATAAGGCTATTTTAGTTATATCCATTCAAGAGAGTACTGGGCAAAATGCAGTTTAACTTTGGCTTTGGAACTTTAAATGTACTGTTGGTAAGTGTACTTAGAGTTACTGCAGTACACTTACATACTCTTATTTCTCATTGATCAATATTTGGAGGTTATGTCAATTAAGAGATAGTATTGCAAATTGGAAGCCTTAGGTTTTGATAATGTGTTTAGTATGTGATCATCAGTGAAGTGATATTTATTTTAGTTATCTTAGGTTACTTTCCTAAAGCTAAGTGCAGAGTTCATCTTGGCCCATAAATAGATTTAATAAAGTTCCTGTGAGATTTTGGTTAAGTGGTAATAATAGAAAATAATTAATCATTTTTGTTGGACATACAGTAAGAGATATTAATATTGATCTGAATGAAAGATTGTTTTGTCAATTAACCTCTGCATACAATTTCAGAAATTTTTATTGAGACTTTGGCAACTGGTTTCTTGAAATAAATTTGCCAGAAAAATTATTTAAGTAATTAATTTTCATAAATATTGTCTTCCCCAAACAGTTTCTACTACAACAGCTACCTCCATACTAAGCACCGAAGCAGGTAAAAAAAAAAAAAAAAGCTTATTTGTTTTTTAGCATCTAAATAAGCTATGGATGAGTTTGCAACTCAGGCATTTTGGCCCTTTTCCCCAAAGTTGTCATTTTCTATTTATTTATTTCTTAAATGCCAAATAGTAAGGTCTACATCCAATTGTGATATTGAAGAACCTCTTCCCTATTTAGAGACCATATGTCCTAAAAAGGACATTCTGCATGTTACTAATTTGGAAAAAAAAAAGGCTACAGAATAAAATTTTATGCTAAATTCCTTGAATATAAATTATATTTTCTTTTCAACTTACATCAAAGAATTTTAACTTTAACTGAATCACTTGTAATTAAAGCAGTGGTCAAAGAAGTACAAGAGTATATATTAAAATGTGTAAGCATCTGGTAAATGAACTTAACTGTTGCATTTCATCATTTATTTGCATTCTAGAGATATCTAATCGTGTCTAAATAAATACTTTATAATCTTGTCTTTCAAAACCATCTGAACATACATTTCCAAATATTTGTCTCCTCCTTTGTACAGCAATTACACTGGTCACCAATAGCTCAGGCACAGGTAAGCAATAATCATCAACCACAAC
Organism: Muntiacus reevesi; assembly: GCF_963930625.1. Taxonomy (NCBI): domain Eukaryota; kingdom Metazoa; phylum Chordata; class Mammalia; order Artiodactyla; family Cervidae; genus Muntiacus; species Muntiacus reevesi. Next base: position 155,829,493 of record NC_089252.1, on the reverse strand, counting down.
TTAAGAGGGACTTTAAAAAAAATCCAAAACTTCCTTTTGCAGTATTATTTATACCTTTGCAATTACATTTTTTGGGGAAGATTTTTTTTTCCTGTTTTTGTTTTGTTTTTAAGATTTTAGAAAAAAGTGTTATACAAACTGATAAAAGTCTTTGACAGTTTACTTGTGGTCTATAGATTTTAAACTTTAATTTTATGTTTTGACATCTATTTAACTATTTAATCAGATTTCTCTGAAACATTAATTTCAAGTTGATCCATTTTATATATGACCATAGATGTTATCAGACATAATTTTCCTTCCATATAAAACATTTTTTTCCTATTATTTTCTCCAATTCAGCAGCTTCCATTCCAGGGATTACATCAAGCAGTGAAATAACAGGTAGGTGAATCAGAAAACTTATGAAATGACAAAAAAAGGTTTTTACGTATATTAAGATTTTTGTTTTTAATATATTAGAATCAAGAGAGCCATTCTCCTATACTTAGGACTTCTTATTTTTCTTTTTCTTTTTAGGACCTTTTTCTTCACCTAACTGAACACTGTTTTTCTTTCTCCTGATATTTATTACTTTCTCTAGTTATTTATTACTTTGTCTGTCTCTGTATATACATATATATTTTAAAACATGACATTTTTATTAAGGAATGATTGGCATATAACATTATATTAGTTTCAGGTGTTCAACATAATGACTTGGTATTTGCATATTTTGCAAAATGATCACGTTTTATATAGGTAACATCCTTAAAGTCACAGATAATGGTTTGCATCCTTGTAAGGGAGAAGGCAATGGCACCCCACTCCAATACTCTTGCCTGGAAAATCCCATGGACACAGGAGCCTGGTAGGCTGCAGTCCATGGGGTTGCTAAGAGTCGGACATGACTGAGCGACTTCACTTTCATTTTTCACTTTTATGCATTGGAGAAGGAAATGACAACCCACTCCATTGTTCTTGTCTGGAGAATCCCAGGGACGGGGGAGCCTGGTGGGCTGCCTTCTACGGGGTCGCACAGAGTCGGACACGGCTGAAGTGACTTAGCAGCATTCTTAACTGCATTTAGTCCCAAGCTACAAGTATTCAACAAATACTTGAATGGATGTTTTTTCTTTTTCCCTATTCCTAATTTTTAAATTATGTTTTTCCTTTTGTCACAGAATTTCTAGCCTAGTCATTAGACCAATGATTAGATGTTATTTATGCTGATGAAGCTTATAGTTTATACATTTCATTCATTAGAGCTAATATCTCTTCTCTAAAAAACAGGGTATTGTGTAAAATCAAGATTATTTTTGGTTTATAATTTTATATGTTGATATAGAATTAGAACTAATTTGGAGCATCTTTGTAATTTTGGTGTTGTTAATTATTTGGTACTCAATACCATGTTCCTTATATTCTAAGGGCAACCATGTCAAAGTATCACCATCATAGTGTGGAATATCATAAAAGTGGCCAACTGACATGTTTAATTTATATCAAACTTTCTCTTATGTTGAATATAATTAGTAGCTGTGGCTCTTTCAGTGTAAATTTAGAGAGTGACCCATTACAGAAATATTTTTCTTTATTCTACAGTTGTAAATCTATTTCTGATGGCCTACTAATGATTTCATCCTGAGTTATTTAAATACATTGCAGAATAATTTTCTAGCTACATAGTATCTCAGCCATAAACAATAGTCTGAACTCCTAATTCCCAGTTTGATTCTCATTTGAAGATAAGCGATTTAGTTCAGTTATATAGATCTCTTTCAGTTAAAATATAATCATTCATTCAACTACCAAAACTTTTGAATCTTGAAACCATTTAAAGTATTGTTAATTAAGAATAAAGTATTCTTAATTCAAGTTAAATTCTATTGATTTGATGAATTGTATATTCATGTACCCTGGAGGAGAGCATGACAACACACCCCAGTATTCTTGCCTGGAGAATCCATGGACAGAAGAGCCTGGAAGGCTATGATCCGCAGGGTCGTAAAGAGTCAGACAAGTGAAACAACTTAGCACTCACACTCATGTATGTTGTTTTTCAGTCAATAAGTGGTGTCAACTCCTTCTGACCCAAGGACTGCAGTGGGACAGGCTCTTCTGTTCTCCACTGTCTCCTGGAGTTTGCTCAAATTCATGTCCCTTGAGTCTACAGAGATATCTAACCATCTCATCCTCTGTTGCCCCCATCATTTTTGCCTTGAATCTTTCCCAGCATCAGGGTCTTTTCCAGTGAGTTGCTTTTTTGTATCAGGTGGCCAAAGTATTGGAGCTTCAGCTTCAGCAACACTCCTTCAAATGAATATTCAGGGTTGATTTTCTTTAGGATTGACTGGTTTGATCTCTCTGTAGTCCATGGAACTCCCAAGAGTCTTCTCCAGCACCACAATTTGAAAGCAACGTTTCTTTGGTGTTCAACCTTCTTTATGATCCAACTTTCACATCCATATATGACTACAGGAAAAAACATAGCTTTGACTATATAGATTTTGTCAGCAAAGTGATGTTTCCTCTTTTTTTAATAAGCTGTCTAGGTTTGCCATAGCTTTTTTCCAAGGAGCAAGCGTCTTTTTATTTCATAGCTGCAGTCAACATCTACAGTGAATTTGGAGCCTAGGAAAAGAGTATCTGTCACAGCTTCCACTTTCCCCCCATCTATTTTGCCATGAATTGAGAAGTCTAGATGGCATGATCTTTTTTTTTTTTTTAATGTTGAGTTTCAAGCCAGCTTTTTCTTTCTCCTCTTTCATCCTCATCAAGAGGCTCTTTAGTTCCTCTTCACTTTCTGCCTCTAGAGTGGTTATCATCTACATATCTGAGGCTGTAGATATTTCTCCTGGCAATCTCGATTCCAGCATGTGATTTATCCAGCCCAGCATTTGGCATGATGTACTCTGCATATAAGTTAAATGAACAGGGTGACAATATACAGCCTTGTTATACTCCTTTACCAATTTTGAACCAGTCAGTAGTTCCATGTCTAGTTCTAACTGTTGCTTCTTGACCTGCATACAGGGTTCTTAGAAGACAGGTAAGGTGGCCTGATACTCTTGTCCCTTTAAGGATTTTCCAGTTTCTTGTGATCTACACAGTCAAAAGGCTTTCTCATAGTCAGTGAAGCAGAAATAGAGATATTTTTTCCAGAATTCCTTTGCTTTCTCTATGATCCAGCGAATGTTGGCAATTTGATCTCTGGTTCCTCTGCTTTTCTAAATCCAGCTTCTATTTCTGGAATTTCTCAGTTCACATACTGATGAAACCTAATTTGAAGGATTTTGCATGCAATCTTGCAAGCATGTGAAATAAATGAGATGTACAGTACTTTGAACATTCTTTGGCATTGCCCTTCTTTGGGATTGGAATGAAAATTGACCTCTTCCAATCCTGTGGCCACTGCTGAGTTTTCCAAATTTGCTGATATATTGAGTGCAGAATTTTAACAGCACTAACTTTTAGGATTTGAAATAACTAGGCAGGAATTTCATCACCTCCATTAGCTTTGTTCGTAGTGATGCTTCCTAAGGCCCACTTGACATCACACTCCAGGATGCCTGGCTGTAGGTGAGTAACCACACCATTGTAATCAACCAGGTCATTAATTATCCAAACCTTTCCTGTATAGTTCTTCTGTATTCTTGCCACCTCTTCTTAATATCTTCTGCTTATATTAGATTCTACTGTATCTGTCCTTTATTTTGCCTATCTTTGTATGAAATATTCCCTTAGTATCTCCAGTTTTATTGAAGAGATCACGAATCTTTCCTATTCTATTGTTTTCCTCTGTATCTTTGTACTGTTCATTTAAGAAGGCCTTCTTATCTCTCCTTTCTATTCTCTGGAACTCTGAATCCAGTTGGGTGCATCTTTTCCTTTCTCCCTTGCCTTTTGCTTCTCTTCTTTCCTCAGCTATATGTAAAGCCTCCTCAACAACCACTTTGCCTTCTTACATTTCTTTTACATGGGGATGGTTTTGGTCACTGCCTCCTGTTCAGTGTTATGAACCTCCATCCTTAGTTCTTCAGGCACTGTCTACCAGATCTAATCCCTTGACTCTATTCTTCACCATCACTGTATAATCATAAGGGATTTGATTTAGGTCATACCTGAATGGCCTTCTGGTTTTCTCTACTTCCTTTGATTTAAGCCTATATTTTGCAGTATGGAGCGCATAATCTGAGCCACAGTCTGATTTCAGTATTGACGTAATCAGTCTGACTTCAGTATTGACCATCTGGTGATGTCCGTGTGTAGAGTTGTCTCTTGTATTGTTGGAAAAGAGTTTGCTGTGACCACCTTGTCCTCCTGACATAACCATGTTGGCCCTAACCTGCTTCACTTTGTACTCCAAGGCCAAACTTGCCTGTTACTCTGAGTATCTCTTGATTTCCTACTTTTGCATTCCAATCCCCTATGATTGAAATGATGTTATTATTATTATTTTTTGGTGTTACTTCTAGGAGGTCTTCTAGGTATTCATAGAACCAGTCAGCTTCAAATTCTTCAGCATCAGTGGTTGGGGTCATAGACTTGGATTACTGTGATGTTGAATGGCTTGCCTTGGAAATGAACAGAGATCATTCTGTCATTTTTGAGACTGTACTCAAGTACCACATTTTGGACTCTTGTTGATTATGAAGGCTACTCCATTTCTTCTAAGGAATTCTTGCCCACAGTAGCAGATATCATGGTCACCTCAATTAAATTCACCCATTCCAGTCCATTTTAATTCACTGTTTCCTGAGATGTCGATGTTCAGTCTTGTCATTTCCTGCTTGATCATATCCCATTTACTTTGATCCATGGTCCTAATATTCTAGATTCCTATGCAATATTTTTCTTTACAGCATCGAACCTTATTTTCATCACCAAACACATCCACTACTGAGTATCATTTCTGCTTTGGTCTAGATGCTTCTTTCTTTCTGGAGCTATTTGTAGTTGCCCTCTGCTCTTCCCCAGTTTGGACATTTTCCAACTGAGGGGGCTGATCTTCCAGTGTCACATCTTTTTACTTTTTCATACTGTTCATGGGGTTCTCCAGGCATGAATACTAGAGTGGGTTGCCATTTTCTCCTCCAATGAATCACAAGCAATGTGGATTATTTCAATATAATGCTGATATATTCATCCTGTATAAAAAGCAGGCAATCAGAACCAAGAAAACCGTTTTGATATTTTCTAGTTCATACATATATTTTGCTGCTTTTTTCACCCCCAAGCACTTGATTTTGAACATAATATTTTGGTAATATAATTCTGTCAGATTTTGTATTGTAGCAGCAAACTTTTCATATAAAACAGAAGGCCATAAGTAGATTACCTAGAGCTTTAGTGAGCAACTTATGAAGTTTTAGGTGCGATAATAACCTTAAAATACTACAAAAATCTCATCAATTGCTTCTACTGTAGCATTTAAAAATTATACATCTAATGTAGAGTTTTATTATAGGGAAAATTAGCTGGGTGCTTTTATTTCTGAATTTATTTGTTGTTATTTATGACTTTTAATGCTTAATCTTACCAAATCTTATAGTTTTATTTAATTTCACAGAAACTCCAGATGACATTTCATGATCTCTAGGTATAATATTAATAGTTTACTAAAATGCCATCTTAGTACTATATTTATAAGATCCACCTAATATTAATAATATCTTTTAATGAGAGTTTACTATATTTGAGTCATTATACCAAATATTTTTTGTTCAATTTCTCCCTTGCTGCTTTTAATATTTGTTCTTTGTGTTTGATCTTTGTTAATTTGATTAATATGTGTCTTGGGGTGTTTCGTCTTGGGTTTATCCTGTTTGGGACTCTCCAGGTTTTTTGGACTTGGGTGGCTATTTCCTTCCCCATTTTAGGGAAGTTTTCAGCTATTATCTCCTCGAGTATTTTCTCATGGCCTTTCTTTTTTTGTCTTCTTCTGGGACTCCTATGATTCGAATGTTGGGGTGTTTCACATTGTCCCAGAGGTCTCTGAGGTTGTCCTCATTTCTTTTGATTCTTTTTTCTTTTTCCGTCTCTGCTTCATTTATTTCCACCATTTTATCTTCTACCTCGCTTATCCTATCTTCTGTCTCCGTTATTCTACTCTTGGTTCCCTCCAGAGTGTTTTTGATCTCATTTATTGCATTATTCATTTTTAATTGACTCTTTTTTATTTATTCTAGGTCTTTAGTAAATATTTCTTGCATCTTCTCAATCTTTGTCTCCAGGCTGTTTATCTGTAACTCCATTTTGTTTTTAAGGTTTTGGATCATTTTTATTATCATTATTCTAAATTCTTTTTCAGGTAGATTCCCTATCTCCTCCTCTTTTGTTTGACTTGGTGAGCATTTTTCATGTTCCTTTACCTGTTGGGTATTTCTCTGCCTTTTCATCTTGTTTAGATTGCTGTGTCTGGAGTGGGTTTTCTGTATTCTGGAGGTCTGTGATTCCTTTTTATTGTGGAGGTTTCACCCAGTGGGTGGGGTTGGATGATTGGTTTGTCAAGGTTTCCTGGTTAAGGAAGCTTGCGTCGGTGTTCTGGTGCGTGGAACTGGATTTCTTCTCTCTGGAGTGCAATGGAGTGCCCAGTAACGAGTTTTGAGATGGGTCTATGTGTTAGGTGTGACCTCGGGCAGCCTGTATGTTGACGTTCAGGGCTATGTTCCTGCGTTGCTGGAGAATTTGCGTGGTATGTCTTACTCTGGAACTTATTGGCTCTTGGGTGGTGGTTGGTTTCAGTGTAGGTTTGGAGGCTTTTGGACAGTGTCTTATTACTTAATGTTCCATGTAGTCAGGAGTTTTCTGGTGTTCTCAGGGTTTGGGCTTAAGTCTCCTGCCTCTGAATTTCAGTTTTATTCTTCCAGTAGTCTCAAGACTTCTCCAACTATACAGCACTGATAATAAAACCTCTAGGTTAATGGTGAAAAGATTCTCCCCCGTGAGGGACACCCAGAGAGGTTCACAGAGTTACATGAAAAAGAGGAGAGGGAGGAGGGAGATAGAGATGAGCAGGAGGAGAAAAAGGGGGACTCAAGAGGAGAGAGACAGATCTACGCAGTTGTCTGTTTCCAGAGTGTTCTCCGTAGCCCAGACACCCACAAAGATTCACAGAATTGGATTGGGAAGAGAAGGGGAAAGGAGGAAATAGAGGTGTTCTGAGGTAGAAAATGGAGAGTCAAGATTGGGAGAGAGTAATCAACATACTCCTGAATAAAAATGGGAACTGAATATTGGATTCTTAAATGTCCACAATTTATATCATATACTGAAAAACAAAGACTAAAAATCTAGAGTAGAGGTTAGACTCTTAAAAATACAATATTAAAAACAAAAACCAAAACACAAAAAATTTTAGAAACATATATGAAGTTCAGTTTAAAAATAGGGCTTCTCTTTTTCTTTTTTGCAAGGTTATAGTGTAATGAAAATGAAAATTAAGGGGTAGTAGAGGAGTAATAGAGGACTTTAAAAGGAAATAAGAGAAAAAGAAAAATAGAAAAAAGAAGAGAAAAAGAAAAAACAAGAAAAACAATTTTTTTCCTAATTAAAAAAATTGTAAAAATCTGAAAATGAAAGTTAAGGAGTAATGGGGGAGTAATAGGGAATTTTAAAAGAAAATAAAAGAGCAAAAATAAAAAAGAAAAAAAAATTTTAACTAAAAAAAAAAAAAAGTAAAAATATATCTAGGAGTTTATCTGGGGCTGTTGCGGTCAGTGTGGGTTCGGCTCAGTTTCAGATATCTCCTCATTCCAGCTTTCACGTCTCGATATCTACAGGCCCTTCCAGTGTAGTCGGTGTTTTCTTCAGGGATTTTAATCTGTTGCACAGGTCCCTTTTGAAGCGGTTCCCTTTGTTTATTTGGCTTCTGTTGCCGGTCTCTTCCGCGCCTCATTTCCGCCCTGACACAGGCGCGCGGAGGTGGACTCTTATTCAGGTAGCTAGTTCCGACGCGCTGCCGGGAGGGGCCGGAGCTGCGGGACGGGGCTGTTGCTGCAGGGAGGGGCTGGTGCTGCGGGGAGGGGCCGGCGCTGCGGGTAGGGGCGGGCGCTCCGGGGAGAGGCCGGCGCCGAGGGGAGGGGCCTGCGCTATTTTCTCCGTCTGCGCTGCTCAGGCTCCCGGCTGCTCTGCATGGAGCGCGCCCCACGCTGTGCGCGGTTCCAGCCCTCGGGTGATCCACAAAAGCGCGGAACACAAAGCTGCGCCTGTGTTTTGTCCCTACGCCGCCCGAGTGGCTCAGGCAGCCAGGCGCTTGAGGGGCGCACTCTCCCCGGGTGCGCGCGCCCACTCCCTTCCGCGATCCCAGCCTCAGTTTCCGCTGGCGCAAGTCAGGTGCGTGCGCCCTCTGCCCTCCGCGTCCCCAGCCCCAGTCCCCACCCGCGCCGGTCGGGTGCCTGCGCCGTCTGTCTCGCTGCGACCCTCCCGGCGGATGTCGACCATCCAGAATCTCAGGAGGTCTTTGATTAGAAAGTGGAGGCCCGTTTGCAGTGCGGCAGGGGATGCGGTCCTTGGGGCCAAGCCTGCCCCCTTCCCCTCCCCCCTGCCTCCTGCCTCCGGCGGGGCTGGGCCGGTCCGCAGCCTGCGAGCTCTTCTCTGGACTTGCTCGGTCCCTTTGTTCTGCGAACGGCCCGCAGTGTGTTCGGGCTGGTTAATTTTCTCGCTCTCATTTGCAGTCCCACAGTTTAAGTTGCTATCTCACAAAAGCTCCCTCTGATTGTCCGCAGGGCGCTCAGGCCCCGTCCTTACCCTAAACAATGCCGCCCGCTCCTCTCCGTTCCGCCCCCGCTTGCTGGTGGCGGATGCGGGCGTCTGGGGTACTTTTCTGCTGGGAGTTGCTTTTAGGCTCGTAATCAGTGAGTTTTATTTATTCTTCCCCTCCCAGTCAGGTTGCCCTCTGAGATTCAAACACTTCCCCCAGACCCGTCAGTGCGAGGGTTTCCTGGTGTCTGGAAACTCCCTCTATTAAGACTCCCTTCCCGGGACAGATCTCCGTCCTTAGCTCTTTTGTCTCTCTTTTTATCTTTTATATTTTGTCCTACCTCCTTTCGAAGACAATGGGCTGCTTTTCTGGGTGCCTGATGTCCTCAGCTAGCGATCAGAAGTTGTTTTGTGAAGTTTGCTGTGCGTTCAATTGTTCTTTCGATGAATTTGTAGGAGAGAAAGTGGTCTCCCCATCCTGTTCCTCCGCCATCTTGGCTCCTCTCTTCTTGTTCAATTTCTCATTAAATCTCAATAATCTCCTAATTGTTATTCCCCACAACACCCTCCCCCTCATATTTTACAGGGGAGGAGATGCAAACAGCTTAAATATTTTTCCAGTATTACAAAGGTCAGAAGAAAAATAGATTTTCTGGTATGATGTAGAGAGAAATCAAGGTTGTTTTTCTTTTCCTTTTTATCTTTGAAAGTCAGAAATTATAATTTCACAGATGTGAATCAGTAAGGCTCCCCCAGTGTTAATTTGAAATCAGGAGACAAAATTAGTTTTTAGAAGTTTATTTTTTCATGTTAAAATTGTGTAAATGTGCCACAAATCATAAATTTTAAATAGATTTAGTTAAATAATCCCAAATATAGAGAAAATATTGATTATCAAGTTATCAAAACAGTGGTACCTTTCCAGCATTTTTGATAATGTAGATGTAGCTTTATCTTATTGCTGGAATAAATTAGTAAGTGCCTATTTCCCATGTAAAATTTTAGATAGTAATTAATTTTCAATTTAAAAATCATTATTAGTGGTTTAATCCTTAGCCCCTACTACCACTGTACCTCTTCTTTTCTGAGACTATGCCCATATCATATATAACAGGTGGGGATTTAGAAAGTATTCAAATAATAGTTGATTTAGTTTCCTCAAAAATCTATGACTTGGGGGCTCAGATCATATCACTTGGTTATCTTTGTTGAGTAGATTAACTACATAACCATAAATTGAATACTTCAAGTTGTGCTATAGGTTCCTGGTCTGAATACAAAATATTCAGAATAAAATTTGACATGTCTGAATTTTAATACTCATAAGAGATGATATGTCCATTTACTGGTGACTGGAGAATCATAGCAATCTACTTAAAGTGAGGATGGCAGTCAGAAGAATCTCAGAAGTACTAGAATGTTTGTGGTAATCCTCTTTTGAAGCTCTTTTTAAAAAGGCCAAATTTAATCAACTATTGATTTTCATTTTCACGTAAGAATAAACATTTAATTTTAAGGCATACCAACATACTTTAAAAAAAAAAAACTGGTTTTACAAATTCATCCAATAAGCATCACACTATAGTAAAAATAAATCAGTTTTAAGTGTTTGCTTTTAGAACACTTTTAAGGGAATTAAGGATCCTTTTTGTGGAGCAATTGCCTTGCACAAATTATAGGCTTGAATGTCACATCCCATCTCTTTTACTGACATCAATGATTTAGAAGTTGAATGGCATTTGACAAACATAACTACATAATGATTTTTGTTTTTTAGCCTTCTAATGGTGAACTTCTCTTGATCAGAGATGAGAAAAATGGATCGCTAAATAAGGGTTTAGTCATCATCATTAACAAGTTTCTTGTTCGTTTCTAAATATAGCATGTCTCAACAAAAGCATTTAAATAGATGCTGAAAAGCAAAATGTAATATTTCCAGATATAATATAACTAGGAAGACATATCATTTTGAATATGTATTGCCTCTCCATGAACTATTTACAATAGGTGGAAGGACTTCTTTTTTAGACATGAGAACCCATTTTACTCAGAATTTTGGCTTACAGTGTTCTAAATATACTTTCATTCTGGATAGTATATAGTCCTTTTGAGTTGAATCAATATGCTTAGTGGGTTAATTTAATTTAGCCAAAGCTGTTTTATTTTTATTTTCTGCATTGTCTTAAGATATAAATTTGGTATTTAAAAAAAAATCCTATGATTCTTGAATAGGTAAGATTTATTTCAAAAAGAGACTGTGGAGAAGGGCACCTTTTTGCCATCGTCTTGTTCCCTGGATTCAGAGTCCAGAGTGCTAACCATTGCACAATGGAACCAGGCATCGTCTTGTTCCCTGAGTGAAATATTTTTGATCAAGTGCTAGATCAAATACTTCCTTGTATCAAGCACTTTTCACTGGCTTTTAGTTGTTTTTCTTTCTTTCTTTTTTTAACATATTCCTTGAAAGGATTGTGCAAATTATTTTAACTCCTTTCATAAATTTAAATGACCTTCTCAGATGGATTGAAAGTATTTCTTCCTGCCAGGTAGAAAGAGAAGGGCCAAGGTCTTCAGAAGAGGAATGATGAAGTATTTGACTTTAAAACTTTGAAAGCACAAAGGAAGTAATATGCCAAGCTTACACTTTTTTGCATGCTTTGTAAATCTATTTTCTTTTCTATGCAGTAAATGCTTTCAAAGAATTAAAATGCCCTGAGAGATGCCTAGCCAACCACTCCAATAAATATATTATTTTTAGAAGAAAAATTATGCAATCATTTTTTTTTCTTGTTCAGACTGACAAATCTCGACACAGAGCTAACATTTACTCAGCACTATTCTAAACATTTGACACATACTACCTCATTTGATACAGAACTCTATGAAGTGGGTGCCATTATTTTCTCAGTTTACAAATGAGGAAATGGAAGCACAAAAGGTTAAGTTATGTGTTCATGGTCACTTGGTAATAAGTAGCAAAGAGAGGATTAAAATCCAGAACATGTTTTTCTACATTCAATCTTAACACTTTTGTGTTTTGACATTTAAGAAAGAAAATAAAGTTAAATTAAATTTAAATGTTATTGAAATAGTAGCATATAATTGCAGAATTCAATTTCAAATTTTGATTTGTGCTAAAATGCATAATTTATTTAATTTTTCTATTAAAACAAAAAATAGCTCATTGACTAAATGGAATACTGATTCATATAATTTTAAAAAGTAGGTATCTGTTACATAACAGTTTAACATCTTAAAATGCATTTTTCTTTTCTTAAAAAGTTAAAATATCAGAATTTTACAATTATAGATTGTGTACACATTTTATTTGCTTGTGTAATCACTTATTCTAAAATTGTATCAATCATAGAAAGTACTTGCATCAGGATATTATAGAGAGCCAGTTGAGTGCAGTGGGAAGCAGAAACAGAAAAATAAGAACTAGAATCTCTTCTCTTCTACTTACTAGGTGTATGGCCCTAGTTTCAGTTCTTCAAATACACTAAACATTAGTTTTCTCATTTTTTAAGTAGGATAAATAGAATATCTACATTGCTGGATGTGAGGGCAGCTTAGTGTAACATATAAGTACTCAGTGAAGTCAAATTTATTCCAGTAACAGTTTTATAGAGAACAATCCATTATGGAAATGAACTTCGATTTTAGCAGAATAGTAATTTTTAATAATTAATCACAAACATACTGCTTATTCAATTAAAACCAATTTTATGAATTTTTACCTTTTTTCAGAAATAAGATACTTTGCAACATCTAAACTTTGCAGTACTTAATTTGTTGTTTATGAGATAAAATGTTATAAATACTCCTTAAGATTATCTTTCAGAAATTTATATTAAGTAAAATTGAATTCACTGAAGGAAAGTGGGAAAATAATCATTTATAAAAGATTTTATAAATTTTATAAAACTTTAAATGGTTCTTAGATGTAATAAAAAACTTAGTAGTAGCTGGGAAATTAATTATGTGATTTTATTTCAATTATTGAATTTATCATGAGGAAAAAATGAAGTTAAAATAATAAAATGAACTATCTTATTGATCATGAGGTAAAAATAAATGGGCACAATCACTTTGAAAATTGTTAGGGTGGATTACCACTTTGCAACATACAGACATATCAATATTTTGGTAGAGGAAGCTCTTTCTATTATCATTTATGTCTTGGCAACAAAGAGTCTGATATACAGTAATTCATAATAGCAAGTACTTTAGCATATATGTTCATTTGCAAGTAATGGAAAAATCAATTGAAATTGTAATAGTTAAGAATATCAAAATTAATGGGAACATAATTGCTTTCTCTCTCAGTTTTGGTAATTAAACCATGAATAAAAGTGAATGTGAATTCTCATTTATTCCTGTTAGTAGAATCTTGTCCATACTTTTTATTGTTGTATCAATAATTTCAGACTTACCTCCTCCCAGGTTATTTTGTGGGGAAAGAGAGCTCTGTCACAGTAGTCAAAGTGGTATGGACTCCAACCTGAGGCTGGTTTAGAGAACTCTTATGGCCCTGATAAGATATGGGACCTTGAGATCCACTGGAATATGTGGCCTCCTTAACCACACCAGCTGCACAGAAAGGCCTGTGAACGTGTTTCTCATTCAGATGCATAAATCTTCGCGATGGCTGTTGTGCCATCTCTGTCGTGTGGCTGTGTTCCCCTCAGCTCCCTGTTGGGCCCTACGTATTCAGGTGTAGAAATTTTGGTGAAGATCGATTCTTCTCCATGTGATAATGTTGCTTTTAATGAAATGTAATTGCCTTCAGTTTGAATGAGTTCAAATTAGGATCAAGGATATTTCTTTCTTTTTTTTTTTTTTTTCCTTTATTTTTATTACTTGGAGGCTAATTACTTCACAACATTTCAGTGGGTTTTGTCATACATTGACATGAATCAGCCATGGAGTTACATGTATTCCCCATCCTGATCCCCCCTCCCACCTCCCTCTCCACCCGATTCCTCGGGGTCTTCCCAGTGTACCAGGCCCAAGCACTTGTCTCATGCATCCAGCCTGGGCTGGTGATCTGTTTCACTATAGATAATATACATGCTATTCTCTCGAAACATCCCACCCTAGCCTTCTCCCACAGAGTCCAAAAGTCTGTTCTGTACATCTGTGTCTCTTTTTCTGTTTTGCATATAGGGTTATCATTACCATCTTTCTAAATTCCATATATATGTGTTAGTATGTTGTAATGTTCTTTATCTTTCTGGCTTACTTCACTCTGTATAATGGGCTCCAGTTTCATCCATCTCATTAGAACTGATTCAAATGAATTCCTTTTCATGGCTGAGTAATATTCCATGGTGGATATGTACCACAGCTTCCTTATCCATTCGTCTGCTGATGGGCATCTAGGTTGCTTCCATGTCCTGGCTATTATAAACAGTGCTGCGATGAACATTGGGGTGCATGTGTCGCTTTCAGATCTGGTTTCCTCAGTGTGTATGCCCAGAAGTGGGATTGCTGGGTCATATGGCAGTTCTGTTTCCAGTTTTTTAAGAAATCTCCACACTGTTCTCCATAGTGGCTGTACTAGTTTGCATTCCCACCAACAGTGTAAGAGGGTTCCCTTTTCTCCACACCCTCTCCAGCATTGATTGCTTGTCGACTTTTGGGTAGCAGCCATCCTGACTGGCGTGTAATGGTACCTCATTGTGGTTTTGATTTGCATTTCTCTGACGATGAGTGATGTTGAGCATCTTTTCATGTGTTTGTTAGCCATCTGTATGTCTTCTTTGGAGAAATGTCTGTTTAGTTCTTTGGCCCATTTCTTGATTGGGTCATTTATTTTTCTGGAACTGAACTGCAGGAGTTGCTTGTATATTTTTGAGATTAATCCTTTGTCTGTTGCTTCATTTGATATTATTTTCTCCCAATCTGGGGGCTGTTTTTTCACCTTGCTTATAGTTTCCTTTGTTGTGCAAAAGCTTTTAAGTTTCATTAGGTCCCATTTGTTTATTTTTGCTTTTATTTCCAATACTCTGAGAGGTGGGTCATAGAGGATCCTGCTGTGATTTATGTCGGAGAGTGTTTTGCCTATATTCTCCTCTAGGAGCTTTATAGTTTCTGGTCTTACATTTAGATCTTTAATCCATTTTGAGTTTATTTTTGTGTATGGTGTTAGAAAGTGTTCTAGTTTCATTCTTTTACAAGTGGTTGACCAGTTTTCCCAGCACCACTTGTTAAAGAGGTTGTCTTTTTTCCATTGTATATCCTTGCCTCCTTTGTCAAAGATAAGGTGTCCATAGGTTTGTGGATTTATCTCTGGGCTTTCTATTTTGTTCCATTGATCTATATTTCTGTCTTTGTGCCAGTACCATACTGTCTTGATGACTGTGGCTTTGTAGAAGAGTCTGAAGTCAGACAGGTTGATTGCTCCAGTTCCATTCTTCTTTCTCAAGATTACTTTGGCTATTTGAGGTTTTTTGTATTTCCATACAAATTGTGAAATTATTTGTTCTAGTTCTGTGAAAAATACCTTTGGTAGCTTGATGGGAATTGCATTGAATCTATAGATTGCTTTGGGTAGAATAGCCATTTTGACAATATTGATTCTTCCAATCCATGAACACGGTATGTTTCTCCATCTGTTTGTGTCCTCTTTGATTTCTTTCATCAGTGTTTTATAGTTTTCTATGTATAGATCTTTTGTTTCTTTAGGTAGATATACTCCTAAGTATTTTATTCTTTTTGTTGCAATGGTGAATGGTATTGTTTCCTTAATTTCTCTTTCTGTTTTCTCATTGTTAGTGTATAGGAATGCAAGGGATTTCTGTGTGTTAATTTTAGGATCAGGGGAATTTATTAAAGGCTGAAAAATCTATACTGGGAAATGGAATCTGAAGTCTACAGTCTCTTGAAATATTGAGGTCTATCCTGCTACATCATTATAATCCTGACAGTTTCTGTGGACAATGGCATAACAGTCTTCCTATGTTATTCTTACATCCATATTGCAACTCACATTAATTAAAATGTCCAGTTGTGTTTGTTAGTGAGAAAAGATATCAAGATTTGAAAAGGTCTGTTGGTGGAGTCTGCTTGATATTGATTTGAAAATTTTTCCCAGCTAAAGCTTAACATTAATTCTGAGAATATTCACACAAACCTTCTCTCAAACTACTTAATATATTTATACTATATCCAATTTTGTGGAGTAATCAGGGGAGATAGGCTATTTTATTTTTTATTTGACATTTTATTCTATAATTTCTAGTCTAATTTGTAGTATTTCCATTAATATGGTGAGTGGGTAACAAAAAACTTATAAACTACAAGAGTAATGTATTATGCATAGAGGCAGCATCACATAAAAAGCTGTATGCATCACATACATACAACTAGGTTCAGAGTGACTTAGATTTTAGTCCTAGCTTTGTCATTGACCACTAGTGATCTTGAACAAATCACTTACTTTTTCTGATCTCAATTCTTCATACATAGAATAGGTGAAGTACTTTCACTTCATTGACTGATTCATTCATGTATTCTATTGACAAATATTTTTCAAGCCCCTGCTATGTATTAGGGACTCATATCATTAGGAGTTTAATGATAAGTTGCAATAGATATGATCTGTGCATTCATGAAGCAATAGACCGGTCAGAAAGATGGATGTCAGTCGAGTGATTAAAATGAATGGAAAGTAGCAATAATTTGCAAGAACTATGAAGTGCTTAAAATGGGGGTAGGATAGATGGAGAGGGGATTTGATCAAATCAGGATGGTCATGAATTGAAGGAAAGATGATTTAGTTGAGAAATGACAATGAAGTTCTAATAAGGAGAAGAGAGAGGAAACTGTTTTCCAAGTAAAGGAAATGGCAGATAGAAAGAATGAAAGTATGGTTGGATGAAAAGTGAGGATCAAATGAATTGTGTGAGAAGTATTTTCTTCTTTTTTAAGTTATAAACTTTTAGAGTGATATAAACACACATAATAGATTTCCAGGGATTTTTTACAATAGAAATTAAGACTGAAATACTGAAAATAGCTATTTTCAGTATTTATAAAAGCTAGAAACTTAAAAAGGCAAAGATTTAGGCCTATAGACAACATCACAACAAACTTTTAAGAAACTTTTACCACATTTCCTGGCAATGGGAATGAGGATAAAATATACCTCTTCCTACAGGAGTTTACTGCTGACTTCAAGTTTTTCTCCATGAACCCACTATATCAAATCATAAAAATAAACCCTAAAAAGTATTTCTCCTTCAGTTCGCCCCAAACTCTTGTAGACTATATGTTTCTTAGTAGAAAAATATTTAAGGCGCTGACAATCAAAAATAGAATGAAATCAAAGAAATCAGCCTCTGCTTAGCAGAGAACTAACTTTTCCTTATTGATACATATTTATTCCATTTACACTGTATTTGGTAGACTTCAGCATAAGCATATGTGTATAGCATACAAACACCCACACATACACACATACGCACTTGCATTGAAAAGAGTGACATTATAATGTCACTATTTTAAAAATGAAATAAAAATGTGTTACTAACTCTCAACACTGAGTATATTGCAAGCCACTAAATTTATTGAAAACTAACAAGTGAGCAGTCTTTCTAATATTTTCCCTTGAGGTCAGAAAAATTCACATCATTTCTCTTTTTCTTATCAGGAACAACTCTGAGTTTCCTCAGTGAAACTTTTACCACAGGTTAGTCTATTAATTCCTGGTTTTATATGTGAAAAAAATATCTGACAGTATAAATCATTAGTACCTTTATATTTTTAAGAAAGAAATTATATATGTTTGGCTTTTGAAAAAATATTTTTAATAATAGTTTACTGGGCTTTTCCCACTGTGTTTAAACTAGAAAAAAAAACCCTGAACTTGACTCAGTTTTGATGTGTTTATATTAACTGGCTATAATACGGCCTTCAGCTTATTGCTAATAATATTATAGCATATATAACTATTAAATTATATCAAATAAATTAAAAATTAAAAAAATATATAGGATGAGAGAAAACATGGGGATCTCATGATACATTTTGCTTATCAGGTATTTTAAATATAAAAGTAGCAATTAAAAGTTGTTACTTTTAGCAACTTGATGATGCTAAAAGTTTCATGATGATTTTCACCATTGTTACTGTTATCTCTAAGTGACAATGTGACTAGGGCATAAGGTTCTGTTTATTTGAAAGCAATCTTTTGAGATAAATGTATAAAGACCTGATATGATACAATTTAAGATGCAGATGACATGACTTTGTTAAAAAAAAAATATGGTAAGGACTAAACCAAAATCTTGGTAGGAAAGTAATAATGGAACAGAAATCTTAGGGTGTCTGTGCAGAGTCACTGGATTCATGATTCTATTTTCTATAGTAGAAACTGACTGAATAGTTAGATCAGCCACTGGTGTTAAAGGCCGAGTAAACATGAGCTGAGAAGTTCTCTTGATGTTTTTCTCAGGTGTTACAAGAACTCCAGGTCCCATCACCTCCGCAGCTGGAAGTGTGGGCACCACAGAATCAGTGGGCCCCACCTTCACCAGTTCTGGGCACATATCAGGTAAATTAAGTTTGGGACAATATATACCAGCACGGCTAAACAACTGGTTTCAGGCAATACTGCTCAGAACAATATTTTACAAAATAAAAGTACCTGACTTATGTGTAATATCAGCTTTGGATGTTTTTGGTATGTAATTAAAATGTAGGCTCTTTAATTTTTGTACAAATTGCAGTCTTATTGTACATCATGTTACAATCATAATACACCTTGAGTATTGACAGCATGCAGCTTTTTTGCAAGTCTTTGCTTTCTCTTTACCTTTATCACGGTCAGTTGGAGTGTCAGTAAGTGCAATCACAGAAACTGAAGATAGAAGCACAGGTGACACGGCCTTCAGAGTAGTTGAGACAAAGAAATGAGTCCTTCACTTCTTTCCACAGCAGCCCTTCATCTTGCATCAGGACCAACTGTAATCTGAGCGTATTAGATAACAGAGATGTGGCACCAGCAGTAAGTTATCTGGGTGACTTTGAGAAAAACTGAAAAATTAACATTTATATGTTAACAGAATATTAGTGACATATTTCTATGGCACATTAAAACTTCTGAATGATGCTAAAATATGTGATATGTAATTTAATCCACATCAACACCACGGTAGTTAGGTGTCTTTTTTCCCATGAGAAAGAAAATAATGAAAGTTCTCAAAACTGGCAGAGGCAGGATTAGAAGCCGAACCCTTAGCCTTCTTTGTCTGTGGCTGCACAGTTCTGCAATCTGTGCCTAAAGAGCGAACATCCAAGAGAAGTCAGTGAGCGTACAATTGTCCTTGTGCATCACTGACTAAACTTCAACTACTGTTGGTTTCAGAATAAAATATTATCGATGATTTTGATTAAAAATGAACAAGCTTAAGTTCACTCCATCCCTTATGCAGTCAGTGAGTGAGTTTAGGTACCTTTTTAATGTCCTCTTTGCATCGCATTTGCCTTTGCTTTTGCTCAGATGTCAAACATCTTCTATCTAGTCTTCATGTTCATCTGCCTCACTCACCTTCCTCTAATACAGTGGTACTCAAAGTGCAGTTTTCAGACCAACAGCGTTCACATCTCCTGGGACACTTTTGAAACACAAAATTTGGGGGCACACTTGCCTAGAATCAGAAGCTCTTGACATTGAGCCAGGCAAACAATTGATACTTGTCAATGTTGAGAATGTTCCCTCTCTTCCCAACTTGCTTCCCAGTCTACACTTTAGTCAGTACCTTACCAGAATGAACTTACAAAACCTCAGCTGTCCTCGCATCATTATCCTACTTAAAATCTTTTAATTTTTCAGATTACTTTTGGGATAAATCAAAACCATTATATACCATTAAAAGACATTTCTTTAATGTATGCATAGAACTTCTTTTTATGTATTTATTAACTAATCCGTGGCCTGACTTCATTTTTCCTTCATTTATTTTCCTTTGGCAAATTTCTCAATTTAAAATTTATGTCTTAGACATTTTTTGGAATAAAATATTGCTTGCATAAAAATTATTTTTGAAAGATACAAGCTATAGTAGCACAAATTAAGAAATGACTTAATTCCAATTAGATCAGTGAATTGACTTACATTTTAGGGTGATGACTATTGAGTGTATATTTTCTAGAATTTGAATTGGAATTATGTAGTGATAATGACAAGTCAGTCAGCTATCTCCTTTGGTTATCAGACGCTGAGAACAGCAGTCTTGAGCATGGTTTCTCAAAGTTTGGTTTGTAAGCGGGCGCAATCCAGAATTCTTTGTTACCAGTCCATACTGTGAGAAAAACTGAAACAGAATATGAGTATTTAGAAACACGGCAATTTGACACAGCAATTTTATTTTTGTTGGATAAAAGCTTATGTTTTATATGGTTTTATTTTTTTAATTTATCTACTTTCATGGCACTTTTCCAAAATTTTACAGCAGACTGAAAAATGTACAGAAGTTTTCTTTTACCACAGATCTTCTGAGCAGCACAGAGTGCAGTGTGAATTTAGGTATTTGTTGTCTGGTGACAATGTCTGTGGAGTGGGACTAGTAATATAAATTGCTTCAGAGGACTTTTATAGGGTTAACTGAGTTGATTTGTGTCTAGGGTATTTTTCAAATTGCTATTTTCTTTTTTATCAGGAGGAACAGGAGGTCCTACTGCACCAATAAGAGGTGAGGAAGATGGCACGCCTGGGCAACCAACCACAGGAGCGACAAGCCCGAGAGAATCAGGCAAGTCAGGATGTGAACCTTAGCCTCTGCCACATAGTACTGAACACATTACAGATTGAACAAAAGATTAAACTCTGCATGGCGTCATCGACTCAGTGGACGTGAGTTCAAACTCTGGGGGGCAGTGAAGGAGAGGGAAGCCAAGTGTGCTGCGGTCCATGGGGTCGTGAAGAGTTGGACATGACTTAGCAACTGAACAACTGTTGTGAGGCCATCTAGCCAAAGAAATCATAGGGATCATTTGAAGATTTCTTTTTTTATGATAAACTTTAATTTTGTCACATAAGAGAGGAGTGATAGGTAGAGTTCTGCCACAGTGGAAGTAATGCTTCTTCCTTGTTGTGTCAGGGACCCCAAGAACTTCAGAAATCTTCACAACCACACCTGGGAGCAAGAGCACAAATGTAGACTTACCTGTCCCAGACACAACCCCTGGAGGCCAACCAGGTATGGAAATGGGCAACGTTGACCATCATCTGAGGCGTCTTCTTACTGATCTTAAGGACGTCACCAGCACTTCTGAGTTATTCCTTACTAGTAAATGCACATATTCATGACCTCATTATTCCTACATTTATGGGATTAATGCCAGTGATTCTCTAATATCACTTCAGAGGTGATCTATACCAAAGCATGTTGTATTTCAAATTCTAAGACTCCTGCCTTAGGACTTCTAAGGCTGGGAATGTGAAGCTGGGCTAAGGTCATGGTTTACAATTTTGGCTACACATTAAAATTGACTAGAAATATTTTTGAAAATACATACTGAAGAACTTTTTACAGAGTAATTGAATCAGAACTCTGAGAGAAGTGCCGGGGCATGAGTGATTTTTTAGAAGTAAGAGGGAAGGGACATATGTATACCTATGGCTGATTCATGTTGATGTTTGGCAGAAACCAACACAATTCTGTAAAGCAATTATCCTTCAATTAAAAAATAAATTAATTAAAAAAAAAAAAAAGGCTTTGCAGGTTGTTCCAATGTATGACCTGGGCTGAGACTCTCTGGGCTAGTCTATCTGTATATTTAACAATCAACCCAGGTGATTCTTATGATCAATTTTTGGAAAGAGTGAACTGGAAATGTATAAGTGTGACAGGTATTTTAAAAAAATATTTATTTAATTTATTTGGCTGCATTCAGTTTTAGTTGAGGCATGTTAGCTCTTTAGTTGTAGCATGTAGGATCTAGTTCCCCGACCAGGGATCGAATCTAGGGCCCCTGCATTGAAAACATGGAGTCTTAGCCAATGGACCACGAGGGAAGTCCCAGTATTTTGAAGGCAGAGAATAGCATACTCTGTTCTGTTTAACTAAAGACATTTATATATATATATATATATAATTTCATATATGTTATTTATTTTGAAAGAGACTACCAGATCATCAGCTGGTCAAACAACTGGAGAACCAAGCAGTGAAGTGACAGCATCTGAAGGTAAGTTAGGTGAGTAGAGGACGTCATTGAGATCATGACTTTTGTCAAAAGGACATTCTTTTTTTCAGAATACTACAGCTTTTGCTTAATATTACTTATTAATATACCATCCAAGAAAAGATGGAGAATAGGATAAGCATGAATAATGTTTTTCATGAAGAAGGTTTTTTTCCTAGTTTCTCCAAGTCTTCCCTTCAAATGTGTTACAGTACAGGATTGTCACACTAATATATGCATGGGTGCTAAGTTGCTTCAGTCATGTCTGATGCTATGCAATGCTATGGACTATAACTTGCCAGGCTTCTCTGCCCATGGGAATCTTCAGGCAAGAATACTGGAATGGGTTGCCATGACCTCACCCAGGGAATCTTCCCAACCTAGGGATCAAATCCATATCTCTTAAGTCTCCTGCATAGGCAGGCAAGTTCTTTTTCAGTAATGCCACCTGGGAAACACAGTAATATATATACTCCCCCAACACTGTTTATCAAGCGTAACAGTAGAATTTGTTGGGACTACCACTCGAACTAGCAGTGGTATCACAGCTAAACCATCTTTCTCTGGTTCCAGCCCAACTGGTAGTTCAGAGGCAAGGTGTAGGACACCTGGACACTTTGGTGGTGCTCCATCAAGAGCTTTGCTGAGACTCTTAGCTGATTCCTTCCTCAGAAGGAATTTATGTGAATTGAGTAATGGCTTTGGCTTTAAAGGTTATAATTTTAGGACAAATGAATGGGTGGTTAGAGCATTTTCATCACAACCATTTATGTAGGGTAGAGTTGACAGATAAAATACAGGATGCCATTTAAATTTGAATTTCACATAAATAAGAAATTTTTTAGGGGTGCAAGTATGCCGCATGCGATAATTGGGATGTGACTGTTCTTTATCTGGAATGCAAGCGCAACTGTGACTCCTGTATTTGATATCCTTAATCTAGCAACCCCAGTGTCCAATGAGAACATCATTCTTTTCAATTAGGTACAACTGGAGGTGAAAATGCTGCCGCCACTGAAGCTGCTCGTGATAACACTTCTGGAGCAACAGGTACTGAAAGAACATAATCAGAATAAAATCAGACAATACAAATGTGATTTCTTTACTTAAAATTCGGTCAGAGACAAGTTTTCCTGGGAAATTTAATTATTATTATTTGTGTGATCTCAAAACTGAAGGAGATCAGAAATAAACTGAGCTATTTATTTGCGTGTGTCCACATCATACTGGGTGCCCTAGGAAATCAGGAGGGGAATAGAGTAAGATATTTATTCTCTTAGAACTTGACTTTTGAACTGGAGAATTGGATATTTATATATACACAAAGGCAAAATAATGCATGATAGAAGATAATATAAATCAAAAAAATGTTCAATGACAAGTGTTGAAGTGGGAACTCAAGAGGACCTAGTAAGAGAGATGATTAGTTGGGGTGGAAGACAACAGAATTATTCTATTTTGAAAAGAATATGATATTATGATCAGTACATTATGACTCTGTTGACTGAAAAAAAGACACACAACCTAAAAGTTTGAGTTATGTTTTATCTGGGGACCTTATTGAGGACTATAACCTGAAAGACAGCCTCTCATATAACCTGAGAAACTCTTCAAAAGAGGTAAAGGAGGAGTTAGGATACATAGGAGTTTTGTTGAAAAAAATACATATAGTACATCAAAAGATTACTCCTGATCATAAAAAAAAAGCCAGACATCTTATGTAATGATTTTAGTACTTTTCTATGTATGGGAAAATGCAAGAGTCTAGCCTCATTGAAATAATTCCTTAGGTCGTACCTCTTTTTATCCAGGGCCACTATTCAGTTTCTCTTCATCTTGAATTGCCCACAGGGCGCTCTGCCCATGGGGGAGGCTGCTGTGGCTGATGGCAGGCAATATTCTTTGTTTACTGAAATGGCAGGAAACATTCTTTACCTATAACTATATCTATATACTTTAATGAGCAAAGACGCAAAGCATAAGTAAGCAGAGTGAAATTTTAAGGATGTTTTCAATTTCAGGGATATAAATAGCAATCATAATTCAGGTGCTGGGGAAACAGAATTGAAAACAAAATCTTTTCCCAACCCAGAGACTCTCTCCACAAAGGTAGAAGAGAAAGAAAACAATTTTATTATTGAATAAGCTTTAAACCAGAATGTGATACAAATTATAGTCAATTTACTAAAGGTTTGTAAAGACAGAAAGAAATCTCACCAAGCTGATACAATCTGTTACACTCATTCTCAAGAAAAATAACTAGTTCTTAAGTAAAAGTAAGCGAATTTGACAGCACCATTTTTTACACATAGTTCATCTTAAATTCACCTGTCAGGTGGGTGATCATCTGGTTAATTAATACTTGGTTGTATAAGATGGAAAAGGAAACTTTTATTTTGATGAGAGGAGGAAATTTTGTACCTAGAGGGAGAAGGAACACTGTCTCCTGAAATGTTTACTTTTCAAAGAGATAGCACCCAAGTCCTTGAGAAAGACATTTCTGGGTCATTAAGCTGGCAAGAGGCTTATTTAGTTTTTTAAAAGATTTACATGCATTTCAAATACACTGGAAAGAACTTACCTTTACAAATATTCTAAAGTAAATACTCTAAGAAAAGGGGAAGTCTCTTCCCTTGTTTTCAGTAAAGAGAATTAAGCCTAATGTTCTAAATTTTTATTTTTTCTTACACAGGCCATCCTCATAAAAGGATCAGTTTTATATTTTAATTAGCTTTTCTCTCCCTTTATAAAATTAAGCCATGCCAAGGGTATTGCCTGGAGCAACCTTCAGAGCTGTAGGTGGTAATTCCTCTGGAGAACTAGGCACTAGAGCCACAGGTCATGGGAAGTCAGGCAAATCTGAACCTGATGTTTTCAGCATTTCACAACACCACCTCCCTCATCAATGTGTAAAATGGACTAAGGACCTGATCCTTAATTTGCTTTGATGCTCTTAGAATTGAGTAGCATTTAAACTCAAGGATCTATGAAAAAAAATTTAAAGAGGAAAATGGTGGCTGTAGATATTAGAATCTACACATACCTCCAGCCACCAACTGGACATATTGAGTCCTCATCTAGAATGTTTAGAGGGAACAGAGAATGAAACCTCAAGACTGGGAAAGATGGCTTTATAACTCATAGAGGAGCCAAGATTCAGGTCAGGTCATCAGAAGAAAGGGAAGTATAGAGAGGCTTTTAATAATGGCAGAATACAAATAGCATCAACTAGGATTCACCTCCAGAAGGAAAGACCCTCACCTTGACTAGAGAATACTGAGAGATCTGGGACCTGGCAAGTCAAAGCATTTGTGAATGTTGGGTTGAGAGAAAAGAGTGGAGAGTTCACGGAATGAGTACTGGCAGTCTTGGGAAGGCATTCAACTGCTTGTGAAGGAGGAGGCATATTGGAAGGCTAAGGAATCCTGGGAACATGAATGTTAGGGAAAAAAAAGAAAGAAGAACTTAAATCTCAGACTTTCTAGAAAACAGGATAATAATTAAAAATTAGAAGACAAAGGAAAGACTCCACTTACAAAAGAATCTTCCCTTCAGTGTAACAAGAGGAAGCCCTTGATCTGAGAAATCTGATGAGCCTCACAAAAGCCTCTCTGCCCTCAATGGATAGGATCTCCTGCTATTGTTGTTTTAGAAAAATACAGTGCAAAAAAAAAAAGAGAAAAATTAAATTCCATTATCTATATAAAACTATTCTTTTGTATACATTTTCAGAAATTTTCAGCAATAGCAAGAAAACTCTAAAAACCTAGTCATAAAGCAGAGGGATACTAAAATGTTATTGAACTCAGCCTTGCTTGCTTCTCAAAAGCCTACACTTGACAGGCAAGTGTTGGTAGAAAGGAAAGTTTGCTTTAATCAGAAGGCCTGCAATCTGGGAAGAAGATGGACTCATGTTCCAGAACCAACTTCAACAGTTCGACTCAACCATGAGTTTTTAACGGGAAAAGGCAGAAACAATCTCAGTGAATTACTGAGGCAAAATGTTAGGTTCTGCATCATATCCACTGTGTGCAGGCTAACTGACTCCTCATGATCTTTCTTCAGATGTTCTCTTGGTTACATGGTCTGCCTGAAGAATTGCTAAGGGGGAAGTTTAGGGTAGAGAGATAATCACTCTTTAACTGCTTAATTCTTCATTTCTCCTTCTTTCAATCTAGGGAAAGAAGAAACAGGTTAGGCAAGGTATTGTGTGCATTTAGTAGAGTTTAATTAGGCGTTAGGTTAAATGTTGCTTAGTGATCTCATTTCTACAAGGTTTGAGGGAAACAGAAATGAGTAACAGGAAAGTTGTTGCTTACAAACCCCCACTGTCAGAAATCATTCTATTTTACTGGGATTAGGGGTGAAGGCACATCTGTAACTTCTTCATGTTGACATATGGCACCATATTCTTAAAGTGGAAGATGTTCACATGGATCTGTAACATCTCTTTGCTGGTAATTTTAGATGCCTGCTTATATATGCAAGCAGAGCAAAACATAATGTTTTGATGCTCACAAAGATATAGATTATTATGTGCAATAATTCTAATCCCATTCTCTTGAGGCCGGTACTTGGAACCATGCTAGCCATAGATGAAGAAGATTATGTCATGGCTATAATCTGGTCGTCATGAAGTTAGCTTTCTCCCTCTGGTGGCAGTTATAGTTATCTACAGAACAGCTCAGGAATGTGTAGCAGACACTGAAAGTTTCTGTGACTCTATTTTCCTAATCATTAACTGCTTGAACGTGCTCTTTTGTGATTCTGGGAGGCCTGGGAGATTTCAACTTTCCTACAAACAAAAGACAGGGGACGTGCAGGGACCTTTGTACTCGAGGGAGTCCTTTGGGTTCTGCTTGATTTCAAAAACATAACATTAATACAATTTAAAATTAAAAAAAAAAAAAACTGAAGATATAAAGAGACATCAAAATTAGAAATTAAGAAAACTCAGGGTAAAAATAGATAAATAGTAGGAGGATGTTAAATTGAAACTGAAGGAGAGATATTAAAAAAAAAAGAAAGAAAAATTATCTCAAAAGTAAAGGCCAAATAGCAAGGTACCTAACAGAGAATAAATAAAGACTGGAAATATGGCAAAGGGATTAGAGGGTAAAATTGGAAAAATCACCTCCCTAAAAAATTGCAGGAAAAGGTAAAGAAGATTGGAGTAGTACATAATTACAGGAAATAGACAAAATATCACATATATATATAATTACAGTTTCTAGAGAAGAAAAAGCAATGAACTCAAACTAATACTTAGAATTGTAAATCGGATCACATTTCCTGTAATTAAAAAAATTCACATCTACATGTTGAAATGATTACCTTATATCAGGAAGAATCAGTTCTGTGTCATTAGAAAAATGTTAGACTTGAAAGAAAAAGAATTTTTCTTGATGTTGAAGAAAAAGACAGCTATTAAAAAGTAAATAAAATTAGATTAGCATTAGACTTAAGAGTAGAGTAGCATTTCGATACACAAAGAAAGAGAATGTAGGCCAAGGGTTTCATAGCCAGTTAAATGTAATTCAAGTATTAAAGCTATGGGAATATTAAAATTACAGGGAATTATGTAGCCATGAGCCCGTCATAATATAATCACTGGAGGAGTGTTAAGCAGCAAAAAGATGCTTTGAAGACAAACTAAAAGATTTTAGCAGTATTTTTAACTGTAACACTAACACAATGCAAAAGTTGAAAGAAAGGTAGAAGAAAAATTTTACATATTTGACCAAATAAAAATGTCCAAGAAAAGTATAAATGACCAAGAAAAAGATAAGCATTAATAAAGAAAATAGTATTTACTTACATTGGAAAGTACAGAAGAGAAAGAGAAGAAGGAGAGAATAAATTATGTTAATTTTATTGGTGCTTATAGGGAATAACCAATAGGCACTATCTGAAAGAAAATTCAGAGGGTGCTAATGGGATTATATAAAAATAGCACTATAAAATATAACCTTTCTAACTATCAAAAGAGAAATAAAAAATCAGAAAGAAAGAGCAACTAAAGAGTTTACATAGCAAAAACAAATGGCTGAAATTAGAATCCAAAAGCATATTAAAATAATGTTTAATAATATTTTCTGTTAATTTTTAATGAAAGCTTTTCAAAATTACAAAATCTGTTAAAATAGTACTTCATGCTGATAGCTCTAAAAGAAATAAAAGCTACTAGTTTTCTGCTACTGCTGCGGCTGCTAAGTCGCTTCAGTAGTGTCCGATTCTGTGCAACCCTGTAGAGGGCAGTCCACCAGGCTCCCGCATCCCTGGGATTCTCTAGGCAAGAGCACTAGTTTTCTACATAGAGGCCAAAAAAGGTATTTTATAAATATTCAAAAACCAGTTCTGATGGAAAAATTCCAAAAATAAATAACTTTCGCAAGCAGTGTCCACATCCTCCTAGAATCAATATCATGTAATTGAGTGAATGAATCACTTAACCTCTATTAGTTTAGACTTCCCTGGTGGCTCAGACGGTAAAGCATCTGCCTACAGTGCGGGAGAGCCAGGTTCAGTCCCTGGGTCGGGAAGATCCCCTGGAGAAGGAAATGGCAACGCACTCCAGTACTCTTGCCTGGAAAATCCCATGGATGGAGGAGCGTGGTGTCGCAAAGAGTAAGACAAGACTAAGTGACTTCAGTTTCACTCTCTATTACTTTAGCTTTCTTATCTGTAAAAACTGAGCAATGTAATCTATTGAGTGGGATTGTGATGAGGATCAAAATGAAATAACAAATAAATGTATGCCAAAGCACATTTTTTGAAAAGTAAAAAACGTAAAAATTATTAATAATATGGAAAAGTAGGCCCTTCTGTAATCTACTTGAAGTTAAATTGGAATTGGTTATCTCGCTGTTGTTGTTCAGTCACTCAGTTGTGTCTGACCTTTGTGACCCCATGGACTGGATATTCTCCATCTTCAGCTGCAAAGAATATAATCAATCTGATTACAGTATTGACTATGTGGTGATGTCCATGTCTAGAGTCTTCTCTTGTGTTGTTGGAAAAGGGTGTTTGCTGTGACCAGTGCATTCTCTTGGCAAAGCTTTGTTAGTCTTTGCCCTGCTTCATTCTGTACTCCAAGGCCAAACTTGCCTGTTGCTCCAGATATCTCTTGACTTCCTACTTTTGCATTCCAGTCTTTTTCTTGGGGATGATCTTGATCACTGCCTCTTGTACAATGTCATGAACCTCTGTTAATAGTTCTTCAGGCAATCTATCAGATCTATTCTTGTGAATCTATTTGTTACTTCCACTGTATAATCATAAGGGATATGATTTAGGTCATACCTGAATGGTCTAGTGGTTTCCCCTACTTTCTTCAATTTAAGTCTGAATTTGGCAATAAGGAATTCATGATCTGAGCCACAGTCAGTTCCTGGTCTTGTTTTTGCTGCCTGTATAGAGCTTTTCCATCTTTGGCTCAAAGAATAGAGTCAATCTGATTTTGGTGTTGACCATCTTGTGAAGTCCTTTTGTAGAGCAGTCTCTTCTGTTGGAACAGAGTGTTTGCTATGACTAGTACTTTCTCTTGGCAAACCTTGGTTAGCCTTTGCCCTGCTTCATTTTGTGCTCTAAAGCCAAACTTGCCTGTTACTCCAGGTATCTCTTGACTTCTTACTTTTGCTTTTCAGTCTCCTAAGATGTGAAGGACATCTTTTTTCGGTGTTAGTTCTAGAAGGTCTTGTAGGTCTTCATAGAACCATTTACCTTCAGCTTCTTTGGCATTAGTGGTTGCAGCATAGACCTGAATTACTGTAATACTGAACTTTTTGCCTTGGAAATGATCAGAGATCATTCTGTTGTTTTTGAGATTGCACCCAAATATGGGCATTTTGGACTCTTGTTGACCATGAGGGATACTCTATTTCTTCTAAGGGATTATTACCCATAGTAGTATATATAGTGGTCATCTGAATTAAATTCGTCCATTCCAGTCCATTTTAACCCACTAATTCCTAAAATGTTGATGTTAACTCTTGCCTTTTCCTATTTGACCGTTTCCAATTTACCTTAATTCATGGACCTAGCATTCCAGGTTTCTATGTAATACTGCTCTTTACAGCACTGGACTTTACTTTCACCACTAGACACACCCACAGCTGGGCATTGTTTCCACTTTGGCTCAGCCTCTTCATTCCTGCTGGAGCTATTTCTCCACTCTTATCCAGTAGTGTACTGGGCACCTACTCACCTGGGGAGTTCATCTTTCAGTGTCATATCCTTTTGCCTTTTCATACTATTCATGGGGTTCTCAGGGCAAGAATACTGAAGTGGTTTGCCATTTCCTTCCTTAGTGGACCATATTTTGCCAGAACTCTCCACCATGAACCATATTGGGTGGCCCTACATGGCATGGCTCATAGTTTCATTGAGTTAGACAAAGCTGTGATGCATTTGATCAGTTTGTTAGTTTTCTGTGACTGTGGTTCTCATTTTGTCTTCCCTCTGATGGATGAGGATAAGAGGCTTGTGGAAGCTTCCTGATGGGAGGGACTGGCTCTAGGGAAAACTGGGTCTTGCTCTGGTGGGTGGGGCCATGCTCAGAAATCTTTAATCCAATTTTCTGGTGATGGGTGTGGTTGTGTTCCCTAAGTTTGACCTAAGGCCAAACTATGGTAGGAGTTATGGTGACCTCCTTCAAAAGAACATAGCCAGCACACTGTGGCTACCAAGGATGCTGTATTCAGTGTCCCTAACCCCACAGCACGTTGCTGTTGACCCACACCTCTACCGGAGGCTCTTGGACACTCACAGGCAAGTCTGGCTCAGTCTCTTGTGTGGTTACTTATAGTACTATGGGGCTACCTCATAGATGATTAAGAAATTCTGTGAATGAGAGTTTTCCATTTTTTTCCTTAATAAGGAGTACACCTGGAAGTCAGCTGATGCAACTAGTGTCACAGAGTTATGACAGTGATCTGACAGTCCAGGTTTCTCCATAACTAAACAAGATAAAAGTGAAGTGTTAGTTGCTCAGCCATGTTACTCTTTGGGGACCCATGGACTGTAGGCCAGCAGGCTGCTCTCTCCAGGCAAGAATACTGGAGGGGGTAGCCACTCCCCGCTCTAGGGGTTCTAACCCGGGTCTCTTTCATTGCAGGCAGGTTCTTTACTCTCTGAGCCACCAGTGAAGCTCAAGCAAGATTAATGTGGCATTTAAAATCTGATATTCTTTTATGGTCAATTTTGAAATCACTGGAATGTTATTTAATACAATCAGAGTGGATTTATTTAAAAAAGTAATTGTGATTATCTTCTATTTGGTCCTTAAATGTTATTTCTGAGTTTCAGACTTAGGATGTGTTTCCCATCAAGTTAGTTATGTTTCTTTATCTAAGGTCTGCATTGCACTACACAAAATCACTTTGACAACAAGCAAAAATAAATATAGATTGAAAGTACCAAATAATTACAAAACAGTAAAATTAAATATAGAGTGAAAGTACCAAATAATTACAAAACAGTGTTCATTACTTTTGATAATATTAGAAAATATTGTCGTTTAAAATATTAATATTTTCATAATTTTTTTATTGACAAGTGGTCTAGAACCTTGATGAACACTTTTCTGAGAATAATTTCTGAGACTAATAAATAACATGGCCTTCTGCATTGTCTTAAAATTCAGAAAACAATTTATTCCTTAAAATCTCTACACACTAGTTTAAAAATATCTTATTTTCTAGAATTTGCAAACAGGAAATGACAATAACTCATCTGCTCAAAGCTCAACCCATACCTAATGTTTGTGCCTCATAATTCTTAACATGTTTCAAAGAACTAAAGATAGAGACTAAAAATAAATAAGATTAGTGACTATTTCTCATGAAATAGGAAAATGTGTTTGAAAAATATAATTGGTAGAATAAAATAATATTGTCTTTATATCTTGATTTTTACCCAATATATTGAATACAATTTAGTGGATAAAAAAATATAAGGCAATCATTAACCACTGTACAAGATCATTTATGAGTCATCTTAAACTGTTTTAACAACAATAAAAAGTGATAACCATAAAAAATACACTGGAAGTATAAAATGGGCAAAATGTTTTCACATACACTTACCTATTTGAATCATATAACTACCCTGAGCAACTGATAATATATTAGTAATTATTTATATTTTATTTATGAAAAAAATCAATGTGTTTACTTCAGTCACAGGATGAGTACGTTGTGAAGCCAAAACAGGGTCTAGACTATTGAATCTTCATCCAGTTATTCACCATTACTATATAGACAACCAACATGATAAATTTCTGTTGAAAGTAAAGAAAGATCCTGTCGCCTTGCCTGTTCTTGTTTTCAGCTGTGGTCCCAGTAACTAGCTGAACGCATGGCTTGATAAATATCTGGTGGATATCTGGTAAATAAAAACTCCCAGTCTGATAAAAGATCAAGAAGCTTTATTCTTATAAATGAATTAAAAATAACAGACTGTGTGAAAGAGAGTCTTACAGAAGAATTGGAGATGTAGGAGGGCGTAGGCTTTGTTGTTGTTTTCAGCATTTGCTCCTCTATCACAAATAGTGAAGTTTTGCTGGAAACATACCCACATCCACACACACACACACACACCCCACTATGTATTAATAATTACATGTCTCTGCAACTCCAAGGCTTTTTTCCTCATCTGATCCATTAATAGAATTATTCACATAAAAATTTGGAGCATTCTGAGTTATGTTAGTGTGTTGTAGAATTAATTCCATTAGGTTAAGGCCAGGAAGAAGTAGAAATTTTCAAAACAGTTACATAATTATGACTGCTTTGAGTTATCATATAGAAGAAACCAACACATACAGTGTAAAGCAATTTTCCTCCAGCTGAAAAAATTATTAAAAAAAAACACAAGCATAAAATCATTGAGTGTGAATTCCAGAGAACAGGATAAAAATAATTATGATAGAGAATGGGCTTTGGAGGAAGTAAGAGTTTAGAATAATAGTGACAAAGTCCAACATGACTTTAGAATGCCACAGATGATAGAGGAAACCAAAATGTAGACTTACTCAGTGTCAGAGTGAGAAGATATGAGGTATGGTGGAATTCATTGCTTCAACACCTCAAGATGCTTAGACTCTCAGCTGTGCCCAACTGTTTGTGATCCCATGGACTGTAGCCCACCAGGTTCTTCGTCCATGGAATTCTCCAGGCAAGGATACTGGAGAATGGGTAGCCATTTCCTTTTCCAGGGGATCTTTCTGACCTAAGGATAGAATCCAGGTCTCCCTCATTGCAGATGGATTCTTTACCATCTGAGCCAACAGGGAAGCCACCTCAAGACCTCAAACAGAATACTAACTTAGAGTCACATGAATAAGAATAAAGTGAAGGTTTCGGAAGCAATAACAGTGTTAGCTGGTAGATAGCAAGCTAGTCTGTAGAAAAATGCAGAAGCATAACTTGGTGGGCGGGAAGTTCCCTTAAATTAAGCTCAAGAAGAAGCTTCTGGTAGTCAAAGACAGGCCTTTTGGTTGTGATTGTGTAATCCATAGGAAGTTAAGTATGGGAAACACTTGAAGATATTTTAGATGTAGATTTCCACATGTATATCACCAGTCTTGGCTTCTCTGGAACTCCAGATTCATACTGAATAGATAACTTGACATTTCCATTTTTATGTCAAATCGATATCTCAAATTTAGTATGTGCTAAACAGAATTCTTGATTTTCTCTCATACCCACACATGTTCAGTCTTCCCCATATCAAAAAACAATACCATTACTGACTCAGTTTAATCAGGAAAAAACTTTAAGTTATCCTGATGCCTCTCTCTTTCAATTTTGCACTTCCCAATTAAAGCAAGACCTGTTAATGCTACATTTAAAACATATTCTAATTCATCCACTATTCTCAATCTCCTTTATCACCACTCTAGCCCTAGGAACTTATATATCGTCTGAATTACTGAAATCGCCTCATGCGGGTCTACCAACTATTATTGCACACAATTAACTTATACTCTCTACAGAGTAGAAAGAGGGATTTTTAATATATATAAATATATCACATCCTGAAATAAAATTATATCCCACTGCATTTAAAAAATGTCCAGTTTTCCTCCCCTGATTTACATTAACTTGCACAAACATGTCCTCATCTCCCCCAACCCCCTATAATCCATATATATTTATCTAGTTCGGCTTCTCTACCATAAGTGACTCATGTCTGTCTTTTGCATGGTCTGATCCCACTGATTGGAAAGATATTTCCCTAGAGTTTCATGGAGCTGTGTGCTTCTTGCCACATCTCAAAATTAATAGCATCCTTCCAGAGAGGATTTGCTAGACAGGCAGTGTAAAATTGAACTCTTGATGCCGGATATAATTTCATTCATCTTAAGGATTGGATATATTACTTGATTGTGAATTGTTTAATTGGTTGGATACTAAGTCCATTTGTTAGGCAGGTCTCCTTTTGGCAAATCTATTAAATAGCTATATTATATTGCAAAAACATTTAATAATATCATATGTGTCACAGTATTGATTTCATGTAAAAAGAGTATAAATGACAAATTGTGGAGAGATTGCATGATACAAAAAATATGCAATAAATATCATAATTGGATAAAAGAAGCAGGATAATAATGAATAAAAACAAAGAAAATACGTTGTACAAGAAGGAAAGGTAGCAAAAGCATATGGTAGTTGATAGGGCGTTGAAGGGACATGAAAAATATGTAGGGCAGAGAAAAGAAACAGACAATTGATTTATTGTGAGCAAGGAGAGCTAAAAAACAGTACTGATGATGTTATACATTTGCGACAGGGATAATTGAAAAAATTCATAAAACAACGGAGAGGAGTTCATCAGTACCCGGAGGATCAGAAACAATTCAACAACCTGCTGTGGTTTCAGAGTCCACCACCCTACCGCCTGGGGTTACAAGAACGAAGGCCACAGGGTCCGAGGCCAGCTTACCTTCAACTGGCGTGTCAGGGTTGCCTGGCTCCACACAAGGAGGGTTTGCAGCAACTGGAGGGAGTGGTGCAGGCTCAAAGCCTACTGCCCCGCTATCCGGAGAAACAGGGGCCAGTGTTACACCGGGAGCCAGCGGACCTCTGTCTGGAGCACCGGTGACCCCTGGATCATCCCCAGGAAGTTCGCAAGCAGCCGGAGCAGGTGGTGCAGGGTCAGCGACACCTTCCCCATTGTCTGGAGCCGCAGGGACAAAGGTTAGCGGATCAGGAGCCAGCACACCTGTCCCCGGAGGAGCGCCTGTGACCCCCGAGGCACCCAGTATCAGCCCAGAAGCAACGGGGAGAGCTGCTGTAAGCTCCGAGTCAACGGTCACATTGCCTGGAGCCACAGGGCCTAGTTTTCTAAGGGCTGGAACCAGTGTACCTTTATCTGGAGGAGCAGTGACCCCTGGATCATCCCCAGGAGGGTCATCAGCACCTGCAAGCCCCGCGGCAGGTTCAGAAACAACTGTGCGACTCCCTGGAGCAGGCGGGACTGCCGTCACAGCATCTGGAGCCAGTGTACCCTCATCTGGAGCACCAGGGAGCCCTGGGTCATCACCAGGAAGGTCAAGCGCAACTGCAATATCTAGTGAAGGTTCTCAGCCCACTGTCCCATCATCTGGAGCAACGGGGACTAATGCTGGACAATCAGGCACCCGTGTCCCCTCATCTGGCATACCAGCCACAGCTGGACCCACGAGAGGAGGGTCAGCAGTAGCTGGGACACCTGGTGTAGCTTCCCAGCAAACTGCCACACCGCCCGGAGCTGCGAGGACGGCTGCTGTCGGATCCGGAACCAGCTTGCCTCCAGGTGAAACATCGGAGAGCAGCCCATCAGTACCCGGAGGATCAGAAACAATTCAACAACCTGCTGTGGTTTCAGAGTCCACCACCCTACCGCCTGGGGTTACAAGAACGAAGGCCACAGGGTCCGAGGCCAGCTTACCTTCAACTGGCGTGTCAGGGTTGCCTGGCTCCACACAAGGAGGGTTTGCAGCAACTGGAGGGAGTGGTGCAGGCTCAAAGCCTACTGCCCCGCTATCCGGAGAAACAGGGGCCAGTGTTACACCGGGAGCCAGCGGACCTCTGTCTGGAGCACCGGTGACCCCTGGATCATCCCCAGGAAGTTCGCAAGCAGCCGGAGCAGGTGGTGCAGGGTCAGCGACACCTTCCCCATTGTCTGGAGCCGCAGGGACAAAGGTTAGCGGATCAGGAGCCAGCACACCTGTCCCCGGAGGAGCGCCTGTGACCCCCGAGGCACCCAGTATCAGCCCAGAAGCAACGGGGAGAGCTGCTGTAAGCTCCGAGTCAACGGTCACATTGCCTGGAGCCACAGGGCCTAGTTTTCTAAGGGCTGGAACCAGTGTACCTTTATCTGGAGGAGCAGTGACCCCTGGATCATCCCCAGGAGGGTCATCAGCACCTGCAAGCCCCGCGGCAGGTTCAGAAACAACTGTGCGACTCCCTGGAGCAGGCGGGACTGCCGTCACAGCATCTGGAGCCAGTGTACCCTCATCTGGAGCACCAGGGAGCCCTGGGTCATCACCAGGAAGGTCAAGCGCAACTGCAGTATCTAGTGAAGGTTCTCAGCCCACTGTCCCATCATCTGGAGCAACGGGGACTAATGCTGGACAATCAGGCACCCGTGTCCCCTCATCTGGCATACCAGCCACAGCTGGACCCACGAGAGGAGGGTCAGCAGTAGCTGGGACACCTGGTGTAGCTTCCCAGCAAACTGCCACACCGCCCGGAGCTGCGAGGACGGCTGCTGTCGGATCCGGAACCAGCTTGCCTCCAGGTGAAACATCGGAGAGCAGCCCATCAGTACCCGGAGGATCAGAAACAATTCAACAACCTGCTGTGGTTTCAGAGTCCACCACCCTACCGCCTGGGGTTACAAGAACGAAGGCCACAGGGTCCGAGGCCAGCTTACCTTCAACTGGCGTGTCAGGGTTGCCTGGCTCCATACAAGGAGGGTTTGCAGCAACTGGAGGGAGTGGTGCAGGCTCAAAGCCTACTGCCCCGCTATCCGGAGAAACAGGGGCCAGTGTTACACCGGGAGCCAGCGGACCTCTGTCTGGAGCACCGGTGACCCCTGGATCATCCCCAGGAAGTTCGCAAGCAGCCGGAGCAGGTGGTGCAGGGTCAGCGACACCTTCCCCATTGTCTGGAGCCGCAGGGACAAAGGTTAGCGGATCAGGAGCCAGCACACCTGTCCCCGGAGGAGCGCCTGTGACCCCCGAGGCACCCAGTATCAGCCCAGAAGCAACGGGGAGAGCTGCTGTAAGCTCCGAGTCAACGGTCACATTGCCTGGAGCCACAGGGCCTAGTTTTCTAAGGGCTGGAACCAGTGTACCTTTATCTGGAGGAGCAGGGACCCCTGGATCATCCCCAGGAGGGTCATCAGCACCTGCAAGCCCCGCGGCAGGTTCAGAAACAACTGTGCGACTCCCTGGAGCAGGCGGGACTGCCGTCACAGCATCTGGAGCCAGTGTACCCTCATCTGGAGCACCAGGGAGCCCTGGGTCATCACCAGGAAGGTCAAGCGCAACTGCAGTATCTAGTGAAGGTTCTCAGCCCACTGTCCCATCATCTGGAGCAACGGGGACTAATGCTGGACAATCAGGCACCCGTGTCCCCTCATCTGGCATACCAGCCACAGCTGGACCCACGAGAGGAGGGTCAGCAGTAGCTGGGACACCTGGTGTAGCTTCCCAGCAAACTGCCACACCGCCCGGAGCTGCGAGGACGGCTGCTGTCGGATCCGGAACCAGCTTGCCTCCAGGTGAAACATCGGAGAGCAGCCCATCAGTACCCGGAGGATCAGAAACAATTCAACAACCTGCTGTGGTTTCAGAGTCCACCACCCTACCGCCTGGGGTTACAAGAACGAAGGCCACAGGGTCCGAGGCCAGCTTACCTTCAACTGGCGTGTCAGGGTTGCCTGGCTCCACACAAGGAGGGTTTGCAGCAACTGGAGGGAGTGGTGCAGGCTCAAAGCCTACTGCCCCGCTATCCGGAGAAACAGGGGCCAGTGTTACACCGGGAGCCAGCGGACCTCTGTCTGGAGCACCGGTGACCCCTGGATCATCCCCAGGAAGTTCGCAAGCAGCCGGAGCAGGTGGTGCAGGGTCAGCGACACCTTCCCCATTGTCTGGAGCCGCAGGGACAAAGGTTAGCGGATCAGGAGCCAGCACACCTGTCCCCGGAGGAGCGCCTGTGACCCCCGAGGCACCCAGTATCAGCCCAGAAGCAACGGGGAGAGCTGCTGTAAGCTCCGAGTCAACGGTCACATTGCCTGGAGCCACAGGGCCTAGTTTTCTAAGGGCTGGAACCAGTGTACCTTTATCTGGAGGAGCAGTGACCCCTGGATCATCCCCAGGAGGGTCATCAGGACCTGCAAGCACCGCGGCAGGTTCAGAAACAACTGTCCGACTCCCTGGAGCAGGCGGGACTGCCGTCACAGCATCTGGAGCCAGTGTACCCTCATCTGGAGCACCAGGGAGCCCTGGGTCATCACCAGGAAGGTCAAGCGCAACTGCAGTATCTAGTGAAGGTTCTCAGCCCACTGTCCCATCATCTGGAGCAACGGGGACTAATGCTGGACAATCAGGCACCCGTGTCCCCTCATCTGGCATACCAGCCACAGCTGGACCCACGAGAGGAGGGTCAGCAGTAGCTGGGACACCTGGTGTAGCTTCCCAGCAAACTGCCACACCGCCCGGAGCTGCGAGGACGGCTGCTGTCGGATCCGGAACCAGCTTGCCTCCAGGTGAAACATCGGAGAGCAGCCCATCAGTACCCGGAGGATCAGAAACAATTCAACAACCTGCTGTGGTTTCAGAGTCCACCACCCTACCGCCTGGGGTTACAAGAACGAAGGCCACAGGGTCCGAGGCCAGCTTACCTTCAACTGGCGTGTCAGGGTTGCCTGGCTCCACACAAGGAGGGTTTGCAGCAACTGGAGGGAGTGGTGCAGGCTCAAAGCCTACTGCCCCGCTATCCGGAGAAACAGGGGCCAGTGTTACACCGGGAGCCAGCGGACCTCTGTCTGGAGCACCGGTGACCCCTGGATCATCCCCAGGAAGTTCGCAAGCAGCCGGAGCAGGTGGTGCAGGGTCAGCGACACCTTCCCCATTGTCTGGAGCCGCAGGGACAAAGGTTAGCGGATCAGGAGCCAGCACACCTGTCCCCGGAGGAGCGCCTGTGACCCCCGAGGCACCCAGTATCAGCCCAGAAGCAACGGGGAGAGCTGCTGTAAGCTCCGAGTCAACGGTCACATTGCCTGGAGCCACAGGGCCTAGTTTTCTAAGGGCTGGAACCAGTGTACCTTTATCTGGAGGAGCAGGGACCCCTGGATCATCCCCAGGAGGGTCATCAGCACCTGCAAGCCCCGCGGCAGGTTCAGAAACAACTGTGCGACTCCCTGGAGCAGGCGGGACTGCCGTCACAGCATCTGGAGCCAGTGTACCCTCATCTGGAGCACCAGGGAGCCCTGGGTCATCACCAGGAAGGTCAAGCGCAACTGCAGTATCTAGTGAAGGTTCTCAGCCCACTGTCCCATCATCTGGAGCAACGGGGACTAATGCTGGACAATCAGGCACCCGTGTCCCCTCATCTGGCATACCAGCCACAGCTGGACCCACGAGAGGAGGGTCAGCAGTAGCTGGGACACCTGGTGTAGCTTCCCAGCAAACTGCCACACCGCCCGGAGCTGCGAGGACGGCTGCTGTCGGATCCGGAACCAGCTTGCCTCCAGGTGAAACATCGGAGAGCAGCCCATCAGTACCCGGAGGATCAGAAACAATTCAACAACCTGCTGTGGTTTCAGAGTCCACCACCCTACCGCCTGGGGTTACAAGAACGAAGGCCACAGGGTCCGAGGCCAGCTTACCTTCAACTGGCGTGTCAGGGTTGCCTGGCTCCACACAAGGAGGGTTTGCAGCAACTGGAGGGAGTGGTGCAGGCTCAAAGCCTACTGCCCCGCTATCCGGAGAAACAGGGGCCAGTGTTACACCGGGAGCCAGCGGACCTCTGTCTGGAGCACCGGTGACCCCTGGATCATCCCCAGGAAGTTCGCAAGCAGCCGGAGCAGGTGGTGCAGGGTCAGCGACACCTTCCCCATTGTCTGGAGCCGCAGGGACAAAGGTTAGCGGATCAGGAGCCAGCACACCTGTCCCCGGAGGAGCGCCTGTGACCCCCGAGGCACCCAGTATCAGCCCAGAAGCAACGGGGAGAGCTGCTGTAAGCTCCGAGTCAACGGTCACATTGCCTGGAGCCACAGGGCCTAGTTTTCTAAGGGCTGGAACCAGTGTACCTTTATCTGGAGGAGCAGTGACCCCTGGATCATCCCCAGGAGGGTCATCAGCACCTGCAAGCCCCACGGCAGGTTCAGAAACAACTGTCCGACTCCCTGGAGCAGGCGGGACTGCCGTCACAGCATCTGGAGCCAGTGTACCCTCATCTGGAGCACCAGGGAGCCCTGGGTCATCACCAGGAAGGTCAAGCGCAACTGCAGTATCTAGTGAAGGTTCTCAGCCCACTGTCCCATCATCTGGAGCAACGGGGACTAATGCTGGACAATCAGGCACCCGTGTCCCCTCATCTGGCATACCAGCCACAGCTGGACCCACGAGAGGAGGGTCAGCAGTAGCTGGGACACCTGGTGTAGCTTCCCAGCAAACTGCCACACCGCCCGGAGCTGCGAGGACGGCTGCTGTCGGATCCGGAACCAGCTTGCCTCCAGGTGAAACATCGGAGAGCAGCCCATCAGTACCCGGAGGATCAGAAACAATTCAACAACCTGCTGTGGTTTCAGAGTCCACCACCCTACCGCCTGGGGTTACAAGAACGAAGGCCACAGGGTCCGAGGCCAGCTTACCTTCAACTGGCGTGTCAGGGTTGCCTGGCTCCACACAAGGAGGGTTTGCAGCAACTGGAGGGAGTGGTGCAGGCTCAAAGCCTACTGCCCCGCTATCCGGAGAAACAGGGGCCAGTGTTACACCGGGAGCCAGCGGACCTCTGTCTGGAGCACCGGTGACCCCTGGATCATCCCCAGGAAGTTCGCAAGCAGCCGGAGCAGGTGGTGCAGGGTCAGCGACACCTTCCCCATTGTCTGGAGCCGCAGGGACAAAGGTTAGCGGATCAGGAGCCAGCACACCTGTCCCCGGAGGAGCGCCTGTGACCCCCGAGGCACCCAGTATCAGCCCAGAAGCAACGGGGAGAGCTGCTGTAAGCTCCGAGTCAACGGTCACATTGCCTGGAGCCACAGGGCCTAGTTTTCTAAGGGCTGGAACCAGTGTACCTTTATCTGGAGGAGCAGTGACCCCTGGATCATCCCCAGGAGGGTCATCAGGACCTGCAAGCACCGCGGCAGGTTCAGAAACAACTGTCCGACTCCCTGGAGCAGGCGGGACTGCCGTCACAGCATCTGGAGCCAGTGTACCCTCATCTGGAGCACCAGGGAGCCCTGGGTCATCACCAGGAAGGTCAAGCGCAACTGCAGTATCTAGTGAAGGTTCTCAGCCCACTGTCCCATCATCTGGAGCAACGGGGACTAATGCTGGACAATCAGGCACCCGTGTCCCCTCATCTGGCATACCAGCCACAGCTGGACCCACGAGAGGAGGGTCAGCAGTAGCTGGGACACCTGGTGTAGCTTCCCAGCAAACTGCCACACCGCCCGGAGCTGCGAGGACGGCTGCTGTCGGATCCGGAACCAGCTTGCCTCCAGGTGAAACATCGGAGAGCAGCCCATCAGTACCCGGAGGATCAGAAACAATTCAACAACCTGCTGTGGTTTCAGAGTCCACCACCCTACCGCCTGGGGTTACAAGAACGAAGGCCACAGGGTCCGAGGCCAGCTTACCTTCAACTGGCGTGTCAGGGTTGCCTGGCTCCACACAAGGAGGGTTTGCAGCAACTGGAGGGAGTGGTGCAGGCTCAAAGCCTACTGCCCCGCTATCCGGAGAAACAGGGGCCAGTGTTACACCGGGAGCCAGCGGACCTCTGTCTGGAGCACCGGTGACCCCTGGATCATCCCCAGGAAGTTCGCAAGCAGCCGGAGCAGGTGGTGCAGGGTCAGCGACACCTTCCCCATTGTCTGGAGCCGCAGGGACAAAGGTTAGCGGATCAGGAGCCAGCACACCTGTCCCCGGAGGAGCGCCTGTGACCCCCGAGGCACCCAGTATCAGCCCAGAAGCAACGGGGAGAGCTGCTGTAAGCTCCGAGTCAACGGTCACATTGCCTGGAGCCACAGGGCCTAGTTTTCTAAGGGCTGGAACCAGTGTACCTTTATCTGGAGGAGCAGTGACCCCTGGATCATCCCCAGGAGGGTCATCAGCACCTGCAAGCCCCGCGGCAGGTTCAGAAACAACTGTGCGACTCCCTGGAGCAGGCGGGACTGCCGTCACAGCATCTGGAGCCAGTGTACCCTCATCTGGAGCACCAGGGAGCCCTGGGTCATCACCAGGAAGGTCAAGCGCAACTGCAGTATCTAGTGAAGGTTCTCAGCCCACTGTCCCATCATCTGGAGCAACGGGGACTAATGCTGGACAATCAGGCACCCGTGTCCCCTCATCTGGCATACCAGCCACAGCTGGACCCACGAGAGGAGGGTCAGCAGTAGCTGGGACACCTGGTGTAGCTTCCCAGCAAACTGCCACACCGCCCGGAGCTGCGAGGACGGCTGCTGTCGGATCCGGAACCAGCTTGCCTCCAGGTGAAACATCGGAGAGCAGCCCATCAGTACCCGGAGGATCAGAAACAATTCAACAACCTGCTGTGGTTTCAGAGTCCACCACCCTACCGCCTGGGGTTACAAGAACGAAGGCCACAGGGTCCGAGGCCAGCTTACCTTCAACTGGCGTGTCAGGGTTGCCTGGCTCCACACAAGGAGGGTTTGCAGCAACTGGAGGGAGTGGTGCAGGCTCAAAGCCTACTGCCCCGCTATCCGGAGAAACAGGGGCCAGTGTTACACCGGGAGCCAGCGGACCTCTGTCTGGAGCACCGGTGACCCCTGGATCATCCCCAGGAAGTTCGCAAGCAGCCGGAGCAGGTGGTGCAGGGTCAGCGACACCTTCCCCATTGTCTGGAGCCGCAGGGACAAAGGTTAGCGGATCAGGAGCCAGCACACCTGTCCCCGGAGGAGCGCCTGTGACCCCCGAGGCACCCAGTATCAGCCCAGAAGCAACGGGGAGAGCTGCTGTAAGCTCCGAGTCAACGGTCACATTGCCTGGAGCCACAGGGCCTAGTTTTCTAAGGGCTGGAACCAGTGTACCTTTATCTGGAGGAGCAGTGACCCCTGGATCATCCCCAGGAGGGTCATCAGCACCTGCAAGCCCCGCGGCAGGTTCAGAAACAACTGTGCGACTCCCTGGAGCAGGCGGGACTGCCGTCACAGCATCTGGAGCCAGTGTACCCTCATCTGGAGCACCAGGGAGCCCTGGGTCATCACCAGGAAGGTCAAGCGCAACTGCAGTATCTAGTGAAGGTTCTCAGCCCACTGTCCCATCATCTGGAGCAACGGGGACTAATGCTGGACAATCAGGCACCCGTGTCCCCTCATCTGGCATACCAGCCACAGCTGGACCCACGAGAGGAGGGTCAGCAGTAGCTGGGACACCTGGTGTAGCTTCCCAGCAAACTGCCACACCGCCCGGAGCTGCGAGGACGGCTGCTGTCGGATCCGGAACCAGCTTGCCTCCAGGTGAAACATCGGAGAGCAGCCCATCAGTACCCGGAGGATCAGAAACAATTCAACAACCTGCTGTGGTTTCAGAGTCCACCACCCTACCGCCTGGGGTTACAAGAACGAAGGCCACAGGGTCCGAGGCCAGCTTACCTTCAACTGGCGTGTCAGGGTTGCCTGGCTCCACACAAGGAGGGTTTGCAGCAACTGGAGGGAGTGGTGCAGGCTCAAAGCCTACTGCCCCGCTATCCGGAGAAACAGGGGCCAGTGTTACACCGGGAGCCAGCGGACCTCTGTCTGGAGCACCGGTGACCCCTGGATCATCCCCAGGAAGTTCGCAAGCAGCCGGAGCAGGTGGTGCAGGGTCAGCGACACCTTCCCCATTGTCTGGAGCCGCAGGGACAAAGGTTAGCGGATCAGGAGCCAGCACACCTGTCCCCGGAGGAGCGCCTGTGACCCCCGAGGCACCCAGTATCAGCCCAGAAGCAACGGGGAGAGCTGCTGTAAGCTCCGAGTCAACGGTCACATTGCCTGGAGCCACAGGGCCTAGTTTTCTAAGGGCTGGAACCAGTGTACCTTTATCTGGAGGAGCAGTGACCCCTGGATCATCCCCAGGAGGGTCATCAGCACCTGCAAGCCCCACGGCAGGTTCAGAAACAACTGTCCGACTCCCTGGAGCAGGCGGGACTGCCGTCACAGCATCTGGAGCCAGTGTACCCTCATCTGGAGCACCAGGGAGCCCTGGGTCATCACCAGGAAGGTCAAGCGCAACTGCAGTATCTAGTGAAGGTTCTCAGCCCACTGTCCCATCATCTGGAGCAACGGGGACTAATGCTGGACAATCAGGCACCCGTGTCCCCTCATCTGGCATACCAGCCACAGCTGGACCCACGAGAGGAGGGTCAGCAGTAGCTGGGACACCTGGTGTAGCTTCCCAGCAAACTGCCACACCGCCCGGAGCTGCGAGGACGGCTGCTGTCGGATCCGGAACCAGCTTGCCTCCAGGTGAAACATCGGAGAGCAGCCCATCAGTACCCGGAGGATCAGAAACAATTCAACAACCTGCTGTGGTTTCAGAGTCCACCACCCTACCGCCTGGGGTTACAAGAACGAAGGCCACAGGGTCCGAGGCCAGCTTACCTTCAACTGGCGTGTCAGGGTTGCCTGGCTCCACACAAGGAGGGTTTGCAGCAACTGGAGGGAGTGGTGCAGGCTCAAAGCCTACTGCCCCGCTATCCGGAGAAACAGGGGCCAGTGTTACACCGGGAGCCAGCGGACCTCTGTCTGGAGCACCGGTGACCCCTGGATCATCCCCAGGAAGTTCGCAAGCAGCCGGAGCAGGTGGTGCAGGGTCAGCGACACCTTCCCCATTGTCTGGAGCCG
This sequence comes from Muntiacus reevesi, assembly GCF_963930625.1. NCBI lineage: Eukaryota > Metazoa > Chordata > Mammalia > Artiodactyla > Cervidae > Muntiacus > Muntiacus reevesi. Next base: position 155,784,556 of record NC_089252.1, on the reverse strand, counting down.
CAGGGACAAAGGTTAGCGGATCAGGAGCCAGCACACCTGTCCCCGGAGGAGCGCCTGTGACCCCCGAGGCACCCAGTATCAGCCCAGAAGCAACGGGGAGAGCTGCTGTAAGCTCCGAGTCAACGGTCACATTGCCTGGAGCCACAGGGCCTAGTTTTCTAAGGGCTGGAACCAGTGTACCTTTATCTGGAGGAGCAGTGACCCCTGGATCATCCCCAGGAGGGTCATCAGGACCTGCAAGCACCGCGGCAGGTTCAGAAACAACTGTCCGACTCCCTGGAGCAGGCGGGACTGCCGTCACAGCATCTGGAGCCAGTGTACCCTCATCTGGAGCACCAGGGAGCCCTGGGTCATCACCAGGAAGGTCAAGCGCAACTGCAGTATCTAGTGAAGGTTCTCAGCCCACTGTCCCATCATCTGGAGCAACGGGGACTAATGCTGGACAATCAGGCACCCGTGTCCCCTCATCTGGCATACCAGCCACAGCTGGACCCACGAGAGGAGGGTCAGCAGTAGCTGGGACACCTGGTGTAGCTTCCCAGCAAACTGCCACACCGCCCGGAGCTGCGAGGACGGCTGCTGTCGGATCCGGAACCAGCTTGCCTCCAGGTGAAACATCGGAGAGCAGCCCATCAGTACCCGGAGGATCAGAAACAATTCAACAACCTGCTGTGGTTTCAGAGTCCACCACCCTACCGCCTGGGGTTACAAGAACGAAGGCCACAGGGTCCGAGGCCAGCTTACCTTCAACTGGCGTGTCAGGGTTGCCTGGCTCCACACAAGGAGGGTTTGCAGCAACTGGAGGGAGTGGTGCAGGCTCAAAGCCTACTGCCCCGCTATCCGGAGAAACAGGGGCCAGTGTTACACCGGGAGCCAGCGGACCTCTGTCTGGAGCACCGGTGACCCCTGGATCATCCCCAGGAAGTTCGCAAGCAGCCGGAGCAGGTGGTGCAGGGTCAGCGACACCTTCCCCATTGTCTGGAGCCGCAGGGACAAAGGTTAGCGGATCAGGAGCCAGCACACCTGTCCCCGGAGGAGCGCCTGTGACCCCCGAGGCACCCAGTATCAGCCCAGAAGCAACGGGGAGAGCTGCTGTAAGCTCCGAGTCAACGGTCACATTGCCTGGAGCCACAGGGCCTAGTTTTCTAAGGGCTGGAACCAGTGTACCTTTATCTGGAGGAGCAGTGACCCCTGGATCATCCCCAGGAGGGTCATCAGCACCTGCAAGCCCCGCGGCAGGTTCAGAAACAACTGTGCGACTCCCTGGAGCAGGCGGGACTGCCGTCACAGCATCTGGAGCCAGTGTACCCTCATCTGGAGCACCAGGGAGCCCTGGGTCATCACCAGGAAGGTCAAGCGCAACTGCAGTATCTAGTGAAGGTTCTCAGCCCACTGTCCCATCATCTGGAGCAACGGGGACTAATGCTGGACAATCAGGCACCCGTGTCCCCTCATCTGGCATACCAGCCACAGCTGGACCCACGAGAGGAGGGTCAGCAGTAGCTGGGACACCTGGTGTAGCTTCCCAGCAAACTGCCACACCGCCCGGAGCTGCGAGGACGGCTGCTGTCGGATCCGGAACCAGCTTGCCTCCAGGTGAAACATCGGAGAGCAGCCCATCAGTACCCGGAGGATCAGAAACAATTCAACAACCTGCTGTGGTTTCAGAGTCCACCACCCTACCGCCTGGGGTTACAAGAACGAAGGCCACAGGGTCCGAGGCCAGCTTACCTTCAACTGGCGTGTCAGGGTTGCCTGGCTCCACACAAGGAGGGTTTGCAGCAACTGGAGGGAGTGGTGCAGGCTCAAAGCCTACTGCCCCGCTATCCGGAGAAACAGGGGCCAGTGTTACACCGGGAGCCAGCGGACCTCTGTCTGGAGCACCGGTGACCCCTGGATCATCCCCAGGAAGTTCGCAAGCAGCCGGAGCAGGTGGTGCAGGGTCAGCGACACCTTCCCCATTGTCTGGAGCCGCAGGGACAAAGGTTAGCGGATCAGGAGCCAGCACACCTGTCCCCGGAGGAGCGCCTGTGACCCCCGAGGCACCCAGTATCAGCCCAGAAGCAACGGGGAGAGCTGCTGTAAGCTCCGAGTCAACGGTCACATTGCCTGGAGCCACAGGGCCTAGTTTTCTAAGGGCTGGAACCAGTGTACCTTTATCTGGAGGAGCAGTGACCCCTGGATCATCCCCAGGAGGGTCATCAGCACCTGCAAGCCCCGCGGCAGGTTCAGAAACAACTGTGCGACTCCCTGGAGCAGGCGGGACTGCCGTCACAGCATCTGGAGCCAGTGTACCCTCATCTGGAGCACCAGGGAGCCCTGGGTCATCACCAGGAAGGTCAAGCGCAACTGCAGTATCTAGTGAAGGTTCTCAGCCCACTGTCCCATCATCTGGAGCAACGGGGACTAATGCTGGACAATCAGGCACCCGTGTCCCCTCATCTGGCATACCAGCCACAGCTGGACCCACGAGAGGAGGGTCAGCAGTAGCTGGGACACCTGGTGTAGCTTCCCAGCAAACTGCCACACCGCCCGGAGCTGCGAGGACGGCTGCTGTCGGATCCGGAACCAGCTTGCCTCCAGGTGAAACATCGGAGAGCAGCCCATCAGTACCCGGAGGATCAGAAACAATTCAACAACCTGCTGTGGTTTCAGAGTCCACCACCCTACCGCCTGGGGTTACAAGAACGAAGGCCACAGGGTCCGAGGCCAGCTTACCTTCAACTGGCGTGTCAGGGTTGCCTGGCTCCACACAAGGAGGGTTTGCAGCAACTGGAGGGAGTGGTGCAGGCTCAAAGCCTACTGCCCCGCTATCCGGAGAAACAGGGGCCAGTGTTACACCGGGAGCCAGCGGACCTCTGTCTGGAGCACCGGTGACCCCTGGATCATCCCCAGGAAGTTCGCAAGCAGCCGGAGCAGGTGGTGCAGGGTCAGCGACACCTTCCCCATTGTCTGGAGCCGCAGGGACAAAGGTTAGCGGATCAGGAGCCAGCACACCTGTCCCCGGAGGAGCGCCTGTGACCCCCGAGGCACCCAGTATCAGCCCAGAAGCAACGGGGAGAGCTGCTGTAAGCTCCGAGTCAACGGTCACATTGCCTGGAGCCACAGGGCCTAGTTTTCTAAGGGCTGGAACCAGTGTACCTTTATCTGGAGGAGCAGTGACCCCTGGATCATCCCCAGGAGGGTCATCAGCACCTGCAAGCCCCGCGGCAGGTTCAGAAACAACTGTGCGACTCCCTGGAGCAGGCGGGACTGCCGTCACAGCATCTGGAGCCAGGGTACCCTCATCTGGAGCACCAGGGAGCCCTGGGTCATCACCAGGAAGGTCAAGCGCAACTGCAGTATCTAGTGAAGGTTCTCAGCCCACTGTCCCATCATCTGGAGCAACGGGGACTAATGCTGGACAATCAGGCACCCGTGTCCCCTCATCTGGCATACCAGCCACAGCTGGACCCACGAGAGGAGGGTCAGCAGTAGCTGGGACACCTGGTGTAGCTTCCCAGCAAACTGCCACACCGCCCGGAGCTGCGAGGACGGCTGCTGTCGGATCCGGAACCAGCTTGCCTCCAGGTGAAACATCGGAGAGCAGCCCATCAGTACCCGGAGGATCAGAAACAATTCAACAACCTGCTGTGGTTTCAGAGTCCACCACCCTACCGCCTGGGGTTACAAGAACGAAGGCCACAGGGTCCGAGGCCAGCTTACCTTCAACTGGCGTGTCAGGGTTGCCTGGCTCCACACAAGGAGGGTTTGCAGCAACTGGAGGGAGTGGTGCAGGCTCAAAGCCTACTGCCCCGCTATCCGGAGAAACAGGGGCCAGTGTTACACCGGGAGCCAGCGGACCTCTGTCTGGAGCACCGGTGACCCCTGGATCATCCCCAGGAAGTTCGCAAGCAGCCGGAGCAGGTGGTGCAGGGTCAGCGACACCTTCCCCATTGTCTGGAGCCGCAGGGACAAAGGTTAGCGGATCAGGAGCCAGCACACCTGTCCCCGGAGGAGCGCCTGTGACCCCCGAGGCACCCAGTATCAGCCCAGAAGCAACGGGGAGAGCTGCTGTAAGCTCCGAGTCAACGGTCACATTGCCTGGAGCCACAGGGCCTAGTTTTCTAAGGGCTGGAACCAGTGTACCTTTATCTGGAGGAGCAGTGACCCCTGGATCATCCCCAGGAGGGTCATCAGCACCTGCAAGCCCCGCGGCAGGTTCAGAAACAACTGTGCGACTCCCTGGAGCAGGCGGGACTGCCGTCACAGCATCTGGAGCCAGGGTACCCTCATCTGGAGCACCAGGGAGCCCTGGGTCATCACCAGGAAGGTCAAGCGCAACTGCAGTATCTAGTGAAGGTTCTCAGCCCACTGTCCCATCATCTGGAGCAACGGGGACTAATGCTGGACAATCAGGCACCCGTGTCCCCTCATCTGGCATACCAGCCACAGCTGGACCCACGAGAGGAGGGTCAGCAGTAGCTGGGACACCTGGTGTAGCTTCCCAGCAAACTGCCACACCGCCCGGAGCTGCGAGGACGGCTGCTGTCGGATCCGGAACCAGCTTGCCTCCAGGTGAAACATCGGAGAGCAGCCCATCAGTACCCGGAGGATCAGAAACAATTCAACAACCTGCTGTGGTTTCAGAGTCCACCACCCTACCGCCTGGGGTTACAAGAACGAAGGCCACAGGGTCCGAGGCCAGCTTACCTTCAACTGGCGTGTCAGGGTTGCCTGGCTCCACACAAGGAGGGTTTGCAGCAACTGGAGGGAGTGGTGCAGGCTCAAAGCCTACTGCCCCGCTATCCGGAGAAACAGGGGCCAGTGTTACACCGGGAGCCAGCGGACCTCTGTCTGGAGCACCGGTGACCCCTGGATCATCCCCAGGAAGTTCGCAAGCAGCCGGAGCAGGTGGTGCAGGGTCAGCGACACCTTCCCCATTGTCTGGAGCCGCAGGGACAAAGGTTAGCGGATCAGGAGCCAGCACACCTGTCCCCGGAGGAGCGCCTGTGACCCCCGAGGCACCCAGTATCAGCCCAGAAGCAACGGGGAGAGCTGCTGTAAGCTCCGAGTCAACGGTCACATTGCCTGGAGCCACAGGGCCTAGTTTTCTAAGGGCTGGAACCAGTGTACCTTTATCTGGAGGAGCAGTGACCCCTGGATCATCCCCAGGAGGGTCATCAGCACCTGCAAGCCCCGCGGCAGGTTCAGAAACAACTGTGCGACTCCCTGGAGCAGGCGGGACTGCCGTCACAGCATCTGGAGCCAGTGTACCCTCATCTGGAGCACCAGGGAGCCCTGGGTCATCACCAGGAAGGTCAAGCGCAACTGCAGTATCTAGTGAAGGTTCTCAGCCCACTGTCCCATCATCTGGAGCAACGGGGACTAATGCTGGACAATCAGGCACCCGTGTCCCCTCATCTGGCATACCAGCCACAGCTGGACCCACGAGAGGAGGGTCAGCAGTAGCTGGGACACCTGGTGTAGCTTCCCAGCAAACTGCCACACCGCCCGGAGCTGCGAGGACGGCTGCTGTCGGATCCGGAACCAGCTTGCCTCCAGGTGAAACATCGGAGAGCAGCCCATCAGTACCCGGAGGATCAGAAACAATTCAACAACCTGCTGTGGTTTCAGAGTCCACCACCCTACCGCCTGGGGTTACAAGAACGAAGGCCACAGGGTCCGAGGCCAGCTTACCTTCAACTGGCGTGTCAGGGTTGCCTGGCTCCACACAAGGAGGGTTTGCAGCAACTGGAGGGAGTGGTGCAGGCTCAAAGCCTACTGCCCCGCTATCCGGAGAAACAGGGGCCAGTGTTACACCGGGAGCCAGCGGACCTCTGTCTGGAGCACCGGTGACCCCTGGATCATCCCCAGGAAGTTCGCAAGCAGCCGGAGCAGGTGGTGCAGGGTCAGCGACACCTTCCCCATTGTCTGGAGCCGCAGGGACAAAGGTTAGCGGATCAGGAGCCAGCACACCTGTCCCCGGAGGAGCGCCTGTGACCCCCGAGGCACCCAGTATCAGCCCAGAAGCAACGGGGAGAGCTGCTGTAAGCTCCGAGTCAACGGTCACATTGCCTGGAGCCACAGGGCCTAGTTTTCTAAGGGCTGGAACCAGTGTACCTTTATCTGGAGGAGCAGGGACCCCTGGATCATCCCCAGGAGGGTCATCAGCACCTGCAAGCCCCGCGGCAGGTTCAGAAACAACTGTGCGACTCCCTGGAGCAGGCGGGACTGCCGTCACAGCATCTGGAGCCAGTGTACCCTCATCTGGAGCACCAGGGAGCCCTGGGTCATCACCAGGAAGGTCAAGCGCAACTGCAGTATCTAGTGAAGGTTCTCAGCCCACTGTCCCATCATCTGGAGCAACGGGGACTAATGCTGGACAATCAGGCACCCGTGTCCCCTCATCTGGCATACCAGCCACAGCTGGACCCACGAGAGGAGGGTCAGCAGTAGCTGGGACACCTGGTGTAGCTTCCCAGCAAACTGCCACACCGCCCGGAGCTGCGAGGACGGCTGCTGTCGGATCCGGAACCAGCTTGCCTCCAGGTGAAACATCGGAGAGCAGCCCATCAGTACCCGGAGGATCAGAAACAATTCAACAACCTGCTGTGGTTTCAGAGTCCACCACCCTACCGCCTGGGGTTACAAGAACGAAGGCCACAGGGTCCGAGGCCAGCTTACCTTCAACTGGCGTGTCAGGGTTGCCTGGCTCCACACAAGGAGGGTTTGCAGCAACTGGAGGGAGTGGTGCAGGCTCAAAGCCTACTGCCCCGCTATCCGGAGAAACAGGGGCCAGTGTTACACCGGGAGCCAGCGGACCTCTGTCTGGAGCACCGGTGACCCCTGGATCATCCCCAGGAAGTTCGCAAGCAGCCGGAGCAGGTGGTGCAGGGTCAGCGACACCTTCCCCATTGTCTGGAGCCGCAGGGACAAAGGTTAGCGGATCAGGAGCCAGCACACCTGTCCCCGGAGGAGCGCCTGTGACCCCCGAGGCACCCAGTATCAGCCCAGAAGCAACGGGGAGAGCTGCTGTAAGCTCCGAGTCAACGGTCACATTGCCTGGAGCCACAGGGCCTAGTTTTCTAAGGGCTGGAACCAATGTACCTTTATCTGGAGGAGCAGTGACCCCTGGATCATCCCCAGGAGGGTCATCAGCACCTGCAAGCCCCGCGGCAGGTTCAGAAACAACTGTGCGACTCCCTGGAGCAGGCGGGACTGCCGTCACAGCATCTGGAGCCAGTGTACCCTCATCTGGAGCACCAGGGAGCCCTGGGTCATCACCAGGAAGGTCAAGCGCAACTGCAGTATCTAGTGAAGGTTCTCAGCCCACTGTCCCATCATCTGGAGCAACGGGGACTAATGCTGGACAATCAGGCACCCGTGTCCCCTCATCTGGCATACCAGCCACAGCTGGACCCACGAGAGGAGGGTCAGCAGTAGCTGGGACACCTGGTGTAGCTTCCCAGCAAACTGCCACACCGCCCGGAGCTGCGAGGACGGCTGCTGTCGGATCCGGAACCAGCTTGCCTCCAGGTGAAACATCGGAGAGCAGCCCATCAGTACCCGGAGGATCAGAAACAATTCAACAACCTGCTGTGGTTTCAGAGTCCACCACCCTACCGCCTGGGGTTACAAGAACGAAGGCCACAGGGTCCGAGGCCAGCTTACCTTCAACTGGCGTGTCAGGGTTGCCTGGCTCCACACAAGGAGGGTTTGCAGCAACTGGAGGGAGTGGTGCAGGCTCAAAGCCTACTGCCCCGCTATCCGGAGAAACCGGGGCCAGTGTTACACCGGGAGCCAGCGGACCTCTGTCTGGAGCACCGGTGACCCCTGGATCATCCCCAGGAAGTTCGCAAGCAGCCGGAGCAGGTGGTGCAGGGTCAGCGACACCTTCCCCATTGTCTGGAGCCGCAGGGACAAAGGTTAGCGGATCAGGAGCCAGCACACCTGTCCCCGGAGGAGCGCCTGTGACCCCCGAGGCACCCAGTATCAGCCCAGAAGCAACGGGGAGAGCTGCTGTAAGCTCCGAGTCAACGGTCACATTGCCTGGAGCCACAGGGCCTAGTTTTCTAAGGGCTGGAACCAGTGTACCTTTATCTGGAGGAGCAGTGACCCCTGGATCATCCCCAGGAGGGTCATCAGCACCTGCAAGCCCCGCGGCAGGTTCAGAAACAACTGTGCGACTCCCTGGAGCAGGCGGGACTGCCGTCACAGCATCTGGAGCCAGTGTACCCTCATCTGGAGCACCAGGGAGCCCTGGGTCATCACCAGGAAGGTCAAGCGCAACTGCAGTATCTAGTGAAGGTTCTCAGCCCACTGTCCCATCATCTGGAGCAACGGGGACTAATGCTGGACAATCAGGCACCCGTGTCCCCTCATCTGGCATACCAGCCACAGCTGGACCCACGAGAGGAGGGTCAGCAGTAGCTGGGACACCTGGTGTAGCTTCCCAGCAAACTGCCACACCGCCCGGAGCTGCGAGGACGGCTGCTGTCGGATCCGGAACCAGCTTGCCTCCAGGTGAAACATCGGAGAGCAGCCCATCAGTACCCGGAGGATCAGAAACAATTCAACAACCTGCTGTGGTTTCAGAGTCCACCACCCTACCGCCTGGGGTTACAAGAACGAAGGCCACAGGGTCCGAGGCCAGCTTACCTTCAACTGGCGTGTCAGGGTTGCCTGGCTCCACACAAGGAGGGTTTGCAGCAACTGGAGGGAGTGGTGCAGGCTCAAAGCCTACTGCCCCGCTATCCGGAGAAACAGGGGCCAGTGTTACACCGGGAGCCAGCGGACCTCTGTCTGGAGCACCGGTGACCCCTGGATCATCCCCAGGAAGTTCGCAAGCAGCCGGAGCAGGTGGTGCAGGGTCAGCGACACCTTCCCCATTGTCTGGAGCCGCAGGGACAAAGGTTAGCGGATCAGGAGCCAGCACACCTGTCCCCGGAGGAGCGCCTGTGACCCCCGAGGCACCCAGTATCAGCCCAGAAGCAACGGGGAGAGCTGCTGTAAGCTCCGAGTCAACGGTCACATTGCCTGGAGCCACAGGGCCTAGTTTTCTAAGGGCTGGAACCAGTGTACCTTTATCTGGAGGAGCAGTGACCCCTGGATCATCCCCAGGAGGGTCATCAGCACCTGCAAGCCCCGCGGCAGGTTCAGAAACAACTGTGCGACTCCCTGGAGCAGGCGGGACTGCCGTCACAGCATCTGGAGCCAGTGTACCCTCATCTGGAGCACCAGGGAGCCCTGGGTCATCACCAGGAAGGTCAAGCGCAACTGCAGTATCTAGTGAAGGTTCTCAGCCCACTGTCCCATCATCTGGAGCAACGGGGACTAATGCTGGACAATCAGGCACCCGTGTCCCCTCATCTGGCATACCAGCCACAGCTGGACCCACGAGAGGAGGGTCAGCAGTAGCTGGGACACCTGGTGTAGCTTCCCAGCAAACTGCCACACCGCCCGGAGCTGCGAGGACGGCTGCTGTCGGATCCGGAACCAGCTTGCCTCCAGGTGAAACATCGGAGAGCAGCCCATCAGTACCCGGAGGATCAGAAACAATTCAACAACCTGCTGTGGTTTCAGAGTCCACCACCCTACCGCCTGGGGTTACAAGAACGAAGGCCACAGGGTCCGAGGCCAGCTTACCTTCAACTGGCGTGTCAGGGTTGCCTGGCTCCACACAAGGAGGGTTTGCAGCAACTGGAGGGAGTGGTGCAGGCTCAAAGCCTACTGCCCCGCTATCCGGAGAAACAGGGGCCAGTGTTACACCGGGAGCCAGCGGACCTCTGTCTGGAGCACCGGTGACCCCTGGATCATCCCCAGGAAGTTCGCAAGCAGCCGGAGCAGGTGGTGCAGGGTCAGCGACACCTTCCCCATTGTCTGGAGCCGCAGGGACAAAGGTTAGCGGATCAGGAGCCAGCACACCTGTCCCCGGAGGAGCGCCTGTGACCCCCGAGGCACCCAGTATCAGCCCAGAAGCAACGGGGAGAGCTGCTGTAAGCTCCGAGTCAACGGTCACATTGCCTGGAGCCACAGGGCCTAGTTTTCTAAGGGCTGGAACCAGTGTACCTTTATCTGGAGGAGCAGGGACCCCTGGATCATCCCCAGGAGGGTCATCAGCACCTGCAAGCCCCGCGGCAGGTTCAGAAACAACTGTGCGACTCCCTGGAGCAGGCGGGACTGCCGTCACAGCATCTGGAGCCAGGGTACCCTCATCTGGAGCACCAGGGAGCCCTGGGTCATCACCAGGAAGGTCAAGCGCAACTGCAGTATCTAGTGAAGGTTCTCAGCCCACTGTCCCATCATCTGGAGCAACGGGGGCTAATGCTGGACAATCAGGCACCCGTGTCCCCTCATCTGGCATACCAGCCACAGCTGGACCCACGAGAGGAGGGTCAGCAGTAGCTGGGACACCTGGTGTAGCTTCCCAGCAAACTGCCACACCGCCCGGAGCTGCGAGGACGGCTGCTGTCGGATCCGGAACCAGCTTGCCTCCAGGTGAAACATCGGAGAGCAGCCCATCAGTACCCGGAGGATCAGAAACAATTCAACAACCTGCTGTGGTTTCAGAGTCCACCACCCTACCGCCTGGGGTTACAAGAACGAAGGCCACAGGGTCCGAGGCCAGCTTACCTTCAACTGGCGTGTCAGGGTTGCCTGGCTCCACACAAGGAGGGTTTGCAGCAACTGGAGGGAGTGGTGCAGGCTCAAAGCCTACTGCCCCGCTATCCGGAGAAACAGGGGCCAGTGTTACACCGGGAGCCAGCGGACCTCTGTCTGGAGCACCGGTGACCCCTGGATCATCCCCAGGAAGTTCGCAAGCAGCCGGAGCAGGTGGTGCAGGGTCAGCGACACCTTCCCCATTGTCTGGAGCCGCAGGGACAAAGGTTAGCGGATCAGGAGCCAGCACACCTGTCCCCGGAGGAGCGCCTGTGACCCCCGAGGCACCCAGTATCAGCCCAGAAGCAACGGGGAGAGCTGCTGTAAGCTCCGAGTCAACGGTCACATTGCCTGGAGCCACAGGGCCTAGTTTTCTAAGGGCTGGAACCAGTGTACCTTTATCTGGAGGAGCAGGGACCCCTGGATCATCCCCAGGAGGGTCATCAGCACCTGCAAGCCCCGCGGCAGGTTCAGAAACAACTGTGCGACTCCCTGGAGCAGGCGGGACTGCCGTCACAGCATCTGGAGCCAGTGTACCCTCATCTGGAGCACCAGGGAGCCCTGGGTCATCACCAGGAAGGTCAAGCGCAACTGCAGTATCTAGTGAAGGTTCTCAGCCCACTGTCCCATCATCTGGAGCAACGGGGACTAATGCTGGACAATCAGGCACCCGTGTCCCCTCATCTGGCATACCAGCCACAGCTGGACCCACGAGAGGAGGGTCAGCAGTAGCTGGGACACCTGGTGTAGCTTCCCAGCAAACTGCCACACCGCCCGGAGCTGCGAGGACGGCTGCTGTCGGATCCGGAACCAGCTTGCCTCCAGGTGAAACATCGGAGAGCAGCCCATCAGTACCCGGAGGATCAGAAACAATTCAACAACCTGCTGTGGTTTCAGAGTCCACCACCCTACCGCCTGGGGTTACAAGAACGAAGGCCACAGGGTCCGAGGCCAGCTTACCTTCAACTGGCGTGTCAGGGTTGCCTGGCTCCACACAAGGAGGGTTTGCAGCAACTGGAGGGAGTGGTGCAGGCTCAAAGCCTACTGCCCCGCTATCCGGAGAAACAGGGGCCAGTGTTACACCGGGAGCCAGCGGACCTCTGTCTGGAGCACCGGTGACCCCTGGATCATCCCCAGGAAGTTCGCAAGCAGCCGGAGCAGGTGGTGCAGGGTCAGCGACACCTTCCCCATTGTCTGGAGCCGCAGGGACAAAGGTTAGCGGATCAGGAGCCAGCACACCTGTCCCCGGAGGAGCGCCTGTGACCCCCGAGGCACCCAGTATCAGCCCAGAAGCAACGGGGAGAGCTGCTGTAAGCTCCGAGTCAACGGTCACATTGCCTGGAGCCACAGGGCCTAGTTTTCTAAGGGCTGGAACCAGTGTACCTTTATCTGGAGGAGCAGGGACCCCTGGATCATCCCCAGGAGGGTCATCAGCACCTGCAAGCCCCGCGGCAGGTTCAGAAACAACTGTGCGACTCCCTGGAGCAGGCGGGACTGCCGTCACAGCATCTGGAGCCAGGGTACCCTCATCTGGAGCACCAGGGAGCCCTGGGTCATCACCAGGAAGGTCAAGCGCAACTGCAGTATCTAGTGAAGGTTCTCAGCCCACTGTCCCATCATCTGGAGCAACGGGGGCTAATGCTGGACAATCAGGCACCCGTGTCCCCTCATCTGGCATACCAGCCACAGCTGGACCCACGAGAGGAGGGTCAGCAGTAGCTGGGACACCTGGTGTAGCTTCCCAGCAAACTGCCACACCGCCCGGAGCTGCGAGGACGGCTGCTGTCGGATCCGGAACCAGCTTGCCTCCAGGTGAAACATCGGAGAGCAGCCCATCAGTACCCGGAGGATCAGAAACAATTCAACAACCTGCTGTGGTTTCAGAGTCCACCACCCTACCGCCTGGGGTTACAAGAACGAAGGCCACAGGGTCCGAGGCCAGCTTACCTTCAACTGGCGTGTCAGGGTTGCCTGGCTCCACACAAGGAGGGTTTGCAGCAACTGGAGGGAGTGGTGCAGGCTCAAAGCCTACTGCCCCGCTATCCGGAGAAACAGGGGCCAGTGTTACACCGGGAGCCAGCGGACCTCTGTCTGGAGCACCGGTGACCCCTGGATCATCCCCAGGAAGTTCGCAAGCAGCCGGAGCAGGTGGTGCAGGGTCAGCGACACCTTCCCCATTGTCTGGAGCCGCAGGGACAAAGGTTAGCGGATCAGGAGCCAGCACACCTGTCCCCGGAGGAGCGCCTGTGACCCCCGAGGCACCCAGTATCAGCCCAGAAGCAACGGGGAGAGCTGCTGTAAGCTCCGAGTCAACGGTCACATTGCCTGGAGCCACAGGGCCTAGTTTTCTAAGGGCTGGAACCAGTGTACCTTTATCTGGAGGAGCAGTGACCCCTGGATCATCCCCAGGAGGGTCATCAGCACCTGCAAGCCCCGCGGCAGGTTCAGAAACAACTGTGCGACTCCCTGGAGCAGGCGGGACTGCCGTCACAGCATCTGGAGCCAGTGTACCCTCATCTGGAGCACCAGGGAGCCCTGGGTCATCACCAGGAAGGTCAAGCGCAACTGCAGTATCTAGTGAAGGTTCTCAGCCCACTGTCCCATCATCTGGAGCAACGGGGACTAATGCTGGACAATCAGGCACCCGTGTCCCCTCATCTGGCATACCAGCCACAGCTGGACCCACGAGAGGAGGGTCAGCAGTAGCTGGGACACCTGGTGTAGCTTCCCAGCAAACTGCCACACCGCCCGGAGCTGCGAGGACGGCTGCTGTCGGATCCGGAACCAGCTTGCCTCCAGGTGAAACATCGGAGAGCAGCCCATCAGTACCCGGAGGATCAGAAACAATTCAACAACCTGCTGTGGTTTCAGAGTCCACCACCCTACCGCCTGGGGTTACAAGAACGAAGGCCACAGGGTCCGAGGCCAGCTTACCTTCAACTGGCGTGTCAGGGTTGCCTGGCTCCACACAAGGAGGGTTTGCAGCAACTGGAGGGAGTGGTGCAGGCTCAAAGCCTACTGCCCCGCTATCCGGAGAAACAGGGGCCAGTGTTACACCGGGAGCCAGCGGACCTCTGTCTGGAGCACCGGTGACCCCTGGATCATCCCCAGGAAGTTCGCAAGCAGCCGGAGCAGGTGGTGCAGGGTCAGCGACACCTTCCCCATTGTCTGGAGCCGCAGGGACAAAGGTTAGCGGATCAGGAGCCAGCACACCTGTCCCCGGAGGAGCGCCTGTGACCCCCGAGGCACCCAGTATCAGCCCAGAAGCAACGGGGAGAGCTGCTGTAAGCTCCGAGTCAACGGTCACATTGCCTGGAGCCACAGGGCCTAGTTTTCTAAGGGCTGGAACCAGTGTACCTTTATCTGGAGGAGCAGGGACCCCTGGATCATCCCCAGGAGGGTCATCAGCACCTGCAAGCCCCGCGGCAGGTTCAGAAACAACTGTGCGACTCCCTGGAGCAGGCGGGACTGCCGTCACAGCATCTGGAGCCAGTGTACCCTCATCTGGAGCACCAGGGAGCCCTGGGTCATCACCAGGAAGGTCAAGCGCAACTGCAGTATCTAGTGAAGGTTCTCAGCCCACTGTCCCATCATCTGGAGCAACGGGGACTAATGCTGGACAATCAGGCACCCGTGTCCCCTCATCTGGCATACCAGCCACAGCTGGACCCACGAGAGGAGGGTCAGCAGTAGCTGGGACACCTGGTGTAGCTTCCCAGCAAACTGCCACACCGCCCGGAGCTGCGAGGACGGCTGCTGTCGGATCCGGAACCAGCTTGCCTCCAGGTGAAACATCGGAGAGCAGCCCATCAGTACCCGGAGGATCAGAAACAATTCAACAACCTGCTGTGGTTTCAGAGTCCACCACCCTACCGCCTGGGGTTACAAGAACGAAGGCCACAGGGTCCGAGGCCAGCTTACCTTCAACTGGCGTGTCAGGGTTGCCTGGCTCCACACAAGGAGGGTTTGCAGCAACTGGAGGGAGTGGTGCAGGCTCAAAGCCTACTGCCCCGCTATCCGGAGAAACAGGGGCCAGTGTTACACCGGGAGCCAGCGGACCTCTGTCTGGAGCACCGGTGACCCCTGGATCATCCCCAGGAAGTTCGCAAGCAGCCGGAGCAGGTGGTGCAGGGTCAGCGACACCTTCCCCATTGTCTGGAGCCGCAGGGACAAAGGTTAGCGGATCAGGAGCCAGCACACCTGTCCCCGGAGGAGCGCCTGTGACCCCCGAGGCACCCAGTATCAGCCCAGAAGCAACGGGGAGAGCTGCTGTAAGCTCCGAGTCAACGGTCACATTGCCTGGAGCCACAGGGCCTAGTTTTCTAAGGGCTGGAACCAGTGTACCTTTATCTGGAGGAGCAGGGACCCCTGGATCATCCCCAGGAGGGTCATCAGCACCTGCAAGCCCCGCGGCAGGTTCAGAAACAACTGTGCGACTCCCTGGAGCAGGCGGGACTGCCGTCACAGCATCTGGAGCCAGGGTACCCTCATCTGGAGCACCAGGGAGCCCTGGGTCATCACCAGGAAGGTCAAGCGCAACTGCAGTATCTAGTGAAGGTTCTCAGCCCACTGTCCCATCATCTGGAGCAACGGGGGCTAATGCTGGACAATCAGGCACCCGTGTCCCCTCATCTGGCATACCAGCCACAGCTGGACCCACGAGAGGAGGGTCAGCAGTAGCTGGGACACCTGGTGTAGCTTCCCAGCAAACTGCCACACCGCCCGGAGCTGCGAGGACGGCTGCTGTCGGATCCGGAACCAGCTTGCCTCCAGGTGAAACATCGGAGAGCAGCCCATCAGTACCCGGAGGATCAGAAACAATTCAACAACCTGCTGTGGTTTCAGAGTCCACCACCCTACCGCCTGGGGTTACAAGAACGAAGGCCACAGGGTCCGAGGCCAGCTTACCTTCAACTGGCGTGTCAGGGTTGCCTGGCTCCACACAAGGAGGGTTTGCAGCAACTGGAGGGAGTGGTGCAGGCTCAAAGCCTACTGCCCCGCTATCCGGAGAAACAGGGGCCAGTGTTACACCGGGAGCCAGCGGACCTCTGTCTGGAGCACCGGTGACCCCTGGATCATCCCCAGGAAGTTCGCAAGCAGCCGGAGCAGGTGGTGCAGGGTCAGCGACACCTTCCCCATTGTCTGGAGCCGCAGGGACAAAGGTTAGCGGATCAGGAGCCAGCACACCTGTCCCCGGAGGAGCGCCTGTGACCCCCGAGGCACCCAGTATCAGCCCAGAAGCAACGGGGAGAGCTGCTGTAAGCTCCGAGTCAACGGTCACATTGCCTGGAGCCACAGGGCCTAGTTTTCTAAGGGCTGGAACCAGTGTACCTTTATCTGGAGGAGCAGGGACCCCTGGATCATCCCCAGGAGGGTCATCAGCACCTGCAAGCCCCGCGGCAGGTTCAGAAACAACTGTGCGACTCCCTGGAGCAGGCGGGACTGCCGTCACAGCATCTGGAGCCAGTGTACCCTCATCTGGAGCACCAGGGAGCCCTGGGTCATCACCAGGAAGGTCAAGCGCAACTGCAGTATCTAGTGAAGGTTCTCAGCCCACTGTCCCATCATCTGGAGCAACGGGGACTAATGCTGGACAATCAGGCACCCGTGTCCCCTCATCTGGCATACCAGCCACAGCTGGACCCACGAGAGGAGGGTCAGCAGTAGCTGGGACACCTGGTGTAGCTTCCCAGCAAACTGCCACACCGCCCGGAGCTGCGAGGACGGCTGCTGTCGGATCCGGAACCAGCTTGCCTCCAGGTGAAACATCGGAGAGCAGCCCATCAGTACCCGGAGGATCAGAAACAATTCAACAACCTGCTGTGGTTTCAGAGTCCACCACCCTACCGCCTGGGGTTACAAGAACGAAGGCCACAGGGTCCGAGGCCAGCTTACCTTCAACTGGCGTGTCAGGGTTGCCTGGCTCCACACAAGGAGGGTTTGCAGCAACTGGAGGGAGTGGTGCAGGCTCAAAGCCTACTGCCCCGCTATCCGGAGAAACAGGGGCCAGTGTTACACCGGGAGCCAGCGGACCTCTGTCTGGAGCACCGGTGACCCCTGGATCATCCCCAGGAAGTTCGCAAGCAGCCGGAGCAGGTGGTGCAGGGTCAGCGACACCTTCCCCATTGTCTGGAGCCGCAGGGACAAAGGTTAGCGGATCAGGAGCCAGCACACCTGTCCCCGGAGGAGCGCCTGTGACCCCCGAGGCACCCAGTATCAGCCCAGAAGCAACGGGGAGAGCTGCTGTAAGCTCCGAGTCAACGGTCACATTGCCTGGAGCCACAGGGCCTAGTTTTCTAAGGGCTGGAACCAGTGTACCTTTATCTGGAGGAGCAGGGACCCCTGGATCATCCCCAGGAGGGTCATCAGCACCTGCAAGCCCCGCGGCAGGTTCAGAAACAACTGTGCGACTCCCTGGAGCAGGCGGGACTGCCGTCACAGCATCTGGAGCCAGTGTACCCTCATCTGGAGCACCAGGGAGCCCTGGGTCATCACCAGGAAGGTCAAGCGCAACTGCAGTATCTAGTGAAGGTTCTCAGCCCACTGTCCCATCATCTGGAGCAACGGGGACTAATGCTGGACAATCAGGCACCCGTGTCCCCTCATCTGGCATACCAGCCACAGCTGGACCCACGAGAGGAGGGTCAGCAGTAGCTGGGACACCTGGTGTAGCTTCCCAGCAAACTGCCACACCGCCCGGAGCTGCGAGGACGGCTGCTGTCGGATCCGGAACCAGCTTGCCTCCAGGTGAAACATCGGAGAGCAGCCCATCAGTACCCGGAGGATCAGAAACAATTCAACAACCTGCTGTGGTTTCAGAGTCCACCACCCTACCGCCTGGGGTTACAAGAACGAAGGCCACAGGGTCCGAGGCCAGCTTACCTTCAACTGGCGTGTCAGGGTTGCCTGGCTCCACACAAGGAGGGTTTGCAGCAACTGGAGGGAGTGGTGCAGGCTCAAAGCCTACTGCCCCGCTATCCGGAGAAACAGGGGCCAGTGTTACACCGGGAGCCAGCGGACCTCTGTCTGGAGCACCGGTGACCCCTGGATCATCCCCAGGAAGTTCGCAAGCAGCCGGAGCAGGTGGTGCAGGGTCAGCGACACCTTCCCCATTGTCTGGAGCCGCAGGGACAAAGGTTAGCGGATCAGGAGCCAGCACACCTGTCCCCGGAGGAGCGCCTGTGACCCCCGAGGCACCCAGTATCAGCCCAGAAGCAACGGGGAGAGCTGCTGTAAGCTCCGAGTCAACGGTCACATTGCCTGGAGCCACAGGGCCTAGTTTTCTAAGGGCTGGAACCAGTGTACCTTTATCTGGAGGAGCAGGGACCCCTGGATCATCCCCAGGAGGGTCATCAGCACCTGCAAGCCCCGCGGCAGGTTCAGAAACAACTGTGCGACTCCCTGGAGCAGGCGGGACTGCCGTCACAGCATCTGGAGCCAGTGTACCCTCATCTGGAGCACCAGGGAGCCCTGGGTCATCACCAGGAAGGTCAAGCGCAACTGCAGTATCTAGTGAAGGTTCTCAGCCCACTGTCCCATCATCTGGAGCAACGGGGGCTAATGCTGGACAATCAGGCACCCGTGTCCCCTCATCTGGCATACCAGCCACAGCTGGACCCACGAGAGGAGGGTCAGCAGTAGCTGGGACACCTGGTGTAGCTTCCCAGCAAACTGCCACACCGCCCGGAGCTGCGAGGACGGCTGCTGTCGGATCCGGAACCAGCTTGCCTCCAGGTGAAACATCGGAGAGCAGCCCATCAGTACCCGGAGGATCAGAAACAATTCAACAACCTGCTGTGGTTTCAGAGTCCACCACCCTACCGCCTGGGGTTACAAGAACGAAGGCCACAGGGTCCGAGGCCAGCTTACCTTCAACTGGCGTGTCAGGGTTGCCTGGCTCCACACAAGGAGGGTTTGCAGCAACTGGAGGGAGTGGTGCAGGCTCAAAGCCTACTGCCCCGCTATCCGGAGAAACAGGGGCCAGTGTTACACCGGGAGCCAGCGGACCTCTGTCTGGAGCACCGGTGACCCCTGGATCATCCCCAGGAAGTTCGCAAGCAGCCGGAGCAGGTGGTGCAGGGTCAGCGACACCTTCCCCATTGTCTGGAGCCGCAGGGACAAAGGTTAGCGGATCAGGAGCCAGCACACCTGTCCCCGGAGGAGCGCCTGTGACCCCCGAGGCACCCAGTATCAGCCCAGAAGCAACGGGGAGAGCTGCTGTAAGCTCCGAGTCAACGGTCACATTGCCTGGAGCCACAGGGCCTAGTTTTCTAAGGGCTGGAACCAGCGTACCTTTATCTGGAGGAGCAGTGACCCCTGGATCATCCCCAGGAGGGTCATCAGCACCTGCAAGCCCCGCGGCAGGTTCAGAAACAACTGTCCAATTTTCACGCAGAACAGGAACTAATTTTAAAGGAGTAGAAATAAATGGTTCGTCACCTGAACGTTCAGATATATCTGGATCAACTGCTGGACTTACGTTTACTTCTAAGACCTCTCTAGTCAGCTCAACAGCAAGTATCCCTTTATCAACCCTGACCAGAGCAAGTATTTTATCTGATGTATATTCAGGCACAGCTACATCATCACCTGGAATAACAAGGACCATTGTTTTAGGGTCAACCTCATCTGTGTCATCACCTGAAATAATAGGGACCTCTGATGCAACTGAGCGACTAGCAGGAACTAGTAAAGTCTCTGTTGTAGGTTCTAGGACAGTCAGACCATCATATGGACCATCAGGAGCAGCTAAAACATCCATTGTTGAAATAGGAACCACTGTCACATCACCTGAAGTTACAGGAACCAGTCGATTCGTTCTTGTAGATTTAGGGACAGCTAAACCATCATCTGGAGATACAGGGTCCAGTGTTACTGAATCTAGAACTAGTTCATCATCAGATGAAGAATCAGGGAGAACTGAATCAACAGCTGGACTAACAAGAACCACTAGAATCTCACTTGTAGGTTCAGGACTAACTAGACCATCATCTGTAGAAACAGAGACCACTATTATTCAAGCTAGAGTTAATGGATCATCAGATGAAGGATCAGGAACTATTGGGTCAGCAGCTGCACTGACAAAAACCACTGGAATCTCTGTTGTAGTTTCAGGGACAACTGGACCATCATCTGGAGAAACAGGAACCACTGTTACTGAATCTAGGACTAGTGGATCATCTGGTGAAGAATCAGGGACAACTGAATCAACAGCTGGACTGACCAGAACCACTAGAATCTCAGTTGTAGATTCATGGACAACTAGACCATCATCTGGAGAAAGAGGAACCACTGTTTTCCAATCTGGAACTAGTGCAGCATCAGGTGAAGGATCAGGGACAACTGGAGTAACAGCTGGATTGACCAGAACCACTAGACTGTTGGTTGCAGATTCAGAGACAACTAGACCACCATCTGGAGATATAGGGGCCACTGATAGTGAATCTCGAACTAGAGGATCATCAGGTGAAGGATCAGGGAAAACTGGATCAACAACTGGACTTACTAGAACCACTAAGACATCTATTGTTGGTTCTGGGACAAGTGCACCATCATCTGCAGTGACAAGAACAATAATATCTGGTGTAGCCTCAAGGACAACTGGACCATCATCTGGAGGAACAGGGACAACTCTTATTGAGTCCAGAACTAGTGGATCACCAAGTGAAGGATTAGGGATAACTGGGTCAACACATGAACTGACAAGAACAACTAGCATCTCAGTTGTAGGTTCCGGGACAACTGAACTGTCATCTGGAGAAACAAAAACCACTGTTACTGAATCTAGGACTAATGGATCATTAGGTGAAGGATCAGGGAGAACTGGATCAGCAGATGGACTGACAAGAACCACTAGAATCTCTGTGGTAGGCTCAGGAACATCTAGACCATTATCTGGAGAAACAAGGACCACTGTTATTGAATCAGGAACACGTAGAACATCAGCTGAAGGATCACGAACAACCGGATCAGCAGGTGGAATGATAATAGCTACTCGAATCTCTAGTGTTGATTTAGAAACAGCTGGTCCTTTATCTGGAGAAACAAGGACCACTGTTATAGGATCAGGAACAAGTGGAAAATCAGGTGAAGTGTCAGGGATAACTCGATCACTTGCTGAACTGACTACAACCACTAGGATTTCTAGTGTAGCTTCAGGAACAAGTGCACCATCATCTGGAATGACAAGGACAACTGTAACATCTGGTGTAGCTTCAAGGACAAGTGGACTATCATCTGGAGAAAAAAGGACGAGTGTTACTGAAACAACCAGTGGATCTTCAATTGAAGGATCACAGACAACTGGAACAGCAGGTAGACTGACAATAACTTCCAGAACATCTGTTGTAGTTTCAGGAACAGATGCACCATCATCTGGAACATCAGGGACATCTGACCTGACTGGAACAACTAAAGTATCTGTTGTAGATGCAGGAACGATAGAACCATCAACTATAGAATCATGGACAACTGAGCCCAGAGATTTAGGTTTATCAACCACTGTATTTTCAGCCAGTGTTATAGGAACCACTAGACCTAGAGCACCAGGGGCAAGTAGACCATCTGTTGTAGGTTCAGAGACAGCTGGTCCATTATCTGCCAAAATAGAGACCACTGTTATAAGATCAGGATCAAGTGGATCTTCACTTGAAGGAAGAGGGACATCTGGATCAACAGATGGACTGACAGGAACCACTATAATCTCTTTTGCAGGCTTTGGAACAACTGGACCATCAGCCAGAGGATCAAGGCCAACTGGGAAAGGAGATATAAGATCATCAACCACTGTATCATCAGTTGATGCTACAGGGAACATTAGACCTGGAGGATCAGGCACAACTGGACCATCTATAGTAGGTTCAGAGACAGTTGGACCATCATCTGGAGAAGCAGGGACCACTGTTACAGGATCAAGAACAAGTGGAAAATCAGCTGAAAGATTAGGGACAACTGTATCAACAGATGGATTGAGAAGAACCACTAGAATCTCTCTTGAAGGTTTAGGCACTACTGGACCATCATCTGGGGTGATGCGGACAACACAAACATCTATTGTAGGTTTAGAGACAACTAGATCATCAACTGGAGTTTTAGTGACAAGTAGCACCTCAACTGAAGGTTCGAAGACAGCTAGACCATCACCTGGAGGATTATGGACAACTGGGACATCAGTTGAAGGGTCTGAGACAACTGGGTCATCAACTGGTAAAATCACAGGAGCCAGGAGAACAACTTGGGAGTCAGGAAGTGAAGTTGCCACATATGAAGGCAAGTCAATTTAGCCATATTTAGGTAATAATATCCCCCAATGGTGCTGGTGGTAAAGAACCAGCCTGCCAGTGCTGGAGACATATGAGATGTGGGTTTGATCCCTGGGTTGGTAAGATTCCCCTGGAGGAGGAAATGGCCAGCCACTCCAGTATTCTTGTCTGGAGAATCCCCATGGACAGAGGAGCCTGGCAGGGTACAGTCTATGGGGTCGCAAAGAGTTGGACTTGACTGCTACTGGTAAGTAAGCAGGGGATGCCAGATGCATTTTCTGGACTTGTTTTCATGCTCATTGGCTATTTAAAAATTCAAAATAAGTAATAATAATTCCAGTTAATACAATGCTCTTAAATATACTGTCTAATTTAAATATTTACATAAGTATTGCTATCTCATTTTACTCATGAAGAACTTAGAAAAGATAGTATATAAGTTTGGTCCAAGTTCTACAGAAAATAGTGAAGACAATATTTCTATCCATTGTTTACTGATTCAAGGTCTGTTCTTTACCACAAGGACATCTTCCACTAAGGCAAATATACAATTATCTTTAGTTATCCATTAATAAAAAATTTTGCTTTTAATATTTACAAAGCTTAAATTTCCCCATTTCTAACTGCAGATAAGAACTACAGCAGCAGATAATAAAAAGAGGTTTACAAATTTTAATGTATTATCAAACTTTGGCCTTTGCTATTCTGAAACTGCAAGATTTGGGACATTTTATTTATTAAAACTATAATATTATGTTTTACAAATCAAAATTTTATTTCTTAATTTCTTTTTGCAATTATTGCAACATTACACAAAATTCACAAATACTTATAAGGCAATTTTTTCCTAACAATAAATGAATTAAATTCTTTATTTAAGGCTACAGTATATTATCAAGTTTCCAGACTAGTAATATACTCATATCATGAGCATGTTGAGAAAAACATCATTTCTCAGTTTGCAGGTTGTCTAATAGAACCTAGGTTTTAGTAACTAAATTGTTTCTTATTTAAGGAATAGATTGTTTATTCTTTATTTTTCTGTTTTAAAGATTTACCCTATACTTATTCTAGCTGCTATTACAAACTCTACTTAAGTAAAATTATTTTACAAACTATCACTAGAATATAATTTGATTCAGACTATATGTATAATTATTATCTATTCAGCCTATAGTTATGTTAATCTAAATGAATAACCATGCTTCAAATTATGTACAGAACATCATAATAGTAAATTAATTTCATAGTCACTAGTGTGTGACTACTGGGCACAATATGTATTTTGCCTTTTCTTTCTTTTTTTTTTTTTGGCATTTTCCAAGTTCAAGATTTTAGCCTTTAACTGGAAGCAAAGAACTATATATGTGTAAACATTTTATATGGGAAAAGGGAAATGTTTCTGTTTTTAGTTAATAATTTGTGATCATAGATGATTTCTTAAAAGAGCATTTTACAATTTCTCTTCCAAGAGGTATTTCTCACCCTGAGTTGAATTTCTAAGATAATCTCAATGAAAATAACATATTCTTGTTTTTTTAATAAAAATGTTATACATGATGGCAGTTGAAGCACTGAAATGGATTTTAAAAATAAAAATTCAAATATATTATTTAACTAAAACATGAATTTAATCTTTCCTTTATTAGGCTCAGACAACATAATTCCACCAGAACACATTGCAGATAAATTGAAATTAAAATGACAAAATTATACTTTTTCACAAAGTGCCTTGAAATAACATTTCACCTTATCAGAGTGCTAGAGTCAATGTAAAGATGAACCCATCATCTGCCTTTTGCCTCCTCACTCTTTCCTTGCCCCCTTGCCTCTTTCCTTCCTTCCACACCAGGGAGCCCAGGTCTGGAAGTAAAACTAGTGAGGGAGACACAAAGTCTGCTTTCACTGTCAGTGGGATCTATGAAAAAGGAGTAAATAGGTGGGTCAGGACAGGAAACTGGAAAGTAATTGATGGTTCATTTCCTTTAGAATTAAAACTCTGCAGGAAAGGTCTTCCAGTGTTACTTCAGTATTCATTGGGGGAGCTAATGCTGTGTTGATCTTTTAATTTTTCTCACTCTAGGTACTTCAGGAGAATTCTCCAAGGGAACTATATCTGGGAGTTTCCACACAGGTAGGTTAACAAGAAGGAACTCATGATATTTAGCTGCATAGTTCAGTTCAGTTCAGTCACTCAGTTGTGTCCAAATCTTTGTGAACCCATGAACCGCAGCACGCCAGGCCTCTACCTGTCCATCACAAACTGCCAGAGTCTACCCAAACCCATGTCCATTGAGTAGGTGATGCCATCCAACCATCTCATCCTCTGTCGTCCCCTTCTCTTCCTGCCCTCAATCTTTCCCAGCATCAGGGTCTTTTCAAATGAGTCAGCTCTTCGCATCAGGTGGCCAAAATATTGGAGTTTCAGCTTCAACATCAGTCCTTCCAATGAACACCCAGGACCGATCTCCTTTAGGATGGACTGGTTGGATCTCCTTGCAGGCCAAGGGACTCTCAAGAGTCTTCTCCAACACCACAGTTCAAAAGAAACAATTCTTAGGCACTCAGCTTTCTTTCTTTCTTTCTTTAACCGCATAAGGTAGTTAGTAAACCCATTCTTGTACAATATCAGTGTCATTCTTTTCCTATTATCCCAAATCCTCAGACCTCGTCATTCATCATTTTATTTCCTCAGAGGCCACAACTTTAATAGCAAGCGACAACACATCTGGAACTGGGCTCAGACCTGGTAAGAATGAGTGGCTTGAAGTCTGGGGTTTAGCATGAATTTTGACTCTCCATAGACTAACCTATTGGGAGGTGTGATCTCTTACAGAGTAGTTTTCATTGCCTTTTTGATTTAACATGTTATGGAAGATCTTTCAATACATAATCTAGCTTGTAACTGTCTAAAGATGGGCTGGTGTATAATTAGTGTGAAGAGTTTCCCCTTGGGATGGCATACACATCACTAGTATGTTAGAGGGAACCAAGGAATATTACATACCTGGGAGGAAGAGAAAGTGATGTGAACAGTCCTACTATATAAAGATTTTCTTTGCTTAAATAATCAATGACAGTATTCAGTATTTTCCTTGGCACATTCAAATATTTTCCTGCCTTTCATCCCACAGAAGATAACACTGCTGTAGCAGGAGGCCAAGCGACTGGGCGTGTGACAGGTGAACCTGGGAGAAAACCACCCTTCTTCCTGTCTTGGAATAAATGAGATGTTTGAGAAAGTTGCTTCAACTTGGGGATATTTTGATTGCTTTCTTAATGACATGAATAATAGAAAAGTCATACAACTCTCACCTCATCAGGAAAGCAGTGAGAGGACCCTTTGATATGGCACATTTCTCCTAGAGGCAGGACTTTAGGAGACAAACACAAGTCACTGTGATGACTGGATCTTTTGCATTTCAGGTACCACTAAGGTAATCCCAGGCACAACTGTTGCCCCTGGAAGTTCCAACACAGGTAATTCAACAAAATGGTAGGGAATCTTCCATGGGTCCAGTTATGATGAGGTTCCTCAAGTGTTATCCTATGTAAGAGAACTACCATATCTTTTCTATGATCCTTACATGGTTTCCAATCATCTCTCTTCCATTTCCCCCTCTCTCAGAGTCCACAACTTCCTTAGGGGAAAGTAGAACAGCAAGAATTGGAATAATCACAGGTGAGCACTACTGAGTTACTAATTGTGCTTTCTACTAATGATATCTTCCCAGTAAAAAGTCTTGTCTGAAATATATCAAAACTATTTGAGCTTCCATATTTAGGATATTGGGCACAATTTTAGCAGATGTTCGATATTTGACATCAATAATTTCATTTGAAACCCTTCAACTTTTTCCTTTTGGGCTCTAATAAGCCTCCATGTTTGCTCTAACAGGCCATCACATAGCCCATTCCCAATAGTTATACAGGTGATTTGGCCCCAAACCTGTCTTCTTTAACTAGAACCTAAAAGGAGGTCTCAGTGGCAGAGGACTTTATCCATAAATTTGTGAAGGAAATGAAATATTTTGAAAGAAATACATGGATGATCTCTTGAAACTAGGAAGTCCAGAGGAATAAATTCACTGGTATATGGGAGAAACAGTTTTTTAAAAATCCCATGTCCATTTCATCATGGGTAACAAATCTACCACAATTCTTTTATTTCAGGCACAACTGAGAGCATATCTGGCAAAACTCTGGGTCCTGGAAGGGCCAACACAGGTCAGGAGTTCTGAACATGAACCCTCAGGAGATATAGACTATAGAAACCCAGAATGTCCTATCCACACCCCTAGTCTTCACTCCCCCCTTATTTTTTTCTTTCAGAAGTCACAAGCTCCATAGGAGGCAGTGGGACCACCCAAGGAGGACTGCCAGGAGGTGAGTTTTTTAATCTAAAACCTGGAGCTCTCACTATTTCTTTATTTCGGTTTCTGTGGTGAGAAAATGAATGGGAAGGAATATGAGAGAGGGACTTGATGTATCTATTCATTCAAATACTCAGGAGTTTCCTGGATGAAATCTGAAACTTGGCTTTCAGATCCACAAAGGGCAAGATGAGACCAAAGAGAGGCAAAACACTCCAGATCGGTGGGTAGCAGGTTTAATAAGCAAGGGAACTTACGTACAAGTCTTGTCTTGGGCAGCTGTCAGACAAATAGATCTCTGCATCTACCTGTGAGAATCTTAAAAGTTTATATAGAGGCCTTAACTGAGTTCAGTTATATATACTGTCCTGAAGGTTTCAACAACACATTGCTCTATCCAGGATGCATCCTTGCATATGGCTCCCACTATAGGAAATGTGGTCACTATGTATATTCCAAGGCCAGGGCAGAGGGGAAGCCATCACTGATAACCTGGGTATAGCTTTAGGGTCAACTAATTGTCATATTCTCTTCTTGAACTCCTTTAGCAGTATTGTACCATGTCAACCCAAGTAATTATTCTTTGGAATTCTAAGACCTCAGATGTCTCAGTCAGGCTGTCCTCAGTGTTATGACTTACAAGGACTTGTTTTTCCTGAAAAAAAATGTGTGCATGCATATTGCATGTATCCAAACCCCCTGAGTCCTTCCAATCTTCCTTATCCAGCTTGCATTCCACCCACAGCCTGCACTCTATCATCTCTCTCATATACATGATATTTTTCATTTATTTCCTATTTATCCTCATTGGAAAGCTTCATGAAGGCAATCAGGACATTACAACTTATATCAAAGATTACTTCTTACAAAGAATAAACCATACTTTATTCCCTCACTTAGTCACTTCTGGCACAGCAGGTGGATATGTCCCTGGAAGTAAAATAGGTAAGAGTGATTTTTACTCTAGCTTCTTCTTATTGCATGGTGAAAGGGGAAACCCAGTTGCAACACATTTATCCAAGGCTGACCTGGGAAATGAAATGCTGTAAAATTATTTATTTTCCATTTTCACAGCTAGTCTTCAGAAATGATACCAGTGCTTTAGGGACACATTGATGCTTCCAAGATGAACTTGGAACAAAAATTTACTTTTTGCATTTTAGGTACCACTGGGGAATTGTCTGGAACGGCCATTGCATCTGGAAGTCCTAACACAGGTAGGTTAACAAGAAGGAAATTCTCCATATTTAATCTCAGATATCATGATCTATCTCTTAGGGCTTCTATATCCAGATTCCCAGATTTTATTATTATCCTGTTGCTTCCCTCAGAGATCACAACTTCCACAAAAGAGACTAGAACTAGAGCTCAAACCTGTGAGAATGAAGAGTCTGTGATTTGAGGTCATCAGTTTTAGAACTGTCTAGGCTTTCCTTGAAAGAGTTTGTGTGAAATTTAGGGGCACTGCAAGTGAGTCAAAATGGGTTGCTATTAGAGATAAAATCTTTTTGAAAATCCATTAAATACAGAATTGAGCTTCACTGCTTCAATTTTAAAGAAGTATGGGATTTATCCATTGGTATTATAAATATCACTGGCATATTAGCTAGAATCCAGAAAGTTACCCTTTTTGTGAATTCCTTCTGGCTGAAATAAATGCAGAGTGCAGAGTATACTAGATTGCATATAATCTATGGAAGTCTTTGTCTGAGCCTCCAAATTCCAGAGTATTAATGTTTTACCCAAACCTTTGACTATATATATATATGGCAGAATACGCTCTCTCTCTTTCACAATCTGTCTCGTCTCTTCTCTTCAGGAGTCCAGAGAATTGTACCAGGGAGCCAAGTTTTTGACAGTCAAATAAGTGATCATGAGAAAATATAAATATCTCCCTGATAATTACCAATATTCATAATAAAAGGACTTCTAGTGTGAAAATGCAGTTAACTTTTTTGGAAAGAAGTGTACTTGTGGGAAGATATATGAGGAATCCTAGAATAGGCCTTCAATGCGTGAAAAGAAGCATAATGATTTTTTTCTTAGCCCTTTTTTGAATGTAAAGGAAATGTCATATAATCCCTTTTCCTTTATAATTTCAGGTACCAGTAGTGTAGTCTTAAGCCCAACTATTGCATCTAGAAGTTCTAGCACTGGTAATAGGATTTATACAAAGCCAATCATCCCTTATCTAACCTCAAGGAAAAATATGTATCCCCAAACATACTTTTTCACTATCTTAATTTCCTTTTTCAAGAGGTTAAAATTTCCTTAGAAAGCCTCAGAGTCACTGTGATGAAATCAGTGAGAACTAGGATTCCCAGATGTAAGCTTTGCTTTTGGGAACCATCATGAATTTGCCCCTGGATCAGAGAGATTATACAGGGAGGGGAGATCCTCCAGTCCATATGTAGGGTCAAAAAAACTTGATTCACACCTCAAAAATACTGCCTGGCCTTGTGTGCATTTCTGAAGAGGGCAGTAGAGTAGTAATTCCCCAGAAGACTAATCCATTGGATATTATAGGTGTTACTGCAGGAGTCAGCACTGTCCCAGAAAGTTCTGTCTCAAATAAGAAGATGACTAAAATGAACTTATATATTTTTTGCCTCCCATTTGACATTTAACTTGAGCTTTAAATTCTAAATCGCCTAATGGTTGGTTGTTTCCATGAATGATTAACGATGATAACACACACAGAATCTTTTATCCTACTTTCAACCATTAGGGACAACCTCTGGAGCATCAGACAATCAAGTCACTGAAAGGAAAACAGGTAAATGTGGAAAAAGTCCTCTGTTCTTAGCTGAAGCTCTTGTGTTATACTTGCTAACTAGGTCTACTAGAAAATAGGCTTCTTGAGTGAAAAAAAAATCTTCACTTATTTTATTCACTGATGAATCTCTAGTACTTAACAGGACTCAATAAGTATTTGTGGAACGGATGATAAATTGATGCATGAGAAAAACATGCATGATTCAATCCAGGAGCAGAAAGGCCAATGAAAGGGTATGCTCACAGGGCTGCCAGATGGACAAAATGTGAATGGTACCTGTGGAAGCGGCCATGCACAATGTAACACTGAATGATGTGGTTCTGGAAAAATACACCTATTTTTATACACTGATTTTATGCACAGATTGCCTCGATGTGAAAGATTCACCATGTTAATCCCAAATCCTTCGCATTTCAGCTACCCCAGCTATGGCCTTCAGTACCACTGTTGAACCTGGAAGTTCCAATACAGGTAAGTTAGCAAGCTGGAAAGGAAGCATCCTTTCTGAAAATAAGATGACAAAAATGTCTTCACATTGATCTTCTAATGTAAGAACATCATAGCCTATTTTCCTTTCTTCCTAAATCCTTACCTTTTATCTGTTTCTTCTTTTTTTTATTTCCAGAAGCCACAACTTTCACTGGAGTAATTAAAACTACTGTAGTGGAATGGAAAATAGATGAGAATTATTGTGTGTGTGGTGTAAGACTTTTGTTGATAAATTATAGCTGACCCTTGAACAACATGGGTTTGAACTGCACAGGTCCATTTATACCTGGATTTTTTTTTCAATAGTAAATATTATTGTTACCTTGCAATCTGTGGTTGGTTGAATCCATGGATGTGGAACCATGGATATGGAGGGACTGTGGATACAGAGGGCTGACTGTAAATTACTCATGGATTTTTTGACTATGAAAGGAGTTGTCACTCCTGATACCTGCCTTATTCCATGGTCAACTATGCAATTTTGTTTCTTGTAGAATAATTTCTTGTGGAGGAAGTTTTTAGGAACTTTCATCTCATATCAACAGTGTTTTGTTTGTTACTTGATTTTGAATTAAACTGGGCAGATTTTTCAAGTCCCTCTGTTTCTGTGGTTAAGCCTCATATATATAGATCTCAGTAAATGAGAGAAGCAGTAGTAAATGTCTAGAAAGTCTTCTTTTTCTGTTTCCCAATTTATGCATCACTATGAAATTAAATGAAGGAAAGAGTCCCAGAGGGTTCTATTTCAGGTAAACAGAAGGCTACAATAAACACAGGAAACTGATCTCTGTTAATTAGATTCTTCCTTGAAAACAAAAGTGACTGAAGGTGTCCAGTGGTTATTCCAATAGCTGTCTATCTTTACATTCAAAAGTCTTCCTATTTTCATCCTCTTAGGAACTACCACGGGAGTATAAATAAATGAAAGAACAGGAAGCACATTAGGGGACCATAGTGGGCAGAAGAATAAGGGTCAGAGCATGAAGAATCCCTACCTTACTACCTTTAAATTCTAGAAGATGTTCTTATGTTGAGAACTTTGCATCTTTGGTTGATTTGGGAATAAAACTACACGTAAGAGAACACGAATAATTCACAAGCAGCTGAAAAAGCCCAAAGGTTGACCAGATTCCCCCCATGAGAGGAAAAGTCACCACTTCTCTTCTTGTTGCAGGTACCACAAGGGAAGCTTCTGGCACTAAACTTGGACCTGGGAGTTCAAAAACAGGTGAGCCAACTAACTGGAGAGACCGCTCCAACAGGAAAACCTCTACTACTAAAGGATCTTCATGGTGCCATGATCAAGAAAAGTACCCTTAACTTTTCTCAGAATGCTAAATTCTCTTCATCTTACATTAAAAAAATAAAAAACTTTTATTCTCTCTTAGAAGCTATAATGCCCTCTGGAGGCAGTGAGACCACAGGAAGTGGAATAAATACAGGTGAGCACACAAGCATCATAACCTCTTCGCTTTTCATTTACGATAGCAATAATAACTAACTCTTCTGAGTGCTAACTATGTGCCAGGAGCTATTCCACAATGTATTATTATTGCTTTTCTCTCACCACAAATTGTGAGGTAACTGTATTTTCATAGATAAGAAAATCTATGGCTCGGAGATGTTAACTAACTTGTACAAAGTCACACAACAAATAGCAGATTTCAGCTCAGGCAGTATGGCTTCAAAGTCCATCCACTTAGCCATGATACTCTACTATGACTACCATACTGTATCACTAGACTTCTTTGTCACATGTCTAAACTTTTCCTGAACTTTAAAATTTCTATAACATCAATACTTTACCCAAATAAAAATATAGTGGGCCATCAACCCTTCATTGCTTATTCTTCTAGGGGGATCTAGTAGCCAAGTCACTGGCATTAAAACGGGTAAGTAAAAGAAAATGCCTTTTGTCCCTGACATGGATCCCAGAGAAAGGAATACTATCATTAAGACTCTCAGAGTCACCCCACATTGCACCCTTGCCCTGCCAAATTTTTATGGGGAATAAAATATTGGATTGGAAAAAATATTAAAAACTATGGAACAAACTATCCCTGAAAACCACCTTTTCACATAGTAAATAAGTCACATAATAAAGAAACTAGTATAGGATAATTTTCCTATCCTATATAGAAAATGCTCTTATTTTTTAGAAATAAAATTGACATAATGATACCATTCAGTTTTGCTTTCAGATAGTACTGGAGGGAGTCTTGACAGCACTATCTCACCTGGGGGTTCCAACCCAGGGGAATCAATGAGAAAACAGGGCCATAATTTCTCTCTTGGGGCAAGTTCTGGAGCAATAGCACAGGATGTCTTTTTATGACTTTCTGTTAGCCCTCACTACTCTCTACCTTGTCACTCGCAGAAGTTAGAGCCTCCAGAGAAGGAAACATAACCAAAGAAAGGAAACTGGCAGTTCTTGAGTTCTGCCTTTTCATAGGGCGTTTGCTAAAGGAAGCTCTTATTTAGGATGATTCTATCATTTCTTCTGGGGTAAACCTTAAACTGTTCTTCTTAAGAGGGGAGTCCAGAAAGGATTCTCTTTTCTGACATTCAAGCTATTCCCCTGGCGTAAGATGGAGGCAACATATTAATATTTCCATACAGTTATAGCTAAGGAAGTAGAGCTGGTGGGAGCAAATCTGGAAGTTTACCCCTATTAAATTTTGAATTTCAGATGTTATGAACTTAAATGCAATTAAATGCATTTACTCAAATATTGTTTCTATTTCTTGTCATTAGGAGCTACCACTGGCACATCTGAGAGGTCAAGCCCTGGAAGTAAAACAGGTAAATATGGGAGAGGCGCAGAAACCTCTGATATTTAACTCTAAGAAGCAAATCATCTGGGACATTAACCAATGTCCTTATTGTGACTCTGAATTTAAAAATGGAGAATGCACCTTGTTTTGACAAGATAACTCTAAGAAGAATCTTATCTCTTCAAGTCCCAGACAGTCTTATGGGCCATTCTCAGGTTGGTAAATGCATCACTATTTGAATTCTCTGTTTCTCTCTTCTGCTTCAGGTACCACTGGTGCAATCTCTGGCACAACAGTTGCACCTGGAAGCTCTAACACAGGTAAAGTATTAACCTAATGGGGAGTATAAGAAACTTCAGTGATGGTTTGGCTTCTTCCTTCAACTCCTTCAAACCGTCCCTACCATACTCAGTGGATACCACTCAACTTTTCTGAGTTATATGCATCTTCAAAATGTATTTTTTAAAAATATATTTTACATTTTATTAAATCATCAAATATAAGCACTGGGGTATAGTTTTATTAGTAAAAAATAACAAAAACAATGATAAAGAAAAACAGAAAAAAGAAAATGTGCCTCAGACCAGAATATCATAACAAAAGTTTTGTGGAACCTGCATTTTATTTGAAAATCCACCCATTTTTGCTAACATACATTTTAATATTGTAAACAAAAATAGAATCTGCAGAGACAATGCAACAAGTATGCTTAAACTCATGTACAGAATTGCTCTCCTACAACAAACTGTCCTTCTTAAAGCCCCTCTCAACACAAATGTTAAGATGTATTTACACAAAGCACCAATCAACAGTGAAGTTTAATTCGTCGTTAACAAAACTCTTGGCCAGACATTAATTTTAAAGATACTATTTCCCCTTATTTAAAAGGTACATTATCATAACATGCCATGAGTCAAATAAAAGGTTCAAGGATTTTGTCCCCTCCTCTCCCCCCATAACACCTCCTAGAGTTTTACTGAAATTTAATATTCTTCTCTTTTCTTTCTTTCACTTAGGGGCTACGACTTCTTTGGGAAGTGGTGAAACCACCCAGGGTGGAATTAAAATAGGTGAGCACTAGCAACTAAACAATTATTTTTCTCTTCATCTTAATCTAAATCATGTTGGCTATTATAAATTTAAGGGAAAAAAATAAATTTAAGGGGAGTTTTGCTCTATTCTATCTGAATCTCATTTTGGGTACAAATTATTAGGATATTGGGTTTCCCTTGTGGCTCTGCTGGTAAAGAATCTGCCTGCAATGTGAGAGACCTGGGTTTGATCCCTGGGTTGGAAAGATTCCCTGGAGAAGAGAAAGGCTACCCACCCCAGTATTCTGGCCTAGAGAATTTCGTGGACTCTATAGTCCATGGGGTTGCAAAGAGTTGGACATGACTGAGCGACTTTCACTCACTTCACTTATTAAGATATTAAGTGCCCTTCATTTTATCCCATGTGAATTGCCTTTTTGGGTATATTTGTAATAAAGTGGCATAATAGAGACCACACATGATGTATCACTTTAAAGCAATAAAGTTCCTGATATTGTTTGTTCTAAAGCAAACCCTAGTTTGAATCCCTAGTAAAAGGGATTCACAAATTGATTCTCTCCTCTTGTGATCTCAGTTACCATGGCGGTGACTACTGGCACAACCATCGCACCTGGAAGTTCCAACACAAGTGAGTCATGGAAAAGTTGAAGAAACCTCCCTATCTGAACTTTAGAGACCTGATGTCTCCTATAGAGATATTACAGATAGTAATACTCATACATTTCCCCGAAGTTCTGCATCCCATACCACTTTTTCCTATTTCTTCTCAGAGGCTACAACTCCTACAGAAGTCAGAACAAGCACTGAAGCTGGAACAGCAGCTGGTGAGGGGTTGGCTCTTTCTGCCTTTGGGTTCAACAGTTTTTTATTTAAGTTTGTGTTAGATGATGGATGAGTAAGAAAACTGACTGAGAAAGAGTTTCATATTCCATTTGAAGAGACAGTACATCAGGTGAGTCAGATTTGGCTCTTTAGACTGAATTTCTCCATATATCAGCTTTTCAGATGTGATTCTCTGAAGCTAAGAATGATGTGTTGTTCTCAATCCTTTATCCGCCTTGCCACTGCAGGTGCTACTTCAGGATTAACTGGAGTTTCCAGGGCACCAGAAAATTCTACTTCTGTTTAGTGTTATATGTTTAATTCGTTCATCTTGGGCTTCTCTTGCATGTAAAGCACATTCTTGTGGGTTTAGCCTCATGATCAAAGTCTCAACAAATCAAATTTAAAAAATTTATACCCCTGAACACACACCCGAGGAGGACCCACTGAAGCAACAGGAAACCAAATCACAGGAAATGAAATAAATGTGCAGAGGAAAATCACTTTTACCCAAAGCCTTAAACCATAGAGAAAGGTCTCTTTTCTGAGACTTTTGCATTTATTGGCTGGGGAAACGAAAGAGATACTGGAAAAACATGGTATTTGTTTCTCTTTGCCCAAAGAAGCCCCTTTACTGCTTTTAAAAATCATGTGAATTATCCACTTATGCTATTCTAAGGACTAAAAAAGTTGTTACTATCTCTCTCTCAATTGCATAATCTATCATTCTCTCCCAACCTCATTTTCACTTCCAATTCAAATACCACTGGTATATCATTTTTTGTCATATTTGTTTCAGAAGATTCCAACACAAGTTAGTCAAAGTTACCAA
Organism: Muntiacus reevesi; assembly: GCF_963930625.1. NCBI lineage: Eukaryota > Metazoa > Chordata > Mammalia > Artiodactyla > Cervidae > Muntiacus > Muntiacus reevesi. The sequence goes on along the minus strand of NC_089252.1, from coordinate 155,749,536 downwards.
AGAAAGCTCTCTATAAGTATCTCAAGCAAAAACCATCTTCTTTGGGGCCATTTCTTCTATTATTACAACACATTTTTCCAGATTTCAAAATTGTTTAAAATTATGTTACATTTTTCTTTTTTACCCCTAGAAACTACCGCTTCAAGACTCAACAGTGATGCCACTGGGAGTGGAATACAAAGAGGTCAGTCATGCTATTGCATAACTGTTGAGATTTAGCTGGTTATTTGTAGGGTTTTCTATAGAGAGAAGATGACAAAATTTTGCATTTGAAGCCTTTTGAGCCAATTAAAACTGGTCATTTTAGCACACTGTAATTCCCTGGACTAAAGATTTCATCAGACTCATATTTATTAGAACATAGTTTTCTGACAGTAAGTATCATCATGAAAACAAGAGTCCTTTTTTGAAGACTGATACTTTACTTGTCTTCATTGTCACTACCATCACATAAGATGAAGTCACTGCTACCAAGAAGTTTCCAACCCAGGTAAATTAAGGTGATTGAAATAAACTTAAGGCATTCTTAGAGCCTTGCATTGAGATTTTTTGTTTAAAAAAATGGAAATGATCAGGGAAGAAATATTTCCTCTATTCTATTAAAAAGCATGGTAGTGTAAAGCAGTTCAGGAAATTATTACAGTCCAGCATACTTATGAAATGCAACCCAGATGATGAGAGAGAACCACAAGAGCAGGTGCTGGGAGGTTCTTTGGAACTTCTATATCTCAAAATTGTAACAGAACTTTCCTGAAATAAGGAAAAAATGAGATGATGCATCAATTTTATATTTTACCATAAAATATTGTGATGTCAGGTGTCAGGTATGGCACAACAACTTAAAACATGATTCCATGGTCAATAGGTACAATTAAAAGTTATTTGATATGTTGATTACCATGCACAGATTTGCCTTTTCGGAAGATTAATTAGAAGATTAATTAGAGAATTGATATGAAGGAGAGTAGGAGAGTAAGGGTGGAGATGTCATCCAATTTGAGACTGTTAGAAGTTAGGCATGATTAGAGACCGAAATAAGGCAGTGATGTGAGAAAATAGAAGGCAGAAGGGTGATCAAAAGGAATGAGAAATCTGTTGACAAGTGAGAATCAATTTCAGCGTGGTGATGGGAGGGATAAAGGGTAGCAAGGACTGTGGATGAATTCTAATTCATAGTTTGAGTGCCTGTGTGGATGGATGTGAGTGCCATCCACTAAATTTTGGCATATACTGGGGGAAGAAAAAGAATAAAAACTGACAGGCGATATAGTGAGGTCAGATTTTTGACAGTTTTAGTTTAAGGTGCTCTGAGGTATCCAGTTACTATGCTCAGCAGGAGAAATAAGTGCAACCAGAATACAGAAGATAGGTTTCATTGGAGAGAGAGATTTGTTAGTGATTTACTGACAAATGCTATTTTAAATTGTGGTTGCTTTCCTTATGGTAAGGTAGATTTCCTTATGGTGAACGTACAGAGTGAGAAGAGATGAAAAATAAATTGAAAGATGATTCCTTGGGTCATATAGGTGGGCAATGAACTAAGCCTGTAAAAGGGAGGAGTTGTGGCTCAGCAATTGCTAATGTGGGTTAAGTCAAATCCATAAAGCAGAGTCTGGAAGTGCTAAAGACTATATTTCTTCTGATTTCGGGATTTAGAATGTCAGATCAAACAGGGTCAACCAGAATTTGTGGGGAACATAGGTGTTTTTAATTTTTTTTCCCCTGAGAGCCTAGCCTTACAATTATAAAACTTTGAAATTAAAAGAATTGGCTCAAAATAATTAATTAAAATGTCAAGATTCTTCTTTTTTTTTTTTTTAATGTCAAGATTCTTGATCCTTCCCATTTTAACTTTCAGGAGTCCCTAACATAATTTCAGGGAGCCAATCTACCATTAATAGAAGCAAAATATGTGAGGATGGGGAAGTTAAAAAAGTGAAGATGGGAGAGACATCCATCTCCATGATACTAATTCCAGAAAAGAAGGATCTTAGGAAACTGGAGTTTACCACAGGAAATGAAACACATCAAACAATATTTATTTCACCTTTTGGAATAAGGAATCCTAGAGAAGGAATGTAGTCTTTTACAAAAACACATTATTTATCCTGAACCATGATCTCCATCCAATAAGAAAGTTATCCCTGTCCATTTTTTTTTCCTTTCTTTTCTTCTCTCTCCCTTCCCAGTTACCACTAGGACAAGCTCTGGAACTACATCCTCACCTGGAGGTTTCAATGCAGGTAAGTCAAAGTGAAAGGAATGCTCCTTTAAGTGGCTCTAGGGAGAAGATCATACACTGCTATATTATTTTCACATTTTCAAACTCCAGCTTCTCAATTTTTCCTCCTTTGCTCATCTTGAAGCAACAACTTTTAAAGAACATGTTAGAACCACTGAAATAAGAATTTTGTCAGGTGAGTTTTGCCATGTTTTGGATTTTCAATATTTTTTTCATTTGAGTTTACTGCATATGGGTTATGAATGAAAACTAACATGGCTTAAAACTGGTTTCTTTTAATTTAATAACAGATCATAAGGATGACCTCTATCATCTCCCTGGGTTTTCCTAGAGAACATAATATAGATGTAATTCTCTAGATACATTCTTTATTTGAAAATTTTCTCCCTTTGTTTTGTCAGGCAATAGCCCACAGTCAGTAGGGGTCACCAGTAGCCAAGAAGTGAGGGAAGATCGCTATACTAGATGAAATAAATTTGTTAATTAAGGCTTTGATTGAGATGCCTAACCCTTGATCACAAGTTTAGACAATTTTTTTCTTTTTTTTTTTGTTTGTTTGTTTGTCTTATTTTGTTTTTGTTTCAGTGCTGGGAAACTGGGAAGTTAAGTCACTAGAAGTAAATCATGAGACTATAGGACAGACATCCTCTCATTGACTATCAGATTCTAGATGATTCTATATTTAGAGAAATAAGACCTATAGTGCAAGTGTGACTTTTCCTCCTATATTTTATTTGAAAGTCATGAGAAAGTGTTTTGGAAAATATGCCAAGCTTAACATTTTGTGCAAGAAAAATTGTTAAACTGTTTTCTATTGCTTCAGAGAAACAGGAACACTTGTCAATATAGTGCTCTTCTTAGGGTGAGAAAGGCTTCATGAGGCTCATGCTTCTCTCTTATTGCAGGTACCACTGGGAGAGCCTCTGGCACAACAGTTATTCCTGAAAGTTCCAATACAGGCAAGTAAATATTTAATAAGTGGCTCTAAGTAGTTAAGCCTAGAAAAATCACAGCCCTTCTCTGGAATTTACTGTCTGTTGTAACACCAGCACAGCAAGTTCTAACTTCAGTCTTATTTACCTTTCTTAGGGACTAGCACTGGAATTGGGAGGCAAGCAAGTGTCAGTGGTTCAAATCTGTTGTGTTCTCAGTTAATGATTCCTATGCCTTTGCTTCAACACAAGGGAATGTGTAGGGTAATGATAAAGGGCCAGGAAATGGGCAGAACCTTTTTAGAGCATGTCCTCTTCCAGCCATCTATTGTTTTCTTGTTCTGAGTTTCAGGACTCCATGCAGAGCCGCCAGATAATTTTGTAAAAGTACACAAGGGCACTGCTGCTAAAGGGAGGAGTGAGAGGCTGAAATCCAGCCAGCATTTCCTCAACAAGTTATAAAAGCCACGTGGCTTCTTCTGCTCAGAGGGGTTTTTTTTCTGTCATTGTTTTTTGTTTATTTTTTACTTCATAAAATTGCTCTATGGGTTAACTGCATTAGCCTAGACTTTCATCTGACTTCCTTTCTCTTCCTGTTATTGATCTCCGAGGCTAGCAATAGAAGCTATGTCTGATATGAAGTGACCCTCATTTGTCTTTGCAGGTACTGCTGCGGTGTCAAGCAGAGTTACCAGTGTCTCAGAAAGTTCCAGCCCAGGTAACGGAATTTACTAACTCTAATGAAGTTAACATGTTCAACATTCTTCTCCCCTTTAACACTCAAGTGTTTCAGAAAAGGAATATTTATGTCTATCAATATTAAACTTGAAGTATAAAAGAAAAACTGTATCAGATGGAGTTAGACAAAGAAGACTTTAAGATTATGAAACAGAAGTCAAGAGCATTGCATTAGGGTTGAGATTTTGAATTTAACTTTGCTGAAATAAAGAGCAGGAGAGTTTTAAAATTCTGGGGTGAACTAGTGGAAAAGTACTGGAGACAGTAGTGGAGAGGTTGGTCCATGTGATTAGGCAATCTCTGTTTGCCAATTGGTGCTCCAAGAATGAAGTTAGTCTCCTACCTTCCCACAGTGACAGGAAGATATGGGCACTATTTTTCATTGCCTTTTTTTTTTTAAACAATATAGTATTAGTTTCAGATGTATAGCATAGTGCACCAGTATTTTCATAGATCATAGTCTCTTTAAAATTATTGCAAAACAATGACTGTATTCCCTAAATGTATCATTATAATATTTACTTACTGCTTATCTATATTATATATGGTAGTTTGTATTTGTTAATCCCCTATCCCTATCTTGTCCTTTTCTTCTTCCCTTTCCCCACTAGTATCCACTATGCATTTTGTTTGTTTTACTTGTTAGATTCCACATATAAATAAGCGATACCACATATAGTGTTGGTCTTTGCATGATATATTTCACTAAGCATAGTACTCTTTAAATTCATCCACATTGTTGCAAATGGCTGAATTTCATTCTTTTTTGGCAGAGTAATATTCCATTTAAATATATTCTACATCTTCTTTATAATATTCTATTATATATATGTGTGTGTATATATATAAAATTGTGTATATATGCATATATATATGTACATATATATTTTTTTTTCTACATCTTCTTTAACCATTTATCTGTTGATGGGCACTTGGTTTGTTTCCCTCTCTTGGCTACTCTAAATAGTACTGCTATGTACATTGGAGTGCATGTATCTTTTTGAACTAGAGTTTTTATATTTGTTTGAATATATATCCAGGAATTGTGGGGGCATATGGTAGTTCTGGCTTCCCAGTTCTGGCCATGTGGTAGCTTTGGCTTCTTTAGTGGTAAAGAAACTGCCTGCCAATGCAGGAGATGTAAGAGATGTGAGTTCAATCCTTGGGTTGGGAAGATCCCATGGAGTAGGGCATGGCAACCCACTCTAGTATTTTTGCCTATAGAATTCCATAAACAGAGGAGCCTGGCAGGCCCCAGTTCATAGGGTCACAAAGAGTCGAATATGACTGAAGTGACTTAGCATGTACACATTAAAGACCTAAATGTAAGACCTGAAACCATAAAACTCTTAGAAGAGAACATAGGTATAACACTTTGACATAAACCATAGCAATGTTTTTTGGATCTGTCTCCTGAAGCAAAAACAAAAGCAAAACAAAACAAAACAAAACCACGAATGGAATTTAATTATACTTAAAAGCTTTTTCATATCAAAGGAAACCATCAATGAAACAAAAAAAATCTTGAATAGCAGACAATATTTGCAAATGATATGACTGACAAGAGGTTAATATTCAAAATATAAAAACAGTTCATAAAACACTCCCCTCAAAATTAACACTAGACAGCCAGGAAAACCAGGAAAACAGGATATATGAAGTAAAATAGTTCAGTGTGAAGATAGTTTTTGTCACCAACAGAGGGGGACTCTTGAGTGATAGTTACCAGGGTCACAGTGAAGGAGTGTTAGTCACTCAGTCGCGTCTGACTCTTTGCGACCCCATAGACTGTAGCCCGCCAGGCTCCTCTGTCCATGGGATTCTCTAGGCAAGAATACTGGAGTGGATTGCAGTTCCCTTCTCCAGGGGATCTTTCCAACCCAGGGATCGAAACCGAGTCTCTGATTTTGCAGCAGATTCTTTGCCATCTGAGACATGAAATACTCAATTCTTCTGTGAGCAAGGAGTTGCTGTGTTAGGGCCTACTATGGCAACCCACTCCAGTATTCTTGCCTGGAAAATTCCATGGGCAGAAGAACTTGGTAGGCTACAGTCCATCGGGTCACAAAGAGTTAGACACAACTGAGCGAATTAGAAAAAAAAAAATGTTTCAATAGCAGGAGAATGAACTGGCATTCGTAGGCGTACTAGTACATTCCAGGTGCTTTGAGACTCTTGTTCTATGTGAAGATGTCTTCAGATACACTTTTCTGCAACCAGAAAAAGTCCAATGCTCTTTTCCTACTCATTTTAGGTACCTCCAAGGAAGCATCTGAAGCAACTACTGGTCCCAGAATTTCTACCACTGGTAAGTCAAATAAATATAAATGAACTTTGCTTGGTGGCATCTCAGAAGACAGGACAGCTTATCTGAAATTAAACTCCAGCTTTTATAGTTCCCTTTACTCACCACTTTTGCTTGTCTCTTAGCAGTCACTACTTCCACAGGAGTCAAGGAGCCCTCTGGTTCTGGAATGCAAACAGGCAAATACTAGAAATACAAACTCTTCAATGATCAATGTGCCTGTGATTTTATATAAGGAGTTGAATTTGGGAGAGAAGAGTGGTGGGAAAGAAACAGGAAAGAAAGGCCAGGAAGATTATTCTACATTTCCTCATGAAATATGATTTGAATTTTACCTAGGGATTTTTTTTTTCCTCCAAGATTTTTTGGGTTAGGCTTTTACCAGAAATCATTACTGGAAGTTATGATCTTGAAATCTCTGATAATGAGATTATGAAATGTTCAGGAATTAAAAATTCCTGAAATTTTTAATATTTCCTTTAAAATTTCCACTTCAAAGTCAAATGGAATCACAACAAGCCCCAGAATATCCTACCCGGGTAAAATGAAATAACCCAAAGGCACTGGCATGAATTGTCTCTTCCACATGAAGCTTTCCTTAAGCATGAAGGTGTGTGATCATTTGTGCAGGCATACACACAGAAACTTGATATGTGTACATGCTCTCTAGCAAATAAAATAACAGCAGTATCCTTTTGTTTCTCCTCTGAAACCACTGTTGTCGCAACAAAACAAGAAATTGAAAATAAGACAGGTCAGTGTTGGAAAAGTACTAATTTCCTTGTCACTTATTCAACTAACATTTCCTTTAACCTTATATTTGCTAGACTCCAGCAGCCCTTGCCATTTGATTACTTTGTATGTGTTGGTGGGGGAGATTATCATGGGCACAGATAATATCATTTCAGGGCATTTAATGCTACTCAAACAATGCACAACAATTATGGTCCTGGGAATATGTTGAGACTGTTAATTTCTGTTTGCTAGTTGGTAGGGCTGAGTGAAGACATCAGAGAAGAGATGACTGCATTTAATATTGGCTAGGGTGAGGAGGGAATTCTTGCCATATGACACTTGAAAAGACAGAGACATTAAACAGCGTGAGGGACTTCAGGAATTAACCAGGTATTGGTATTGTCTGTGTGAGTTTCAGGGAAGAAATGAGATTAGAAAGGTGAGCAGAGCAATGCTTATGAAGGACTCTATTTCCAAACTTAAATGAGACTTTATCCTTATAATAAATGGGATCACCTTAAGGATTTTGTTAAAAGGATGATATGATCAGATAAGTCTTAGAAAAATTACTCTGATAGAAATGTGAAGATATAAGTGTATTGTTTTATTCCTTCTATTATAAATTTCTCCTATGAACTTGGAATTCTGGGTAGGGAAATTTTCCTACTATATTTATACTTAAAGATCATTTCTCCTGTTGCTGGTTTCTGTTAATCTGCTAAATATTTATAATTGGGAATTAACCTAGTCTCTCTTAGTAAAGAGAAGCATTTTATGCCCCAAACTTATATACCTTTAATTAATTTATTTTCTGTACCTATTAGTTGTTGGAGTCTTTTTCCTTGAACCTGGAGAAACTTAAAAATTCCTCTCAAATATTCTGTTGCTCATAGTTCAGCCTTCTGCTTGGTAGATAGAATAAAAATATTAATCTGAATTTTAGCAGTTTGAAAACAGAATGTGAAATTTATGAGTGGATTGTTGGGTTGGCCAAGTTTTCTGACATGGGAAGCCTCCAAAAAAGTAAGAAGTATAAAGCATTTGGCGGGATTGGAGATAGAACAAGATTAAAATACCATAAGACAAAAAGAACATACAAATTCTTAGAGTATTAACACCAGGTAACACATAAAACATTTGTTCTATTTATATATATGGAAAATTATATGTTTTTTATAATGAATTATCCTTTTCTTTATTTGATTATATATTTTATTATCCTATTTATCGGAACTGTCTATCAAGACATTTTGAAGAGAAATTTACTTTGATTCTCGTTCCTTCCTTTGATCCTCATATTTCCTTCCCATTGACATTTGAGATCTAAAGGAAACACTCCCTAATGGTAAAATATCAAATGCCATAAGGAGTAGAAAGGTAAGATTGATGGGAATATGTCTGCTTATAAGACTAGCAATGTGGCCATGTATTTTCAGTAATAGACAACTGTATTTCCTCCAAACCTATTACAATAACTTGAGAGACTAATATAAGGTATCTGTTTTTACACAGAATGTTCAGCATCTCTTCCACCACCTCCAGGTAAGAATACCTCCACTTGAAAATCAAATCATTCTACATTAATGATTCTTCTTGTAAATCAAGCTTCAGAGGTCATACCAATAAAAGTCACTAGCTAAGGAAGTGTTATAGAATAGGAAAACTTGAAGTGGACGAATTTAGCTTTTATTCACCAAATAGTGAATGAAAGTCTGTTTTGTCACACACAAACTAACAAAGCCAAACCAAACAAATGTATTTTGTCTCTTAGTCAAAATAGAATTCACTTACACAATAAAGTGTTTCATGTAACTATATGATATCCTGATTGAAATATTGCCTTTTATTTTTTTAAACTAGATAATTCCAGCTATTTTTGAGGACTGAATTTTAGCAACAAAAATTAGGGGTAATCAGAGTTTAATAATTTTAGTAGAATTTGAGTTTCTCTAAACTTATCAAGCCAATGTGGTGTGCTTTTTATTAAGTGGTGAAATTACAAAAAAAAAATATCATTTTCTAATTTTAGCATATAGTAGGAGAAGGGATGTTTTCAAAGAAACAATTTTCATATAAAGCTGAAAATAAATTCCACAGTGAAATATGTGACCTATGTATTATATAGCCAACACATACTATGTGTTACACATCTTACATATATTACATATACTATTTACTATATTACATATATTACATAATACTGCTATGTGTTATACATCTTTTGTATACTTTGGAAGGATTCTCAGGTATTTCATTAGAGAACTGGAATTTGAGGACAGTAAGTAAGCTAGTTCAGGAAGCCAGAATGCTAAAATAAAGTATTTAGTTTACAGGACTATAAGAAGTATCTAATCAAGGCAATGATGAGATGAAATGTAGGCTTTAGGAAAACTCTCCTACCTATGACATAGAGAATTGTCTGGATCAGGAAGAGACCTGAGTCAGAGCAACCCATTTTAAAAAAGCCAGATTATGCCAGACCAAAAATACTAAGGTCCTAGAATAGTATTATAACAAGTAAAACCAGGAAAGGAAGGGATTCAAATGAGGATAAAGATACAAGATTTTGCAGTAGGTTCAATGCCAAATGATGAGAAGGAAACAATTAAGATGACTTTTAAGTTTTAGGCTTAAGTAATTAAAAGAACAGTTTAGGCCTTAATAGGAGGTGGGCTTCCTTAGTGGCTCAGATGGTAAAGAATCTGCCTGCAATGTAGGAGACCTGGGTTCAGTCCCTGTGATGGGAAGATCCCCTGGAGAAGGGAATGGCAACCCACTGCAGTGTTCTTGCCTGGAGAATCCCATGAACAGAGGAGCCTGGTGGGCTACAGTCCTTGGGGTCTCAAAGGGCCGAACAAGACTGAGTGACTTTCACTTTAATAGAAGGTAGCCAATTTAGAAGAAGAACTGGTTTTGAGGGAAATATGATTTAATCTGTTTTGTGCACATTGAATTTGAGGTTCTTTAAAATCTGCTGGGGTGCTGTTTATCAGGCTGAGGGAGATCTGGGTCCATAGGCTGTAAGAGATGTCTGTTCAGAAGTTTGAGAGTATATACTTGACACTTGGCACAACAGAACCTTTTGCACTAGGACCAAGAAGGAAGGAACAGTGACCCTACAGGAGACTTGCCTGTGGGTGTCCGGGAGTCTCCGGCAAAGGTGTGGGTTGGTGGTGACCTGCTGCAGAGTTGGGGGCACAGTCTGTAGCAGTACATGCATGGGATCTTTTGAGGGAGGTCACCATTATCTTCATTACCTCCACCATAGTTTAAGTGTTAGTCATTCACTTGTGCCCGACTCTTTGTGATCCCATAGACTGCAACCCACCAGGCTCCTTTGCCCATGAGATTTTCCAGGCAAGGATACTGGAGTGGGTTGCCATTTCCTTCTCCAGGGGATCTTCCCAACCCAGGGATCCTGGGTCTCCTGCACTTCAGGCAGATTCTATACTGACTGAGCTACAAGGGAAACCACCACAGTTTGACCCCAGGTAAATAGCAGGAAGGAAACACAGCTCCACCCATCAACAGAAAATTGGATTAAAGATTTACTGAGCATGGTCCCACCCATCAGAACAAGACCCAGTATCCCCCTCAGTCAATCTATCCCATCAAGAAGCTTCCATAAGCCTCTTATCCTTCTCCATCTGAGGGCAGACAGACTGAGAACCACAATCACAGAAAACTAACCAATCTAATCACATGGACCACAGCCTTGTCTAAATCAATGAAACCATGAGCCATGCAGTGTAGGGCCATCCAAGACAGATGGGTCATGGTGGAGAATTCTGACAAAATGTGGTCCCCTGGACAAGGGAATAGAAAGCCACTTCAGTATTCCTGTCTTGAAAACCCCATGAATACTATGAAAAGACAAAAAAGACAGGACACTGAAAGATGAACTCCCCAGGTCAATAGGTGCCTAAGATGCTACTAGAGATCAGTGGAGAAATAACTCCAGAAAGAATGAAGAGATGGAGCCAAAGCAAAAGCAACACCCAGTTGTAGATGTGACCAGTGATGGAAGCAAGGTCCAATGCTGTAAAGAGCAGTATTGCATAGGAACCTGGAATGTTAGGTTCATGAATCAAGGCAAATTGGAAGTGATCAAACAAGAGATGGCAAGAGTGAATGTCGAAATTTTAGGAATCAGAGAACTAAAATGAACTAGAATGGGTGAATTTAACTCAGATGACCATTATATCTACTACTGTGGGCAAGAATCCCTTAGAAGAAATTGAGTAGCCATCATAGTCAACAAAAGAGTCCAAAATGCAGTACTTGGATGCAGTCTCAAAAACAACAGAATGATCTCTGTTCGTTTCCAAGGCAACCCATTCAATATCATGGTAATCCAAGTCTATGTCCCAACCAGTAATGCTGAAGAAGCTGAGTTGAATGGTTCTATGAAGACCTACAAGTCCTTCTAGAATTAACACCCCCCAAAGGTGTCCTTTTCATTATAGGGGACAGGAATGCAAAAGTAGGAAGTCAAGAAACACCTGGAGTAAAAAGCAAATTTGGCCTTGAAGTACAGAATGAAGCAGGGCAAAGGCTAACAGAGTTTTGCCAAGAGAACACACTGTTCATAGCAAACACCCTCTTCCAACAACACAAGGAAGACTCTACACATGGACATCACCAGATAGTCAACACTGCAATCAGATTCTTTGCATATTCTTTGCAGTCAAAGATGGAGAAGCTCTATATAGTTAGCAAAAACAAGACTGGGAGCTGACTGTGGCTCAGATCATGAACTCCTTATTGCCAAATTCAGACTTAAATTGAAGAAAGTAGGGGAAACCACTAGACCACTCAGGTAGGACCTAAATCAAACCCCTTATGATTATACAGTGGAAGTGAGAAATAGATTTAAGGGACTAGATCTGATAGACATACTGCCTGATGAGCTATGGATGGAGGTTCATGACATTGTACAGGAGACAGGGATCAAGACCATCCCCAAGAGAAATAAATACAAAAAAGCAAAATGACTGTCTAGGAGGTCTTACAAATAGCTGTGAAAAGAAGAGAAAAGCAAAGGAGAAAAGGAAAGATATACTCATTTGAATGCAGATTTTCAAAGGAGAGATAAGAGAGACTTCCTCAGTGATCAGTGCAAAGAAATAGAGGAAAATAATGGAATGGGAAATACTAGAGATTGCTTCAAATAAATTAGAGATACCAAGGAAATATTTCATGCAAAGATGGGCTCAATAAAGGACAGAAGTGGTATGGACCTAACAGAAGCAGAAGAGATTAAGAATAGGTGGCAAGAATACACAGAACAACTGTACAAAAAAGATCTTCATGGCCCAGATAACCATGATGTGGTGATCACTCACCTAGAGCCAGACATCCTGGAATGTGAAGTCAAATGGACCTTAGGAAGCATCACTACAAACAAAGCTAGTGGAGGTGATGGAATTCCAGTTGAGCTATTTCAAATCCTGAAAGATGATGCTGTGAGAGTGCTGCACTCAGTATGCCAGGAAATTTGGAAAACTCAGCAGTGGCCACAGGACTGGCAAAGGTCAGCTTTCATTCCAATCCCAAAGAAAGGCAATGCCAAAGAATGTTCAAACTACCACCCAATTACACTCATCTCACATGCTAGTAGTAAAGTAATGCTCAAAATTCTCCAAGCCAGGCTTCAACAATACATGAACCATGAACTTTCAGATGTTCAAGCTGGAACAAGCAGAGGAACCAGAGATCAAATTGCTAACATCTGTTGGATCATCAAAAAATCAAGAGAGTTCCAGAAAAACTTGTACTTCTGCTTTATTGAGTATGCCAAAGCCTTTGACTGTGTGGATCACAATAAACTGAGGAAAATTCTGAAAGAGTTAGGAATACCAGACCACCTGACCTGCCTCTTGAGAAACCTGTAGGTAGGTCAAGAAGCAACAGTTAGAACTGGACATGGAACAACAGAATGGTTCCAAATCAGAAATGAGTATGTCAAGGCTGTATATTGTCACCCTGCTTACTTAACTTATATGCAGAGTACATCATGAGAAACGCTGTGCTAAATGAAGCACAAGCTGGACTCAAGATTGCTGGGAGAAACATCAATAACCTCAGATATGCAGATGACACCACCCTTATGGCAGAAAGTGAAGAAGACTAAATAACTCCTGATGAAAGTGAAAGAGAAGAGTGAAAAAGTTGGCTTAAAACTCAGCGTTCAGAAAACATAGATCATGGCATCTGGTCCCATCTCTTCATGGCAAATAGATGGAGAAACAATGGAAACAGTGTCAGACTTTATTTTGGGGGGCTCCAAAATCACTGCAGATGGTGACTGCAGCCATGAAATTAAAAGATCCTGGCTCTTTGGAAGAAAAGTTATGACGAACCTAGACAGCAAATTAAAAAGCAGAGACATTATTTTGCCAACAAAGGTCTATCTAGTCAAGGCTATGGTTTTTCCAGCAGTCATGTATGGATGTGAGAGTTGGACTATAAAGAAAGCTGAACACTAAGAACTGATGCTTTTGAATTATGGTGTTGGAGAAGACTTTTGAGAGTCCCTTGGGCTGCAAGGAGATTCAACCAATCCATCCAAAGGAGATCAGTCCTGAATGTTCATTGGAGGGACTGATTTTGAAGCTGAAACTCCAATATGTTGACCATGTCATGCAAAGAGTTGACTCATTTGAAAAGACCTTGATGCTGGGAAAGATTGAAAGCTGGAGGAGAAGGTGACAACAAAGGATGAGATGGTTGGATGGCATCACCGACTTAATGGACATGAGTATGAGTAAACTCCGTGAGTTGGTGATGGACAGGGAAGCCTGGCGTGCTGCAGTCCATGGGATCACAAAGAGTCGGACATGACTGAGCGACTGAACTGAACTGAACTGAAGTTGACATTTAGTGGATGCTGTAAAGATGGAGAAAAGTATCAGAGGAAAGAATAGAGACAAAATGAGAGGAATGTGAAAAATCTGCTAATAGAGAGGAATTTCAGAGTGTCAGTCTGAAGGAGGAATATTTTCAAGGTGAGAGTTTTAAAATGTTAGCTATTGTAGGGAACTTGAACTGATAAAGAGCCCTTTAGACTGATAATTATGAGGTCTTGGTGACTTGTAGGATTGTGAAGGCAGAAGTCGGAAAGTGAAACAAAAGGTGAACAGTAGCCATAGATTTATTGACCACTAACAGGAGAGACTTATCCTTTGCTGAGGAGTGTAAAATTAAGGAATATATATATGTTGCTAGGAACAGTTTGCTCAAAGTAGGTGGATGTGATTGATTTACCTTAAGGCACCTGACAACTGTTCACAGTATATCTCTGAAATCCTAGTGCCAATTCAGGTTTGGTCAACCTGGTGGTTATCTACAAATAGCAGACAGTTATATTTTGCCAAATTTAACTAGCATTTGTCATTTCATGCTAACAGCTTGTTATGGTCCACTGGGAGAAAAGAAGTCTGTAAGTATACAATTTGTCTCTACTTTAATACAAATTTGCTGTCATTCGTATATTTGAATAGAAATTTAAATTTGGATTGTATTTGTAGCCTGGAGACACATGGACTGCCAATTGCTACAAATGCACCTGTACTGATGCGGAGACTGTAGACTGTAAACTCAAGGAGTGTCCTTCTCCACCCACATGCAAACCTGAAGAGAGACTTGTAAGGTTCAAAGATAATGATACCTGCTGTGAAATTGGATATTGTGGTATGTATTCATGATACATTGTTTTCTTTTCTACTTTACTTTTTTTGAGACATAATTGACATAAAACAGTATTAGTTTCAGGCATACAACATAATGATTCCATATATATATAGATACATGCATATGTATGTATATATGTTGCAAAGTGATCACTACACTAAGTCTAGTTAACATCACCTATAGTTACAATATTTTTTCTTGGAATGAGAACTTTTAAGATCTACTTTCTTAGCAATATAATGCATTATTTGATTTGAATTGAATAGTTGTTTACTTATTCATATAGTCAAGAGATATTTATTGAGCTACTAATCTGAGTCAAATGGTTGATAGGTATGACAAATAACAGAATCAATATTTGCCTCTTAAAACTTGCTATCTTTTGAGTAAGAGAAACCTAGAATTAACAGTTATGAATATAATCAGTAGATTAAAAGGAGATGATGGTGTTATGGGAAGAAACTTTATAATGTTGCCTTATTGTTAGTAAATATGATCTCATATACACTTTCTGTTTTATAAATAAAAAATTTATAATGTTTGTCTTAGGGTAAAATATGTATTTGTTTTTCAGAACCAAGAACATGTTTATTTAACAATAATGACTATGAGGTAAAGTTATTTCTACTTTAATATACTTTTATTATTATAATTAAGAACAAATGCAGAGTGTCTCAGCTAATATGAAAAAAATCATATGTGATGGTGGAGTGGAATCCATTCATTTTTTACCCATATTCACTTCAAAAGAAAGGTCAAATGTAACTTCTACCACAACTTGCTTCAAAGGGCAACAATATTCTTGGTCATTAATTTAACAATGGAGCTGTTGAACAGAATTTCTCATGGGTTTCCCCAGGTGGAGAAGACATATAACATTCAAATCAATAAACAGAGTTAAACTGTAATTATAATCAGAAAGATCTAATGGCTGAATTGTCAGAGGTCAAATAGGAAAATATCAGAACTCCATTACGAGGATATTACAACACAGTATATTCAGGGCTGATCTGACCTGATTTGACATATTGGAAAGTAATTTAACTTTTTAGAAAAAGTATCAGAAAGCCATAAAAAAACAGATGATTCTCAAATTAATAATACATGTGAACTGGTGACACTAAGTATTACAAGAACTAAATCTAGACTAAAATATGTGGTATGTTAGGAAATACATAAAACAGAGCCTATAATTTAATATTAATTTAACTTGGTTAAAGTTAATTTAATTTAATAATTTACTTTGGGGCTTCCCTGATAGCTCAGTTGGTAAAGAATCTGCCTGCAGTTCAAGAGACCCTGGTTAAATCCCTGGGTTGGGAAGATCCACTGGAGAAGGGATAGGCTACCCATTCCAGTGTTCCTGGGCTTCCCTTGTGGCTCAGCTGGTAAAGAATCCGCCTGTGATGCAGGAGACCTGGGTTTGATCCCTGGGTTGGGAAGATTCCCTGAAGAAGGGAAAGGCTAACCACTCCAGTATTCTGGCCTAGAGAATTCCATGGACTATACAGTCCATGGTGTCTCAAAGACTTGGACAGAACTGAGAGACTTTCACTTTACTTTGGTAACTCATTTCTTAAACTCACATTTCTACTCAGGCTTCTTAAATTTTAGTTTCTAAAGGTGATCTGATGAAAATCTATGACAGTTTTGGAATATAAAACATGAGGATATTTAAAGAACAAAGCAAAATTGTACCTCTAATCATTTATATGCAAAACAGTTGAAATAATAAAATTCGAGCTTCCCTGAAAGTTCACTTTGTGGTTTGAGGGCCTGATATAAATGGAATTATATTTATTCCAAACTGATGTTTGAATTTTGTACATAAAGTAATTATAAAGCAATCTGAGTAGCAATCTAGAGAGCTTTAAAAGCATGAAAACATAGGCAAAGGTAGAAGATATCTTGTGGGATTTTTTTAAATCCTTGAAAAATATCATAGAACCACAATAGATGAATCTTAATTTGAGGATTGAAAATCTTTGACACATTCTGTGCCCTCAGTGAAGATCTTTGATTATTCATGGAAGTCTTTAACCTACTTTTTCTTAAATATTAATCTAATGGCTCAAAGTGTCTCTGGAAATTCACGAAACATTGCAAATTTGAAACAGAAATGAAGATCAATAATCATTAGTTCCCTCTTCCTCCCCACTTCCCAGGTTGGTGCCTCGTTTGCTGACCCTAACAACCCGTGTATCTCTTACTCTTGCCACAACACTGGTTTCATTGCCGTAGTTCAAGACTGCCCAAAGCAGACCTGGTGCGCAGAAGTAAGTCATCTTCTTAAGTAACAATCAACAAGATTCACTTCTTATGAGAAATATAAATACAATTAGTCTTATTCCTTATTTGTAAAAGCTTTTGCCTAGCAGCAAACATAAATCTCTTACAGATTTCATTCGTTATGTCATCTACCTTTTGTTGCCAAGTATACTTTTCATATCAAATATATATTTGCAGGCTCTATAAAACTTAACCTAGTGCTATTCTAGAAGTAAGTTACTGTAGAAAGAGTGTTGCTGTATTTTAAACAACAACAACAAAAAGCTAGCATTTTTCAAGGTCATGGCTTCAGGTTAATAATTTTCTATAAAAGAACACATTTTAAAATAGAATCACATAAGTATGTACAGTTCAGATTGCTCTTTGTGTCACAATTTTTATCCCCTGAAAATAGGATGAGGGTTTTGCATTAATGAATGCTTAAGCTTAAATTATTAAAGAAGTTTTAAATTTCACTAGTTTTTTTTCCCTGAAGATATAATTAATAACATAAAGTTTTATTTTAGACCTCCAGCATTGGATTTCAACATATACTGAGTTTTTACTTCAGACAGTGATAAGTTTGAGATTATAATAATGTAAGGTACAAATCTTGCTTGTGAGAAACCTAAGTGTTGAGTTGTAATGTCATTATTAAAGTATACCTTTCAGTTAAGAGAGGAGTATTCTTCATTCTTAGGCATTTTATTTTAAAGAGGAATTTAGTTTTAAGTGTTGTTTTCCCATTTCTACCCACTGTTGAAAAGTTTGGTGTTAATAGTCTCACTTTTATCACTATGCTTTCCTCTGTGCTGATTGGATCTGAGATCGGCATGTTTATCTGTTCTATTCCTCCCTTTGTAATGCTATTTCAATAAGTTAACAAATGCTATATTATGTATAGAAAAATACAGGATTTTCTCATTTTATTTTTCTCTGACTCCTATAGGAAGACAGAGTCTATGACTCAACAAAATGTTGCTATACATGTAAGTAAAATTAAATTCCACATCTGAAAGAAATGTAAACTGTTAACAAAAATTTAGTGTTTCCTTAAAACAAAATGACAGATCATTAATACAAAGTCTCCTGTGTTTTTAACACAACTAGTAATCTAACCCGTATGCATACCGATGATTAATATAATGCATTATATTTTCTTACTCATGTTGGTTGCAACACTCTTCCAAGTAAAAACCAGTGATGTTTACGAGGGTGAAAATTTAATTTGCATGGAAAAAGTTTTGTTTGCTCTCCTAACATTGGCAAATTATATTGTAAATTGTTGTATTAGAGCATAAGGAAGATCAGCAATGAGCTAATAGATGTGTGAAAAAACCATCCCCCCTTTTTTCCTCCTCCCCTCTTTCTTCCTTTCTCTTACCTCCTTCCCTCTTTTCCTTCTTTTCTTTCCCCTTCTCCTATGATAGTAATTATAGAATAATAATAATATTTATTGATTATTACCCTGTACCTTGTGCTGGGTGCTGAGATAGTCTCTCCATACCATCGTGAAGTATTTGTTATTATTCTCTACTTTATGATTAGGAGAATTGAGACTTAGCAATTGTGAATGTTAAACCTCATTTCTGACTCTGTTTTCCATTTTGTTTTAGGTAAACCTAATTGTAGATCTTCACCCGTGAATGTGACTGTTAACTACAATGGTTGCAAGAAAAAAGTTAAGATGGCAAGATGCACAGGGGAATGCAAAAAAACCATCAAGTAAGTTTCTCTTTGTATACTGCATGTTAAGTTTGTAACATTGTGGAGAAAATCAAGCTTTGAAAACTTTACAAGGACAAATGTTTACCTAAGATCTAATTATCAGGACCTGATTCAAGTAAAATATTAATACCTGCAAAATAAAATAAGCATTTTAAATAATAATTAAACATTTTGAAAGTTTTTTCTATATGTCAGACATAATACGTTTATGGCAAATGTATTTATTTTCATAAAGTGATTACAGACAGATGTCAAGCAAATCCTCTAGCTTAAAAGTGTTTTTTTCAAAATGTCACTTGCACTTTAAACATAGTACATATTACATGTTTTTCCTTTTGTATACTCTCACATGTAGATTAATATATGAGTAATAATTTGGTATTACTTTGTATATTTTTAAAATGTTTTGTTTATATTTTTGTACCACACTGCTCTAACTATGAGATTGCAGTCTTCACTTTTTTTGGTCTTATGTACCAATTACTATGAATCTATAGCAGAAATATACAATAAAGGCAAATAATAAATTGGCTGGAAGACTTGCTAAATCACTTAGACAATTGGAATCTGAGCATTGATGTCAATTTATTTCAGAAAGCATTCTGAAAATATTTATTACTGAACTTTTTTTTTTTCTTTTAGGTATGACTATGATCTCTTTCAGTTGAAAAATTCGTGCCTTTGCTGCCAAGAAGAAAACTACGAGTATAGGGAAATTGATCTTGATTGTCCTGATGGTGGTACAATACCTTATAGGTACAGGCATATCATTACGTGCTCCTGTTTAGACATATGCCAACAGTCTACGACTTCAACAGTCAGTTAATAATAAATGGCATTACCTTTCCCACTGTAACAGACCAGATATTTATTTTATAAGTGAACAAAAATAATGACTAAATTGTGAGAATAACTAGACATTTGCATATCGCTCAAAAAGTGAGTTATCATTATGAGGTCTTTTGTTCTTTGACTGGTCTAAAAAATAAATATAACTTTGCAAGCAATTAGTGAACGTATGTATTTATTTGGTAGCAATGAGAATTCTGGAAGTCAAGGTGAAACTGAGTCATGTCCTCGCTCTCCAGTATACTAACTTGTCTTCTACTCTTCATCTGAATGAGGCCATTATTCTCTTTTGTTCCTTCACTTCACGGTTAAACTTATGAAAATGTGAATTTTGTTAATCACCCCTTTCATTCTATGACACCTCCCTCTGCTTAGGGTACTGGTGGTCTTCTTATGATTTTTTCCTGTAGGTTCTGATGTCGTTTTCACTCTTCCATTCTTGAAACACTTTTTTGCAGTTTCTATGACATCATTTTTTTTCTTTTCATTTATTTTTATTAGTTGGAGGCTAATTACTTCACAACCTTGCAGTGGGTTTTGTATGATATCATTTTTAATTAGCATTCCTATATTCTGTGGACAGTTTCACTTTTGCCACTTTTCAAATCTCAGTCCTCCAAAGTTGTATCCTCTTTCTCTTCTCATTTTACTGAGGCTCCTTGGAAGAGTTCATCAACATAGGTAGATGTGTTTATACGCTGAATATTTCCAATCTATGCCTCCAGCCCTAAACTCTTCTTTGAATTACATCAATAGAATTGCATTGATAAAACTGAATTTACATCTCTAACGGGACATTCTGTGCATGGAAGCTAAGTTGCTTCAGTCATGTCTGACTCTGTGTGACCCTGTGGACTGTAGCCCACCAAGATCCTCTGCTCATGGCAAGAATACTGGAGTGGGTTGCCATGACCTCCTCCAGGGAATCTTCCCCACCCAGGGATTGAACCTGCATCTCTTACATCTTCTGCATTGTCAGGCAGGTTCTTTACCACTAGCACCACCTGGGAGAAGCCAGGTACCACAGATTCAGCAAGCCAAAACTAAATTAAATGTCACTCTCCTTAAACCCACATTTCTACTTGTATTTTGCATACCTTGAGGTAGTTAGCTAGCAGTTGAGATTCAATAATATCATGACTGTCATCTTCAGTACATTCTTTGCTGCTTCACACACATATCTTCCCATATATATATTTCCAAATGTGCCTTATACAACATTGTTTACATATTAAAACATACACAGTTACTAACAATGTATGTTAGTACATTAGTACCTTTCCAAATCCAATTTATCATAATCTACTTCTGTACTACTCACCTTTTTATATGACTTGGACTATTGGAAAATTTAACCATCATCAAACACTGTATGTCCAAAGGTGGTGGAAGAATTGATATGTTAGGATCTTGGTAACTGCCAACAACAGGTGTACAATAACTAAATCCAGGTGGATATTACAGATACTTTTAAATTTGGTCCCAAGGCCTTTGACTTTCCTCCATGTCTTGTCACTGGTTCCAGCTTTTTTTTCTTTCAGTCTATACCAGAATTGGTCAGTTGACAAAATGTTTGGTACTTGAGCCCTTCAAAATCCAAATGGGTGGCATCATAAGTTTTTCAATATCTTTTACATCAGGGAATGGTAAGCACAGAGTCAACCATACACTTACATCTCAACCTTTTACTGCATGACAGTAACAATATTCTCCCTTGGTAGTCAGAATTGATCATCCCAGACAATACAACGATGGAGACAGAATTTTCAGCCTAGAAAGGCTGTTCAAAGTCACAAAAGACCCAAAATGGCTATAAAGGACTTTGAGCAAAAGGGAGAGAATGTAACATAAGTGTTGAATTCTGATCCATGTAATATATCACACAGTGCAGTCAACATATTAGCTTCACAGGTTAGTATCCCTCAGCTGGTGTTAGTGAGGAGCTCCCAAAGCCCAGATTTTAGATTTAACATCTATGAAGAAGAAAATTTCACTGATGCTATATGTACCCACTGCCTTTTGCTTTTCATTTTGAAATTTTTTTTCAGTTGAAAGGAGTTCTGTACATTGGTTCATGGTAATAAATAAAATATTCAATAAGCCATGGATAAAAATACTTCCCAAGACATGTTAAGCACAAAAAGAAAATTCAAATCAACAATTGGTTATATTGGAGAAAACAAGTACTGATCTCTCCTCCCATCAGAACAGGATCAAAGTTGTCCACCTGTTACCAGGAGGCTGTCTGGTAGATAAGAAAGAAGGTACTGAGTTGGAATTGGTATCTATATTGATTTCAAACCAATATTTGGAAACAAATTTCTGGGATCCACCCATTTTGTTTCATTGATTATAGAAATATCTAGAAGAGCAGCTTCAATTCCAGTTGCCATCAAATTACACTTATTGTGAAGAATATTGTGAGGTATTATCCAGATTTCCCTTCAAAAACGAAAGATTTATTTTCTTAACTTTTGAGAGTGCTGCCAGAAGATTTCTTACGGTTGTCTGCCTCCTTCAGGGATTGGCTCCGTTAAGGAAAGCCACGTCTTTCAATGTCATGTCCCCTTTCTGGAAAAAAAAGTGGAGCATCCAATGACTGATGAGGGATGATAGAAAGGTTTGGCCCTCTTATCACAATTTGGATCTTAAGAATGCACTGAAAGGTTGACCAAGGCTTTCATTGAAGACACATAATGGCTTAATTTCTCCCTATTCCAGCCTTGATTCCTTCCTTCTCTTCCACAATGTGGGATTCCAAGAGCTTCCCTAATAAATCTACTGTTTGTTAATATCTATCTCAGAGTCTGATCCTAGGGAATTCAATCTTCATTTCTTATGGAAATTCAGCATCATTTTCTAGGGTCAGTCAACTGTTTGTAACATTCCAGCTTGAGAACTGAATAGGGGAAGAAGGCAGAAATAAAAGTATATCTCTCATTTTAATGGTGGCTTTGAGTGAAACGTATGAAACCTCCACCACTGTCTCTATCTCTCATTTTCTCTCCCCATCTTTCCCTTATATAATTAAAAAATATTTTTGTATGCCAACAAGATCATTTTAATGGCTTTAAAAGACAAACGGTGCTATCATAAAATTAATGAGAGGAAAGAAAGTTGAATATTAACAGTCAAAATCTAGAATTATAATTTTGTCAGAACACTTTTAAAACTCAATCAATATTCCTGACTATTCTAATATTTCTCTCCCAATGTGTAATTCATACCACAATACTGGTCACTATCCTCTTCTCATTTGCCTTTGTATGCTTCATAATCCTACATATAGTTTAGTAAAATATCACTTTATTGAGGGATGATTGGTATATAAAGAGCTGTACATGGAATTGAGTAAGATATGAGTAAGCATATGAGGCTCCTAACTTCCCTCTTCCATTTGGATATACCAAATGAACAACTATACATGGAATAACTCTCTTTGAAAGAAATTCCAAAATTAGTTTAGCGATTCCTACACACTGGGTAAACAAGAAAATATTCATAGTGAAATGAACAGAAAACCCTGATATACTCTCTTTCTTGCCTGGCAAAGAAATATAGCGACTCTTTCCTTCTCCTCCAAAGCTCTGTATCTGTATTTCTGTTTGGTATTTCTGCACAGAGAGCCAATATCCTTTGGCAACAGGTTCAAGAGTCTCAGAGGACTGGGGGAAAGAGAGACTCCATACTTAGAGTCAGTTGCTCAATTGTATATAGCCCACCAGGCTCCTCTCTCAAATGGAATTCTCCAGGCAAGAATATTGGAGTGGGTAACCATTCCCTTCTCCAGGGCATCTTCCTGATCCAGGGATCAAACCTGGGTCTCCTGTATTGCAGGTAGATGGTTTATCATCTGAGCCACCAGGGAAACACTTTAAGCCATATTTAAAGGGAACAAACAAAATCTCATGTCTCCAGGACCCAGAGCAAGAGCAGTAATTTGAAAGAAGTCAGAGTCAGACTTACCTGTTTTTCTGCAGAGTCTCCGGAGAGTCAGGAAGCAATTGGAGCTCACTCTGGGGGCAAAGCCAACATCAACAGCAATTTTGTGGAGCTCCTTATACTACATGGACATTGGTGCTGTCAAACTCCATTTTATAATCCTTCCTCTAGCTTATTAGCCTCAGAACAGGACAGAGTGTCTCAGATCAAGCAATTCACTAGGCTGGTACACAGCCCCACCCACTAGAAGGTAGACTGTCTTAAGATCCCCTGAGGCTTCAGCCACCCTGGACATGGCCCAGCTCACCAGAGGGCCTGGGACCTGGTCCCATGTATTCTTGTGCATGCACTATACCAGATCCCGCCCCCAAGCCTTGCATTCAGAGATCCAGGGACCCAGTTCCATTCCCCAGTGCCAGCCATCAGCCCCAGAACTCCTGGCCCTGCCCACCAGCTAGCCTGCGGTAACCTCAGGACCAGCCTCATCCATTAGTGGGCAGACACAAGTCACAGGACAACCAAGGACCTGAAGCCTGTGGACTCAGCCCACCTAACAGGACAGCACTTACCCTGGGCTGGCTGGACCCTTCCCCCATCCATCAGCAGGACAACGCAAGCTTCAGGATACCCTAGACCTTGCGGTCAACTGTGTCAGGAAGCAGCCCCATCCACCAGCAGCTTGATGCCACTTTAGGACCCCTGGGTCCTGTGGTCAGACCCCAGGCTTTGCCAGCCAGTAGGCCGCACTAACTTCAGGATCTGATTTACCAACCAGTGGGCAGGTGTCAGCCCTGTGATCTCCAGGCCCATAACCCTGCCCATAGGTGAGCCAGCACCAGGCCCTGGGTACCTCAGGGCACTGTACCCAGCTGCATCATGACCCAGCCTCACCACACAATGGCTGACAGCCTCCACACAAAGCAGGATATGACAACCAACTAGTCCAGGGGCCAACGAAGCTTACCAAGCTTACTCTGGCAAGAGTAGTCAGCCTGCCACAAAAGAAGAGTTAATGCATCCCATATAAGAGGAAACCCTAGACCATATAGCTCTAGTTTTCAGAGGGGAATGTGCTGCTTGGATGCATAGAACATCTCCTACAAGATACATAGAAATAAAAACAATTGTTTGGCAAAATGAGGTGATCGGGGAACATATTCCAAAAGAAAGAACAAGATAAAACCTCAGAAGAATGAAGTAAAGTGGAAAACAGCAATCTATCCAAGAACACCTTATTGCCAAATTCAGAGTTAAATTGAAGAAAGTAGGGAAAACCACTAGGCCAGTCAGGCATTACCTAAATAAAATTCCTACAATTATACAGTAGAACTGACAAATAGATTCAAGGGATTAGATCTGATAGAGTGCCTGAAGAACTATGGACGGATGTTTGTGACATTGTACAGGAGGCAGTGATCGCAATCATCCCCACGACAAAGAAATGCAAAAAGGCAAAATGGTTTTCTGATGAGGCCTTACAAATCACTGAGAAAAGAAGTGAAAGGCAAAGGAGAAAAGGAAAGATATATCCATCTGAATGCAGCGTTCCAAAGAATAGCAAGGAGAGATAAGAGAGACTTCCTCAGTGATCAATGGAAAGAAATAGAGGAAAATAACAGAATGGAAAATACTAGAGATTGCTTCAAGAAACTTAGAGATACCAAGGGAACATTTCATGCAAAGATGGGCTCAATAAAGGACAGAAATGGTATGGACCTAACAGAAGAGATTAAGAATAGGTGGCAAGAATACATAGAACAACTGTACAAAAAAGATCTTCATGGCCCAGATAACCATGATGGTGTGATCACTCACCTAGAACCAGACATCCTGGAATGTGAAGTCAAATGGACCTTAGGAAGCAACACTACGAACAAAGCTAGTGGAGGTGATGGAATTCCAGTTGAGCTATTTCAAATCCTAAAAGATGATGCTATGAAAGTGCTGCAGTCAATATGCCAGCAAATTTGGAAAACTCAGCAGTGGCCACAGGACTGGCAAAGGTCAGCTTTCATTCCAATCCCAAAGAAAGGCAATGCCAAAGAATGTTCAAACTACCACCCAATTACACTCATCTCACTTGCTAGTAGTAAAGTAATGCTCAAAATTCTCCAAGCCAGGCTTCAACAATACGTGAACCATGAACTTTCAGATGTTCAAGCTGGTTTTGAAAAGGCAGAGGAACCAGAGATCAAATTGCCAACATCTGTTGGATCATTGAAAGATCAAGAGAGTTCCAGAAAAATTTGTACTTCTACTTTATTGAGTATGCCAAAGCCTTTGACTGTGTGGATGACAACAAACTGTGGAAAATTTTTAGAGATAGGAACACCAGACCAACTTACCTGCCTCCTGAGAAATCTGCATGTAGGTCAGGAAGCAGCAGTTAGAACTGGACATGGAACAACAGACTGGTTCCAAATTGGGAAAGGAGTACATCAAGGCTGTATTTGTCACCCTGCTTATTTAACTTATATGCAGAGTACAGCATGTGAAATGCTGGGCTGGATGAAGCACAAGCTGGTATCAAGATTGCTGGGAGACATATTAATAACCTCAGATATGGAGATGACACCACCCTTATGGCAGAAAGTGAAGAAGAACTAAACAGCCTCTTGATATAGTGAAAGAGAAGAGTGAAAAAGTTGGCTTAAAACTCAACATTCAGAAAACTGAGATCATGGCATCCAGTCCCATCACTTCATGTCAAATAGATGGAGAAGCTATGGAAACAGTGAGAGACTTAATTTTCTTGGGCTCCAAAATCACTGCAGATGGTGACTGCAGCCGTGAAATTAAAAGATGCTTGCCCTTTGGAAGAAAAGTTATTACCAACCTAGACTGAATATTAAAAAGCAGAGATGTTATTTTGCCAACAAAACTCCATCTAGTCAAAGTTATGATTTTTCCAGTGGATGTGAGAACTGGACTATAAAGAAAGCTGAGCACTGAAGAATTGATGATTTTGAACTGGGGTGTTGAAGAAGACTCTTGAGAGTTCCTTGAACTTTAAGGAGATCCAACCAGTCTATCCTAAAGGAAATCAATCCTGAATATTCATTGGAAGGAGAGATGCTAAAGCTGAAACTCCAGTACTTTGGCCACCTGATACAAAGAACTGACTCATTAGAAAAGACCCTGATGCTGGGAAAGATTGAAAGCAGGAGGTGAAGGGGATGACAGAGGATGAGATGGCTGGATGTCATCACCGACTCAATGGACAAGAGTTTGAGTAAACTCTGGGAGTTGGTGATGGACAGGGAAGACTGGCCTGTTGCAGTCCATCGGTTTGCAAAGAGTGGGACACGACTGAGCGATTGAACTGAACTGAACTGATCCAAGAAAGAGTTCAGTGTAATGATTGTAAAGATGATCAAAGAACTTGAGGGAAGAATAGATGCACAGGATAAGAAAGAATGTTTTAAAGAAGGGTTAAGAAAATATAAAGAAAAACAAAGCAGGGATAAGGAATACCATACCTAAAATGATGAATGACTAGAAGGAATCAAACTGTAATAAATAACAGTAAAGGTATTAAATCATCCACACACAGAGCTAGTAGGAAGTTTAAAAGACAAAATTAGTAAAATCATTTATATTCACAGTAAGCAGTTAAGAGATATACAAAATAAATGGGTGTAAAATATGATGTCGAAAGCAATAATTGTGAGAAGAGGAAAGAACAGATGCAGTATTGTTAAATGCATTTAAAATTGAAAGATCAACTAAAACAATCAAGTATATAATATATATCTTTATAATATATAAATATTTATATGTGTAAGCTTTATGGTATCCACAAGTCAAAAATCTGTAATACACACACACAAAGAAAAAAGAATCCAAGCATAACACTAAAGATGGTCATTAAATCACAAGAGAAAAGAATCACAGAAGAAAAAAGGAGCAAAAGAAAAGAGCTCCAAAACAAAAAACAACCCACCCGAAAACAACTTACAAAATGTTGGTCAGAATATACATATCAATAACAACTTTAAATGTAAATGAACAAAATGTTCCAATAAAAAAATATAGAGTGGCTGAATGGATACAAAAAGGAGAGCTGTATATTGCTGTCTATAAGAGACTCCTTCATCTCTAAAGATGCAATGAGGGGATGGAAAAAAGTAGTTCATGTAAATGGAAATCAAAAGAAAGTCAGATTAGCAATACTCACATCAGACAAAATAGACTTTGAAACAAAGACTGATGCTACAAGAAACAAAGAAGGATGTTATATAATGACTAGTCCATGAAAAAGATATACCAATTATAAATGTATATATATCCAGCATAGGCGCACCTAAATACCCAAAGCAAATATTAACGGAATAAAAGGAGAAATTGACAGTAATGCAATAGAATAGGGGACTTTAACACTCCAGGTTATATAAATGGACAGATCATCTAGGCATAAAATCAATAAGGAAAGATCAACTTTAAATGACACATTAGAACAGGTGAACTCAATGGATACCATAAAACATTTCATCCCAAAGCAGCAGAATTTAACATTATTTTAAAGTGTACATGGAACATTCTCCAGGATATATCACATGTTAGGTCACAATACAAGTCTTGGTAAATTTAAGAAAATTGAAATCATGTCAAGCATCTTTTCTGAGCACAACATTAGGAGACTAGAAATCTAGACAAGAAGAGAAAAGTTGCAAAAAATATAAACAGGTGGAGGCTAAACAATATGTTACTAAACAATGGATCACTGAAGAAATCAAAGACAAAAATTAAAAAATAACTAGAGACAAATGAAAAAAAAAAAACACAACTCAAAATCTATGGGATATGTAAAAGCAGTTCTAAGAAGGAATTTTATAGCAACACAAGTTTACTTCAGGAAATAAGGAAACTCTCAAACAGCCTAGACATATACCTAAAGGAATAGAAAAAGAACAAACAAACCCAAAGTTAATAGAAGAAAGTTAATCGTAACAATTAGAACAGAAATAAATGAAACATATAATTAAAAAGCAACAGAAATGATCAATGAACCGAAGAGCGTGTTCTTTGAAAAAAATAACATAAAATTAAGAAGCACTTAACCAGACTCATCGAGCAAAAAAGGGAGAGGCCCAAATCAATAAAATCAGAAATGAAAAAAGAGTTGTTTCAACTGACACCACAGAAATACAAAGGATCATAAGATATTACTGGGGGAGGGCGAGCAGTCCCAAGATGGTGGAGGAATAGGATGGGGAGACCACTTTTTCTTCCACAAATATATCAGAAAATCATCTCCATATGGAGCAACTTCCACAAAACAACTTTTGAATCCTGGCGAAAGACCCCAGTTACCCACAAAGGTAAACCAATCTCTTTGACATGAGGTAGGACAAAATATAAAGATGAAAAGAGAGACAAAGCATTTAGCGACAGAGACCCATCCTGGGGAAGGAGCCGTGAAGGAAGAGAAGTTTCCACAAATTAGGAAACCCTCTCACGAATGGGGTCAGTGGAGAGCTTTGGAATTTCAGATGGCAGCATAACCACCACCACCACCACCACCAACAACAAATCACCACAGAATTCTGCTGAATTACCTGCGCAAAAGTGGCTCACGTCCGCCTGCAGCAAGTAGGGGCTGGGTGTGGAGGAGCCGGCAGCATCATTGGTCCTCACAGGGGTTGAATGCCCTGAGGTAATTCTGAGGGGACTAATGTGACAAAGCAACTCAAACCATGGGAATGGCAGAGAGACAAAGAAAAACAAAGGCCTTTTCCCCCCGAAGGCTCTAACGCGGCACTGTGACCCCTGGTGCACTCACAGACAAAGGATTGCGCCCTAGCGAATGCCAAAGGTGAGCAAGCTGGCCGCTGTTTGAGGCATTCCCCTGGGGGGAAGAGAGGCAAGTGTGCAACAACCAGAGCTGGAGCCCCAGGGGCCACGGCAATCTCCGTCCCAGAGGCCGCAGCGCCCAGCAGGCTGTGAACAGGCTGCCAGTCAGTAACCACGTCTTCCTGGGATCCTGAATGGTTCATCTCTGCCAGGAGTTTCACGCCTGAGACTAGCTTCCCGAGGGGATTCCCGGTCCACTTGGGACTGTACTCATGGCGCACCCGGGAGCCTGATTGGCTTGGACCTGGGAAGAACAGGGGACACGTGACTCACCTGGGACTGTTCCCTCATGAAGCGCCCAGGCGTCTGAGCAGCCTGGACCTGGGAAGCGTGTGCCACCTTGGGCCCTGGCAGCCCCCGTGTGGTCCACCCACTGTGAGCGCTACCCACACATGCCAGTGGGGTTTGTTCGCCGTGCCCCTCCCCCTCCACAGCACAACTGAGAAAGCAAGCTTGAATAAGGGGGAAGGCCCCTTTCGCCCCCTCTTGTCAGGGCAGAGATTAGACTCTGAAGAGACTTGCAAGCCGAGGAGGCCAACCCAAAAGAAGAAAAGAAGGGGGAACTGACCCAGAAGTGGCAGGTACAACAGGTTAAAATCCTGCAGTTAAGCTGAGACTATGCATTTGACAGGCAACTGTAGATTTTGAGAACACATACAAGCCAGAACAAGGGATTATCTAGCACTGAACTGACACCATATATATATATATATATATATATATATATATATATATATTTTAATTCTCGTGTTCAATTATTTTTTTATACTGTACCTTTGGGAGTATAATCTCTATTCTATTTTTTAACTTTTTGCTTCTAGATAATTACTATTAATTTTGTAACTGTAAGAGTTTAATTTTTAGCATCCATTTTCACTTAGGAGTTTGATTACTGGCTTGATTGCTCTCTTCCTGTTTGAATCTCCCTTTTCTCCTCCTGGCCACCTCTAACTCCTTCCTCCGTCTTCTCTTCTCTGAATAATTCTGTGAATCACTTTGGCTGTTCCTGGCTGTGGAGACTTGTTTCACCATTAACCGAGGGGTTTTGTCTTTAGTGTTGTGTGGACAGAGAAGTCCTGACCTGTGAGAGGGGGACTGAAACCCAGAGACAGGAGGCACAGCTCCAGAACTTGGGACCATCATTGAACTCCTGACCCCATGGAGCATTAACCCATGCTAATGGGTTAATGAGAGCCCACCGAAAAGCCTCTATACCTATTTTGAAACCAAGCTCCACCCAAGAGCCCACAAGCTCCAGTGCAAGACACCCCATGCTAATCCTTCAGCAAAACAGGAACACAACCCTGAACATTAAAAGATGGGCTGCCCAAAGCCATACCAAACCCATAGACACCACAGAACTCACTATGGACTGCATTGCCCTCCAGAGAGACAAGATCCAGCACCATCTGCCAGAACACAGACACAAGTCCCCCCAACTAGGACCATCACAAGCCACTGGTCCAACACCACCCACAGGGAGCAGACACCACAATTAAGAGAAACTATGACCCTCCATCCTACAGCAAGGAGACCCCAAACACAGCAAACTGAACAAAATGAAAGGTAGAGAAATGTTCAGCAGGTGAAAGAACATGGTAAAACCCCACAAAACCAAACAAAAGAGGAGATAGGGCATCTACTTGAAAAAGAAAGTCACAATAATGATAGTAAAGATGATCCAAAATTTATTTTGAAAACAAAATGGAGTTACAGATAAGTAGACCAGAGACATGGATTGAGAAGATGCAAGAAATGTTTAAGAAGGACCTAGAAGAAAAAAAGAATAGTCAGTCAGTAATGAACAATGCAATAATTGAGATTAAAACCACTCTATGGGGAAATTAACAGTAGAATAACTGAAGCTGAAGAAAGGATAAGTGAGTAGAAGAGAGAATAGTTGGAATAAATGAAAAATGAAAGTGAAAATCACTTAGTCGTTTCCGACCCTGTTGCCACCTCATGGACTATATAGTCCATGGAATTCTCCAGGCCAGAATACTGGAGTGGGTAGACTTTCCCTTCTCCAGGGGATCTTCCCGACCAAGGGATTGAACCCAGGTCTCCCACATTGCAGGCGGATTGTTTACCAGCTGAGCTACAAGGGAATAAATGAAGAAGAGCATAAAAAAGAATAAAAAGAAATGAGGACAGCCTCAGAGACCTCTGGGATAGAGTTAAACACCTCAACATTCAAAACATAGGTGTCCCAGAAGAAGACAAAAGGAAAGGGCATGAGAAAATATTTGAGGAGATAATAATAAAAATTTTTCTTAAAATAGGGAAGGAAATAGTCACCCAAACACAAACAGCAAATGTTAAAAGCAGCAAGGGAAAAGCAACAAAGAACATACAAGTGTATCCCCATAAGGATAATAGCTGATCTTTCAACAGAAACTCTGCAGGCCAGAAGGGAGAAATACTTAAAATGGCATGATATACTCAAAATGATAAAAGAGAACACCTACAACCAAAATTACTCTACCTAGCAAGGATCTCGTTCAGATTTCGTGGAGAAAATAAAAGTTTTATAGACAAGCAAAATCTGAGAGAATTCAGGACCACCAAACCAGCTCATCAACAAATGCTAAAAGATATTGTCTAGACAGCAAATACAAAAAAAGTTTATAAAAATGAACCCAAAATAATAAATATTGAATGGTAATGTGACCATACTTATCAATGATTACCTTAAATGTAAATGGCTTAACTGTTCCAACCAAAAGACAAGACTGGCTGAATCAATACAAAAACAAGACCCCTATATATGCTGTCTACAAGAGACCCACCTTAAGTCTAGGGACACATACAGACTGAAAATGAGGGGCTGGAAAAAGATATTTCATGCAAAGGGAGACCAAAAGAAAGCAGGAGTAGCAGTACTCATATTAGATAAAATAGACTTTAAAATAAAGACCGTGTCAAGAGACAAAGAGGGACACTGAATAATGATCAAGGAATCAATCCAAGAAGAAGATACAGCAGTTATAAGTATATATGTACCCAACATAGGAACACCTCGATATATAAGGCAAATGCTAATCACTATGAAAGAGGAAACTGATAGTACCACAATAATAGTGGGGACTTTAATACCCCACTCACATCAATGAACAGATCATTCAGACAGAAAAATTAACAAGGAAACACAAGCTTTAAATGATACATTGGACCAATTAGACCTATTTTATATCCACAGGGCATTTCAGCCCAAAACAATGGATTTCACTATTTTCTCGAATGCACATGGAACATTCTCCATGATAAATCACATCCTGGGACATAAATCCAGTCTTGGTAAATTTTTAAAAAATGAAATCATCTCAAACATCTTTTCTGATCACAATGCTGTAGGGAAAATGCTACAGGGAAAAAATTTAAAAAGACAAACATATGAAAGCTAAACAACAAACTTCTGAATAACCAACAAATCATTGAAGAAGTCAAAAAGGAAGTTAAAATATGCGTAGAAAGAAATAAAAATGAAAACACGACAACTAAAAATCTATGGGATTCAGTAAAAGTAGCCCCAAGAAGAAAGTTCATAGCAATACAAGTCTACCTTAAGAAACAAGAGAAACAGCAAATGAACAACCTAACTTTACACCTAAAGCAACTAGAAAAAGAATTAAAAAAATAAAAAAACAAAGTAAGTAGAAGGAAAGTAAACATAAAAATCAAGGCAGAAATAAGTGAAAAAGAAATGAAAAAGACTATAGCAAAGATTAATAAAACTAAAAGCTGGTTCTTTGAGAAGATAAACAAAATAGACAAAACATTAGCCAATCTCATCAGGAAAAAAAGGAAGACTCAAATCAATAAAATTAGAAATGAAAATGGAGAAATTACAACAGACAACAAGGAAGTACAAATGATCATAAGAAATTACTATAAGTAATGATATGTCAATAAAATGGACAACTTAGAAGAAATGGACAAATTCTTAGAAAAATTTAACTTTCCAAAATTGAACCAGAAAGAAATAGAAAATTTGAACAGACCAATCACAAGCACAGAAATTGAAACTGTAATAAGAACTCTTCAAACAAACAAAAGCCCAGGATCAATCACATGACTTCACAGGTGAATTATATCAAAATTTAGAGAAAATCTGACACCTATCCTATTCAACCTCTTTTGAAAATTACAGAGGAATTCTATTCAGCCTCATTCTATGAGGACACCACCACCCTGATCCCAAAATCAGACAAAGATACCACAAGAAATGAAAACTACAGGCCGGTATCACTGAGTAACATAGATTCAAAAATTCTCAACAAAATTCTAGCAAACAGAATCCAACAACATATTCAAACGATCATGCATCAGGATCAAGTGGGCTTTATTCCAGGGATGAAAGGATTCTTCAATATTTGCAAATCAATCAATGTGATACACCATACTAACAAACTGAAAGATAAAAACCATACGATTATCTCAATACATGCAAAGGAAGTCTGACAAAATTCAATACCTGTTTGTAATAAAAATTCTCCAGAAATTAAGCATAGACCGAACATACCTCAACATAATAAAAGCCATATATGACCAACCCACAGCAAACATTATCCTCAGTTACAAAAAACTGAAACCATTTCCTCTAAAATTAGGAACAAGACAAGGGTGTCCACTCTCACCCCTACTATTCAACATTGTTTTGGAAGTCCTAGCCACAGAAATCAAAGAAGAAAAATAAATAAAAGGAATCAAGATTGGCAAAGAAGTAAAGCTCTCACTGTTTGCAGAAGAATGATAATTTACACAGAAAACCCTAAAGATGCCACCAGAAAATTACTAGAGCTAATCAGTGAATGTAGTAATGTTGCAGAATATAAAATTAACACATAGAAATCCCTTGCATTCCTATACTCTAACAATGAAAAATAAGAAAGAGAAATTAAGGAAACAATCTCATTCACTATTACAATGAAAAGAATAAAACACTTAGGAATAAATTTACCTAAAGAAACAAAAGATCTGTAAACAGAAAACTATAAAACACTGATGAAACAAATCAAAGATGACACACATAGATGGAGAAATATACAATGTTCTTGGATTGGAAGAATCAGTATAATGAAAGTGAATATACTATCCCAAACAATCTATATATTCAATTCAAGTCATATCAAACTACCAAGCATATTTTTCACAGCATTAGAACAATTAATTTCACAATTTGTATGGAAACACAAAAGACCCCGAGTAACCAAAGCAATCTTGAGAAAGAAGAATGGAGCCAGAGGAATTATCCTTTCTGACTTCAGACCATACTACAAAGCTACAGTCATCAGGAGAGTATAGTACTGGTACAAAGATAGAAATATAGATTAATGGAACAAAATAAAAAGTCTAGAGATAAATTCATTTACTTATGGACAACTTATCTTTGACAAAGGAGGAAAAAATATACAATGGAGAAAAGACAGTCTCTTCAACAAATGGTGCTGGGAAAACTTGTCAAGTGTGTGTAAAAGAATGAAACTAAGAACACTTTCTAACACCATACTCAGAAATAAACTCAAAATGGATGAAAAACCTAAATTTAAGACCAGAAACTATAAAACTCTCATAGGAAAACATAGGCAGAAAACACTCCTGTATAAATCACAGCAAGATCCTCTATAACCCATCTCCCAGAATAATGGGAAAAAAAAATAAACAAATGGAACCTAATTAAATTTAAAAGTTTTTGCATCATAAAGGAAACTATAAGTGAAAGTGAAAGTCACTCAGTCATGTCCGACTCTTTGTGACCCCATGGACTGCATTGTCCATGGAATCCTCCAGGTTTCCATGCCTTTTACTCATCCAGGGGATCTTCCTAATCCAGGGATTGAACCCAGGTCTCCTGCATTGCAGGTGGATTCTTTACCAGCTGAGCCACAGGGTAAAAAGATAGCCTCAGAATGGGAGAAAATAAGAGCAAACAGAGCATTAGTCTCCAAAATATACAAGCAACTCAATATCAGAAGAATGAAAAAGTGGGCGAAAGACCTAAGCAGACATTTTTCTAAAGAAGAGAGACAGATGACTAATAAACACATGAAAAGATGCTCAAATCATTCATTATTAGAGAAATGCAAATCAAAACCAAAATGAGGTATCATCAACTGGAGCCCATTATACAGAGTGAAGTAAGCCAGAAAGATAAAGAACATTACAGCATACTAACACATATATATGGAATTTAGAAAGATAGTAACGATAACCCTATATGCAAAACAGAAAAAGACACAGAAGTACAGAACAGACTTTTGAACTCTGTGGGAGAAGGTGAGGGTGGGATGTTTAGAAAGAACAGCATGTATATTATCTATGGTGAAACAGATCGCCAGCCCAGGTGGGATGCATGAGTCAAGTGCTCGGGCCTGGTGGGCTGGGAAGACCCAGAGGAATCGGGTGGAGAGGGAGGTGGGAGCGGGGATCGGAATGAGGAATATGTGTAACTATATGGCTGATTCATATCAATGTATGAAAAAAAAAAGAAAACAAACAAACAAACAAAAAAAACCAAAATGAGGTATCATCTCACACTGGTCAGAATGACCATCATCAAAAAGACTACAAACAATAATTGCTGGAGAGGGTGTGGAGAAAAGGGAAACTTCTTACACTGTTGGTGGGAATGTAAACTAGTACAGCCACTATGCAGAACGGTGTGGAGATCTTTTCTTAAAAAATTGGGAATAGAACTTCCATAGGACCCAGCAATCACACTGCTGGGCATAAACACCAAGGAGACCAGAACCGAAAGAGATACATGTACCCCAGTGTTCACTGCACCACAGTTTATAATAACTAGAAAACGTAAGCAGCCTAGATGTCCCTTGGCAGATGAATGGATAAGGAAATGTGGTACATGTACACAATGGAATACTACTTGGCTATAAAAAGGAATGCATTTGAGTCACTTCTAATGAGGTGGATGAACCAAGAGCCTATTATACAGAGTGAAGTAAGTCAGAAAGAGAAAGACAAATACTCTATATTAACAAAAATATATATGGAGCTTAGAAAGACAGTACCAGTGATCCTACAAGTAGGGCAGCAAAGGAAACGCAGATGAAAAGAACTGACTTTTGGACTCAGCAAGAGAAGGCAAGGGTGAGATGATTTGAGAGAATGGTACATTACCGTATGTAAAATAGATGACAGGTGCAAGTTCAGTGCATGAAGCAGGGCACCCAAAGCCAGTGCTGTGGGACAACCTAGAGGGATAGGGTGGGAGGGAGGTGGGAGGGGGCTTCAGGATGGAGGGAACACGTGTATACCCATGGCCAATTCATGTTGATGTACAGCAAAAACCATCACAATACTGTAAAGTCATTATTCTCCAATTAAAATAATATATTAAAAA
The DNA here is from genome assembly GCF_963930625.1 of Muntiacus reevesi. Classification (NCBI taxonomy): domain Eukaryota; kingdom Metazoa; phylum Chordata; class Mammalia; order Artiodactyla; family Cervidae; genus Muntiacus; species Muntiacus reevesi. The sequence continues at coordinate 155,712,892 of NC_089252.1, read as the reverse complement.
ACCAAGAAATAAAAAGTCTGAAAACTTGTAAAGTGAAAATGGCAAAGTGACTTATTTACTTGACAAATCCTTAATTAAATCTTCAGAATACCTCTAAAAAATAAATTATTACTATGAACAATTACACATCAACAAAATGGACAAAAAAATCAACAAATTCCTAGAAATGTGCAACCTGATAAGACTGAACCAGGAAGAAACAGAAACTACAAATAGACCAATTACCAGTAATAAAATGAATCAGTAATTTTTACATTACATTACATTTACAAAAGTTTAGGACCAGATGGCTTCAGAAGTAAATCCTACCATTTAAAAGAAGAAAAACATTTTGTTCTTCTTACACTATTCCAAAAATTTGCAGGGGAACAATCACTTCCAAATTAATCCTATGAGCCAGTGTCACCCTACTATCAAAACCAGAAAAAAGAAGGAAATTACAAGCCAATATTACTGATGAACATAAAGATGCAAAAATTCTTAATACAATGTTAGGGAACCAAATCCAACAATATGTTAAAAGGATCAAACACCATGATTAAGTGGGATTTATCCCAGGGATACAAGGATTGTTCAATATCTGCAAATCAATCAGTGTGATAAGCTACATTAAAAAATTGAAGAATAAAAATCATATGATCATCTCAATAGATTCAGAAAATATTTTTGACCGAATTCAAGATCCTTTTATGATAAAAAAACCTTTCAGCAAATTGGTTTTAGTGGGAACATACCTCAGCACAGTAAGGGTCATATATGACAATACACAGCTGACATCATACTCAATGCTGAAAAGCAGAAATCTTTCCCTCTAAAATCAGGAGTGTGTCAAAGATGCTCACTATTGCCATTTTCATTCAGCATATTATTGGAAGTCCTAACCACAGCAGTCATAAAAGCAAAAGAAACGAAATGAATCCAAATTGGAAAGGAAGAAGTAAAACTGTCACTGTTTGCAGATGACATGATATTATATAAATTTTTAAAAGTCAATTTACTGAATGGGAGAAAATAATACCCATAATATAAAAATAGCTCATCAAACTTAATTTTAAAAAAAAGCACAAACACCTATTTCAGAAAACCTGAATAGACATTTCCCCAAAGAACAGGTACAGATGGTCAATGGGCACACGAAAAGATTCTCAACATTCGGGTGGAGAGGGAGGTGGGAGGGGGGATTGGGATGGGGAATACGTGTAACTCTATGACTGATTCGTGTCAATGTATGACAAAACCCACTGAAATGTTGTGAAGTAATTGGCCTAAAACTAATAAAAAAAAAAAAAAAAAAAAGATTCTCAACATTGTTACTCATCACAAAATGCAAATGAAACCCACAATGAGATATCATCTCACATCTGCCAGGATGGTCATCACTTTGTCCACATCCATGGATTCAACAAATCTTAGACTGGAAAGAGAAGAAAAATTCCAGAAATTTCCAGAAGGCAAAACTTGAATTTGCAACATGTCAGCCCTTATTTATTTTTTCAGCATTCACCTGTATTAGGTATTACAAGTAATCTAGAGATGACATAAAGTATTCAGGAAGAAGTGTGTAAATTTATGCAAATATTACACCATTTTATACAACAGACTTGGCCATCTGGGGATTTTGATATCTATAGGGGTCCTGGAACCAGTCCTCCACAGATACGGAGAGACAACTGTATTGTGGTTATATATTTTCTTTTTAATCCTTCTCTGTTAAATATATATACCTGAGTATTTATTGATGGGTGATTTGATGTCCCTGACTTGCTTTAAAATCTCCAGGAGGAAAAAAAATGATGATACTCTTAAGTGTTTCTTCTGACACATGCTAGATAGAGTTTGGCAAACGGGATTTTCCAGAGACAATGAGGCATAAAGGAATCAATGTCTGGCTTTGGCTACACAAAGATTTGAAATGAAATTTATTTATATTTCAAAGAAATACCCAGACTGTGACTTTTTCTTTTTATAAGAAAGTTATACTAGGTTCTTAACATCTCTGTATTCATTTTATTCTTTGAAATAGTACATCCCTATTGCAAACTCGAAGGGATTAAAAGGCCCAATATGACATGAAACAAGTTCACAAGCATTATGAAACATTCACATTCACAGGGTAACAATAGCTCACGATCTGTGTGGAGCATCAGTTCTTACAACGCTATTGCCTTCATTGCCCTTCAGCACTGTAAACTGTGGTTCATTGCCCTGACCATGCTTCCCTGGTGGCTCAGAGGGTAAAGCGTCTGCCTGCAATGCGGGAGACCCGTGTTCAATCCCTGGGTTGGGAAGATCCCCTGGAGAAGGAAATGGCAACCCACTCCAGTATTCTTTCCTGGAGAATCCCATGGACAGAGGAGCCTGGTGGGTTACGGGGTCACAAAGAGTCGGACATGACTGAGCAACTGAACAATAACAACAATGGTCAAAGAAATGAAATTCCTTGTAGTTCCATATAATATTTAAATCTATACTATATCAGACAGTGACTATTTCTCTATACTTTAGAAGTTTTTAGAGACAAGTCTAAATTACTGTTGCATACATGAAGGGTTTAGCGAATAATTGTTTTTTGACCTAAGTTTAATCTTTCTTGCAATAAAATTATTTACAAGAACTTCCAATAAAAGAATAATCACATTATGTTGTGGTTTGAGCAAGGTCCTGGTAGATTTGAGAAAGAGAGAAGAAGGAATAGGGCTTATGAGATAAAAATTCATATTTTAAGACAATAAAAATTTAAACAAATTTTTTTTTCTCTCCCCAATTTCCTCCCTCCCTTCCACCTAATGTTCATTGTGCATCTGCATTTTGATTTTCCTAATGCCAAAAACTCCTGCTTATTTATAGTAACTTTTTTTTCTTCTTGCATCAGCTATGTAACTTCTTAGAAGATAACATTCTTTTCTCAATCCTGTATGGAATTACAGTGACTCATCTCTCACCTTATATGTGCAGACAGTATTGTTGAGCTTTATGTATAATGCCAATATACCATTCTTCTGAACATTTCAATTAGTACAGAACAAACTGGCCAGATGGCCTGGTGAGATTCTGGGTCACACCTAATCAAAGTTCTTAGCTTAAATATTTACTGTTATTAACAGTAATAAAATCATAAATAAATACTTAAGCTAAAAACTTAGATTAGGTGTGACCAGAATCTCACCAGGTGATAATAGTGACTAGGTGACTTGAGAGAAGGGAATAACAATCTCAGTATTCCTGCCTTGAGAACCCCATGAACAGTATGAAAAGGCAAAAAGATAGGACACTGGAAGATGAACTCCCCAGGTTGGTAGGTGCCCAATATTCTACTGGAGATCAGTGGAGAAATGACTCCAGAAAGAATGAAGAGATGGCGCCAAAGCAAAAACAACACCCAGTCGTGGATGTGACTGGTGATGGAAGCACGGTCTGATGCTGTAAACAGCAATATTGCATAGCAACCTAGAATGTTAGGACCATGAATCAAGGCAAATTGGAAGACATCAAAAAGGAGATGGCAAGAGTAAACATTGACATTTTAGGAATCAGCAAACTAAAGTGGACTGGAATGGGTGAATTTAACTCAGATGACCATTATATCTACTGCTGTGGGCAAGAATCCCTTAGAAGAAATCGAGTAGCCATCATAGTCAACAATAGAGTCTGAAATGCAGTACTTGGATGCAGTCTCAAAAATGACAGAATAATCTCTGTTTGTTTCCAAGGCAAGCCATTCAATATCACAGTAACCCAAGTCTATGTCCTGAGCAGTAATGCTGAGGAAGCTGAAATTGAATGGCTCTACGAAGATCTACAAGACCTTCTAGAATTAATACCCCAAAAAGATGTCCTTTTCATTATAGGGGACTGGAATACAAAAGTAGGAAGTCAAGAAACACCTGGCGTAACAGGAACATTTGGCCTTGAAATACAGAATGAAGCAGGGCAAAGGCTAATAGAGTTCTGCAAAGAGAATGCACTGATCATAGCAAACACCCTCTTCCAACAACACAAGAGAAGATTACACATGGACATCCCCAGATGGCCAACACCGAAATCATATTGATTATATTCTTTGCAGCCAAAGATGGAGAAACTCTATACAGTCAGCAGAAACAAGACTGGGAGCAGACTGTGGCTTGGATCATGAGCTGCTTATTGCCAAATTCAGACTTAAATTGAAGAAAGTGAGGAAAATCACTGGACCATTAAGGTATGACCTAAATCAAATCCCTTATGATTATACAGTGAAAGTGAGAAGTAGATTTAAGGGACTAGATCTGATAGACATAGTGCCTGATGCACTATGGACAGAGGTTCATGACACTATACAGGAGACAGGGATCAAGATGGTCCCTAAGAAAAAGCAATGCAAAAAAGCAAAATGGTTATCTGAAGTGGCCTTACAAATGAAAAGAAGAGAAGAGAAAAGCAAAGGAGAAAAGGAGAGATACATGCATTTGAATGCAGAGTTCCAAAGAATAGCAAGGGGAGATAAGAAAGCCTTCCTCAGTGATCAGTGCAAAGAAATAGAGGAAAACAATAGAATGGGAAAGACTAGAGATCTCTTCAAGAAAATTAGAGATACCAAGGGAATATTTCATGCAAAGATGGGCTCAATAAAAGACAGAAATGGTTTGGACCTAACAGAAGAGGTGGCAAGAATACACAGAAGAACTGTACAAAAAAGATCTTCATGACCCAGAAAATCACGAAGGTGTGATCACTCAGCTAGAGCCAGACATCTTGGAATGTGAAGTCAAGTGGGCCTTAGGAAGCAACACTATGAACAAAGCTAGTGGAGGAGATGGAATTCCAGTTGAGCAATTTCAAATCCTAAAAGATGATGCTGTGAAAGTGCTGCAGTGAATATGCCAGCAAATCTGAAAAATGCAGCAGTGGCCACAAGACTGGTAAATGTCAGTTTTCATTCCAATCCCAAAGAAAGGCAATGCCAAAGAATGCTCAAACTACAACACAATCACACTCATCTCAAATGCTAGCAAAGTAATGCTCAAAATTCTCCAAGCCAGGCTTCAGTAGTACGTGAATCATGAACTTCCAGATGTTCAAGCTGGTTTTGAAAAGGCAGAGGCACCAGAGATCAAACTGCCAATATCCTCTGGATCATTGAAAAAGCAAGAGAGCTCCAGAAAAACATCTATTTCTGCTTTATTGACTATGCCAAAGCCTTTGACTGTGTGGATCACAATAAACTGAGGAAAATTCTGAAAGAGGTGGGAATACCAGACCACCTGACCTGCCTCTTCAGAAACTTGTATGCTGGTCAGGAAGCAACAGTTAGAACTGGACATGGAACAACAGACTGGTTCCAAATCGGTAAAGGAGTACATCAAGGCTGTATATTGTCACCCTGCTTATTTAACTTATATGCAGAGTACATCATGACAAATGCTGGGCTGGATGAAGCACAAGCTGGAAGCAAGATTGCCGGGAGAAATATCAATAACCTCAGATACGCAGATGACACCACCCTTATGGCAGAATGTGAAGAAGAACTAAAGAGTTTCTTTTGAAAGTGAAAGAGGAGAGTGAAAGTTGCCTTAAAGCTCAACATTTGGAAAGCTAAGATCACGGCATCCTGTCCCATCACTTCCTGGCAAATAGATGGGGAAACAGTGGAAACAGTGGCTGACTTTATGATTTTGGGCTCCAAAATCACTGCAGATGGTGATTGTAGCATGAAATTAAAAGATGCTTACTCATTGGAAGGAAAGTTATAAACAACCTAGACAGCATATTAAAAGCAGAGACATTACTTTGTCAATAAAGGTCCATCTAGGCAAAGCTATGGTTTTTCCAGTAATCATGTATGGATGTGAGAGTTGGACTAGAAAGAAAACTGAGCACCGAAGAATTGATGCTTTTGAACTGTGGTGTTGGAGAAGACTCTTGAGAGTCCCTTGGACTGCAAAGAGATCCAACCAGTCCTTTCCTGAATGTTCATTGGAAGGACTGATATTGAAGCTGAAACTCCAATACTTTGGCCACCTGATGTGAAGTACTGACTCATTTGAAAAGACCCTGATGCTGGGAAATGTTGGAAGGCGGGAGGAGCAGGGGACAGCAGAGAATGAGATGCTTTGATGGCAAACCATCTTAATAGACTTAATAGCCATGAGTTTGAGTCGGGGAGTTGGTGATGGACAGGGAGACCTGCATGCTGCAGTCCATGGGGTCTCAAAGAGTCAGACACAACTGAGCGACTGAACTGATCTGAACTGAACTGAGGTGACTTGAAATGATTGACCAAATGTATAGTTCTCCAAGATCAATGATTGTAATAGTGTAATTCTCAGTATGGGATGAAACAAAAACAGGGAACCATTTCCTGAACTACTATAGACTAACAAGGCAGGTGGTCCAGAGGCTTCTGACTACTGTTAACAGGGTGTAGTCCAGTAATAGCACATTAAGTGGCCTACCAACAAAATCCTCACCGGAATTCCATTCCTAGGTCTGTGAGACAAATTGGGTATGAGATGTCTCTCAAACCTCAGTTGAAATTAAAACCTAAGGAAGGGGATTGTAAAATAAAGGCAATTGCCCATAATACATTTCCACAAGAATTAAAACATTAGTCACTTTAGTCATCGACCTACAAGACACTTTGAAAGAATTTCAAAGTGAAGATCAGGGTGAGCCACTTTGTGTTCTGGGAAAACTGGCAGAACTGGCTCTCAGAGAGATATTTTCAGGATAAAATTTTATAAACCCAACTTCTTGCATCTTCTCATATTTGGCAAAGCACTAAAATCAGTAAGATATATGTTCCTTGAGAATAGAAACCTTTTACCTAAGATGGGTGCTTGATTGCACTAATCACATATTACTGACCTCCCCATTTAACTTTTTGGAACAGTTCTCAGAGCTCTCTGAAAGAAAACTTCCAGGTTATAATCTTCAGGTTTGTTTAAATAAAAATTTCCATTGACTACTGTTTAATTTTTTCATTGACAGGTTAGATTTCAACTGCAGGAATTTCTAACTGGGAATAAGAGAATCCTGGTATACACTGAAGGTCTGGCACTGGGGGAATCAAGTTTGTATCTAAAGTTAGAACTTGGGAGGTTAAGATCCCTGATCCATTCAATCATATCACTGAAAAGCCATACCCAAGGTCTGGTACGATCTTGTGATTTAAGAGAAGTACATGTGTTTGCTTTGCACCTTTTTCCTGCCATAGAACTCCTAAACCTAAATGATGAGAATTTCCTCAGTGATGAGAGTTATGAGGGAGTTTTTTTTTTTATGTTAATGATAAGACTTTCAGAAAACACCTAAGGATGGGGACTGTTGACTAGAAAAATCAGCCACGTCATTAGAGGGTTGAAGTTTTCAGTTACATTTCCCCCTGCCCTCCATATAAAAAACTCTGGGGTAGAAGAATGGGGCTAGAGATTAGGTCCAATCACTGGTGACCAATAATTTAATCATTCATGCATATGTAATGAGGATACCATAAGGGATGGGGTCCTGAAAACTTTTCTGTTTGGTGAACATAGAAATCTCTGGTTGGAGATTCTCAGGGAGAATGGTAAGTTCAGAGAGGACCTAGATCTGTGAAAACATTTTTTGGGTTCTGTGAACCATTTTAGCAAATTAAACCATATGCTTCTCAACAGATGTAGAAAGAGCTTTTGACAAAACTTAAAGGAGGAAGAAGGCCGCCTAGGAAACTCTGATCTATAGCCTGTCAGAAGACTACCTTGACTTATAATTGGCATCTCACATTTGAGGAGGTGGAGTGGGACTTAACCTATAGGATCTGGGGCTAACTCCAAGGAGCTAGTGTCAGAATTGAGCTGAATTGTAGAACACCCAGTTAGTGTCCCATATGGCTTGGTGGTGTGGGGAGAAAACCTTTACTATTGTAATTGGTGACCAGAATTTTAGGTAAGTGAAAGTGAAAGTGAAGTCGCTCAGTTGTGTCCGACTGTTTGCGACCCCATGGACTGTAGCCCACCAGGCGCCTCCATCCATGGATTTTTCCAGGCATGAGTGGGTTGCCATTACTGGAGTGGGTTGCCATTTCCTCCTCCAGGTAAGAAGATTACAGAAATACTGAATTACCAAAATATAAGAGGGAAGAAAGAAGGGAGGTATACCAGATTTCATACCTGAGATAGTTGGCTATCTCACTGAAAGAAAATGTTATGTTTTATAGCTGTGATCATCTTATAAAAAATTGTATAGGACATAAAGACATAAACTTTGTCCTAGTTTTGGACTATGAGAAGAATTCCAGACTACTGGAGTTCACTTTAATCTTTTTCAGAAGAAATATGTATGGAGAATGTATTACAGAGGAAATCATGTGCCAAAAACTGTATTTGTTTATATTGGCCTAAGTTATTCTGATAGTTTATTAGTAATGATTGTATCTCAAGAAAAGACAAATGCTTGTTCTGTTTATGCTCATCATAAGTATTATTTATTCTTCCATTAATTTATCTGTTAAATTTTTACTGAGCATCTGCTCTGTGCCTTGGTTTACAAATGTGCCAAGAGCATGATCTTGCACTCATGGATACTTACAAGATGTGATCACAAGGGAAATAAAAAGGAACTTACTTTAAATACAGCACAACATAAGGCTTCTTTGAGATGAGGTTTGAGATGGGACCTGAAAAATGAAAATAAGTGCCAGCCATGCTAAGAATAGTGAGAAGAGCATTATATGTGGGAGAAAAAATATAAGAGAATCTTGGCATCTTCAAAACCCAAAAAATCAGCTCACATCACTTAATTTATTAAGGCAGAGAGTATTCTGAAATGAGGACAGAGAACAAGCAAGTGCCAAACACATGAGATTTTACAGGTCAGAGTATGGCTTTTGTATTTTGTTCTAATTATAATTTGTGGATTCATATGAATTTATAGAACTTGAATGCTAGATATGTGGAGAATAAGTTGCGAAAAGGACAAAAGAGGAGACACGTTAAGTTGTTTCAGTGATGTCCAACTCTTTGTGATCCTGTGGACTGCAGCCCGCCAGCCTTCTATGTCCATGGGATTCTCCAGGCAAGAATCCTGGAGTGGGTTGCCATTTCCTTCTCCAGGAGATCTTCCCAACCCAGGGACCAAACTTGCACCTCTTATGTCTTCTTCAGTGGCAGGCATATTCTTTACCACTAGCACTACCTGGGAGACAGATAAGTGCTACACCTAGTATTTGTGTATTACACATCTACAGAAGAAAATTGTGGCAGATACAGCCTTTGGTTTACAGAGCAAGTGTTTTTCTTAGTGAATTGTACCTGAATTCAGGTTGCAGCAAAATTATTGTGGCTTACAGATAAATATGCAAGTGCCCAAATTATCTAAATATGTTCATATCTTCTCTAAACTCTCAATTTATATTCATTCATCTTTAAGTCAATAATCCAGGCAGTAATCATAATTCTACCTGACACAAACCATCTGTACCAGTCATAGTCTCTGTCATGGAGAAATGTAGAATAAGAGCACTGGGGCAAAAAAACTAATATACCTTCCCAAGGATAAATTATTGTAAATGCCTATCTGTAACAATAAAATAGTTTAGATTTCCCTATACAGAATATTGGGCTAAGAATGCATTTTCTAAGTTGGATTAATTTGGAAAGAGAAAATATTTGCATAATACATCAATTAAAATAGAATTCAGAGCTGTTTTACCAAGAAAACTGGATTTCAAGGACTAATGAACTTAATAACCTAGACTCTAGGATAAAGTAGGGTCCAAGTCCATGCCAGATCTAACTTTATTGATTAGTAATCAAGTGTAGCCAACTGAAACCTGATGGAAGTAATTCATTTATTTGTAAGAATAATACAACAAGAATTAATACTTCCCAGTGTTTTACTTAAATTTTATATTTTCAACCTTCAAATAGAGATACTTAAAATAATTAAGGTCAAGTATGGTCCTTCCTTTATGACATTCAGTTTTACTAAAAAACAAAAGACCATCAAGTACACATTTGAAGGACTTTAGAAACTGTTTTATCTACTACCTGGACAAGCTAAGGAAATCTCCAGAGCAAGAGTATAGCAGGTTAATTTATTTCACGTTGATCCAGCAACTAATGTATGTAATATTACTGAAACCTTTGCCTACTGCCATGGCAGGACTAAGAAAGATGAAGTCCCTTGTGGTTTATGCCTTCAAAATTTTTTCTCATTCTCTGAAATATTTGACATGTGTTTCCGAGATATCTTTTCATTTGTTACCAGAAACTTACTTTGTTTATTTAAAAATTAGCAAAACATAGACACTAAAGAACAAACCAGCAAACACCAATGGTGGTTTATAATCCAGGGCCAAATTTAGCTGTAATAATAGAAAGAAAATACCTTCTGGAAAATACCTTTGGCATTTTAGTGAGTGGAATTAGCAGGCAGTTCTCATAAAGTACATGCAAACAATTGAAGATTTAGTGTAGTCTGTAAAATGATCCTATATTAGGTTGGTGCAAAAGTAGTTGTGGTTTTACATTGTTGAACTTTGCCATTTGATATTGGAATACATTCTTAAATAAATGTGATTTGTTATACATTTTAATGGACATTTCTTCCTTTTTTTATTTTTTGCTAATGACATTACTTGCTGCTTATTTTATATTTATTTTAGACTTTAGAAATGATGTCAGACAAAAAGCAAATTCAAGCAATTTTTAAATTCAAATTCAAAATGGTTTGTGAAGCAGTGGAGACAATTTGCAATATTAACAAGACATTTGACCCAGGAACTGCTAAGGAACATACATTGCAGTGGTGGTTCAAGAAGTTTTGCAAAGGAGATAAGAATCTTGAAGATGAGGAGTGTAGTGAGTAGAAGCTCCAAAGCACTTCCCAAAGCCAAACTTGCACTAAAAAAGGTCATGGTCACTGTTTGCTTTTCTGCTGCCAGTCTGATTCACTACAGCTTTCTGAATCCCAGTGAAACTATTTTATCTGATAAGTATGCTCAGTAAGTCGAGATGCATTGAAAGCTGCAACGCTTGAAGCTCGCATTGGTCAACAGAATGGGCCCAATTACTCTCCCCAATGATGTCAGATCACATGCTGCAAACCAACACTTTAAAAGTTGAACAAATTGGGCTACCAAGTTTTGCCTCATCTGACATTTCACCTGACCTCTCGCCAACTGACTACCGCTTCTACAAGCATCTTGACAACTTTTTGCAGGAAAAATGCTTCCAGAACCAGCAGGAGGCAGAAAATGCTTTCCAAGAGTTCATTGAATCCCAAAGCATGGATTTTTTATGGTACAGGAATATACAAACATTTCTTGTTGGCAAAAACATGTTGATTGTAATTGTTCCTATTTTGATTAATAAAGATGTGTTTAAGCCTAGTTTTAATGCTTTAACATGGTCAGAAACTATAATTACTTTTGTACCAACCTAAATATTTTTCATTTTTGTTTTTAGTGTTAAGTTCACTGACCTACTTCTTTTGGTGCCTGCCTGTTCAGGAAGAGGTAACATGATAGCTGTCTTTCTTTAGTCATAAAATGTGAAGAGTTTGGCATTCTTTTTCAGTCTTTTCTGCTTATTTTCTGGTTACCCTAAATACTTAAATGCTTGAGCATTCTCAGTTCTAAATAATCATAATGAAGCACTTAGATTTTCTTGAACATGCGTTCTATGTCATCTGTTATTATTTACTATTTCTTTACCTACTCTGTTAAAATTATAAATACCAATTCTCTTCTTATAGACCACCTGTCCAGAAGCTCTTCTCATAAGAATACATAACTCATGAAAAAGAAAAGTCATATATCAAGGGCCTCCCTGGTAGCTCAGACAGTAAAGAATCTGCCTGCAGTACAGGAGACCCGGGTTTGATCCCTGGGTTGGGAAGATCTCCTGGACGAGGAAATGGCAACCCACTCCAGTGTTCTTGCCTGGAAAATCCTAGGGACAGAGGAGCCTTGCGGGCCACAGTCCATGGGCTCGCAAGAGTTGGACACGACTTAGCGACTAAACTGCCTCCATATATCAAGATGCCCCACTCCACCTGGGTGTTGTTGACTGTATCAGGATGGGTAACTGGTACAGCCAAAGCTAATCAACTTCTCTTTTCCACAATTTTGGATTCAGGATATAGAGGGGCTATACAAAACAACCTCAGGCTGTGCAAAAGCACAGAGAGAGAGACAAACCCAGAACTGGTCATGGGAACAGAAAGTCATTTAAAGTGAGTTTAGTTGGTACCAGCAAGCCAAAGCAACGTGGAACCTGAACTGATGGCAAAGCAGAAACTAAATGTCCTAAAGAGGAAAAGTGAGAAGACTGGCAAGATGCAGAAAGGAGAGACAGACCATGTTGCCCCAAAGGAGGCAGAGAGAGCAGATGTATCAGTGTGCCTTTTTCTTCCTTATTTTAAAACTAGATTCATTTTCAGCTAGAGTATCTGGAGTGGGTTTCTCTCCTTATTAATAAAAATTTGTCTTAAAAGTATTTTAATTTTATTGCATATTTAGTATGAGATCTACCTTAACAAAATTTAAAGTACACCATAAAGTATTGCAAACTATAGTAATGATGTTGTTCAGCTGATGTCTAAAATTTACTCATCCTGCTTAAATAAAATTTTATGCTGTTGATTAGTTTTGCTTAAAATACTGCCCTTCTGCATTTACCTTAATTCTTCTCCTCCAGCTCAGCAGCTATTTCTCTTCAGAATACCTATCTCCTCCTACCCTTCTCCAGTACAAGGGCCCACCCATTCTCAGATGCTTCACAATCCTTGGCATGCTTTTCTCATAACTCTCATAAAACTTGACTGGATGAACTGTTATGTGTCTATCTCCTTTTGGTTAGATGGAAAAGTTCTTAAGAAATGAATTCTGTCATTTTGAGATTCAGATTCCTGACACCTAGTGCGATGCCCAACACATGACTTGCACAGTAATATATGTCTATGGAATAAATGAAAGATTGGGTGGGTAAATAAAATAAAATTTTAAAGTTTTGACTGTGTATTCTCCTGAAGCTATCTTCTTAGTGTTCTCTTTTTTTCCTTCTAGACGTTCCATACTATACTAGTGTTTCCCAAATTCTAGTCTACAAACAGGTACTTAGTTGGTAGCCTAATAATAAGTTGCTAAAATTCAAATTTAGTGGGACTGAAGTGTGGGCTGCACATAGGCATTTGTAGGCATGCTTTGGAACTCACGTTTTCAGATAATAGGACTTCGGACTGCTTCTCCAGTGAGAAAATCACTTTTTTCCGGGATCAGTGAACTTCAAATGGCTAAATCCCACAAACCCGTTTTAGTCTTCATCCTGTCAGTGATACCCGCCACTATTATTTATTCACCTAAGCTTCTCTGTCCCAGAGAATTTGAAGGGAGTTCTGCTTTGATACTCATGCCAACTTTCTAAATCTCCCTTAGTCTTGATCGTTGGCTTCTCTTCTTAAATTTCAAATTAATGTGCCTCAAAACCTAAACCTGATCTAACAAAGCAAAGGGAACTGAAAATTTAAAAGAGATGCCATAAATAACAAACTAGCCCCAGAGACAGTCCCAGGCCCTGGAAGGGGGAGTTACATGGTAGAGTGAAAGCTGGAAGAGTGTCACATCAAACTTTAGAGCCTCTGTTCACTTTTTCTCATAGACTCAGATTCGTTGGAATCCATGCATTCATCTGCTCCAACCTTCTAATTTAAAGATAACTCATCCCTGAGAGGATCAGTGGCCTTCCCAAATTCACAGTTATTGTAGAGCCAGATCTGAAACATACAACACTGGTGATAACAATCATGTGCCTTTGCTAGGAAATAAACAGAATTTCCCCCCTGTTTTATAGGTTTGTTTTTTCCTGATTTGTTTTTGCTTTTTCCTAATTATATAAACAATGTATTGTTTGTATACAATAATTTTGGAAAACTGCTTGACAGTACCCACTAGAGCTGAGCATTGGAGACCCCCTAGTGTGGAAATCCTACTTCTGGATATACATTCAGAAATGAGCACATATGTTTACCAAGAATTTCATAGTGGTGTTATTTTAATAACCCTCAAATGGAAATGACTCAAATGTCCATTAACACTAAAATGGATAAGTAAGCCCTGCATATTCAGAAAATAGGGTGTCAGGTAAGACATTTAGAATCAAAACAACAACAACAAAAAAACTCCACAAAACATAAAACCTCATAAGTACATATAATAATGCAGATTAATTTTACGCAAATAATATAAAGGCAAAATGAGCCAGACATCAAAGAGTGTATATTTTATGGCCATTTTTGTAAAGTTCAGAAGCAGGCAAAACTTACTATGGTGAAAACAGAGAGTAGTTCCCCTGGGGTGGTAGTGTTAGAGGAATGACTAAGCGGGCAGAAGGTAACTTCTGAACTTTCGGTAATGTTTTGTTCCTTGATATTGATGCTGGTTACACAATGTGTTTACCATATGAAAATTCATGGTGCTATAAATCTTTCTATTAAGTGTACTTTTAATAAGTTTACTAAAATATAAATTATCTTAAGGAAAGAATAAATATCTTTAGAAAATTGAGAATGCACAGAAAATACTATTTTTGCACGTTTCCTACTATATTTTCTGCATATATGCAATTTGTACTTTTATAATCCCCAAAGTTCAAAACTAAGTTTTTTTCATACTTTACATAGCAACAAAATTCTGACCTGAGCAAAACTCATTTAGCAACAAATCTTGGCCTCAACTGTCATGAGGTTATTCATAGTCTTTAGTCAACTCACTTGGGGTGAATATTCATACATTTCCTGCAGAAAAGCTAAAGTGCTTGAATATGGAATAGTGCTGCAGACATCACTGGTGATGCAATCTTTATAATTATTTTTTAAATACTAAAATTTCTGAATTCCAAAATACATCTTACCCTAAGAATTGAATATATAGCTTTATGTACTTTTTAAAAAATGTTTAAAAACTTTAATTTTTACTTTCATAGAATTTAAAGAAGATATATAGATGAAATCTGACAACACATGCAAATTTATTATTGCCTTATGTATTGTGGTAGGCAAAATAAAGGCCCCACAAGGATGTCCACACACTGACCCCTGGAACCTGTGAGTATAGTAGGTTACATGGCAAAAGAGAATTAAGCATTAGACAGATTATGGTTGCAATCAGCTGATCTTGACATGAAAAGATTATCCTGAATCATCTGAGTGGGCCAGTGTAATCACAGGGGTCCTTATGAGTGGAAGAACCAGAGAGATGACAGTGTGAGAAGGACTCAGCCGAACACTGCTGACTTTGAAGACAGAGGAAGAAAACCATGAGCCAAGGAAAGTAAGAAATTTCTAGAAGCTGAAAAAGGCAAGAAAACAGATTCTCTCCAAGAATCTGCTAATATATATATGTATATATATAGCCTAATCAATACCTTGATTTTAGCCCAGTGAGACCAGTTTTCGACTTCTGACCACCATAACTACAGGATCATAAATTTGTGTAGTTTTTAAGGTACTCTTTGTAATTTGTTATAAACAGTAATCAGAAAATAACACATGTATATCCATATGTATACCATAGAATTATGCACACGCATATGGATATATGTACATATATGCAGTGCCTGGCACAGGATAGAAGCTCAAAAAGAATTTTAAATATATAAATGAATGAATAAATGAATAAATTGAATGACTACTCTATGTTTTATGTATACAGATAGGAAAGAAGTTGATAGTGGGAAGTTAGCTCTTGGCCTGTGTAATAGTCAATTCATGCTGCAAAAAACCCCTCAGAACTTCTGTGGCAAATAACGTGAACCTTCTTTCTAGCCCACAAATTTTCAGATCAGCTGGAGTAGCTTAACTTCACATTTCATGTCAGACGGTTGGTTTTATGTGTTTCTCAGCCTATTCTCATGGTGATGGCAGAAAGAATGGTGGTGGCCCAACCAGCCAAGCACATGACCTCCTTCAAATCTGCTAATTCACTGACCAAAGTAGATTTATATGGCTGAGTCAAAATTCTAGGGGCAGGAAGTGTATTCACCTTTTGCAGGGAGAATTTCAAAGTTAAGGTACTGGAGGAAGGGAAGAATTGAGACCAAAAATTTATCATAACCTCTCTTGCTATTTACCAAAAAGTACTGCTGAAGCCAAATATTGATATTGATATTGAAGATAAGACCTTCAAGGATTCAAGAAGGAAAGTGTACACTGTCATATAAGAAAGAACAAATAAGAAAGATATCATTATCAAAAAAGGAAGATTTCATCTGATTAGCTGGGAATTAACTAGAAGTGTGGGTATGTCTTAAAACAGGAATTTATAAATACCAGGAAAATTGACTTTTCCTTTTTAAATGGATTTACACTATAGAACAATTTTAGATTTACAGCTGATGAAATAAAATTTATTTTTTAAGCCAGGACAAGATAAAACTAAACTAGAATTGTCTCTCTGTGTTTTTTGGACCTCCTCCTTCCCTCCCTAATCTGCATTAAGGTTAACCAGAGCTCCTCAAAGATGAGAGTGCCTGCTCAACTATAAAGATCATTTTCCCCCCCTTTCTTCCAATGCTGGCAAGATAACTGTTTAAAAGAATAGTGATCTTTTCCAGCACTGTAGAGTGTCCAGCACATGCAGAGGGTTTGTTGCTCACTTCGTATGTGTTTTCCTGAACTATGCATCCTTAGTGAAGCTTATGTAAAATACCAGCATTCATTTTCGTGTGCAAAACTTTGTCTTGAAAATGTGTACGACTGGCCTTTTGATTTCTAACAGACTTCTGGCAGTTCTCAGAGCTTTCTGAGAATCTGCTTCCTGGGTTACAACCCTCAGTTTGGCTTGAATAAAATTTCCTATTTTCTTCTTCACTTGACAGTTAATTGAATTTTTGTCAACACAGCAAAACTGAGCAGAAAGAAGAGTGTTACAATCTATCTCCTGCCTGCACTATCCCATCCCTATCCCACCCCCAAAACCCATCCTTTCTCATTATCAACATTTTCGAACAGAGTGGCACATTTATTAAATTGATGAACCTACATTGACTAGGTTTTTATCACCCACAGTTCCTTAATTTATATTAGATGTACTCTTGGTATTGTACAGTCTATAGATTTGGAAAGATGTGTAACATTTTACACCCATTATACCTACAAAATAGTTTCACTGCCCTAGAAACATCTATGCTCCACCTATTCATTTCTTCCCTCATCACTACCCTCTGACAATCACGATTTTTTTTTTTAAACTATTTCCATGCGTGCATGCGTGCTTAGTCGCTTCAGTAATGTCCAATTCTCTGCGACGCTATGAACCGTGGCCTGCCAGGCTCCTCTGTCCATGGGATTCTCCAGGCAGAACACTGAAGTGGGTTCCCATGTCCTCCAAACTATTTTCATAGTTTTGCCTTTTTTGGAATATCATACAGTGGGAGTCATACACTGTGCATCCTTGTCAGACTGGCTTGTTTCACCTAAGAATATGTATTTAAGATCCCTCTGTATATTTTTATGGCTTGATAACATTTCTTTTTAACACTGGATAATATTCACTGTGTGGGCTTCCCAGGTGGCCCAGGTAAAGAACTCACCTGCCGATGCATAAGACGTGAGAGATATGGGTTCGATCCCTGGGTGAGGAAGATCCTTGGAGGAGTGCAGGGCAGTCCACTCCAGTATTCTTGCCTGGAGAATCCCATGGACAGAGGAGCCTTATGGGTTACAGTCTACGGGGTTTCAAAGAGTCAGACATCACTAAAGCAACACTACGTACACAATATTCACCGTGTAGATAACCAGTTTATTTATACATTCACTTACTGAGGACACCTTTATTGCTTTCAAGTTTTACCAGTTATGAATAATGATATTATAAATATCCATGTGAAAGGTTTTTGTGTAGGTATAAGCTTTCAGCTCTTCTGGGTGAAATACGAGGGAGCATGATTGCAGTTCTGTTTGGTAAGAGTATGTTTAGTTTTCTAAGAAACTGGCAAACCATATCCCACAGTGGCTATACCATTTTGCATTCTCACTAACAATGAATGAGAGTTCCTTTTGGTCCATATTCTCACCTGCATCGGCTATTGCCAGTGTTTCAGATTTTGGCCATCCTAATAGATTTGTAATGGTATCTCACTGTTGTTTGAATTTGTATTCCCTGAGGACATACGACATGGAACATATAATCATATGACATGTCCTCTAATATACTTATTTTCCATCTGCTTATATTCTTTGATGAGATCTCTATTAAGATCTTTTGATCTTTTAATTGAGTTATCTGCTTTCTTGTTGAGTTTTAAGAGCTCTTTGCATAATTTGATAAGAGTACTTTATCAGATGTACTTTTGCAATTATTTTCTCCCGGCTTGTGATTTGTGTTCTCATTCTCTTGACATTCTTTTTCACTGAACATGAGTTTTAAATTTAATAAAGTTCAGTTAATCAGTTATTTCTTTCATAGATTGCGTCTTTGGAGTTGTATCTAAAAAGTCATCATCATACCCCAAATCATTTAAGTCTTATACTATGCTGTCTTCCAGGAGATTTCTAGTTTTACATTTCATATATAGGTTGGTAATCTATTTTGGGTTAATTTTTGTAAAGGGTGTAAGGTCTGTATTTATATTCATTTTTAAAATGTGGATGTCCGATTTTTCCACAACCATATTTTGAAGAGATTATATTTTCTCCACCATATTGTCTTTGATACTTTGACAAAGATCAGTTTGCTATATTTATGTAGATCTCTTTCTGGGTCCTCAGAGTGTTACATTTACTCTGCCTATTCTTTCATTAATATCACCCTAGCTAAATTGCTATAGCTTTGTGGTAATTCTTGAAATTGATTAGTATCAGTTCTCTGACTGTTTTTCTCCTTTGATATAGTTTTGGCTACTTTAGGTCTTTTGTCTCTCCATATAAACTTTAGAATTAGTTTCTTGACATTCACAAAATAACTTGCTGGGGCTTGGTTTTGCACTGTGTTGAATCTGTAGGTCTATTTGGGCAGAACTGACACTTTGAGAATAAGAGTATTCATGTCCATAGACATGGAATATTTCTTCATTTATTTTCTTTTTGTTTTCTTTCATTAGAGTATTATTATTTATCTCATGTGGGTGAAACTTGTACATGTACTTTTTTAGATTTATAATTTGTGTTTTAAGTTTTGAGGGGTGCTAATATGAATAGTATTGTTTTGTAGCAGTCCCCAACCTTTTTGGCACCAGGGACCAGTTTTGTGGAAAATAATTTTTCCTTGGACTGGTGTGGGGGCATGGTTTCAGGATAATTCAAGCACTTTGCATTTATTGTGCAATTTATTTCTATTATTATTATATCAGCTCTACCTCAGATCATCAGGAATTAGATCCTGGAAGTTGGGCACACTTGGTGTTTTGAATTTCAAATCCACTTGTTCATTGCTAATATATGGGAAATCTATTGACTTCTGCATATTAACCATATATTTTGCAAACTGACTATTGTTGCTTATTAATTTCAGGAAGGGTTTTTTTTTAATTGATTCTTTTGGGTTTTCTACATAGATAATCATGCTATCTGAAAACAAAAGTTGTTTTATTTCTTCTTCTTCTATTTGTATACCTGTTTACTTTTTCTTGTCTTATTGGTGAGCCAGAACTTCCAGTGTGATGTTGAAAAGGAGTCATAAGTGGCCTATCCTTGTCCCTTTCCTTGTCTTAGTGGGAAAGCTTTGCATTTCTTACCATTAAGTATGATGTTAGTGTAGGTTTTTTGTAGGTTTAATTAAATGTTATAAGTTTTAATTAAGCTTAATTAATTTTGTAGGTTTTATTCTTTGTTTATGTTTTTATTTTCATCACTATGGGAGATGGATTGAAAAAGATATTGTTGCTATTGTCAGAGAGTGTTCTGTCTATGTCTTTCTCTGAGAGATTTATAGTATCTGATCTTTAATCCATCTTGTGTTTATTTTTGTGTGTGGTGTTAAAGAGTTTTCTAATTCCATTTTTTTTTTTACATGTAGTTGTTCAGTTTTCCTGGCACCGCTTATTGAAGAGAATGTCTTTCTTCCATTGTATAGCCTTGCCTCCTTTGTCACAGATTAATTTAACCATAGGTGCATGGCTTCAAATCTGTGCCTTCTATCCAGTTCCATTGATCAGTATCTCTGGCTTTGTGCCAGTACTATACTGTTTTGATGACTAGTTTTGTAGTATGGTCTGAAGTCAGTGAGCCTTATTCCTCTTCCTCCAGCTCTGGTTTTTGTTTTTGTTTTTGTTTTTGTTTTTCATTTTCAAGGTTGCCTTGGCTATTTAGGGTCTTTTGTGTCTCCACAGAAATTTTAAGAATTTTTGTGTTCTAGTTCTGTGAAAAATGTCATAGGTAATATGATAGGAATTTCATCAAACCTGCAGATTGCCTTGGGTAGTATAGTCATTTTTCACAATATTGATCCATCCAATCCAAGAACATGGTCCATATTTCCATTTGTTTGTGTTGTCTTTGATTTCTTTCATTAGCATCTTATAGTTTCCAGAGTATAAGTCTTTTGTTTCCTAGGTAGGTTTTATTCCTAGGATTTTTATTCCTTTTGATGATATGGTCAACGGGATTGTTTCTTGAATTTCTCTTTCTGATCTTTTGTTTTTAGTGTATAAAAATGTGACGGATTTCTGAACATTGATTTTGCTTCCTGCCACTTTACCAAATTTATTGATGAGCTCTGGTAGTTTTCTGGTAACATCTATAGGATTTTCTATGGATAGTATCATGTCATCTGCCAACAGTGACTGTTTTAACCTCTTTTTTTCCTATTTGGATTCCTGTTGTTTCTTTTTGTTCTCTAATTGCCATTGCTGGGACTTTGTAAACTCTGTTGAATAAAAGTATTGAGAGCAGACATCCTTGTCTCATTCTTGATCTTAGAGGAAATGCTTTCAGTTTTTCACTGTTGAGTATGATGTTAGCTCTAGGTTTGTCATATTGCAGATTGTATTATGTTGAGGTATATCTTCTATGCCCACTTTTTATCATAAATGGGTATTGAGCTTTGTCAAAAGCTTTTAATGAATTTATGTAATGATCATATGATTTTTGTTCTTTAATTTGCTGATGCGGCATATCACACTGATTGATTTGCTGATATTGAAAAATTTTTGTATCCCTGAGATAAATCCCACTTGATTATGGTATATAATCCTTTCAACTCAAAAGTTTTTGCACTGCAAAAGATACTATAAACAAGATGAAAAGACAACAGAAGGGGAGAGGATACTTGCAAACAATGTGACTGACAAAGAATTGGTCTCCAAAATGTACAAACAGCTCACGCAGCATATAGCCAGAGGCGAGGGAACATTGGAACCAGAGCTTGGTGGTGATGGTGGATTGGCCACAGGGGAGTCAGCAGCGGCTGAGAGGCTGAGGGGGGCCTTCTGCTCCTGGATGGCCTGCTGGCTTTCGGGAGAACAGACTCCTGGGTGGATCAGCCGCAGAACAGCAGCAGGCTGGTGGCGGCAGTGAGGCTGGAGTGCCCTCTGCTTTGGGGCATCCAACATTGGCTTCAGCCTCCCCCAGACCTCCTTCCCACTCACTCCAGTGGGGACTTCCCTCAACCTCGGGCTGCAAGTTGACTGACACCCGACAGCCAGTAAAGGTGGACACAGTCAACGAGGACCAGCAGTGGGACAACCAGGGCACCAGGCCCATCACCGAGGTACATGAAGGGCATGTCCCTGCTAGTCAGGGCCTGGCAAAACATGGCCCACCGGAGCAGGGAGTGGCACACCATGTCAGTGCTCTTGCCTTGAGAGGCCCCCGAACAGTGTGAAAAGGCAAAAAGATATGACCTGAAAGGTGAGCTCCCCCAGGTTAGTAGGAGTCCAATAGACTACTGGGGAAAAGCAGAGAAATAGCTACAGAAAGAATGAAGAGGCTGAATGAAGTGAACAGAAATGAGGCCCAGTTGTGGTTCTATCTAGGGGTGAAAGTAATGTCCAATGTTGTAAAGAACAGTATTACATAGGAATCTGGAATGTTAGGTCCATGAAACAAGGTAAACTGGATGTGGTCAAACAGGAGATGGCAAGAGTGAACATTGACATTTTAGGAATCAGTGAACTAAAATGGGCTAGAATGGGTGAACTTAACTCAGATGACCATTATATCTCTACTGTGGTCAATGGAGTAGACCTCATAGACAACAAAAGAGTCTTAAATGCAGTACTTGGGTGCATCCTTAAGAATGACAGAGTGATCTCAGTTTGTGTCCAAGGCAAATGATCCAACATCACAGTTATCCAAATCTATGCCCCAATAACTAATGCTAAAGAAGATGAAGTTGAACAATTATCTGAATAAGACCTACAAGACCTCCTAGAACTAACTCCAAAAATAGATGTCCTTTTCATTAAAGGGGACTGGAATGCAAAAGCAGGAAGTCAAGATACCTGAAATAACAGAGAAGTTTGGCCTTGGAGTACAAAATGAAGCAGGAGAAAGCTAACAGAGTTTTGCCAAGAGACCACACCGGTCATGGCAAGCACCCTCTTCCAAAAACACAAGAGATGCCTCTACACATAGACATCACCAGATAGCCAACAGCGAAATCAGATTGATTATATTCTTTGCAGTGAAAGATAGAAAAGCTCTATACAGTCAGCAAAAACAAGACTGGGAACTGACTGTGGTTCAGATCATCAGCTCATTATTCCAAAATTCAGAAAGTAGGGGAAATCACTAGGCCATTAATGTATGATCTAGATGAAATCACTTATGATTATACAGTGGAAGTGACAAATAAATTCAAGGGACTAGATCTGGTAGACAGAGTGATTGAAGAACTTTGGTTGGAGGTTTGTAACAATGTTCAGGAGTTGGTGACCAAAACCATTCCCAAGAAAAGGAAGTGCAAGAAGGTAAAGTGGTTGTCTGAGGAGGCCTTACAAATACCTGAGAAAAGAAGAGAAGCAAAAGGCAAAGGATTAAAGGAAAGATGCACCCAACTGAATGCAGAGTTCCATGGAATAGCAAGAAGACATACTAAAGCATTCTTAAGTGAATAATGCAAAGAAATAGAGGAAAACAATAGAATGGGAAAGACTAGAGATCTGTTCAAGAAAACTGGAGATACCAAGGGAACATTTCATGTAAAGTCAGGCACAATAAAGGAAAAAAATGACAAGGATCTAACAGAAGAAGAAGAGATTAAGAAGAGGTGGCAAGAATACACAGAAGAACTACAAAAATGTTTTTAATGACCCAGATAATCATGACGGTGGGGTCACTCACCTAGAGCCAGACCTGCTGGAGAGTGAAGTCTAGTTGGCCTAAGGAAGCATCACTATGAACAAAGCTAGGGAGGTGATGGAATTCCAGCTGAGATATTTCAAATCCTAAAATCCTAAAAGATGATGCTGTTAAAGTGCTACACTCAATATGCTAGTAAATTTAAAAAATTCAGCAGTGGCCAGAGAACTGGAAAAGGTCAGTTTTCATTCCAATCCCAAAGTAATGCAATGCCAAATAATGTTCAAATTACCATACAATTACACTCCTTTCACATGCTAGCAAGATTATGTTCAAAATCCTTCAAGCTAGGCTTCAGCAATATGTGAACCAACAACTTCTAGATGTACAAGGTGGATTTAAAAAGGTAGAGGAACCAGAAATCAAATTGTCAACATTCACTGGATCATAGAAAAAATAAGGAAATTCCAATAAAAACATTTCCTGCTTCATTGACTATGCTAATCCCTTTGACTGTGTGCATCAGAACAAAACTGTGGAATATTCTTGAATATATGGGAATACCAGACCACATTACCTGCCTCCTTAGATCTGGACATGGAACAGCAGACTGGTTCAAAATTGGGAAAGGAGTTTGTCGAGGCTATATATTGTTACCCTGGTAACAGAGTACATTACATGAAATGTTGGGCTGGATGACTCACAAGGTGGAATCAAGATTGCCAAGAGAAATATCAACAACCTTAGATATGCAGATGATACCACTTTAATGGCAGAAAGTGAAGAGGAACTAAAGAGCCTCTTAATGAAAATGAAAGAGGAGAGTGAAAAAGCTTACTTAAAACTCAACATTCAAAAAACAAAGATCGTGGCATCTGGTCCCATCACTTTATGGCAAATAGATGAGGAAAAAATGGAAATGGTGTCAGATTTCGTTTTCTTGGCTTCAGAATCACTGTGGACAGTAACTGCAGCCATGAAATTAAGACAGTCAATCCTTGGAAGGAAAGCTATGATAAACTTAGCATGTTAAAAAGCAGAGACATCACCTTTGCTGACAAAGGTCCATATAGTCAAAGCTAAGGTTTTTCCAGTAGTCATACACGGATGTGAGAGTTGGATCATAAAAAAAGCTGAGCACTGAAGAATTGACACTTTCAAATTGTGGTGCTTGAGAAGAATCTTGAGAGTCCTTTGGACAGCAAGGAGGTGGAACCAGTCAATTCTAAAAGAAATCAAACCTGAATATTCATTGGAAGGACTGGTGCTGAAGTTGAAGCTCCAATATTTTGGCCACTTGTTGAGAAAAGCTGCTTCATTGGAATAGACCCTGATGCTCTGAAAGATTGAGGGCAAGAGGAGATGGGGATGACAGAGAATGAGACGGTTGGATCACATTGCTGATTCAATGGACATAAGTTTAAACAATCTCAGGGAGACAGTGAAGGACAGGGAAGCCTGGCGTGGTGCAACTGATGGTGTTGCAAAAAGTCAGATACAACTTAGCAATTGAACAACAACATGCAGCTCAATACCATAAAAACAAGCAACTCAGTCGAAAAATGGACAGATGATTCAAATAGACATTCTCCCAAAGAAAACATACAGATGAGCAAGAGGTACATGAAAAGATGTTCAATGTTGCTAATTATTAGAGAAATGCAAATAAACACTATAATGAGACTATCACCTCACACTTGCTTGTATGGTCATCATCAAAAAATCTACAAACAGTTGCTTTTAGAGATGGTGTAGATAAAAGGGAACCTTCTTACACTGTTGATGGGAATGTAAACTGGTACTACCACTATGAATATCTGTGTGGATGTTCCTTAAAACACTAAATATAGAGCTACTATATGATCCAGCAATCCCACTCACTCCTGGGCATATATTTGGAGAAAAACTTGGTTCAAAAGTTCATACACCCAAATGTTCATTGCAGCACTGTTTACAATAGCCAATGTATGAGAGAAACTTAAATGTCCAAATGAATGAATAAGGAAGATGTAGTACATTTATACAATGGGATAATACTCAGCCATAAAAAGAGTGAAATAACGCTATTTACGGCAACATGGATGGACTTGAAGTTAATCATACCAAGTGAAGTAAGTCAGACAGAGAAAGATAAATATCATATGATATCACTTATATGAAGAATCTAAAAAAAGATACAATGAAAACTATTAGCTTATTTTAAAATGGTATAAAAACAAACCATATGTTCATAAAATAGTAAAAGGATGATCAGATTTATGCCATGATTTCTTAATATAAATGGTTTCAAAATTCTATGGATTAAGTAATTTTTTTTTAGGAAAAAATATAAGGAGATATTTCAGTCCTCTTAACTGTCCCCTTACTACTCATGGGCCCGGTGAGCAGCACCCCATGAAGAAGATCTGCAGATTCTCTCTTACGACTCAAGAAACATAACTGGGTTCTGCTTCTAGCATCCTCTCTGAATGTTGTTGGTTGAATATTCAGTTCTTTCTCATTGCTCGGTATTCTCTGCATGGCCACTTCAGAATCAGGTCAAGGATGCAATTTCGATTCTATTGTTTACTGAAAGCTTCAACTCAGTATCCTTTAATCCAACTGCTGTAGCCTTTATTTCCATCCTCAGACAATCCAGCCCCAGTTGAGGTTCTCAGAATGCCTGTCACAGTCCAGCATCTCAGGCTCCAGCTTACTGACAATAGGAGACTTAAAGTTATGAATAGTTTGGATTATTCATAATAAAGAAATGTTTTATTTATGGATTTGTGCTTCCTTAAAATTCTGCTTCATATACATATTAATATAAGCATGAAGCAGAACATGTATCATGTGATCATTTATACATAATGTATTCATCAAGGCCTTTAAAGACTTCACTCAAAAGTGTGCTTCATGTAACATATTCTAAAAATAAAGTACAATTTTGGCTAATGGAACCAGAAATGATAAACTGCTTAGAAACTTACACTCAGTAATAAAATTTTATGAGATTAGCAATCTCTCAACACAAGTAGTTTCCATGAGAAACCATTATATAACCACTAGTTGGGGAGGATAGTACAAAAATAAACAGGTTGATATATCTTGAATCATTATTTCCTTCCATAAATATACCTGCCAGTGAAAGTGTGAAACTTGAAACCACTGACCAAGTTTGCATCTCTAATAAACATCAGTTAGCTACTTACTGATTTCTGTTTCTGTTCCTCCTTTTTTCTACATGCTATATGATCTGTCTTATTTTGCCAACCCTTCCCTTTGGGTATGTCAATACTGTTACATATGCAAAGTGTGACTTTGAATAAACATTTTCACTGGAACATGGTTGCTCAGGAAAGTTCTTAACCACACATGTTCCTGATATCTCATATGTAAGGTGGTTTTGGATGGCTCACTTTATTTGTTATGCATTGATATTATTATATTATGACTTTGGGCTCTGAGGAATCTACCTCACTGATTCTTTCAATGAATATTTACTGTCTACTATATGGGAGGCATTGTTCCAAGTATTGGCAATTAACATTGTTTTTCATTACTAGTTTATGCCCTTTTGGAGCTGATATTATGATGGAGAGAACCACATTTAGTTAAACAAGCAAACAATTGTAATATAATATTAGGCTCTGATATGAGCAATAAAAAAAAGCAGAGTATAAGCAGAGTTGTGTGCCCATGATCAGTCATGTCCAACTCTTTGCGACCCCATGGACTTCAGTCTGCAAGACTCCTCTGTCCATGGCATTTTCCAGGCAAGACTATTGGACTGAATTGCCATTTCCTCTGTCAGGGGATCTTCCCAACCCAGGGGTTGAACCTACATCTCTTGCATCTTCTGAATTGGCAGGTGGATTGTTTACCAGTGAGCCACCCAAGAAACTCTTTGGGAGGGGGTAAAAGAGGGTTTTTTGAATTGGACTTTCAACAAAACCTCTCCTAGAAATTGATCATTAAATTTGTATATAAAGTGAATGAGGAAGCAAGCCTTATAAATATCTGATGGAAAATATTTTAGGCAATGAAAACTTAAGTTCAAAGCCCAATGAATTGGGAATATGATTGATGTTGTCCAGTACGGCTAGAGTGGGTAGAGAAGTGACTGAAAAGACAGTAGCAGGAAATCAAATCATATAGGACTTTAAAGGCCATGGAGGAGACATTAGATTTTTTTCCCTAAGTTTCAAGAAAAGCTAAAGAAGAGTTGAGAGCAGAAAATTGACATGACAATTTAAATTTTGAAAGGATTACTAGAAATCCTTACAGTGACGGTTATAGTGTGAAGACTACAGAAGATAAAGTAAGAAGACAAATTATTTTTATTTGTTCAGATAGACAGTGGTGTTGGCTGTGTCTGTGGCAATGGCAATGAGAAGGTGATAAGTGGGACAGTTGGAATAGAAAAGTTGCAATGTGACTCTAAAGCTTTGGACCTGAATAATGGAGTGGTGTCCATTTTCTGAGGTGGGCTATGTTGGGTGAAGTAGAGTGTTGTGGGGAGAGTTTTGTGTATGTTAACTTTAAGATGCCCATTTAACAACCAAGTGGAGATGCTATAGAGAGAGTTGGTATCTGAGCCTAATATTCAGGGGATGGTTTGTACTAGAAATGCACCTTAGGAAGTCATTTCCAAGCTATAGATATTCTTTGGAACCATGAGAGTGGACAAGATCACCTACAGACCAAGTCTAGTTAGAGGAGTTTTGAAGTTGGATTTCCAGGGCACTCCAAAAACCAGAGAATGAGAGCCCAGAAGAAGAGGCTTGTGAGGGAGGAGAATATACTGGGTCTCCAACCAAATACCCTGAACATATTTGCTAAGCCAATCACTAGAACGTGACAATCACTATTTCTCTAAATCTCTAAATTTCATAAATATAGGAACCAATATTTATGCCATTAGTTATTAATAAAATGTGGGTAATAAAAATAACTTTCAGACAACTTGCCCATCTCTCTCTTCCACACAATAACTAAAAAACATAATGAAACTAGCTTTTCCTTTAGAAACTCCCCATCAAATTCTAAACCAAGGCTGGAAGAGAAACCCCAAACCCTAAACTTATTGTGTATTAGATATATATACCTCTCACTCCTTTGAAAGTAACACAACACATTAGAGATATTCCAGACAAAACTTTTGGTTGGTGTGGGGATTCACTCAAGTATACAAAGTAATGGGCGTATATATAGAGGTTCTTTCCATGCCTCATATTGTTTGATAGTCAGATACTGTGTGCTGATAACCTAGAAGCAACTAGAACAGAATGATGAGAAAGTCTCACGTTGACTCAGATTATCCAAAAAGGCTCAATTGTGGATGATCTCAAATTTATTTGACTTTTGTTTTGTTCTTTATAATTCATTTGCCATTGTTCAGTTTCTGGAATTTCCAAAGGATTTAATAGATTTGACTTAAAGCAATGTTATCAGAAGCAAACTTTTGAATATGGTAAAAGCATTGAAACAAACAACCCAATCTAAAAATGGGTAGAAGAAGACCTAAATAGACATTTTTCCAAAGAAGACACACAGACAGCCAAGAAGCACATGAAAAGATGTTCAACATCACTAAAGAATGCTGGAGAGAATGTGAAGAGAACCCTTCTACACTGTTGGTGAAAATGTACATTGATACAGACATCTTGCTGGACAGTATGCAGTTTCCTTAAAAAACTAAAAATAGAGCTACCACATGACTCTGCAATTCCACTCCTAGGTGTATAACTGGAGAAAAACATGATCCAAAAGGACACATTCACCCAAACATTCATTGCAGCACTATTTACAATAGCCAAGACACGGAAGCAACCTAAATGTCCATTGCCAGCAGAGTGGATGAAGAAGATATGGTGCATTTATACAGGGGACTATTACCCAGCCACTAAGAAGAATGAAACAACGCCATTTGCAGCAACATGAATGGACCTAGAGAGTGTCATACTGAGTGAAGTAAGTCAGACAGAGAAGGAAGAATATCATATAGCATCCCTTGTATTTGGAATCTAAAAATAAATGATACAAATGAACTTACAAAACAGAAAGGGACTCATGGATAACCATCCAGGACCTGGGGTATAGCACAGGGAACTCTGCTCAATGTTATGTGGCAGCCTGAATGGGAGTGGGAGTTTGGGATAGAATGAGTACCTGTAAGTGTATACAGCTGAGTTCCTCTGCTGTTCACCTGAAACTATCACAACATTGTTAATTTTGTATCCTAATACAAAATAGAAAGTCAAAAAAATGGCTAAAGTTAAAAAAATAAAAACTTAAAATATATACTAGAAATTGAGGATGTTTTAAAAATGTATAATTTTGTCAATTTCTCTCAAAGAGAATATAAGAAACTTTAATTCAATCCATTAGAAAAAAAAATTGATTTTTTTTAAAAATTAGAATTCCCTGGGAAAGGAATTAATTCATCATAAGGGCTGTTAAATTTCCTAAAATGTTATGTTGCTGGCTACTGTTGTGTAGTTATTAAGTCATGTCCAACTCTCTTGAGACCTCATAGACTGTAGCCTGCCAGGTTCTTGTCAATGGAATTTCCCAAACACAAGTATTGGAGTGGGTTGTCATTTCCTTCTCCAGGGGATCTTCCCATTCCAGGGACTGAACCCACATCTCTTACACTGGCAGGCAGATTCTTTAGCGCAGAGAAGAGATGAAAAGAAACTTAAATTCTATCCATTAGAAAAAATAACAACTGGTTTTTTAAAAATAGAGATCTCAGGGAAAGGAATTAATTAGTCATAAGGGCTATTAAATCTCCTTAAATGAACAAAGTATTCCCTTGGAAATTATATAAATATTCTTTAAAATATTTCTTTTCCTGACAAAATGTCATTTACATTATTAAAATGACCTAATTTGAAGAAAATATCCTTAGAGACATACAAAAGCACAAGGTGGTAGGAATATTAAATATGATAAATTTTAGGCACTTAATCCTTATTTTTATTTTTTCTCCCCCATCCTTTTTTAAAAAAAAATTAATTGCTTTAGAATCAGGAAATTTTTGTAATGTATCCTTGGTGTGATGTCCTACTGGTGACGGTCAACTAGTTTTCACTGATGAAAGAAGGTTATATTGTCAAAAAACATACAAACAAAAAAACCCAAGCTAACGAAACAAAACATGCTTTCCAAACATAGGATGGCAAATTAGCAACTTTGAATTCTACTTTTGTCTTGTTTTCTGTTTGGCAAATTATGCTCAGAAATTGAGATTGTTTTTGGCAAGAATTTATTCAATATAGGTTCACTGTGGAAACTAGAATAATTTCACAAATCAAGAGCATACAGGATAGTTTCTTAAATATACTCTATATCAATAATAGATGGATCAAACTATTGTTCCTCACAAGGGGAAGATGATAGGAATAAAGTTCAAATTTTGTTGAAGTGTAAGTTTCTACAAATTTGTTCTCAGTGGGTTAACCTACTAAGAAGGAATAGCCAGCTGCCCAAGCAAAAGTGAAAATCCTCTGCTGCTAGAGCATGTTGCTAAGAACAAAAGTACTGATGCCAGCAGGTAAGGAGGTTTCCCTGGAGGGGCCTGCATCTTTTCATCACTGCCAACAAAGAGTTGTATTGCCCAAGCAGGAATTAACATCCCAAAGTCTTCAGAGAACAGTTTAGATCAGCAGAGTAAACTTGCACAGATCAAACACTTCGAGTTGCTGGTCAAACCTCTTTGTATTTAGAGCTAAAAGTCCCCTAAGCCATAGTTGCTCCTCCACATGCTCTTATGGTCAAGCCCTCGACAGCGCTGGTCAATCGCTGAGCTAGAGTGCTTCCCAACAACTACGGATATAAATGACAACATCCTGAAACAGATTTCTCAGTATAAACATTTTCACTCTTAGAACAAAACAAATTCATTTTCAGAACCAGAAACAGGTGGGTTTTAAATCATTTCAAGCCAATACACAACTACTTCCAAGTTATCCAGTGAGATATAAAGCAAAGCATATAAAACTATATTACATTACAGCATACTAACACATATATACGGAATTTAGAAAGATGGTAACGATGGCCCTATATGCAGGGCAGAAGAAGAGACGCAGAAGTACAGAACAGACTTTTGAACTCTGTGGGAGAAGGGGAGGGTGGGATGTTTCGAAAGAACAGCATGTATATTATCTGTGGTGAAACAGACCACCAGCCCAGGTGGGAGGCATGAGTCAAGTGCTCGGGCCTGTTGGGCTGGGAAGATCCAGAGGAATCGGGTGGAGAGGGAGGTGGGATGGGAGACCGGGATGGGGAATTCGTGTAACTCTATGGCTGATTCATATCAATGTATGACAAAACCCACTGAAAAATAAAAATTAAAAAAAAATAAAAATAAAAATAAAAAGCAGAGACATTACTATGCCACCAAAAAAAAAATAATAATAAATAAATTTAAAAAAAAAAAAAAAAAAAAAAACTATATTAGGTCCATTCACTGTAGATGATCTAGATGGATACTTTGATTATGAACTATGTAACCTCAACCTGAGTTACTGGATTCCAGGTGTAACAATTATTTATACTAGAGGTGGACAGAACTATGGGTGAAAGTTCATAACACTGTACCAGAGGCAGTGACCAAAACCACCCCAAAGAAAAAGAAATGCAAGAAGGCAAAGTGGTTATCAGAAGACAACCAGAGGTTGTCAGATGTTGTCAGAAGAGGCTTTATAAAAAACTGAGGAAAGAACAGACGTGAAAGACAAGGGAAAAAGGGAAAGGGAAGGGAAAGATATACCCAACTGAATGCAGAGTTCCAGAGAAGAAGGAGAGATAAGAAGACCTTTTTAAATGAACAGTGCAAAGAAATTGAGAAAGACAGTAGAATGGGAAAGACTAGAGATCTCTTCAAGAAAATTGGAGATATCAAGAGAACATTACAAGAAATGATGGGCATGGTAAAGGACAGAAACAGTAAGGACCTAACTGAAGCAGAAGAGATTAAGAGGTGGTAAGAATACAAGAACTACACAAGAAAGGTCTTAATGACCTGGATAATCATGATGGCGTGGTCATCCTAGAGTGTGAAGTCAGGTGGGCCTCAGGAAGAATTACTAAGAACAAAGTGGAGAACATGGAATTCCAGCTGAACTATTTAAAAATCCAAGATGATGCTGTTAAAGTGCTGCACTCAATATGTCAGTAAATTTGGAAAAATAGTGGACACAGGACTGAAAAATGTCAGTTTTCATTTCAATCCCAAAGAAGGGCAATGCCAAAGAAATGTTCAAACTACCATACAATTGTGTTCATTTCACATGCTAGTAAGATTATGCTTAAAATCCTTCAAGCTAGGCTTCAGCAGTACATGAACTGAGAATTTTTAAATGTACAAGTTGGATTCTGAAGAGGCAGAGGAGCCAGAGATCAAATTGCCAACATTTGTTGGATTGTGGAAGAAGCAAAGGAGTTCCAGAAAATCATCTACTTTTGCTTCATTCACTATGCTAAAGTCTTTGAATGTATGGATCACAACAAGCTGTTGAAAATTCTTACAGAGATCAGAGTGTCTTACCTGATGCCTGAGAAACCTGTATGTAGGTAAAGAAGCAACAGTTAGAACTGAACATAGAACAACTGACTGGTTTAAAATTGGGAAAGCAATAACAAGGCTGCATACTGTCCCCCTGCTTATTTAACTTTTATGCAGAGTATATTATGTGAAATGCTGGGCTGGAGGAATCACAAGTTGGAACCAAGATTTCCAAGAGAAATATCAGTAATCTCAGATATGCAGATGATACCATTCTAATGGTAGAAAATGAAGAGGAACTAAAGAGCCTCTTGATGAAAGTGAAAGGACAATGAAAAAGCTTTAAATACAACATTTAAGAAATTAAGATCATGGCATTCGGTTCTATCACCTCATGGCAAATAGAAGGGGAAAAAGTGGAAGGAGCGACAGATTTTATTTTCTTAGGCTTCAAAATTACCACACACAGTGATTGCAGCCATGAAATTAAAAGACGCTTGTTTCTTGGAAGGAAAGCTATGACATATGTAGACAGCATATTAAAAAGCAGGGACATCACTTTGCTGACAAAAGTCCATCTAGTCAAACCTATGGTTTCTCCAACAGTCATGAACGGATGTGAGAGTTGGGTCATAAAGAAGGCTGAGCACCAAAGATTTGATGTTTTTTTGCTGGAGAGACTCTTGAGAGTCCCTTAGACTTCAAGGAGATCAAACCAGTCAATGCTAAAGGAAATCAACCCTGAATATTCTTTAGAAGCACTGATGCTGAAGCTGAAGCTCCTATACTTTGGCATTTTTGATGTGATGTGAAGAGCGAACTCACTGGAAAAGACCCTGATGCTGGGTAAGACTGAAGGTAAAAGGAGAAGGAGGCAGCAGAGGATGAGATGTTTAGATAGCATCACTGACTCAATGGACATGAATTTGAGCAAACTCCAGGAGACAGTGGAGGAAAGAGGAGCCTGGTGTGCTATAGTCCACAGGGTGGCAAAGAATTGGACATGACTTGGCAATTCAGCATCAACAACAACCTGAAACTGAGTTTCTGGATTCCTGGTGTAGCAATTATTTATACTAGATCTGGTAATAAAAATTTCCCTTAATTAAAAAAATAGATGCTTTAAAATTATCTTTCCTATGTGAATATATAGTTTTGCATTATGAATCATATTTGCTAGAAAAAAATTTAGAACTAACATATTCTAAAAATCTGCTTTAAGATTGTGTCAAAATCTTCAGAATTATGGGAAAAAAGAAAAAGACTTTCTTCTGAAACTGTTAACGCTCACTTTAACTTTTGTTACCCTAGATTGATCTCTCTCCTACTATATGATCCTACTTTTGGAAGCAAAATGTCAGACCTTGGAATACCATTAGGATTAATCTGCTTTATTAAAAGACATGTTTCTGCATAGTAACTCAAATCTTGTTTAAAAACGTCTCCAAAGCAGATGTATCTACCCTTGGAATGGCAATTTTCATTAGGTTCAAATTGTGCTAACATTTTTTGTCACAAGCAACTAATTTTTTTATGTTATTCATCTTGAAATTTTATGTTTTTTTTATGCTTCTATCTTCAATGTTTCTGTCTTAGTGCAGGCTGCTATAACAAAATACCATAGACAGAGTGACTTTAATAACAATGTTTATTTCTCACAGTTCTGGAGGCTGGAATGTCCAAGATCAAGGGGACAGCAGATTCAGTATCTAGTGAAGATATTCTGCCTGATTTACAGGCAGCTACATTTTCACTGAATGAGAAAGGGTTCTTGTCTTGTCCTTTGGTTATAATGGCACTAATCCCATTACCAGTGGTTCACCCTTGTGACCTCTAAACCTAATTACTTTTCAGAAGCTCCACCTCCAAATACTATCACATTATGGGTTAGGCCTTCAACAGATGAATTTGGGGAGGACATAAACATTCATTCAGTCCATAGCAGTCTCTTTTAAAGCATGTAAGGCAATAATAATGTCAATAATAACAACTTTTGTTTGCAGAACACTTGCTCTAAGTCAAACACTCCTCGAGGATATTACAATCATCCTAGCTCATCTAATCTTCACAACAAATCTGTTAGGTAGGGTGATTATTTTCACCTCTATTTTATAGGGGAAACTAAGGAAAAGTGACACTAAGTAGCTTGCTTAATGTCACTAATTTGGGGAATGGCAGAGTTGGGATTTTAACTCAGTCTGATTTTAGAGACCACTTTCTTTACCAGCATGTTACGTAGATTATTTCCTTACTCCTTTTTTGTTTGTTTGTTTGTTTGTTTGTTTAGCTTATTAGTAACTTTTAACAAAGTGTATAATACTCAGGGCTTCCCAGACGGTGCAGTGGTAAAGAATACACCTGCCAAACAGGAGAGGCAAGAGACATGGTTCAATCCCTGGTCAGGGAAGATCCTCTGGAGAAGGAAGTGGCAACCAGCTCCAGTATTCTTGTCTGGGAATGCCCATGAACAGAAGAGCCTGGAGGGCTACAGTCCATGCTGTTGCAAAGAGTCAGATACATCTTAGCGACTGAACAACAACACAATAGTACATAAAACAAAGGACAGCAATCTCTAATTCTCATTTAATAACTGGTCACTAGCACTTGTTGTTCAGTTGCTCAGTCATGTCCCAGTCATTTGTTTGCATCCCTGTGGACTGCAGCACATCAAGCTGCCCTGTCTTTCACTAGCTCCCAAAGTTAGCTCAAACTTATGGCCATTGAGTCAATGATGCCATCCAACCATCGCATCCTCTGTTGCCCTCTTCTCCTCCTGCCCTCAGTCTTTCCCAGCATCAGGATCTTTTGCAATGAATTGGCTCTTCACATAATGTGGCAAAGGTATTGGAACTTCAGCATCAGTCCTTCCAATGAATGAATATTCAGGACTGATTTCCTTTAGGATTGACTGGTTTGATCTCCTTGCTGTTCAAGGGACTCTCAATAGTATTTTCCAGAACCACAGTTCAAAAGCATCAATTCTTTGTGCTCAGCCTTTTTTATGATCCAAATCTCACACCCATACTAGGAAAACCATGGCTTTGACTATACGGACCTTTGTTGGCAAAGTGATGTCTCTGTTTTCTAATACACTGTCTAGGTTTGTAATAACTCTTCTTCCAAGGAGCAAGCTTCTTTTAATTCTATGGCTGCAGTCATTCGCCTAAGTGATTTTGGAGCCCAAGAAAATAGTCTGTCACTGTTTTCATTTTTTCCCCATCTATTTGCCATGAAGTGACAGGACTGGTTGCCATGTTCTTAGTTTTTTTGAATATTGAGTTTTAAACCAGCTTTTTCACTCTCCTCTTTCACCTTCATCAAAAAGCTCTTTAGCTTCTCTTTGGTTTCTACCACAAAGGTGGCATCATCTGCATATCTGAGGTTATTGATATTTCTCCCCCAAATCTTCATTGCAGTCTGGCATTTTTCATGACATACTGTGCATATAAGTTAAATAAACAGGGTGACACTATACAGCTTTGACATACTCCTTTTCCAATTTTGGACCAATCCATTGTTCCATGTCTGGTTCTAACTGTTGCTTTTTGATTTGCATACAGGTCTAGTGATTCTCAGGGTTTCCAGCAAATCAGTGACTGTGTTTCAGAGCCCTGAGAAATTACTGGTTTATTTCATAACTGCTGAGTTGGGATAGCATGCTGGTCTCTGTGAAGAGCATCCAGGTAACTTCATGTAAAAAATGTATTTAATGTAGAAGATGGTAGAATTAAAGAGAGGTTCAGATTAGAGGCAGTTGAGTAAGCCAAATTTTTCTATGTTGGGGGGATATTTTACTAGTAGCAATTAATATCTGATTTAATTCAGAAATATTTTAATCTTCAAATTCAATTAGGGAGTTTCTATTATGAATTAATATAGTTTCATGTAATTTATGTGTTTCCCTGGATAGCCCAATAGTATGCTAGTAACAATGCTTTCATTAAAAGTTTTCATATCAAAACAACAAACAAAACATGCTTTTATGTTTCTTTTATATCCTCTTTTCATTTCAATACCATTTTTATTATTTAGCTGTATGTATTTAGAGAAATCCCTAAGAAGATCTTCTGTACTATTGATTTTCAGTTGCCCATAATAGATTTCTTTGCTGGTTTTCAAAGAGATTTTCAACAAAAGATTATTACTTTAAAGATAGTGGCAGGCATTGTTAACCATATCATACAATCATTCCTGAGGCATGGACTTAGAATATTGCCTGATATTGCAAAGCAAGTCAGTTTCAGAGTTAGACTGACGTTCTAATCTGTTATTCATGCCACAATCTGATAAAAAATTAAAAGTTTTGTGAATTAAAAATAATAGTAACCTCATGAAAATATCTGTGGTAGGATGTGGAATTTGAGTACATATAAATTTGTATTGCAGATTTCTTACATGAAAGGGCTCTTAGGGAACAATCTTGTCAAATTTCCTGGTAAATTACAGGTAAGGATAGATTAAGTGATTTACCCAAGGCCACACAGTTTTCTCATGATACTGAAAATATAAAATTTCATTTTATTTTCATTCTACACTTATTGACAGGATAGTGTATGCCAATTTTCTGCTGTGTGGCAGGAATTCAAAGATGACCAATGCACTAGGACTGCAAATAAAGGAGGGAAAAGAGGTAAAAGAATAATTGCAATGTGGTATGATTATTTCTGTGAGATGGAGAGCTCACTCCTTGCTGATAGTGCTCTGCCCCTAAAGCACTGCCTCCTCATATTCCAAGTCAGGAAAACAAATGCACAGTTGTCAAAGTGATTAAGTTTTGACTGAAAGCTACTCATAATTATAATTCCAAATTAAAATCTGGAAAACTACAAGTTATAGTTGGCAAAGTGTTTTGTCAAATTTTGTCAATATCCCCTTGCTAGAAAGATTATCAAGTGTAAGATATGGATATAAACATATACATAGGTTTATTAGTGTTATTACACTTATTAAAGTTTATTACATTTATTAAAGTCAAATTATGGGGTATTGCATTTCTTGTATTCAGGTTTGAGTCAAATAATCACAAACATGAAGGTTTCTCCTGAAGCTTACAATTTATCACTGACCTGTAGATGCACATTCCAGCCCAAAAAAGAAACAATGAATAGATGAGGAAGTCCAATAATTAATTTCAATGATTCATTTAAATTTGGGGCTTTGGGAATTACTACAGGTTTTGTAGTACATACAGAATACTTAGCAGAAAAGTAATAAAATGAGAAAATCATCACTCAAATTAACCTGCAAGGTTCCCGGAGGAATTGAGGCAGCAGTGAGAATTGATACGATCAAAACACTTCTATTTTACAAAAGGAATATAAATTTGAGCAGTTATCTTAAATAGTATAAGCATCTGGCTCAGCTGGCAAAGAATCCGCCTGCAATGTGGGAGACCTGGGTTAGATCCCTGGGTTGGGAAGATTCTCTGGAGAAGGGAAAGGCTACCCATTCCAGTTTCTGGCCTGGAGAATTCCATGGACTTTATAGTCCATGGGGTCACAAAGAGTTGGACATGACTGTTCTATTTCCCCTAATAGTCTCATCCTAAAATTTTTTATATTTGTATATTTTCTTAGTATATACTATTTTTAAAAAATTCAAACTGAATACTCATTTCTAAGGGTAAGGTAATAGCTGTGTGCTTGCAGGCTCAGTAGCTCAGTCGTGTCTGACTCTGACCCCATGGTATGTAGTCCCCAAGGATCCTCTGTTCATGAAATTTTCCAGGCAAGAACACTGGAGTGGGTTGCCATTTCTTATTCCAGAGCATCTTCCTAACCCAGAGATTGAATCCGTTTCTCTTGGGACTCCTGCACTGGCAGGAAGAATCTTTACCATGCACCACCCAGGAAGCAATCAGAATCTACTAGTACTTTAACTCTACATTTATTTTCACAAAATTGCTCTTAAGTACATCATTAGCATTTCTTGATACCTGATCATTCTCTGCATGATTCTAAGCACACCTTGGGTAGTATATCATTTTGTAGAGATGTTAAATTGATAAAATTAGTTTTGCCAAAAGCATGTCTAATATGAAAGGGATAGATCTCACAGAAAAGGTTGCCCCTGGTTTTCTAGGTATGTCACTGAACTTCTCCATGGTTACTGTATTTTTTTTTCTCTTTGATCACATCTCTTAGGTATGAGATCTTAGGGCTTTAAAGAAAAAAGATATCTGAGAAAGAAAAGGGGTACCCATAGGAGAATTCTCTTAAAATCAGGATGTGACCAAGGGAAGTTTGATAGAATGTGAATGTGGTAAAACATAGAATAAGGAAAAAATCAATGGAGGAAGTGGAGCAAGAATGATGAGGGGAAATAAGCCAGCTATGCAAGATGCAATTTCCTGTTTGTTGTTTGTTCTTATGGTATTTCTTTGTCAATGTTGTGTCTATTTTAACATTTCTTGGAAGATGTATATGTTTAAACTCACTTTTTGTACCAATAGGTATTATCACACACAATAAAATAAACTCTCAAAAGGCAAGTCTAAAAAGCAAATATTTTGATTAATAGGATCAATGTGATTTTAAAAATGCAGGCATAGAAAGCATTTTCTCTTTTGTTCACAGTGCTAGTGTTAAATCGCTTTCAGTCGTGTCCAGCTCTTTGCAACCCCATGGGCTGTAGCCCACCAGGCTCCTCTGTCCATGGGATTCTCCAGGCAAGAATACTGGAGTGGGTTGCCATTTCCTTCTCCAGGGGTTCTTCCCAACCCAGGGGTCAAATCCACATCTCTTTTGTCTCCTGCATTGGCAGGTGGGTTCTTTACCACTAGTGCCACCTGGGAAGCCCCTTTTGTTCAAAGAACTACTTACAGTTATCAGGATTTAAATCAATATTTAATTTATTAAAGATAAAATAGCTTAACTCTCCCTTATGCCTTGGAGCTATATTTATAAATCTCATGAAAATAAATGTGAATATTTCTCTTAAATTTTCCTTTGATTAGTGTTTGACCAACTTTATTTGAACAGAATAAATTCCTTTAAATAAGAAGCCTCACTTATTAATTTAATTAGTTAAATTTTCTGGAGCATGTTATACTGCTTTTAAAAATACAACATATTTAAACTACAACACATTGCTGAAAGAAACTACAAAAAGTTACTAGAAGATATTAAATAATATGAAAATAAATTAAGAGATAGCCCATATTCATGGATCAGAATACTCAACATTATGAAGATAACAATCCTCCCCAAGTTTGATCTTCAAATATAATGTAAAGCCTATAAAATTCCCAATTGACTTATATTGCTAAAATTTACAAGTCAATCCTAAAATTTGTATTGAATAACAAAAGTTTCCTGAAATACAACAAAGTTGAAGGACTTAAACTATCTAACTTCAATAACTACAAACTGCTTCAGTTACTGCTTCAGAAAGTTACTTCAGCTACTGCTTCAGAAAGTTACTTCAGTAACTGCTTTACTACAAAGTAACAGTAAACAAGACAGTGTTATAAAGATAGACATATGGATCAATAAAAGAATATATCACTTTGTTGACAGTGGTCTGTATAGTCCAAGCTATGGTTTTTCCAGTAGTCGCGTACCAGTGTTGGACCACAAAGAACGCTGAATTTTGAAGAATTGATACTTTCAAATTGTGGTGCTGGAGAAGACTCTTGAGAGTCCCTTGGATTGCAAGGAGATCAAACCAGAATTTCCTAGAGGAAATCAGCCCTGAATAGTCATTAGAAGAACTGATGCTGAAGCTGAAGTTCCAATATTTTGGCCACCCGATATGAAGAACTGACTCATTGGAAAAGACCTTGATGCTTGGGATGATTGAAGGCAGGAGGTGAAGGGGACAACAGAGGATGAGATGGTTGATGGCATTATGGATGAATATGAGTTTGAGCTCTGGGAGTTGGTGATGGACAAGGAAGCCTGGTGTGCTGCAGTCCATGGGTCACAAAAAATTGGACACGACTGAGTGACTGAACAAAACTGAACTGACTGATAAAGAAAGACAATAACAAGTATTGGTGAATATATGGAGAAACTGAAAAACTCATCCCTTGTTGGTAGAGATACAAATGGTGAAGTCACTTTGGAAGATAATTAGACATTTTCTTAAAAAGCTAAATACAAATTTACCACATGACTCAGCAATTTTACTCCTACATACTTTCCAAGCAAAATGAAAATATATATCCACACAAAGGCTTCTATGTTGATGGTCATTGCAGCATATTTATAATAATCAAAATGTGAAACATTCCAAATATCCATAAACCATGAAATGGGCAATCAAATTATGGCATATTCATACAATGAAATACTAATTAGCAATAAAAAGGAGAGATATTAAAACATAGATGAAAGATGCCAAACATGATTGCATATTGTATTATTCCATTCAAATGAAATGTTTCAGAAAAAAAAAATCCAAAGAAATAAAATTAGATTAAGGGCTGGGTATGGAAAGGAAATATAGTAGTTGAACGATGGTCCCCAAAGATGTCCATATCCTAATACTGAAAGTCTGTTTTCTTATATGGCAAAAGGAATTTTGTGTAGGTAATCTAGTTAAG
This sequence comes from Muntiacus reevesi, assembly GCF_963930625.1. Taxonomy (NCBI): domain Eukaryota; kingdom Metazoa; phylum Chordata; class Mammalia; order Artiodactyla; family Cervidae; genus Muntiacus; species Muntiacus reevesi. Next base: position 155,671,661 of record NC_089252.1, on the reverse strand, counting down.
AATTTTGAGACGGGGAGATTATTCTGGATTATCTGGTTGGACCCAATGTAATCACAAGAGTCCTTATAAGAAAGCGAAAGTGTCACAATCAGAGAAGACAATTTGAAGATGTTGCTTCTGGATTTGAAGGAGAAAGAGGCTAGCTAAGAACAAAGACATGCTAACAGTCTCTAGAAGCTAGAGAAGAGATGATGTAAGAAATGACTAGCAAGGAAACAGATTTTCCCTTTGAACTTCCAGAGAAGAAACAACCCTGTTAACACCTTAATTTTAGTCCTAAAAGATACATTTTGACTTCCAACTGCTAGGTAATAGAGTTGGGTTGCTTTAAATCATTAGTTTTATGGTAATTTGTTACATTCATAACAGAAAATGGAGCTACATTTCTTCTAAAGACTCTAGGGAATTTCCCCCCCCCCCCCCTTTTTTAACTCTAGAGACTTGCCTGACTTTTTTGGCTCATGGCCCCATGTCACTGACTTCTTGCTTCCGTGGCCCCAACCCCCTCTCTGATTTCTGTTCCCGCTTTTATTTATAAGAACACTTGTGATCACATTGAGCACACTGACACGAGATAAATCTCTTCATCTCAAGATCCTTAACTTTATTAAACCTGCAAAATCCCTTTTGTCATTTAAGATAACATACTTATAGGTCTCAGGGACTAGGACATAGATATCTTTGAAGGTAAAGATTCTGCCTACTACATTTCATAAAGATGCTAAAAATTATATACTTGACTAAAGCATCTTATAAAGTTGAGGTTATAAATGTACCAAATCAGGTTTTTGAGACTCTTCCATTTCTGTTTACAAACTGAATCAAATTTCATTTAAAATCATTGATTAATGAAAACTCGAATTACTCTCATATTTAATATTAAAATATTCATATTATGAGTTTTATTAAATTTAACATTTCTAAATGTAACAGTAAATCTTTTCAGGATTGAAAAGATAGTAGCCTAAACAACTTGGTTGACCATTTTTCCAGTCTCAGCAAGCCTGAAGTTACTAGTACAATTGCTTATTCTGAAGATTAAGGTAAGGATGAAGAATGGGCACTGCTTATATACAGGAGTTAATGGGCCCCATTTTATAGTTCTTTAATGTGAAGGTTCATGTTTACAGCCTTATACATGAAGCCAGTGATGGCATCCAACCATTTCATCCTCTGTCATCCTTTCTCCTCCTGCCTTCAATCTTTCCCAGCATCAGGGTCTTTTCCAGTGAGTCAGTTCTTCACATCAAATGGCCAAAGTTGTGGAGCTTCAGCTTCAGTATCAGTCCTTCCAATGAACACCCAGGACTGATCTCCTTTAGGATGGACTGGTTGGATCTCTTTGCAGTCCAAGGGACTCTCAAGAGTCTTCTCCAACACCACAGTTCAAAAGCATCAATTCTTTGGTGCTCAGCTTTCTTTATGGTCCAACTCTCACATCCATACATGACTACTGGAAAAACCATTGCTTTGACTAGATTTGCTGAGCATACACAGCAAAGTATGTGTCAGCTTTTTTAATATGCTGTCTAGGTTTGTCAAGCTTTTCTTCCAAGGAGCAAGAGTCTTTTAATTTCATGGTTTCAGTCACCATCTGCACTGATTTTGGAGCCCCCAAAAATAAAGTCTGTCACTGTTTCCATTGTTTCCCCATCTATTTGCCATGAAAGTAATGGGACTGGATGCCATGATCTTAACTTTTTGAATGCTACGTTTTAAGCCAACTTTTTCTCTCTCCTGTTTCAATATTTTCATACATCAACACTTATTTCTACTTAATATGATTTAATATACCTATTAACTGTCTGATTGAATTCTGCATTATTTTTGTTCTTCCTCTGTAGGTCACCACATTTCTAAGTTATTCTAATGAAATCTCTTTAGATTCCTACTTTTTTCTATCTTTTATAACAAAAATCTCTATTCTAACAGGAATGACGGTTGTGCTGAAATTTTGCAAATAATGCTCCTCTAAAGTGGTTTATATCACCCCCTACTTTTGCTGAGTCTACAAATAATTTGAATATTATGACTGTTAAGTCATCAGCAATTGCAACCACACTTTATGGTGAGCTGGTGAGCCCAGAGGGAACTCAGAAAAGAAAAGAATACCTGCCATTTAGCAATCATCAAACTGCCATTTAGCAATCATCAAACTGCAGCCACTCAGGTGAGCCCTGAGGAAACTCAGGATGTGAAAACACAGGATACTGGCCCCAGATAAATGAGGTTACCATAAAAGAAAGATAACGATCATTTGAATTAAACTCTCTTATCCCCATCCATGTTAGGTCACTGTTTTATAAGATGTCATAAGATGTCAATGTTAAATCTAGCAATCTCCTGCTTGACCATGCCCAATTTACCTTAATTCATGAATGTAACTTTTCAGGTTCCTATGCAATATTGTTCTTTACAGCATTGGACTTTACTTTCACCACCAGACACATCCACAACTGAGCATCATTTCTGCTTTGGCCCAGCAGCTTCTTTCTTTCTGAAGCTATTAGTAACCACTCTGCTCTTCAGAGTAGCACATTAGATACCTTCTGGCTGGGGGAGGGTCATCTTCCAGTGTCACATAGTTTTGCCTTTTCATATTGCTCATGGGGTTCTCACAGCAAGAATACTGGAGTGGGTTGCTATTTCCTCCTCCAGTGGAACATGTTTTGTCTGACCTTGTCATTACGAGTCATGTGTCTTGGGTGGCCTCGAAAGGCATGGCCCATAGCTTCATTGAATTGTGAAAGCCCCTTTGCCACCACAGGCTGTGATCCACCACGATCATTTTATTTAATACTGTGGACAAGAATCACTTAGAAGAAGTGGAGTAGTCCTCATAGTGAGCAAAAGAATCCAAAATGCAGTACTTGGGTGCAATCTCAAAAATCACAGAATGATCTCAGTTCATTTCCAAGGCAAAGCATTCAACATCACAGTAATCCAAGTCTATGCCCCAACCATCGATGCTAAAGTTGACCAGTTCTGTAAAGTACTACAAAATTTTCTAGAACTAACACCAAAAAAGATGTCCTTTTCATATACTGAATTGGAATGCAAAAGTAAAAAGTCAAGAGATATTTGGAATAACAGGCAAGTTCGAGCCTGGAGTACAAAATGAAGTAAGGCAAAGACTAACAGAGTTTTGACAAGAGACTGCACTGGTCATAGCAAACACCCTTTTCTAACAACCCAAGGGATGACTCTACACATGGACATCACCAGATGATCAATACTGAAATCAGATTGATTGTGTTCTTTGTAGCTGAAGATGGAGAAGTTCTATACTATCAGTTAAAATAGGACCTAGAGCTGACTGTGTCTCAAATCATCAGCTCCTTATTTCAAAATTCAGGCTTATATTGAAGCAAGTAAGAGAAAGGGTTTGGTTTGACCTAAGCCAAACCCTTTATGATATTCATTGGAAGTGATGAATAGATTCAAGGCATTGGATCTGGTAGACAGAGTTCCTAAAGGACTATGGAAGAAGGTTTGTAACATTGTACAGGAGGCAGTGACCAAAGACATATGCAAGAAAAAGAAGTGCAAGAAGGCAAAGTGGTTGTCTGAGGAGGCTTTACAAATAACCCAGGAAAGAAGAGAAGTGAAAAACAAGGGAGAAAGGGAAAGATATACCTATGTGAATGCAAAGTTCCAGAGAATAGCAAGGAGATCTAAGAAGTCCTCCAATGAACAATGCAAAGAACTAGAGGGAAACAACAGACTGGGAAAAGCTAGAGATCTCTTCAAGAAAGTAAGAGCTATTAAGGGAAATTTTTATGCAAGGATGGGCAAGATAAAGGACAGAAAATGTAAGAACCTAACAGAGGCAGAAGAGATTAAGAAGATATGGGAAGAATACACAGAAGAACTGTACAAAAAAGTGTATTAATGACCCAGATAATCATGATGGTATGGTCCCTCACCTAGAGAAGAACATTCTTGAGTATGAAGTCAAATGAGCCTTAGGAAGCATTGCTACAAACAAAGGGCTTCCCTTCTTCCCTAGCTGGTAAAGAATCCACCTGAAATGCAGGAGACCCTGGTTTGATTCCTGTCAGGAAGATCTGCTGGAGAAGGGATAGGCTTCCTACTCCAGTATTCTTGGGCTTCCCTGGTTGCTCAGCTGGAAAGGATCCTCCTGCAGTGTAGGAGACCTGCATTCGACCTCTTGGTTGGGGACATCCCCTGGAGAAGGGAACGGCTACCCATCCCAGTATTCTGGCCTGGAAAATTCCATGGACTGTATAGTCCATGGGGTCATAAAGAGTCAGAAATGACTGAGCAGCTTTCACTTCACTACAAGCAAAGCTAGTGGAGGTGATAGAATTCCAGCTGAGCTATTAAAATCCTAAAAGAGGACACTGTTAAAGTGCTGCACTCAATATGTCAACAAATTTGGAAGACTCAGCATGCCCACAGGATTGGAAAAGTTCAGCTTTCATTCCATTCCCAAAGAAGGGCAATGCTAAACAAGGTTCAAAATACCATACAATTGCCCTCATTTCACATGCTAGCAAAGTATGTTCAATATTCTTTAAGCAAACTTCTGTAGTACATGAACTAAGAACTTTCAGATGTACAAGCTGGATTTAGAAAAGGTAGAGAAACCAGAGTTCAAATTACTAACATCTGTTGGATTAGGATCATGGAGAAAGCAAAGGAGTTCCAGAAAAAAATCCACTGCTTCTCCACTTCTGCTCCACCCTTATGGCAGAAAGTGAAGAAGAACTAAAGAAACTATTGATGAAATAGAAGGGGGAGAGTGAAAAAATTGGCTTAAGCTCAACATTCAGAAAGCTAAGATCATGGCATATGGTCCCATCACTTCATGGCAAATAGATGGGGAAACAGTGGAAACAGTGGCTGACTTTATTTTTGGGGGCCCTAAAATCACTGCAGATGGTGACTGCAGCCATGAAATTAAAAGACACTCCTTGGAAGAAATGTTATGACCAACCTAGACAGCATATTAAAAAGCAGAGACGTTTGTCAACAAAGGCCGTTTAGTCAAGGCTATGGTTTTTCCAATAGTCATATATGGATGTGAGAGTTGGACTATAAAGAAAGCTGAGCGCTGAAGAATTGATGCTTTTGAACTACTGTGGTGTTGGAAAAGACTCTTGAGAGCCCCCTGGACTGCAAGGAGATCCAACCTGTCCATCCTAAAGGAGATCAGTCCTGGATGTTCATTGGAAGGACTGATGTTGAAGCTGAAACTCCAATACTTTGGCCACCTGATGCAAAGAACTGACTCAGTTGAAAAGACCCTGATGCTGAGAAAGCTTGAGTGCAGGAGGAGAAAGGGATGACAGAGGGTAAGATGGTTGAATGGCATCACCAACTCAATGGAGATGAGACTGAGCAGACTCTGGGAGTTGGTGATGGACAAGGAGGCCTGGCGTGCTGCGATTCATTGGGTCGCAAAGTCGGATATGACTGAGCAACTGAACTGACTGATTTATACATATATTTATACAGTATAACTATATATATGAAAAGTGAAAGCATTCGTCACTCAGACACATCTGACTCTTTGCAACGCTATGGACTGAAGCCCACCACTGTTCTGTCCATGAAATTCTCCAGGCAAGAATACTGGAATGGGTAGCCATTTTCTTCTCCAGGGAATCTTCAAGAATATTGGAATGGGTGGCCATTTCCTTCTCCAGGGGATCTTTGTGACCCAGGGATCAAACCTGAGCCTCCCGCATTGCAGGCAGATTCTTTACCACCTGAGCCTCTAATGAAGCCAACTATATATATTCATATACCTAAGATATTTTATCACATATATAGCTATTTTTTTTTTAGTTGGTAAGTCATGTTCAACTCTTTTGTGACCTCATTGACTGTAGCCTGCCAGGTGCCCCTATCGATGAGATTTTTCTGAGCAAAAATACTGGAGTGGGTTGACATTTCCTTCTCCAGGGAATCTTCTTGAACCAGGGACTGAACCTGCATCTCCTTCATTGACAGGCAGATTCTTTACCACTGAGCCACCTGGGAAGCCCTATCATATGTATACATATCACATTTATATCATTTCTTGTCATTTCTATTTCCTTTATCCTATCTATTGAGCTCTTTGGAAGCTGTAAACACAAAATGTTTCTGCATCTTTAGAGGATCAATAATGCTTTCTTGAAAGTTTCAACAATTTATTTCTTACTCATCATGTCCAGATACCTGGTAACATCATAAATTAAGCGTTTATTTTTCTCACATATAAATGAGTCCAAATCAGTAGCCCATGGTTGGTCCAGTGACTGAATGTAGTCATCAAAGACTTAGGGCCCTTTGAACTTACTAATTTCCTATCCTTAGCATGAGACTCTCATCCTTAAGCTCATGAAAGTCTATGATCATACAAAGATATATGCTAGAATTACTATTAAAATCGCTATTATAATAGTGTTTGTGTATGTACATACACTATATACTATGCATACATTATTTGTATATTCTATGAATACACTGTATAATAGTTACCTCAATCACTATTATGTGTGTGTGTGTATGTGTATACACACACACATATATATATGCACAAGCTGGAATCAAGATTGCTAGGAGAAATATCAATAACTTCAGATATGCAGATGACACCACCCTATGGCAGAAAGTGAAGAAAAACTAAAGAGCCTCTTGATGAAAGTGAGAGAAGAGAGTGAAAAAGCTGGCTTAAAACTCAATATTCAGAAACTAAAATCATGACATCTGGTCGCATCACTTAATGGCAAATAGATGGGGAAACAGTGGAAACAGTGACAGACTTTATTTTTGGGGGGAGTGCTCCCAAATCACTGAAGATGGTGACTGCAGCCATGAAATTAAAACATGCTTGCTCCTTGGAAGAAAAACTTTAACCAACCTAGACAGCATACTAAAAAGCAGAGACATTACTTTGCCAACAAAGGTCCATCTAGTCAAAGCTATGGTTTTTCCAGTAATCATGTATGAATGTGAGAGTTGGACTGTAAAGAAAATTGAGCGCTGAAGAATTGATGCTTTTGAACTGTGGTGTTGGAGAAGACTCTTGAGAGTCATTTGGACTGCAGGAGAGTTCCTTGGGTATCTCTTGCAACCAGTCGGTCCTAAAGGAAATCAGTCCTGAATACTCATTGGAAGGACTGGTGCTGAAGTTGAAACTCCAACATTTTGGCCACCTGATGCAAAGAACTGACTCCTTGGAAAAGGCCCTAATCCTGGGAAAGATTGAAGGTGAGAGGAGTAGGGGATGACAGAGGATGAGATGGTTGGATGTCATCACCAACTCGATGGACATGAGTTTGACCAAGCTCTGGGAGTTGGTGATGGACAAGGAAGCCTGGTGTGCTGCAGTTCATGGGGTTGCAAAGAGTGGGGCACGACTGAGCGACTGAACAGACTGACTGACATACAGCCATAAAAATTGAATGCTGCCATTGGAGAAACAGAAATGGTTCTAGAGTGTAATGATACTAAGTGAAATAAGTCAGACAAATACACATATCATATGATCGCACTTACACATGGAATATTAAAAGAAAACAAGTGAACAAAGTAATGCAACAGACTCACTGATTCAGGAAACAAACAAGTAGTCACCAGAGGGGGAGGCTGTGAGGGTATTGGCTGAAATGATGAAGGGCATTAAGAGGTGCAAACTTTCAGTTATAAAAAATAAGCAATGAAGGTATAATATATAGTACAATAAATATGGTCAATAATATTATAATAACTTTATATGGGAAAAGATGGTTGCTAGATTTACTTTGTGGACTTTTTTTTTTGTGGACTTTTACTTACTTTTTGCAATATATTTAAGTGTCAAATTACTATGTTACAATCTGAAACTAACACAGTATTGTATATCAACAATATTTCACTAAAAAATAAAATAAATGTGTGATTTAAGAAAAAACTACCAATGATTATCTGTATAAGTTGAACCGTAGATGTATTTAGTTTTATTTTTCTATATTTCTCATTTATATAACTAGTATGCATTATCTTCATAATGCAAATATTAGATAAAAGCTATCATTTTATAGGGGGAAATGTAGATTTCCCTAAAATCTTAATAAAATACACTTCCATTTATGTATCCTTGCCCTGCATGGAGTTGTCAGGTCACTTCTAACTGCAAATGAACTCAGGAGGTAATTATTTCTGTCCTAAACAAAATGGGGTTTTGATAATAAATAAGAGACAAGGAGAGGATGTATTTTGAGTTGGCAAAGGGCAGTGTCCATCGTAGATTCAATGTGTACTGAACTTTGTATTTTAGCTGAACCTTGCTTGCCTAAAAGACTAATTTGTAAATAGATGTATAATTTTAATATTCTTATAATATGTATTATTATAATTCATTTTGTATTGTGTTAGGCATGTTTGAGTTCCAGAGGTAGGAAACTGACAGTTTTTAAGTAATTAATTCTATTGAAGAGATACCTGCTTATTGCAAAGTTCTTTCTCTTATTGACTCAGATTTGTCTTCCATTTTATATCCAAGGCTTCTACAAAAGTAGACAACTTTCTATTCATGGTGTTGGACCTGGGGTTGTTATTATTTTCAACATAATTTTTATCTGTTTCAAAGGCAAAATGTTTCCTGACATGTTTTCCATTGCAGTAATATTTCTTTTGTTTGCTGCCAGTGTGATTCCAGCAAATAGCTGCTTTTATAAATTAACTTTGATATTACCTAACTTATGAATATGAATGTGTCCAGTTTGTCCATTTCCTTTCAGGGAAAGCACATCTGGTACTCAGAAGCATTGCTGCAATCTCACACAAAGAGGGTTAGTTGATGAAGCTTCTTGAATATCCCAAGTGCCAATGAAAGCAACTTGGCTTCCTCTGAATACTCTATTTCATGCCCCAAATACTGTGTGAGTGTCTAAAACTGCACATGTCTTTCTGATAGGTTTTTGCTTCCATGATACTCAGGCCAATATCAAAGGCATTCCTCTGTCTTCTTGGTGCTTTATCTGAATCCCAGGGTGTCTTCCAAGCCTGATGTTTTCATGGGACTGAGAGTCAATAGGCCCATCTGCCTCACCGGAAGTGCTTTTGCCATCTGGCTTGAGGAAATTGGGTCATGTCTAATTGGTTCAAAGTGAATTGGTAGTAAATCTTTCTTATGTGCAGTGCAAAGACAATCATGAAAAGACTGCCTTTGAAAGGTGGAGAGACACATCGTTGAAGTGATGCTCAGCTTAGTTTACCTACGTACGCTGACCAGGAAATCATCGGTCTTAATACAATTTATGGAACATCTATTACATGCAAGGTGTTTTATATTGTTATCTTTAATACTCACAAAAACCACATGTAAGTTTTGTTTCCCCACTTAACAGATCTGTTCTTAGGCTTAGAGAGATTAATTGAGATGCCCAAGGATGTGCAGCCTAGCAGAATTACACCTTGGATCCAAATCTTCCACAGTTTCCAGGCACACCTGCTTTCTACCACCGAAAATCAACTTGCTGTGTGATTCTTCCAGTTTCTGCGCCATTCACTTATACCACGGACAAAGGGAGTTAGGGTTTGTTTATTTGTATTATCTGTAGGAATTTTTCCTGAAATAACAAGCTTTGAATTTACACAAAACAAAAAAGTGTTTGAACTCTAACATTTTCAAAAGTCAGAAAAAACAGAAAGTCCTTGAAAAACTTCCAAGAATTTTCTTTCATTGTATGTTTGTCATTCTGACTTTCAGCTCTTTCTCAATTGCCAAGATTTGTTTACTTACTTGAAAACAAATTGTTTTAAGCCAACTTATCTGTATTCATTTGGGCAGAAAAAAAAGTTAAGTAGCATGCAAATGTGATATGTAAAAAGAGTATCTAGTTAAAATTGCTAGATCACTGAACTGGATATTGATAGATTCTTGAAAGCAGGCTGGAGGTCAAAGCCAGTATTTGGAGTAGGTAATACAGTTTGATATAGGTGTTACAGTTTGATGTAGGAAACACTAGGTGTGGTGTTTCCCAGGTGGCATTAGTGGGTGGCACTAGTGGTAAGGGCCCATCTGCCAATGCAGGAGACTAAGAGATGTGGGTTCAATCCCTCGGTCAGGAAGAATCCTGGAGGAGGTCATGGCAACCCATTCCAGTATTCTCGCCTGAAGAATCCCCTGGACAGAGGCGCCTGGTGAGCTACAATCCACAGGGTCACAAAGAGTCAGATAGGACTAAAGCCACTTAGCACACACGTATAGAGCTGGAGACTTTAGACAGAACATGAGTGGGATACTATATGGTCCCAGTGGTTTTGGAGAAAGAAGCAAAAGCATTAAGGCAATAAAACAGGATATTATTCCAGCAGTACTGCTTTGTCCTAGCTTCTTTTGCTATGTATCTTCCTAGATGATATTTTAAATTATAGATTAAAATAACATCTTTAGTATAGTCATGGTTGAATTTACATTTGAAGTGTAGATCTCTCTTCTGAGTAATGATTTCACAAACTTCTGCCCACATGTTATCTCCACCAGAGTGAATCAGAGTTATAGTTTTCAAAACAGAAATCTTGTGTTATCTTGCAACTAATTTTTCACTTCTACTCTTCTTCATTTTAGTACATAGCAATGTCACTCTCTTGCCAATTGCTTATGTCAAAATGTCTCTCCTTTTCTTCAGTTCATTTCAGTTCAGTCGCTCAGTCGTGTCCGACTCTTTGTGACCCCATGAATCGCAGCACGCCTGGCCTTCCTGTCCATCACCACCTCCAGGAGTTGACCCAAACTCATGTCCATTGGTCGGTGATGACATCCAGCCATCTCATATTCTTCACTTACCTAAGTCGTATTGATTTTATTTCCAGAAGATTTCATGACTCCTTTCTCTGAAAATCCATTGACATCACGAAGTTCAAGATACGATCACCAATTATTTAGATTATAGTGTTGGAATTTGCCAGGCAAGAATACTGGTGTGGGTTGCCATTCCCTTCTCCAGTTAACTCCTAGTTTATTTTCTTTTAAAAAAAATTTATTGAAGTATAGTTGATTTAGAATGTGGTACTTCCTGCTGTACAGCAAAGTGACTCAATTATACATATATATTTTCTTTTTAAAAATCCTTTTCTGTTATGATTTATCACAAGATATTGAATATTGTTTGTTGTGCTATACAGTAGGACTTTGTTGTTATCGATTCTACATTTATGCACCTGTTACCTCCAACCTCCCACTCCATCTCTCTCTAGTTCCCCACTCCCTTGGCAATCAAAAGTCTGTTCTCTATGTTTGTGAGTCCATTTTGTTTCATAGATATTTTTATTTGTGTTGTAATTTAGATTCTACATTCCTAATCCCTGGGACCTCTTTATCCATACATCTGTTGATGGACATTTAGCTTGTTTCCATTTCGTGGCTATCAAGAACAGTGCTGCTATGAACACAGGAGTGCATGTATCTCTTTGAACTACAGTTTTGTCTGGATATATGCCCAGGAGTGGAATTACTGGATCATAAACCTGAGGGCCAAAGAATTGATGCTTTTGAACTGTGGTGTTGGAGAAGACTCTTGAGAGTCTCTTGGACAGCAAGGAGATCCAACCAGTCCATCCTAAAGGAGATCAGTCCTGAATATTCATTGGAAGGACTGATGTTGAGGCTGAAACTCCAATACTTTGGCCACCTGATGCGAAGAGCTGACTCATTTGAAAAGACCCTGATGTTGGGAAAGATTGAAGACAGGAGGACAGGGGGATGACAGAGGATGAGATGGTTGGATGGCATCACCAACTTGATGGACATGAGTTTGAGTAAACTCTGGGAGTTGGTGATGGACAGGGAGGCCTGGCGTGCTGCGGTCTATGGGGTCGCAAAGAGTTGGACACGACTGTGTGACTAAACTGAACTGAACTGATGGCAACTCTATTTATAGCTTTTTGAGGAACCTCCAATACTGTTTTGCACAGTGGTTGCACAAACTTACATTCCCACCAACAATGTAGAATTCCCTTTTCTCCACTCCCTCTTCAGCATTTATTTATAGAATTCTTAATGAGGACCATTCTGACTGGTGTGACATGGTACCTCATTATAGTTTTGATTTGTATCTTTTCATGTGTTTGTGGGCTATCTGTGTGTCTTTGGAGAAATGTCTATGTTCTTTTGTTCATTTTTTTGATTAGGTTGTTTGTTTTTTTGTTGTTGATATGCATCAACAGTCGTGTCCAACTCTCTATAATCCCGTGAACTATAGCCCACCAGGCACCTCTGTCCGTGGGATTTCCCAGGCAAGAATACTGGAGTGGGTTTCCCTTTCCTATTCCAGGGGAATCTTCCCAACCCAGGGAAAGAATCTGGGCCTCCTGCACTGCAGGTGGATTCTTTACCATTAGAAGGTGTATACTACACTCTGTGTATATTTTAGAGATTAAGCCCTTGTCAGTTGTATTGTTTGCAAATATTTTGTATCATTCTGTAAGTTGTCTTTTTGTTCCATTTATGGTTTCCTTTGCTCTGCAAAATCTTCTAAGTTTGATTTGGTCCCCATTTGTTTATATTGCCTTGCGAGACTGACCAGCTCATTTTCCTCCTTTCATTCCCATCCCATTACAACACAGTTAGACAGAAGTGAGTAACTTAAAATATAAATTGTAACACATCATTTCTCTTGACTAAACCTTCCCAGCGTTTTTTTTTCCCCCTCCACCAAACACATAATAAAATCCAAAAACCTTTCAGTGGCCTAAAGACCCTGAATTATCTAGCCTAGGTTTCCCTACCCTTCCCACCCCACCATACTTAATATTCTCTATGTACTGAACATTTCAAGTTCTCTCCTGTCTCATTAGTTTTACATGTGTTCTCTCTTGGAATGTGCTTATCCCAAATTTCTACATGATTAGTTCATTCTCTTTCTTTAGACCTCAACTTCAATGTTATATCCTCATGAGGTCTTCCCTGACCACCTTCCTTAATGTAGGGCCTCATTTGATATTGTACTCCACGCTTGTTTTCTTTGAAACTGTCATTACAACTTAAAACTGGTAATTTATTTGTCAATTTCCCTCCCCACCCCCCACCCCGCCACGTTACTGAGATGGTAACAGGCAGAAAGGCTAGGGGTCTCCAAACAGAGGAAATAGGCTGCATGCGTTCAGAATTTTTTTTTTTTAATCTCTCTCTTAAGCTTCAGGAAGAAACAAACTACAACTGTCAGATATTTTTCCCTTCTCTACACAATATTAAAAGGAGACTTCTTTTAAAATTCTGTGTTGCCATGACGACACCTAGTTCCACCTGAACTTAACTTTTCTCAAACCTTGAGCTAACCAATGTGTTTTTCTTATGGAAAAAAAAATTTTTTTTAAGCTAGCTGAACTGAATTGAATGAACTATGCATTTACCCTAGACTCTGACTTTGTTCAAGTTAGTTCCGCCTAAGACTCAGAATTGAAAATGGCTCAACAAACCAGTATGTTTTACTCATGCAAATGTTCTCTTAAGCTATGTTAATGACACTACGTATTTGCTTGGAAACCTGCCTTTCTTCAAGAATTGTGTCAGTTGTTTTATGGCCTCAGATGACTCACCTTGTGCTAATGTTATCTCAAAATGCATGCTGTGGGTTAGGAGCCTGGTGCCACTCTCTGAGTTTTGAGACATTTCCTTTCTCCTATTAGCAGTCTGCATATAGGTTTATAACTTCTTGCTAAAAACTATCAAGGGGGCACTCTTTCTGTCCCTTTCTGACGTCTATGTCAGAAGTTTTCTCTATCTTTTTTATATTTAATAAAACTTTATTACACAAAAGCTCTGACCAATCAAGCCTCATCACTGGCCCCGGATCAAATTCCTTTACTCCCGAGGCCAAGAATCCCAGCATCTTTAACAGCTCAACAACAACCTTTCATTATTGTCACTACAATGTAAGCTCCATGATTTCCTGGTTTACTAAAGAATCTCAACCATTTCTTAAAATGAAAGATTAAATATAATAAATAGTTTCTGAGTGATCAAAAAGCCTCATTTGTTTGTGTGAAGGAACATTTGAGAGGATGGACAGAGAAGCTTCTTTGGGCAGGGATAATTTCCAAGGAATCCTGGTTTTGTTGCAGGAAGGGGGACCCCTTCCAGGTCCAAAAACTGGGCTCTTGTCTAACACTCAGAAATGAATTGTCCAAGGAGACACATGTGCTGACAAAGCAAGAGATTTTATTGGGAAAGGGCGCCTGGGTGGAGAGCAGGAGGGTGAGGGAACCCAGAACAGCTCTGTTCCATGGCTTGCAGTCTCTGGTTTTATGGTGATGGGATTAGTTCCTGGGCTGTCTTTAGCCAGTCATTCTGGCTCAGAGTCCTTCCTGGTGGTGCATGTCTTGTTCAGCCAAGATGGATGCCAGAGAGAAGGATTCTGGGAGGTGGTCGAACCTGTGGTGTCCCCTTTTGACCTTTCCCGAACTCTTCCGGTTGGTGGAGGCTTATTAGTTCTGTGTTCGTTACCAGAACCTCCTGTTGTAAAACAACTCATGCAAATGGTTACTGTGGTGACTGGTCAGGGTGGGCGATTTCAATCAGTGTGTTTCCTCTAACAACGTCCCTCTGAGAGACTTCATATTCAAGACACTTCTTGGAAATTGGGGCAGAGGCCTCTTTCTGCTGTCACTTCTTCCTGCTGTGCATGGGCATAGGCCTGCCTAGCAGAGCAGAAGTCTCTCTCTACCTGATCTAAGTCAAGATATTTTTTTGCCTGAAACCAGCATTCAGCCTAGTAATAACAGCAATTTAGTTTGAAACTGTTGGCTCCTCTCAGAGATGAAATAGACAGGGGCAAACAGGAGACTTAACAGGATGGTCATCACTGGTCCCCAGAAAGAGGAAGCAACATTTGGGGTGAGGGTTGCAAGGTTTGTGATTTTATTTTATTTTATTTTTTTGATTGGTTGGTGGTGAGGCAACAGAGCTGTGCTCCAGGAATCTTGTGTTTAGTCTGAAGTTACCATCCTCCACCTGGGTGGGGGCCTCAGTTCTGTAGAAGAACTCAAAGACATTGTTATGCATATTTCCTTGAGTAGGAACCAGGACTCTGTCTGGAAGCTGTACCATCATTTGATTGTTTGTTTCTCCTGCTTCTGTATCCCTCCCTTCCCTGATTAACAATTGTTTGAATCCACCCTTTGGAACTCAGGGAAGGTCAAGGAGGCTGAATGAAGCCTTTATCCTACAGACAAGAAATGGAGAACACAGAATAGATTTGTATTCCAGAGCCCCACAGAGTTCTGCTCAGTTTTAATTTAGGGAACTAGATAACTGTGACTGTGATAACTTCCTGTCAAAATGGGGCATAGGATTGCCTCAGCTTGGAGAATAGACACTGAATCGGAAGTATTCCTGAGTTCCAAGTTCTAGATCTGAGTCTTGTATGATTAAAATCTCAATCCCTTGGTCTGCCATTTTGGTGTAACAGACCCAATTAGAAGTAGCTGGGGGAGTGATAACTGGAATTTTAATAGACAAAGTAAACCTCATTTCTTTTTAGAAGAATAGGCCTGAAACCCAGTCTGGACCTGGCACTTCAGGCAGACTTGTAGCCAGGTCGCCAGTTGCCTAGCTTTATAAAAAGTAAGGTTGCAGTTACTAGCTTCCAGCAGACATTGTTTCAAGAATGGTGGCATCCAAACTTGACACGACTCAGAAAACTCAAGTGTTTAGCAATACAAGGTCTATACTGAAAGTATACCCATAGTATCACCTAGTTAGTTCCCAGGATGTCTGAACCATAGCTACACTATTTTGACTTTTAATTGTATAATTTTTCTCGATAGCCAAAGCAGATGTCACCGTTAATGACGTCAGTGTTTCCCTAGGTATGAGAAGATGCAAGAATTGGAACTCATAAAATCTTCTCCTGAAAAGATCTAGCTATCTGAAGGCCTGTTCTGCCAGTTTTTCCCAGAGCACAGAGTACCTCATTCCTGATTTTCACCCTGAACTCCTTTCAGGGGAGTTGAAGGTCAGCAGTTGCAGTGGCCATGATTTAATCTTTGTAGACATAGATGGCAAGTGTCAGTTTTCAGTTGGAAGAGCCCCTTTTTGCTCATAAACTTGACCATGATTTTGAGGGAGGCATTTCATGACCATTTCATCCCATGGTGCTGAGAATGTCTATTCTCAGGTTTGGCAAAGATTTTGTTGACAGGCTACTTAATGTGCTCTTACTGGACTAGGCTATAAAACAGTATCCAAAATTCTCTGCACCACCTGTCTTACTAGCCTCTTGGTCCAGGAAAACATTTCCTCTTTTTGCCTCTTCCCATATCTAGAGTTACACTGTTACCATCATTGATCTCATATGGAACTATATAGTATTCTATCAGAGGCCTCAGTCACACATTTGGCAGTGTAAGAAATAGCAATTTTGTAAAACATGTAAAATACAAATAACATAGCCAGCAGTATTAATAAAGTCACAAATAAAACTTAAGAGCTTCCATTAGATGTAGCCCAGGATATCCCAGGTCATCTGATCTAGTCTACACTGTTGCATCTTTATCTCCCAGGGAAACTATATATTGGTACTGTCTATAAGGCACATAACCCAGTTTTCTAGTGTTACTAGACTGATTATCCTTAGTATGATTTAATTGTTTCCAAGATAGAGGAGACTTTAAACCTAAATTTCTATAGCCTGGTGTTATCTATACAAATCCATCCCATAACTGTGGGAGATTTTTCCTCCTTTGCTGAAACTTTGCTTGTTGCTCTGATTGAGCTTGAGTAATAGAAGAAAGCTCAAATTTATGGCCAGAGTCAGAGCAAGCATTATTAATTGGCCCAGTGAGGGGATCCCATCTAGTGATATCACTGTGTCCTGAATATGACTATATTTTTTTTTTATTTTTTTCCATTTATTTTTATTAGTTGGAGGCTAATTACTTTACAATATTATAGTGGTTTTTGTCATACATTGACATGAATCAGCCATGGATTTACATGTGTTCCTCATCTCGATCGCCCCTCCCACCTCCCTCTCCACCCGATCCCTCTGGGTCTTCCCAGTGCACCAGGCCCAAGCACTTGTCTCATGCATCCAACCTGGGCTGATGATCTGTTTCACCCTAGATGACTATATATATTTTTTTAAAGTAAATTTTCTTAGGGTGAACCAGTTAGAGCCTTGTAACAGATAAATTTACTAAGGTAACCCAGAATTAGATACAGATAATTGGCCACAAACCCAATTGGATTGATTTCTAAAACTAGCATAGGATCAGGCCTATGATAGAAAAGCATTTGATTTATATGCAAAGGTCTAAGAAGTCAAGAAAACATTATAAATGATCACACGAATCAGGTCCAGCATCTTGGGCAAACTGTGTACTTCTGATGTTGTTGTCTTCTCATCCTGGTGTACTGTAGTTTCTCTTCTGTTTGAGCATCATTATAAGGTGAGATCAGGTCAGCTGTCCTCTCTATAGACCAATCCAGTGTAGGGGTCTTTGGAAGTGGGAATTAATCTAAGAGCTAATGTCCCTTCAGTTTCATTGTGCATGAGCTAGTTAAGAGTATCTGATAAAAATGTCCTTCCATCCATGTTGGAGACAGCCTCTTAAATTATGTTTTTTCCAGTTCTGGTTGCAGGTCATGAGGCATCTGATCTTCATAGGTTACTGAGATAAGCTTCAGAAACAAACTTAGTGTATTCTTAAAGAATTCAATTAAATTTTACATTAATATCACATAACAGCAAAGAACTATTCTAGAAATGAGTCTTACTAGATGCAGAACTCCATTAACAAACTGGGATTTAACATTTATTGAAACATCTTTTTCTCCCTAATATTACCCTCATTTTTGTCAAATATAACCAAATTAAGGCTACTTTGTTTGCAAAATAGGTTTGTTCTCACTAATTTGGGTCTGATGATTTATATAACCATAATTGATCACAGACTTTTTATTTTGCTGATACATTTATAGAGTCTCAGACTGAACTTTTAAAATAAATCAGGGCTGGGAAATTCACACCAAAGGCTTATCACAGATTTTGCCTAACAAATCTAGGTGAATTCTTCCCTTTTTAAGGTCTCAAAAATTCCTTGAGATTTTTGTACCTGTTAGTGAGATAATCTTCCTAACTCATTTGATAAACTTACTGAAAACCTAAGAGTTTCCAATTTCTGGAGGAGTCAGATAGAGAGAAAATATAATTGTTTCGTTAATAACATATAATATTATGAAAGCATTGTCATAATTAATCCGAGAGGAAGGTTTTCCCTACTCCCTGGAAAACGTAAGATTCAAACCCATAATTTTCCATATAGAAACCATAAAAGTTATAAGCATATTTGCTGGTTCATTCAGTCCTTTGTTAACTTTTATGAAGCCATCAGACTTTTCACTAGAATACCAGGATATATCAGAATGTTAAGAGCTCCATATAATTTCCAGGATATCTATATTAGGAATGGGCTTCCCTGGTGGCTCAGAGGGTAAAGCGTCTGCCTGCTTTGCAGGAGACCCGGGTTTGATCCCTGGGTCAGGAAGATCCCCTGGAGAAGGAAATGGACAGAGGAGCCTGGCGGGCTACAGTCCGTGGGGTCACAAAGAGTCTGACACAACTGAGTGACTTCACCTCACTCACCTCATATTAGAAATATTTACCATACATTGTAACATGAGAGGATTTATTACTCATTTGATAATATTTTTCATGTAATTTAACCAACCAAATAAACACAGTTTAATATATCTCTTTGGGATATTTCAGAGGCCCTCTGAAGCACCCCAAAGTTAACTAGAGGTCAAAGGAACTTCAAAAGAGTTTGACTTAGGAAGTTTTGTCAAAAAAGAGAAATCAGTTGAGAGGCTTTACAACATTTGGTCAGATTTAGTCCATGTTGATGGGTGTATCATTTAGCTTATTGATATGTCAAGATGGGCTCAAGGTCTAGTGAAAGTCTTGGGCCTAGTTGCCTCAAACCAGTTTTCCTATGGCTGTGTCATTCCTAACAAAATCCATTTATCTAACTAACTGTAATCCAATTTTAAAAAATCCTGATCATGCATAACTCATTTTAGTATTTTTCATACTTTTTTTTTTTTTAACTGAAAACACACTTCTTACTTTCCTTTAGCAACCAGGAACTAACTTTTATATTAGCACTTTATAGATTGGTGAGCATAAATACCATTGATAATTTCTAAAACCCTTGCTTTCTTAAAACATTTTAGGGTGGCACCAAATATTATTCATTTATAGTCCCAAATCTCCTCAGTTTTTCTGTAAAAGGAAATCAGTGTTTAGTAGTAGATGTTTCAAAATCTTATTTTATTTGGAAATGACCTAACTATTCAATAGACTTCCGACAGTTTAGCACAACCCTTAGAAATTCAAGTCACCCCAATCTGGAGAGACTGTTTTAGACAGATATTCCTAAAGCATAATCATTCTTAATAGAGCTTATCTAAAAGCTCATATCTCATTTACATTTTTTTAAGAAGTTTCTTCACTCAAGGTAATTTCCTTGTTGACAAACTTGTAACTGATATGATAATATTTAACTTATATTAAACCTAGGTACAGTTAAAATATTCTACTTAATGGTAATTACTCTAAGACAAGTCTATACTACATAGGTCAACAAACAAACATTAATATTAGGTACTTAATACTGAATATTTACCAGTTCATAGGAACCTGGAATTTATTGCTTAATTTAGAATTATTTTTGCTTTGTAAGCACTTACCTTTCTTTAAGCCAATTAAATAGAGCTCATTTACAAGTTAATCTCAAAAATATTATCCTGAGACAAAGGCATACTGAGACATATTTAGACAGACACAACACAAGATCTAGCTTCATTTCTAAGTTTAGTCATGAATTAGATATTACAATATAAAATTTACTAGTTTACAAAAAACAGTTGGAATAAACAAAACTTTAAAAGGCTTTTTTTCATTTTTCCTCAGTCTCAGGAGATAGAGGTGGTCTAGATAAGTGTTCCTGAGAGCCCTGGTCTCAAGGCACAGGGGAAGAAAATCAAGTTCTAACAAAATGGTGGCAGGTCTAAAGCAAAATGGACATCAAACATCACAACACAGAGCTAAAACACACATATAGACCTGGCAGTCCTCATCAGACACTCCCTTAAATACAAGAATATAGTCTCTCAGAAAACCTCCTATAGAGACACAGAACTTCAGATCCAAGTACTAACATAGCAAAGGAAAATATCTCAGGTCTTCAAAGATTTCAAAGGGAGGAAAGGAAGCCAGGTTGAAGAAGAAGGGGGAAGAGGCGGGAGATGGGGGGAAAAGGGGTGGCCTTACAGACGTCTCCTGCCACCTGCAGATACCCAGATATTGGAACTATACCCTGGACCTCCAGAGCAGGGAGGACTGGAACTCGGCCCTACCAGAAACCAGACCAGACCAGACCAGAGCCAGAATTCGAGTTCTCTGCCAAGAGGAGGTGATCAGTCTCCAATCCTCAGCTCAGGCTGAGGCCCTTTGACCAGATTCCTGCGTCCAGGACCGGGTGACTAGAAAAAAGGGGAAGGATAGGAAGGGTTAAGGAGAGGAAAGAGAGAGGGAAGGGGAGAGAGGTCAATAAAATCTTTTGCTTGTTACCGGTTGGGGAACTCTGGCCTGTTGTCCATGTCAGGAGGAGACCTGGGACAAAAAGGTCCCAGTTGTGGCCACTGGGTCTGGTCCAGGAAACACACTGACTGAAACCGCCCACCCTGGCCAGGCACCACAGTAACCATTTGCATGAGTTGATTTACAACAGGAGGTCCTGGTAAGGAATACAGAACTAATAAGCCTCCACCAACCGGAAGAGTTCGGGAAAGGTCAAAAGGGGACACCACAGGCCCGACCACCTCCCAGAATCCTTCTCTCTGGCCTCCATCTTGGCTGAACAAGGCATGCACCACCAGAAAGGACTCTGAGTCAGAATGACTGGCTAAAGACAACCCAGAAACTAATTCCATCACCATAAACCCTGAGACTGCAAGCCACGTGACAGAGCTGTTCTCCTGGGTTCCCCTCACCCTCCTGCTCTCCACCGGGAGCACTTTCCCAATAAAATCTCTTGCTTTGTCAGCACATGTGTCTCCTTGGGCAATTCATTTCTGAGTGTTAGACAAGAGCCAAGTTTTGGGCCCTGGAAGGGGTCTCCTTTCCTGCAACAGGTTGACAACATTCAGGAACATGAGCTCTTCCGGGATTCTTTGTCAGCTTTTTGTTGATCAAAGGAATTTGTTGCAACTTATATTAATTAATCTTACTGTCATTCCACCTGCTAGTGGTTAAAGAAGTAGGGTCATTGAACATTTTGAGAACCATGGATGTCAGAGAAGTCATATGCCAGAAGGAGAAAATCTTTTGGGGTTCACAGTAGATTGGTTATTGGTAAAGCTGACCTATTATCTTCACAGGGGCTTGGAAGTGAAACTAGAAGAAACAGTCTAATGGCAAATAGGCTGCCATCCAATGTCAATAAACAGTTCTTTCTTCTTGCATGGTTATTTATTTACTTTGCCCCCATTTAGTAATATTAAATTATGATTGTTTACCATATTCAAAGCGTTAATGGGGTTTTCCATGTTAGTATTTATATCCATTTATGTCAATTTTTAAAGTAAACTGGAAAACTCCACTGTCTAAAAATGTATCTTCAGAATGAAAAATTCAAATTTATTGAACTTAAAAAGATAGTTATTCTTCTCTAAAAAATTATTTTTTCTCAGAATCTTAAAATAAACATAGAATATATAAATGATGAATATTATGATATATTTGAAATGAATTAACTCACTTGATACAAATTTTACTCAAAAAAATAAGAAATGATATGTTGTTGCACCGGGTGCACTAAGAGCTGATATAATTTAGTAAATTATTATCATCAGTTTGCTCCCCGTTAGAATTTAACTACTTCAGGTGGCACTTTGAACCTGAATTAGATTTACCAACAGTAGCTACAATCATTTCCCTTTTCATCACCTACTCTAGTCACGGAAAACTCACCATTCCCCAAACACTTCTTTCACTTCAGTGCTTTTGCTCATGCTAGTCCCACTTCTGGGAATAATTCACCAGCTCTTTTTACCTGACAGGTTCTACTTATTTTTCAAGACCCATACCAAATGTCACTTCCTCTGAAAAACTTTTCTTTCTTTCACTGCCCTTCAGGCAAAAAGACCCTCTTCTTTTAATTTCTGTAATATTGTATGTGTATATATATATGTACACACACACATACAGGGGGGATGGCACGTCATTCAATTATTTGTCTAGTAAATAATTTATTATAATAATAAATAATTACTATTTAGTTAGCCATGCACTATACTGAGTGCCAAGAGACATAACAATTATGTCACTGCTGTCAAAGACTTTAGCAGAATAAGGAGACATTATATGAACAATTATAGTATGATGAAGGCTATATAAAAAAACAAGTCTTTTACATATAATATAGGATTTCCTAGAGAGTGAATCTAGGAATGGATAGAAGTTAGAAAGACAAAGTGACAAACATTCTAGGCAGAGAATAGAGCCTATGTGAAACCCCTCAGTTGAAAGCTGACATATATTAGTTTAAGGAAGGACTCAGGGTACCAGATTGAGGGGAAGAACCACATTCAGATGAGATGGAGAGTTAGACTGGGGTGGTTTGTAAAGATTGCTTAAAGCTGTATTGAGGATATTGGACTTTACCTAACAGTAAGGAGAAATGATAGAAGCTTTTAAGAAGAGGACTAAATAACCAGACACTGTGATTTTGATGTATTATTCTGACTATGAAGCGCAGAACAAATAGAGGAGAACACAGTTTTAGGGACATGTTGAGAGGTTATTGTAATAGTTTAGACAAACGACTTCTGTGATTCTACAAGGGCCTTCATCATGGGCATGGAGAGGAAGTGGAGTGATTTACCTGTTTTTTAGGAGGAAAAATTAACAGGATGCAGTGATCAACAGTCAGGCGTGAGAGAGAAGAAGCAATTAAGGGAGGCGTCACAGTTTCTAGATTGAGCAGCTGAATAGGCAATCTTGCTAATTCTAGGAGTGAATAGATTTTTATTTACCAATTAATATTTAGAATTACATTGATACTGTATATTTTAACGTGATCAAGAAGTATAGGAAAAGAATGAGTGTAATGATACACTGAATGATACACTGGATATGGGCTTTCTAAAATTTGTATTAAAAAGACTTTCTGAAATTTCAAAGGAATATAAGTTGCAGAGCTTTTTCATTATGATAATGAATGAGTATATTGGACTGGGAAATTTGCAGTAATAATAATTTCTGCTACCAAACTCATTCTGTGGTTACTTCTCAAAGGAAGCATTTGCAGCTCTTTTTATTCCCCTATTTTTACTAAGGTTCACACCTTTCTGTATTTTGCATACATAATACTTAAAAATTAAAAATAGAATCTTCAAGCTGCAGATATTCTAACTGAACATTTTAATAAGCTCCTTTCTTTGTGTTAATCAACTTTCTAAAGTTTGAGCTATTTTTAGAACCAGTTACACTTGTACCTTTGGGTCCAATTCTAATTCTCTTCACATCGCAGATGATTTCTCTGCAGTATTCTCTTTGAAATCAATCAGGGCTTTCAGGAGAGAAAGTTAGGCAGTGGAGGATGAGAACTGGGTCATGGCTAGCATTCTCCTTCACATAATGCTGAATTCTTTTACTTCCAGGTGCAAAGACAGGGTTAGACGACTGCCATTTAAACAGCACAAAGAGAGCTATTAGAATAGATGAGCAACAACAACAAAAAAGCTTACTTCAGTAAGGTTATTTCAGACTGACTGCATCGTTATTTTGTTTCCAGAATTTTAACTTTACTAACAAACTAAAACTGCTAAAAAAATAATTCTAGTCTTAAAAATGGCAAGCAGTTTGTAACGTAGCGTCCTCACACTCAGAACCCTGAGAAGACCCAGAAAAGACTGGCAGACCATCTACTCCTTGGCAGATCATCTACTTCCAGGAACTTTAGAAATTCCCGTTAATTTCAAGTGTGAAGGGATTTAGAACAAGGAATATAGTGATTTGCCCATTTTTTAAAGGAAAAAAGGAAAGCCACCAATTTGAAAAAAGTTGCAAAATCTTTCATCCTTCCTCTGTGTTGTATCTTTTCATTAGCACTTCAAGTTCTGTATCAACCAGAAAAAAGAAAATAATTTTTGTGCTATTTTCATTTTGATTTTGGAGTGATCAGAAGATGATTTTTCAGCCTTTTCTCACCATGTCCATAATTCAAGTAAATTGGGGTAGGTTGGGTTGGGGTAAACAAGGGTCCTGAAAAATCCTGTGGGGATTTTAATTGCATATACTACATTAGTTCATGGGGTGCAGGAGAATATTTCCACACATGAAAGAATATGATAGGACTATCAGGAGATTGGTATAAATTTTGGAGCTATTTCCACTCATTTATCACACAGATGTAATTGCTTATTCATTGACTTCTTTTACCTATTGATGTAACTGGTCCTTGTTGCCTTAAAAACCTTTCAATTGCCTCTGAAATGGGAGGGCACTAAAAATTCTATAGAAAAAATAAATATCTCAATGAATTCCTAGGAAAAAATACCAGGAAGAAAGATCTTAAAATGCAAGGAAAGGAAAAATATTTTTTTATTTCCATAGGAAACAAGTAAATACAAAAATAAAAGCTTTGACTAGCCTGAAATAAAACTTGAAGGAAGAGATGATAATGCTGGAGTGAAAAGTGTGTAGATGAAGAGTCAGTTTCTGATTCTCTTCACTATACACATCTTCCTCTTTAATGGCACAGCAGCTAAATAATAAAAGTTCTTTATGTTCTAGGGTAAAGAACTTGGAATTTGGGAACGAAGAACAAGAATGTTCCTATGTGGTATCCAGGAAAGATACCTTGCTTTTGTCCTTCTCAAAGCCAAAATCTGGGCTTGATAGATGCCTTTGAGTAGGTTTAGCATTGGAGAGCAGGAGTACCCTGTGTCTTATCTTTTATCTGGTTTATAAGGAAGGAGGAGTTATATAGAGCACTCCAATCATAATGGAGTAACAATGGATACAGTGCAGTTCTGGGAAGAGAGAGACTATTACCCATTTTTTCCATCTCTTCATGAGTCCAGTATCAATGAGTATCTGAATGGTTCCCAGGTTCCCTTGAAAATAATAGAGAGGAAGGCTGAAAAAGTACAGGTGGCATGCCTTGAGCTGGGACAAGGAATATGTCATGTGAACTGTTTTGTATTGGCAATTGGAAAGCAAGGCAGTACCATGGATAGCAGCACTAGATGGCCGAGGGACTGAGTGGAGATCATTCAAGGTTAATATGGGTCATATATATACTGACAAAGGCAGACTAGGGAAGAAAATGGCCATGGTTAGGTGTCAACTGTGGCCTTAAGGGAAAGAAATTTCTTTCTACCCATCTGACTGATATGAGAATTAATTTATGAGTCAGATCTACAAGAGATAACCAAACAACAGTTTAATAACATGTATACATGAGAGAAACCCAGGAAAATTAACACACCAAAATGCCCAAAGCCCTCACTTTAAATGTTGTCTTTGATCAAAATGAAAGAGAATGTTGAGGGTAGCATTTGGGATCTCAAAGGGGAGGCAAGCAACTAACATGAAAATGGGAAAGCAAATGTTTAGGAAAGAAATGTTTGCTGATGATGCATAAACCATGGGGCACAGAGTGGACTCTGATCTCTAGACCCTGCTGAGTTTTTCCCACCACACCTAGTCCATATTCTTTGTAGACATCTCCAGTAATAGCTCTACTCCAGGAACAGACTCTTGAGGCAGCTAAAGGAGAGGTAAAAAGAGTTTCTGAATCTTCTGCTTCTTAAAAATAATCAACCTCAATTAATCCTCATATTTTAAAAGAGTGAGTTTTAGGTATATGAATTATATCACAATAAAGTTGTTATTAAGAAAAAGGAATTCTTGGAAAGTTTGAAATGGAAATATAACTTTTGTGTTTTTAACTAAACTCATGGAATAGAAGACATGAGTACATATTTTTGAAATGATTGTAGATTTCAGAAAGTTACTAAGTGATAAACTTACAGTATATAAAGTCATTCTTCAATCAGTGGATTTTTTTTTTTGTAGGCACTTATTCAAGATGCATACATTCTATTGGATAATGATGACCTAAAATGATTTATTCTAATGATATGCAGCAAAGTTTGGAAACTAGAGAAGTAAGGCAAAGTCAAAAAGAAATAAATTATTCTGAGAAGTAGATATAAGTCCTCTATGAAAGATCATCCTAGACCATGGTGACTATGATGGAGGGCATAAATTAGGTCTTTTTTTTTTTTTTGATTGGTTTTTTTTTTTTTTTTGGATATAATAGTTTTGCAATGTTACATTAGTTTTTGCTGTACACCAGTGTGAATCAACTATATGTATACATATATCCCCTGCCTCTTGAGCCTCTCTCCCACTCTCCCCATCCCACCCATCTAGTAGATCATAGGAGAGTACCAACCTGACTCCCTGTGCTATAGAGTAGCTTTCTACTAGCTATTTATTTCACACATAGTAGCGTACATGTGACAATGCTACTCTTCCAATTTGTCCCACTGTCCTCATCACCTGCTGTATCCACATGTCTATTCTCTATGTCTGTGTCTCTCTTCCTGCCCTCCAAATACCATTTTTCTAGATGCCATGTATATGAATTATTGCAGAATGCTTGTTTTCCTGTTTCTAACTTACTTTCTGATCTACTTCTAGACATACCCTAGGTTCATCCACATTACTACAGATGACCCAATTCTGTTTCTTTTATGACTAAGTAATATTCCATTTCAGTACTCAAAACTGTGTGGAACTAAAACAGAAACGTAAATACAGATCAATGGAACAAGACAGATAGTCTAGAGATAAACCCACACACCTCTGGTCACCTTATCTTTGACAAAAGGGGAAAGAGTATAAATTAGCTTCTACAATGCCTTATTTTCTTTTATCTGCTTCCTATTGGCTACAATTCCTTCAACATACAGTATGACTTCTTTTTCTTTCTTCCAAATGCTACAGAAAAAACATGCTGGTTTTTAACTACTTGAAAATTAATTATTTATGCACTTGGATTTTGTTGTCATAGAGTTAAAATTAGTAAAAGAGGTCTCTATTAAATCATAGAAAGAGAAATCTTAATATGTTGTCATAATTGTTATTTCATTACAGAGTAATAGTCATAAAATTGTGAACAAATTCTTATGTATCAATATATTGTATAGCATTTATTAGCACCACTCAGATATACAGCCTACATGAATGAAAAAACAACAAAACTTTGCAATAGGGTATGTGCTATGTGCTTAGTATTATAGCAATAATAAATGTTTGGCTTAAACTATTGTGTTCAAATTTTAAAAATAAATAGTGAAGTAGACTAAATTCCAGAAAGAAAATATTTTGACTGAAGTCTCTAAACATTTGAGCCTCACAAATGGAAAGACCAAAATTCTCCCAACTTTTAAGTCCAACAAAGGGGCATTGCCACCTATCAAGTATGTTGAGGGCTACACTATAAACAGTGTAGTTTATACTCACTAGAATATTCCTTCTGAAGCAGCTCTTCAGTTGGGAGAGAGCAAGTTTTTCCCGTTTTATTAGCTCTATTTAAATGCTGAGAAACAGAATCCCCTTTGTCTCTTAAGCTGCAATGGAACCACTACTTCAGGGATTTGGCATTTCCCTTCCTTTACAAAACATGCTCAGCAAACTATCAGTTAACCGCAGATCAGTAAGTTGGATCTATTATCACTGTGACATCTGAAATGTTTTGTAAAGCAACTGATTTAATATAATCACAAAGATGAGAACTTAAAGTAAATCATGTGAATAAGATCCATGCATGTCTGTCAGACTCTTGAGAGCCTCAGGAGCAAACTAGCATGGTGGCAAGGGTGACATGACATTTACATTTAGGCTTTGCCTCATTGAGGTTAATCTGGTTAACGGTGTTGTTAAATGATCAATTTGCTAAGGTAGAGACTGATCTTGTACTTAATATGCCACATTCTTCAGAGGTACCAGAAAGTATATGGTGGCAGGTTATCACTTTGAACCTCATCATACTGATTTGCTCTCCCTGGAACAGACACTTATCCAGGGACTTAGTGAACACCTCATTCACAATTCCAGAATTCCTCATAATGTTGATTCTAATGAAATGACTCATTTTCTAGGGGAAGAACGGGACAGTGTACCAGAGCCTGAGGAATTTCGTGATGGTACTATGTCTTTTGTTATTCCAAAGAAGATATCCTTATCAAATAATGAAACGGTATATTGAAGACTCAGTTATGGCATTTTCTGGAAGGTACTACCCTGAGAGGTTATAAGACTCCTTTGGAGAATGTAGTATATGATTTTAGGCAGTGATTCATGCCACAATTGGCCTTAATTTAAATACCATTAAAGAGAAAGAATTGAGAGGCCACTGGGAAAAAAGAGAAAGCACTGTCAAGTAAACCAATTTGCAGTCATTGTAAGAAGTGGGTCAAAATCAGAGGCATAAACTAACACAAGGAAAAGACAAAATAGAAAAGTATGGTTAACAGTATATTTTCTTCTGTAGCCATAACATAAAAGTGAAGGAACAAAGGAGTGGAAACAAAAGTGATGCTCTAATCCACTGCACCAATGTCACCTTCCAAAAGAAAAAATAAAGAAAGAAAAACTGCCATTAAAAAAAAAAAAAAAATCCTACTCTGACAACTTAACTATATGGACTTGTCAAAATTTATTTCAAAAATTTTCAAAGAATGAGACCCAAGCAGGCCAATTTAAAAGTTGATGTCTTGCTAGTGACACGTATAGAGAAAAGAGTTATTAAATAATCCATAAAATGCTGACTTTCTGATTGGTGATCATTAGACTTTTAACTGACACTCAACTGGAGTAAAATGGTGGATGGGTGACTAGTTTTCCAGAACAGATTTTGTGTTTATTAAAGTTCATCAGAAAAGTATGCAATGGTACCTAAGCAATTTCATTAGAAATTACAATTTTGAAGAAAGAGATTGTGAGATTACACCAGACTAAGTTTGAGCAGTAATTTTTTCAAGTTACCAAAAGGAAAAATGCTTCCAGACGGGATATAGCAATGATTGCATTTTAGACTCTTCTTACAACAAGTCAAATAAAATAAAATAAAGCAATATAAAATGGGATGAGAGTAAAATAACTGCATTTTTCAGTGATTTACCTAATCACCAAAGAGCAGTAGGCCTAGTTTTTTTTTTTTTTTTTTTTACAATGAGGAGTATGTATGGAGCCAATGTATCTTCTGAGTTGCTTTTTCTACTGGTTTATCAGATGGTAAAATAACTTACATTGACCATTGAACATTCAGGCAAGACCATGACAGAGCCAGATATATTAGAAAAAAGGCTCACATCAACCTACAGACAAAAAACATAAACCACCAAACAAACCAAACAAGTATACAAAACTAATCATCTAAGATCTTGTGTGAAAGTAAGAGAAGATGGCATAAGTTTCATGAATATTGTGAAAGTTACTGCTTACAGAAATGCATAATTTATCTGTGTTACTTATATATCTACACCTATTAAGTAAATTTTATTCTCCTCTAGTGTCTTTGTTTTAAAGTTTATTTTTCTTTCATTATTATTCTAGGTTTTGGTATAGGACTGGGCAGTAGTTTGAGCGATTACCCGGGATTAGGACTCTTTTTATTGTCAAGTCTCTCATTGCTAGAATGCTCTTCTTGCCCATCATGGCAAATGTAACCCAGCCTCATATGCATATTTCAGCCTAGAGGAAAGAGGAAGGGAAACGGGGAACAACATGTTTAAAATTCCATTTTAGCTGAACAGAAGAGGAATGATATCTCTTAAAGATGACTACAGTATCTGATTAGACTGATTCTCATCTTGGGGAGAGGGTGACTGCATTTAAATATGTTTGGCAATGGGTGTTTTGGGTTGCCATTGCTATTGTTGAAAGTTAAGTATAGAAAGAAATGTGTGTATAAATGTTTCTTATAAAAGAGATTGGATTTGGTGGATACAGAGAAATGGCACTCACATTCATTCACTCCAACTTTCTCTGAAAATGAGCTTCCTACTCTGCAAAGGTTGGGAAGTGAAAATGACTTTAAAAATTCTCTTGAAGCTGAAGCTGAGGATGAGAGTTAAGTTCTGTCCATTAGATTTATTTTAGATGGACTTGCCTCCAATACAGAAGGAAGAAGTCTCCCTGATGCCCTGGGTGTTGTTTCTGGCCGGCACTACTGTATAATTGCTAGGGTTTTTTTTTTTTTTTCTAAAACTGGGTTCTAGAGTAGAGGTTGGTATACTTTTGTAAGGGTCTTGATAGTATATATGCTATGCTTTTGGAACAAGAGGCCACACAGAAGCTCTGTCTCAACAGCTCAACTCCTCCTGTTGTGAAAGAAGCCACAGACAAATACAGAGGTGAGTAGCTGTGCTTAGTAACTGGATTTGGCCTTAGGAAGTTCAGTTCCCTACATTAAGTCAATGTCTGCTTAAAATATATATAAAATGGTTTCTCCTTCCTGCAACTAAAAACTGTTTGATCACTGCTTATCTCTATATTATCAGTCAGAAACTACAGCTGCCAATAGGTAATGTGCCAGGAAAGAAAAGCAAAGTCCAAGTGAATTCTAGGATATTTGATTGCCTAAGAAATAACACCCATCCCCATTTTCCCAATAGAAAGCATCGATAACAATGTGAGCAGTGCATGTTAGTCTTAGTAAGGAATATTGGCAAGGACAGTATAAGATCTGGCCTTAGACTCAACAAAATCACACTGAATAATGGCTAGGTGTCACAAATTGAGCACTTCAATTTTTTTTTTTTTTCCATTTGGACAGGAGTGCTACCAACAACCAATGGAAAATAAATGGCATAAGACATGTTCTGTTTTTTTCGTTGTTGCTGTTTTGTTTTATTTTTTTAGAAAATGCTAGGCCTGGTTTGGTTGCTCCCTATTCCAAATTAGTAAATAGAAAATTACTTATGTCTCTGTTAAAATGCTATTGATTAAGAGGTCAATATAGTTCTGAACATCCTTTTTCATTCTAAACAGAACATCAGAAATTGTTAGAAGATGCCTGAATGAAGCAGATTAAAATGATAGAAACCTAGAGGTAAGAAGGTGTGGAGGCAAAATGCAAAGGGAGACAGAAGAAGTAAAAATTTATAAATAGAAATATCAAACAATCTCAAAACAAAAATTAATTTTGAAAAAGAGAACACAACAATAATGTTGCAAAATATCAAATCAGTGGTGGTGTAGAGGAATTTTAGTATTTCTTCATGAATACAGAGAAAA
Source organism: Muntiacus reevesi (assembly GCF_963930625.1). Lineage (NCBI taxonomy): Eukaryota > Metazoa > Chordata > Mammalia > Artiodactyla > Cervidae > Muntiacus > Muntiacus reevesi. The sequence goes on along the minus strand of NC_089252.1, from coordinate 155,640,342 downwards.
AAGATCCAGTTGAAAATTTAAGGGAAAATGACATCTAAAGAGAACTGAAAATAGAGATCCAATCTAAGAAATATTTACATTCCAAAGGAAACTGAACACAATAAGCAATTAACTTATAGGAAATTTTTCTGAAGTGAAGAAGAATTACATGTCCTGGACTGAATGTACTCACAAAATTCCAGGCAACTACAATGAAAAAAACAAACAGGAAAATTTAAATCAAATTTAGAGTGAAAAGTTTTAAAAATTAGCTGTCAGAGAGGTTTTTAAAAATGATGTATTTAATAACCTATATTGCACAGAAAGAGACCAATGTGATAAAACGGTAGCATGGGCCTGGGATGGAGTTACTACTAAGCACTGGCTTAAAAGCATCCCTGGTTATGACATAACTGTACATCTATTCATCTTTGTGTGAAATCAACAAAAGCTATTTTTAATTATCCAAGGTCTTCAAACATATATTGCTAAGAGGATACCCTTATTGAGAAAACTGCTTGACATTCCTTACAAACAAGAGATGAATTAAAATCAAGATTTGGTTGCTGCCCTTGCTGTCCTGGAAGTGTGTGGACTGCCATCTCTAAGAGACATAGAAATTGGCAGCAATCACTACCCTCGCTGTCCTGGAGACATGTGGGCTGTTGATGCTGCTCACTGTCTCCATAATTCCAAGGGTTTGCATGGGCTGTCACCCTTGCACATCCCCATATAAAGGGGACAAAATCCAGCATGCATTGAGGTTCAGTGGCATGCAGGAGTGGGGGAAAGGATCCCAGTGGCACTGGCCCCAAGGAATATTTGCTGAGTGAGCTCTCCAGGAGGTCCACCATTGTGGCACTGAGACCTGGTCCAACCCAACAGACCTCAGGTTCTGATTCTGGAATGCCTCAGGCCAAACAACCAGTAGAGTGGGAACACAGACACAGCCATCAGCAGACAGGCTGCCTAAAGTCATATTGAGCTGACAGCCACCCCGAGACACACTCTTTGACATAACCATGCCTAGAGGGACAAGACCCAGCTCCATCCACCAGTGAGTAGGAACTAGTCCTTCCCAAAAGAAGCCTGCATAAGAGTCTGTAACAACCTCACTTACCAGGCAGCAGAAACCAGAAGCAAGAAGAACTACAAACTTCAGCCTGTGGAAAGGAGACCACGAAGACAGAAAGGTAGGCAAAATGAGAAGACAGAGAAATATGGTCCAGAAGAAGGAATAAGATAAAAACCTAGAAGAACAACTAAGTAAAGTGGAAATAGGCATTCTACCTGAAAAAGAAGTCAGAGTAATAATAGTAAGAATGATGGAAGATCTTGGAAAATGAATGAATATGCAAATTGATAAGACATAAGAAATGTTTGAGAGAGATAGAAAAATTTAAGAACAAACAGAGATGAAAAATACTATAACTGAAATGAAAAATACACTAGAAGGAATCAACAGCTGAAAAATTGAGGCTGAGAAAAAATATATGAGCTGGAAGACAGTGATGAAAATCACTGCCATGGGACAGAATGAAGAAAAAAGAATGAAGAGAAATGAGGATAGTCTCAGAAACTTCTGGGACAACATTAAACCATGAATATTTGCACTAGCGGAGTCCTAGAAGGAGAAAAAGGAGAGAAACAGCATGAGAAAATGTTTAAAGAGATTATAGCTGAGAATCTCCCTAATATGGGAAATGAAACATTCATTTAAGTCCAGGAAGTGCAGAGAGTCCAACAGGATAAACCCAAGGATGAACAAGCCAAGAAACATATTAAACTAACAAAGAGTAAAGACAAAGAGAAAATATTAAAAGCAACAAGGAAAAAGCAACAAGTAATATGCAAGGGAATTCCCATTTGGTTATCTGATGAGTTTTTAGCAGAAAATCTGCAGGCCATGAGGGAATGGTATGATATATCTCAGGTGATGGGAAGGATAATGTACAACCAAGAATATTATATCCAGCAAGTTCTCATTCAGAGTTCACAACAAATAAAAAATTTTACAAACAAGCAAAAGCTAAGAGAATTCAGTACCACCAAACCAGCTTTACAAAAAATGCTAAAGGAATTTCTTTAGGCAGAAAAAGGGACATAATTAGAAATAAGAAAATTACTAATGGGCAGCTTATCAGGAAAGGCAAACATATAATAAAGGTAGGAAATCATTCATATTTGTAAATATTTATGCACACAGCACAGGAGCACTCAATATATAAGGCAAATATTAACAGACATAAAAGGAGAAATCAACAGTAGCACAATAATAGTGAAGGACTTTAGCGAGTTCCTTTCATCAATGGACAAATCATCCAGACATAAAAATCAATGAGGAAACACAGGTCTTAAATGACTTATTAGACCAAATGTACTTCACTGGTATTTACAGAACATATTATCTGAAAGTAGCATAATGCACATTCTTTTCAAGTGCCTATGGAACTATCTCCAGGATAGATCACATACTGGGCCACAAAGGGAGCCATGGCAAATTTAAGAAAATTGAAATCATATCAAGCATATTTTGGACCCAAATTCTATGAATTATAAATCAGTGTCAAGAGGAAAAAAAACTGTAAAAACACAAAAATGTGGAGGTTAAACAACGCATTACTAAACAACCAATGGAACACTGAAGAAATTGAATATGAAATTAAAAGAGAGAGAAAGAGAGAGACAAATAACAATGAAAATACAACAATCCAAAGCATATGGGACATGGCAAAAGTGACTTTAAGAGGGAAATTTATGAAAATGCAATTTTACCACAGGGAATAAAAATAATCCAAAATAAATAACCCAATCTTACACCTAAAGTGACTACAGAGAAAAGAACAAAGAAGGTCCAAAGTTAGAAGAATCAAACAGATCATAAAAATCAGAGAAGAAATAAATGAAATACAGTAGAAAAGATCGATGAAAGTCAAAGCTGGTTCTTTGAAAAGATAAAGAAAATTGATAACCTTCTGGCTAGACCCATCAAGAGAAAAGGGAGAAGGCTCAAATCAATAAAATTAGAAATGAAAAAGGAGACATTACCGTGGACACAACAGAAACACAAAGAATCATAAGAAACTACTAAACCAACAGAAACAAAGAATCATAAGAAACCACTAAACCAATCAAATGCCAAAAAAATTACAAAAAACAAAAACAAAAATGGACAACCTAGAAAAATGGACAAAGTCTTAGAAAGGTACAAACTTTGAACACTGAACAAAGAAATAGGAAATATGAACAGATCAATCACAAGTACTAAATTGAAACTGTGATTTAAAAATTTCCAACAAACAAAAGTCCAGGACCAGATGACTTCACAGGCAAATTCTAACAAACATTTTGAGAAGAGTTAACACCTACCCTTATGCTGTTGCTGTTTAGTCGCTAAGTCATGTTTGACTCCTTTGTGACCCCATGGACTGTAGCCCGCCAGGCTCCTTTGTCCATGGGATTTCCCAGGCAAGCATACTAGAGTAGGTTACCATTTCCTTCTCCAGGGGATCTTTCCAACCCAGGGATCAAACTTGGATCCTGCATTGCAGGCAGATTCTTTACCACTGAGTCACCCTTACCCTTATGAAACTATTCCAAAAAAAAAAAAAAAAAATTGCAGAGAAAGGAACACTCCCAAACTCATCCTATGAGACCTCCATCACTTCAATACCAAAACAAGATAGAGATATTACAAAAAAGAAAATTACAGGCCAATATCACTGATAAGTATAGTTGCAAAAATCCTCAATAAAATACTAGCAAAATCAAGTCCAACAACATATTAAATGGATCATACATCATAATCAAGTGAGATTTACCTCAAGAATATAAGGATTCTTCAATATCTGCATATATGAGTGTGATACACCACACAAATAAATTGAAGAATAAAAACCCTATGATTATCTCAATGCATGCAGAAAAATATTTTAAGAAAACTCAGCACCCATTTATGATAAAAACTATACAGACAGTGGGCATAGGAGGAGCCTTTCGCAATATAATAAAGGCCATATATGAAAACCCATAGCCAGTATTATTCTCAATGGTGAAAACCTGAAAGCATTCCTTTTAAGATCTGTAACAAGACAAGGATGTCCACTCCTACCACTTTTATTCAACATAGTTTTGGAAGTCCTAAACATGTCAATCATGTACTTTCATGAGAAGGAAAAGAAATAAAAGGAATCCAAATTGGATAAGAAGTATAATTGCCACTGTTGCACATGACATGATACTGTACATAAAAAATACTAAAGATGCTACCAGAAAATTCTTAGAACCCATCAATGAGTTAAGGAAAGGTACCTGATACAAAATTAACACATAGCAATCTCTTGCATTTCAATACACAAACAGTGAATGGTCAGGAAGAGAAATTAAGGCAGCAATCTGATTTATCATTGCATCAAAAAGAATCAAATACATAGGAATAAATCTACCCAAAGAGGTAAAATATTTATACTCTGAAAACTATAATATATTGATGAAAGAAATCTTATATGACATAAACAGATGAAAATATATACCATATTCTTGGATTGGAAGAATCAATATTGTCAAATGACTATACTGTATGAAACAATCTACAGATGCAATGCAATCCCTATCAAATTACCAATGACATTTCTCAGAGAATGAGAACAAAATTTTAAAAAACTTTTTATGGAAATACAAAAGACTCCAAATAGTGAAAGCAATCTTGAGAAAGAAAAACAGAGCTGGAGGAATTAGATGCCCTGACTTCAGACTTTACTACAAAGCTACAGTCATCAAAACAGTATAGTTCAGTTCAGTTGCCCAGTCGTGTCCCGCTCTGTGACCCCATGGACTGCAGCATGCCAGGCTTCCCTGTCCCTCAACAAACCCCAGAGCTTGCTCAAACTCATGTCAATCAAGTCAGTGATGCTGTCCAACCATCTCATCCTCTGTCATTCCCTTCTCCTCCTGCCTTCAAACTTTCCCAGCATCAAGGTCTTTTCCAATGAGTCAGTTCTTCAGTGGCCAAAGTATTGGAGCTTCAGCTTCAACACTGTGTGCAACTAACATTTTAGGCACTGGATATATAGTTATCATGGAGAAGGAAATCACAACCTAGTGGAGGTGATAGAATCCCAGTTGAGCTATTTCAAATCCTAAAAGATGATGCTGTGAAAGTGCTGCACTCAATATGTCAGCAAATTTGGAAAACTCAGCAGTGGCCACAGGGCTGGCAAAGGTCCGTTTTCATTCCAACCCCAAATAAAAGCAATGCCAAAGAACTACTACACAATTGCACTCATCTCACACGCTAGTAAAGTAATGCTCAAAATTCTCCAAGCCAGGCCTCAGCAATACGTGAACCACGAAATTACACATGTTCAAGTTGGTTTTAGAAAAGGCAGAGGAACCAGAGATCAAATTGCCAACATCCGTTGGATCATCAAAAAAGCAAGAGAGTTCCAGAAAAGCATCTATTTCTGCTTTATTGACTATGCCAAAGCCTTTGACTGTGTGGATCACAATAAACTGTGGAAAATTCTGAAAGAGATGGGCATATCAGACCACCTGACCTGCCTCTTGAGAAACCTATATGCAGGTCAGGAAGCAACAGTTAAAACTGGACATGGAACAACAGACAGGTTCCAAATAGGAAAAGGAGTACATCAAGGCTATATATTGTCACCCTGCTTATTTAACTTATATGCAGAGTACATCATGAGAAACGCTGGGCTGGATGAAGCACAAGCTGGAATCAAGATTGCTGGGAGAAATATCAGTTACCTCAGATATGCAGATGACACCACCCTTATGGCAGAAAGTGAAGAAGAACTAAAAAGCCTCTTGATGAAAGTGAAACAGGAGAATGAAACAGTTGGTTTAACGCTCAACATTCAGAAAACTAAGATCATAGCATCTGGTCCCATCACTTCATGGCAAATAGATAGGGAAGCAGTGGAAATAGTGGCTGACTTTATTTTTCTGGGCTCCAAAATCACTGCAGATGGCGATTGCGGCCATGAAATTAAAAGACGCTTACTCCTTGGAAGGAAAGTTATGACCAACCTAAACAGCATATTAAAAAGCAGAGAAATTGCTTTGTCAACAAATGTCCATCTATATGGTTTTTCCAGTGTCATGTATGGATGTGAGAGTTGGACTGTGAAGAGAGCTGAGTGCTGAAAAATTGATGCTTTTAAAGTGTTGTGTTGGAGAAGACTCTTCAGAGTCCCTTGGACTGCAAGGAGATCCAACCAGTCCATCCTAAAGGAGATCAGTCCTGAGTGTTCATTGAAAGGACTGATGTTGAAGCTGAAACTCCAATACTTTGGCCACCTGATTCGAAGTGCTGACTCATTTGAAAAGGCTCTGATGCTGGGAAAGATTGAAGGCGGGAGGAGAAGGGGACGACAGAGGATGAGATGGTTGGATGGCATGACTGACTCAATGGACATGGGTTTGTGTGGACTCTGGGGGTTGCTGATGGACAGGGAGGCCTGGCATGCTGTGGTTCATGGGGTTGCAAAGAGTCGGACATGACTGAGCGACTGAACTGAACTGAAATGATGATGTACTATGAGTCAGTATTTTCTTTTCATATAAATTAACTGCTTGGCCCAGCACCATTTATTAAAACAAAACATCACTTTATTTCTCCACTGGTTGTCAGTGACACTTTTGTCTTTGATTGCATATATGTGTGTTGAATTCTGGAATCTCTATTTTATTTTGTTGGCTTATTTACTATCCTTATGCAATACTACATTGTTGTGATTATTGTAGTTTTACTATAAATCTTGTATCTGGAATTTCTAAGTCCTCTGCTTGATATTCTTCATGATTATCTTACATGTTTTTCTTGCTTTCAGTTTTATTGAGATATAATTGATATACTTGTAGGATTTTTTTCTAGCTTCTTCTTTATTTCATATAAACCTTAGAATCAATTCATTAACTTTCACATAGACACCTACAATAGCACTAGAACTATAAATAAATTTAGGGAAACGACATTATACTATTACAATTAAAACAATGATAACTCTTTTGGACAGATTTGTAATCCAAATACTTGCAATGGTTTATAGAAAATTGGCAAAATTTACAAAGTGTCTTTTGAAGTCACTGAGCTTTGTTAGCTTAGAAAGATGTCCTGGGCTCTTGAAAATCAAAACAAGTAACTTCTATCTTAAGGAAAATACATAACAGAGGGAAAGAGCTTCCTGATACACTTTTTTCTTCGAAACATCCTATGTAATTGCACTGATCTATGGGAGTGCCATTACTAGCAAATGTTTACATAGAGCTTTCTGCTTTAACTGTGGTTTTATAAGTGTAAATTTCTGCTATAATGGTTGAATTTCCCACAGTGCTATCAGTAGAAGGTTTTTAAGCACCATTTACAACAAAATAAACAATGTCAAACAAAGGTCATTTCCTACTGACTGAGAAGATGAGATGAAATTGAAATATTCATGTATAATGACAAAACTAGAGTCTGCAAAAAATAATCCTAACTACTGGCAAGTGTGATTAGTGGATCATTTACGTCCTGATCGAAATAAAATAATATTAGAAATTTTTTATCTTAACGACCTCAACTTCCATTCTGCATTGGAAAGACTGCCAATGAAAATTATCAAGTTGGGGAATATTACTTTCTAATTTTTTACTTCAATATTCACCTAATTTGACTACTACTTATCTGTCATCTATCATTTTAAATTCTTGTAGCAAAATTTGTATCCTTGCGTGCAGCATGTGGACATAACCAGCCCCTAAGATTTCTATTAAGTGGGAAGAGATTTTTCTATACTCCCCTCCTTTCTACATTTTCCTACCTCCCCTCACGATTCCTGACTCCCTTATTCTCAAAAGTTTGCATACTGCTGCTGACAGTCTACTTGTGACTACTTCCCAGAGGTGGCTAGTGGTTTCTAATATCTGTGTCCCACTGACATTGCTAATTACATGTTCAGTCCCTCTCTCAGATATGGCCATCACACTGAGTTCAGTAAAGTGCAATATTTACAAGTCTAGCCCTTAAAATCTCCTATTAAGATCCGCCTTCAGTCACTCTTCCCTCCTCCATTAGCCATGTGCAAAGGTTCAGTGGAAGACTCAGAAGCCCTTAGTGATACACATTTGATAAAAACTACCTGGGTACCTAAGGACTTTCAGGGCATATGAATTCCCTTACAACAGGCTCTACCCCAACTCACCTCCACATTGGACCTTGATGGGAATCAAAAACAGTTCACTGTTTCATTAAGTCTTGGGGTTTGGGAATTGTTTGCAACAGAAGTTAGCACATTTTGACAAATACAGGGCCCTTATTTCAGATCATTTGTCCACTCTCTATTTACCTTTTAGGACAGAGTTGAGGAAACTGCAGATAGTTGGCCCAATACAGCCAAGGCCTATTTTTTACAGCCTATACTACAAAATGTATTTTTAAAGTATATTTTAAAGGATTTGCTTGAAGAATGAAAAGGAGGAGTAGGAAGAGCCCGGGAAGAGGAGACACAATGTGACAGATAACATGTGCATGAACATCAAAAACATTTACCATCTGGTGTTTTATTGAAGAAATTTGCCAGTCTCTGCTCTAGAATATTAAGAAAGTCCCAAATCTTTTGTAGAAGCCTTAGTGTGCCAGGACTGACCGTCACAAGATCCCCAGTGTCTACGGCAAGGATATTGACTGAACTCTACCACAACTTTCAGTACCCAGGTATCCACAGCTAGGGAGTTTGGGATGGACGTGTACACACTGCTGTATCTAAGACGGGTAACCAAACAGAACCTACTGTATAGCACATGGAACTCTGCTCAATGTTATGTGGCAGCCTACTTGGGAGAGGAGTTGAGGAGAGAATGGACACATGTATATGTGTGACTGAGTCCCTTCACTGATCACCTGAAACTATCAGAACACTGTTAATCAGCTATTCCCCAGTAAAAAATAAAAAGGTAAGCAAAATAAACAAACAAACAAAAAAAACACACAGGGTTTTATAGAGATACAACCTTGACATGGGGTGGGCATCCTAATGCAGCCCTGAGCCCCACTTTTTAACATGGGCTCCCAATGCAGTTCTCTTTTTGCTCAGAGCCTTATAGTTTCCCTTGGAGTAGGGTTATAAGCTTTTGGTCTTCATTCTTCAAGGGCTGAAAATCAATCTCAAATACTTAGGAAAGGAGAAAGCCCTCCCTATCTCATGCTTTTCATGTTCTAACTTATGTTTCAAACTTCTCCTATCAGAGTAAACTTTGTCCCCACAAAATCCCTCTCAGACATAAAGACATGAATGGAGATTGATTCTTGTTATTTACTTAGGGATAGTGTATCTGAGTGTGTGTACGTTTGGTGTGCTTAGGGTGTTGTCTACACTAGCATGCAGCTGGTTAAAAATAACCTTTTACATTTGCAGTTATATAGGACTGACACTGAATAAAAGTATTTAAGATTTCAAGTGGCCTTAAATCTTAAATAAAAGTATTTAAGATTTCAATATCTATGCCAGGCATTGCCTTTTGAAAGTGTGAGTTTCTTGTCCCTGAAATTATTTTTAAAAATTAGTAATTACTTAGTCAAATATATTTAAGAACATTTTGAAAAGTAAAGCCTGAGGCACTGGGGACAGGAAACAAATGCCACAGCCTCTCTTTGTGAGAGACTGTTATATGCACTTCATTAGGATTGTGAGAGGCAGAAATCTTAGTACCTAAGCACAGGGATGAATTTTATAATGGTGGTGTCTATCCCAAACACTGATAAATCTGGCAACTGAGTTATCGTAGAATATATTAAAAAAATAATTTTCAATCAATAAAGAACTTTTAAATTTCTTGGAATCCAAATTAATGCTGGTCTAAGTCATAGTTTAATTAGAATAAATTTAAAAGCAAAAAATAGTATTAAAAAATGGGCTGTTTGCCCAAATAACTCCAGACTTTCTGACACTTGCTGGCCATGCATTTTTTTTACTTTTTATCTTTATCTTTATCTTTTTTATCTATATTTTGTCAAAAAAAAAAAAAATAAAGCTTATCCCAGAGATAAGCAACTCTTATCTCTGTGATTCTAAACACTCTCTGGGATTCTAAGCAATCTCTGGGATTCTAAGCAATCATAGAAGTTTTACTGAGTTTATGTCAAAAAAAGTTTCCAAGAAGAATTAAGCTTTAAACTGTGGGTTTCAGAGAATATGCTAAACAAATGTCATCATGCTATATAAATATTTTAAGCTACATACTCATACTAGAGTAAATCACTTATTCCTCCAAAGTAAATGGGCTGCTGAATTCAATGGCCCACTCTCTCTTCCATATCTGAGAGAACTACCACAGAGCCAAGAGACTCTTGTGCACAGAAGAACACATGGATGAAACAAATCCTGTTGCCAAGCTCCCTCCAACGACTTCCAGGGAATTAACAATGACAGGTTTCCTGATGTCAGCTCATCTCCTCCACCAGGCTTCTTAGCCATTTTAATTCCCAGATGAATTGAATGGATAAACAAATCCACAGTAGGTTGACATAAAAAACTAATGCTTTCTGTTCCTTCAACAGATTTAATAACTTCAGTTTTGGGGCAAGGTTTTTCCTCTCAGGGAAAAGAAGGTCAAAACCTTTTTTAAAACCCTAAAATTACTCTTACTTGTTCAAAGTTATTTTAGACAGAATGCTTGAAGACAAGATAATTGGCACATATCCTTGGTGTTTAATGTTGCTGGTTTAAACTAGAAGGAACATGGCATATGCAATTTTTCTGTGTTTCTGTGATAACGGTGATGTTTCTTAGTAGGTGAGAGTCTTAGGACTTATGGCAGGAATTTTTAAGATTTGCTCTTTTCCTAAAGGAATAATATTATTTTTGTAAAGAACATATTTTAGCATATTTAAACATATTTTAATCATTCTAATAATGAGTAACTAATTTAAACTTCAGAAGCGAGCTAGTGATGAAGTTCTGAAAAAGACTGGCATTAAAGATTACTCTTGGGCAGTGCTAATGTGCTTTGTACATGGTTAAAATATAAAACCAGACATATGGTTTCTATAGGAGGGCAGTTTGCCTGAGTGAACAGATCTGTACTTCACTCATACCCTGAAGAAGACAAGAATCCCTTAGAATACTTTGCTTCACACACACACACAAATCCTTCATTAGGTCTGAAATGGCCTACAATCTTATACAAAATTATTTGAATCAAGCTAAGTAGAAACTATTGAGAAACTATCAGTGAAGAGAATTTGATGATTTGGATAAGAATCAACAAGAAAGACCATTAGTCATCCTGCTGCTAGAGCAAATATCACACCCTAGTGATGCTTCTGAGATGATGGAAGGCTAGGCAAACAGGAAAGCTGCTGCGGCTGTTAAGTGATCAATAATTTTTTTCCAAGCAAAAGTAACATGTATTATGTAGACAGGAAGAGGAGACAGAGTTTGCTTTCGGGGGAGTTGTTTAAAGACAGCTATTTTTTCCCAGGCTTGAGCTATTTTGATATATCTAAGATCTTACATTTATGAAGCAATATACAAAAAATGTAATAGCCATATCTACTTAACAACAAAAAAGTGACAACTTCTGTTACCTACATAGGAAATTGTAATTTATTTTGGGTTAGATAGAGTAATAAGGAATGCATTATTACTCTATCTAACCCAAAATAAAATTCACAAAAGTGGGTCAGTGGGAAACATTCTGAGAGGTCATGCTAAATTTCAGGGGCAGAGATATTATGAAATAAATATAATTAAGTAATTTAAGATGCAAGTTAGAATTAAAGCAATAAGATTCTGTGACAAATAGTGGACTTATGTTTCTTGTAAGTACATGAATTTAGACCTTTATCACACTTTCTAATGACAGATGGGGATAAAAAAAAAATAATGTATTTAAATAGAATATTCCGAGTAAACATCTAAATGCTATTTAGTGCCTAAAAAAGAAATGAAGAAAAGGATAGAAGGGCAGGGACTGTTTGAGAATGAAGGAAGGATGGAGTGAGCAAAAAGAAAAGGAAAGGAAAGATGGTAACAAAAAATAAAACATTTCCCGAGGACTTTAGGAACTGTGATAGGTGATTTCACATATGCCATATGATCTAATTCTTAAAATAACTTTTGAGATAAATATTACCTCATTTATATAAATAAACTGAGATCCATGAAATATTTCTAAAGTAAACTGAAGTGCGGATTCAAATTCATTTTGACGGTTAAGTTCATTCATTTTTCGTGCTCTCATAATTCATCCTTTGGAACCAGAAAGATTAATCTTCATGCATTTAAATGACTAATCATTGCTCAGTGAAGACCATTTAAGTCCTAGAGCTGCTCATTTTCTATTCAGAGCTTGAATCTCCAAAGGGACCTCTGTGTTTTTGGCTCCAGCTCATGTGCAGGAAGTTTTAACTGTGGAATCCACATATGGAAACCATGGAGGGCAATCCAAGGAGACCACACTGTCTGTCAAATTGTTAGAATGTACTGACGAAGAAATCCCTCTGTGATGACCCCTGTGTTCGGGGTTAGGAACAGTCATTTCCCTTTAACATATAGTGTAGTGTAGCTTCTGAGAAGTAAGAATATCATCGTGGAGAAACATCCTCCTTTATAACTAACTTCTGGATTCCTAGACAAGATGTAACTGGCTTTTCATCCCAGTATTTCAGTAATTTTCTATCCTATTCTCTCTGTCTCTGATTTTGTTCCCTATGCCAAGTTGTTCTCCCTTACAATCTCTACTCTTAGTTACTAACCTGACTTTCTGCCCATTCCATATTCTCTTATCTGATTTTTTGAATCCTTGCTCTATCTTTTGCATCCTTCCATCATCGATTCCATCTTGGCTGCTTTTTTGGATTTGCCTCTTGCCCCATTTTCATTTTAAGCCCTGCTGTGTTTTCTGGTTTGGGCCACCTTGCCCCCCTAAAACACTCTATGGCATCATCGATTTCCCCCTTTTAACAACATCATACCAATTCCCATAACATCATTCCCAACATCATACCAATAAGTTATATCTCTAATCTATATCTCTCTTGCAACTGTCCTTTCTCAATCTCCTTTCCAGTAAAACTTAAAAAAAATATTGTCAATGTTTTTCTGTCTCTATTGTTCTCTTGTAATCTTTTTCTGAATCCAGGCCAATCGGGCTTTTAATTCGCTGAATCAGCTCTTGTCAAGGTCTCCAATGACCTGTTCATTGCCAAGTACAATGGTCAATTCTCTGTTCTCATGTAATATTTAATAATATTGAGCGTTCTTGAATTCTCACTTTCTTCACTTGCCTTCTGGAATATCTCTGTCCTTCTCATTCTTTGTCTCTCTGTCTCTCTCCTACCTCCCCTCTCAGTATGCTTTTTCCTTAGCAGCTACTCCTTCACAATATCATTTGCTGGTCCTTACCCATCTTTCCTCACTCTAAATTGGAGTGTCCATGATTTAGCTCTCAGATGTCTCACATCACTCCCTAGATGGTCAGCCAAATTAGTAACTTTCAAGTTTATACATCTAAACTAGCTGTTTCTGCTGAACTCCAGACTCATATACTCAACTGTCTACTTAGCATGTCCACTTGAATGTCTAATAGGCATCTTAGGCTTAACATGTCCAAACTAAATACCAATTTGTCATCATATTCATCCTACTAACTAAAACAATTTGATCTTTGTTCAAAATGCATCTAGAATATCACTACTTACCATCAATTCTACCATTATTACCACTGCCCAAGCCACTGTAATATTGCTTGCATTATAACAATAAGCTATTAACTAGTCTTTCTACTTCTACACTTATTTCAGTATTTGGTTTATTTATCAGACAGCAACTAGAAAGACCTTTTCACAAATGTAAGGTCAGGTCTTATCACTTTGCTGACCACTGACTTTCCAGTTCACTGAGAGGAGCAGCCAGAGTCTTTGTAGTGGCTACAAAGCCAACCTTCCTCTTCTTGACTTTCCAGCCTTGACTCCTATCACTTCCCGCCCCCTGTTTATTCTACTTCAGCCACACAAGCTTTGTTGTTGTTCTGAGAAGAAGCAACTTCAGGAGTTTTGCACACAGAGTTTCTTCTACCTGGAATGCTCTTCTCCTGACTGTCTCATGGCTCCCTTCCTCACTTTGTTCAGGTCACTACACTTATGTTGCAACCATCAGAAAAGCCTCCCTGACTCAGGGTTAAGGAGCATCCCATCTCACCTTCATTTGTTTCACTGAGTTTTTTTGTTAGCCGTCTCATCTTCCTAGACTATAAATTCTAAATTCCTTGCCCATTTTTTTGACATGACCCTTATGCCTAGAATAATATCTGTCTTAGAGTAAATGTCAATTAACACTGTTGAATAACTACATGAGCATCATATGAGACACTAATCTGATTTGTTTAAAGAAGAGACATTTTCTTAGAATTAGCAAAGATAGGTTTTAAATATCAAAGATTTTAGGCAAAAAAGAGATGGTAACACCCACCATGTCCTGGTAATTTACTTTGATAGTGACAAAATAAAACCTTGTTAATCTATCTAGGAGCTCACAGAAATTCAATGAGTTTTGCCATTTCTAATTCTGTTCTGTGAAGAATACTGTTTTCAAACATAGCTGGCATTGTTCATGGCCTACCATTATTTACTGTGGACCAGAGCTAGGCTCTGGAGACTGACTTGCTTATTAAACTGAGTAGCTATCATGTCCAACAAGAAGGAAATAGCATGGGACAAAAGTCAACAGGTACACAGTTTAGGTAAGCAAGTCTCAGAGGGAAAGGGGTACAGGAATAAAGTAACAGGATATCCCAGCACATGGATGGGGCAATAGACCATGCAATTCAGGAATCAGTTTATGAGTCAGGAATCCTTCCAGTAATGACAGAAATACAAGTC